>NC_091483.1:39364732-40613213 GCF_947461875.1 Haliaeetus albicilla
AGATTTTCTAAACTCTCACTGTGTTAGTAACTAGTTAAATAACTATATTAATAACACATTGATCAATTTAGTTTGAATTTTATTGCTAGAAATTTAAATCTACTTTGCAAATCACTTGAAATCACTAGTTTGCAAATCACTTGAAAGAGAAATGTTTACAGAGAACAGTATAAAACACAAGTATTTGATTCACTGGCCAACTACTAAGCAAAGTAGGAATGTTATCAACAGGTAAAAACAGCAAATAAAAATATCAGTGTAATAAAAAATATTTTCCATGTCTTAAAATTTTTAGTAGTAACATTTTTTAAAAAAATTGATATAAAACATTTTCAAGTCCTATGCTTCCCTTTAAACTAAATCAATAATATTTTTTCTCTATCTTTATTGTTTTGCCCCAGTAAGGTTCTATGATAACCTCAATAGACCCCAAAAAAGAATGTGCTCTCCTTCATGTGATACACCTTTTTAGTCCCTTTTCTTCACAAAAGTTTTTTTCCTACACAAAGTAAAACCCCAAAGCTATCTCTAACCACATTTAATCCTTTCAATACCTTGATAACCTGCCCTGCAGTATTTTATCTTTATCACAGTCATGAAAGAAAGTGCTTTGGTCTGCAACTTTTCATGGCAACAAAATTGTACCTCAGACTTGTGCTATAAGACATGACACTGTAATGCGTGAAACATGAATTATTGAAAAAGTAAAGGAATCCTGAAACAGAATCTCTTTTCCAGAGGCAAAACTTCAGTCCAGGTTTGCAGGCTGGATACCCTAAATATCAAAGCCAGACAAAACATGACCTGCAGGGAGATGAGTCAGGCTATCTCGGGTCACTTCCTGACAATCAAGATTTGTAGAGTCCAGTTGCAACATGAATTTTTCACTGAGAGAGACAACAAAACAGATAGTTGCACATCCATGTTTCATTCCTTCTAATAATTCTTCCTCTCTTAACCCCACTCCAACTATGACCCAAGGACAAAAAAAACCCCAACAATGCCCCCCCCAAAGTACACAAACCCACACACCCCTACCCTCCCAATCCCCACCCCCCACCCCCCAAATACTCCTGGCAGAGCTCACAGACCCTACAGTTTTGAAACGTTAAGATTAGTTGGTAAACTTAGAGTATTTAATTCGCCTATTATATATAGCCAAATCCAGTGGAGTGGACGATGCAGGTGGCCCATCCCCTCCGGAGCTGGCTGAGAGGAGCTGCTCCTGTCCCCTTTTCTAGGCCCCACCAGGAATGAGGCTGAGCACTAACCCCTCATGGGAACACACAAGGTCTGTATGGGCACAGCTGCCTGCAAACAGGCTAACATAGACAGGAGGAGAGTACCTTCACAGGCACCCACTTAAAATAGGGACAGCACGAATAACCCAGTCCTGTTTCTCAGGACTTTCAGGGAAAAAAAACTCTTCCCAGGTCTCACCAGTGTCTGTCTCCCAGGTGCTCCGTCTCTCTGGGGTCCAGCTTTCAGATCCCAAGTCTCTGGTTAACGAGCTCCCAGACCCTTGGTCTCACCACTAACCAGCACCCAGACTTCTCCTGCTTGCCAGCTAGTCTGCCTTGAAGTTTTCTACTGGGTGACACATGCAGAATAGAAAGCACACTCAGACAGAAAGTGGTTACAAATTGAGTTTAACCAGAAAATGAGAGATGAAGATCAGCTGCGGTGTTGGTGAGACAAGCACACTGGCCAAGAGCCTGCTTACACATCTCCAGCCTCTTTTATGCCCCTTTCTCCTCAATCCTCTGCATTTGTTCCATCCCAGTTCACCCCTCTCTCTGCACTTCCAAGCTTTTTCTTCTCTCCTTAAACATTCCATAACAATTTCTGTGCAATCCCCAAATTCTTGTTCAAAGTCAGAATGCCCCTCTCTGCCCCTCTCCAGCTATTCCCTAATATGACCTGTCCACCTTTATGCAGTCATCCCCCTTAGTTTGTGCAGCATCCCTCTGTGGAACCACCGTAGCAGGTTCTGCAGCAGGGATAAAGGCTTAGCTGTTTGGGGAAAAGGCTGAGCTGTATCAGTCTTGCTGGTTTTAGTAGTTGATTCAGAGGGACTGGGATTCCCACCTCATTATTGCTTCTCTGATCACTGCTTGCTCACAGTGATCAGCCACTAGTCAGGTATTTTTTCTTTTGTCAGTATTTCTGCAGAACAGTGAACAGAGATGTGCAAGCAGTTCTATTTTCATGTTTGGTTTTTGTTTGTTTTTTTTTTTTTACTAAATTCCTTTACATTTTATATGGTGAGGTTTAGAACCAAACTCTCTCAAATTGCACGATTCATTCATGCTACCTATAAGACACTGAGTGGTTACAAAAGATGATAGTAGTTGCAAACAGTAGCAAATCAGTAACACAGGGAATTATATACTTCAATATACTATGTAAATAGAAGTATTAGGGACTTCAAAGACTTTAAAATCTATCCATTTAAGTAGAAATAAGCTGACACCTCTAGTGGGAATACTTAACAAAATAATGGTTATTTAACGAACTCAAAGACAGCAAAACTTTCTTGAGATGGCTGTAATTTTAAATTTGCTATAGTAATTAACAGAAAGTTTGATACAAATACTTCATCACAGATAGCACAGTATGCAAGCAATTAATGTCAAGGGATTTTTCCTCCTCTATACAATTTTAAATATCTTTTTGACTAAATGTCATGCTTCGGAACAAAAGAACGTGAACTTACTTCAGATTTATTATCACAGAAACTCGCCCATCAATATTATTTGTAACTAACACAAGAAAGCACCCTGAAACAAAATGAATTAAAAAAAAAAGAAAAAGGAAAACTAGGTAAGTGCTAATTCATGTGAAAGACATTAAAAGGATTAATACATTTGATCTAAACCCCAAAGTTCAGATCAAGAAAGAGAAAGAAAATGGTACTAAAGTGAAATCAAAGATGGACTTTAAGGCTTTTTCCTCTAGCTTCTTTCTTTCTTTTACCTTGAGGTGAATTTTTTGTATGTTCCTTCACCTAACCATAAGGAATTTGATAACTGTTCTTCATGCTTTTCAAGACCTCTTAAAAATCCATATAAATGCTAGTTTCCAATTTTTTTTTTTTTTTCCTAAAATGATAATCTCAAATATTTGCTATATTTTTCTGGAAGAGAAAAAGCATCTTCTTTCCAACACATATTTTAACAGTGGGACTTTTTTTTTTTTTTTTTTTAATATTACAGTACTTTTATCTGATTTTTAATAATGATTCTTGTATATTGTGCTCATATCCTGCAAGTGCTTTGGGATTTTCCAAGATTCACCTTGAAAATGGTGTATGTCTATATTCACCTGAATAGAAGATTTTAAAAATTACTGAGACTGGCTTCCAGCTCTAAAATGATAGGAAATTTGGGGCGGTTAGGTTATGTCTTAAAAATTGTGACTGTCTATATCATCCTTATGAAGTAACAATTGTAAAATGGGACCAGATGAGAAAACACATACCTATTCAAAACTTATATACATGTGGTGCTATTTATTTCTATTTGCTGCAGGACTGTGTTTTCTTAATTTATAATTATAAACTTGTGCTTAAAAACACCAAGTATTTCTGACATGATTGGGCTTTGTTTACACTTCTAGTTTGCAGAGGGTCATTTTGCGTTCTTTTATGCCAGAGTACCCTTAATCCACAGGCAAAATGTTTCTGTGAGTTGTTTAGCCTTTGCAAATGATTTTCTGGCACTAACGTGAAAGTAGTTTCACTGAGATGTGGATGAGTTTTCCCACATTGAACTCAATATGGATGTGCTCCTGTAGCAAACTCTGTTTCTGCCAAGATTCTTCTGCCAGTACGCCACATAATTTTGGACTTCTGTGTTCCAGTATGGTTGTTCTTTGCTTCTTTTAGGCTACGCCTGATACAAGTGCACTCCAAGCTGCACTCCAGGAAGTCAACAGCTAACAGAGCACACTAGCTTGTTTCTGCAAGCATGCACACCTTCTAGAGGATAAGGGAGGCATAATTTATACTAATCTGCTGCTCCTGCTCCATGTTCCCTGTCTCCTTCGCATCCTTCTCCATTTATCTATCTAAACTATCTCTAAATTAATCCAAGAAATTGAAAGCTATACAGGAGTGGAATTTGTAAATCAGCAACAAAAAGTGTAACAGTTTGTTTGGAGACCAGTTGTATCAAAACAGATTGTCCTTCTTTTGCTCTCTTTCTTTCTAAACCTCCATTGCCGAGACTAGCACAAAAGCGCCTTTATTCAGTGAATGCCAGCTCATCCACCTAAGAAGGAAAGGATGATGTAATTAAAAAAAATCCTGGAATAAGAGACAAAAATATGAAAATAAGAGAAAGGAAGGGACAGAAAACTCACAAACAGCTGTGTTTTTGAAGGAGATGCGAATATTCCTGATAAGCATGGTTAACTCCTTTAGTACGATATTGCCTGCTACTATTTCCAAATTAAAAGGTTTTAAGTTGTGGGGGTTTTTTTTGAAGACTTCCATCAAAAGATGTGGAAGGGAAAGAAAACATTCTCTTTAATTAAGGCATGTGCTTTCCTCCAGTAATTACTTTCCAAATGTGTGAAAATCTAGAATGCCTATCCACAACTTCCACCTTTAAATTTGGATTTGTGTTTATATCTTTTTCTTAAACTGGTCTAAAGGGTGTTTTTTTTAGCTGGTGATGACTAAGTACCTAAAAGAAGCATAAGTTCTGCCATGCTGAAGAGATCTCTCATGTAGATGCCATACTGTGGTTTTGTGAACGCAGCATGGATTTCTAGGACAGTGCCTTCAGATGCTGTGAAATTCTGCCAGCATTTGTTGGCCCAAGTCTTCAGGACTATTTTCACCCCTGAAGTACAGTTTGCTACCTTGGCTTCATTGCTTCTGCCTACAGAAGTTACTTCAAAGAAGATATGAGAGGAAGGTTTGCTCAAAGCAAGCCTGCCTTCCCCCCTGCACTGTCATGGAGCTATTTTGATTGAATTAAAAGAGGCCAGGTACACCTGTATACCGTAGTACCATTGTTCAGCCCCTCAGAAATCTTTTGCTTTGAAGGTGATCCCAGCTCACACAAGGAAGAAGGATGAGGAATTGAAGCCAAAGGAAGTAGGGAAATTATCCAGTATGATAATAAGCTTCATAAAATAGTGGCCAAAAATATTTTAGGGATACTTGATCAATGTTGAGTCCTTATCTCAAAACTTTAAGCATTTCCAAAATGATACAACATAACATTAACAGACAATATGGTGTGTACAAATTGCATCAATGTAGGTGTACAAAGTATACACCAAATTTAAATACTAAATGTGACCTTTAGAAGATCTTAATTCAAATAAATATTTGAAAAAAGACTTTTAAAAGTCCCTTAAAATACATCTATATCGCCACACATTTTCTCAGGTCAAAATTGTGTTGAACACTCACAATAGCCTTTATATCAATTATTAGTAATGATTATGGATTTTCATGAGGAGTGTTACAGACCATGTTTTTAAAAATCAGATCTCAAGGTTAAGTCAATCAGGTAACAACTTCTTACATATGGTGACAAGAAGGACATGTAAGTAGTGTCATTACTAATGCACAAAACTGCTAGTAGGGATTCCAAGACTTCTACAAACTTTTTATGCAACATTAAGTAATATATGTATGTCATCACCTATGAGATTAGATAACAACATGCATCCTTTTCATGCATTTTAAGAAAACTTTGTCCTCAATTCTAAAAACCAAAATAAATTGTAGAAAATAATTTTTAAGACAGTTACTAATAAACAAACATATGAAAAAAAGAGACATGTTATATTTGCTCTGGTTTTCTTCTGCAGCGCATTTTACTGGCTACATTTTAAATGTACAAATGCAGGTCTTGGCTGATTTTTCCTAGGTTGTTTTTTTTTTTTCTTTCCCATGGTCCTCATTTAAATCTGACATACATGTTCATTAAGAAAAGCATAGAAGAACTCCTCTAGTTCTGAAGTATTAAACCAATCCTATGTTCTTACAGAATCTTTTCACTATCTGCACTTCTATTGTTATGCCTCAATTCTCAGGGTACATTTGTGAAATATAACTGATTATTTTTTTCCTTAAATTTTATTTTAGCTGCAAGAAATCTGGTATACTGCTAATAGTGCTAACAAGAGGTCCGTTTCCAGACTTTTCCACTTGTATTAGCACTTTGCAGGTCTTTTAACATTGATTCACTCCAGGAAGAAGAATTAGTTTAGTTCAAACCATGATTAGAACATGATTTTCCATACCTTAATGTTGCCTTGATCTGCATGCCATGAAATTTACCAAATACAATTGTAGTGGTGACATTTCAGGGCTTCAAACTTTTCCCATTTGTTTCCCTTTCTGAAAGTAAACAGACAATTCTACTAAATGCTTTGTTGAACTCATAAATGAAGCTTTTATGGTCACATAACCATTTAGAGAAGTGAATAATTTTATTTAAAAGAGAAAAATCCCAACAACAATTGTGTTCATTTCAGTGTGACTTTGTGCCTTATATCTAACTGCAGCACCAATCATCTCACCTGAAATAGTCAGAGAGAATAACAAGAGCTTGTTACTGATTACTGCTGTCACAGTAACATCTAGGATATGAAATCAATGACCAGGACTCCACGACTCTAAGCTAACTGCACCAATGGTAACAGCTGTATTTCTTCCATTTTAAAAGCCAGCTTTGATGAAGAAAAGAGGGCTACCTATGTATGGAGAAACATAGCAGTCACATAAGATTTTGTGGGATGGGGAGGAGGACTTAACCTGGTTTCATTAATTGTCAAGAAAGACCCTACATGTATTCTGTCCCTTTTTGTTTTGAGTAATCATTTGACAGACAGATTACATAAATATAAGGCAGTACTAACAACTGACTTTCCTGGTGTGACAGGCTGCACGTTACACATACATAATTACTTTGGACTTGTAAAAGGGAGAGACAACTGTGGACTATAGATAATGTACCATTAATGATGCAGCTCACATGAACGAATGGACAGGTTAAGCTACGTGTGCTTGTCAAATTTCTATTCCTTCAGACAATTAATACAAGAAAGATGTTTGGGAAACAGATGGCCAGGCATCTAAAAGTCAAATCAGAACCTTTTATGATCTGTGGGGAACAGTTACTTGCAGTGGAATTGAAGAAGATTAACATGTTGTTGACAGTCTATGCGATCTTCTTTATAATTTATTTAAAAGACGTAATTATTCTCTGCAAGAGACCTGACTTACCTTTCCATCCTACTAGTATAGGTGTGCCTGAGAGAAGACCTACAAGTGTTTTCTGTCACACTGAGTTTAGACCTCTCTGAAACACAAGAAGCTACAGTAATGGTGGTTTTAGTCTCAAAAGAGAAGTTTTGTGAAATGCAAGTCTTTGTCACCATGCCTGTCAGGAGTTGTGAATGTTGTATCCTATTATTTAACTTAACTTTAATGTTTAACTTGGAGAACACTATCACATTCCCTTATATTATAGGCTAGGTAAGCAAGCTTAATGGGAAGTTAGCCCAGTTGTGGGTTTAGTCACCTTTAACTTTTACCTGTCTTTGCAACTCTCAGATAGTTTCTGTTCCTTTTCTTGGGAAGTCTTTCAGTTTGTTTTTTGGCACTAGGGAAAACCATACTGTTGTGTGGTGCAGGTGTAATAGTATCTGAATGCTTTATCAGAACCTTTATCAACTGTCATGTGATGTTTTTGTGTGCCTCATAAAAAGTCACCATTTTCTTCTTTGAGTCTCTTCTACTGTGTCACAAAAATAGCCTCCAAGAGATGCCGCTGAGCTCTTGAGAATCTTGGTCAGGTGAAAACATTCTGATATTTCTTTTTCTTGCTGTATTTCAGCAGAAGACCATTCCCTTGTTCTGCAGTAAGTGTTTAAGAATACTGCCCCACAAATTGATAGGTATTAACCCTGACATGCACTCAGTCCTTTTTTGATTGCTGAATGAGTTCATCAACAAAACAGTTTCCTTATGTATCCAAGCCCTTGGCAAATTCAAGATGGACTGAAAAGCTCAGACCACAACAATTTTGTGCCCTCATTGTGTATAGCTTTGTTGTCACAGCATTTTGAGAAAGCATAATCAGCTAATGCTCTGAGATTCATATAGACAGAATTCCCAATGGATGTTTCTCCTACCTTAAACTACATTTTATTTTTTACTCATAATAAAGACATTATTTTTTAACTTTATTCTATGATATGACATGACTTTATAATCATACGTATTCTAGGCCACTCAGCTCGCTACATCTCCTAGATAAAGCAGTAATCTTAAAGGAGGTTGAATCTATAGAATAAGATTTGATTTGGATGCCTTTTGAGGAAGGACAAATTTATGTATGCTGTTGAACAGTAGATAACTGTAAAGCAATGACAGAATACTTCATACAGAGACACTGAAACATCTTTCCTCTGAGTCTAGGGATTTTGAAAAACTAAGATTTTTTTTTGCTTCTAAGGAATAGATAGTGAAGTAGACTAGAATTAGAATTAAGCCTATTCCTGAAAGAGTTCTTACCAGGAAAACTTCAGAGTTTATAGACCAGGCAGGATTTCTTTCCAGGTGGAGATTGGTCTACATATTTCCCATGAATGAGTAATTTTTGAGTAACATTAGATCACAGAAATTGTCCAACAGTACACATCTGATGAGTGTTATCAATGAGAAAGTATAAGTTTAGCTCAATTAGTATCTCCATTCTACACGAAGAACTCAATTTTCAGTTCATAATTAACACATATGTATAAACTCACATTAGTGTAATACATTCCAATCAGGCAGCAGCTGAGGAAAGTTAAACTCAGCTGCTCATAAGGACCAATCTGTTTTTGTAATTCAGATTTTTATAATTATGTCATTTATCATTATAAAACAATGTTTTTAATACTTACATGGAATAAAGGTAACTATGGAATGGATTAGTTTCTTCTTTGATATCCACAGTAGAGTGAAAACAGGACTCAATGGAAATTTTAAGAAATTTTTTTTTTGCTTGGCTGTTGGTAACTTCATGAGCATATTGCACAAGAAAGCAATTATAAACAAGAAAAACTAATGCTAAGCCAATCTTGCATTTCTGAAGTGTTGAAATAGAGATTCACAAAGCCCACAGCCTAGTAGATATCTGGAGAAAAAATTGTAAACAATTGAATAGGTTATATGAAAGTCTGTTGATCTCGATTTGATATCTCTAGTAGTTAGATAAAGGACTCCTATAGTGTAAATAAAAGTTTCTAACTGTGTTGAGTTTTGGCATAAGATTTTATTTCCGCAGTTGGAAGAAGTGACTATTCTTCATTCCTGTGCTCAGCTGACAGTTCTAATAGCTTGATGACAATTTATACTATGCACAAGAAAGGAATTTGCACCATATTTAACCTTCTTGAAATCATACATTATTTCTTATTTATTATTTTCTTTTTATTCATAATAAATGTGGCCAGGTGGCCAGGAAGGCCAATAGCATCTTGGCTTGTATCAGAAATGGTGTGGCCAGCAGGAGCAGGGAGGTGATTGTTCCCCTGTACTGGGCATGGGTGAGGCTGCACCTCAAGTACTGTGTTCAGTTTTGGGCCCCTCACTACAGGAAAGATATTGAGGTGCTGGAGCATGTCCAGAGAAGGGCAACAAAGCTGGTGAGGGGCCTGGAGCACATATCTTATGAGGACCAGCTGAGGGAACTGGGAACTGTTGTTTAGCCTGGAGAAAGGGAGTCTGAGGGGAGAACTTATCGCTCTCTACAACTACCTGAAAGGAGGTTGTAGTGAGGTGAGTATTGATCTTTTTTCCCAATAGGATAAGAGGAAACAACCTCAAGTTGCTCCAGGGGATGTTTACATCGGGTATTAGGAAAAAGTTCTTCACTGACAAGGTTATCGAGCATTGGAACAGGCTTCCTAGGGAAGTGGTGGAGTCACCATCCCTGGAGGTATTTAAAAGACATGTAGATGTGATGCTTAGGGACATGGTTTAGTGGTGGACATGGCAGTATTAGGTTAACAGCTGGACTCAGTGATCTTAACATTCTTTTCCAAATGAAATTATTCTATAATTCTGTTAAAGATGTTATTTTTTAGCTTTATTCTACAATATGATACAACTTTATGGTCACAGATAACCATATGAAATGGGCTATTGTATGCCTGTGTGATGCACTGGAGATCAAAGATGTAAGCCACAAAACGGACAGAAAACCTGTGTATTTTTCTTCTTTTTTCTTTTCAGTAATTATGAACATTCTGACAATTTCTACTACTGATCATAAATTAACAGACAGCAATTTTTACTTTCAATATAGGCAAACTCAAAGACATAATTACAGCCCCATGTAGCCTGTTAAAAAAAGTTTAAAGTAGATGCCAAATTTTGTAGGAGATGTCATCCAAATTTGTGCTCTTGAGTTCAGTATTGCCTCAGACATTCAAATAGCTCTCAGACTACACCAAGCTGGTGATCTCTAGACTTGCTTAACATCTTTGTCAGCAACATGGACAGTTGGGATGAAGTGCACCCTCAGAAAATTTGCTGACAACACCAAGCTGTTTGGTGTGGTTGACATGCTGGAGGGAAGGGATGCCATCCAGAGGGATTTTGACAGGCTTGGGAGGTGGACCCATGCAAACCTCATGAAGTTCAACAAGGCCAATTGCAAGGTCCTGCACATGGGTTGGGGCAAACCCAAGCACAAATACAGGCTGGGCAATGAGTGGATTGAGAGCAGTCCTGCAGAGAAGGACTTGGGGTGTTGGTGGACGAGATGCTCAACAAGACCTGGCAACGTGTGTTTGCAGCCCAGAAAGCCAACCTTATCCCGGGCTGCATCAAAAGAAGCGTGACCAGCAGGTCAAGGGAGGTGATTCCCCCCTCTGCTCTGCTCTTATGAGACCCCACCTGGAGTACTGTGTTCAGCTCTGGGGCCCTCAACATAAGAAGGACATGGACCTGTTGGAGTGAGTCCAGAGGAGGGCCACAAAGATGATCAGGGAGCTGGAGAACCTCTCCTATGAAGACAGGCTGAGAGAGTTGTGGTTGTTGAGCCTGGAGAAGAGAAAGCTCCAGGGAGACCTCACAGCAGCCTTGCAGTACTTAAAGGGGGCCTAGAGGAAAGATGGAGAGGGACTCTTTAACAGGGAATGTAGTGACAGGACAAGGGGTTATGGTTTTAAACTGAAAGAGGGTAGACTTAGATTAGATATTAGGAAGAAATTCTTCACTGTGAGGGTGGTGAGGCACTGGAACAGGTTGCCCAGAGAAGTTGTGGATGCCCCATCCCTGGAAGTGTTCAAGGCCAGGTTGGATGGGGCTTTGAGCACCCCGGTCTAGTGAAAGGTGTCCCTGCCCATGGCAGGGGGGGTTGGAACTAGATGATCTTTAAAGTCCCTTCCAACCCAAACCATTCTATGATTCACATTTTTCTCATGTGAATATATTTTGACCCTTTCCCATTAACATTTCCCTCCTCCATTTCTCATCACTTTTCCCTCCATATTTGATGAGCTATATGACATATATGCCTGGTTACCTAGCTATCTGCAGAAATTTTCTGTCATTCTATTATCTGTGTGCTAGATTTATCAGTTTCTGTGAGGAATTCTTATGCTTTAAAGAGCAAAAGATTTAGACTGGTTAGCACTGTAACTGAATAAAGTAAAAAATAAAATAATAATAAAAAAGAGAAACCAAAAAATTGAAAGTAGCTTAAAACTACAGCATCTGAGCAGAGTTTGAATAAAAAAGGACACTCCAGGTAAATGACAACTAGCAACAGACCTTACTGCAAATTTAAAATATAAATTCATACCCCTTCTAAATGCAAGACTTTTCCCTCAACTTTCATGAAATTCTAAAGTAAAGATTTTGTCGGTCACAATACAATAGTCTCTGAAAAGAGCTGATTGGCTGGAGAATATGAGTGATAATTAAGCATACAATCCAACAAGGCTTGTCATTCTACTTTAGTTTCTCATTTTATACAGAGTATTGCCTCTTTGACTCCAGACTAATTTCTATCTCATAATCTCAAAAACCTGTAAATTACAGATGACTCACAAAAAGTATTCAAAGTAATTAACTAAGTGTTCTTATTGAGACCTATATGCTGATTATAATGATTGACACTAAGCAATGTCTCAAATCAGTGTGGGATCCTGCAAAGACTTTTTCACAGGTATAACCATCTTTACATGCAGATGCCCAAATGACTTCAAAGTTGCTCATAATTAAGCCTTCACAAATCTTAGCCCTGCTTGCCAGAATATTCATGATAATCTCCTTATTCTTTTATTCATCAGCAAAACACATGGAACTCATTTGACACTAAATAGAGAATATGTAACAGTAGTAATTCCCAACATTTCAAAAAAGGTGAAGATGAAGCAGGAAGACATAAAATTTCATAATGAAAATCACATTGGTTGATCCTGAAAGTATGTACTTCTTTTTCTGCTCAGTATATTTCAATACTGATCCTTATTCTTGCTTTTTTCTTATTTCCATATGCAGGCCTGCATAAAAATTTCTAAGTTTAGACCCAAACAAAATTAACAGCAAAGATTAATCTATTTAAGCAACATAAAGATTCTTCAAGGAACACAGACCTGAAGGAATCGCTTGAATCAGTCAACAATGCTACTTAATCTGTTCTAAAACAATTAAAATCTGTTTTAAAAGCAGGCAATATCTTTGTCCCATTCCTCCTATTCTGGTAAGGAACTGTCTTCTCTTTTCCAGGCTAACTTAATTAATGGGATGTTTATATGCTGCTGTTCTGATGTCTATATTGTTTTAGGTGTTTTTCGCCTTGCTGTTGTTAACTATCACAATCTTTTTTCACTATGATATATTTATAGATCACTCAGATTTTGTTTTACTATGCTAACTCAGCAAAACTTCTCTGGTTTCTTTTTCATAAATATATTTCCCATTTCCATGTTCATCCTGAAAATAAAGATCTCTATTCCTTGTACAGGATATTCCAGAGGAAGACTCACCAGTGTTTTATATAACAATACTAATTCCTTAAAAACGCTTGACTGATGCTTCCTAAGGCTGCATAACCATTTCTTTAAACTGCTTTGCTTTTGCAATTTCAAGTAAATGTAGAACGGTTTGTGTTGGTAGGGACCTTTAAAGGTCTAAATCCAACACCCCTGCCTTGGGCAGGGACATCTTTCACTATATCAGGTTGCTCAAAGCCCCATCCAACCTGACCAATCCATAACCAGCTTGGATATCCCAAAGGTTTTCTTCATTTCTACCTGTAGCGTTTCCATTGTATAGCCCAAACTGTTGCTAGTAGTACGTTTTGAAATCTGAACTAGTGAATTTTATTCTAATTCTATTACTTCAATTCTTAAGGAGTCTAATTCTTACTGTGTATCAACCCTTCTCTGTACTGACTGTCAGCTTCATTGCATCAGCAAATCTCCATTGCCTAGGCATTAGAGTACATCAGTGAACAGTATTAAATAAGATTTGTCCCATTACTTATCTTTGAGTTTCACTACCAACCTTCTACAAATCCAACTGTCTCACCAACACAACCTCCTTAATCATCTTGCATTACTATCTTTCTGTACCATAATTATATCAAATGTTTTGCTGAAATTAGATTAAAACTATTAAATTTCCCTGTCTAGACAATCAATCAGTTGTCTTATCAGACAGATAGAAGGTTAGTGTGACACAACCTACTTTTGATAAACTGATACAGTATTTTCCAACAGTTATTCATTTACAGTCGTTACTTGAATACTTACTTTTGGTATTTATTAGTAAGTCTTGGATACTATTGAGGATAGATGAATCAGCTTGCAGTTGCATGGGTTTTTTTTCTTATAAGCTAGATACTATATTTTCCTGTCATATGATGCCACTCCAACTTAGCAGTTTCATTACAAATCCCTGCTACTAACTGATGATTTCACAAGCTAGCTGTTTTGAACTTCTGGGATGAGGAACATCCAGTCTATACACTATTCAAACAGACCCTTCTTTATCATCTTTCTCTAGAACATTTTTTTAATCAAACTGATTCTTTTTATCCACCCCCTCCTCATTGTCTATTCAATCAGTAATATTCAATGAGAGCCCTCCTGTCTTCCATTTGCTGACCAGAAAATCTACTTCATCAGCTGAAAACATAACCTTTAAACATTCTTCCTTAATCTGTTGGCTGGAAAAATCCTTTCCTCAATGTTTAAGTACTGCATTCACAGTGACTCTACTGCTGACAGATGGAGGAATAAGAAGGCAAATTTATTAACCTATCATATACCTCCGGTGTGCTGGCAAAAAAAACCCCAAACAATCTAAGAATAGTTTTTTTCAGCCAATAGAATTCGTCTCTCTCTCTTTAAAATATGTGGTGTTCTTTATGCACCTTTGTAAACCTTCAATATGGCAGCTTTATTTTTCTAAAAAAGTGTCATCCCTACAAATGAGGATTTGATGCATTTTGATTTCATTATATAGTAATAGAATTTCACAACTTTACTTCTTTAATAGAAGGCCAGAGTTTAAATGAGCATATTTCACCTTTTGGAGCTCAGAAAGCTTTCCTCTGGGCAGTTTGTTAGTTGCATGGTAAAGTGGAACTATGCTGTGCTGCCCCCCCCCCCCCCCCCTAGTTTTCTCTGTGGGTTGATACACTGATAGTACATCCTTTTCCCAGCTTTGTAATTTCAAGTTATTAATTTTGCATTATTTCATTGTAATGGTAGCTTGTATTTTTAGCTGTGCTTTGGCAATCTGAGGAATGAATACAAAGTCTGTGATACAAGAATCTTAGAAAAACTGCTTTGTTGCCATTATTGAAGATCCAGGAAAACAAGCAAATTTCTTTTAGCAGACCATGCTTACTGTTTTAAAGTTTGCAATTCCATTTTTACATTAAGAACTAGATGATAACAGCCTAGACAATTTAACCTGATTGGCTCTGTAGGTACAATTTCTATTTGAGATTCTAACTTCATGAACACTAAGCGAAGCTTAGTCTTAAGCTCTCTAGTTTTGTCAGCATTTCCTGCTCACATAATGTCCTGAACATACCTGAAATTCAGTGTTGTCAAAGTTAACAGATGTAATCTTGTTTCAAGAGACTTTATGTCAATACATATGTCACAAATGTTTTCTTGTTAAGGTTGAATTACTTTAATTGACTTGGCATTTGACTCTGTTAATCAACATTCATCTTATCTCAGTTGAAGTAATTTAACCTGAGTTCAGTTAAATTAATTCTCAGTCTCATTCTTAGAAATTTGCATTCACAATTACACTCTGCACAAGACTATTTAAATTCCCAAGAATGAGAACTGTGATATTTCAATGTCTGTATATGGCCCCAAATGAAAGTTACATTTGATTTCCCTAACAGTTTCTTTAGAACTGAGCTTTTGGACCCAAGTATTTAACCTTCTAGACCATATTTCTCTATTGTTTGAATACCCTTTGTTTTGCTTTCCTTAGTAAGGACTTCTAAGGAATAAATGCTTACTCTCTCTTAGAAAAAGAGGAAGCAGCACATGAAACCATCAGTCAGGAAGTTCAAAGCAAGCCAAGAGAAGACAGGTGCCTAGGTTACCTATACTGTCTATGGAGTGATGTTTGCTACAGGATGTTTTGGATTGTGAAGTTTGCATGGCCTGAAAAGGTGACTTGACAAATACCTGCAGAAAAGATACATTAGTGACTATTAAATATAGAAATACCACCTCTGACTGGAAAAGATCCTGAATGTTGAAAGTGTTCCTTCACATGAAGTATCACTTCACATGTAGCCTGTTCATGCTCCCTCCTACAGATATCTGTAACTGGCTGTTGGGTGCTGCTCTATATCATTATAATTCAATGTGATCTAAGTATTCAGAAATTCTGTATTATAATGCTGGCTCTGTTTAAAGACATACAAAGACATTCACCACTTGCACAATCTTTAAACCAGCACAACTCAGTGACATCAGGGGAGTCATGTCCCGCCTACGCTACCGTAAATGATTGCATTCCAGGTGCTGTCTACAGCAAACACAAATGAAACAGTGCAGAGCTGCGATCCATTCTGTGGTCCACTGTTTTCTCTCCCCAGCCTCTATTGGTTGTGTCTGTTACTAATCACTGTCTATGTCAGCATAAGAACACTTAAAGGAACAAAGTAATATTTTTTCCAGTAAGAAAATTGCTATGAGTCCATGGTGTGGCAATGTCATTGACTACAGACATGTCCTACGTAAATACAAAATATCCTTAATCAGTTCTGCAGTCACATCTTTTGCTATATTTCATCTGTGTGGGTTTTTTTTTGTTTGCTTTGCTTTGCTTTTAACTTTTTTTTTTTAAGAAATTGGTCCAAAAGTATATTGCAGCTGTCAACCTACTTTTGCTGAAACTTAAAACTTATAACAAATATTTTTATTACTATATGTTCCAGACATTTGAGAAAATGTATTAAACTATGACTCTGTTGTCTATATTTACATATTTGTTCAATGGTTTCATACAATTTTTGACTCACATGACACAGATATGCTCGGTTTAATTTTCTACATCTTACTAGGTGGGAATTTTGCTTTCTTTAACATGATATATAATATTAGAATATTTTATATTAGCCTTACATCACTGCTATGGGGCAATGTTTACTGATATATACATATTCACTACATTCTACACATTACATTACATATATATTTCAAATCTCCTGCTTGCTTTAGAGGTGGGAAGTTATTTTATATTCAATTCAGTGATTGCTGTCAAAGAAGCAGCACAGACTCTTCCTTGGGTTTTCTTTATTTTTTTAACTCTGTGTTCAACAGAAGTCATGTTAGTTCCATGTTAGTCAGTTATGTTAGTTCCATATGTATGGAAGCAAAACCAAAAACTGTAAAATCTATATTCAAACTCTAACCTTAGGATAAATGAAAAGCCTAGCTCACATTAATTGTTAAGAAAACTATGTGGGTTTGCTGCTTACTTTATTTATTCTCTTCTGTTTATTCTCTTCTCTCGCTCCTGGAAAGATTAAAAAAATCTTAAGTAGTACAATACTAAAACAATAGATCTGGCCTGCCGTGAAGGTTGCTGAAGATACCTTTCCTGGATGAATAAAGGCTGAGAGCCTTTATTTTATCATAGTAAATTCATTTCACAGGCCAACATCCAAGCTGAGTGACACGTTAGTTAAATGAAACTCCTGGTTTCACTAGCTGCTCCATTCAAGAATTTTTCCTGTTAAGATGTGAAACACTTAAGACATCGTTAAAAGCAGTTCATTAACTAAGTTTGACTAAAATCAGTATGTTAATTGCCTGAGTTCCTTTGATAATCTGGTCTTCGAGTTGTGATGGGTTATTCACAAAGGCTGATTTTAAGCTGTTTTCCTGAGGCTTTTTCTACTAGTA
The DNA here is from genome assembly GCF_947461875.1 of Haliaeetus albicilla. Lineage (NCBI taxonomy): Eukaryota > Metazoa > Chordata > Aves > Accipitriformes > Accipitridae > Haliaeetus > Haliaeetus albicilla. Next base: position 39,382,151 of record NC_091483.1, read on the forward strand.
GCAAAATGAGAGACATTCTTTTAGAGGACAAATTGGAGCACACAAATCACCCTCTGGTAAGGACATTCCACTTCTCTAAGTATACAGGAAACCTAGGGAGACAAATCTCCTGGGCAGGCATGGAGACCACTGAAATCAGAGGGGTTTGGAAATTTGAACATTTGTTAAATTAGGCAATTTTCTTTCTATATAGTTTAAGCAAGGTAGCATGCTATAGTAGACAGAATGAATATCACTCAATCATATTAATGTATTGAACAAAAGACATTAAGAACTATCACTTCAAATTTAATATCTCTTTTTAAAGTAAGTCACTCATCTTCTCCTGAAGGAAAGTAAGAAGATGCTTTAATAATTCAAGAACTCAGATATTCAGGGAGGCTCAATCTATTTGACTACTAAAGGACTGATGACAAGGATGTCTATACTTGTCTTTTTTCTTCTGCTGCTTTTCTGTCCTGCCTTGACAAGCCCATATATGACTTTGTTCAAAATGATGCTGTGAATTTGAGAACTACTGTTCTTCTGATGACAAATTCTTTCTTACTGCCAGGAAATAAGTTTCGTTGGTACAACAGCTAACTCAAAAAAAATAGAAAACAATTTTAGCTGCTTAATATTCCTAATTGCTACTACACATACAGCCCAGAGTTACTGTCCTGAATATGGGGGGGGGGGGGGGGGGTCACGTGGGAATAAAAAAGGGAATAGTTGCAAATACTTCCCTGAAATATACACGAGCCCAACTCAGTGAATCTCTGACCTTGCTACTAAACTAACCACAAAATTGCTGCTATAAGTAAATGTAACCTAAAATCCAATATTTATGGCAGTAATAAGTTTTATATATATATATATATATTTACACAGTTTAAGCTGTCCGAAGTCAGAAATTCCAAACTTCCTTTGAAGAGAAAACTCAGAGAAAAAATGTCTTTTAAAACAGAGGTGTGATGTTCCTGGGGCCTAGGCTTTGAGTCAGTACTTTATTCCAAAGATATGGACTGGAAAATATCTCAACTCAGTGCCTCTGATGAAGCATTTTAGGTTCGTCAAACTAACATTTACCAATAAAATCTTTCATTGGGAGTTTCCTCATAGGGACCTTCCTTGTATTCTTATTAATTTCAGTTTTCAAAATATATTATATATCATAAGCTGCTATTACTTAGAAGAGAAGAAAGTTTTTACAGGGCTGTATTATTAGCTAGCCTAAAACCGAAAGGGAGAAAAGAAAAAAAAAAAAAAAAAAAAGAAAAGCACCAGTAGCACAGACCTTTCAGTTCTGTCCGCATCTATTTTCATATTCATGATGCCTTGTCTGAAGAAGGAAACCTAGTCATACATCAAACCTGTTTGCTCTGCAGAGTTTTCACCTCTCTGCTAGAAAACCACTGTTTTAGTATTTTAAATGTAAAAATATTTAATATGTTTCTTTTACAACTGTGCAAGAACACTTTCTTCTGAACAAAGTGACTTGCTATGAAAAGTTACAATAAACTGAAAACAAAAAACAACAGAAAATAAATCTGTCATGTACATTTAAAAAAACCTTTATAAGACATATTGCTTGATTAACCTTAAAAATGTTACTAAAGTTTGTACCTCAGGATCTGTAAATGGCTGATGTGGTAGGCTGAACCAAATCTCAATTACAGTTGCTTCTAGGTGATGTTACTAAATAAAGAAAAAAAAAGGATTAATTTTTGCGACATTAATATACATTCGTCTACCTACCTACTTGTTTGGTCTTCTAATAAATATAAATATTAATTAAAGGTAAATATTAATATAGTTTGAAGTAACATAAGAATACTTCTATGAAATTACTGCAACTGATTAGTTCAGAAAACAGTGTTATTAACTATCTAGACTTCTCCCACAAAGGTAATAATATTCTAGTAAATGACCTTTAATTTTTTGGAAAATCTGAGAAAACTAATGACTAGGAAAGGAATGTCCTTTTCACAATGTGAAAACAAAAATTTCTCTGACTTAGATGTCTCCAACAGAGATATTTAATGTGCTAAATGTCAGTATGATAACAAAAAATTTGAATGCTTAAATCAATTAATAACTACTGTGATCTGTAAGAAAAATATTGGACATTCGTGTTGATTTTTGCTTTTATGCACTTATTAGATGTCAGCATGTTACAGTGAAAATAATTTCACAGGATCGAGGTTTTTTGGCCAACTTACTTTTCACTAAGCATAAATTTGTTAATAGCATATCTTTAAGAACAACAACAAATTTTAGACAACTTGGAAAATCTCCACTCTGTCAGTTAACAACACTGAAACTCTTAGTTAGACCTTCCCAGGGTAAAGCAGATCCACCTTTAATGTTCAATGGCACCAACTGTGATACAAAAGAATTTGGGTAATTTCTTCCATGCTTTCATTCTGTGGTGGTATATGACACTGCTGTATGCAAAAGCAAAATATTACACTAAATATATCAAGGCTTGGATAGTAGAGCAAGATTAATAATTCCATAGGATTTCAAGGAAGAACTATAAAGAACTATTTAAAAGTCTTAGCTAATGTGGTCCATTGAGCAGTATGTCTTGCAATGAGTCTGTATATCTAAAACCAAACATATATTGAGAAAGATATTTAACTTTAATTTATGATCTCTTATCCAGTTACTGAGAATGTTAGTTGTCCTTTCAAATGATTCTATTCATTTATTAAAATTGAACGATAATATTATTATTAAAATTCCACCTACTTTTTTTCTTAATGTATCCAGCATCAGCTTCTGAGGAACAGATTCACATATGTCTGCCTGGATAAAGACACTTCTGTCTACCAAAGATTGTATTCTGATGTAAATGACAGGTGATGGTAACATTGCTTCTTAAACTTCACCTTAATAAGCTAAATCAGCCAAAACATTCATTGTAGGAAAGGTTTCTAGATGTTTTTTCCAATCTTTTTCACTTTTTTCAAACATTGTTTTTGAGTGTGAACATCAAAACTAGATATGCCATTCTAGTATGCATCTCAATAGCATTGTAAATTGTCGGCCATACTACTTCAACTATTTTCTTTAAGAATTCAAGAATCATGTAACCTACTTTTTTAACCATTGCATTCCTCGAGTGTTCTCTATTATTTTTTAATTAATAAGAATTAATTAATAAGAATTTATTAAAAAAACTGGACATCCATCCTAAAAATATGAATTGCAATCTTCAGATACATTTATGATCCTGATTTTTTTTAAAATATTGATTCAAACTGTACAGTGAACCGAGATGTCTGAAACTAAATTACTCTGTAGAACTTGTTCTAATTGCCCAATACTCCAGCACTAATGCTTTAAAACCATAATGTTTTATGGTTTCCCATTTATTAAAGCATGGACTAAGTCACTGAGCCTAGTCTTCATTTTTACCTGGATCAGACTTGAGTTAATCTAGTTCTCCTAAACATTTCTTGTTTTTTCAGCACTGCCTGCAACATACAGGCTGTTAAACATTGTGTATATCTAAAATACTGGAGATTTCTTTAATAAATATAATATTATAGTGAGTAATATAATCAGTACAGATATATACCTCTGAAATATTTTGCTCTATTTACATGCAAAAAGAAATTAACCTGCACACATACATTATTCTGCTTTATTCAGTTGTACAGACAATCTCTGAGCTGTCTGCAGGTAAGTGCTGCAGTGGTAAAGAACATGCCCACAGTATAATACCTTGCAAAAGTCAATGAAAGTATAACACAGTGGGGTAGGATAATTTTCTGAGACAATAACTCTCCAATTTTAAGTCCTGAATAATTTCTTTAAAAGATTTTACTACCTATACTGAAATAACCATCAAGACTAATAATTAACAGTAAAAAATTGCTTTTCAATACATACATACTATGCAATATAACTAAAATTTAACAAGAATAAATCCTCCAATAGAAGAAATTGGCTTTGCCCCAGGGCACTGTATGCTTAAAGATATGTAAAATGTTATCTCTTTTCCAAAAGGCCAGCTTAACATTCTAGGCATGCCTCCTAACATCTATTCTGTAAGCACTGAAAGCAAAAAGCTGCTAATCCAATAATGAAAATCAAAGAATGATTCCTCTTCTGAACCTTCAGTTTTAAGAAAACAAAACACCCCCCCCCCCCACCAAACCTAACATTTTTATTTTCTAAAATTGAATGAATACACTTAAGAAGGAGCAGAGGTGGATAGCTCCGACCTGTGACAGAATCATATGCAATACTTTGTACATTAATGCACTGTATAAATTTTTCTATATTGTTTCAATAGGAAACCTTTTTGCCTTGTCTTCAGCAAACTATCTGGGGAAGAGAAGTTTATTGGTCTTTTTCAATACAGAAAATCCAAACACAGTATATTTGGTTCAGGCATTAATTATGGGATTTTGTTGTTGTTGTAGTTGTTGAAAATCTCTCATCTGTATTACTCTTTATTCTATGTAATTAGACCATTTCTGTTTTATGTAACTTCCTTCCTCTTCCCTCCACTGTGATTCAACAGTTTCTGCTCCAGGAAATATTTTCATATTAGATAAATTTTGCATCTAAATCCCTGAAGATCTATTTCTGGAACTATTTATATTTATTCTTTCACTGTGTATAGAGGTAGCATTTCAAACCATTCAGTTAAAGTCCCCATGTTGTGTATAGTATTTAGATTAATTTTGTTTGGTCTAGAAAAGATTAGATGTGCTATAGATTTCCATTCAAATATGCAAAGCATTTTTACCTGAAATATTCTCTTTCATCATATACACCAGATATCTATAACCCAAGGAAGCTTTCTAAGACATGCACCTGATTATCCTAATCACACAAAATTTAATAAAAAATCAACAACAACAAAACCCCCAAACCACCCCAAAACCAAACACCACTGCCCCTTCTCCCCCCCCAAAAACCCAAACACAAACTTATGAGGGGAAAAAGAAAAAAATTGCTCAGGAATAAGTGAGGGAAGACTGATGTAAAAATGGTATTGGAACCTTTGAATCTGAAGCTGTTACATGAATATGAATCTGTATATAAAAGGGATATGTTAATCAAGGGCCAGCCAATTGGCTTGAAATGTTCAACATACTATTTGCAATAACAGACCAAGTAAAAAAATTTCACAACAGAATGTGAAAAGATATCTTTAAATATAAATTAACACAATATTTCCATTGATTATTCATGGCTGCAGAACTCTAGAAGAAATTTCCTCTGTGGTTATCATGACTTCATATGCAAGCAAATTTCTGATAGAAACATAAATAAAAAGGGCTAACAAGAATAGAGGAGTGTGATTTGGAAACATGTATTATTAATGAGATATCTTATTTAGTGGTTAGTCTTAAACTCTTGTTTAAGATTATTTTCTTTATGCTCTGAAATTTATCTCTACTTAGAGCACAGAACGGAGGGGTTGTTGGAAAAAAAACTTAAGTCAAAATTCCTGCACACAACATGCTGCAGCAGGGTATAAGACCTTGCTTAATGGATGTTAGCAGAGAAGGCAGAGTTAATAGTAACAAAGGAACAAGAACACAACTGAGAAGCCAGGGATTTTGTCCTCCCTTCAGAAATATTTACACAGTTGAAAACAGTGAACATGTCAGTTCATGGTAGCATTTGGAGATGCCCAATATAGAGTCTTGTTGCATAAACTCAGACTCCTGCAGCATTTAAATTAATAGATTTAACTGCACAATAAGATGGGAGGGTGTTTCTTTTGCATGCATTCCTTTGCAGGCAATACATCAAAATGCCTGTTTTGAAATGATGTCTGAATTCAGTGCCCCACAGTATTGAGACTGGAGCATCCCAGAGTGAATCCTAGGCCCTAGCAGTTTCCCTAGGAACTGCCTGCAGTAAATTATTTGACTGCTTGAGAAGTGGGACCTAGCAAGCACATCAGCATGAAAAGTCAGCTTCTGCTGCTCAAGACACACTTCGTTAATTACAGAGACAGGGTAGGGAGAGGAAGGAGTGCTTCTGGAAGTTTCTTACTGCCTCAGAGGATGTCCTATGTTGGTATCTGTCTCAGGGTGGTCAGAGTCTACTCCTGTACCCCTTCTGTGCCCTAAGCACAGCTCCTATGTTCGCTCTGTCTCCTGTGTCCCACATACCCAACCAGCACCAGTGGATGTGTCAAGTCAAAATGTTCACGGTGAGCATGAGTAGCCTCTGTTGCTGCTTCTGAGTGCAAGGGAAGGGGAGCCCTTGCCGCGATCCTCAGCTATCCCTGTGACAAAAAAGGTTTGAAACACAAGGCATTTACAGGTACTGCTCTGTCCCCATCTGAAAGATACTCTCAAAAATGTCATGTAATGTAGCACAGAATGGGAAATTACTCTCTAGAATGCACTGGAGAATTAATTCTTTCCTCTGCATGTGTACTTATTTCCTCTGCCCAAAGGAAATATTCTGAAAATTAGAGCCCTTCTAGGCAGACATCTACTCCGAGCTCAAGAACTGAAAGTTCCAGGGACTGGTTGCTCCTAGAGGTATTATTTTATATGGCAGCCTATCAATAAAACAGCTGGTATGAGAGACACATCTAAGACTAAAGGTTGTTTATTAAAAAAATACATCAAAATAGTTAATAAAAAAAGATTAAAAGACAACTATTGGGAAAGTAAGTCTTGAAGATCTTTCCATCACTTAGTGGCTGAGCAATGAGGTTACCACCTACTGTTTGGGTTATTATTTACCACAACAGCCAAGAAATAAGACAAAACACATGCACACAGAGAGTAAGGAAAGAAAAATCAACACTGCTAATTATACAGCTGCAAGGGAATTTTGAAAATACACTATGACATCGCATTTCTCTCTAGAATTGATTGGCATTACAGCCATTGAATTTTCAAGTAGAGAAACACTTGAACTACAGATGACTTTAGAAAACCATTTTAGGAATTAGGGTACAAATCCTTGTTTGATCTCATAGATTAGGATTTAGATACTTCCTTTTTACCACACCTTCTCACAAGAAGTAAACTATGGATTGGTGAAGAGAAAACTGAAATCCAAAGGGAAAATACAAACCTGCAGACAGCTGGAGGTAAGCAACATTTTTTTGTTTTTTAAAGGGAAGAAAACAACCCACTACCACCACTTTCCCCCAGAAAACCCAGAGATACCATGTAGCATCTTAAAAAGCAGTTTCCAAGTCCTGGATGCATGCAATGGAGATGACAAGAAGCACAGGTCATATGTTAACAGATTGTTAATAGCTAAAATACAATCCAAATTGATTGTATGCTACACAATCACAATGGAACCTAATGCAAGCTTAGATGTATATATATTTATAGGGTTCTCCCTCCTGCACATGAAAGGCTTGTCTGTATTGATTTTATATCAAATCATAAATCTTAAAGTTCTGTGAAGCATACATCATCTTGTATATGTGTGTGTATGTGTGTGACAGACAGATATCATCCAAGACAGTGAATACAGAGGAAGAAGGGGTTACATGAATGATATCTCATCAGCTGATTCAGCAACTGTAAAAATTTTGTTCCTGTTTCTACAAACTCAAAAGACATTTCTTTACAGAGATGCAATCTTTTGCACATATATTGGTATCATCAAAAGAAAGGATACAAAAAGTAAATTTTTGAAATAGTTCATGAAATAAGCAAATAGTTCAATATGCAGGTCCTCTTAATTTGACAACATTGATTTTGAAAAGGACTAAACCCCAAAGGGAAACCTTAAGTCAGTCCACACCTTTCAAAACCCCAAAGAAATAAATACAATCTTATGCAAACTTCATGAACTAAAGAACAATGCCATGATATATCCTGTAACATTCATTGTTAACGATGCTATATAAAAGATACTTACACGAGGTTAAATATCTTCACTATTTCATAATAGGGAATTCTGAGATGGGCTAATAGCTTACTTCAGGCAAAGGGATGTCAATGTCAGAATGACAATTAAAATTTCACAGGTTTACAGATCCTTGTCCTACACTATTAGCTGATTCTTATATCTAAGATGTCAAGAGCAGAATGACATCCTACAGCCATGTATGAATGTAAAAGCCTCCCAAAGCGGTGCATTTGGTTTGTAATACCATCTATGTATCAAAGTGACCTAAACCACACTATAATACTCAGTTCTACAGGGGACCATTAATGTTATCAAGAATCAAGGCTTAAACCTCTGCTGCTGCTGCTTGACAAAGAATAAAGCATGGTGGAAGGGAATAAATCAAAGTACTATATGCACCCTGAAACAGAAAGCATAATTTACCACATTAAAGAGATCATAGGGAGCATAAACTAAGACAGCAGAGCTAGTGACACAACTGCAAAAGTAACTGAAAAGCAGCTTCCACCCAAATGAGATATATGAAGAACATCCATGCATAATAGCAGGATCTAAATACTAAACAATAATAACGCTGTAGGCTTAGAAGAAAATACATGCTACAGTCGTCTTGTTTTCAGAAGTGTCAAATACTCACCTTGAAAAGGTACAATAAGCATCTTTCCCAGTTATTAAGGAGAAGAATAAAATGGGTTCTCTAGATATCCGAAGGATTTCAGCAGCCTATACATTTAGTCCTGACACCAACGTCAAGCTGTATCTTGCTGAGCTTCAATTGGACGTCTATGTCAAGATTGAGAAATGAGATTATGAGATTTAACTTCTACAGATTGCATTTATATGCTGTGAATAAGTAATCCAACATGCTCTTGATTGATTACAGTTTGAAAAATGTCAATGTAAAAGTGACAGTATCTTCTACTATCATTTCCTTATTGGGACACTTACCAAGTAAAGTGACCACTATGTAAATAACAAAGCATCTCAACACATACTACCTTTGTATTTAGGCTTATATCTGTAGTGTACATCCTTTTAATATGTATTTATGTCATTCATAGCAAAGAGGATGTACAGAGTGATTTATATATATAAGTATATGCATGTATACTTATGTGCATATGCATGTGTGTACATATGCATTTAACACATCTGTGGTTCCTTAGTGATTCATCACTTTCACAGTTTTTTTTTCTTATGATTCTAAGAAATATAAAAAAATAAAAGAGACATCTTCTGTCATTTCCTCTCAACAACTATCTTGTTCTCTCTTTCTTTCAACAAGTAATACTACATAGTTCCTTTAAAAATTGCAAAATATGTAAATTTGAAGGTATGGGAAGATTATAAGAGAAGATGCCAAAAAATAAGGTCAGAAAAGGGAAGCAAGTGGTTTTTTTTCTTAATTTAATAATTTTATTTAATAGACTCTTTCCCCTGCATCTTTATTTATTGAAAGGAACTGGCTTACCATCATTCTAATATAAACAGAACGTTTGTTCCTACAGTGTCTTAACTGCTCTAAAAAATCTAAATCCTTTCCAAATCTTAGATAATGCACATATGTTCAATTCCTAGAACTAAGAAAAAAAAGGAAAATGAGCCATCAGTGCCCTTAATCCAATTAATTAACTGTACCTTGTCTATAGCTTGCATTAATCAGGATTTTGATTCACCTTCTCAGAAAATGGCTTTGATAGATACAACCAGTTAAGTAAATTAAGAGATAACAGAAAATGTGTTATTTCAAGGGAGCACTAACTGTGAAAAAAGTCCTTGTTTATTTTCTCAAGCATTATTTCATTGGCACATGCATTCCTTTTTCAGCTGGACTGAAATAAGACAAAGCCATACACTTGGTTTTCTCTTTGGACTTCTTTTTCTGGTAAGGAATTATAGCAGGCAGGACTACAGAAACATCTGTTTGTATAACTGGTTACTTAGAAGACCCATTTGCAATGAAGAGATTTTGTCCAGTAGCATGCCACCTCTTTTAATATGCTATTAATGGGAAGCTTATGCCTAGAGTAAATTAATCATGAATTTCCTGAATCCCAAGACATTCCAGCAACTTCTAGTTAACTAGGTAATCTATCTATATCTCAAGAAAGTTCCCTGCACTTTTCATGCATCTCTTTTCTGATTTTATATTGATTAGAAAGTTAACTACATGTAATGAAAATTGTTTTCTTTAACAGGCTGTGTTCTGTCTGCCAATTTAAGGAAAGCTTTTTAGCTCACAAATTTAGTTTGCTTGCTTTTATCTCCCTCTTCATTTGCAATTGCTAAACAATATTAATAGTTAACTAAAAATAACTAATAAAATAAATAGAGCAAAATTAGCAGTGTCTTCTTGAAATCTTCCATTGCATTCTTCTCAGATGAAAGCTTCTTATTCCATGACTACCTTTACATCTTTGTACAACCCTGAAGGCATGATCATCATGTAACTCTATTATTATCTAACTAGTTAGTTATTTAGTTTCACTACTGATTGGCCTAGGGAGCTTTTTGGCCAAATGTTCAGAGCTCCCAATCTCCTCCTATATAGATAAAAATCTTATAAATAGCTCCATCTCAAAATGGCTCAAAAATAGCTCAGAAAGAAGCCAAAGATACTTTTGCCTCACCCTCTAATGCTTGCACCCTAATGGAATACCTTAGGTATCTGAAGTTTAACACTGGAATGATCATATTTGACTTGAATTCTGTATGTCATTTGGGAAAAGGTTAAATAAATTCTATCTTCCGTCCATCAATAAATTTCCAGAAAATTAGGACTAAACTTTCATTGTGCCCAAAACTACAGACCTGTTTCTTTTGGTGTGGAGATGAGAACACAGTATATACCCAGGAAGCATTCTGTTGATCCCTACTCAATCAATTAGCTGCCTCAAGTCCCTCAATTCCCCCGTGCTGGTTTTGGCTGGGATAGAGTTAATTTTCTTCATAGTAGCTACTACAGGGCTATGTTCTGGATTTGTGCTGAAAACAGTGTTGATAACACAGGGATGTTTTCGTTACTGCTGAGCAGTGCTCACACAGAGCCGAGGCCTTTTCTGCTTCTCCCCTCCACCCCACCAGCAAGGAGGCTGGGGGGGCACAAGAAGTTGGGAGGGGACACAGCTGGGACAGCTGACCCCCACTGACCCAAGGGATGTCCCAGACCATATGACGTCATGTTCAGCAGATAAAGCTGGGGGAAGAAGGAGGAAGGGGAGGACTTTCAGAGTGATGGCGTTTGTCTTCCCAAGTAAGGGTTATGTGTGATGGAGCCCTGCTTTCCTGGAGATGGCTGAACACCTGCCTGCCCATGGGAAGTGTTGAATGAATTCCTTGTTTTGCTTTGCTTAACGTGCATGGCTTTTGCTTTCCCTATTAAACTGTCTTTATCTCAGCCCACGAGTTTTCTCTCTTCTAGTCTTCTGATTCTCTCCTCCATCCCACCAGGGGAGAGTGAGCGAGCGGCTATTTGGAGCTTAGTTGCTGGCTGGGGTTAAACCACAACACCATCCCCCCCCTCCCCCCAATCATATAAGATTAAAAAATCATGGGAGACCTTTGCCAGCTGAAACTCCTAGTTCAGAAAATTCAAATCTTCTCTTCTCAACCGCCTAGTCCACTCTGCTTCCTAAGTCCATGTTCCTAACTCAATATGGTCATAGTGAGAAAGGAAATATATTCCAAAAACTTTCAGCACATAGAAAGAAGTCTCAGTAAGCACATTTTAATGTGAATGAGTAGGAGAAGATGGTTCCCAACCCTTTGACATTTCCTGATTTACAGTTTGACTTCTCTGTGCCAAAGAAAATGAATTCTCACACACATTTGCAGGAATTGGTCAAGATCACTGTGTTCTCTAGATTTATTGCTACTTACTACATTTTATGATATAAAAACTAGACTTCAGGCCTGGGAAATTAACATTTGAACAGTAGATATTTCAATATATGGTAATCAAGTATCATTGGTTGGTAAGGAGTGTTCTGGCAAAAGAATGGCAAAAAACACACCATCCAACCATGCAATTATGTATCACACAGAGCAATTTTGCTCTCTTATGAAAGCTTACATATTAGAGACATTTCTAGAATGTTGTTTCCTTTCTCTATCTCATGAAAGAAATACTTGAGCAAAATAAAATGATGATTGTATACGGAGGAGTTAAAAGATGGAATTTTGGTCCGTGGATGAATACTGGGGGAGAAGTAGATAGCCGAGAAAAAAGCAGTCAGCACAGAAATGGATGGTTTGTTGCCTGTTGCTTGGAATGCTGACCACAGAGATAAGACAGCTGAGCAATACTGGGGGAGGACGTGCAGTGGGCTGCTGCACAGCACAGCTGTGAGCATGGTCAGCGCGTGACTGCTGGACAATATGCTGTGTGTACAAAGCCCATGAACCAATAGACAGGATGGCTATAGCTCATGCAGTGTGCCTGGCCAGCGAGCGCATGCATCATAGGCTCCCTATGTTAGAACCGAGGCGCGTTTTGGCACCCACTGGCCACATGTGCCGAAACCTGTTCCACCGCAAATGTATAAATACTGGGATTTCCCGAAGAGCATCGGGCTGGTGTGTGGCTGCGGGAGCATAATAATGGACTCAACGACAGATCAATATGATCATAGTTGAAGACCCTTTACTAGAGCATCCGACATCATTTTATACATTGGTTACATCTGTACATGCGCTTAGCTATTTTACTATTGGTTACATACATTTTTCATGCACTGTCCATGTGCCTAGTTATACTTAATGATTGGTTATATCAACACTGTACATGCGCATAAACATAGGACATAATTGGTTATACTAACTAAAACATGCAAAACTTGTCTCAGTCTAATTGGTCAAGATAAACTACTGAATTGAGGTTCTTTGTGCCAAGTTTCCTTTATCGTGGAATGCGCACCTGTGCTCTTCTAATTGGCATCTTTCTTTTTTTTGTCTTCTTGTTTATTCTGTTCAAGGTCTTCTAAAGGCGTCTGGAATGCTCTTGCGACAGTTAGCTAAATATGTGTCCACATATGGCGAGGCCACCGTTGCCTCTATGTGGACGCCCATGTAAAGCTGGCACCTACCAATTGCTGGGCTGAGCTCGTGGTGCAAGACGGCACAAGAATGTATGGACGGTCCATCTTCCTCATGGTCCTCGGGTCAGTATGTTAATCTGCTTTACAAGATACCCTTAGCATAATGCATGTCTGTAGTTAATAAATGCTTGCTTTTTCCCTTATAGTAAGTGTGTGTGTGTTCGCCTTCTAGGGAATCCATGAAACCACCCTAAACCAATGCTATTTAAAAAAAAAAAAAAAAAAAAAAAGGATTTACAGCTCTTGTTCTGTTGTTGTAGTTGTGGGTGTACCTATATCACTCTTGCAAAACAGGGAAAAAAAATCAGCTTTCTGAACTAAGGGCTGTTATCAGTCTCTGTGTTAGTTAAGAGACACCAGTAGTTCGAGGTCAGATTTATGAATATTTAATACTAAATAGAACTGCTAGCTGTGTTTGAGAAACACAGAATTGGACAAATATCTTCTGCACAGCCATTATAGGAACATAAAACGTTATTCTAATTGGGGAGTTTTAAGTGCTGGAAAGCAGAAAAACCATAAAAAAGGGCCAGTTAATTTTATCAAATGCAGGAAAAATACAAACAAGAGTGGTGACTGCCCAGGGGAAAAAACATCTTTCTCCACAAACTGCTTTCTTTGTATCATCTGCATAGGAGCCCAGAGCTGCTCTAGGACAGGAAGAGCATTCATCATCCACATCATCAACAGTAAGAAAAGGCTGGCAGCCATGCACCCTGAAAGCAGTCTACAGCTTTACTGAATCACCTAAATATCCAGCCCTTGCCAATAATGATGAAAAGATAGCCTTTGAATCATTGCTAGCCTTTTCTTACGCTGATGGGAAAATGCCTGAGTGAGATTCATATGGCAGAATGGCAACCATTTATAGATACCAAAGGACTGACTTTTGACATTGTTCCAGATTTACTTCAGAGTAACTGGAGAAATGCCATGCTGCATATGGCCTAATTTTGAAATTATGAAAAATGATTCATAAATTTCTCCTTCATGTTAGAGAATGGTTTCAGAAATACTTTGACCATAAAATGGTCATTTTTATTTATGTTAAAAAGTTAAAATTATCTCAGTAAAATATACTTTACTATCACTTCCTTATATTTTGCCTACATAACAATGGTAGTAGAATTGCTATTAGAAATATTTTCAAGTTTTATATACACATAAGACAGAGAGAAAGCACACAAGCGTGTATGCATAATACAGGAATATGTCAAGAAAAATAGAAATACTACGATCAAATATTCCTGTTATTTAAGGCAATTTGGGGGTGACACTGGTGAGTATTAACTTTTAGAACTCTTTAGTTGGAAGTTAATGGTATTAAAAATAATAATGCTATCTTTAGTCATGTAGGTTTGCAAACAAGAAGTTAGCTTAGGTCATCAATGTATTTGAGTGTTTTAAGTTTACATGGCTTCAACTCTGAAGTCATGAATGGGTTTACAGGAGCCTAGCCATGTTCTTCTTTTAGGTAAGCACCATTCCTTCTACTAATGTTGATCTATGACTGGCTTGCTGTATGGCCCTGCAGTGGAATAAACTTTGGGATCCCCCATTATAGTCAGTTGTACAACATTTTAAGTAGATCTGAAAACTCAAGAACCTATGTTATTAGCTCAGAAGATGAAAACAGAAACCAGAAACCAGAAACATTCTAATTGAAACCACACTAAGAGACAAAACCTGCAGCTAACACATTAGCCCATAAAAATTAGCGAATTTAGAAACATCAAGTGATATTTAAAATTTTATATTTGAAACTTCTTTTCTCAAAACTCTTAGTTTCTCACATTAAAATTGTCCTTTTACAAAATTTTCTGTAATTCTTAAGCCAAAATCTTATTTTTCATATCTTTAAACAAAACTGTTTCACAAACCCTACATAATAAATATATTTTTAATAAACATATTTGATTATTTACTTGAGGAAGAGAAAAATGGATCTATTCCACATATATTTTCTCAGAATGGCTTCCATATTTTTTTTTAATTGACTCTGTAAGATTTTAATTGGATACCCAACTACCAGAGCAAAGGAAGAAGTGGAATCTGTAGCCATTTAATTTTGTGGAAGGCACATGTTCAAAGACAATAATGAAAAATAGTGTGTAGGAGAGAAGCTCTCTTTGTTATTTTTTTTTTAAATATCAAAATGTCACAATGTACCTCAAACATAGGCACTCTTCTCAAAGAAACACAGATACTTGTTAATATGTCTACTACTGGCAAAGATTAAAAGTAGGTTTGTCTTCTGTTTTAGTTTATATATATGGAAATGAAGAATATGGACTGAGAGTTACAGTATCCAAACACACATACTATTACTTAAACTTATCAAACTTATTCTTTAGATGTTTCTACAAACATGGGGAAAAATGTCTTTTAATTCAGCACACCAGCAGAATAGAGCCTAACTCTAAAAGAGCCAAAGTAATGGATAAAGTCTGGCCTTTATAAAAAAATACCGTGCCAAAGTACTGGCCAAGTAGATTAAAGCACCTTGGACGCATGGAAAAGTTAAATAAACAAACAAATAAATTTGAGATAGGCAGGAAATGATATATTTTTCTCATTTATTCGATCATAGTTGCTACCAGCCACCTTTGCCTTTGAATCATTTGGCAGTCATTCATTGCTCAGGCAGCCAGTACGCAATGTCTTGTTCTGAATCAAAAAAAGCAGGTATGTGTCATGAAAAATTGTAAAATAGCACTGAAAATGACAAAAACATTTGTAATTATGGTCCATATAAACAAGAACACTTGGCAAATACTAGTATCAGCAAAAGTCGTTGATTCTATATGTAATTATAGTGATCATTTCAGAAAGAAATAGAGGACTACCTAAATTCTTTGTTCATGATTGATTGGAATTGCCAAGTTATTAAAACAGTAATCCCAGGGCAAATGTAGTTTATTCAGAGGATTACTTCTTTTTTACTTTTATCTTTCATCATGTGTGACAAGGGTACCAATGCCACCTCTGCCCAGGCTTGAACAAGATGAAGACATTAGTCTTTAATCTTTTTAAAACGTAATCAATAGAGGTGAATAAGGCTCTAACACAGAGATAACCATAAACTGGTATGGCTATACAGGTGCAACCAACTATGAAGAGATGTCCTAAAGCATGGGCAAAGCAGCTATGTAGTTTCTCCAATTTAAATGGTTCTGCTGAAGGAGACAGACTACATTGTTTTTATTTCTTCACTGAGTTATGGCCACAATTACTGCTGCTTTCTAAATTATACGAAAGCATGTCTCGAAACAGACCATGGTGGTTAGCCATTGCTGTAACTAAATCATCACAAGTGCCTCTTTCAATGAATTGACCATAACAATATTTCAGAAGAAACTTGAGACATAATAAATGTTCAAACAGTAGCAATTAGTGAGTATTATTAATGTGAGCTAACTTTAATGCAAATGGTCGGTTGCTTCCTGTTTCAGAAAGTGAAGAGATCACACAGAGATACACAATAAGATACTTCAAACTAAATCTCTGACAGGATTAAACCTATACTGCAAAAAAGGGCAACACTCTTAAAAGCTGTTTATAGAGGGAAACTAGTGCACAGTGAGCTTGTGCAGTCTTATTGCAGAGTAGTTTATTACACCTGAAGTATTTCATGAACCACATTCCCCTAGTGTAAACCCCAAATGACAACATCCACAGGGACTGGATGGTGAGTAACCAATGCACAGTAAATCCTCATGTAGTCCATGCAACATAACCACAGAGAATCCTTTAACTGCTCCTTTTTAAAAAGTCCCTTAAAATTTACTACATCTGAAAAAATTCTCCATATGTATGTAATATGACTCAATAGAAATGGGTATAGTAGACTATGACATAAGTGTATGCTAGAAGTTTTCAGAGTACTCCATGAGACAGAATGTAATTTTCTATCATGTGCTATAGGATGTCTATCACATCCACAAGGGCTTTTCCAAGAAATTATTAAATTTTAAGGATTATGCTTTCAGCAGCAAGTATAGCAAAAAAGATCCCAGTGGTTACAATTAGGGTAAGTGGAACTGCATGACTGATTCTTAGCATACAGCAGCTTACTCATGATAAAGCTTAGTCTACATCAACCTTTATTACTGCCTAGAAGAGATCTGCTGTACGGAGGCAGTATCCACTGAAATGATATAACTCCTTCTTTCACAGCTGCAGATGCTGCAGAACAGCTGGGGCCCATATCAGTGATAAGTTACATAGGATGCTTGAACTAGTATCAAACAGGTTTAACTCTGAAGTCCCTACAAAGGCATCTATGCAAGTAAAACAGAAGTTGCTCCACTGACAAAGTGAGTAAAACTAGAAAAGGAAGAAATAATATAGAAGTCTGAAACAAGCTAAAATAAAGAGAATCCCCAGGAATTAGGAAAATGAAATAATTTTTTTGCAGCTGTATATGGAAGCACCATGCGCATTTGTCATACCAGTGCATGGGTTGGACATAACAAAGAACTAGATGTGGTACCGTTGTACAAGACTACAGATATACAGCTCTGTTGGGTTTAATGGTTACAAATTGTCTATTACTTAAATTCACTGTTTATTGTCCTTTAGAAGAGCCTAAGAAAAGCTGTAATACTAAGGACATTTTTGAAACCACTTAGCATAAACGCAACTCTTTTTTCTCATTCTATCTACCATGTAAACAGCAGACCAAATTCAGCTTTGTGGGCTTAGTGCAGGAACATGGTTGTGCCTTGAGTCAGGATTATAAAAATATTTGCTTTAACTGACTCTTCTATTGCAGTTCAATTTGCTTTTTGTTATCTTAGTGAATAAATGATAACTTGGGGTGGAGGTGGAGGAACAACCATCTATTAAAATATTCCCTATTTAGTATGTGTGAGACACACTAACTGAACTCTCTGAGGAAAAACTAGAAAGAATTGCTTGCTTTATTGTTGCATCATAACTAGCAAAATCTTAATAGAATATTAATGTATCAGTACAAATGCTCCTAATGGGGAATGAGGGGGGGAAAGGGAGAACACAGGAAAAGCTGTCATTTAGTACATAAAGTAGGTGCACAGCTGACAATAAAGCTATTCACATTCAGATAAGGAATTCACTGCAGTGATATTTCTCCTTTACAGAGATACTGAAGAAGAGACAGGAAACCAAATTTTACTGTTAATGTCCTCTTTTTCAGTCTGATACTTTATTTTCAGCTTCAGTAAGCAAAACTGATGCTTTGTAAAGGAAAAGGCTTTTGGGAAGGGGAGTCATATGGTTTTTTTCAAATAACAACAAATGAGAAAAATCTCCCAAATACAACTATCTAATTTTGCTTCTTATGAGGAAATGCATAGATAAGTCTACCTCAGCTACTAGCAGCTAGTCAGAATTACTGATTTACAATTTATTGTTTGCTGGAATTCTTTTTCAAAGAAACACTATAAATGGAGCTGCTAATTTCCTTAAAAGAAAGGAAATGTTTCTCATCAGATGTGGGCATAAAAGTGACAGAATTTTCTGGTCTATAAATTATCCTTAAAATAGCCAGAACAACTCTTAAAATTCCTCCTCTTTTAGGAATATCTCAAAAGTGGAAAGATGAGTGAAACAGCTCTGTCATTATCTCATTTGCCAGCCTCCCCAGTCATTTGAATTGGAGGAAAGGGCAGATACTGAGGCAGAGCCAGAAAAATAATAGCTCCTCTTGTTTTGTGGATTAACAGAAAAAGTGATCAAAATATCTGGCTTTAATAAGAGAAAAAGTTCAATTGAGAAAAACGCTAACTTTCTCCCCGCTCTAATAATTTTAGGTATTTGGGTCATCCTTAAATTTTTCTCTGGTTTGAAATGGCTGAGTTTAACATGAGCAATCAGAGTGCTATCATCCCCTCTTTTTAATATCTGTTAAATCAAAGCTGCACTTTAATAGAAACTAAAATTTAATTAAATTTTTTTTAAAAAAACCAATGCTTCTTCCTCCTTTCAGTTAGACAAAATATAAAAATCCTTTCAGTTTGAAAAAAAATGGTGACTTGTGCTGGTTTTGGCTGGGATAGAGTTAATCTTTGTCACAGTAGCTAATATGGGGCTATGTTTTCGATTTGTGCTGAAAACAGTGTTGATAACACAGGGATGTTTTTGTTACTGCTGAGCAGTGCTTACCCAGAGCCAAGGCCTTTTCTGCTTCTCCCCCCACCCCACCAGCAAGGAGGCTGGGGGGGCACAAGAAGTTGGGAGGGGACACAGCTGGGACAGCTGACCCCCACTGACCCAAGGGATGTCCCAGACCATATGACGTCATGCTCAGCAGATAAAGCTGGGGGAAGAAGGAGGAAGGGGGGATGTTCAGAGTGATGGCGTTTGTCTTCCCAAGCAAGGGTTATACATGATGGAGCCCTGCTTTCCTGGAGATGGCTGAACACCTGCCTGCCCATGGGAAGTGGTGAATGAATTCCTTGTTTTGCTTTGCTTGCGTGCATGGCTTTTGCTTTCCCTATTAAACTGTCTTTATCTCAGCCCACGAGTTTTCTCTCTTCTAGTCTTCTGATTCTCTCCTCCATCCCACCAGGGGAGAGTGAGCGAGCGGCTGTTTGGGGCTTAGTTGCTGGCTGGGGTTAAACCATGACAGAACTGTTCTAGAAATGTCATCTAAGCTGAGTTCCTAAAAACAGCTTGAGAAAGTACACATGTGACTGAGCCTGACTTGGAATTTTTTCTGTTTGTGCCTCTGTTCTTACTCCTGTGCTTCACCGGCCCAGCTGATGACACGAGCTGCTGGGTCTCTAACTTTTGGTATTTCTCATACATCTGGCATTCTTCAAATACCATCATAAACAGATGGCAGAGAAACACTCAAGCTTCAAATGTTACTTCCTCTCTTTTTTTCTTTTGCTTATGGAACCATAGGGATGATAGTTATGGATTATTTTTACATCTGTACCTATATTGTTTGCTTTGACTCTTACTAGGGGCAAAACACTAATCTTCTTGCTGCAAAATTCTGGCTGTTTAAGGATATTCTGATGACACATTAATAAATTCTTAGAAATACATTTTGTATGTGTACAGTGGAGTAGCTGCAGAGCACATCTTTCCAGCTTGCAGAGATATACTCCCATTGAAATGAAAAGTTTTGCTTATCTTTAGATGCCTTGGACTTCTCAGAAATTCTGTATCTACTACTGTAAACAGTTTACTCCATACAGTAAAAAAACCCTGTCAAAAATGGAAAACATAGCTCCTTAAAATATAAAATATTTTTCTTAAATAAGAGGAAACATCAAAGTTACCACAGGGCTACACAAGAGGCTGAATTCAAAAGGAATTAAAGGAAAAGAGTTAAAATGCTTTAGGAAGTAGAAGAGAAAAACAAAACAAAACAAAACCAACCTCACTTGTATTTTCCTGAAGACAAGTTAGTAATGACACATCTTCCAGCAAGGATCATTTCAAATTTTTACTTGCTCTTCCCAGCCATATTGATCTGTGTGCATGTCATTCCTTGGCAAATGTGTGGTTTGACTGTCCAAGAAGGATGGGATTTGCAGTATTTAATAGTGTTACGCTGATTGGCTGCATGTGCCACTTCTATCATAAAAGCCACCTCTGAGAGGTTTTTCCCCACAGCAAGATGCAAAAGAAACTGGGGGACAAGGAAACAGCCCAGAAGACAGAGGACTGATCATATACAACAGCAGAGCTTGCTCTCTGTTTACAGAAGTAAATAAATAAATAATAATAGTAATAAAATATTCATTTAGTGATTTAAGGGTAGGACCTCCATCTTTTCCTTGTTAGCTGAAACATGCTGAGCACTTAAAATGAAGTTGCTTATTTAATATATCTACAAGTATGTGTACCTTATTTAATTACAAATAATATGACTGTATGAATTTCCATGTTTAATTTGTAAACATAAATTTGTATAACATCTCTGTCATTATCATACACATGCATTTATGGATACAAAGGCATAGAGAGCAGAATTCATTGTAAAAGACAGAACTAAAAAAAAAAAAGAGTTGGAATGTTAGATTTCAAGTGTAAAATTTGCTCCCATGTGAGCATGATTAGAACTCATTTTCTGTAGCCTGCCTTTTCCTCTCTATTATACAAATTCCCTTCTCATTCACTGCACAGTCTTGTTCAAACAAATCAAAATGCCTTTTTTTTTTTTTTTTTTTATAACCATCATTTCTTTACCTACAAACTGAGAAGGAAAGGCTGATGTTGCTTCTCTCTTGAAGCACACAAGAGGCACTCAGGTTCTCCTGTGCTCAAGGTAATTTGCTCCTGCTGTAAGGAGCTCTGTAGACCTCGACTGCATCTCCTTTGCTTACAGGTGAACTGGGAGTTAAGCCCACACAGCTCACACTACAGATGGTAAGAGGAGACTCTCAGCTGCTTTTCCTGGAGTGTACTAATACACCAAAGGATTTTATCACATCATGCCATACAACTAGTAATATTTCTCTTCAGCTGGCTTAATGTTAAGTTTGTTAAATTTTAGTTAATGTATTGCCTCCATCAGGACTGAAAATCACTTTTATTAGTTTATTAGGAGCTCCAGTGACTTTTCAAAACCATTTTTTTTAGACTGCAAAATGAGTCTATGGGTGTTGCTTGAGATTGTTCCTGTGGCACTGTACAGAAATCACATGAACTGAAAGGTTTTTGCATGCGTTGTTCTCCTACCAAGTTTACAGATTTCTGTAAGGTTCTCTATTTGTCCCGCCAGGGAAAGAGATGTGACTAAAAAATCCTACAGGGAAAGACTAGCATTACAATTCATCAAATGACCACCGATTACAGTGTAGATACCTATGTGATTTTTGACAACAGAAATTTAAGATTTTTAGAAGACTTGAATTATAATATAGTTTCCGTGTTTTTGACAGAATTCCTACTTATTAGTATAGGTTTAATATTTAACAGAGACTTAGACCGTAATTGATGTTACCTGAATTGATATAAATAATAAAACAATGTGACGGCATTAAAGAGGGAAAGTTGACAACAGTGTTGTAGAAAATTATATTGCTAACCTTGTCTGAGAGACAGACCACTATAGGAAGATAGAAATGGTCACATCAGATCAAATTAGTCATCTGTGTAGTTCAATACATTATACTGACAATAGGCAGCAATTTGGAGGAAAGTTAAATAATTTTCTGAAAGCTCAATTTTTCACAGTAATTTTCATCCCTATCGCTTTGTACCCATGATCACTGTACATACCAAAGTAAGCCTTTGTTCTTTAATTTAATCAGTTTGTAACATGAGAACAGTTTTTACATTTGACATAATGGCCTCGTCATAAAAAATGCATAATTGTTTCTTATAGCAGGGACTCAAACCCAGACCTATCATCCTCCCAGGATGTGTATTCACCATTAAAGTAATACTTTAATTCTTTAGGAAATCTGTGTCCTACGTAGCTAGAGCAGATACCTGTTGCTCCCATAAAAGTAGAAGCACACTACACAGATTTTAACGTTGGCTTTTTCTGAATTCAAACATAAGCA
Organism: Haliaeetus albicilla; assembly: GCF_947461875.1. Lineage (NCBI taxonomy): Eukaryota > Metazoa > Chordata > Aves > Accipitriformes > Accipitridae > Haliaeetus > Haliaeetus albicilla. The sequence continues at coordinate 39,404,595 of NC_091483.1, forward strand.
TATGGATAGCAAAACTGTTAGTATATATATATACACACATATATTTTTTTTTTTTTTGTCCCAGGGCCCTGTAAAGTCATTACTGTAACTGCCTGTAAGAGGTCAGAAGCTTTACACTAGTGGTGCTTGCTGCTCACAGTGCAAGGTGCCAGTGCTGACCTGCTGGGCTTCTCAGCAGCTTGCTATCAGAGCCTGAACTTAATACCAGCTGTCTCTCCTTATGATGTAAACTTTAACCTCAGGGTAACAGCAAAGGCTTTGACAATGTGGGCACAGCCTGGAAGTGGAGGCCCCAAAACTGTAAGCAACTCACTAATGGTCAGTTATGGGTTGTTGAAGAGGTCCAACCTTGAGAGCTGGGGCAGGACTGGCTTTGTTTTAAGAAGCAGCACCTCAGCCAGGGAAATAACAGCTGAGAAATAGCATAAGGCACCTCCCCTGACAAAGTAACATCCCTGAATATGTTTAGGCCAGGGACAGAGGCCAAGAGCTGCAAACTGCCTAGAAACTCAGCTGTCTTATGAAAGGATAGAAGTCAGATTTTGGGGGAGAGAAAGCAGACGCCTGGTTTAGTTTCTGCTCCCCTCCTCACAGAAGAGCTCTGAAGCCTGACTGCCTTGATGGCTACAACCACCGAGGACCATTGCCATCAGAGCTAATCAAATATCAGCTCTGTGGTATTAAACACTAATTTAGGTCAGTTTTTCAAACGCTCCTGTCACAGCAATCTCCAATTACCCAACTAATATGCATGCATGTACATATATTCAGCTTCAAAACCTACCATTAAACTCAGGAGTCAATGTAAAGTGAGTTCTTTTCATGGTGTTTTCTTCTTCTCCTCCTCCTCCAAATAGTGTATTTGTTTTCTGAAGCACAGATAAATAAAAGCTTTTTTTTTTTTTTTTGGGGGGGGGGGGAGCGGATGAAGTTGAGCTACCACTGAGAAATACATATAGGAGTTTTGTTTTCTTTAATGAAGAGATATCTTAATTGTAGATCCAAAGATATTTAAGAGCATTTAGAAAATTGCCAGCACTGGGCATTGTTCTACCATGGCCAGCTTTACATTATACCTGTCCTCATGTTTGTGACTTCATTCTGCTAAATCCCCCTGAAACTTCTCAAATTCTTTTTTTTTTACTTGTATGATAAATAATCAGGGGTTTGCTCATTTCATCACTCTTCCAGATCATTAATGCAAGCAGTACATTAAACCAGAGTAGTTCTCTTTCAATATTCAAACACACCACTGTTAACATTTCACCCTCTTCAAAGATGATGAGTTATTCAGTCTCTTTGTTTTCTATGTCTCATCCAGCTTCTGACCTGTGACAGAATTTTAGCTCTCCCCTTAAGACTGATCATTTTTAATGGCTTCTTGTGAAAGACTTTGCCAAAGGCTTTTTGAAAGCTTAGACAAACATGTCTACTTATCTCCTTCACTCACCATTTTATGGACACTCAAGAAATTACACTACATTAAATTAGAGGCACATTTTTTTCCCTTATAGAAGCCAATCTCCTTGTAAAATTATGACCCATTAAGTATTTTATAATTTGATTTTTAAATTGCTACTTCAACCAAGTTATTTACTGAAGATCTGTGATTTCTAGGGTCTCATTTACCCCTCTCTCAAAGGCAGGTAAAATATGTTCTGTTACAGAAGTTCATTTTAATGAATACCTGGGCTTGGGAGGTTTTTGTTTGCTTTTTTGTTTGTTTGTTTTATAGGAGTTCAACCACCTTCACTATGTTCCTTCAGAGCTCTTGGATGTGTCCTGGGAACTTCTGCTGTTTAATTTGTCGTTTGTTAACACAACCTCTGCTTTTGATACTTCAATCTCTAGTAGTGTCTCTTCTTCTTTAACATCTGAGAAACTGGTATCATTTTTCTCAAAAATAAACATGAATACTTAGAGAGGATGCATTTAATAGGCATTCATTACCAAGTAATGTTACTCTCTCTGATTATGCAAAGACATTTCTATTTGCTGGAGAAATGAAGTGAAGGTATTTCCTCTTTATCTTCTCCACTTCCCTGACAAGAAGTCCTCAAGTTCCTCTTAGAAGAGTTTACCATAAATGAGGACAAACATAGTTGTGGGATTTCTCTTGAAAAATACTGCTAGTATATCTCTAAGTACTGCATGTATTTTTAGATTAATATTGCACAAATTGCATGTGTCACTAAATACCTGAGTCATTGGGAAAAAGTCAGTCAAAAATTCCATATTTCATCTCTGTGTGAGTAGATTCATTTTCTTAAACTGTCTTTAAAAAATGGCTTCTTTATCATGAGCACTGGTGAAATTAGTTGGAGAGAGGAAAAGCAACTTTCACATTTCTATATTTCATAACATCCAGACCAGCATAAGCATGTTTATTTCAAGATGGTTTAGGAATATTATGTCCTGTTAAAATTGCATTAATTCCAACAATGATTATGCTGTATATCAGCAAAAGAAAATCGTATCTTTCAGAATAAGACACGAAGAAAGTTTTAAATATGAAAAATTCTTGTTAAGGATTTACATTTCTCCGACACTAACTTGCAAATTATTTACTAATGAATGAATGATTCTTCACTTCTGCTATCTTGGGTATTCTGGAACAGTGATCTCACCTATGAGCTATATAGATTAATTTAATAACTACTGTGGAAATGACGCAGCTGAAGGGCTCTTTTGGAAATGTCAAATCTGCAATATGTTAGAAAAGTTTTTGCAACATTCAGGAGCCAGAGATCCAATTTCTGACTTTGCTAAAACAAAACAAAACAGTGCTATGAAACAAATAATTTTACAGTAAAATGTTACTGATTATGGCAATGATACCAACATATTTTAATATGAAAAATCATTCTTAATAAGAAATCTTAAAAAAAATGTTTTTCTCTTTACATGGACATGCAGAAGCTGTTGATACAAGAGCAAGAGTTTTTTAAGGGCATTTAAAACAAACAAACGAAACCAGCTTGTGCTTTTCTAGTAGAAAAATATGTATTACTGTGATTAGTATTTCCATGTGTTTTACTTAATAAAATGATTATTTCATAAAATTCTGGTACCTAATATTGAAAAATATTTTGCTTCTTAAAGTAGGATTTTTTCACTAAATAATTTTTTTATATGTTTTAAAGCATTTCTATGAGGCTATTATTAAAAATCTGGTAGCTCTTAATTTTCTAGTAATCATAATTTGGAGTACTACAGGAAAAGTAGCACAGCTGAGCTGAAGGCAAATCAGATGGAGGCATATACTTGTAGGTTTGTAGAAAATAACGTATCAGCTCTTGCACAGGTATGGAAAATATCTTACCACTTCCTGATTAAAAGGTGATAAAGAAAAAAATTTCTCATAGATATATAGACACACACAATCCCAACTCTCATCTTGGGAAAGGCTCGGCTCTAAAATCTTTCAATCATATTTGGAGTGGAGTACAGTCTCTGTTTCATTTGACAGGTGTTTAAGACTTACCTCTGTTCCTTTTAAATCTGTCACAGACTCAATCTTTAAAGCTTCTACTCAAGCTCCTTTTTTTTAGTTCAAGAACCTTTCCTTAGGAATAAAACAGCAGTTACCTTAAACACTTTTAAATGTTACTTGGTTTTTTTTAATAATTTTTCTGATGAAACACTAGTTTATCATCTTTTCACATGCAACTGAATAAAAGTGAAGCATACAGACTTTCACATTTTTACATGTTTCTTAACTGCTGAAATGAAAGATAGTTCATATTCAAACTATATTAGGCCATAAAAAAAATTATATTGTAGGTGAAGATAACCAAAATAAAAATCACTGAAATGTAAACAAAAGCTACACTTCCACTCAGATAAAGAAATGTTGCGCTGTTCTGCAGCTCATTTGGATAGTGCCAGTAGGCAGGGATGGGAACCAGTCCTTCAGGGGTTCATAGCAGTTCTCTTAGGATCTGAGATGAGCTAAGCAGCAAAGTTCAAATCCCATTTCGGTTTTGATGTGTCGCCAAGTTTACTGATTTTTAAAACAAAAACTTTGGGTTTATTCCCAACTCATAATAATAGTGATAAACTGTCTCAAGGACTTGTGTCAACTGCAGGCTGAGAGATCTGCTTTACTGGATGGTTACCAGTAAAAGAACAACTAAGTGCACTAGCACACATCCAGAAAAACACTTACATGAATGTTTCAATCAAAAATCCTGAACCATCTCAACCAATACCTTAAAATTTCTCTTCCCCCCCCTCCATTTCTATCACTTCATGCACATTTATAACACTGTGTAGGCTTTATTTATAACTAGCTTTTATTGACTGTCTGTCTAAACTCTGGAAAAAAACCCGCAACACTAAAAAAGCCCCAAATAAACAAACCAGAAAATTATTTATCACCTGATAAACAAAATAGTGAATTACACTCTAAATACAGAGATATGCATAAAGGAAAAATCATGTAGCTTCACTGTTTTTTTAAAAATAAAATGAAATGTATAAATTAATAAAACTAATTCCATTTGTAAATGCAGCTTGCTTTATGCACTTCTATTCCTTGAAGGACAGTTCCCTCAACAGTGACTTCATGATTTTGGCTGGTTAATTAAATTCATTGCTTACATTACTTAAATTTTACTTGCATTTGATTTGTAACCACTTAGATGTGCACTCATGCTTCAGATCATCCACCAATCATTCCTAGAAATGACAGCTACAAAGATAACTATTATATGCTTCTATTGAAATTAAATAGGATATTTTTAACTGCACCAAATTGTGAAAGGTAGCAGAGCAAGAAACAGGTTTTCACATCTTGAGTTTGCACAAATACAAGAACAGACAACCACAACAAAAATAATAGCACTCTGTTTTCCCTCTGCATTTGATTTCATCGAATACATAGCACTTCAGAGGAAAATCAACACAAAAAAGAAACTAACAGGAGGTAAATAGTAATTTGGATGTTATTCAAATGCACATTCTCTTTTAATATTTTTTTTATTACTTGAAGAATTTCCTCTTTCCTTATTTTTTGAAACAACTTCTTTAAAGCATCAGTGAGTCAGCTACAAAACAAAAAGGTCATACTAGTTTTGTTTTTCCTTGTGTATCATATAATAATGTAGTTGTGAGATTACCACTCACATAAAGTCTATCCAGCAAATAAAAACTGATCCAAGCCACAAAATTCAGACATCTGGCAACAATGGTTTTGGCTTTACTCTACCTGAGGTTCAAGCAGAATTCAAACTTGCAGTGGGTAATGAACCAAAACTACAGCGACTCAAAGCTCACTGCAATGTGCCATCCTTCTTCACTGGTCCAAAGTATTCTCAGATGCATCCTTTGGATGAGTTTAGGCAGAGTCTGCCTGTTTCTCATGTTTAACTAATGCTTAATGTTACTTAACATTATTTTAAACTCTATTTTTGCCAGGCATGTCTATCTGTCGTCTGTCTATCTATCTATCTTCAGAGATTCAGCTTTATGTTTCGTGCATGGTCCTCAGAGAACCACTTGTTGGAGCCTGCTTGACTTCTCTGTGGTACCAGAGGAGGGATCTGGTTGTGCTATCAAATGAAGCAAGCAAAGACAAAGAACTTTCTATCTATTCTCATCCACCATCTTTACTAAGCTAGCTGTAAGAAATAATCTATAAAAGACAGACACAAGTACCCAGCAAGTGCATAGTAAGATGTTCTGGGCTTCTTTTCATTATTTGAAATGCATAACAGGTTTTTAAAGGAAATTGTTATCAAAAAGGCACGTGTGTATTCCCTTTTGATGGAGCAGCAGTTCACAGCATCTCAGTTCTTACTGAGGCATCCATTCAGTATCTTCTGGAAGTCCTGGACATGCTGGAGAAGATTACCCTTTAGGATAATAAAGATCTGAAGCAATGGTATGAAATACCTTGGCAAAAAAAAAAGTGTGTTTCTCTGTTTTTATTGGAAAAAGAGTGTTTGTACTTTTCCTTTTAAAGAGCAGCTTTCAAAAGTGGCTACTTTGCTTGAAATGTTAAAAGATCTTGTTACATGAGTATGACTAAGACATTTCAAAGCTATCAGTGTGAGAAAAATTGCTGGATGCCTATTTTCCACGCACACTGCCTTCCCAAAATATAAAATGAGGAACAAGGCAAAAATAGAGATGTGTATTGTCTCAGTTTGGCAGAGGGATATTCAGAGCTGCCTAACTTCCAACCCTGTAGCCATAGCTTGTGAATTCATTTTCTTTGTTCATTTGCAGGGTTATTTGCACTGCCGGCTTTAGCTTTCTAATAACTCCTAAAATCACAAATAAGAACTTTAGATTCATACTCAGAAACTTATTTCTTGCATTAGCTTTGACTCTTAGTTTTTAAAATTCCTGTAGTAAATGAAGCCTGACAGCTAGTTACAAGTGATGTTCTTCAATGTTTTGTATTGGAGCTGATACTGTTTAAAGTCTTCATTAATGGCCTGGACAATGAAACAAAAGGGTCCTGCATCATGTTTGTGGATGACATCAGACTGGTGGACTGGTCTACACTGGAGGGCTGGCATGCCATTCAGAGGGGTGTTGGATGGGTAGAAAAGTGGGCTGACAGGATCCTTATGAGGTTCAACAAAGGCAAAGTAAAGTCTTGCATCTAAGATGAGATTAACCCTTACAATAACATAGGCTGGGGGCCAAGTAATTAGAAAGTAGCTTTGTACAAAATAATCTGAAAGGTTCTGGTAGACAACAAGTTGAGCATAAGCCAGCAATGCACCCTTTCAGCAGTGAAGACAAATCTCACATTGGACTGCATTAGCAAAAGCATAGCCATCAGCTTCAGGGAAGCGACCAGTGGAGCTGACCATCATGGAGCAGCAAGACCAGGAGTGCTACATGAGGGAGGAAAAGCTAAAAGTGACCTTGGCACAGGGTGGGGTGGGGACTTTACCAACAATGGTGCAGTCCCACAGGACCAAGCAGGATTGGCGGCAGCCACAAGTTCAGCCCAGTGATCATCAGACAAATGTGAGATGACAGTCAGAGCTGAGGTCAAGCTGTAAGTCCCACAAAAACATCAGGACCAGCAGGAAACCGGGCTGGGCACATGGCTGCATACTCCATAGCTCAGGCAAGGACTAGGGACATGGATTCGAGCTTAAAGAAAGGTCCTGGACCAAAAGGCAGAGGATACATAGGGGCACTGAGACTGGTCAGGGCAATTAGTGCTTATGGGTGCTCTCAGGGCCCTGAGAGCTGAGTTCTGCATAGTAACAGAGTTTTTCCAGATTTAATCAGTTTTTTCCTAATGCATTTCTAATGATATATCTACCAACCTGTCTATTCATATTCTCAGATCAGATTAGAACATTTCTTGTGCCATGTCAGTGGCAAGTAACTTTTTTGTACTATTCAGTTGTATGCTGCAGTTTTATGCCTTTATTTACTCTTGCACTAGCTAATTATGGGGTCATTTAAACATAGTTATATGTTTATTTACGAAGCATAATTATTTGTCCATTTATATTTTATCTTATCTTAGCTTGTAGTATGTCAGTAACCAAATCTATGTCTTACTCTGGCCAAAAAAGCTGCAACATGATAGTCAGCAGCATACTAAATGCAAAGAAATGTAGTACTTCTGAGTAATGACAGAAAACAGAGTATTTTTCTATTTCAACTTCAGAAAAAAGGGTGCTTTTCTTGATGTTAAACATTAATTAATTATTCCTTTCCATTTTTTTAGTCCTTTTCTTTAAAATAATAATCATCATGTTATAGTTTTGGAAACTGCAGAAAGAAGAATGACTTTTATACATGAACTTCGCTGAGGGGTAAACATGAAACAAAGTAATTCAGGACAAACTGGGGCAACCCACTCAGCATCATCACTTCCAGAGATCAATACTCCACCTGACTAAGGTATAAAAAAGATTTTTAACTTTTCAGAATAAAGTCACTTTCTTAAATTCACCAACACAAGCATTCTTCCAAGCTTCAGTTAATCATCTTTGGACATCTCCACCCATATTCTAGTCTTCATGTACCATAATTCTTGGGTTCTTGCCCCACTCATCAACTTTCTTAACTCTTTTTTCCCCTTCATTACAGGATTTGCCCCACCTGTTCTGCTCATATATATATATATTTTTATCATTGCCATCTTTGCAGTAACTAAGTATAGATCCAGAAACAAATTTATACATCACAACATGGCAGCTTTAGTTTTTAGGTGACTTGCTCTCCAGAACATAACACAGTCGCCCAAACACAATACCAGGTTTCTAAACTCCATTTGTAAGCAATCTAAAAAACCCAAACAATTAGCAGGCAGTCACCTAAGTTAGCCAATGCAAAATACCAAGCTCTTATAGAAAGGGCTTCTTATTAAAGGGGATACTTTCTAATCCAGTATCCCAATGGTTATCATCTTACTCATGTAAGATCCAGCTAGTGTTTGTTACTCTGCCCAAATGTCATGTGAGCTCTTCAGTTTCTATTACAGGGAAGGCCCTGGAGTCTGTCAGCTCCTCCTCTTGAAGCTGTAACAACCTTAATGGCCAGCCTAAGACTCTGTAGGTCCTGAAAGGTAGCAAAAGTGTCAGCATGAGTTCCAATTTATCAGCAGGGCACTGTTTCACTACTAAAGATACATTAAGTTCATTAGTTCTGTGAATATTGTTATATTTTACATTTTATAATCCTTTGTGTTTCGTCTGGAACCTAATTCTCCCCTTTGCACCAGGTGATTGAACTTATTACCGGCTCAGATCTGACCACTGTTTAAGAATATCCTATGAAACAAAAAGCTTCAACAGCCTCAAATGAAGTATCTCCACTGCAAAATATCCTGCTCCTCAGCATCTGCAACGCTCTTTATGCATGAACAAAGTGTAGAAAAAAGTAACAGAAAGGAACTAATTCTGCAGGCTGCAGGGGGAGATGTGGATGAGTAGCTGGAAAGCAGAAAAAAGGGAATAGAGGTGACAAGGGAATAATAGAGAGCAAGAGAAAAATCCTGAAAAATAATGGCAGAAGAAACTGAGAAGTAAATAGAGTAAGTCACTGCACAGAAACAGCAGAAAAAGAAAAAATGCAACCACTATCCATCAGGAAATATCGAAGACTTTGGGGAAAGAAAACTGACAGTACGTGAACAAAATTATGTGTGTGAGAAAGAGCAAAGAAACAGAAAGCTCAGGGGTGTCTGGCTACGGAACAAACAAGAGACATCTTCACTATTTGGTTTGATATCCTCACAAAACAGCAAGAAAAAAAATGAACATTCCTGTCTGTGAAGGAAAGAGACAAGCTAAAAGAGCTTCTGGAGGTAGCAGTACAGCCAAAAAACCCAGAAGGTAGGACTCTGTATTGGGCACAACAGGGAGCAGGTTGTGTTGAGTGTCTGCGAGGGTGGGGCTGAACTTTTCACTGCAGCTCTGCTGGATCAGGAAAAGCTGCATTGCTCCAAAAGCTGTAGCTGCCTTTTCCTTGTGGGCTGTCAGTTGAAAGCAGGCAATAAAGGTTCTTTATTAAGCCTCCTACTGTTTTCTCAAAACATCAGAACTACATGAATTAAATTCTGAAAAGTGAAAGAAAGGCTATGTCTGAAATACGTCCTCAGGGTGAATAGCCAGAAAATCCTAATCCTCTCCAAGGGGTGGAAGCCCTGTTGCTTTTGACTTTAAGAACAATTCTGGACAAAATACTTGAAAATGCACAATAGAGGACATTTGTGCAGTGGCAGGAGATTAACTCAATGATCTAATAGGTGTCTTTCCCCTCTAGCTTCTATCATTCTGGTTTAAATTGCTGTTTAAATTTAGAGAGTTTAAATAAGGATAAGCTGTTGCACCAGTATAAGCCTTTGAAAAGTCTATTAAGTTCATCATCTGTGTTACAGCTCTCTCTGTGGGCCAAATCCTTCCTTCACTCATGTTTGTGTAGTGTTGTTGAAATCAGTATGAGAACTTGGAGTAACTATTTATTCCCTTTCAGAAGGAGATGTATCTTGTTTGGAAGTCAACTGTTCTAAGAGTTTTACAACTCCAAAAATATCCAAGGGCTTATGATTGATTACCCTGTATTTGAAGGCCTACTGCAATAACATATGGTAATGCAGCACAAAATTGATTTTAATTCTGTGTGGGCCAAATATTGCTTTCAACTTCAGCAGCATGACAATGGAATTTACTTTGAGCTCCCGTTGCTATTTAATGGTAAAAGCCTTGAAAGAGAACAGTGACCAGAGTCCCCCTGAGAAAAACAGATATCATAACCTCTGCAATGTCTCCATAATCTCTAAGAGTGCTATTACAGCACTTGTTTCTTAAGTGGCTCTGTCAACTGATCCCTTCCCTGAGTTTCATTTGATGTGTGTCTATCACAGAATCACAGATTAAGTGAGGTTGGAAGGGACCTCCAGAGGTCGTCTGGTCCAACCACCCTGCTCAAGCAGAGCACCTCAAGCCAGTTGTCCAGGACCATATCCAGACAGCTTTTGATATATCTCCAAGGAGGAAGACTCTACAACTTCCCTGGGCAACCTGTGCCAGTGCTCACAGAAAAAAACCAGCATTTCCTGATACTCACATGAAGCCTTCTGTGTTCAGGTTTGTGCCCATTTTGCCTCTTGTCCTGACACTGGGCACCACTGAACAGCCTGGCCCCATCGTCTCTGCATTCTGCCTTCAGGTATTTATACACATTGATAAGAACCCCCCCCTCAGCCTTATCTTCTCCAGGCTGAACAGTGCCAGCTCTCTCAGCTTTTCTTCATAGGAAAAATGCTCCAGTTCCTTATCATCAGCCTTTTGCTGGACTCTGTCCAGTACGTCCATGTCTCTCTTGTACTGAGGAGCTGAGAATCATTCTCATTTATGATCATTCACTCATCTGTGTTAGCAGGCTGAATGAGCATGGACTACACTCACCAGAGTAATAGATTTGTGAGTCTTCTGACAAGTTCAAATTAGTTTAGAGAAGGATTGTTTTCCAAATAAATGACCCTTTGATTCTCTGGGTAGACCCAAAAGAAAATGAGCCCTATTATCCCTTTAGTTTCCTATACAGAATGTTTCTTTTGAATAGAACTTAAATTTGTTGTTACAAGCTTTCTCATTTCCTTTATTATTTGTATATTTTTTAAAGCATTGATTGAAAAAAGCTCATGAAGTAACCACTTGGAACAAATAAAAGCCTTTCATTCCTTGTTTTGCAACTGCAGTGATGTCAGTTATGTCCCAGAGAGGGGCATATTATCAACCATAAAAGTGTAAGTCAACTCCTTGTCTAACTTATGAACTAAGCAACAATAAGAACGTTACAAAAAAATCACTGTGGCAGAAGATTAAACCATTTTACCTAGCAGCATGGTAACTCAGTATGGGGACCATTTCTAATGCAGTACTTACTGTTAATTCCTAATGCATCCACTAGGATTAGAAAATACAACAGCAGTCACAGCAAGATGTCTTTAATAATTATTTTAGTGGTAGGGAAATAGAGTTCTTTATTGGCTAGCAAGAAACCACTGCTTGCCCTCAAGGAGGGGTCCAACATCTCAGTCCAGCAAGGTTCTTAATAAAATATTTAATCCTAAGTACATAAGTGATCTCATTGCACTAAAAGGTCAGTCTGTAGAAAATCTTATAACATGGAAAAGGCTCTGGCTACTTACGTGTACCCACACATCAACTCAAAACATACTCTCTCCAACTGTTGTACAGTATAAAGGATAACTGATTATATATAAAATAGTATGGTAAGATCCTGGCACCAAATCATGCTCTCTTTAGCAGTAAAAAGGGCACGGTATTCCTTCCCTCCATTCATTCAGGCACTAGCAATTTGTCAGTCAACATGTGTTGATACAAAGCCCGTAACTGTCCCAGAGGAACAGATTAATAGATGTTTTTGCCTGAGCCCTTAAATACATTGTTTCCCGGTAGGGGAAAGAAAAAAAGCCATGTTTATTTAAAAGTACTGTACCTTCCACTGTAAAGCTGATTCATTTTTGCTCTGCTTGGCAGTAAGCCTGCTTGTATAGGTAAGTGGAACACCATCCTGGCTAACACCTCCACAAATATAACTGGTGTGCCTCTTCCAGCCATAATTCATCTCCTATCACAAAAGTGTGCACTGGGTAGAAAGTTAACATTAGCTACAATATAAGCACATTAAGATTGATTTTGCAATGCACAGAACAGGCCACAGTACGACTGGATTTGCAAGCCTGTGAGGAGGAAGATGCTAGATGTGAACCTTTTGCGTGAACCCATACATCCCGAGCACTACACTTTGCCTCACAACCAGACACAGCTTGTCTGTGGGATCAGAGAATTGTGAGACAACCGTTACCACTTCCAAATTCCACACTTTTCCATAGGAAAGAGGTTTCCCTGATGCAAAGGACTTGTCACATCCTACAGAATTGAGTAGCATGAACGGTCTGTCAGAGGCTGGGCCACAGAGGGAAGCCATGTTCCTTGGTGGGACTCAAGACCTTCCTTTGAGGAAATCAAGTAATTGGGGAAGGGGGACAATAAGAAGAAAATACAGGTAAAGCTTCACAGAAGAACAATTTCAAAGGCAGAAATAAAGAGCAATAAAGATGCACCTGTGATTAAATTATTGGTTCAGTTGTCAGTCAGCCTTTAACAAATGCCAAATGTTGCCAGGTTTTTTCTTCCTTTTCTCATATTATACGCATTCTATATTTTGGCCTTGTTTTCACACACTTTGGTAATCATGAAACATCCTGTTACACCATATTCCTTGTAATATATAAAGGTACTAAAACTCCTGATGCAAACTAAAACACAGTAGATGTGAAAAATCTGTAGAGAAACAATACAGTTAGTCAGGGGTGAAAGAGTCCTCAGAAAAGAATACTGCAAAAGGCAGACATATCAGGATACTTTTTAAATGTTACTCCTTTTATAGAACGGTGAATATGGAGTTAAAGTAAACCTATTATTACTGTCATTGGAGGTCTGAGACAACATGCTCAACAGCTAATCTCACTGGATTAACAGGACATTCAAAATATATTTACTGTTTCTGTATGAGCTTATCTTCTCAGCATTATCATAGCATAGTTAATTTTCAGTGGGATTTTGACTTTAATGAGGTTCTTTAATGAAGAAGCCTATTATCATTCACGCTTGGGAATTAAAAGGTCATCCCAGCCTATGAGCAAATGAATCTTATTCCCTCTGAAACTATTAGACAACCTGTGTATGTCTTTGTTTGATAATCATTGCACCTGCACTACAAGAGGATCAGAAAGTTTGGTGTTACTCTGCAAACAAGAAGCTTTGCCACACCTCATGAGGATTTACCTCCTCGTTCTTTCTCCTTTGTTCTACCACAAGAGGCTGCTGTTTCATCAGCTGCACTGATAGACTATGACTCCAAGTCAGTGCCTTTAGCTTTACCATTTAAACTGTGGGATTTCAACCAGAAAAATTGTAGTAGATGCGTGAATGGGTGCCTGTGTTTGAGAACGCACGCGCTTATGATACAATAGAGATTTAAGAGAAAATTACCAAATGAAACAAGAACAGCCTAGATTATTCATTTTCATGACAATACTAGCAAGATGAGAATATTTAGCTTTTACATGTTGGAAATCAGATATAATAATCATTACTTTATAAAAGACCTTCTAACTTTCTCTGACATGCCTCCATTCACATTCGGCTCTCTGAGCTTGGGGATAGCCAGCAAAATCCCCAACAAGGACCGCTGTGCAGGCACATGTGTACATTGAAAAATCTGTAACGCATTTACTGAACTTGTTTTTCAATTTAAAAAAAAATGTATTTTGCTCATGCTTATAGAAAAAAGAAGCCTAAAGCATGAAGTTATTCAATAAATTTACACCATTCTGCTCAAAAAAGCCAAGACAGGCAGGATGTTGGTACCTTCTAATCTTTTTCTACATGACAGTTTTGCACTCAGCCTCAGTCACTGTATGCCTGTCCCTGTGATCTTGCAGGCAGCTGTGGAAATTCCCACTGAGGGCAACTGGACAAGCACAGCATATAACCTGCTTGAATATGCTCTTCATGTTTTGGTTGCATTGCCATGCAAAGTTTGGTGTAAGCAAGCATGTTGTCTTCAATTAGAAGAGGAAGAAAATGAGATACAAATAGTTTACTAAGGGGTTAGAAATTTCTGGAGAGGCTGTGCTCTGCCATACCCAAAATAAGAACTTCCCATGCTCCAGTTGATCCTTTTCCCCTCCTAATCATTGTCTTTGTAGCTCGACTATACATTTTTGTTTAGATATGGCTATTGTTTTGTTTGTGTGTTTGGTATTTTTTAAATATGGGGGGGGGGTTTGTTCTGGAAAGTTATGTGTTGCCCTTCAGCTTTTCAATATCCTTTCAGTAATTCAGCTAAGAAAACAGCAGTTACATTTAGGAATAATTCAGTTTCCCTTCTTTCCCCACATTTTTCCTAATAACTGCCAATGACTTGCCAGACTATCTTGCATTCTCTTTGCATACAACCTGCTCTCTTCTAAATACAACATAGATGTTCAGCACTCCAAAGAGCATGCATGGGTAAAGAGTGGCTGAAAGGATAATATAACCAATTCAAAGCATTAACATAGAAAGGGCAGGATACATATAGAAATAGAGGAAAGTTGGCGGGGGGGGGGGGGGGAGAAAAAAAAAAAGAAGAAAAAAGGGAAAATAAGCCTTACTTGTGTTTCAGAGAGGAATATTATTATGATGGCTGAATATATAGAAAGGTCTGGAGGAAAATAATCAGGATGCCAGGGCACCAGCCACCTTTTGCTGCCTTCTAAACCTCAATTTAAAGATAATTCTACCATGATCTCCAAACCTTTGTAATATTCCTCCACGTGGGCTGTTGTACCCTGAATCTCTGAGGTGATCTTTTTTTCTTCACCCATACCACTTCCTCTCTACCTTATTTAGTCTGACAGGCTCCTCTTTTAGTGATCCAATTTTGCTTTTTTCTCTCTCCTAGCTTTGTGCTTTAACTCCTCCAATGGCTTCTCTTTTTGGTGTGTGGCAGTCAAACACATTTCTGCTCTCTCTAAGAGGACTTGACACGCTCATTTAAGCTTCAGTTTGACAAGCATGCAAATACAGGCTTAATTCTAGGTTTAAAATTCAGTGAGATAAAGCACATGTTTCAATGGCTTCCTTGAATCAGGACCTCAGTTTCGTAATTCTAATCTCCTGCTTTTTCAAGGTGTTTAGATAGTGATTGATGTATTTATAAGTTATTATGCTGAAATTTTCAAATCCACACAGAAGCCATATCTCCATAAAATGTAAGGAGTCGAAAATTGCCAATCTCTGACTCTTAATCTGGACTATCTCTCTGTTTGAAACCGTGTGTCATTTGTTCACTGTTTAAAAGCAAATTATTACATTGCATCAAGAAATTATAAATTATGTTCTTTGAGAAAAGAAGCAACAAAATCCTGAATTTATTTACATAGCAAAATGTTTATGAAACCTTTCATTGCAGCAATTCACATAGTATGTTACTTCTACTCCCATTATGCGGTGCACGCACATCTCTAAAAATGTAATGCATATGTTTTCAGCCTTCTTCTTTCCCATGTCAAGCCTTTTGCTATCAAAATACATGCATGAACTTATGCTAATAAGCTAATGCTAGGCACTGGTCCAGAGTCTGAGATCCATTTCACTGGTGTAAATCTAGAATAGCTATTAGTTTCAGTAGGACTGTTTTTATTTACACCAGTGTAATGAACTTAGATAAGGTGTGTTATCATTTCCTAACAGGAACAACTATTGTTATTCTGGTATGAAATGGGGGTTTTTCTCTTGTGTTTAACAATAGGTTGGCCCTCCATGCCAGAAGAAAGCATTAGAATTCTAAATCACTAATGATTCCAATAATATATTAAGATGATAAAATAATGGCCTTTTCTGAGTTTGTTTATCAGCAGCCTTTCTCTACTTCAGCAAAGCACCTGCCTTAAAGGAAACTATCAGAATGCTGGGAATTTAACTAGAGTGTAGCATCTTTGCATGCATGGAAGCTATGGACACTCTCAAGAAAAAAATCCTAGCTTTTGCTTTTTTTGCACTATACTAGTTTACCTATTTATCATGTCCCTTTTCTAAGACAAAATATATTTCTGAAGCATGACACATTTTTCTTTACTGTACCACATATACTGCATTTTATATAGACCTCTTAGTTATTAGCCTTTGGCAGGTTACAGTCCAGTCACTAAGAAGAAATACGTGTTATATATTAATGCAAATAATACAAGAAGTTTACTCCATACCTCCATCACCTCCCGCTTACCACAGCTCTGATCCCTACAAAGCATCAGATGGAAAAGACTGCTTCAGGATTTACTTTCAAGTACCAGTTCACTAAGCTATAGAAGATGTGGCTTATATATAAGAAACAGAGATAATTATGGTTTGTTTTGCTAATATTTATTAAGTATAAAAGATAAACTAATAGCAGGAATTCTTCAGATGAAATGGAAAACTAAGCCTGAGACTTTCTGTTATGTCTTAACTTCATTAAGCAGTGTAATATTGGTTTTTTTCTGCAGTTTGTACACAGTCACTATCTAGGCTGTTAAAAATATTCCCAAATTAAAAACATACATTTACTTTACATTTTTTATGTAATGCACAGATATATTAATTATATAATAGAAAAAGCATCAAAAAAGTAAAACCAAAACAAATTGAGGAGTCACAAAAATATCTAACTATAACTCTTAGTCTTATTACATTCACTAGATTTCTCTCCCAGAACAGATCTTTTTACCCTTGGGCCCTGACTTTGTTGTTTTGCTTTTAGAGTACCATCTGTGATTTAGTGGATTGGTTATTGGCCCCTCATAGTTAATACACTTAAACAGCAGCAGAAAAATTAAACCCCTTTTTAATTTGTAACTAGTTAATTTTATTGTAGCAATGTCTAGTTCTGAAAATAGAGTTTACTGAAAACTGATACAAGCTATTGCAACAAAAGTGATGCAATCAGCAGCATATTTCAGGTTACAATACAATCATTAGAAATTATCTAAAGTAGTTTCTATGATCTACAGTTATCACTCCTTTGCAGTAGCATGCTGCTAAAAGGACAGAGTGTGCTGGCCTCATATGCTGATCAGGAAGGATGAAATTAGACAAAGACTGTAGCTTGGCTGGGGATCCTTATTTAAAATATGTTACAGTGCATATTCTAAAAAATACTCTGTCTCTGAAATATCTTTTCCCTTAGAAATGTGTTAGGGTAATGCAATTATCTAAAATAATCTGCATATCAGAGCAAAACAATATAAGAAAAAGCATGATTGAATCTTAAAATTCTGAAACAATTCTGATTCAATAAAATTCATGTTGATCCAAAACAGCACAGCTAGGCATGTCAGACTGAAAAATATTCAAAATAAGAATCAAACAATCATGATTTATAAATATACTGGTTAATTTGGGGGATTACTGAATTAGAAGACAGACACAGCCATGTGATCTGGATAACTAACCAACTCTGCTGAAGATAATTAGTCTTCATTATTACTGTTGGAAGAAACATATGGTTCAGATTTACTCCCTGAATAAATTTACTAACAATCTGAGAACTGTCAATACTTAGCACACAGGAAAAGGGTTTTCAGAGAAATTATTTATGTTCAATGATCTGCTCCGATCGAGAAGTGATAATCTGAACAAAATAAATGCTGAGGATGAACTTAAGACTTCACCAGCTTTGTGAAACTTTACATAACATGTTTTTCTTATGTTTGTATCTTTCCATGAAAAAGCATGACTAGAAGATTACATAATCATGCATTTAGATTATCAGATAATACCAGAACTAGACTGCACAGCCTTACTAGACTCCTTTGAGTGTACAAAATCACCATCTAAGTTCATTCATCCGCTCTGAAGTAGTTCAGAGAGAGGAGACAATCAAAACCACTGTGAACAAAAAAAAAGCTGTTACTCTGACTTTATTTCCTACCAGACAATACAGGAAAAGACCATCAGCTATGTGTAGCCAGCTACAGTTGTACAATAAAGGAAGATTATACAGTCCATCAGAAGATGTCACAACAAACAAGAAGAAAAATTATTAATTAACTGAAGCTCTAGGACAGGAGATGAAAACCAGAGCACTGGAATTACAATTTTGTTCAATACATCTTCCTCCTGCAAGGAGAGCATATGTTATTGAGAGTGAGAAGATGGGATTCCTAAAAGGATGACAGAGTTTCAAAAGCTTCCCATCAACATTTTGATTAGTTCTGGACTGTTTTAATCTCCTCCTTCTCCTGGTTTATCCTAGCTACGCTCAATGTTTTCATGTGGAGAAGTATAAAAGTAATTTCTATTCTTATGTCAATGAGCTGTACAGTAGCTGGAAGCTAGCAGAAAAAATGCAGTCAAGCTCTTTTTATATGCTGCATGCCTGAAAATTCTCTCTTTCATATGAGTTTTCACTGGTGAAAAAGGAAAACAACCCTGGTGTCTATAAATCAATCCTAAAATATAGAGTAAAATGTGCCAAAATCTTAGAAAAACACCTGAATAAGATTAATGAAAAAACTCCCCATAAAGTCATAAACATGTGTAAAAAACTCTAAATTATAAACTGTATTTATAAATGTACTGCACATGTAAATCTCAGTATGTGTAAATCTGTCTGATGCAACACACGTGCAGTGTATCTATAAATCAATACACTTAGAATATACTGCATAAACCTGACTTATATTTGATTACCTTTCAATCCTGGAAATAAAAAATGGTCAAATACAATGCAGTCCAATGGAAGAAACCTCATAAAAACATGAATACATAGGCAAGATTATAAATTATTTTAATATCACAGACACGATTTCAGCTTTGCTCATCAAAACCAGTGTGAATAACTAAAACAGCAGTGGTAGCAGAAATTTCAGTGCCACGTGTTTTGCTTTAGTGGACATCACTTGGAATGGTCCCATAGACAGGACAGCAAAATACATTTATTTAACAACTCTCTGGTGCAATGGTACCAATTTTCAGCAGTTTCCAAATGTATTACACTGTATGATATGTAGTAATAGTAGAAAATAAACAGATGGTATGGGGCTGAGTTCACTGTGGCATTCTGTCATATTTGTAAAACTCATCAATAGAATCAACTCTGGAGTAGCAAAGAAGTAAGGAAGGTTTCTGCTATGGAATTATATCCAGTATTTAATATACTCAACATGTTTCATTTAATGAAGAAAGTAATCTGAGAAACACGTAGTAAATATTAATGTCTTTTGCATCATGGTGGGTCAAAACTTTAAAACTTTTCTAAGATACTTTCTTACTCATAGTTAAAAAATTGTCAATTATTACATTGGCATTGCACAAACTGTGGGGCTAACACTACAAGACATAAGACTTCCAAGGAAACATAAAAACTTAGCCAAGAGACAGGACTGGAAAGTTCTTTAATTAGTACCAAATTTTCATGTTCATTTCTAAACTCAGATCTCATTAGGAAAGCCTTTGTGTACTAAAACCAAAGAACAACAATACACTAGAGAGAAGTAGTAGACCTTTACAATGTTGTACTGCTGGAGGTTAAAAATACAAAAAAAAACCCAAGCAAGCAAAAGACTTTTTGGTGCCTTGGTTTTGTCCGGGACTCCCAAAACACATCAACTCTATGCACTTTGAAATAGGTTTACATTTGACTTTTTATCTTCAGCCAGAAAAACTGATATATCTTGAATGAAAATAATCCAAGATATTTCTGTTCCTCCAATTTAATAAACAAACACATAATGATACCATAAAATACTACTAATTCTTAAATTCAAAACAAAGTGATTTTAAATACTCATTAATTCTAAATATTCTCTTGTTCTCTTACAGAAATTTTTCTTGACTCTATTTCCAAGTTTAACTCTCTTCTCTGCTCATGATGCAGAAATGTCAATTCAAAAGAACTATTAAAGAAAATTCTCATGGAAGTGGGAATTAACATAAACATTTCTGAAAATGGGACCTCCAGCTATATTTCTCCCTTTTTTAAGCAAAGCATAATACATAATTTAAGATTTTTATTCAGGAAACGGGGAACTTTTGAACTCAGTAATTTTCAGTCAATATATGCAACTTTAGAACTTGGACTATTTCCTTCACTGTGGTAATAGTAAATAAGCTATACTGTATGTATATCTCATTGCCACAAAAAATACCTCAAACAATGGACCTGGTTTGTATGTTTTCCCCATTTTTTAACTAAAATATCTCCATTAGGAATAACAATGCACTGCTGACAACTCCAAAAAGCAATAAATGAAGTATAAATTTGTAGTCAAGGTTGTTAACACAGATGATGATGATTTAGAAAACACATATAGTCCTACAGTTTGGTGGTTTGGTTTTTTTGTTGTTGTTTTTGGTTTTTGTTGTTGTTGTTGTTTTTTAAATATGAAAGGAAGTATCAAGAACTTTGCCATACTACAAAATGGATCTGTGGGGAACTTCAATTTTCACTTCATTTTTCACTTAAGGTGTTTCAAAACTAGCCACAGACTTCAATGCCCTTCACCTGACATCTGGGATCACCAGTCAGCTAAGGATTACCTTCACTAAAAGTTTATTAGTTTCTGTCAGTCCTGGTAATTTCAACTGAATTTTTCAGGACATTCGTAAAAAATGAAAAAAAGGAAAAGAAAAAAAAGAAAAAAAGAAAAAAACCACCAAACTAAAAAAAAAACCACATTAAGAAATCCATTGGCACACAAACCTTTGTCAAGCTGTGTGGAAAAGCAAGTAACAGGGAAAATATTGACTCTCCTCACCTTCTTTCACAGTCTTAAGAATATTGTGAACTCTTGCACTAATACTCCAAGTATAAAACCTTCAATATTTAGCAACAGATTAGAGCAAGCACAACATAAGGCAGTCACTATTGCACACTAATTTCCCTAATGGCTAATAACTTTATAATTTCACTAACATAAGAATGGAAAACAACTGAAAGATTAATTTGATTTAATTTTGTATTGGGAAGGAAAAAAAAAAAGCGTCAGGGGAGGAAGTTGCCTTTGGCAGCAACAGTAGAAATGCATGCAACTGCAGTGATCATTCTGACAAGGAACAGGAGCTGGTAAGTAGGAGAAACTCTCTCCAAATACATGCCATCAAAAATGTCACCAGAGTGCTTGTTTTCACAGATTCTCTTTCTAGATAAAGAAAGAGAAATACTCATATTTGAAAAGGCTCCCACTTTTTATGTTTGATGTGGAAATTGTTTATTCTTAAAAAAGTATGATGTCAGTCAAGCCAGAATTATTCACAGAATTGGATGGCAAAATTTGTATGAGACCAGATACACAAAGCTAGAAGAAAGCTAAGTAATTCCTTAGAAATCGAATAGTCTCCCAATTTCAAAACCCCAAAATTCACATCTGTAACTCCTCCTGAATAGACTGTTAGGAAATTTTGGCAAGATATTTTTACCTGGTGAAATGCTCTTCTGTTCTCTATAAAATACCTACTTTAGTCATTACAAAGAAGAAATAATGACTCAGGTGTAACTGGTTAGAGCAGCCCTCTGGAAAATGGGAGAAATAGTTTTAGTTTTTTTCCCCCTGTCCTCAGTTTTCTGCATTTAGCATTATTTCCTTTCCACCCTTAGAAAAGTCTGAAATATTCTGGAAGTAACACTTCGAACCTTCTGTTCCACACAATCACTGGTTTGTTTTAATAAAAAAATAATGAAAAACCTTCAAATTCCAGGCTGTATTTCTTTGGTTTCCCAAACCTATAGTAATCAGCATGACCTGATCTGCAGAGTCTTACCACCACTGCTAGTTGTGAAGGTACTTTGTAAAGTACAATCTGTTAGTACTTCGAAAGCGACTTGAGATCACCACAAAGCTTATGATAGAGGCACGCACAGTATTATTGATTTCGATTTGGGCCGTTCTTTCTGCTGTTTATCTTTTCAACAGAAGGTGACCTGATAGCTGTCTGTTAGGTAGGTGCATAGGGAGATGGTTTCCAACTACAGAAGGTTCTTTATCTGGTACTCAGTGATAGAAGAAGATTTCAAGTTAAAGATTAAGAGTTACAAATGAAAAGACTCTGCATTTTAGTGTGGGGTTTGTTGCCTTTTTTTTTTTTTTTGTACCTGTAAGTTTTGATCTGAAAAAGTGTTCTATTACAATAGCTTTAGAATAACAAATCTGGATTTTCACCTAACTGTGACTGTTTAAAAAAAATAGAATTGCACTTTTGTATGAAACTTTCCATTCTTTTTGAAAAAATTCAAGTGCTTGAAAAACAAGTGTCCTGAAGATTTCTCTACATGAAAAAGGTATCCACAGAAGTTGTGGGGTTTGGGTTTTTTTGCTGCTGTTTGTTTGTTTGTTTCTAAAAACCAAGTATAGGAAAGGCAGCAGAATGCTGAATCCAGGCTAGAACTGGCAGCCAGAGATAAAGGCAGATTTTGAAGCCATAATGTACAAGTGTCCTTTTTATACATATAAGTTTTCAAAGCGGAAACTGGATATGATTGCCATTTACTTTTGTAAATTACTGTTTCACCCAAACCTGAATGAGTTTCTTAAAGACACAGAAGTTTACATATAGGATTGTCAATAACATGAACTACGTAATTACTGCACTTGTTCACACAGCTATATTCTCACAGCCAAGGGAAACTAACATTAACTACAAATATAGAATTATGTGTCAAACTGCATCTTCCTCTCTCAAATCTCTCCTCCTAAATACCTTCCAGTAATTAATTCAAATAAGATCTACAGCGAATATTGTGAATATTGACTCTTAAAGGTCATTGTGACCTAGGAAAAACAACTGCATTTTTCCAGTGGATGAGTCAACGTTGATAGAGTTTAGTCCAGTGACAGCGAAGTAACCAGGGAAAGCAATGCAAAGCAGTCCCAACAGTCAGATGCCATCTACTATGCCCTTATCTGCATTTACCATTGATTAATTGTTGATCCTGATTTCCTTCCTTCACCACCTTCTTTTACAACTCATATTAAATTATACAGGATATGAGGCAAACTATTCAAAGCACAACTTTATTATCAGTTTATTCTGTCTGATTAACTAAAACCTTCACTGTAATATACAGTGGAATTCATTATGCCCCTGCTGGAGTTTAACTCATACATAAAATTCTTAGAATAATCTCTTTGTCCTGAAATTAGACTGCTTTGCTTTCCCTAAACAGTTCACTTTGATTTCCAGATCACTGCAGATAAAAATGCCTTCAGCTAAGGATAAATCTTTTTTTTTAACTGGTAAAAACATTTTCCAGGTAAAAAAACAGGGGTCAATCCACATCTTTTTATGAATTGCTTAAAGTCGTGGGATAGAGCAATTTACCAAGTACCAAATAAATTCTCGTTAACCTCTAATTTTTTCTAAATTAAAATTGGGTTTGTTTTCTAATAATTGATTTTCTAACAAGTTGGTGAATCCACTCTTACTCCGAGTAATGCAGATGCAAAACTAGGCAGACTAGTTTGGGTTACTCTTAATATTTGATTTTTTTGAATGAACTTGAAGAGTAAAAATACATTTTCAGAGTAGTGTATTTAATAGACCTGTTAATGATTCCTGCCTACTTCTAGCTAGATATGAGCTGCAATTTATATTGGGTTGTACTTTGAGTCTACCTTTATCTTTAGTATTTTTGAATTTGCCAGTCCTTTAAATATTTCCTGGAAAACAGCAATTAGAGATGACTGGCATATTTACCAATGCTTCAGAATGAAAACAAAATCACCTCTCTCACTATCTCAAAAAACAGATCCTTTCTAGACTAAGTAAAAAATCATGGAAACATCAGGCTGCTCTTAATTTTTTGTCTCTAAAGTTTATAAATAGGACAGGAGAGGCTAGGAAAGGGTTGTACTGACATGATCCCTTTTCTGTGAATTGAAAGTTTTCCTGTAGCCCTAGTTCAGGAAAACTCTGTTCTCCTTAAATGCAACACTCTGCTACCATTTCTAGAGTCATAAAATACCACTAGTGTACCAACATATCTTACAAGATACCTTCATCTTTGGTAGCACCGTATCACAATGAACAACATTATTATGTGTTCTTACAATAAAAACATTTAGGAATCCTGAGAAGTCTGCAAGTACACTTATAAATTTTTCAGATGGTTGCTTAATACTAATGAACTCAAGTTAGTACTTTTAAGCATTTTTTGAAGCTCTGTATATTTAATTCAACATTTTTATTATTCACAGCCACACCAGACTGCAGAAGATAGAAATTTTTGATTTGAAGCTATAAAAATCTAGATTCTATCTCTTATGAAGTCCTAGTAATTCATATCCTTGAGGCAGCAACAATATATAGAAAACAGCAAAACTAAGCAGGAGTGTCAGAGTTTTTGGGAAAAGTGTCCATTATTTCTAATGAACTCTCTTTACCAGTTCAGAGATTCCAGTGCAATTTCTTTTCTGTGGAGACATAATACATTTTATGATGTAATATTTTCTACACGATTATAACTACACAATTGTTCAAATCAATAAACTACTTCTTAGGAGTCACTTTGTTTCTGTTCCACTAGGCCAAAATGAAAAAAAATCCCCTTGTGCATTTTAAATATCCTGTTTGATAGGTAAATAATGTCTAATAAAGTAAAATGTTTTCTTATTTTGGATGCATATGTCAGTTAAGCCTGAGGAGATATTTCTTATAAAACTATACAAACCATGCCTTTTTCTTTTCTCCAGAATTTCTACTATGAAATATCAAAATGCCAGGAGAGAGAGGAGAGACAAAATACTGCTAGCTAGAATTAGGACGAAATGAAAGACCAAGTAATTCTAGCCTAGTTTTTAAAAAAACAACCAAATAAACAAAATACTTACATATATCTAAACCCTGTTCTGTGTTTCATATGCCTGACTGATGTATGATGTCTGAGTCATACCTGATGAGTATCACAACTGATACATGACTGATACCTGATATATGAATAGAAGGGCTACTGCTCTTGAAAGAATCTCGTCCCTAAATAGAAAAGATGTGTATACACTGTAACTGTGTTTCACATCAGAAACTAAAGTCTAAATCAGAATTAGGATAATTTGAGAATATACATAGGAAACAAAGTATTTTTGCACTATGCAATGTGCAATTAGAGGTGAAATATCATCTTTTATCAGTCAAAAATCCTGGGAGTATTGACCAGAATTATGCATGAATTTACTGTAGCAAAGCCAGCCCTGAAAATTTCCTGCAGTTCTAATAAGAGACATCATACATTTGGAGGGATCACTGTAGTAACTGTCAAATGAATTCTTGTGTGCAGCATATTTTAGGGTGAAAGATTACCCCTACAGCATATTGTTAGGGAAACACAAAGGACAACAACAACAAATAATTCCGTATTGCTACATTGAAATGGAAATCATGAGTTAATCTACACTCCTTTTACCAAGTACTGTAATGAAAAAATCCTGCATATCAGTAAACAAACACATACCTTTGTGGACCCGTTTAAATAAGAGGTTAGCTGTGACATATCTACGACTAATTTACAAACCGAACACTTACAGGTAAGCCTCACACAATGCAATCAAAAAGAGAAATTCAGTAATTCTGTTTTGAATAAGCTTACTTTGCCTGAAATACTTGATTTCTCAAGAGTCATTAAAATTTTCTTCTGCATCTCTTGTGGGCTAACTCTGTGTAACACTCTATCACATTCATATCTATGAATAACATTACCATACTGTATTAGTATAGTAACATTAACATACATTCACCCGTTCCACTTTAGGAAGTTCATATTATACAGACCTTTTTTATTCTCATGCCAGAAATTGCTTTCAAGCTATTGGGAATAACTGTTGCTCTGCATCCAATATTGTTATAAAAGGTGTTTGAGCTCCTTTACCGAAACAAGTGGCTGCAAGAATGATAGTCTCCAAGCCACAAAAAAAGGAATGTGCATCTGCCTAAAACAGTAGCTTAGAGCCTGCTCAAAGAAACTTTGGCTGTTGTTTTGAGGGGGAAGTATGGTAGTATATTTAATGGAGGACAGCTCAAGAACAGTAGCATCAAAATACAGCTAGACAAAAGAGGAAGGTAAAGGCTGATGTGCCCCAACATGCACTGTGTCAGCCAAATACAAACTCAAGTGGAGTTTAGCTACTCAAATTTGTGCAATGTAATTATTTCACATTACCCACTGTAAAAAGGTAAGGGTATCCATTTTTTAAGAAATCTACCACTACCTTACAAATAACAGAGAAAAAAAGGTTTGGTAAGAAAAATATCAGGAGTAACTTCTAGTTCAAAGAGGTGAATGGTCTCTGTAGTTCTTTCTTCATTCTAGACCCAAATATTTGCAATTTAGCAGAATTATTTTATGGGTTCTAGACTTCAAGATGGGTTTGTCCTGAAATTTTGGGTCAAGATTTGAGTATAGTGAAACAGCAGTAAGAGAATTCTCTTACACGTGTCTGATGTTAGATATTGTTGTGACAGATAACAGTAATTAATATCTCATTTTTAAAAAGTGTAATTGCTCCAAGTCTTTTACAAAGATGACAGCTGTATTTTATTGTTGTTGTCTACTTCATTAAGTCATCTACATAATGATTTTAAGGTTGCTTTGATTACCAAAGTTGTCCCAGACCTCTTAGGATGAAATGTTCCCAAGACAGGACTAGAATTGGATGTCTGAAGGCAGCCTCCTGGCAAGCCTCTGATTATCATGGCTTACAAAGAAGCTACTTCAGAATGGTTATTCAATCACACAAATGAAAACAGCTTTCTAAAAACCCAGTCACATCATTTGGCTTTCCTTGCCGTAGCCCTGCACAGGCAATAGGTTTATCTGTATTGCAGCCAGACTGCAATTTCAGAACACATGTAAGTACTCAGCACAGCATAGCAGGACCAGCTTTGGATGCAAGCAGCAAGATGGCACCGCAGGGCAGTCAGCTACATATCCCCTTGAAAGTTTGTAGCTTATATGGAGTTCTACGCTCTTGTGGCTATACTAATCTTGTACCTTAGTCATATCTTTGGCTGTAATGTGTACCTATCACACATAAGAGATAAGAATCCAGTGGCACAAACTTAGTTTGTGCTTCAAGATGGCAGTTATTGCTAATTTAAAAAAAAAAAAAAAAAAAAGCTCAATGATTTGTATGTTTGTCCAATATGAAAAGGAATCAATTCACTAGGTAGTGAAATGAGAGGAAGTTGACATTTGTTGCCATCTATGGGTTGAAGTGGAAGTATGTGGATTTCATATTAGTAATCAGAATGTTTTGGATCTTCATCTAACATGCAAATAAGGCAATGCAATTTAGACCTCTTTAGGACTATATTAACTTTGTTTTCAAAAATATAACAGCAGCTAGAATAGTTATTTGTTTTTCTATAATATACATAGGTGGGGACTTTCTCAAAAAGAAATGCACAAATAATATTTTTACAAGCTTGGTCTTCCCCCCCCGCCCCCGTCAATTTTGATTATAAAGATGAATGTCTGATTAATGATCTCCCTATCACAAAGTGAAATTACTTTCTGGTTTTTTTAATGTTTCAGAGCTATTTGGCGGTAAGACCCATCAAAACTAATCTCAAAGGGTTGCTAATAGCAGGGCAAGCTTTTAGGAGCCTATGTGGAGAGCAAGTGTCAATATATCTATAAGCTACAAATAACATTTCTGCTGAAATGCGCACACACAAAAATGTACATCCCACCTACCTCTTGCATTATCTTTCAAGACTGAATTAATAATTGGACTCTATTTGACATTTCTTATGAGCTTTTTGTCATTGCAATGTCACTTAATATAAGGAAAAGAAGTTTAAAAAGAACTCCCAGTCAGCCAAATACAATAATTTTGAATTTTTTTTTCTCTGAGGCTGAATTGTATCATTAACCCATCACCTCTAAATTTAAAAAGACTTCTTATAAAATTGAATTGTTGCCCATGACAAGCTTTTCTTCCAATTGCTCCCGCTAGTGTAAGTATGTCTAAGCTCAGCTTCTCTTTTCCATCTTCATGACACTGCCTGTTTCAGGGCAAATAAGTTACACCCTTTCCTGCACTCTGTCCTAACTTTCTTCAGTTACTTAAATATATGAACCCACTTTTAGCTATGATTTTTTCCTTACCTTTCTCTTTTTTCTGTTTGCTGCTTTCCTTATAGTCTAGCTGATCCAGATCTATAACAGTAACAAAGCTTTTCTCAGTAAGCCAAAGAGCAGGGAAAAAGACAGAGAGAAATTGACCTGAAATTTGTTTTCTTATCTCTAAACATTTGGACTGTTTGGAGCCAACTTGTTTTTAAACATAATTTCAGGCTGCTGTAATAAATTAAGTTGAGACACCTTGGAATGGAAGGCCTCAGAAGTTCTCTCCAACAGTGCAGAACAGGGCTTCTCTTCCAGGCAAGAAAGAAGTATCTAAACATGTGTCATACTGTCTTGCAGTTAATCTGGCTAATTTCTATTATGAAGTTGCTGTATTTTTTCAGGATTGTATTTGAGGTGACATGCCTGTAGTTAGTACAGTATTACAAAATTGATATGTGTATGATTCAGATTCCGAAAGTAGAAATGCTGGTGCAGGAATCAAAAAGGACCTGCCTGCATCTTGCATCACCTATGTGTTCAAAAGTAGAGCATAGGAACTACTGCAGTACAGGGGTTGTATGCCAAATCAAAATCCAGTACTCCTCAGGTTATGGTGTTTTAGTGAAGCTGAGGAACTTCCAATACAATTCCTATGCCTTTCTGAATGAAGAAATCTGGATAGCTTACTGTTATGTCTTCAGTTACAACAAACAGATTTTAACCAGAGCAACACCACTTATGGAACAAAATTATGGCTGAAAAAATATGACTACTTATATAAATTAGCCAGGCTGAAATAAACTTTCCTCTTTAATCTCAAAAGTGTAATGTAATCCCTCTGTAAGTTCTGTATGGATGACTTGCACAAGTAATAACTTGAGACATGAAATATAGCATTTGCCTTACAGTAGCAGTTACAGAATAAGACAATCCTAGTCTTCACTAATATCTAACTACTGTTCAAAAATGAAAACACAGTGTTGTCGTGGTTTAACCTCAGCCAGTAACTAAGCACCATGCAGCTGCTCACTCACTCCCCCCCACCCAGTGGGACAGGGGAGAAAATCGGGAAAAGAAGTAAAACTTGTGGGTTGAGATAAGAACGGTTTAATAGAACAGAAAAGAGGAAACTAATAATGATAATGATAACAATAATAAAATGACAATACTAATAAAAGGATTGGAATATACAAAACAAGTGATGCACAAAGCAATTGCTCACCACTCGCTGACCGATGCCCAGTCAGTTCCTGAGCAGTGATCCCCCCAGGCCAACTCCCCCCAGTTTATATATTGGGCATGACGTCACATGGTATGGAATACCCCTTTGGCCAGTTTGGGTCAGCTGCCCTGGCTGTGTCCCCTCCCAACTTCTTGTGCCCCTCCAGCCTTCTTGCTGGCTGGGCATGAGAAGCTGAAAAATCCTTGGCTTAGTCTAAACATTACTTAGCAACAACTGAGAACGTCAGTGTGTTATCAACATTCTACTCATACTGAATCCAAGACATAACACTATACCGGCTACTAGAAAGAAAATTATCCCAGCCGAAACCAGGACAAGTGTCTGCCACGAAACTTTTCTATTGTAGAAGCAATTATAGAAGAGTGAGAAAA
Organism: Haliaeetus albicilla; assembly: GCF_947461875.1. Lineage (NCBI taxonomy): Eukaryota > Metazoa > Chordata > Aves > Accipitriformes > Accipitridae > Haliaeetus > Haliaeetus albicilla. Next base: position 39,434,307 of record NC_091483.1, read on the forward strand.
AGACATCATAGTTTTCAGTTCCTTTTACAGCATGGGAGAAAGATGATATTCATGATACATTTTACATAAATAACTTTGATCTATCTATTGCCTTGTCTTTTAATGAAAATATATATCAGTTTCTCTCTAATGAATATAAACTAAATGTCTGGCAGGTCCACTCCTTTTCACTTTAGCACACATTCACTCCTCCATCATGAGTTGTCACCTTCTCCAGGGAGAGTTGATGGTACCACCACCCACCACCTTTCAGAATGAAATCTTCTGTTTATCTATGAAAAGGTATATTTACAATTATTTAAAATGGATGCTTCAGCTTCAACACACTGACAAGCATAAACCTTCAGGTGGCTTCTGTTTCTTTCTCAACCTTTGTTGATGTATAATAAAAAAATAAAACCTTTTGTTTTCTATCCCTCAAAAAAATCACAGATCCAATAGGATCTGCCTATTTTTCAGCATCCTTCAGTAAAGTAAAAGGAGTTTAGTTATATAACATCACAGGTTTGTTTCTCTTGACATGCTAGTTATTAATATATATTGTATTTTATAATCTCTGAGAGAAAGATTTATTCCGTGATTAATCCTAGACTTTGATGTAAGAGGTTTTAAAAACAATTCTCTTGAAATGACTTTGAAAATCTGAAGTGGCTAATTACAGTTCCATATAAACCAGAATGGTAAATTCGCTGAGAATGGAAATTCTACAGTTCCAAATACCCGATGCAATTCCAAAGCTTGTATTGCACTAAGTGTTGTGGTTTAACCCCAGCCAGCAACTAAGCACTACGCAGCTGGCTCACTCACTCCCCCCCCACCCAGTGGGATGGGGGAGAAAAATCGGGAAAAGAAGTAAAACTTGTGGGTTGAGATAAGAACGGTTTAATAGAACAGAAAAGAGGAAACTAATAATGATAAAGATAACACTAATGAAATGACAACAGTAATAATAAAAGGATTGGAATATACAAATGATGCACAGAGCAATTGCTCACCAACCACTGATCAAGGTCCCGTTAGTCCCTGAGCAGTGATCCCCCTGCCCCCACTCCACCCAGTTTATATACTGGGCGTGACATCACATGGTATGGAATACCCCATTGGCCTGTTTGGGTCAGGTGCCCTGGCTGTGTCTTGTGCCAACTTCTTGTGCCTCTCCAGCTTTCTCACTGGCTGGGCATGAGAAGCTGAAAAAATCCTTGACTTTAGACTAGACACTACTTAGCAACAACTGAAAACATCAGTGTTATCAACATTCATCTCATACTGAACTCAAAACATAACATTGTACCAGCTAGTAGGAAGACAATTAACTCTATCCCAGCTGAAACCAGGACACTAAGGAAAAATCACAGTCTTTTTTTTTAATGCTGCAACAATGACAATTCCTTCCCTTCACTAGTGTTCAAGTGCCTCGTTGAGAATGCTGGGAAAAGTACCAGGAAAACATTTTTAGTACACATACAGAAAAAGAAATAGGAATTACATGGGCTATAGAAGTCTAACATTGCATTTCTCTTTACACACATTTTCAAAGCAAAAATAGGACTATAGCATCAGAACAATTTGTAGTTCATGTTATCATCAGAAATTATGAAAAAAAGATGCCTTTCTCTTTAAGAATTTCTCAATCTTCTTATGGGTAGGTTTTTTGTTTGGTTGGTTGGTTGGCTTTTTACATCAGCACTATGAAAACTTGAGCAAAACAATGGAAAACAAACTAATCCATGGTTGTGTGTTTTTCCAAAGTATGCCACACATTTACAGAGCTTACTAACGCTGGCTACATATATACTTAAGAATAGCTCTTTTCAGCATTCATTATAAGCATGAATTTGTTACAGGTCTTCTCTTAACCATGTAGAAAGGGAAAAGTTGAATCTCTGCTCATGGTGTACAAATGACTTAGACCCTTGGCAACACATGCTGTACCAATGATAAAGTCACATATATGCTCCCTCTGCTCCTCCTCCTCTCTTGTTCCTCCTCCTCTCTTACTCCTCCATAGCTTCAGGAAGTTTGAAATTGCATAGGTGTGAAGTTTGAAATTGCATAGGTGTGAAGTTTGAAATTGCATAGGTGTGAAGTTTGAAATTGCATAGGTGTGAAGTTTGAAATTGCATAGGTGTGAGCAGAAGAAAGAGTGAAGAATAGAGCTGAACAGGAAGAGGTTTTCCAATGCAATAACAAACTCCACCGTAAGGAAAACCCAGGGACTTTAGAAGTGTGTTAATGGAAAAGTGGAGAAAGAGATCCATACCAGTGCAAGGACAGACAACAGGTCCTTGGTTAAGTCTCTCACCCTTATAGCTCCTGTCCACCTGGCTCAGAGCAGTGGCCTTGCCTTGCAGCTCTCACACTGCAGGTCAAGTCCTTTTTCCCAGGTTTTGCATAACTGGTGCGGGAAGAAGTTCCGTATTAAAATCGAGCGTGCTTTCAAGACAGAAATTCCATTAAAACAGAGGCACTCACCACAAACTGTTTCCATTTCTATTAGCCACACCATTAGAAATTACTGTGCAACTCTTACCATGATAATCAACATAAACTATGTTCAGAGTCTTCTTTCAGGGCAGGGTGACTTCATGTTACAGTATGTATGGATCTCAAAGGCTTTTGAGAAAACCAGATAAACTCCATCATTCACATGCCACTGAATGATCTATGAACCCAGTATGTCACCATGAAAATGAGTTGAAATATAAAGACATTGCCCTGGCTTCTCTGACAGCTGTCTTCTGTACAGCCCTGGCCACAGCATGGCTGGAGAGGGTGAGTAGCAGGGGGAAAAAAGCTAGGAGGGAAAAGAGCTCACCATCCTGCTTTTTGTTATTTTGAAGGAAGTAAAATTTTATTTAGAATAATGTTTAGCCCCCTATAGTATCATCCCTCCATAACATTTTATTTTTCTTACCTCTGACTGCTTTAAAAGAGAGGGATGTTCAGAAGTTTTAATATATATAATATATATTTATATATGCCTGTGTGTATTTTTATATATATATACACACTCATATACCTATATATATATATATATATATATAAAAGTTGTTACTTGTAAAAACCATTTCTCCACAGGCAATTGTATCCATACTAAGGTAGAGGGGGCTGACACTGCATTCAGACAGTATGTACAGAAAGAAGTTAGATAAACAGGGATGTCTCATAATGAAGTCTGCTTTGTTGATAAGAGGACAAGCTATCTGAATGCTGAATTCAGCTTACTTCCTGTTGTTGCAGAAATATACTGTGTAAAGTAGACAGATAGCAACGTGGCAGTCATTTCAAAATTGAATTTGAAGATGTAAAGTCATTGTGAAACCAGGAAGAGATTTTAAGAAGCTACAAATGCCTTGCTCACCTCCCACTTGGATTTAAATCCAGAAACACTTTTAGTACAGAGTTGCAGAAAGTATGTCTCATTTGGGATTTATAACTTTGACACTAAATTCTATAAATGTACATTAAAAACATAAAAGGGAAACTTATCTTTAAGACTTATCTTTATATTTGCTAGCTGAATAGTGACTACACCTGGAAAATCACTAGCTAGCTTCTTGGAAAACAGGTGCTCAAAGGAAACTTTTTTAGTGTCAGCATCACACAAGCATCTGCCATTTCACAGATTCAAGCCTGAATCCCATGGAGGACAAAATAAACAAACAAATAAGGTAAATATTTTGCAGCTTTCAACAACTCAATCAGAGAAATTCCACCAAAAGTATCTTGCAATTCTCTAGTATGTTTGATTGCTTAAAATACAGTGTATTAGAAGTACATAAAATTATAAAATCTATAGAATTATTAGTGAACGTTTGTATAATTTCCTGTTCAACAGGTTAATATGTATTTGCAAGGTAAGTTTTGTAATCATTTTGGATCAATGTGGTATGGTGCATCATATGTTCTCAATATTACCCTACACAAGCATTATTCTTCATGAGAGAGTGGAAGAAATTGGTCTAAATATATTTTACTCTAGAGTTAAAATAAATGTACCTGAGCAAGAGCAAAAGGGTAAATCAGTTCCTTTCTTGCAGTATGCGTTTGAAGAACTCAAGCTCATTTCTTCTTTGACATGCCAGAGAAATCTGTAGACACAATCAGTGAAGATAAGAATGCTAATACATAAAAAGATTTGACAGATAAACAGAAAGGAAGGAAGGAGGAAGGAAAGAATGAAAGAAGGGAGTAATTTAGGAAATCAGCTACCTAGAAGCAGAATTACATACACATTGAATCCTGAGGGGAATTTTGGAGTTTGTTAAATTGACACAGTTATTGTTAAAGAAGATAACATTCATTCACAAATGAGTGATTTTTTTAGCCTTCTGCTGCCCTAGCGAGGTCTTTTCACATCAGTAATCTCACTTGTATCTTCTCTTAATAAGAAAATTATTGATGATTGTATTTCAACAATTTTGGCTATACTTGGACATCCTGAGATTTTTTTTTTTTTTTTGCCTCTACATATCCAGATATAAGATGCAGTAACATACAGTAGTAGTAGTAGTAGTGTCACAGTTCAATTATTTTTTTTTTACAATCGTCATGAAGGCAGGACCTGTTTCAGTTTCTTTAGATCTCTTGGAAGCCTTTGATACGCTGGATGACAAGATGTCTGAGGATACAGACATGAAAGACAAGCTCAACTCGTGGCATTCTTATCTTTTCTCCGAGTGAAATGAAGACTAGAATTATGCATCATCTGTTCCTGGTCTTGGTCATATAAAAAATTGAAGTGTTTTACTTTGCTCCTATTCTGAGGAGCATATAAAAGCATACACATATATACATATAAATATATGAGACACAGTAAAAATTTGACCTGTTAAGAATATATCTGAGAAAGCACACCCTTTTTTGTCTGTGTATTTAGATGCATATGCTGTAATCACTCAAGGTAGTAAGATTAGATTAATTCTCTGCTTTCCCTACACAAACTCCCTATATACATCTGCACACAGAGGATTTTTTTTTTCCAAAAATAATGACTGAACATTTGAAATCCCTTCAGTCTTTCACAACCCAAAACATTAAAAACTGGGAATTAACTGTAATTTTTTTCTGTCTTCCAGTGAAGAATCCCTAGTAAATGGGAAGAATAGCTGGAAAGTGCTTGCTCACTAACTGAGGGTGAGATGAAAGTTATTCTGGTGTACTGGAAGCAATGGATTCTCATCTGAAGGAGTAGGTTCACTGGTAGTAACCAAGGTTTACATTACAAACGCCATTAGATCACTGACTATCTCTGCTTACTCAGCCTCAAGCTACTGTTGCAAAATATGGGTACTCTACTCCAGGAATGGTTTATTTGCATTGTATGTGCGTTACCTTACAGCTGTCTCTTTCCATCTGCACAAACTATTCAATCACTTTCTGCTTGAGTTTACTTCTTATGCAATTACTAGAATCAATTCTGACAGTTTCTCACTCCAAGAGATACCTGCTTCTACATATTCTTCTGCTAATTTTTGGTTTGGAGAGCATATGTGATCACAAAAGGGCCAAACTGATCTTCCAAAGCATGTAAGTTTTTGTATATGTCATATTAGATTACCATATATCCTACTATGAAAAGCTGAGCAGCCTGGAATTCTTGCTCATTGTGATAACAACTCCTGAAATACCAAACACTTGAAATAAGCATACACTAGCATAAGCACAGTCCACAAGCAATAATGGTCCATCACATTTGACTGAACTGATCCTCATCCCATTGTGATCCCTGAACTATGAATCTGTGCGGTCTCTCAGACCAATCCTCCTACGTGTATTAGTATTTTGTTATACCTACACGAGGCAATATTTGTGTCTAACTTCAGTAGTTGTCCTCTCAGCTAGGTCACTTTCTAGTCTGTCTCCCAGGTTTCACACATCTTTTCCACCGAAAAAAAATCATATTAATCTCAGTGATGACTTCGTTTTTCTCCACTCCATCCTTTATACTTCACTTGTGACCCCCCTGTCCTAGTGCAGGTCATGGAAAACATCAATTGTTTAATCATTCTTGGCTAAAAATAGATGATAGAATTTTTTTTTTTTTTTCCAGCTGGAAGATCATTTCTGTCACTTGTACTTTAAAATAGATTATTAAGACATCTAGAGAGAAATACTGAAAGCAAATTTCACATAAAAATTTCTTGTACTCATAAATAACTCATTTCCTGAAAAAAACCCAAACCACCCTGACTGAATTAAAGATGTTCAAAGCTATCATGGGACAACTACTTAATTATTATGAGTTAACTGGTGGCACAGCTAGTTGTAGTAAGCAGGTTTCTGATTTTTTTTTTTTTTTTTTAGGAATGACATGCTATAAAATATCTTATGAGTGGGATTTTTTGCCTGATTTTATTCAGAATGAAATTCTTTTCCCAACAGGCCTGTTCAGCCTACTGCTATTTCACAGGATCTGTTGTAATTACATAACTCAAGCAATTAAAGAAATTCCAACCAACCTATCAATTAACACCAGTGTGTACAAGGTAGCAGTAGAATGATTTGTATCATCACAATTTAGGTCACAGGCCTGAATTTTCATTACAGTGAGATAAATTCCAAGCTGAGTGAGCTTGATGCGTGTAGGACACTAAAAGCGCAACAGCAATTCAGCAAGGGGAATTAAGAACATTAATGAACAAACATAACAGTCTGAAAATGAAACTTTAAAGAATGCAGAACAGTTCTCTGTAAAAATAAAACCAGGAAACCGTAACAGTTTAAAATAAAGGCATTCCCAAAAGACACATGCGATGCAACTGAAAGCTGAAACTCTTCAAATAGAGTAGTTAATTTAAAGTATAACCAAGTCCTGCACAAAGAAACTAGCAAGAGCATATCGTTAATTGAGGACAAAGCTGTGAATTAGTCTCAAAACAAACACTTGGTACTATTAAATTCCATGGAATATACATAAAAGTAGTCTAGCTGGAGATGAGAGGTGTTGCCTTTTTCCTCTCATAGCGGGAAAAAGCTTCTCATAGTGGAAGTATTTTTTAAACTGAATTACTGCTTCAGCAGAAATATCCACCCATTGTTTGGTTGCTTGTGTTCCTGACATTTCCTTCAATATCAGCCTACAACTGTCTTTGCTAGTGTGTCCACTCTAGCAGAATTAAAGATGTCTGTCAGTCTGTCCATGGTCTGAGGCCGTATTGTGACTGCTGTGTGTAGCAGACATGCATTACTTTTAAGTGCTAAGCCAGGTGGCAGGCAAATGGTGCCTTGCTGATATTTTTAGCACTGTATGCCACGTATGAGCATTTGAAGGATTCCCATATTAAGGAATAACAGGAACAACTTCTGGAATTGTTTAAAATAGCTGAGAGCTTTATAGCTGAAGTGCTGCAAGGCTGCAGGTCTAGAATAAACATTTTTCTTCAAGGCAATCTTTGGAGAAAGTTTGTTTGCATACCTCTTTCCAGATAATCACAGAGAAGTAAACTCTTTAGGATGCTTCAATAATCATTGTACTTATTCATTCAGAATCTCTACTGTATGTGATATCCCAGGCTGAACTGGAAGAACATTGTTAAAGCTAATGGCTTTTCTTAGAAATAAAAATCAGGGCCATCATTCCTGCAAAATAGCTTAATATAAAATGAATTATTCATTTACTTAAAAAGAGGAAAAAAAAGTGATTCTGTCACACAACTTGAGCCATTAAAAAGCATTTCATGTGCTTCTTAGTGCTTTCCTTAATTTTCACCTTATCTTTTTTTTTTAACTCCATCCACTTTTTTTTTACTTTTATAAATCTCAGACATAATCTGACAAAAATTAAATTGGTAGAGGTCTAAGATTAATGCTGGTTAAAGAGGTATATGGGCAATTAACTTTCTGTGATTAGCCTCGTTGTTAACCAGACACACTTTAAAAAAAAAGAAAAAAAAAAAGTAAATTATAGAGAGATACCTGATGAAGGCTGCCACAGGAGGGGGAAGAGATGGAAATTACTTCTTTCTACTAGTTGGTCCTCTGTGCCATTTTTAAACTGGCACAACAATTTTTGCCTAGGAATAATGCCAGCCTAACAGATGGCCATAAGAGCTGCTATTCAGGGGAAACCAAAATGTGCATCAGCTTTGAGGATTTGGGTAATATTCTTATCCAAGGGATATCAAAGCAGAAATCTGAGCCAGATTTTCTTCTCAGTTATAAAGGTGTAAAAGTATACAAACGAAAAACTGAATTCCTTCTTTTTACAGTCTTAATATCAGAGGAAGAAAATTTTTGCTCTTTTATAGACAACCATCAATAACAAATCCAGTTTTAGATCTATTCAGACCTGAATCTTTACAGGTTGCTTCTCAAGGCTGGTCATTTTAGGTTGTTAGTCTTACAAGACTGGATGCACACTTGTCTCGATCCTGATTTCTGGGAGTAGACCTACATTGGCCTTTTGGTTTGGTGCTTGATACCACATTCAGGCTCAAAACTCCTCAGTTACCCACACAACCTATATGGTGTCTCACATTTTTTGTCTCAGGTCTTAATCCTTTTAGGAAAATAGAAGGAGAATAGATGGACTAACAAAAACTGAAACTTCGTCCTACAAGCAATCTGGATACAACCAGCTTAAGTCTCACCCTGAGTACAGTGAATAAAAAAAAGGTCACTATAAACACAGGGTTTTTTTTCCTTTATCTGCTCTGACCATTTCTGGTGTTAGATAGGGTCTAGTACGCTCTACCTTAATGTATATACCAGTAAGATCAGATATTTTTTATTTTCTTTTCCTTTCAAGCCTCTACAAGAATAACTGTCTTAAAGCAACATCTTTTATTTGATAACATTATAATACCTAAAAATACACTGTCTCACTTGATTTTATATTTCACTACCAGCTTAGTGAGACAGCCTTTTCTCCAACCACAAAACTGAACAAATATAATCTTCTGGCTCCAGGTTTTCTGTTTCCTACTGATTTGATGTGGTTTGCTTTCTCCAAGAACACTGGAATTATTGATGCTACTTAGACATTGTATCTTAACAACTCTTCAAGTCCTAGCAATTGCTGGAGAAAACACACACATTTTGCTCTCTACTGTGAAAAATAAAAAGAAAATACTTTTTTTTCTGCAACACAGAATCAACATGTTAGAGAGAGACAGAAAGAAACCAACCAACCACCAAAAAACACCCAAACAACCCAACTTAAGATAATTCACACACTTTTTTGCATACACCACCTAAAAAAATTATAGAGGAGATTAGAATTGTTACATGAGGGTCAATTAAACATACAGTGCAGGTGCATTATATAGGTCATGATCTCAGGACCTGTTAATCTTCTCTACTCCGTGGAACAGAGCAATTTTTTGTCTGAAGTAGTTCTTCCAAACACCCTATTTTTATATTAATATTAGATCTAATGCTTTAGCCACACCTTTAAATGTCAGGAAAAAAAGAAACTAGTAAAATTACTTCCAAGTAGCAGATTGACACACAATTTGTTTTCTTTTTATCATAAAACAGGCACAACTATTCCTACATAGCTTTAAAAAAATCTCATGGTATTATTAAAGTAACTTAGCATTTTCTTCTAATCAAAAAAAAATAAAAACAGGGAGAAAAAAATCCACCTGCACAAGTAAATGTGAGTTACATCTAGGAAAACCTGAGGTAGAGGTTAGATCAAACAACTTCGATGCCTGCAAGCAATGTTAGAGAAGAAAAATAATTTGAAAGAAAACCATAACCTACATTTATAGCTAGGACACAATCATACATCTTCTGTCAACTGCCTCCGGCCTGAGCCCAGCTGATTGCTGTCACCCTTACACCACAAGCTATTGCTTCTGGTGATTTTGCTAGCTATGGTTCTCATATAACTGTATGTTAACCTATTCCAGTCAAAATGATTTAACTTAGCAAAGGCCTGGTACTTACTTTGCTTAAGCTAGCATTGTCTAATTTACCAAAATAGATCAGGGATTCCTTTCAGAGGGAGTAGAAAGCTAGTTACAAAATGTCACACGCTTTGATATTTGTATTGGTTGTCATCGGTGCAAAATCTGTACCAAGGATACTGTTCTGTGCATGTTAATACAGCTATTTGTACTTTGTACTTACAGTTTTCTTCATTTACATTTAGTTAATCAGCTTGGACTGATGTCTTAGTATTATTTATGGCTGTGCTTTTCCAAAACATACAGAAGCAGTTTTTATAGGTTACATCATTTCAGGAAATTTTTACCACCCTCTAAGTACAGTATTAATTAAAAAAGCCTGATACTTTATAATGCTGAATGACCTGCATTTGCTCTGGCTCCAGAACTGAGTCACAATAATTGAAATTCTTAGTTTCAGCATAAAAATTTCAAAGTAAAACCTAACTATGCCAGCATGGCTCATTAACCCCTTTCAATTGCTTTTGGTGCTTTCAAAGGTGCTAGCTGCTACAGTGAGGGAAAGCATCTGAGAAAAGTGGTAGATGATAAGGTAAAATGCATTTCTGTTGCAATCTAAAAGGTATATCATCTTTTGTGATAACATTTGCCTGGAACTCTGACAGAGGAGAGGTGTTGACTTTTCTTGTAATAGAGAAGTTACAGCTAATCCTACAGGAAATTTTAATCCTAAATTTTGACCACTTTATGTTGAAAAATGGGCATGAAGCACTTATCTATCTTTGCAGCAGTCAAAAAATAATCACACTGAAGTATATTATTTACTACTCTCACCATTTTTGACAGTTACTCTCAGGTAACATCTACAATGTTAAGTGACAGGTAACAGAGGGACAGAAAATTAAATTTAATTAGCACCATAATCTTAACATATTGCTTCACAGATATTAATGGAACTTTTTGCACCAAGTTGGAGAAAAACTGTCTCATTATGATAGCAGATTGACTACTTCAATTTTACATTTAAATCAACATTTTTATACACATACTATTATTTGCTTATATAAACACAGTAATACAAATGCTACTTTAATTTTAATAGGTAAAGCATATAATCATGAAATCAATATTCTATTTTTAGTCTATATTTTACATGTTGACCTTAGGAATTATGTTGAAAATTGGATAGTGGAACATAACATTCGCATGTTATTTCTGATAATATACTGCTATTTTCTATCAAAGATAATTTTAATATATGTTTAAAATACAAAAGAAAAGAATTCCCCCCCCCCCCCCCAGTTCACTATTAATATAAGGAGAGCCAGGAAGTCAAATAACTACATAGGGTGCCTTCATATATAACCTCCGGAATGTAGAAATAATTAATTGCTAAAGCTCTTATGTTTGTTTAATGTCATTATATTACTGTTATTTTGAAGTATGGAATATATCAGGACGTAGTAATTGCTGTGCTTATCTTACCATGACATTCCTAACAAAGCAGAACTACTGACATCTATGACTCAGCCAAGGCTATTAACCTAATTAACTCTGCAATGAAGAGGATACTGTGCTCTCTCACTTGAATTTCCAGTGAAGTTTCCATTCCCCCCCCCCAAAGTCTTAAAAAGAATTTCTGGCTTCTAAACTATATTTTTGCATCAGTGCTCTATTGAAAGGTAGAGGACTGCTCTTCTCTGTCTCTTGTTTGGATTCAGCATCAAACTATGGAAGTCTTGCCAGGACAATTGATCGACTGTTCAATCCCAAACACTCTTGCTGCCTCTTTTAGAGTGGAGCGGCAAAGCAAAACTCAACTCAGAACTGTGTCACCTGATCATGCTATTTAGTCAAATCAAACATAATGATGACTGGTAACATCAAAACCAAGTCTTCTCTTGCTTTTCACCATCCCTACTCTTTATTTAGGCAGGACACTGCTTAAAATAGAAGCAGATAATATACAACCCCATGAATATTGTCCAATACCAAACACACCCTTTCACTAATGACAGATTTCACCTATAAGTAAATTAAATTTACCATTCCTTTCATGCTATTTTAATTCATATGCCCATTATGACTTTTTTAATCCTCTTCTCATTTTATTATTTCAACTGCACCCTCAAAAAATACAAACTATTTTGCAAGATACACATTTACTGATTTTATTGTAGCCTTTACGTAACATACATGTGTGAAAGAAGTTTGCAATGGAATCAGTTTGTGAAGTAGCAAGAGGTTGTAGGGTTAGTTTTATTTGGACTTTTTCCTTATGTTCACAGCCTTCCAAAAACCACAAATGGAAAAAATAAAATACGGAATGACAGAACATGGATAGTCGAACAGTATCTGAAAACTGCTTCAAGCTGTCACTAGCATTTTAAGTATGTTTATCGTTCATACACCATGTGGCGATCATATGCAAGAATCTATTCACAACAACTGTTGCCTTTTATACTTACCAATTTACTATATATGTATATATGGGAGTGCAGAAGGAAAAGAGCTTAGAAGAATGGACAAGACAACATTTAACTGTGTTACCTTGTTAACAGGTGTTTAGAGTGAAAGTGAACATACCATGGAAACTACAGATTTCAAATGCTGCTGCAGATTTCCACTGTTTTGTTACTGCAACATCAACAAATGACAGTTCATTCCAATTCTGGTCAATGTTACCAATTTAATCCTTATTTTAAGGGGGCTGGAACAACAATTATTTATTGAAGTTAGTTTCAAACATGGTCTACATTGCAGGCTCAATTCTATGTTGCTGTAAGGTGAATAAATAGGTCACTTATGAATTTCTGTTGCTCATACCTGACCTGTCCTGCACTAAAATACACAATGAATTTCCAGTCACTTGGAAGAGAACAAAATAAGACAGTTCTTTTTAAGTGGACACGATTTCTCCATTAAACATAATGATTCATTTGCTCTGCTGTACCAGCAAAAGAAGAAAACTTTCCTCTCAAGTGAACAAACCCTGTTCGAAAGCTGTGTTAATGTTCACCACTGTGGTTCTAAGGATTCAAAAACTCAAGCCTCACAAAACTTCCCTATAGGAAAGAGGAACCAGCATGAAAATGAGGACAACAAAAAATGACTTCTGTTTTTCCCCAATCCTGACTTTTATTGAATGTAATTCAAAAGACATATTTTCAGATGTAGGACAGAAACAAAGGCTGTTGCTGCATTGCATGATGAAGTGTCATGTATCTAAGCAGAACTAACAGATTATTCCAAACAGCAGGCTTCTTGCACAGCTGTACACCACTCTCTCTAGTTGTTTCTGGGACAATACAAATATACCTGCACACTATTACACAGTATGGACATGCCAAATGTCCTGTCTCTACGACACTTATTGCACATGATCTCACTTCTCCAGAACAAGATAAATCTAAAACTACATCCAGTCACTTACTAATAAAACTAACTGAAAGTACCCCAACCACAGAAAACTTTAGTAACAATGGAAATTATTTTTCATTTATACTTTTTCCCCCAGTTACCTAACATGACTTGGTTGAAAGCAGACCATGCCAAAAGAATATGTATTTTGACCTAAAGTATTTTTTCTTATGAACAGGATTACATTTTAGACAACATAAAAGGCAATAAAAAAAGGAACCTCTAAAACCTCTTCAAAAGCCCTGACTTCCAGGCAGTGAAATATTCTGTTCTTCGTCTTTTGAACAATGAGGAAAAAAAGGCCACACAAATCTTCTAATTTGGGAGGGGGGGGTGGGGTGTGGGGGGGTGTGTGTGGAGAAACATCCAACTAAAAATTATATTAATTACTTGATGAGCTTATTTTTTAGTGTAAAGTCTATATTACCTGTAGTGGTGTGACATGAGTCATCCTCAGATTTCCTGGGGAGGAATAATCCCATTCATCAGTACATGCTGGCTGCCCAGAGACTTGTGCAGTCTCCGTCTGTGGAGGTGATCAAAACCCAACTGGACACAATCCTGGACAACCAGCTCTAGCTGACCCTGCCTGATCAAGGGAGCTAGACCAGATGATATCAAGAGGTTCCTTATAACCCAAATCTGTGAAAAGTGTGGCAGGATAGCTCACTGCAACCAGAATGTAACATTTAATTTACTTACCTGTGTCATACTAAGTTGTGCATTCTGACAGACATTTTTAGAATAAAACTAACAGTGAAACATTACTTCTTGACATCATTGTCTTTACTTTCCATTAAAATGAAACCACAGACTTTTCCTAGTTTATGCAAGGGAAAAATAGCACAAGCAAAGCTAAATGACAGAAACTTTTTTCTTTTACAGTGCTTACCAGCTCTCAGAGGAGAGAGGAAAAATTCTTGCAGTGTCAAAAGTTTGCAGTTCACTTGTTTCCAACTAATTGACATTATGCCACAAGAATTCAACTTGCAGCATGGAATAATTAAAAAGGGAAACTGAAAATTACCAGGCTCCTATTTAAAGTTCCCAGTGGGAAAGACACAGACAAGTCTGTACAATGTTGTACCTTGCTAAGAAAGGTCAAGCATTTGGGCTGCATTGAGCTACAGACAGTATGTCATCTACCTCAAAGGCGCATGGCCTTTGATTCCATAGATTTAAGTGTTTAGATTGTGTTTCAGTGGCTTAAAACACAAAGAAGCCTCAACAGACTTAAACTTTCCATTGACATAAATGAGGGTAACTTGAACTTCAAAACAGACATCATCATTTTGCCCTTCTTTTGACTGAAATAAGGGTGAACAGAGAACTAAAGTCCGAAACAGAAATAAAGGCAATCTGTCTTTCTTTCTAGGGGAAGGCATTTTGGTAAGTATAGAAATGATACTGAGAAATCATTCCTAACATTCATCTTGCCACCCTTTCTAAATGTCACAATGAATATGATATCTAAAAGCAGTTTTGATTTATTGATTAAGAACTTAAGGTCAAGTTATCTCATGGGCTTGTGCAGAAAGAAAGAGTATCTGAGAAATACTATTATATACAGGAGCTATTCGTCATGGAACAAGGTTACCTCTCTTACTATAATCTAAAGGAAAAATGTATGATTTGAGTTTCTAAATAAGCCTGTGAAAATTAATGAAGGCTGGATGCCTAGTTCCAGAAAGATTCCTTTGAAACCTGCTCTTAGATCTTTTAAGCATGGTAATTTATACTATCAATATGCAGATTAGTCACATTCAGGGGTAGTCAGGTGGTTAAGAGATTACTGATGCGTATAAAATCTGTGGGAATCGATATTATATAAATTTGATGTCATTTTGTTCCAAACAGTTTTTAAAAAGTAGCTATTTAATGTCATGCGTCTCCTTATTTTATATATGTGGGAATCTTGAATGATTTGTGAACTTCACAGTAAATCAAGAAGTTACTTTTTATGTGAAGTTGTCTTTACTTAATAAAAAAAATTATTAGTATCTAAAGTAATGCTCATGTCCGAATAAAGACAGGTCATTCATTTTTCTATGCCACATAACATTTGTGTTTCAATACAGAAACTTAAAGGTAAAGGAGATCTCACATTATATAAGACAGAGACAAATTTTAAAACAAACAAACAAACAAACACCCAGCCTCCCCCCCAACAAAACAACAACAACGATGAGGAACTCTGTGAACTCCTTGCTTCCTTTGCAAGCCTGACTGCACATCACTTCTGTAAAGAGCCAAAATTTAGGAGAAGTAATTTTAGTTTTGTTGTTTTGTGTGAATGGCAACTGAGCTTCCACTGTAGATAGTAGTGTTTAAAAAAGCATAGCAATTACTCTATTATATGTGTGTCTTTATGGCTGAATGAATAATCTTATAGAAAGGAAGTATCTTTTCTAAATCAATCCAGGCTGGGTTACCAGTTTTGCATTCTATTTAACTCTTGGCAAGAAATTTTCACAGTCATTTTGCTTATGACAATTTTTTTTTTTCTGAGTCTATAGAGTCATCCTGGCTTTCTGAATAACAACTGAAAAAAACCAGAACTTATTTAGGTCTCTTGAAATAATTTAATTGATTTATATAAAATAAAGAAACCCCATTCTAACTGCTTGGGACTGGGAATATTTGGGGGACACAGACCTGGTCTACCCAGACTTCTCTTTTACCCACAAATCTTCTGAAGTGAACTGTGAATGTTGGGATCCTACCTATCCTTCAGTATTTAAGATCACAGCTAATTCTTTTAAGAACAGGTCTTGTTTAAACATTTCCATCCAACATGGCCTGTTACTAATTAACAGAAAATCATTCTACGTGAAGAGAGTGTTTCACTACTGTGATGGAGTCCAAATATATTTGTAATAAGAATTGATTAAATTAACACATTTTGTGCTACTTCCAAAACTGTAAATCCTTTTTAAAAAACAACCTTAGCTCTTCATTACGGAAAACCTAGAGACAATACGATAATGGATCACGAATCATCATCTAAAAACTGGTTGAGAAACTTTGTTACAGGTAAATATTTAAGACAGTGGACCAGCATTTTATCTTAGACTTGCATGAAATACCAGCTTCAAAAGTGTCATGATAGTTTCACAGAGTCTGGCTAACACCACAGACACCAAGCTAAATGAATAATGCCTGTATTTAATATTTTGTCATATAAGCTGAGCAAGAATTACAAAAGTTATTGAAGGTGGAAATGTTAAAATATTAGATTTACCACTGCATATCAGGCAACACAGAGGATATACTTCCAGAAGTATGGTTTTCTTCAAATTTTTGCCTTAAAGCTGTGATTTGACAAAATAATACTAAATAATAGAAACAAGAGCAGAGAAATACAGATGACAGTAAATAGGGAGCAGTGTAATGAGGAGTCAGCTCTAAGACAGAAGAGTAAAAACCCTGGAAAGTAAAAGGAATTGATAGTAACTCATATATGATATGAAAAGGGAAGACAAATAACAGTTTCTCTATCAGTACACTACAAACGAATAATATATACATACATTAGACCTAATCCCATCTTCTATATATCATCCAGCTGAGGCAGTAAGTAAAACTGCCAAGAACAAGAGGAGAATGATTGTTCAGCACTCTACGACTGCTGCATGTAGAATCTACATTATAAAAAAAAAAAGAAAAATGAAAAATGTAGTTTCAATTGAAAATATGAAAATAGCAACAAGAAAATGCATCTCTTTTTTTTTTTCCCCCTGAAAAAAAGTCAGAAACCTGCTAGGCAACAGCAAAAAGGATGTATCTGAGACTTCATGAAATATGTTAAAACCTAAATAAGTAAAAATTGTCTATCAATTACTCCAGTGGAGACCATGAACAAGATGGTATTGGTCAAGACCCAGAGAAACAAACTACACCAATGGAAAGAAAAAACAAAAGAGGCACCTAGGAGGAGTCTCAAAAAAAAAAAAAAAAAAAAAAGGTGACTGAAGTAAGATGAGATGTGACAGATACAGATGTGGGTAAATGGAAACAATACCAATGACGGAGATGTGAAAGTAATCCCAATCAGCAACTGAAATTATACATGAAAATTGTTCTGCCTTGAAACAAAAAAATGAAAGGGGTGTAAAAAGAGGTTTTATGTAAGATGCCATTTAAATAACTAGAAGGAAAGCAAAGTTGTATTAAAAATAAGGAACTCAGTATATTGCAGTTCCAAGAAGTAATGGAGACTGTGAATATGGAAATTTTCACTCATCTCTGTAGACTGACTCTTAGGCTTGAGCTGTAAATCAGTAGAGGGTAATCAGATTCATCGCTAGGAACTGGAGCTAATCAGATATTTTCCACATTTCCTTCAGTTGAACCAGGGGCATTCCTACTCCTGCAGAGAGGAATGAAGATCTATCAGGCTACAGATAAAACACAGAAATGAATGTGGTTTCAGGCTTGTAGTTAAGGTACCTCCGTCCTAACTGAGTGAAAGATACATGTTATGGTCCCTGCCACAAGCAACGTTTGACCTTTGAAACAAATAATTACTTTCTACCAGATGAACAAGAGATCCTAGAGGAGCAATTTAACGGCTACAACTATTCTATCCTTAAAGGTATACTCTGTAAAGTTGTTCTTGACCATTTTTCTGCATTGGACTCCAAAGGTCTGAGAAGGAGAAGTTAATAAGACATCATATAAAAGTGAAGCATTAATTTCATTTTGATGCTCAAAATAATCAGAGCACAAAGCCATGAAGAAAAAATGCTTAATTAATAAGCTGAACTTTGCTTGGACATGATTTTTCTGAAAATCATGTAAACAATTTTGAATAATTTTCTGTTTTATTAAACCAGTTGCGAAGTTTCACAGGTGGCTTAGCATCTGTAGGTCATACCTGTAATAATCATTCTCTGTGTCTGATGAACCAAGCCCATCAGGAAGAGTCCTGCTTTTATAAAGTAGATGGATTTATTAAAAAGGAAAAAAAGAAATTTGAACCTTTCTAATCAGTGTATGTGTGCATTCTTTTCATTTTTCTTGATCAGACCTGGAAAACTAGCCTTGGGTTCATTGGTGTGTGCCTTACTGTGTGAGAATTATACCATTATTAGCAACTGTCTCATTGCTTTGAACTAAAAAAGCAGACGATAACGCTCAGGACTTGAAAAGTTAACAGGCTGCCCTGAGAAACCAAATTGATCAGTTCGGCTTACCAGCAGCATAGTTACTATCACGTTTTGGAATTTCATTATGAAAAAATAGTAATTTAAGAAAAAAAATATTTCTTCTTTTTAATATCTATCAATTTGTACTTATTTCTTCCTTTAACTCCTCACTACATCTGTTGTCTCCACCTGAGGGATTTCTGGGAAAGGATCATCACTTTGTCCTGTGATCCAGAACACTCAGAACAATATATTGCTTTTGGTCTGTGCATCTGTCATGGTTTAACCCAGCCAGCAGCTAAGCGCCACACAGCCGCTCACTTACTTCCCCCACACCCAGTGGGTTGGGGGAGAGAATTGGAAGGAAAAAAGGTAAAACTCATGGTTGAGATAAGAACAGTTTAATAGAACAGAAAGGAAGAAATTAATGATGATAATAATAACAATAATAAAATGACAATACTAATAAAAGGATTGGAATATACAAAACAAGTGATGCACAATGCAATTGCTCACCACTCGCCGACCGATGCCCAGTTACTTCCCGAGTAGCAATCCACCCCCCCAGGCACACTCCCCCCAGTTTATATACTGGGCATGATGTCACATGGTATGGAATACCGCTTTGGGTCAGCTGTCCTGGCTGTGTCCCTTCCCAACTTCTTGTGCCCCTCCAGCCTTCTTGCTGGCTGGGCATGAGAAGCTGAAAAGTCCTTGACTTTAGACTTAATACTGCTTGGCAACAATTGAAAACATTGGTGTGTTATCTACATTCTTCTCATACTGAATCCAAGACATAACACTATAGCAGCTACTAGAAAGAAAATTAACTCTATCCCAGACAAAACCAGGACACTATTATTAAAAAAACAAACAAAAAAACCCCCCAAAAACAAAACTAAAAAATGAATACATACAACCCCAACCAATTCCTAACATTAATATTAACAAGGTGTTTCTAAGCACAGTCTTTATAGTACAACATAGAAGTAGTCTTAGATTAACAAAGTAAATACTATAAAAACTTCTTTAGGAATTGCTGGTATACCTTTTGTTCTCTCTCTAAACTCTTTTCATCATCATCTCTTTTCAATCGTTTTCACATATTTATTTTAATATTATTTTATTTCCGGTACTTAAAGTGATTTTGTTCTTCCCCATTCAACCAACCTAACTTCAAACATGACATTTTTCAGTGTATTTTGTCTGTAGACACTTCCCTACATTACTTGAGTGTTTTATTAACTGTACTATTTAATTGCAATCCTAGCAATTTTCTCGGTATGAAAAACATTTCTCTCATTTTTTGAGAAAAGACTTTTATTCATATTTCCTTCAGAATGCAACCATCGCTGTCCTCAGCTATGGGGAAATCTTGCTTACAACGGACTGACTTTTGACCCAGACATACACTTCCACTTTGCAACAAGGGTTATTTTAAATGCTGTTTCTGCTCTTCAATGTTCCTAATTCCCTAAAAAAGGTCACTTTGTCCAATGAGCTGGATTAAGCAGTTTTTATGTGGCTAAAAGATAAATGCAGTTTGAATCACATGTGAATAAAAGTCTTCTCTTAGAGATTCTCTTGAGCTGAAAGGCTGAATCCAATTATGTTTTTAAACTGCCACAAGATAAACGTGCTTTGAACTCTATCTGAATTTAAGAAAAGAAGTTTCTTTTTCCTGTACTGCTGTGCTTTTTTTCTTGTAGCAACTCATTTCCTTAAGAACTTTCAGTTCTGAGAATCAACATGTAAAAAGGATTCCTCTGTATATTGATAACATTGCTGAGAGGACAGCTAAAGTACTGTGTAAATTCTTTTTTTAAGCCTTCTTATTTTTGTTACTCTTCATCTAATAAATGTTTTTTGACTCATGAAAAATCCTTCCCCTTCCTTTCTTCCATCTCTGTTTCCATGGTCTTTCCTCTCTCTGCTTTTTACTTATTTCACTATCATGGAACAGTGAATCTTCTGCAACAAGAAAAACTTTTCCTAACAAAAGAAAAAACTCCCACTGCTTGTAACATACAAAATAAGCAATTTCCATACAGACAGAGATCTATCAATTGTTCTATGCTGGTTAACAAGAGCCCTGTCCTGTCTGGAACAGCAAATGCATTTCATAGAGACAAAGTCAACATCAGAGATATTAACAATTGAATATTTAGGAGTGCTAGCATTTAATTAGATGATTAATTTCATCATGAGTATTCCACAAGCCTGTCCTTTCCTTAAGCACAATAATATAAATACTTTTTTCCCTATTAATATAAATTAAATAATTTCTCTTCAAAACCAATTTTGCCATTTCATTTGCCAGGTATTGCTATATAGAATAAGCAAAATGAGATGTGAGTACGCAGCTTTGTACTCTCTTCCCTTTTCCTCATCATCCTTCCTTCCCATTAACATCTTCATGGAAGAATTTTCTATCATTTCCTCCTAGATGTTTTTCCCCTGTTCTTCTTTTATGCTTCAAAGTTTTGTAAATTCACTCAGCCACTGCTCTTCCTATCATTCAGAAGATGTCAGTCTGTACCCCTCTTTATGTACCTTCCCATAAGCAAGAATAAAACCAGTATTTCCATTACATTAATACAAAAAGTCATCAAGACCTTGTACTCGTTTTTCATGTTCATTGTTACTCTTTATACTTGTCATGGATTGATACAGACTGCACTAGAATGGCAACTAAGCGCTACACAGATGCTCACTCACTCCCCCTGCAGTGGGATGTGGGAAGAGAATCGGAAGGGTAAAAGTGCGAAAACTCATCAGCTGAGATAAAAACAGTTTAATAACTAAACTAAACTAATAATAACAAACTGTAATGAAAAGGAAAATAACAAAGAGAGACAAATAAACCCCAGGAAAGACAAGTGATGCAAATGAAAACAATTGCTCACCCCCAACCAACCAATTTCCAGCTAGTCCCCGAGCAGCGGGACCCCCGCCAACTTCCCCCCTAGTTTTATTGCTGAGCATGACATCATATGGTCTGGGACATCCCTTGGGTCAGTTGGGGTCAGCTGTCCCAGCTGTGTCCCCTCCCAACTTCTTGTGCCCCCCCCAGCCTCCTCCCTGGTGGGGTCAGGGGAGAAGCAGAAAAGGCCTCAGCTCGTGTATTACCAGCATCCTGTATTACCAACACTGTTTTCAGCACAAATCCAAAACATAGCCCCATACCAGCTACTATAAAGAAAATTAACTCTGTCCCAGCCAAAACCAGCACAATACCATTATTTGAATGTAGCCTTAATAAGCTAGGCTTCCACATATGCACACTTTGACATTTTTTCTACTATTAGATGAAATTGCACCAAGTAATTTCACTGAAATAAACAAAAGTCATACCAGGCAAATCTGACCCATAATATTTCCATTTTTATCCTTATTTTGCCCTGCTTGTTTGTCCACTTCATAGGTGATTGTTCTGAGCGCACTATGATTCAATAAGAGTTGTGAGGGTGCATTTTCTTGTGAAGCACCTGATTGGGTCAGTGTCAAGACAAACTAGTTAGTATGAAAAGCAAAGATCAGAGAACATGCCATACCCACTTCAGAGTTTAGTGAATGCCCTTTAACTCTTACTTGTTCTCAGACAACACAAGGGAAATCAGGTAACAAAGCTGCATGTTACAAATTGCTCCAGGCAGCTTAAATCCCCAAGTGTTGCCTTGAGATCAAATTTCAGTACTGTGGCATGCATATCCTATCTCATCCCTGCATCATATTAATCTTTTTTTATGTCTTTAAAGTTGGTGACTCACTTATTTTATGTAACCAAACGTCTGCTTTCCGGCGTCTTATCAAATCTGTTTGCAGGCAAAAGTAATTTAGAACGCTTTTCACTTCCCATTACAAGCTCAAAAGGTTATATTTGAGTTTAAGATCCAAACACAATTTTTTTTATGGGCTGAATGACAAATATCTTTCCCTTCTATAAGGCCTTCTGTTAAGCAGAAGCCTCAGAACTATACCAACATAGACAGGTTTCTGTCCAACAGAAATGCTATCCTGGTTTTCAAATCGAATTGTGCAGTTTGATCAAGGAATTATCAGCACACTGTGACTTTTAAATATATAAATATATGTAGCTTTTTCTGTTCCTAAAGATTAAAGTGCTCTCTCTGCTCCTCTGCTACCTCCTAAGCACTTGACAGTTAAGATCAGTGGTTCCACAGTTCATTACCTGTTATTGCAACCTATCCCTGATCTATTACAGATTCAGGGTCTATGATTTTGCAAAGCACCCTACCTACCTACAACAGTCCCTCTTGTAAGGCAAATCAATCATTCGCATTCTTCTCATTTATTATCAGCAGCTTCTGCTGACAGAAGCTGCAGCTGCACATCTCTTTTAAGACTCCCATATATTTTATTCTATAGTATTATGTAAAGCCATATTTTTTCATTCTGAGAGCTACTTTATGTTTGCAAAATACATTTGTCAAAACCCCCAGCTTTTATAAATGCATAGCAAAGGATCAATATAATATCAGACATAGGCATTTTGCTTTGCAGTTGCAAAACTTGCCTGCACAGATGTAGAATTTCCTAGCTTGCAATATCAAAATTAACACTCGATGTTCAATCTTTTAGAATTAAACCCTAAGCACCTGTTTTTCTCAGACATTCCAAGGACATGCAGATATATTAAATTGTTTGTCTCTTACCCACAGACATGTGGGTAGAGACATGTACATTGCATGTACAAAATCTATGTAAACTTAAAAAGGAAGCGATGTAGAACTCTTCCACTAGAAAAGGTTAAAACCCCTACCAAACAGCAACACAACCAATGACTGAATCACTTGGGTACAGAGATTATTTCCACCATATTTTACAAAGTTTTTAACTTCGGTGTTTAATGCTTCGCAACTAATTCTCTTCTATCTGTGCATTGCAGCATTTACAGTTTCAGGGGGAAAAACAAACAAACAAACAATCCATTCTGTTTCAGTACACAGGATTCAGTAACAGAAGATTTATTTGTATGCTCTTCTTGAATTAGATTATCTTTGAGTGCATTCCATGTGTAACAAAGTTATCCGAGTATAACTTCTACAACATGAAAACATTCTACCTGCCTACCCAAGTCCCTGGAAGACAGCAATAATTTTCACCACTACACTAGGGAAACTGTAAAACAGAAAGAATAAGTGGAGGCACAGATGGACAATACTGGAGACTAAGACTCTATACAAGCTGTTCACAGTGACCAGGGGAACCAATACCAGAGCTAAATAAACAGTAGCTGTCTCATAGCTGTGTGTCATGGTATGAGAAACTAAACATTAACAACTCAACTCTGTATTTTCAGAGGTAGGATTATGTATGTGCTATTTTGACTCTGGAGATAAGTATTTAATTGTACGAACACAGACAATCGATTATATTTTTTGTGGTCTCAAGAAGCATTTTGCTTACTATAAGAATAACGAACATAAACTCGCAACAGGACTACTAACAGATATTCACAACTCCTGAACCTCCCTCTAGCTCCATTCAGAACTGCTGAAAAAGGTCACGATCATAGCCTGTATTAAATTCATGAGTGTATACTCCAAGCACCTTCTCCTTTTCAGATATTTTTTTCGCTAGGATGTAGTTAGCAATCCTCTACACTATATAAGAAGTTCAAAATTCTAAGAGCAAATACTAACTCCTGCTGCCAGAAATTAGTTCATTTGCTTATAGATGTGTTCAGGAACATTACAAGGACTAACTACATCCTTTTCTGTGTTCACAGGGTGACAGTGTTGTAAGAAATCAGGCCAGATAAACTTTTCAGAAGATTTCCCACTGAGTATATAGAGGATTTCTTCAGCTTAATAGTGTTTCCTGATAGAGGCAGTGGTTAGCAACAAATAAGGACAGTTAGAACTTTGGTCCCCATCTAGCAGAAATAAGTAAATACCAACACAATACAATCTCTCCTACAAATAAATAAGATAGGTCTTCAACAGTACTGTTTTAAAACCTGGCTTTGGAAAGAGATCTAACCATTTTGGAAGATCTAGAACAAACAGAACAGAACAGAAGTAATTTCAGTTGGAAGGGACCTACAATGATCATCTAGTCCAACTGCCTGACTACCTCAGGTCTGACCAAAAGATAAAGCACATTATCTAGCACAAACAACACCCAAAAGCTTTCATTTCCTGTTTCTGGTTATTCAAAAGGTTATTCATAGCTCTAGATAAGCATTTCTACTCATAGCTAACATACCTTTCCAGGAATCAGCAATCATTCCTCAACATACAAAAGCAACCCTTTTTCTCAAAGCTATCTTTTTTGTAACTGCTTTTAAAAGCAAGTGCAACTGTCCTCCATCTCCCTGAAACTGGTGGTGGAAGATCTCTGACACTTATCTTTCTCACAGGGACTGCAGATAGTGTAAAAAAAGAAAAGGATACACAAGGTAAAGAACATGTTAAGGATTTTAAATCCCCAAATGTTTGCTCTATCTCATAGCTGCTCTGGGTTACAGCACACTGATCTGTATGCAGTTTTAGTTGCAAAAGCACTAACAAGGTGTGAAGTGTCTACAACTGTGATTAAAACCAGAAACAACACACTGCTCTTATGACTGAGGGAATTAATGTTTGACACCCCAAGGGACTGCTGGAATTTTTTTTGTCCTCCAAGGCATGTGTAAAATCACTCAGAAGTGTGGTTATCATTACTTCTTTTTTTCTTTTTCGTTTTTTTTTTTTCTTTTTCTCTAAACAGCAAGCTTGTGTTAACACTATCCTAGTTAAGATTAATGTCAAAACAGTCCAAGTTTTGTCTTCAGTGCAGAACAGAATCTGTCCCACACAGTACAGGAAGCATGTCAACAGAGGGCAAGAAAACGGAGTTAGGTTTTTTTTAGAGATATTAAAACAATATTATTAAAGAACTTTACTAACTTGTACTAAATTAATATATTAATAACTGATAACAGTTTCTGAGGGAAAGACAAGATATGTTTTCCTCCATTTCATTGTTTCTCTTTATTTATTTATTTATTCATTTAAACATACTGATTAGCATTCTATTCTGTATGACCTCTATCCCCCAAGTGCAACCCGATCTGGAGCTTCTAAAATCCAAACAGATTTATGGAGACTGACCAAATACTGGGACAACTTCCACTCAGCAAATTTAATGATTTGAACTCAGATGTTAATGGAAAACTCTCATCCAGACATATTCTCCAGTCCTACTGAACTGCTTGAATTTGTGAGTTTCCTATATATAGAGACTGCTTTGAAAGCTAAGTTCAGTTCTCTTCTGAATATATAAGTTTAGTCACAAGAACTTCACTTGTGAACTAGCACAAAAAATTCCTTATCCTTCCTCTGCAGTAGGCTATCAGTTTGGGAACTGCATAGCACAGTCTGCACAGCATTTGTAATGTTACTAAGAGAAGTTGTGAAGAGACACACACACACAGAGCCCGTGTTTTTCACTGTGGAGAAGGTGTTTAATTGTAGATAATTAAACATGCAGCTGGAAGTTTTGCATAAAAGTGATGAAAAGAATGAAAGTATAGAAAAACCTTAAGCCAAAACACTTGCACAGACCCTTGATAAAGCAGGAATGGGATCAACACCAGGGTGCTCTTGACTGCAGTCAGTAGATTGGAAGAGTAACTTAATGATAAAATCTGGTTTTCATATTAGACAGATATTCACTATTTGTGAAGCTGATTGTAGTTTACTGCATAGCTCACATTTTCTTCCCAATATGCACTTCATCCCATTAAGCAATTGAAGCCCTCTTAAAGCAATGTATTCTCTATGGTAAGCCACGCCTACCAGTTGGCTGAAAACACCAAATGTTGTCAGGAGACAAGCAGTCCCAAGTTGCTAAAAAGATTTTTCACAACAAGGGCTTTTCAAACTCAGGACCCAAGTTACTTTAACAGGTTGTGTTGAATCACACCACTTTTGAAGCTTGTGACCAGTGTTCCAAGTGTAAATGAGCACCTAACTCTGCACTTCTTCATAAAGAACAGACCTAACTAAGTAGTTGAGTTACATGGCACAGTATTAAGATGCTGCCTTAAAAAGGCAGAATCTCCAGGATGGCTGTTATGGATCAGTTAGGGACATCACCATTTGTTACTCACAGCAGGGCTCATACATTTCCTGATTAAGTAACAGTCTTAGGTGCAAATCCTGCTACAAATCAAATGAATGCTGCTTGTACTGCAGCAGGCGTATAATCTTGCAAATGAGAATGGGATGCTAGTTTTTGAACAGTGTTTATGGGTCTTTTTGCACTAGATGGAGGTCATACATCATTCACTACATGTCACTCAGATTCTCTTAAAAACAAAAATTAGTACTTATCCATAAAACAAAAGAAGGAAATCTATTTTATTAGTCCCTTGGAAAATCTAAACAAATTATGCAACATCACACTTCCACCTACTAGAAAGCAATAAATTATGTATGTAGAAAGGGGAAATAAAAGTGGAAGTATCAAAGAAGAACAGAATATATCATAAGAATGCTGTTCACACTACAGGATGCAAGGCTCTATTACTTTTTCTATTCTGAACCAGTATGCTCTGGGGATCATCTCAGCCTTAGAGCAATTCTTTTCACTTGACGTACTACTCTAAGTGGATGTGCTGTGTTGCTTTTGGTTTTGTCCATTTCTGTAACTGGCAAGGAATTCCTAAATGCCACTGTGCAGGTACCTGTATTGGTGAGGTACAATAGGTAATCACTTCATATAAAATGTCATCATGAAAGTGTATTTAAACCAAGGCACAAATGCCAGTATTACCGGATACTTAGAGTGTAGGATAAGAACACTAAGAGATAAGAGACTGGGAATTACCTCAGAATTCCCAAGACGGGATATCAACTACATGCCTGGAGAAGTTTCAGAGAGAGGGAGTGGTACAAGTAACAGACTAAATGTCTTTATCAGGGAAAGAGGTAGCTGCTCATAGCTTTCCAATTATCTTCTGGTACCCAAGCAGCTCAAATTCTTCAGTTAGAACTAGCAGGAATCCAGCTTGTGGGGTTGGGGGTTTTTGTTTGTTTGAAGAGGAAAAAGAAAGAAAAAAAAAGAAAAAGAAAAAAAAGGATACTTCAAAACATTGGCCTAAGACAAATCTGCATGTCTTTTCACTTTGTTTTCTGTTTTGCCTAAAACTGGTTGAAATTGAGCCTGATTTTTCACAGGCCACAAAGAATCTTCACTCTTCAGTTTCTTGAGAGGAAGTTCTTACACATTACCTCTAGCTTTTTGGCTGTTCTGGAATCTTCTGTTAATCCACATTCAAGGCTGTTTCTCATGTTTCAGCAACATTCGTTAGCATCACCAGTCACCACAAGGGTGTAACTGTCAGCTAAGAATTATACAGTGGCTTATTGGAGTGGTTAACTTCAACAGGACTGTCGTGCCAAATGACAAGGCATAAGGTAGATCTGAGTCATGACATTTCTGTATCTAAAAACTTGGCTCCTGCATATTGTTGCAGCTGCTTTGATCTGCCTAAACTCATCTGTTTCTTGCAGAACATTCTGAAACTCTTCACAAGCTTAGTTCTATTTACTATTAATCAAGTTATGAGAAAGCTGCAAAAATATCACATTTGCCTTTTCCTCTTGCATACTTTGCTGTAATATGAAGGCAGTATGCAGGCTGCTAATCATGTTAAAACACCTCTAAACTAAGACAGCTTTGGCTAACACAGGCAAGGCTTCATTTTCTCCTAATGGTAAGGTACGGTTTGCAAGAAAGAAGGATGCAGGAGGTTTTCAGGGTTCAGCATTTAGGGCAATAAAGTCTCAGAAGAGAAGGTATTTTTTCTTAATTACCTTCATATTTACATTTGGTAGTTTTATTCATAGGAGAACATCCAATTACTCTTTTATATAGATCACACAATTTCCTATCTACAGTTACAAAAAGCAAATCTAACATCAAGAAGTATGATCTGTGAATTATTTCCTTCAATTTTTAATCCATTCACTAAAACTTCTTAATTGAAGACCATATTGCCTCATCCAGATTTCCCTATAGTTTATCATAAACAAGTTCTTCTGTTACTAAAGGCATTAAGAAATCTGAGTCCCCATAAATGCATACCACCATCCCTCTAAATTCTTGACTTCTGTCATCCCCTTTTCCTTCCTTGTTCCAACTGCGTGCCTAGCTGTTAAGATATGATAGACACTATATGTTTATTCTCAGTTTCTCTTTTAAGTTCCCTTACAAGAAGTGACTGGATCAAAAGAATTTCCTTGAGGGTTGCTCTTGCTTTAGGTAGGAGTTAAGACTCTGGGGACAAAAGATTCAGAGGTCACAGGGTATAGTAAGTGAGCAGGAAGCCTGCAGCGTACAGGGGAGAAAAAAAACCAACCAACCAAACCAAACCAAAACCAAGCAACTTACAGCCCAGTGTCAGAATGGGACAGAAGGAATGTTCATGTGGATTAGTGGGGACTAAGTGTGCTGCAAATCAGAAAATCATGGAACTGGTTGAAACCAAGCCTCGAAGAAAGAAAAATGTTCTGCTATCACACCATGGGCAAAAGACCACCTGTATATATGTCTCTTTTGTTTTTTTTTAATTTCATGTTTTAACTAGTCATTTGAGTCTTTTATTTAAACAGATGAGTTTTCAACTTCACATTCTAATAAAATATGGCTTTTGAGGTTACTTTTTTTTTTTTTCTTAATTCTTTGGAGATCTTACAAGGAAAAAGATCTAGACAAATCCATCACAAAACCCTCACCAAGCAGGAATCCTGACACACCAGGGACTGAGAATCATCAAAGTTTTGCAGATGTTAATTGGCAAAAATCAGTTGACCTAGATAAACATTATTTCACCAGCAAGCTAGCATGTGCAAGAACTGAGTTAAACCTGGCTTTTCCAGGGTGATACTGACCTGTATCTTTCTCTCTACTGAGTTTTCACACCACCTGTGGGGATTTACTTTTCTCTAAGACTGCTACCACTCTGTCAAATTTGACTAGGCTTAGACAAGAAGGTTCAGAAGTTTCCAGGGTTGAAAGAGAAATACTGACCGCTTTCATTTTCTGTAGTCTGACTCTTTTTCAGGATCAAAGATCAGAGGCATTCTGAACTAGGAGAAAGTAAGATTTTTAAATGGTTTGCAAAGTAAGAAGAAATCTATCAGCCAGTTTTGGTTAGGTCTTCAATGTGATAGGATTAGTGGAGAAAGGGGCTGCTGAAAGACATTGAACACTTAGTCTAGGAGCAAAGGAAAGAAAAAAAGAAAAGAAAAAAAATCAATGGTTGTTGTCCTGAAAAGTGTAACTGAAGTAACAAATAGTGACGTATCTGAAGAAACACAAAATTAAATGACATTAAGACAGTAGGATAAGGAGTTAAGAATACAATAGACTATATCCTCTAGCAAGCTACAAGGACTGTGGCGTTTAGTTGAGTCCACAAACCCTTTCATGTTTGTCCTCTACTGTAGACAGATATTGATGCTTTTATTTTTCTTTCAAAAAGAAAAATAATAGATCAAAAAATTCATGTTAATTGTGAAATCCATAGTTTTCCAGTGTTAGTGGAAAATTGAAAATCATAATACAGTCCATTCTCTGAGCAGAACTGGGATTTCGTAGGATAAAAAAATTTAAGTAGTTTTGATACTCTTGAGTAAACCAATTTCTTAAGGACAGTCTGGTAAAATTAAAATTTAGGATTTACAATGGAAAAATCTTCAATTGTTTGACTTATCAGCATTCACACAGCAGAGGAAACCTAAGAAAGCAGGTGGCCTACAGGAGGCTATCATTGCAGTGGTAGTTGTTAGAGCTAATGTGTATTGTTACTATTTCCATACTTCAGGGATTCCCATGGTCAGCTGTAGGGGGAAATAAAGAATTCATCTTTCCTCTCACCCACACAATTGCACACATTTCTTCCTTAGAAAGAAGTAGTTTTGCTTCTAGATAAAAGGAATAGTGGAAGGTACCTAATTAGAATATCTTTGCTCATATTGGTCTGAAGTGATTGCCATATTTATGGTTAAACAGAAATTTTTCCTGAATGTTATGCATGCTCTCATACATTCAAATCAATGTTTTTCATCTCTCACCCAATCTCAAATTAACTGTTCAAATGTACAAAGTAATAGTGTTTACAGAACACAGAAGACAAAACTTTATCCTGTACTGATTTTGACGGGGATAGAGTTAATTTTCTTCATAGTAGCTAGCATGGGGCTATGTTTTGGATTTGTGCTGAAAACAGCGTTGGTAATACAGGGATGTTTTTGTTACTGCTGAGCAGTGCTTACACAGAGCTGAGGCCTTTTCTGCTTCTCCCCCCACCCCACCAGCGAGGAGGCTGGGGGGGCACAAGAAGTTGGGAGGGGACTCAGCTGGGACAGCTGACCCCAGCTGACCCAAGGGATGTCCCAGACCATATGGCGTCATGCTCAGCAGATAAAGCTGGGGAAGAAGGAGAAAGGGGGGACGTTTGGAGTGATGGCGTTTGTCTTCCCAAGTAAGGGTTACGCATGATGGAGCCCTGCTTTCCTGGAGATGGCTGAACACCTGCCTGCCCATGGGAAGCATTGAATGAATTCCTTGTTTTGCTTTGCTTGCTTGCATGGCTTTTGCTTTCCCTATTAAACTGTCTTTGTCTCAGCCCATGAGTTTTCTTTCTTCTAGTCTTCTGGTTCTCTCCCCATCCCACTGAGGGAGGTGAGCGAGCAGCTGCATGGTGGTCAGTTGCCAGCTGGGGTTAAACCATGACAATTCCAAAAAGCACTGAAGAGGATTACCACTATTGGCTTAGTCTAAGTAATGTAATTGCTTTTGAAAAATGGATTCATAAATGAAAAAATCCTCATGTGCAGTGTCTTAGTTGCTGGAATTTGTTTATATATGCAGAAGTACTTTATGGTTGCTTGAGGCAATCAGTTGATGTCAAATGAAGTTCTTCAATTACAATAAATTACTGCATATAGAAGACAAAGGCAACATATTTTATATGAACATAGAAAGTGAAGGGACATCAACTGGTATAAACAATGATGGGAGAAAATTTAGTTGCAATTGTTCTTGTAGCAGGTTTTTAAATACACTTTGCTTTCAAAAGCTGGCAGGTATCACATATTTTCTTAAATAAGTTGGCTTAAGAAAGTGGGTTATCATGGACATTGGAAGTTTTCATACTGTGTGGTGGCACCCAGCATTCCAAATGACTGGACATCACCTCATTGGAACATGTGGCGAGAGCCTTTTTTTTTTTTTTACCAATAACCCAGAGAACTAGGCAATATTCATCTTAAATGGTGTTAACCGGTTCTTTCACCTATTTTTACTAGCTACAGTAGACCTATTAATGTCTGGATCCAACAGAATAGAGAAGCCTGGTGGCTTCAGAGCATACTCAATTCATATTGGTCACCAGAAATGATGATTTGTAATGCCCTGCAATCATCATCAGCCAGGTTTAAATACAACATATAACATTTGCTCCTGAAACCCAGGCTGATGGAGAGGAGGGGAGAGTTAAAATCATAAGACATTTGTAACTTGACTTTGTGAAACCTGGAAACTCCTCTGATTCCCACCACTGACACTAATAAACTGCCATAAGTAAATCCAAGCTACATAGCATGACAAGAACACACAGACACTAATAAATAAATCCTGTCAAAGCAGCTTCTATAAACAGCTTCATAAAAATACATAAAGATTGTCAGATATTTTGTATTGTCAGTATGAAAGATAAAATATCTTCAGTAAATCTCCTGGATTTGATGACATCTCCTCAGGCTTTCTTAAGAACTTGAGATGAAAGATAAGTCTCCAGATGCCAAATTTCTTAAATTTTAACATTATCTGATTAATTTTATGTTTTGTGCATCACAGTAATAACCTGAATACATGTGGCCAAGAAAGTTTATACATATTCTTAAGAAAAAGCAATTGAACTCTGGGTACTAGTCAACTTCCATACTTTGCAGGTGTTATAAAGCATTGTAAAAAGTTTTTAAATTATTTAAGCCATATTTGGAGCAAGTTGTATAGAGTGAACAAGGTTTATAGTATGTTTGTGAGACCTGCCCAGGTCTCTTTTGAGACCTGCTATGTTCATTCTTTTTTCACGTATATGACATTGTCTGTCGAGAACATCTGTTTCCTAATAAGTCAAACACCATAAATTCACTCTATTTGTACACTTAGGAGTAGAAAGCTGCTGGTTTCCTTTGACAAACAAAGTCATTTATGTGAGAACAACCAGTGACAGACTAAGCTGAGGTTCTGTGCTTTTAACTCTGTACGAGCAATATGCCACACACCTCCTCTGCAAATTTCTTTCTCAGTCAAAGAACATCAGCAATCTTCCTCTCAACTGTGTAATGTCCCATCTCACTCCGAAGCTTCCCACATATCCCCGTTATCACTATCCATTACAAACAGAAAGAATAGGATTAGTTTTACTCCCAAGTACTCCTGCATTTTTCTCATCAAAACTTACTGCTTTAATTTATTTATTAATCTCAAAAGTCGATTTTATTTTCCAGAAGCATTAAACTTTGCTATTTTCCACTATGAGACAAAAACAAATGAAGCTGTAATTCTTTGGAATTATGGATTACTACTGCTCGTTGCCATTCTAGAGCTAATTATAATATCTTTCCCATTAGTCCATTTTCAAGAGAACTTCTAAAAAAATAAACAAAATTTAATTTTTAAAAAGCTTAATTTAACAGGATCAAATTTTCTCTTCTGTTCAAGTCTCTCTCCACATGTATGTACAAGTTTAAGCACCTAACACCTTTCTGCCCACCAGGATAGCATATCTTATGCTTAATATCTTTTTCAGCAGTCCATCCTTATCATAACCCAAGGAACAACAACACTTATGAGCTACTTGGAATCACATAAAAAGTAGTTTGGGAGGGGACTCAGGATGCCACCCAGTGCAGCCCCAAGTAGGGGCAAACTCACAGATAGGCCAGGTTTCTCTGGATCTCACCCAGAGGTGTTTTGAAAACCTCCAGAGCATCTCTGGGCAGCCTGTCCAAAAGGGTCAGTCACAACAAACAATTTTTTCCATACGCCCCTACAGCCTCTTGCAAATTGGGACTGCCACCTCCTGCCCTTTAATTGTGGATGTCTGAGAAGAATCTGGCTCTATCTTCTCTGTAAGCCTTCTTTTATGTTGTGGCAGACCGTGATTAGGTCTTTCCCTGCTCCCACAGCTTGCCCTTTTCCAAGCTAAATGAACCAAGTTCCTCTGGCCTCTCTTTGCATGTCTTGTGGTTGAGCCCCCCCAGTCATTTTAGTGGCCTTCCACAGTACCCTCTCCAGCTTGTCAATATCTTTTTTGCACTGGGGAGCCCCAAACCATAGAAAGATGCCCTGCAGCTGTTGTCAACTCCTTGAGAGAAGGAAGAGTGTTTTAGAAGGAGAACAGGAGCAGGATGGCTGATAAACAGATATTTAGGACCTAAAATTAAGCTTCTCAAGGGGTGCTTAACAGAGGGGACAGAATAGATGCAATTTAACTCTATTTTAAACCTAACTCCTCAACTCTATTCCATCCAGCCCCCAGAATTACAAAAGGAGAGAGATCTAGTACAATAATAATTGCTGTAAGGCCCTAGACGCTATCCTTCACTATGTAAACAGAGCTTGAAAAAGAAACTGCGCAGAAGAGCCAAACAGTATGAATCTAGCAAAAGAGCCCCATAAAGCAGTTCAGGAAGATACTACTTCACCAAAGGAAGAGGAATATAGAATTGGTTTGAGATCAATCCCTTAAAAACATCCTTTAGATGAGTGGTGGATAGGGGAGGCCTTATACTGTGTAGTCACAGTAAGACCTATACAGATTTCCCGTCACCCTGGCCATATAGACTTAGGAGAGGTACCAGAAACAGAGAGCAGCTGAGAATCTGAAGTTACCAGAATAGCAACATAAAATAATTCAAGCATTCAAGCAAGGTCCAACATCAGCTGCTCTCTGTACCTTCTGAATCTTCCCCTCTGCATTTTGACTGCTTGCTGCAATTCCTCTCCGTCCCTTCTCACATAGTAATTTTCAGCTTTTGGCTTTTTTTGATTGTTGCTTTTTTTTTTTTTTTAATTTTTAATTTTTGTAGCCCTTCAAACATTTATTTGCATAGTAAAGTTTAGGTCAGCTAAACACAAGCTTGTTTTTTCAGATTGCCTCCTAAAATTATACCACTCACAAAAGTGGTGTATTTATACCACTCACCAAAGCCACGTGCTGGGCCAGTCAGAGTGCTCTGTGCTCAAGGTCAAACAACAAATCATGACAACCCTCTTCAACCCTTTCTTCCCCATCTTGACCACTCAGGATTTCCCACTACTTAATTACATTGCACATGCCTCGGCCTGCTTCATTCTCTTCACTGTTTTTTCCTCTTATCATATACGATTTAAGCATAAGTTCATTTTGAGTCATTCATATAGAAGACTAAATTCCCTCTAAATCTGATTTTATGGTATCCTTGAGGTATGGTCCCTTGCAAACCTCAGCCCAAAACGGTATGACAGAACTCACATCCTGGGATGCTTTTTTCCCCAAGATCTGTGAAGGAAGTATAGTTTATTTCCAACAAGCAGTCATTCTGCTGTTTTCCCCTTACCTGAACTGGATGCTTTCTTTTATAAACCTGTACTGATATATTTTGTAACAAGTAAGCCTTGCCAAGCTACTTTTCCCCCATTGGCCCCTCCTCCAAAACCTCCTGCTGAAGAACACATATGGCACAATCCACCCCTGCAATGAACAACCTGTTTGTCTCTCCATTGTCCTATTTTGATTAATAACATTCATAAAGAGGGATTTTTTTTTTCTTAATCTTTCTTATTTCTTCACTGTTAAAGTCCCTGAAATGGTTAATTTTTAGGTACAACCATACTGACAGTCTAAATAATAGTAATAGTAAATAAAGTAGAAAAAGTTGTGTCTTACCATGCATATCCAACAGTAAATCTGACTTCTAATGTGTTGCTGAGAATGATCTGTGTATGAAATACCTTTTCACTTGACGGCTACGTCGCATTAGTAAAAACACTGAGGCCCAAGAAGTGAGATTATAGAAATTTCTTAAACCTCTCATACAATAATTTTAAGGGAATAATAGAGATCTCCAACCCTTCCTTCCAGCTTTTGTTAACATCATTATGCAATAGTACATACACACCTAGGATGTATACAGCATAATACTAATTTTCTATTGGAGAAAAAAAACCCCAAGTACTACAGCAGTACTGCAAATAAGCAAAAACCTACACGTTTTCTACAGTGTTTCAATATAGCTCTGAACAGAATACAAAAACTAACAGGTATTGAGTGCTGCTTACTAGCTAGATTTCATCTATTCTGAAACCTTCGCTTGTTATTTTCTGAAGGAGACTGAGCAGATCAATGTTACTCTTTCCTATTTAACATCTGCTGTTAGCACTGTTATTGTTTCTGATTTTTACAGCAGAATGCAATCTACAACAAGCACTAACCCCAGAAGGAGCCAAAAATATAGCTAGAAGATTCTGAAGTCATTTATAGAAAAGGGGATCTTTAAAGCACCATATTTTATTTCAGTAAAAAGCTTACTGTCTGTAATACATCTAGGGTAATTAAGCCCTGCTTGGAATTCGCTCTCACTTTTCAAAGAAGAGCCTTTTGTGAGGTACCCAAATCTATCTTGAAGTTTGAAATGATACAGATTTTAAATTCTGTTTCAATACAAAGTGTATTTTGTATTTAAGATTTTCAATGGTAGTTACACCATGCTGCGAAGGGACGAGTAGAATTGTCAGTAGGCAAACTGTTGAAATCCTAGCAATAAAACTCCCTCCTAGAATACATCATATCTTTTTTTATGTGGTTTTCCTCTTTATACAAAGAAAATACTGCTTTAATTCTCTTGACAACTGTTGTACTTTGACAGCACCTTTGTAGAACAAACTCTAGGAGTAAATTTGCTGCATCATTATATTTTACTGTTTTACAGCTACACTTAGTTTTCTTGTTTGGAGTCAGCGAGTAGCTTTTTGCTGTCAAAAGTGTGGAAAAAAGCAGGTAAAAAAAGTATTTTTCTAGAGAAAGAGCAACAAAATTAAGCACTTATTCTGTCCAAGAACTTTTACTTGTCAACAAGAAGTCTAATAAAAACTAGGTTTTAACTTTTGTCTTGCTAATAACGTGTCGAAAAGTGTTCATTAAAAGAAAGACATAAGATGAATATT
Source organism: Haliaeetus albicilla (assembly GCF_947461875.1). Taxonomy (NCBI): domain Eukaryota; kingdom Metazoa; phylum Chordata; class Aves; order Accipitriformes; family Accipitridae; genus Haliaeetus; species Haliaeetus albicilla. The sequence continues at coordinate 39,470,959 of NC_091483.1, forward strand.
TTACTTCTCATCATTATACACTGAAAAATACACAGGAAAGTTGTTTTAAAATAGAGTTGCTTAGCTGCTGTTCCTAGTGAAGTAGATTAAGTGAAGGTGCTGGCTGGCTCTCATGTACTTGGAGTCTCTTCATTAATATAAGTCATCAAACACTTTATGGGGTTTATGAGAGACAGCATGTTGCCAAAATGACAGTGTCACAGGAAGTTTTAAGAAAGATGCAGAAGGAACGTCCTTCTGTTTTTGTTCCACAGGCCATGCTAGAAGACAGTTTTCCAACACAAAAGTTTGTATTTTACAGTCAGACTTTTCTCCAGCCATTAATAAAAGCATAACCCCTGTGAAAAAAAAAATTGAAAGCTTTTGAAATTTAGCCGGTCCACTCACAGAGCACTATTTAAAGGAAATGGATCTTGTAAACACAGCAATTCAAAATAGAGACATTTCAACTTTGGACTCCAACTTCACTTTTCATTTGAAATTTTCAGGCAATGCAGCTGTAACAGAATGTCTTATGGTTAACCTCAGGAGTCCAACAGAAGCTTTGCAAATGTATTTTTGAGGCAACATGCACTCAGTGAAAATTTGGAAAGCCGTGTTAGATACCCATGGACTCCCAGTAAGAGTGACACAAACCAACCAGCTCAGTAGGCCAGAAGCCACCTAAAGACTGTCTTTAAGTTTGCAGCTCCTTACCTTACATCGTCAGATGGTTAGAGATAGTCTACAGAAAATATGGAAGACACTATTTGTCTGAGTTCAAGCAACTCTATCAGAATTATGTGAAGTCTCTTCTTATTACTTGATAACTGCATTCAGGAACTCCTTCTTTAAATTAGGATCTTCCATTCAAAAAATGAGGTGACATCATTCCTTCCCCCCCCCCCCCCCCGCCCCGAATAATAAGAAGACAGCTATGACCCTCCTTTAACAGGGGTTAATATTAGGTTTTGCAAGAACAGAGAGCAAGTACTTTGAAAGTACTGTATATTTTATGCTCACTTTATAATATATTTGGCTGAAATTACACCAAAATGAGGCACAGATCAATTAATTTTTAAAATAATTTTGGGAAAATTGATGTTATTCTAACTACAAACAGATTAATTGGGTCCATTGTTATTTTTCAGGGAAAGAAGAAGTGATGGAGAGGTAGATGAGACTTATTTTTTAAGCAGTTTTCATTTTATTTTGATTTCTCTAGAAAGATTCACTTGCCTCACTGGAATGAATAACAACCTATACAGAAAGAATTGGAAAATATGCCACATAACAAAAGACTGAAGGGGGTCAAGCTATTTAGATTACCAAATAGAAGGTTAAGTTGTGAATCGATCTCAGTTTGTGAGTATCTACAGTAGGAGCAAAACTTTGATGAGTTCTTTGTTCCAGCACACAAAGATACAACAAAGATGGTAGAGATGGAAAACAAAACCATACAAATTCAAACTAGCAACACAGCACAATCATTTCTTACAATAAGAAATTAATCATAGGAACAATTTAACAGTGATTGCAATGGATTCTCTATCACTGCCATTGCTAATAATATCTGATAGGATGGCTTGCTTATTTTTTTTCCAAAAAGCTATATTGTTGCTCAGGGATACACAGAAGTCCTATTTAGTGTGTTACAGAATAGCTATGTTCATACTGTTTCTTTCTTGCTTAACCATATATGAGTACTTATATCAAATACCACTAAAATGTACACACGTTAAGGGTTTCCGTCAACAAAACAAATTGGTCACTTTAAGTACAAGTGATGGAATATTTTTTCCTTGCCTTAAGAGGACAGGAGCATTTCCAGAAATCTTGAAATTAGTCAGGTTATGATTTGGAAGGAAGCAGATGCCCCTAAAGAAACATAAAAGCTATGTGCACATTCATTTTCATTCTTTCTGTTAAGGGACTACATGGCAAAGAAACAGCAAACTCCAATACTTCCCACATGAAATAGTCCATGTTTCTGCTTACTTGTCATCCACAGACAGTACCATTCTGTAAAATGGCTAGTTTAAACAGCAGAACCTGATTCTCTCTTCATATATAAACCAGCTGCAAGCTATAGGCTTCAGGCAGGAATTACAAAGTGAAATTCTGTACTCTCCAATTATTCTGGGCAAGACAGTAATACATCAATAAAATGGCCAGATATAAAGCAACAACTGTAAAACATAACTGATTGCTAAACATGTAGAGCTTATGTATTTACTACTTAATTTGCTCACTGTATAATTTTCTCCCCTTCATTTAAAACCCTAAATCTCCTGTTGGATTTCAGAATACACTGTTATCTAAGGGAAATCAATGTTGAAAAAACAGTACGATGCCAAAATCAGGTGCACTTCAGCAGCAGTTTGTCATAGTTTCTTACCCAGCATCATTCCAATATGATGGTAATGACAACTAAATTCCAGTGGCTTACAGAGACTTTTTTTTTTAATCTCTCCAGTATAATTTTTTCTGTACCCGAGTGCTTTATGTATTTACATTCTGCCTTCTACCCCAGAACTAGCTACATTTCACATGAGCATAAATTTGGAAAGGAGAAATGACATTAAAAGGTGCTACACAAATGAAAAATTTTAATGCTGATGATTTTTATTGTCATATGTTGTGTCATTTAACAGACTTGTTCAGCTAGAAGCTTCTTATTGTAAGAACTGTCTTTTAAAATGGTTTTAAAACTGGGATTTACTCTGAACTTCCTAAAGGTGAGACCTGAATGTACTGTGCCCTTCACTGCTATTTCCCCCCTTCTCTTTTTGATTGTCAAAAACGATCAAGGAGTACAATGACTGCACTTTGAACTTGATGTGCCTGAAAGAAAGGTTGCCCAGTCTGGATTAAAAATTATTTATGCTAAATTGTCATGCGTTTGTCTGGCATGTATCATGTTTGGTTCAGGTAATCCTAATTATAACTTTTTCAGGGAAAAATTCCTATTGACTATCAGTTCTGAAAACTGTCCTTACTTTATAACGTGAAGGTCAAGCAAAATTAAGTTAGGGTTTTGTTTGTTGGTTTTCTGATTACTGCTTTTTATTTAAAGGATTTAATTATTCCCCTCAAACCAATCATTTCTTCTTGCTAGGAAAATAAAATGTGCAGAAGGATGGGAAGCGATATCCATACGATGTAGAAAAGGTTACTTTCTTGTCTTAAGGCTAGAATAGAGGAAAAAAAAATTCTTTCTGCATAGCAGTATCCCCAAACCATTTCTTTATATTTAAAGCTTGTGACATGGGAGAACTGAGCCAAGTTATATCCAGTCCATAAGAAAAATTCCACTGAATGATGAAATTCAGTGTAGATTTTTTTTACATGGAGCACTCCCCACACAGTTGATGAAAGTGCAAAAAATGTAAATCAATGCTGATCTTAGCCCAAGAACATTGGTTGGAGAATAGTAGCAGACTGGGGCTGGGTAAGAAATGAACTACAGATCAGGTATGAGAGATTTCCTGCAGACTATGCTTGTGCAGAGCTTTACCTTTAGCTCAAGAAATAGACCATATTCTTGAGCAGTAAAAGGTTTCTCTTTCAGTCCCATAGAGGATTTTTCGATATAAATTACTTTTAATTGCACATTTATTCTTGTATGGGACCGTAAGCAGGTATACATGACAGCCTCTGGTTGTACTTATACAGAAAATGTCACACTATAAATGATTTTTATTTCACAAGTGAAGAAAGAGTCAATAATTCATATATGGTGTAACCACAGGCAAAATTCCCAGGTATTTCTACACATAACAACTAAAATCTATCCATGGCATACTCTGTGCTGTGTTTATTCAGGAGCTTCATTTCACAGGTCCTAGTTATTCTGTCTTTTTCTGACTATAATTCCTTTGTTCTTTCTCTGGTTGTTCAGATTCTAGTCCCTGAGATTCCAATGACATTTGCTGAGAGGCTGTTTGTGCAACACATTCTTAGAAGTTTATGAATAATTTCAGGGACTGAGAGTAAGGTAATTTTCAAAAAACAGGTAAGTATTGAGGTAACTTTGAAAATCTATTCTGATTAAGAAATACAGCAAAAAATAAGAAAAGCACCTAAGGAAGGAGTACTCTAAAACATATAATTTACATCCCTGATCCTGCAAACAAATGCATTGTTATGAACAACCACTGACAAATGACATAGTCTTCACCGGCTTTGATTTGTTGGGCTGTAGATTTGGAGAAACTGCTGATTTTTTTTAATTTCCTGAGAAGTAATTTTACAATAATGCCTAGAGCATATGATAGACACTTTTCTTTACATAGTCATAAATCTAAACAAGTAAATGATAGTAGCGATAGTATTTTCTTCCCAGATAAAACTCTTACACCTTGCTATAAAAAAAAGGGGAAAAAAAGGAAGAGGTAAATCGATTTTGCATGGCATCAATTTAGAATCAATTTAGCTTAGCTACATAATGAAAATGATATGAGGAAATTGTGCACTTTTAAGTGTCAACAAGATATACTTATGCTAAAACATTCTCACTTTCAGTTACTATGATGGTTTCCATTTTATACAGTGAAATTCTTTAGTTTTTACAATGATCATTTTCATTAGGAAGAAAGATAACTGTAGAAACATTATGTAATACCATTTGCAGACAAACTGGGAATATGGATACAATAAACATTGCAAATATGCAGCCAGAGAATATCACTTGAAAAATTTTGTTTAAAAAAAAATCCTCCCAAAATCCTGTGGAAATTTGTGACTGCTCATGATTTCTATTCGTATCTAAATCTTTACTAATGTACTTAACAGTATATATGCTGAAAAGACTTGGATTTTAGAATGCCACTGAAATTAAGTACCACAGACACATACCACATGAAAGAATTCATGTCAGACTTCATCATCTGAAATAATAGGTACAAGGAGCCATGTGTGGACAAGAACTTAAGGATATGCCTCATTATAAAGATGAAAATAGTATCAAGAAGGACTAAGGTGTTGAGGATATATCGAAATAAAAGGAAAAAGTCATATACATTAAAAACTACCTGGAAGTACAATCCTGAAACAACTTTGTTCTGTGCCCATCTATTGTTTAAAACTTGATAAAAATATAAAAGTTAAAATTCTGTACATCTCCATGACCCAAAGTAAGAAGTGGGATTGCTAACTCATGCACATCTTTCATGTATTCCTGATTCTTATTTTCTTCTAAATTTCTGTTTCATAGATTTTTTTTAGAGTGACACAGTACACATCTTTCAGATGTCTGCTGGGGTGACTGTGAAGAGTGGTGATGATGACACACTGGTATCTTTGAATAAAGATTTGTCAACAATATAAAAATAACCAAGTTAAATTAAAAAGCCCAGCATGTTAAAGGGACAGACCAAAAGAAAAAAAAAAATCACTTTCAAATGAGAAAACATAAAAAAGAGCAAGCAAGCCCAGTAATACTTTAAGATGAAACTTGCAGAAGGCATAAAAAAAATATTAATAATAAAAATGTTTTCAAACACAGAAGAAGTAGGACAACTGTAGAGTCAGTGAGGCCAGTAGATTATCAAAGTACAAAAGGAGCACTAAAAGAAGGTGATACCACTGCAGAAAAGAAAAGTGAATCCTTTCATCAGTGTTCACTATGGAGACGGTCAGGAAGGTTCCCTTCTTCACAGGGATGAGATAGAGAAACTATTTTTTAAAAAAGCATCAATAGAAGAGGTTTTAGTGCAAATTAATAAATTGAACAGTAACAATTGTCAGGACCAGGCAATTTGTTCAAGAGTGAAGGAAGTCTAGTATGAAGTTACTGAGTTACCAACTGTGGCATATAAGCTATTGCTCAAATCAGACACTATGGCAAGAGGAATAAAAGACTAAAGAGATACAACTCTTGAGAAAAGACTCCTGCAATGACTCAGGGGGCTACAGAATAGTAAATTGGATATCCATCAGGAAAATAGGTAGGAGTTATGACAGAGAGCAGAATTAATAGATGCACAGATAAATATGAAATATTTGGTAAAACTCCAAATCGCTTTTATAGGCAGTAATCCCACAAAATCTCTCAGATTACTTTGAAAGAGTTAATAAGCATTGATTAATTGATATAATTAATTTGGATTTTCAGAAAGCTTTTGACAAGGTTCCATTCTCCAGTGCTTGACCCATGTTGTTCTTCCTTTTTTCATTCCTTTTATTTCCTCTGTTTTCTATTAAATGCATTCTTTTTAGGACAGCTATATCAATGTAATTTCATACACCTACTCAGTATTCTTTTTTCACCTGCTATTTTTAAGTTACTAAAACAATGAAAGTAACACAGAAAAAGCTTTGACGCACATTGACAGAAAGGTGCCGTGGCTATTGATCAGTCAATTTGCAGAATTTCCTAGGGTCCTTTTACAATGAAATTCTGACAGTGTTGCCTGTTAATTTTATGATAAATGCATCTCCTGGGATAATATACAACTCAGTTTTCAACCTAGTGTTTATTCTGTTCAAAATGCAATTAATATCAAGTTAACAAGCAACACTGTCAAATCTCAGAGGCAAATGCCGTGTACCATACAGATAAATGCACAGGAGAAGACAGTCAATCTTTATGGAAGCTGGGCAAAACACCCCTTGTATTCTCCTGAAGAACAATTTTGAAAAAGTAAGAAAAAATGCTTATTAGAAAACTGACAGAGGGAACAGCTTGCAGGTATTGGATTTGGATGGGCTCCTTCTAATTGCCTTTCAAATATCCTTTTTTTAATTGAAGAGGTAGAGTAGATTAGGAGATATGTTTGGACTTAGCCATAGATGGTGTTTTTTTTTATTTTTGCAGAACTGCAGATGTATAAATCAAATAGGAACAAGGTTCAGCTACATAATGTAGCTATGATTGCAGGACAGCTTCATCTCAGCTGCAAAACCCTGTGTCTTAGTTATACAAAGGATTAACTCCTCTCTCTTGAGAACAAAAGGAACAGGACCCCGTTAGCCCCATTTCAGTCCTCTTTTATTCAGTTAGAGTATTTAAATTGGATTTAAAGCTTTACACAAGCAAACCCAGTTAAACCTTAGAAGTAAATGTCTCCCCCCAGGTTCATTTACTACAACTTTGTTTGAGGACAGAAATTTGCCTTTTGGGTGGCATTGAAAGTGTTAAGCTATATCAGATATAGCACATAACGATCCAGTTCATTTTATATCATGTTACCAAAATATGCCCTTTTATAAATCCTTTTTTTTTTTTTTTTTTTTTTTTTGTTTTTGCAGCTAGAAAGATGAGAAAGGGATTACAGTGCTCATTAAGTTTAATAAAGAGCAAAAGCAAGCTTTCCAGCCCTAGGTCAATTTGTTGCTATCTTTGTTACCTACTGCTTGCTGTTTTGCTTTAGTAATTGCATATTTTATCTCTGCTTAATTCCTTTATTGCCTAGTTCCCATCAAAGATTATCATATAAACCCAAGAAATGGGAAAACAATACCCTTGTCTCCCCCAATAAAAAAAGCCCCCAAAACAGCAAAAAACCACCATACTGTTCAGGACACAAAAGAATCTATGGGTCAGGAAATATCTAAAAACCTAAAATATTACCAGGCAGTCTATTTTCTATGATTAAAAAAACCCAACCTATCAAGCATATAATACTGTTTGCAAAAAAGATTATCTTGGTCTGTGCAATGTCATTCTTCTATGTTTAAGCAATACCTGACATTAGCACTGTACTACACAGCACAGCCTCTGAAAGCAAAAGTAAACACAAGTTTTTCTATGTAATCATGTCATTAGTCTGGAAGAATGAAAGTAAGGACTGTCCAAAAAGTTATTATTTGCTGTAGCCCAATATGGCACAGCAAATAAACAATAAATGAGTAACCTCTTAACTGTCTATAATCAGTAAAACATGAGCCCCCAAATGCATCAAGATAATGTTAAATCTTCAATTTAAATAAAAAGTGACTTAATCCAAACCTATTATTGTACCAAGGAATTGTAGATTTCCAATAGAAATGCTCAGGTACATGTAATATACCATATGTGAAGGCCTCCACCCTGACTATAAATCATCATAGTTTTAGTCTTATACTAGTTCTGAACTGAATGTATTTATTCTTAATGTCAAAGAATTGCAATGAATTTATTAAAACAAGAAAAAAAGAAAATATTTTGGGTTTGTTTGGTGGGGTTTTTTGGTGGGGTTTTGGGGGTTCTTTTTGTTGTTTGCATCGTGGTTTAACCCCAGCCAGCAACTGAGCACCATACATCCACTCACTCACCTCCCTCAGTGGGATGGAGTAGAGAATCAGAAGGGTAAAAGTGAGAATACTCATGGGCTGAGATAAAGACAGTTTAATAGGGAAAGCAAAAGCCGCGCACAGAAGCAAAGCAAAACAAGGAATTCATTCAACACTTCCCATGGGCAGGCAGGTGTTCAGCCATCTCCAGGAAAGCAGGGCTCCATCATGTATAACCCTTGCTTGGGAAGACAAACGCCATCACTCTGAACATCCCCCTCTTCCTCCTTCTTCCCCCAGCTTTATCTGCTGAGCATGACGCCATATGGTCTGGGACATCCCTTGGGTCAGTCGGGGTCAGCTGTCCCAGCTGTGTCCCCTCCCAACTTCTTGTGCCCCCCCAGCCTCCTCGCTGGTGGGGTGGGAGGAGAAGCAGAAAAGGCCTTGGCTCTGTGTAAGCACTGCTCAGCAGCAACGAAAACATCCCTGTGTTATCAACACTGTTTTCAGCACAAATCCAGAACATGGCCCCATACCAGCTACTATGAATATGATTAACTCTATCCCAGGCAACCAGCACAGGTTGGTTGGGTTTTCTTAACTCCTGCACTACATTTCTAATACCATAGAACTGCAAAATGGTTTTTGTTTCCAAGACAAGTCTTCCAGAAGATTCCAGCCATAATTAGGACCAGACAAACTTCAAAGTCACATCAAAAGTCATAAATAAAAAAGGCAGGGAAGGGGATGCCATTTTTTATGATACAGTAAATATTTTCAAACAGCCTTCCCACTGGAGATTACTTTGTGTTAGTAAAAGTGGCTTTGAGAGACTACAAAGATGCATTACTTAGATCATCAGAGGGTGATGCTTTTCGATTTTCTTCTTTTACCATAAAGCAAGCTTGACATGAATATTGAAAAACTATTTCTGTTTTTGGGGGTGTTGCTATCAAACTAGCTGCAAATTCTGCAGTTGCATTCATGGTTTTTGGTCAGTTCAAATGAAAAATCTCATACTAACATTCAGAAATGTAGGTCATTAAACATGTAACTTATCTGATACAAATTGATGTAGCCAGTGGATGTGCAGAATCCAAAATTGTGTAAGACTAACTGTTCCTAAAGATATTTCAAAATTATGTCACAAGTATTTTGAGGATTTTTGGTCTTTACAGTAAGTTATGTTAAGTTATGCAGGAAAACAGTATTACCAAATAAAATCGGAACAAGAATACAGAAAAAAAAAAAAAAAAGAATGGACAGGCAAAAGCAAAAAGATATGTTAAGAAGAATGAAGGGAGTAGGCAGAAAATTAATACATGTAAATTGAAAAAAATAGGAACACAATAAATGGAAATTCCGAGATAAAAAATGCAGGAAATGAGAAGACATACTTTTAGTAAGTCCAAACATTATCTGCGCTAATGAGTACTAGATGGGAAAACTTTAACCATCTCTCATGAAAATGCGAGAAAACTCAGAGAATGGGGCTGCAAGGAAACCAACAGAAAAGTTTAGAAATTGAATACCATAGCCAGTCTGAAAGCTGTTTTTATACAATGTATTGTATCCACTGCAGTCACAAGGGAAAAGGATGCAACTGTAGTGAGTCAAGACTATGAATAATAGTTTATACAATTCCTTAAATAATTCTTTTGTACCACGAGGATTTATTTCTGTTAAACAGAGTCAGTGTATCAGTACTTGTAGCTATGGTTATCTAAAAGGAAGGAGCAAATATTTGTCTGCTGCGCTATTTGAACCCTCAAATGAGCCCTAGGTTGAACCATTTCTGGTATCTCTACTGAGTCTGCCTGTTAGGTTGAAACATGCTTACAAGGAACAAGGACATACTATCACTACTCCATAAAAAGCTACCAAAAATGGATTCAATATGCACTTTCATTAAGATCTGTGATGACCTTAGCTCAGACTGGTGCTTTAAGGTGAAAGGTAGTTTAGTAAATTAATGCCGATATAGCCTCAAATTTTAGGAGCTCTTACATAGTACAGATTATCATGTCAATATCAGGTATAACACCTACTGAACTTTTTTAGTGAGCAAATAGTCAGAAACCATTCATAACCTCTGGTAACATGGAGAAGGATTTCTTAATCCATTGTCTACTTTCTAGTTGATTAGCAGCACACGATGTAAGACACCAAAAAAAAGTAAATTCCAACTCATTCTTGGCAGAGGCTTATAAAGGAACAATTCCCACCTGTTCCTTTCCACAACACATTCATAAGTTTTGATAATTATGATGATCATATACAGTTTTTAATATTTAAATTTACTCTGTTAATTGCATGACACCATTGAGATCCATTAGCCTTCAGCATGCCCTGCACTTCTCTTTGGACCTGTTGATTGCCTTGTAATTATCAGCTCTGTTATTTGCTGCTCCCAGACGTTGGAAAAAATGGCAGTTGCTGCGTATAACACACCTGCAGTGGATCTTTCCTACATGAAAGACCTTTTAAGCAAAACACTACCTCAGCACTCTTGGTTCCTTTCATAGATTCACTCAACATGACTTCTACAACAAATGAAGGATGTTGAGTCCCCAGATTATACTCTTTCCTGTTCTACTAACTTTCCAATAGCTTCTAGCACTGCATGGATTCTTGCATTCAGTTTTCTCCAGAGAAAACTGTCACAAGGTGGTGATCTGTACTTCACGCTTCTCAGTACCCCTTAAGCTTAGCTTTCAGTCCTTTCTAACTCATCTTTAACCTTTCTTCCCCTTGATCATTTTGCAGTTGAATACATAATTTTTTCAATAGGCGAGACATGCCTCTTCTGTGAGCTACTATGAAAAACAGCTGATGGAAAATGCACCCTCATATTAGGAGTCATAGCACCAAGAGGTGTTAAGAAGAATTACTAGTTGATTGAGATAAGCAGTAGGAGAAAAAAGACTGCAAAGAACCGTGCTAAAAATTTTCCCACATTGTTACCCTACCTTAGACCACATCCAATCCATCCTTTATCTGATTTCTTTCAAATCATTTATTATTATTACTTGCTTCTCAGCCAAAGTGACTTTCTTCTTTTAGGTGCTAGTCTTAACAACAAAGAGATACCAATGCCCTCTTTAATGACCAGTAGTAAGGATTGCAACTCCAACTCACAGCCCAGTTAGATGTAGGAGTGTTGTGGTTTAACCCCAGCCAGCAACTAAGCACCACACAGCCGGCTCACTCACTTCCCCCCCACCCAGTGGGATGGGGGAGAAAATTGAGGAAAATTGTAAAACTTGTGGGTTGAGATTAGAACAGTTTAATAGAACAGAAAAGAAGAAACTAATAATGATAATGATAACACTAATAAAATGACAACAGTAATAATAAAAGTATTGGAATGTACGAATGATGCACAGTGCAATTGCTCACCACCTGCCAATCGATGCCGAGTTAGTCCCTGAGCGGCAATCCTCCCAGCCCCACTCCCCCCAGTTTATATACTGGGCTTTACATCACATGGTATGGAATACCTTGTTGGCCAGTTTGGGTCAGCTGCCCAGGCTGTGTCCTGTGCCAACTTCTTGTGCCCCTCCAGCCTCCTTGTTGGCTGGGCATGAGAAGCTGAAAAATCCTTGATTTTAGACTAAATATGACTTAACAACAACTGAAAACATCAGTGTTATCAACATTCATCTCATACTGAACTCAAAACACAGCACTGTACCAGCTACTAGGAAGACAATTAACTCTACCCCAGCTGAAACCAGGACAAGGAGGAAAGATCTGGAAGCCCTAGAGGAGACAGAAAACACAAGCAGGTGAAGCTGGTATCATGCTGCCTTGAAACCAATATATATTTTGGGGAAGAGGAGGACTGGGACTGAAAAGAGTGTTTCAGAACTAATAATTTCCAATTCTGCATTAGCTCTCCTGAAAAAATACATTTGCTAAGTGGTAACATTAAACAAAAAAGTAAAATGGTGACTATATCCCTAGAATATACAATTATGCAGTAAATATAAAATTCTTATAAAAAGAAGTTATGAGATTTTCACAGGGACATGGGCTACAGTTACTTCAGTATAATTGTTACCCATTGTAAGTGTTACCCAGACGTTGTTACACACCAAGATTCTGTTAAGCTTACAGAGTGAAATAGTCTTATAGATTTACCCATATTGATATGTCTGAGTCTCCATCTTACACAGGTTCCACTGACTGAGACAGGAAGAAATATTATTGGTTTTTTTATATTACATATGTTCAATTATTATGTGTTCTATAGTATTTCTCACTAGGTAAAAAATTCCCTGTAAACATTTGTTCTTTTAAATCTGAATGGCTGCCTGCACCTCATTAGCAACTTATTAAGCTGCTTATTTCTATCCTAGAGGTCTGCAGGTCTGTATAAAAATGCATGCTTTATACAGTATGGTAACTCCTTAACTCGGGCTTAATCATTCCTGTGTGTTGTGTCGCAATGCAGAGATTTCATTTGTGCTACACTAAGATTACATTTTTGTTTAAACAATGACATTGGCCTATGCTTCACTTGATCTTGATTAGGTTCCATGTGACAGGTATCATTTTCTGTTTACATAGTCTATTACATTTTCTGTGTATCTATATTAAATTTTCTCTGTAATTATATTAATTAGGAGAAAAGTAGATTAAAACATTCAAGGATTATTTTTTATTAAGTAGTAAGAGAATTAACTCTTTCAAGTGATCTAGAAGGAAAATTTCTCAGTATATATACTAAATTTATGAGCAAAATAGTGCATATAAAATAATTTTCAGTCACACTAAGGCAGTGTTTAGAACTTTTCATTTCTGCAGCTGTTTTGAGGCTGTTTCTCCTCCTGACCTAGTCAGCTGGAGTAGGCACACTTTCATGGTGTAAATAATACTATGGGTAAAACATACACTTTGCAGAGTCCATTAGAAAGGATTTTTATTCTTGTACTGCATTGTCGGGCCCAAAAGAACACTGGTCAGTTGAATCTCTGATAGGGAGGCCTTATTAAAAAAGACAGCAAAAAAAAACTTTTAATGATATCAAGGTTTCAAAAGTTCAGAGCAGGTAGCTTATAAATTACTATTTGCTAGTTATCTGACTTTCATGCAACCGTCATCTACTTCATCCTCTCCTAAACTCAAGAGATGCTTGATTTCAGAAGTAGTGAACAAATAGCATGTGATGATTTATTTTCATGTTCTCTCTACAGTTTTCCAGTATTTTGTTTTTGTTTTCACTGTGCGAGAAGCACCAGTACAAACATGATTCCTGTAGCTGTAAAATGGCATTACTATTCTTTTGTAAAATCTGGAAACAATGAAGATCATATGAGGAGAAACACAATAAGCCCTGTCTATGTTCTAAATTGAACCGAAATGAATCAGTGTGTCTAGACATCAGATAGTTACATTAGGACAAGATTGTGTTTGAAGTAATAAGCTCTGCTTAGATCCATGATGTAGCATCTAAAATTTTTTTTAATATTGCTCTACAGGGGATGGCACAAAACTGAAAAAGTAGAACACAGACTGGAATTCTCTGTATATTTAACAACACTGGATCTCCACATTCATTAATCTGAACTGTGCTGTGTGCTTCTTAGTCCCCACTGAGGATATGGATCTCTTTGTCAAAATTGCTAACCAACTAACATGTAGAAGGGCACCTGAATATTTTAAAATCTCATCCAGAAGACTGACAGTCTCTGATGGAAAGGTCAGTTTTCAAATGAGAGATTAGGGTTTTTTTCCCCTTTTATATGTGATAGCCTATAATGAATGAGCAAACCATATTTCAGGATCGTAGCTCAACTGGAACATGGAAATTAATTGTGCCAATCAGTCAGCAAGTAGCAACCTGTCACAAGTGCCTACACATATTAACTGTGAAATGAGTCAAAAGAATAAATATTCAGCATGAAAACCTTCTGAATGCATAGCACATAGTTATGTCTGCTTCCAGTAATATTCACAGCACAGCTGTATTTGCTGTGCCAAACAGAGATACAAGTCTAAAGCCAAAATAGGATTAATTAAGCAAGGGTTGTAGGATCACCACAGGCTGATCCCAGCATCACAAATGAGATGAAGTCTCCAGTTCCTTCTGCGTGCTGGCTAAAATAATTGTTCTGTAGTGTGCTGTGCTTGGAAAGACAGCCCTGAAGGCATGCTATTTGGGTAACCTCTTACAATTAAGCCACAGATTAATCTGCTTGCTAATGTTTGTCATCATGGAAAGACACTTTAAAAATCCTAGATACATTATTGCTGCCCACTATGACCATCTGCAACAATCATCTCCTTGGAATAAAATTCAAAGTAGTGGTGCACTTTGAGCTAAGACCTTGCTGAAAAATAGTGGCTTGGAAAGGCTGCAGGTTTTATCCATGTTATTATATACTGTGTGTCAGCCATGTACATATGGTATTATTTCTGTATTAAAATTCTTCTAACAAAGTAACATCTCGCAGAAAAGCCTTGAATTCTCTATTTCTATTAATAGAGAATGGCTCAGCTACCGCCTCTGTATATGTACCATTGCTGGTGAGAGGAAACTAACCAAACAAAAAGAATGAACCACCAGAACTGCATTCCTAGCATATGAAATCTATGGATGCAAAGCTTGAAATTAAGCGACCCATAAATCTCTCTTGGAAAAGAGGGGGGGGGGGGGGGACGGGGACAACACAGAGTCCATGAGAGAGCCCCAGACAGACAGGTTGAGGCTAAAAGGGAGCTGCCCAACAAAACCTTAGGGCTCAGTACTGAAGGGCAGTAGACATCCCCAAGTTTAAAAATATTTATTTATAACAGGTCTCAATAACATTGGTTGAGACGTACCAGAAGAGCCAAGATGAATTCTTCTTGTTAAATATTGATGTAATTTTGCTACTTAATTTTTCTCTTCATAATTATGAGGCTGGAAACCAGATTAAGACCACAATCTTTTGATTTGCTAAAATAATTTTGTGCTGGTTTTGACCCACAGACCACCTTGTGACAGAGAAGCATCTAGGTGAAGGCAATAAATCTGCAGCGCATTTCTCCAGAGTCAATAGACTGAAATCAAATGGTGTATACATGTCTCATGTATGTATACCTCCAAAGGATTTAAAGAGCTCAGGTGCTGTTTAAGGTATTGCAGCATCCTGCCAAACGAAATTAAGATTCAGTGTGAGGACTTGCAGCACCTCTTGTTTTCTGGGGAAGAATTTCCACTAGAACAATAAAAAGCACCTGCTCTGTAAGGAATGGGCAATGATAAGACCCCTAAATCTTCATGGTAATTTGGGAAAAGAAAAAGATAAATTATTAACTTATAATTAAAGGATACTCGTTTGTGTCTACTTACAGCATTTTAATGTACCTATTACCATAATATTTATGGATCACTATTTATTTGGACATTAAATGAAAAAAGAACTAACGCATTTGGTTTAGAATTTTCTTTCTCTTCTTTGTCTCCCCCCCCTTCTATTGAATATTTCTACTTGTACCTAAACAAGAACTCTGATTAGAGTAAGTCCTAATCCTGCAAAAGCCTTACAACTTCTTACTCACTACAGAAAATGCAAATAGAGAAGAAGAACCTGGAAAGCAACCTGTACGCACATGGTCAGAATGCTAGCTGCACTTATGTCATCCCTGCCTGGGAACATACATTTTGTTAAAAAGATCGTTTAACACTATAAGCAAATAATCTTTTCATGTTCTCACCCCCTGAAAGATACATGAAGCATGACATGTTCCATCAGACCAGCAAGCGCTACTAACACCAAATGTGTTTAACAGGGGAAAAAAAGCCAAAGAAAATCTGGAAAACTCAGGCACAGTACTGTGGAAGGCTGTGGAGTTTTCAGAGCAAAATATATCATGACAGATGTAGAATCAAGCTTTCATCCAACATTAAGAGCTGTCAGGGAGATGGGGAAAAAAAGAAGATAAGGAAATCATAAGGGAAAATAAAAATTGAGATTTTTTTTCTTATTTGGTTTAAAATTAATTAGAAATCAACTAGAAATTCTTATGTAAAAGATGCTTGAGACATTAGAACAGCCAATAAAAGGTTTGATTGCAATTTTGAATAAAGTGAGCTAAAGAAGTAACAAAGAGGATTTATATATTTATTTTTGTAACTGAAACCAGGGGCCAAAAAAGTTTGACTCAAACACCCAGTATTGGAAACATTAAAGACTCTTTATTGGAAGATGGGCTACATCAGGTTTTCAGAGTTAATGTTGAAAGATACCTCTAATTAGAAGGTTAGTCTAACTGTCCAGGTAGGAGTTTGAAATGATGACATCCACTAATATAGAACGATTCACAGACTTAAGCTAAAAATTGCCAGGACTCAAGACAGAGAAAAGACAAACCAATTACAAATACAAGTCTTATGATCTTTCCATATATGCTGTGCAAAATATCATAAAGGCAAAAAGATTTTCCCACAGCCATCAATAAAAGGATGTGAAAAATTTATGTTCTGATTTCATAACTTCTCTAGTAACTAATGATTTACACTGGAAATGAAACAGCTGAAGTTTGTAGCATGGTTTTTAAGCAGACAAAGCTTTGCACTGCAGATAGTAGCTGCTCTCTGTTCAACTACCTTATTTCAGCAATGTTACTAGACAACGGCCACGCACCTTCTAGCTAGTTTGTAAAGTCAGATATATTGGAATCCCTGTCACAGTGCTGGGCTCCAGAAATATTAAGCAAGGGCTTAATTTTAACATCCATTTACAAATACCTACTACAAGCAGGAATTCCACGAAACAAGGAATACTTGGAGTTTAGTTAATGCAGAATCCTGCACTTCTAAGAAGCATAGAATGAGCATTGTAAGATTTGAGCACACTTATCACCACGTGAAAGAGGAAGGAGATAAATCTCCATGGACATAGTTTAATATTTTTCAAGATATACTTTAAGGAACTAAACATGTAGGAAGCAAGCTTGCACTAGAAACATTTTCCCACATGGAATCCTTTGGGAAACCAAATGCAGAGCTCTGTCTCCCACCAGAAAGTCTGCATCATTATAGCACCTGAGACTGCTTTGAGTGCATCAGCAGTCTAGTGAGACAACTCTAAAGTAAATTTGTAGTCATGAAATTACTAACAAGTTGTTACCTGGATTTTTCGGGGGGGGGGGGGAGAATCAAATTATTCTCATTAAAGAATATGAAAAATTATTTATAAGCATGATCAACTATCTTTCTGAAGTATGTACATAAATACATACAGAAGCTTGTGGGCTAGTGAGCTGAAAAGAAGTGTTTGACGAGGAAAACCACAGATAAGACTCCTGTCCTCAAAAGCTAAAATAATGTAGTGCTCATGCAGTCATTTTGTGATGCCCCGGAAAGCAATATTAGGACAAAAACTAGTGCATAGCCAGCATTTCTTTGTAGTAACTAATAGAGACATGACAGAGATAGACAGTGATTATGATCAGGTAGCAATGTACAACTTGCTGCATAAATTTTGGAAGTGAAAAATTCAGTTTTCACCTTTGGGGCAAAAGTAGATTAGAAGTTAAATTGCAAGCCAAAGTTTTGTCATAATACTACTGCTTATTTGATCAAAACTCTGCAACATTCCCCACATGATAAACTGAGGATAAAGTGGTCACCAGTACTAGAAGATGGTCCAAATAGAACATACTTTGCACTATATCTATGCACAAAGAATAAACCATCAACCTGTTACAGTAGAACTGTATGTCTGATGGAAGACTTGAAGCAATCCAATAATGGCTTGCCACAGGCACTTAAAAAAAAAATCTTATTCCTGGGCAGAACACTTGCAAGATAAGTACCATCTGAGCTATGTTGCAAATAGTATTTCATTTATTAGAAGGGGACCAAGGCCTAAACTCGGGAGATTTAAACATGACATCAAATCTACAGTCCAGGCTGTAAAAGGCATATTTCAGAGGTGATAGCACAGATGCAGCATTTTCAGAGACGAAATCAAAAAGGATACTTCAACAAATGAGGCATAGTCCAAATCTAGAAGAACTTGGACAAAGCCTCACCTACTATGCTGGCTGAAGAGGAAGGCATAAAAACGGGGAATAAGTAGTACCAGAGGCATAAGCAAGGAGAGGGACTCTGTATTGAAGAATTTGAATTGTGAGTCAGTTGGGCCATAATGTGATGCCAGAGCCATTTCCCTCTGTAGGGAGCACATCTTTTACTAAAGGGACAGAAGACAACAAATCCTGGTACAAAAGACCAACAGCAAAACTGTTAAAAAGAAACAACAAGCAAGGCACAGTAGAGGTTACAAAATTAAAAAGATGGAATTTGCACCAGGGCCTTCACCTCTATAGATTTATTTTAATGCTACACAACATCACAGTATCTCTGGAAAACCAAACCAAAGCAAACCATACTTCTGTGATAAAACACCCATCTGGTTTCACAAGGGTGGCATCCCTTTGTATTATTACCCAGCATGCAGCACATGAAATACTTTCAGAGCACCCTGGCCTTATTGAAGTCAGTGGGAAATTTGAAATCATCTTCAGTGGAGCCAGGATGAAAGTCAGAGAGCAGTCCCGTTGATTTCAGCAAGACTACTAATTGTCTGAGCTATGCAATAGCATGAATCTTTGAAGAAGCAGGGCTTCAAACAATTTAGTTGTGTTTATTTACAAGTTACGAAGGCAACAACGTTTTGAAGTAGGCTGCAACACTGACAGGTGTTTCAAGTGAAATTAAGTGCACTATTTCATTTTGTTGAACCTCAGGTATATGCAGTTTAACTGAAATGAGCATTCTGGATCAGCAGGTATCTGTTCCCTACTGTAAAATAAATTAGATAACCAAAAGCAATAGCAGCATCCTGCAGCGGAGCACAGGAGCCACGGGTGGTCTAGCTCTGCATCAGGGAGCCTGGATGGGCAGGGAACCATCCTTCAAGCCAAGGCTCTTCAGGTTTCCAGACATGCAGTTTTCGGGGTCCTCATTTTTATGACGTAGAAAGGAGGGGAGATGGAGAGAAAATTTCAGGGCATCTAGGCTGCTTGCTCCATGAAGCGGGATTTCTTCAAACGCTCTTGCTCTTTCCAGCTCACGTGGGACAGCCTGATTCCCTCAGCTGCAGTTTCTGAAGTCAAAGGCAGCAAGAAGAGCCCCAGAGCAAAAACAGTGCAAGAAACTCTCCAAAGATGGAACAACTCTGCATTCTACTTTGCTTCCACATATGAAAGACAAACAAAACCAAAAAATGTAGGGGTTCAACTTCTACCTTATCTTATTTACAGATTTTCCTTTTTTTTTTTCTTTTGTTTGCATGTGTATGAGCAAGAAAGAGAAAGATTTTACGTTCAGAATTGTAACCTGTTCTAACATTGCCAAGATTATTCTTTGGAAATTTTGTATCAGATTCACACAAGCAGATTTCATTTCTCGTCAAATATATTATAACAAAACTGAGGACTAAGAAAGAAACTACCTACAAAGGTCAGTAATACCTAGGTGATACAGTGTATGCCAAATTTGTGCATTCCAAGTACAAGATGTACTCACGTCTGAGTCATAGAAAATACTTTTGTCTACCCTAAACAATCATTACTCTTTAACAAAATTGGATCTACTCCTTTTTTAAAAATACATATTGTCATCACAGGCTGAGACTGCAGAAATATGTCCTGTAAGCTTTTTTTTGGTAGGTATGAGCAAGTAGGTCTTCTTCATTCTCATGCTTTTTAAGTTCACACCCCAAACTGGGCATCTTGGACATGATGATACACACAGTTGCCTTTTGCCAGCACACAAGGAAAACATAAAATCACCCTAGTACAAATGCTTTCTTT
Organism: Haliaeetus albicilla; assembly: GCF_947461875.1. Classification (NCBI taxonomy): domain Eukaryota; kingdom Metazoa; phylum Chordata; class Aves; order Accipitriformes; family Accipitridae; genus Haliaeetus; species Haliaeetus albicilla. The sequence goes on from NC_091483.1 coordinate 39,490,963, forward strand.
TAATGTTGTATATTAACTAGAGCAATCTGTTTTCCAACTGCCAGCCTATAACTTGCCTAATCAACTCTCAAACAGATACTACATGAAATTCACTGAATAGCTCTTTTCCTCACTATAATTTCTTCTTCACTTCATTTCTTAGTTCCATAATATTATCCACAGATATAAACTGTATATTTAAAGGCATTAGGTTTTCAGTTTTACTAGATAATACCAGCTGTACTGCAACTATTGAACTTTAGTCTTTTATAATCTTATTTACTTAAACTACATATTTTTTTACATTATTTGTATTTCACATAAACCTTGCCATCAATGAAATTAGAGAAACACAGTGCTAACATTTTCTTGAACATCCATAACAAAATCGAACACCGAGAATTCTAATGCTTTTAGTTTATCTCCACCTTAAAATAAAGTTATTTATTTTAAAAAAAAAACAACAAAAACCCAACAAAACCAAATTACAACCTTAAACCCCATACATTTAAATTACAATTTACAAACTGTCACATAAGTTAGCATTTCTTTTTTAAAAATACTGAAATATTTTTTAAAACATTACTTAAGTTATTTACAACCATTGCCTAGTTTAGCCTGTTAACTTCATATTTAAGAATACTGCTATTTAAATGAAAATGTAACATTTAATCCATAAAGTGCAAACAGCTCAACTTTGTAATATCATGTAAAAAAATCTTTATGAAGTACACTGTAATCTGATTTACACTTTTAAGTTTCTCCTGCCTAAAAAGCAGTAGTAAAAAAAAAAAAAAAAAAAAAGAAAAAAAGGCCAAGCTTACTGTATGGAAAAGTACCAAAGTCCTCCATTTGTAATTATTGCTTGCGAAGTAAAACCAATTTGGGTTTTATCATTAGAAGTTCAGTTAGCTAATAAAACTTTTTTGTAATCTTATTAACACTGTGTTCAATTTATTTTAAGGGTGTTTTTCTATATAGAGGACATCTGAAGGACTGATTCTACTAGAGGACAGGAAAATTTGTGAGAAGAGCATAGTTTAAATTAATTTTGCAGAATACTTATGATAAATGAATCTCATACTTATATGATGAACACCTGAGACACAATTTCGATCCTAAGATATATTCAGCTATCCAGGGAACAGAAACTATGTTTCATTATTTATATAATTGACCAAAACAGCCAGAATTTCACACATCAGGAGAAAAACACTGAAGAAGCTCTTTATGAATAAGCTACATATTAATATCTAATTATTAAGAATTCTGAAAAACAACTTAATTGGGGGGGGACTTTTTTTCATATTTTCAGCTTCCTTACTAGAAAATATGCACAGTATGTCTGATAAATTTTCTATTGAAATATTTTCTCATTATGAGTCTCCGGTACAAACTGGAATGTGCTCCACCATGTGAACTTACCAGTCACCCTGACTGGGGACCTGCCTGGAGCAATCTCCTCATTTTGTTCTCAAACATTTCCCCTTACCGAAATCCATGGATAAGGAGCAGCCAGGGCACCACCTCCCATCCCAACATGAGCAGAGGACAGGTAGAGCCAGGGCCAGGAAACCCTAAGAATCACTATATTCCTGTAGCTAAATACCCATATATGCTCTGGAAGAACTGAGCCAAGGCTGTCTGTTGGTGGACTACATCATTGTTAGTTGAGCTGTTCAATTCAAACAAGCATATGGTAAAGCAACATCAAAAAAAGATGTTCAGGGTCTCCGTTTTCAGAGCTCCAGCATTATCTTGAGTCTTTTCTTGATCAGACATAAACAAAGCAGTCCAGGGTTACTGAATACACAGAAATCCTAATCTACCAGAAAGCTGAGAGTGTTAGTGGAATTACATGCTTGGCTTGGTTTTATATTCTTCCTGAGATATCCAGTTTTAACAACTCCTAGAGACACACAGTGGCGAAGTGAACTTTTGCTCCATGAAGTGGGTGTGTGCTACGTCTGTGTCAGCCTACTAGTGCCTCAGACATCTAGACTGAGGACTTAACTGAAGGCTGGTGTCCCTTCTTACCTTTGTATGCTATAGGACAATTTTGCCTTTGTACTTGGATTTTCTTACAGCGAAAAACAGGGTGTAAATAGATAAATAAGAAAGTAACATTACATAGTTTAATTAATACCCTATAAATCAGGATTTTATCCCACTTAAAAAGAGAATATGTTCACCAAATAACAAAGTGTGCACCTTCTACCTGGTAAAGTCAAGCATACAGGGAAAAGATAACATCCTCCAGAATGGGAATCTTTTCATGAATGCAAATGTCTTCTATACAGAGATCTATAATACTGCTATACATAAAAATACACAGTTTGGGGGGTTGGGGTTTTTTTTTACACTAATAATGTTGGGGTGGGGAGGAAGACAAGCAAACGCACCTGTTTTTCTCAAGGTCTGAAAAATCCAGATGACAGCACAGAGACTGAGGTTATAGCATGTAAGACAAAGTGTTGTAAAATAACTGAACTACTCCTATGCAAGCTAGAATGGGGACCAGGAACTGTTCAATTGCAGTAACATGATGTATCATGTTGCTGTGGCTACCTTTTCCCTTCATCTAAAGTAGCTTGTCTCTATGATACCTTAAAAGACAGTATAGACATATCACAAGAAATTAACCTGAGAAAACAGTTAAGTGCCACGAGTATAGAAACATACTGGGGGGTGGTGAGTGGGGAATGTGTGCACTTATAAATAAAGTATTTGCACATGTATTAATGATAGGTACATATTCATTTTGTATTTTTTAAAGTAGTACTTATCATGTATTATTTATATAGAGTTAAAAAAATGTGCAAACTGCCTAACAGATACAAAACAAAAATATTCACAGATGTTCCAAGACCTACAGTGCATACAAGTGACATATTCAAGTATTTAAAGTGTTTGCATTATCATCCTTTTCTTTGAAGCTCCATTACTGAAGGTAAGAAAGATTTAAAATATTCAAATTTTTCAGAAGTTAGTACATGTTATGTTGGCAGTATTGTTTTTCAGTGGCCAAATGGACTTTTTGAGAGCTCACAGAGTTCTGTAGGATAAGTACCAGCAGGCAACTTGGAGTACGGCACAGAATAAAGAAACACTTTTGGATATTAAGAAACAGAGACCTTTATGAAGGAGCCTAATTACTTTGTACCCTGCAAAAAGTAACTAAATGATCTGGAAAATGAGAAAATTTTGAAAATGTTTGTTGTTCCATCCGTACAGTGCATTAAAACGCAGGTTGAATTTAACAACACATGACTTACTAGCTTCATTATCATGATCCATAGGAAACATTCATTACAAAAAAAACCCGTTTCATCATTTTTTAAAACAAAAGTGTTCATAAAAAAGGTATATTTGGTGACAAAAAAAAAAAAAAGAGACAGTTATTTTTCTGAATGTTTTTTAGTTGCCTCCCCCCTCCTTTTCTCTGCATGAAATGAGGTTAGAAATCTATGTTTTTAAAGTAGGTTTACAAGGGAGATAGCCACCCACTTACCTTTGAAATTCACTGAGAGTTTATATAACTTCTGATAGTTTATATAATTTCTTTCCTGCCTCCTCAAGGGATTCTCAATATACAAATAGTTTTAAAATTGTGACTTGGAATCAGTTAGAAAAAAGTTTGTGATGATAAACTGCAAACTGTTTTGTAAAAGAAAAAAATATTTTCATTTATGACATTGTGCTGAAATATTATTTAAAATAGGTGTACATAATCTTAGCACAGTATTTTTACCTTGTCCAAAGATCTTTTGCGTTAGGCAGCATCTTATGTCACTGTTATTAATTAATTTAGATCCATTCCTTGATTCTGATTCTGGTCCACAGTTGGACAACTATATTTACAGCTAATCTTGTTAAATAATTTTGTCTAGCCTTTTACTATCAATGAACAAGCTATAGTTTCCACAATAAAACCAGTTACTCCATAATAAAGCTTCCATGAAGTCCTTACGTGACAGTACATGTTTGCTGGGGTTTTTTGGTTTTGGGTTGGGTTTTTTTTACACCTTAGAATGAGGTTATTCACAGAAAACCAGATAAGTAATTTTAAATAATGATGTATTCATATATTTTAAGAACAATTTCATTTATATCTTTACTTTTCCAGACACAAGATGATTTCTCCAGATGGCAGTCTTGCTGACTCTATCACATATAACATCATATTGTGATCAAGCATATTAAATGCTATAAATGTTGGTGAAATCCTGTTCCTACTGAAATCAAATCGAGTTTTCCCTTGACTTCAGTAACACCCTTAAATGATTTTTAACTTAAAAAAAAAAAAAAAAAAAGTTCCTTACTTTTAAGACATTTCGAGGACAGCATTTGGCCTATATTAGGGGTTACATATAGCAAAACCACAGAAATTTATGAATCCTGGCAAAACAGATATTTCCAATTGCTCTTTTTTGTTCATTTTTTAAAATTATATTGCTTGAATTGAGATATTTGCGATGCCGCATAGACGAGGAGTAACTGCTGTGGCCTGGGTAATGCTGCATGGCACAGCGCTTAATGTTCCCTCGTGGCCCTCAACTGCTCTCTAAGATTGGGGTGAAAGGAAGGGTCTCACATCTCCCTGACTTCCAATTTCTCTCAGCATATGATCTGTTCATCCCTTTCTGACAGAGGGCACATTTTCTCCACTTTCTCTGTCCTTATGGTCATTTGGTGAAGTGGCAGTGACAATATGCTTTGTCCTTCAGCTCTGTGTAGCTGCAAGTTTCCACTGGAGATCCAAGCTGGGAGCTGGGCTCCTTGCAACACTCACCCTTGACAGCACCCTTTTGGCTTGGGCTCATACCACACAGTTTAGTTTGTGTAAAGGGAATCCCCAAGATCCCTAATTCTCATAAAAACAACTTTCTCCTCAAAATCATGCCTGTATGCTGTGTGGTTACTGGCTCTAAAATGTCAGTGTTTTTCCAAAACCAGGTTAAAAGTAATTCTGCTATCATTAAAGAGGGTCTTAATAAACACAATGGGGCTTTGTTTTAGTTAAAAAATATCAGTAAAGGGATAACAGGTAACAGGCTCGGTGCTGGTTTGATGTAGACTGCCAACACTGGAAGTGGGCTGGTCACGGGACAAATGTTAAAATCATTAATAACTAAATTTCTGAGCAGAAGGAGCTGAGTAAAAGAGCTAGGAACTAGCACTGTATGTTGTCAGTGATAAAGTTAAGAACTAGTGCATGTAGGATCTCTAATGAATATGGGCCATGTTAACCAATATAAGCAGAGAAGATGATACCTTTGGCTCTTAGAGACTGCCAAAACCCATGCAGAGATCAAGCTATGTTATTATGTGAGCTTTTCTAGGTAACATGCAGATTTTAGAGGTGTGGTGGCAGCAGTAACTCTCATTTGGGAGATACACAGTCTCAAACTATCAGTAATAACACTAAGCATTTTGTTATCATTTAAAAATATCCATTTTCAAACACAAAACACACTACCGTCACCTTCACATTACATTAATTTATGACAATTTCAAGATTAACCAGCCACCTGCTTGGAAGTCGATATCTTTAACTAGATATTCAAGTAGGGGAATAAATATTTACCTGTGTCATGACATTGGTAATAAATTCTTTATAGCTGTAACCCCAAACTGAGTTTTACTGGCATCGTCTTATTCTCAACTGATCAGGACAACTTTTGGAAACTGTTACAACCATCATAAATACCAAAATGTTTGACTCTCAAGTCTAAAACTGAACACTGATTATCTCTGAGGGAAAAGCCAATTTTCAGACTCGAGGGTATTTTTCCTCTTATACAAAAAACCCCAAATGAATGAAATAAATTAAATTCAAGATTCTAGCTCAGTTAGAACACAGAAATTAAACTTGGCTCATGATTAGAGCAAACTATCAGAAAAGTATTGGATTAATCATCCTTTGAAATCTTGGGTAGCTTTACAGAAATTATAATGCAAAGTGTAATTTACAGAAAGTTGTCTGATCTTGTCTTTCTGTTTACATATTCATAAGATTTGACAGAACAGGAAGACAGACAATGGTTTCTGATACACATAAACACAGACTAGATAATCCAATAGTACCTTCTGACCTCAGATTTTTTAAAAATGTGGTGAAATAATAATTTGTATGGGGTTTTGTTTGTTGGGGGTTTTTTTAAGAAGAAGACAGAAACACAAGAAAAGATTTATTTGCTGCAGATTGTTATTGGTTGGGTTTGGTTAACTTTTTTTTTTTTTAAACAAGCCAAATTGATGCTATTGCAACAAAAACAGTATGCAGTATATTGAAAATAGAACAATAATGAAAGTTGTTTATCTGTACCACAGACTATTAGCTTTTGTTTTTATCTGCCAGAAAACATCTAGCACTAACTGGAAGAAAAAAAATTTATTAATTTTACAAAACTTAAAGTGAATTCAAACCAAGAACAGTTATAAATAGCAGTAATGCTATAAAAGTGGTTCTAATCACACATCCGTTTCAGAAAATATGAGATACGAGTTATTCTTTTCCTACAGGAAAAAGATATGAACTTTTTTAACAGACTTTAGTACACATAAAATATGTGTACTAAACACATTACCAAAAATAAATTAATAAAATACATTATGAAAAATAAATTAATAAAACCTACAAACCATCCCATACAGTGTGCAGGCTGAATTTCTTTGATACTCTAACATTAAAGTAAAAGAAAAAAAAAAATTGAAAGCAAGTAATCTAATCTCTGTTGCAGAATCAGAGCAGGCCTAGAGCTGGACTAGCACTTGGGAGCCTTATCTGGGTCCAGCGTTGGGTGCTTGCTCCTGTGACTCAAAAGCAAGGCTGAACACTTAAAGAACATGTTTTATGCCTGCTCTGTTCCTCTTGCATCAGTAAATTGTAGTAGCAGAACAGTGCTCGCTATTTTGTCTTTCTCATCCTGAGAAATTTCACAAGCTGAATTTCTTGAAAAACATGTACTTGGAGAACTAATCTCTCTAAAAGTCTGCTCATGTCTAATTTTGGGGGTTTGTTTGGGTGGGTTTTTTTGTTTTGAGGGATTTTTTTGTTTGTTTTTAATCTGTGTTTAAAACTTGTTCTGATCCTTGTAATGAAATTTCACTTGTTGTAATCATTTTTAATATGTATGGGTGAGGGAGCAAATGGATGATGTGATGCCTTAATGAGAATGTTTGCTGTCAGAGAGATTAATATGGAAAATGGATTATACCACCAACTGTTGCTGGATTGGATCTGAATTCTTGGCTGCGTGAATAAAATAATAATTACTGATGATGGATTGTATGACAGAAAGCATAAATAGATTTTTGGACAGTTTCTAAATAATACATATTTTTAATTATAAAATACATTAATTATTTTTAGGTGAAGCACTAAAATATCAAAATAGCTAAGTAATATAGTCATTTATGAGATTATACTTTTGGTACAAAGGAATGGGAGAGCTAAATTATTACTATAAAATGGGCAATAGTTACAGAGCTTTGTGAAGAGAGTACAACTACTTTGTTCCATGGTTTTCTTGAAAAGATAAAATAAGGATTCTAACTTTAATACCTGATATCAGCAACCCTATGTACAAAGAGAAGACAGGATAGATCATATTTTTTTCTTCTGTACCAGTGCAGAAATCGGTAGTGTTACGTTTTGGTATAGATATTACACTTGTCTGTGCAAAGCGAAAAAGTGGTCTTTAATGGGTTATTTTCTTTCTTTTAAGTGGACAAGGAGGCAGCAAACAGGGGTGGAGAATGGACCTTCAGATGAGCAAGCATAACACAGGTCTAGCAGTATGTTATAACAACAATTTGTGTAAGCTTTTTTAAAGTTTTTTCATCCCTGAAGCTTGTGACAGGACATGGAATAGATTATAGGTTAAAAAACCCCTAAATCTAGACACTCTTTTTTGGATATTCATCAAATAGTACAAATTTTGCATTTCCTTTTTCTTTTCTCAGCTGAATGCAAGTTTACTACCAGCACACAGTAATTACTCAAGAGCAGTATAAACCAGGAAGAAACAATGGGATCAAACGATGACCTACCTACAAAAATTGTGCCAGTAGTCACAGCAGTCACTTGTCCTACAGCTGGTGGGAAGAAATTCCTGTCTGTTGGAGGCATAGCCTTTTTCCCTGTATTTTTCTTAGATTTTTTTTTTCTCTCATTTTCCCCTGCCTGACACATTCAATTTTAAAACCGTACACCTTTTGAAAAGCCCATAGCAACATTTTTGTTATGCTTTTTATAGTACATTCTCATTATGGAGTTAGCTGGAAATAAACATACTGAAATGAACTTCAGGGGTTTTTATTAATTTCTTTTTATGTTGTTTGGATTTTGGTGCTTGGTTTGTTTTTTTTTTTCATCTAAAAAAAAAATCGATGACGCATTTCTTGTCATCATAATTAAAGGGGTATTAGGGCAAAAATGTACTTGTAGAAAGACTAAATGACCAACATTGTTTTTATATGTAAGATTAAAGCTCTACAGACAATAGTTATTAGCTAGTAGTAAATTATGGCTTGGTACCTTCATTTTTAGTGCCGTGTGGGGATAATGGTAAAATGAATACCACTCTGTCACATAATGTACAGCAAAATGAGCTCCAAGTTACCGGGAAGATCAAGTAATATGCTAGCTGGTGGCAGCCAGAAGCCATTTTGATAACATATCTAAATATAATTAGACATAGTTGTTATATTATCAAAGTGAACTACTTCACCAACAAACAGGCCCTGAAAGACATAATTTATTTCTAGCTGTAGAGACAATGAATATGTTTTCTTATGGAAACTGGAAAGGATTTCCTGTGGCATAAGCCAGTACCCTGTTACTTACCATCTGTGTAAAAAACTTCTTAACAGCTTAAAATTAAGTATTTTACACATAATATTGTTGTATCATTGATCATAACCTCTATCTCTAAAGCATGAAGGGTACTTAAATGATAAAAAAAAACCCCAACAACAAACTTGTAACAGTAAACAGAACAAGAAATAAAATCCAAATAGCTTGCTTCCAAAAACAGATATGAGAAGCTTCATAACAATAACAAAGGCTTTGTTATTTTGAATTTGTTTGATTTTCATTTGGCTTTTTGTTTGTTTGTTTTTAAGCCAAAGATCTCTTGTCCTCTTGAAACACTGAGTTGGGATGAGGTACAAGAGTGATTCACGTTCTGTTATAAGTTAAAATTTTGCTTGTTTGGGATCCGAGTAAAGATTTCTCTTTATATTCTCCAAGTAGGCATCTGTTTTATGGGCTTGCCTTTCTTCTTCTGTGACTGAAGTTTTGAGACAGAGTGAAAAATTAAACATTGGGAATTTATCCCATTGCACATTTTGAAGATTGATGAAAGTCTATCCACCTTGAATGACGTACCGAATACATGGAACTGTGGATATGGGAGCTATGAAGTGAAACAGCAAAGTTATTTGTGATTTATAAGCTCCAGAAGGCTTTACATCAAAACAGCAGGAAGGGCTTTCATATGGCCTAGAATGAAACCTGCTTCTTAGCAAACAGGAGAAAGCCCCTAAGAATAAAAGTTGATTTAAAAGATGTAATCTTCCTGCAGGTGAAAGCACCCCCCTATTGCTACTTATTTTAAATGAGACCCTCAGTTTTGTGCCTAGCACCAAGCATTTCTTGGCTTCTGATGGATTTATTGCTCTCCAGCCTGAATTTCCCGCAAACACTTCTTTTCCTCAAAAGATGAGATCAGTAGCCTTAGACTTTTAAAAGTGTAGTCTTCCATAACTTTGAAATTTTAAGTTATACACTGGCAAATTACAGTAGATATAACCTGTCATGAATTGAGATACAATTATAACTTTTGTTTAGGCAGCTACTCAAAAAGTTGTCCTGGATTTAAAAACGAAAAATTAAATCATTACTCACTCATCTATCTATATACACTCATATATTTATATCTATCTAACTGTATCTTTTCTTCATTTTAGCATAAATCATGTGTATTCAGTACTGGTGACTCTGGAACACAAACATAGTAATATCCCATCAAGGGACAAGAAAGAATGATGTTAAAGCAACACCACACTGGCTTGTACAAAGGCCTTCACAAAACCAAGTGGGGAAAAGCTCCTTCTTTTTCCTGCCCCTGCTGCATATCCTACAAAGGCCAGTCCCACCCCGATACACTGCAAGAATCTGCACAGTCGACCAACCCACACAACCCAGCTTGTACAACTATACTGCACTTGTGGGAGAACGATGTGGACTGCCTTAGGTGCTTTGAGGCAGTGTCTCCTACCGGAGGCCATTCTGAGACTATGCTAACAGATAAGGACCTATTTTGTTAGGCAAAAAGGAAGATGGGTAAGCACAGCAACAAAATACATACACGCACACATAAATACATGGAACAAGGTATGTGCAGGTGTACCTGTGAAAATAAACACATTCTTTTCCTACAACTTTTCAGCACTTCTTCCAGCTCCCTTTCTTCCTTGTGCTGAGAATGAATTTGAAATAATAGGTGTATGGTTGTATCATTTCCAGTACCTAAAAGGGGCCTACAAGAAAGCTGGAGAGGGACTTTTTACAAGGGCATGTACTGGTAGGACAAGGGGTAATGGCTTTAAACTGAAAGAGGGTAGATTTAGATTAGACGTAAGGAAGAAGTTCTTCACTATGAGGGTGATGAGGCACTGGAACAGGTTGCCCAGAGAGGCTGTGGATGCCCCATCCCTGGAAGTGTTCAAGGCCAGGTTGGATGGGGCTTTGAGCAACCCGGTCTAGTGGAAGGTGTCCCTGCCTGTGGCACGGTGGTTGGAACTAGATGGTCTTTAAGGTCCCTTCCAACCCAGACCATTCTGTGATTTCATCATCTATCCAACAAGCCTTAGTTTGTTTTCTTGGGGTTTTGTTTTTGGTTTGTTGGGGGTTTTTTGTTGTTTATTTGTTTTTAGTTTTTGCAGGCATCTGAAGTTTGAGAAGACTGTTTACACAGTTCTACTGGAAGGTGTTTAACTAGCTTATAATTAAGTTGCTTGCAAGAAGTCACTGAAACCTACTTAACTTAGCAGCTGTCTTGTGCATACTCAATATGAAAACTGATTTGAGAGAGACTTCAGGGAAAGCCTAAGGCTATGTTACCTCTCCAGGGTGCAGAGAAGCCAAGATTGCTTAGAACATTTGAGCAGAGTCCTGGCTTTAAGAAAGGAGGTCATCACCACAAATTGAAAGCTGCTGGTATCCAGCTTTCCATGATGGCAAATCCCAGAGCAAACATTATTCAATGCAGGCAAAAAGATATCTCTGTTCTGCTACTCATTTTTTCACTGAAAGGAATAGTGCATATTTTTTTCTTGTCTGAAGATATTTGGCATTATGGTCTTAACTGAGAGAACTGGACTCTAGCCATGGGCATAACTATTTCACAGAAATCTCACTTGCTGAAAACTTGGAACAGCTCATTCAGACACTACAGCCCCCAGGGCAGTATCATCTACTCCAGTGTGATAGGAGCATTTATTTCTTGGTTACCCGATTTCAGTTAGGCACTGAAATCCCTGAAGTCTAGTAAAATAAAAGGTGAAGAGTTATTTTCTCTCTGTTTCCTATAAGAAAGATGATTACACAATTTTCTAATGTTTTACTTGAAATGTAGAGATGTATAATAGGTAAAGATGACCAAGAAAATTTAGTTTCATGGAAGATCTCACTTGATTTTTTTAAGTATTTTCCCCTCTTACCCAGAGATGAAATCTGTGCATATACATGTAACACAATAGGATATTCAAAATATATAATTCTGGACCTTTTGTCTCAAATTCTTCTAGAGGAACCCAAAAACTACTTTGTTGATACTGCCAAAATAAGGAAGCATTCTAAAACAACCCCCCAAACAACCAATAAATAGGTACTTCTCTAATCAGGAAAGTTTCAGTAAGGTATGTGGTATATGAATGTCCTATTGCTGATTTCATTAGGTCGCATGACAATGCTGTGGTTTAAATAACAGAAGCATATATGCTTTCTGTCAAAATGATGAGAAGGGTCGAGTTTGCATCTTAACTTTTTCAGCTGTGTCCACAGGAGCGTGCAACTGAAGGCATTTGGTGACAGCCACTCAGAGCAGCAGCAAACTCCCTTGCAAACACACCATTGTAGCTCCACTACACAGAGGAATAAAGTCTCAGGGATGGCAGGAGTGAGGTGCAGGGTCACTCATCCTCTCTTAGCAGTCTCATCACTGTCAAAAGGTGAAACACTGATGGTAAGGGGTCAGACTGGCCTGCAGGAAGGCAGCACAGAGGCAAAAACTGCCCCTGCTCTAGTCATACTCACTGCTTACTGCTATGACACTCAGAGGTGGTATGGAAAACCCAATTGCTTTGGGTAATTCAGCCCTAGGGCAAACACATTTCTTCTCTTTCTTTGCTAAATGTTTTTGGTAGGGGCCTACTACTCTCTGAAAGCAAGTTTTGAGTGAATTCGAAAACACAGGCACCTATCTTTAAAATTTTGCTAAATCTATGTTCGTATACTCCTTAGAGAAATTCTGTATATATTGGAAGAACAGGTTCTGACAGGTTTATTGTTCATTCCATTTTGTTTAGCTGTCTGCAACTGATATCCCTCCTTCTTACAATTGTTTTTCATAATGGAAACAACACCTGCAAGATCAGCAAGTTGTGGTATTTCTGAATGATCTTGAAAACAAGGACTTCCCAGATTTTGGGAAAATAACCACTTGTATGTTGTTGCCAAGTGATTGGAAGACTCTGGAGTAAACAGACAACTAATGCAAATTCCTTACAGTGATGTTTCACAGACTTCTGACATTACTTTACTACAATAAGAACTGTTAATTAAATCCACTCAACTAGAACATACTCTAGGAATCGCTGACTTAATTTACTGAGCATTTCGAATTTTAAATTATTAAAGAATGAAAGGTACAAAAAAACACAACCGTTGATCAAGCATGCTACATTTTTCACAGTATAATGTCTATAGATTTCTTATAAAGGAGCAATCTAAATCAGCATGCCCGCTATGACATGAATATGTTTCTTTTCCAATGTCAGAGCTATTTGTCATGCCAAAAATCATCCTATTAACTGTTCTTTTTGGTGTCATAAATATATGCAGTCATTTGTCAATATAGTCTCATCCTCCCTAAGAACATCTTTTTTTGATGGCTTTTTATTTCTCTCTGTTTTCCTACTTGTGATGATATCACACTTCCCCATGGATGTGATATTTTCTTATTCTTCCTATATATGAAAATTCTTAATATTCAGGATGCTAAGTTACCACTGCTCATGTTAAATTCCACTGCTTAGAGTCATCAAGCACCACAAAGCTCAAATAAATCATTACATTAACTATATATTACACCATCACCACCAGGGCAGGAGAAAATGATACCTAATTATTTCCACTGGTGCTGGGTAAAATCTTAAGGAAACTTTACCCTAGTTTGATGTAGCTGACAGTACAATGTTCTGTATAGCGATGTGGCCATACAGTGTTGACTGATAATGGTAAATCCCCTGAATTTTAGTGTCCATTTTCTGTCATCTGAATATTGTTGGAAGATACTGCAAATTTATCACTAAGGTTCCTAGTGACAAAAAAAACCCCAAAACCCAAAAAACAACCAAACAAAAAAAAAGTAGAGAGTCTTGCTAATCAAAATGCAGCTTGTTTCACTAACACACATATATCCAGAGCAGCTGTGGTGAAGCAAAAGGCACCTCCAAGCTGCTGTCAGTTTCCAAAGGTCTGCCTTGAGAGCAGCCCAAAGAAAGTAACACAGCTAGTTTTCCCAAACTCTGGTTTATACACAAAGCAAAAAAAGCAAACTGTGGATCATTAAACCTGACAGTGACATCCACCTATGGACTATCACCATGTTGAATTACATGACTATTTGTCTTAATGACCAGAAGAAAACAGGAGGCTCTGAAAGCCTGTTTCAGCTGTTGTGAGTCTTTGATATGCTTAACCATGTAGTTAATCCATGAAGCTGCCAACCTAATGAATTAAAGAATGTTATTAGACTGGTTTCAAAGAATAAGAGAACGGTTCCATAGCTTATTAGTATTACATTATAATGTTTGTATTGTGGCAAGGAACTACTCTTAATATAACATGCATTATGGCAGTGTCATCAGAATCAAAGTCATGCAGTGTAGCACAGATAAAATCCAAGGCTTTCTTGGAAATAGTATATTTTTTTATTTCCTTTTTAAGCCATTTTAAACTGCTTAAAGAGATGTAGGAAAACACAATTGCTACATCTTTGCCTACTTCTTCCCGAGAGTTATGTATTGAACAATGTAGATAATGCACATCTAATGAGTATTTCATTCGCTCTGCTTGAGATCAGGCAGAGCACAATAAGTTTCCCTGAGACTGATTAGTGTTCATACAGAACATCACCAGTAGAGCAAAGTGTAAGAAATTATTTTTCTCTATAAAAATGCAACTACCTTTAACACATTTATTCAGTGGAGAGGGGAAAAAAATATCCAGGATACTGCTATCATTTTGCAGCTATGCTTCTGCAGTCATTGTGAAATTCTTGTTACAGTTATGCTAATACAGGGATTTAATTTTACAAATGCATTTTGCTGCTTGTCATGGATTTTATCGTACTTAAAAAAAATAAATCACTATGGAAAGAGCCTAGTATGAATCAATTTCAAGTTTTCTGACCACTATTGATTACCTTCTCTCATTAGCTGCAACTGAAAATTGTCCAATAAAGTATAACAAAATAATAAAGGAGATAATATTGCTTTCAATAATCAAGGTGTATATATTGCACACCTGTGGAAATGACTAAAGAATAGAGTAAATCCTTTAAGTCCCACACAGACCATATTCCCTATTTGGCTAAAGATGTCTTATTCCCCTAACATGCCAGTGAAGCAGTGTGTCCATACATGACAGGCTCTGTTGCATGACAGTGATGCTCTGGGGTACAGGCAAGTAGCTGCTTGTGAGAAATAGCATTCCTACGACACTCTCCTAACTTACTGATTCTAAACCCTTTTCGGAGAGATCCTCAAGATCACTTCTTGCCAGCATGACTTCCAAATTCAATAAAATTTGATTATTGGGGCAGAAGGAGGGAGGGAGGGAAGCAAGAGGCTGACAAAAGCTTAAAAGGGACACAGGGTTACTCCTACTGAAGGTAAATATGGGATGTTATTTACTGGGCATTCGGAATGACAAGAATAATACTAGTTCAGCAGAAATCCCTAATAATAGAAGCCCAGGATGCTAACAGAGATCTCTAAGGATAAAACACAAGCCAAGAAGGTTAATTACTGGTCATTAAAGGAATGTAGTCTTTAGAGCTGGGTAGAAGTAGCTTTACAGGATATAAATGAGAACAAGAACATATCCGATACATTTAAAACAGCTCAATTCAAAGATAATACAAAAGAGATAAGAAGAAAATATGCCAGATAGTTACAGTCCTTTTGATAATACAATACAAAGATAAGACAAAAGAGATAACAAGAAAATATACAAGAGTTACAGTCCTTAGAATGAGAACAAGAACCAAGGGAGAGCAAAGAGTGAATCACTCCAGAATTATCCTCTCCAGTTAAGGATGCAACACCTGACCAATGCCAATACTTCAACATCAACATGAGCCACCTCCCCTTCAGTAAAGGAAGAATGCTACTTTTTGATTTCCTACTTCCTACATTTTATAAATGATTTCTGAATTTGCAGCATTTCAAAGAGCAACCTATGCATGTGTCACGTATCTAACGCAAGGTGACTGATATCACAGCATCAAGTCACAGTAAGTGCAGATGCAACATCAGGCATGAAGCTGGGGTGATGGCGGGGGAAGAAGTTTGTGGAGGGTGGCCAACAGGGATTGAAGCATGGCTGTAATGAAGGAGTGAGTGGTTAGGGAGTAAGAAGGCATCAGGCAACTGAAAGAAGTTTGCAGGTTGTTGAAATGATAAATATAGCGCAATGTCTTCTGTTGCACTTAAAAAAACCAAACAAACAAAAAAACCCCCCCCCTTACCCCCCCCCCCCCCCCCCCGAAAATGACAACCACAACAGACAAATTTGGTTTGAGTTTTCACTCATTTAAGTTATTTCCTTCATTTCTTCATCTGGGACCTGAGTGCAAAATATAGGACAGTTCTGGGGAAGGAAAGAATTTCTTTGCTGTAAAGTCGGTGATACAGAATTCAAGTTCTGAGCTCTGTTACACCATTACAGTGTTACACCAATTATATGTTTAAAAAAGCAAATGTTATATTAATGAACTCCTGACTCTATAAAAAGTCTGAAACCTACACATTTTGACTCTTTTCTAATGAAGTGTGTGTCCTGTTACACTAGTCTGCATTTTTGCTGATTAGGCATTTAGTTTTCCCAGGCTCTTCACACACACTGGTAATATTTGACACATGTTGCTTGCAAACATTCTCATATTTGCTATAAAAATACCCCCCCCCTCACTACACACACAAAAAACCAACCCCTCTATATCAACTAAACCCCAAGTATTCTTGTTATCGCCTACGTCTATTTTTCAAGCCATAAAATAGTATTAGCATCAACATAGTCTCCAAAATTAGGTCTGTATCATTAGATTTCGCTTCTCCATTTTAAGGATTTTCACCAACTAACATGTACTCTATTTGCATATAGATAGGCCCAAACCTATGCTATACATATGGAAATATTATTTTGTATTAAATCCTTAAAATAAACACTGGGTCAATATAATTAAAAGTAACTAATGAAATTTCTGGCAATTCTTAATTTCTTATCTGATGCCATTTCAAAACTTTTCCCCTCTTCCTGCTATAAGCAGTTTTAGTGGTTCCTAAGAATGAACCACTGCCTTATGAATTCACAATTGGCTTAAAAAAATACTTTATTTGTTTAGTTCTTCCCTATAGATATGAAGTTCATAAAAAATTACAAATTATAATAACTAGGTATGAAGAACTGTTGTTGAAGAAAAAAAAAGCTTACTTCACAGTCTGTATTCTTCAGCCACCTATTTTTCATTGACTTTTCTTGTCAAAACTGATAATAAAAAATGAAATTAATAGGAAAGCTATGGACATTGCTGTTATTTCATAATAACCAAACTTCTATAACATCAAAGAGCAACTAATAAAGTGTCTCTTAAAGCAGATAAATATAAGCTAAAGGCTGGCCCTAGGAACAGTATATTGGTAATGTAATAATACATTGTTCCCATCAGGCTTTGTTACAGTTCCTGGATTTATTTAATTCTATTCATGCCTAGCACAGCTCTCAGAAAGAGCTATTAGAGTATATCATCTAGCTTGTCACAAAAAGAAATACAAGTCATTAATTTCAATCTAAAAGTAAACTGAAAAAAACCCCACCACCCCAAACATCTAAATCACCTTTGCCTACTATTTCAATGTGTTCATTCCTTGTTACTGTTAAAGTTTCTGTGACATCCATGTAATGATAATACATAGCAACACTGAGGTCTTGGGAATGACCATAAAACTTCTTGAGATATAAACTGTGATTTTTGTCTGAAAGAAGTGGAAGAATGCAAGTTCAGGAAAATAAAGTGAAGTTTGAAAAGAGCAAACAGTTTCTGGTGAACATTTTAAACATTTTAAACTTATATCCATATTGATCTCTTCTCTTTCTGAAGCTCTCAACAAGTGGGAAGTTTAAAAAGCTTCAGCAGAGAAGGAGGTAAGTTCAGGCTACTATTTCTTCCATTCATCAGACAGGAGAAGGGAATCATCTCAGTGACCATCACTGTAGGGAGTCTTAATTTCATTGTTTCTTTTGCTAGTTTTTCCTGTGCAAGCTGACCCCACAACCCTCAAAAAAAAAAAAAAAAGATACTACCTCTTGTTTTCATGCAAAATGTAGTGCAATGAACTAAAATTAGAACATAACCTTCATAATGAAAATGAACAGGCATTAGTTCCAAGTATCATGTTGAAGAATACAATGAAAATGTGGTGATATTCTTTCCCCCCTTCTCATAAAGTACTTCAGTGCAACTGATTAAATGCATCTACAGCAAAACTGAATCAGAACGGCACGTTAAACCATGAATATATATATATATTTTAATAAAAACTAAAGAAAAAGAGCAATGTAGATGATGGTTTTTTTCCCTTCTAAATAAAAAGGAAACATTTTACAAAAGGAGTATTGCAAATTTTTGTTTTCAAATTATTCTGGGAATGTAGCTGTGACACTTTTGCAAAAGAGTCTATAACTGAACAAAGACATTAACATTCATTCAATTTTGAACATAACACTCATTTAGTTTTGTTGATTGCAACCACCTTCCATCTCAAACCTGCTTACCAGAAAACAGGTAAACTCTAAAAGCAGAATTTTATTGACCATATCAAATACTTAAGCCTGATTTTGTCAGCTTACATTCCAGCTAAGAATTTGAGAAACATAAACAACCATTTTAGTAACAAGATTTTGTTGCAAGATACAGCAAGCAGTAAGAACTATTTCTAACTTATATACATAAGGAATTCACAATCTAAACACGTTGATCACTGATGTATTTGGTTGTTACTTAGTGTAGTAATGAGAGGAAAAAAGAAGTAAGGGTTGGGGTTTTTTTTAGAATTTATTTACACCCCTCCCATTACTTTCCTCTTTTCATAAATATATTCTTTCTTTAATTTCTCAAAGTGACAAATTTTCATCTAGTTAAAACTGTGATAACGAAGGTGTTAATTACACAGCAATTTTCAACATGCAAGTCTTTGTAAACCTGTCAAGTTTGGGTTTTTTTTTTTACAAGTCATCAGAAGTAATTTATTTTAAATCACTTCAGAAAAATCAAGACTAGTATAGGAACACTTAAATGAGAACTATCCACAAATACATGATAATCCTCTTAAATAGCCAGCAGCTTAGTGCTGCAAAATAGTCATTTAGGAGGGATTCAGCTGATTAAGAGATAGGTGCACAAGACCGAAGGAGCCTAAACCTCACTTTCAGAGGAAAATTACTGTCACTGACCTCAGGCGGAATGGATTGCCCTCTGGCTTGGACCTCTCTTTTACAACTGCTTACAGAAGTCTGCATGACAAGCCTAATCTAGGTACGTGAATTTTAGATGCACAAGCTTACATAAAAGGAAACATATCACTAGATTTTATTCATTTATTTTAACCAAAGCACTTTTAAGACAAAAAAAGGCCTCAGCTAGGTGTCTCATCTTTTATGAATTGCCTCTAGAGTCTCTAGGCAAATCCTCCAGATCCTCTATAAGACTCCCTTCTCCAGCTAAGGTGGAATTATAGCCTTAAGTCATCTGAAACCATTTACTCACGGGGCCTTCAGAAATTGATGATTTCTGGAGTAACCTAATTGGAACTTGCCATTTTTCAATTATACTAAATAATTGCCTGTGTTTGCACCTCTGTGCAACTACAACCCACTTACTTTTTTTTGAACCTTACTCTTCCTACTTGAAGTCAAAGATCTTTTTCCATGTTTTGCATTATATAGTCACTCAGTGTTGATAATTAACAGCAATACAGTAACTGCAACGTTTTTTTCCTGAACCATGGCAGCAAATGAAGTCCCAGGCCCCAGAAGCACTGAGCAATTTCAGCCATAAGAAGATGTCCTGGCGGAGCAGTTCCAGTATCTCCCTGGGAGCAACAACCTCTTTGAAGTATAAGGCCTCAGAAATCTCTCCTGTTTTCCATTTTAGCATTTGAACGTATTAGTCACGACTTTTTAATTTACTTATTTTTATATTCCCTTTGCCTTGTGCTCTACAAATAGTAGTTCCTACTCTTTTGTACTCCAGTTATTTTTCCTAAAGTTTTCTGTTGTTGACTATTCTCTAGTTACAGCACTTCTATTTTTCCTCTGGGAAATGTAGCATTTTGGTTTATTATCTGAGTAAAATGAGGAATGAGAACATCTAGATTTCAGCTTGGGTTCAAACAAATCCTAGATCTGATCTCTGCCAAGTATTTCCAGTATTTTGCTTATCCTTATCTCTCCCTCTCCTCTCACTCACACACTGTTGAAAAAACATTTTTCTCTATAGAGAACAAGCTTTACTGGGACCTGAAATTTCCTCTTGGCAAAAACTGCTCCAACTTGCCCATCAGTTTCCATTTATCTGAGAATGCATTCAGTTACTTCTTTTGTTAAATACACACTTCTTGAGTGTGTTTTTCCTTCACCTAGCAGTAGGTGAAGTACCTAGCAGTAAAATGCTATAAATGGGGACACATGCTTGAGATTAACCCCTTCACTGCTAAGTCAAAATATGCAAGAGTTTTGACCAGGCAAGATGAACATACGCAATGGGAAGACGACCAACAAATCATCTATATTATCAATTCATTTTCCAGCTTCCTTTGTCCAGCACAAATTAAATTATAGGAACTGTCAGTGACTTTACATAACTTCCTTTGGTTTTCTCCTGAAGTGCCAAATTTTGTTTACACATAGACTGCATGAGAAAAAGAAATTATTGTACCCCACCTATTTGTTAAAAGTGAGGTCAAATATCTTTTTGGTTACATTCATTCACACGCGTGATTGTGGTCTCAAGGCAAAGACAGATAAGAGACTTGTGGATCACCAAAGGGTTTTAATGGAAATTTTAAGTTCAGAGCTTTCGTTTTACTAACTATAACCTGAAGCAATAATAAATCATTTTCAAATGGTGCACTGAATAAAAGATAAGTACAAATATCACCAGGATCAATAGCCTGGGGTTTTATCATTGTACTATAATTACTAACATAATTTAGCTTTAATGCTATCTAAAAATTAGTTTAATTACTTAAAGGCACAAGAAGAATGGAACAGAACATATAAGCTAAAAAAAAAAGTCTATTTTTTCCTCTAAAAAAGAAAGAAAAAAAAGGCAGATTTTCAGCTGAAATCTTGTGCTAACCATGAGACATTGAAACCTCTACTTGAACCAGTGTGACCAATCTCAAGACACAAACAGGAAAAGCCTAGGAAAATGAGTTCCCTAGATACTAAATATTTGCTAGAAAACATTTTATTTGGGTTCCTCATTTCTGTGTTTACCTTTCTATTTGATGCTGAAACTTTAAGAATTCCACACTAATCTTTTTTTGCTAATGAAATTCTAGAGACAAAAACTTTTAATTATTCTGTTAGTAGCTCTGCCTTGTGCTGCACCACTGCACTTCAATCCTGACCTATAAAAGCAGTCTTTTCTAGAGATAAGAGTAATAGGGTCTGCATCCTCAGTGAAGCAAAAACTAATGGTTGTCCCAAATGATCCAGAGTTTTTATTTATGTTATTAAGTAAGCAGAGGTCAACTGAGACTACGTTTGTTTCAAATGTGTCCTTTTGCAGAAATTATTAAAAAAAAAAAACTTAAATTTTTCTGTTTAGTATACTTGGAAAGTAAACAGTGGAACTGGTCAAAGTACACTGTTAACTTACATTTTCCATAACATAATGGAACTCCTCATCATTGTTAGTGATTCAAGGTGAGTTTAACTTCATTGCTTTTAGTTGTTATTCATTATTTAGAATAATGTGCACAGTGAATGATATCATTCCTACTCCCACTTGAGCAAATACTCGTTTTGTTACAATGCCAACTTCAGAAACCAGATCTATATTAAAAAAAACCTTCAATGCAATAAGTTAAGAAAACCCTGTAGTTCTCATATAAACAAAACTCAGTTATGAGAACAATTTATTGTAGACTAATTTATGCTGATCAGCTGTACTGTACTCCCTTTGTAGGAAAACAGGGATGACTCTTAACTTGAGCAAGGCTAATACTTGACATAAAAGTAAAATAATCTTACATAAATTGCTTTTTCCTTAAGCTTCCTTTAAATACAGACATGAGAACTAAATCCACTGATCTGACTATCTCTAGGCATCAATGAAGAACCATAACTTCAATTTAAGAAAAAGCGTTCTCCAAGAGTTTGCGCCAAATTAAATTCAATTCAAAACTACAGTAATAGAAAGGAGTGAGGAGAAACATAACAACAAGCTGATGGAGCAAAGTTAAGATGAAACAAAATTAAGGAAGGAGATTGTGGGGGTTAAATTGCTGCAGTTATAATATAGCTTAAGAAAGTGAAATTCACTTATGTATGTTTTAGAACACAGGAGCAACTGGAATGATTGACTGATAAAAGTGTAGCAATTTCTGATATCTCCTTCCCCCTCCCCTGCCCCAATGTTACATAAAAGGGAGCCATCTCCCAAACAATTTATGATAACTGAGACAACTAACCCTTCCACAGCTTGGAGAGCATACTACTTTACTTCCCAGACTACTGTGCTGCAGCACCAGTATGGATAGTTCCTTACTATGTTACTCTGTTCCAGACATGTTTGCTTTTGCTATCTGTGATTTAAATAGTTATGAGGCAGTGAAATAAAAGTACTCAATTTAAATAGCTGGGGGGGGGGGGGGGGGGGAAGTTGTGATATGACTTACTCTAAGCTGTCTATTATTTTCTCTCAATCACTTTCAAAAAGCAAATTAGTTGCCTGTAATTCTCCCATATCTACTGATTTTTAGCCAATTGATTTTTCCATTTTTTTCCCATTTTCTTTCAAGATTTCTTTCCACAGCTGGGAGTCTGACTGATCTCTTACAATAAAGAAAAGTTGTTTACTTTTCTATTTGCTGTGAGAGCTGACAGACTTTAATATTAAAAACTGAACTGGGTCCTTGACCCCAGTAGCTTTTTCATTCTTTTACATGATTAGAAAAGTTTAAAAACTCCAGTGACCTAGAGCTGGTAGGAAGAGAGCCTTTAAGGTATAGTGGGTGATAGGTATGAAGCTGCGAAGGTGTAGGAAATGATAGCATGGTAGCTTCATAAACAAAGGCTACAATGAGAGGGGCTGACACTTTGGGGGCGAGGGGGGAAGTCTGAGGCTATAGTAGCCCCTACATAGGATGATGATACAAGATACAGTGCACAAGTCACTCTTAAGGAGAGAGCCAAAGTTCCCTTAGTTCCCAAGTACTTCTGTATTTATAATCTCAGAGCCACATAAATTCAGCTACTTGTTTTCACTACTACAGAAAGCACACAGATTCCTTCTCTAGCCTCTAAAGAGCTTTCAACACTGTATGTAATTTTGCTTTTTCCAAGCACCAACTCTTCAGGAAAGATGTTAAAAAATTTTCATTTTTCTTCATCCTGCTAGACATTCTTTCCAAGAAAGGATTGATAATCAATTAGATATTGTTTGAGAGAAATTAAAAGCATTTCTATTAACAGCATGCAGTAAAAAATTAAAGATTTTTTAATCTTTAAAAGTAAAAACTTAATATTTTTCCAGTTATTTTTTCAAATAGTTCTGAACAATACAGTCCCCACAGAACACACAAATTAGAGCTATTATCAGTTTAGACAAATAAACAAATCATACCAACAAACCCAATTAACTTCCAACAAAATTTGAAAAAGAAAAACAAAAGATATTTTGTTCTACAACAATTAAAGTCTTTGATAGCAAAACTATTTTTTATGAAACATTTAATATCCAATTGCTTCTAGAAAGATGAATTTAATTAACAGGATTTTGAAGTTTATATTGCACATTTCACACATCCCAAATGGCAGTTTCAGTTATCACTCGTATATATCTACCTACTTTATGTGAATAGAAAGAAATAATCCATTATGTATAGTAGGAAAGGTAGAGAGCTCATAAAAAAAAAACCAAAACCAAAAAAAACCCAAAACACATAAAGAAAGAGTTCTACACTGTACTGGATCCCAAGAGAACCTACGGCTTTGAATTTTTCATTTTATTTCACTTAGTTACTGAAAAAGATAAGCTAATACTTTCCAGAGATGTCAATCTATTCACACAGGTCCCTCATGAAAAATACTCATTTATTTTATAACTCATGTCTGAAGAAATGATTGCTGAGGTTGAAAGCTATTGGTATATCACTGAAGTCTGCTAAATGATCTGTATCAGAAGACTTGAAGTTGCCACATGCTATTTTTTATGAAGATCTTTTTCTTTTTAGTTTTGAGAATTTCTATTTTTTTTGATCCTTTCTTAACAGTAACACATCAGCTCACACAGTTTGTGTGAGCCCTCTGTCCCTTATACCACCATCAATGCTTTCATCCTAGCTCTTAGCATGATGCATTAAGTATCCTGAGGGAGGAAAACCATTATCACCTGAATTTTCAAAGTTATTCTTGCACAGTAAGTATTGATAGAAAGTCTTTGTATCAGTACAGTCCAGTTTAAGACTGCTAACTGACTGAAGGTGCACAAAACTTCTGAATTACTGTGTTTGTAGGTTATCCAGAAATGATAAACCCTAGTTGTTGCAGAAACCAGGCATATCTGGCTCCAGCATAACCCCTCATGTTTTATCTTAAGGTGAATTCAAAGTCTTTGCCAGATATATTTTTATTTTAAATAGTCCTTAACCAAAGTATGCCTTCTTTATGGAAGATTTGCCACAAAAGCCAAGTTCCCACTCATTTTTACATACGGTCTTTTTTTTAAATTCTTACTTGTGCAAGAGAAAAACAACAATATGCACAAGGTGTCCACGGTCACAATCTCAATATGAACCCCATTTTGCTATTTTCTGTCTTAATTCTGCAACAGGATCCACTGTGAAATTTAAAGTCTGTTGTGTACCTTGATTTTTCAAGGAATTATGTTAAAAGTGATTCATATTATGTTTGTAGTGAATTAAATCATGCATTTGTAAACATACCTGATGAAGTAATTTAGAATCATGTATTAGCTACTATATGAAACATCTACACAACCGGCTAGAGACCCGAGTTGACGTGATGGAATGTTCTTCAGTCCTGTATTGTTCTTAAGGATTGTAGCAATAAGTTTTATTATTAACATAATCTTTTTGTTGTCCTTATTAGGAAATCTATCTTCAGTACTTTTGTTTGTTTTAAAGGAAGTTCACAGTACAGTGATACGGAAAACAAAATAAGAATACTAATAAGATTGCCAACAGACAGGAGTACCAGTAATTATACTGATAAAAGCATACTTGTATAGTACTACTCTGGAAATTCATCCAGTAAAGCAAGAGCTAGTTTTAATTAATTCACCATTTCAAGGCTGCAGGAAATTTGGCTAGGTAGGACTGGGAAATAAAAACTGAGCTGAGAACCACAGAGAAATAACTTAAGAATTAAACATTCATCCACTTTCTCTGATTTTGAAACTAAAATAATTTCATGGGATCCAAGAATTGCTGAAGACTTCTTTCCAGGAATACCTTTGGGCAAGCTCACTCAAAAATGGGTTGAGTACTTCTATTATATTATCTACCTGTATTCACTAAAGGTACATTAACACTATCCATATTTTATTACTTTGCCTTCCCAGAAGTCCAGAACACTTGAAGGATTAGCTACCATAGGAAAAATACTGCTAAATTCTGCAGATTGTCAGAAAACATATGGATATAGTACTTTTTCCACAAAACAAACAAACAAAAACAACAAAAAACCCCCCAACAAAACAAACAGCCTCCCAAAAAAACACAAACAAAACAGAAAAACAAACCACAAAACCCATACAAAACCCACAACAACAAAAAACCAAAACCAAGCACAATATTTTCATTGAAATAACAAAATTCACTCTTATAGACTTAATATTCTCTGAAAGGTCTTGTTGTTGTACAGTGTACCTCTGGATGATATAGTTTCTGTTGTTCATTCATTAAGCAGATAAGAATAGAAAGCTAGATGACAGACCACATTCTTAAACTCAGGTAGACAATTTATCTCAATACCACATAACCTTCACTGGAAATAAAAAGATCATTAAAAGTGAAGATGTGGCTTCTACTCTCTTCACAAATCATATTTTATTGTTATTTATTATTTTTTCCTACACAAGCAATTGAAAGGTATACATCATAAATTTTTATGATTACATTAAGAAGTAGGTAATATTCCAAGAAGGTAGTTTTATAAATTGTACACAAATGAATGGCAAATAGATTACTGGTGCTGCTGCCTTTTAGATACACCCTCCAATAACATTAATCACTCTAAAAGACTTTTATTCAAATGCTTATATTCAAGTCATCTTCAATACCTTTCACTGCTTAATGCCAAATCCTACAGCCTCTTTATTGCTGTTGGATATTTTCCATCTCTTACCTGTATAATTATTGGGCAGTTGGTCTTAATATTTGAGAACTTAGAAGAACTATCGGGGAATTCAATCAACAGAGACAGGAGTTTTTCTCTATGATACAGATGATAATATATATAATATGTAGAAGCTTACTTAAGAAATAATTCTAACATTTGGCCATGAAGAGGCTTCCTCATGAAAGTGAAAATCTGCTGTTGACTATGTCATGTGTTATTCATTGTTGTGGGATTTTCTGGATGAATGAGTTACAAATGTGTACTGCAATGATAACATTCACACACCACTTCTATGACATCCTGCACATAGCCATAAATATGTATCACACATTCAATTAGCCTACAATGGTATCATGATAAAGAAGCCATATCAGCCATGACACTTGCTAGTATTTCTTCTGTTATGAGACCTCTTAACAGTATATTTAACTTTCTGATAACAAATGAAAATAGCTTTTAACATCTATTTTAAAAATGGTGTCCTCCTTAATTTACATTATTTTATATACAAGTGATAAGAATTCCTGTGACTTTTTAGCAAAATATGATGCTAACCAGACAACATGGTGGCCCTGTGATACATACGGTGGAAACAGATATTGCAACTTTAAGACAGGCAACTGAATAGCAGTGATCAACAAAGCCTAATTACTTTAGTAGGTGGAAATCAGACAAAACAATCTTTTTTATTCAGTGTTTAAAGCTTGATCCAAGCATTATTTTTTTAGGGTTTTTTTTAGTCAAAGGAAATAAGCCTGTTTCCTTCATTAATAGACTGATATACTTGCATCAATAAGTATCGGAATTTCCTGAACAGAGAAGTATGCAGAAATAAAGTTTTTTCTTCTGTATATTAGGTTGCTATTCCTTACAAATCCTCACTTTTACAAGGTCTTTATTACATTTTCTTTCTCTGTCTTCAGAACGTTTCTATACCAAGTTCATGTTTTTACTACCTAAATTATCTTTTCATCTGTTTCTTCCTCTTTATTTTCTTATACATCAAAAAATAGCTGTTTTCCTTGTCTCCCTTCTCTTTGCTCCATGCTCAAATACATCTTTGACTTTTATTTCCTGATCCTAAGGTAAGGTTACACATATTAATACATCACATGACAGAGCTTACTAACAGCTATACTCACATATACATTTGAACAACTGCTTCTCCTCTCTTGCTTTCCTCCATTCCAATCTATCCTCTGTTCCTGCTTCAACATGCGTTGCCTTTACTATCTGCATTACCCCTGCCTTTATCAAAAATGGGAAGTGTCTTGCCCATTCTTTTCTATTTCTGAGATGGAAACAGGAAAGAGCAGTGATATGTTAATTTGATTGCAACCAGACCCATTACACCTCCGCGCTAATGCTGCTGAATGCCATGCTTCTTCTAGCTCAGCAAACATTCTGAAACACAAAACAGCCTTCATCTGCTGCCTTCCTTCCCATCTTCCTAAAAAGCTGCAAGTGAAGTGCCTGTGTGACCCTCCCTTCCAGAGCTCAGCTGCCTCCATTCCAAGGCCTAGTTTTGAGGTGATGCAGCTACGCAACATTTTTCATGTTTTCAAACCTAGGCTAAATTGTGAGAAAATACATAGACAAGAGCCAAGCTAGGTAGGAAAGGTGACATTGCATTCAAAGCTAAGCTCAAAGATTGAAGAGGAAAACACCAATATGCAAAGACATATGATTTTAGAGAAAATAGAAGGAGTTTGAAAATGGCAACTCAGCAACAAGGAAGATCAGCCCCTGCCAAGGAAGGGTAGAGATTGACCCTTCTATACATGACCAACAAAATCTTGGGCAGCAAAGACACCTTTGGGGTCACCGGGATGGCAAACGTATTAATGCTTTGGCAGTAGCTACCTTAGTCTCACCAGCAGCGCACATTTGACAAAAAGAAATTGCTTTGCAATTCTGTGCTGTATATAACCTGCTTACGTTCTCTCTGTACACATGGAAAAAAGTATATGAAGTGACCTGGAGCATGAAAGCTACACCTGAGACAGCTACTGATGTCAAACCGAGACCGGCCATTACAATCAATCAAAATGCACATCCCTAATGACTTCAATTCCCTCACATTTTGCTATGCTAAGCGAAGCTTTCATCAGAGAGAGGTTACCACCACTAAGTAACTTGCAGGAAACCTCTAAAACACTTTTAGTGAGAGTTAGTGTTGGAATTCAAAAAAGATATCTGCTTAACATGATATTTTGTCTTTTCCTTTAACCTTTCTTGCTGCATTTTGGCTTCCTGTAGCTGGGATACGTTGAAGGAGTGTAAAGATTGCCATGGTGCCATCACAGATCCTCTGTATAAGAATTCATAGAATCATTTAGGTTGGAAAGAACCTTTAAGATCATCAAGTATCAACCATTAACCTAGCAGTGCTAAGTCCACCACTAAACCATGTCCCTAAGCACCACGTCTACAGCAAGTCTTTTAAATACCTCCAGGGATGGTGACTCAACCACTTCCCTGGGCAGCCTGTTCCAATTCTTGACAACCCTTTCAGTAAAGAACTTTTTCCTAATATCCAACCTAAAACTCCCCTGGTGCAAACTGAGGCCATTTCCCCTTGTCCTATCGCTTGTTACTTAGGAGAAGAGGCTGACACCCACCTTGCTACAGCATCCTTTCAGGTAGTTGTAGAGAGCAATAAGGTCTCCCCTCAGCCTCCTTTTCTCCAGACTAAACAGCAGTTCCCAGTTCCCTCAGCCGCTCCTCATCAGACTTGTGCTCCAGGCCCCTCACCAACTTGGTTGCCCTTCTCTGGACACACTCCAGCACATCAACGTCTTTCCCATAGTGAGGGGCCCAAAACTGAACACAGTACTCGAGGTGCAGCCTCACCAGTGCCCAGTACAGGGGAACAATCACTTCCCTAGTGTCGTGATTTAACCCCAGCCAACAGCTAAGCACCACGCAGCCGCTCACTCACTCCCCCCCCACGCAGTGGGATGGGGGAGAGAATCAGAAGGAAAAAGTAAAACTCGTGGGTTGAGATAAGAACAGTTTAACAGAACAGAAAAGAACTAATCATGATAATGATAATAATAAAATGACAACAGTAATAATAATAAAAGGATTGGAATACACAAGTGATGAACAATGCAATTCCTCACCACCCGCTGACCGACACCCAGTTAGTCCCCGAGTGGCGATTCCCCCCAGCCCTACTCCCCCCAGTTTACATACTGGGCATGATGTCACATGGTATGGAATACCCCATTGGCCAGTTTGGGTCAGCTGCCCTGGCTGTGTCTTGTGCCAACTTCTTGTGCCCCTCCAGCTTTCTCGCTGGCTGGGCATGAGAAGCTGAAAAAATCCTTGACTTCAGACTAAACACTACTTAGCAACAACTGAAAACATCAGTGTTATCAACATTCTTCTCATACTGAACTCAAAACATAGCACCTTACCAGCTACTAGGAAGAAAATTAACTCTATCCCAGCTGAAACCAGGACACCTAGTACAGGGGAACGATCACTTCCCTGTTCCTGCTGGCCACACTACTTCTGATACAGGCCAGGGTGCTATTGGCCTTTTTGGCCACCTGGGCACACTGCTGGCTCATATTCAGCCGGCTGTCAACCAGCACCCCCAGGTCCTTTTCTGCTGGGCAGCTTTCCAGCCACTCTTCCCCAAGCCTGTAGCACTGCATGGGGTTGTTGTGACCCAAGTGCAGGATCCAGCACTTGGCCTTGTTGAACCTCATACAATTGGCCTTGGCCCATGGATTCAGCCTGTCCAGATCCCTCTGCAGAGTCTTCCTTCCCTCAAGGAGATCAATAATCCCGCCCAACTTGGTGTCGTCTGCAAACTTGCTAAGGATGCAGCCAATCCCCTTGTTCAGAACATTGATAAAGATATTAAACAGAACTGGCCCCAGTACTGAGCCCTAGGGAACAACACTGTTGACCGGCTGCCAACTGGATTTAACTCCATTCACCACCACTCTTTGGGCCCTACCATCTAGCCAGTATTTCACCCAGCAAAGTGTATGCCAGTCCAAGCCATGAGCAGTGAGTTTCTCCAGGAGAATGATGTGGGAAGTGGCGTCAAAGGCTTTACTAAAATCTAGGTATACAACATCTGCAGCCCTTCCCTCATCCACAAAGTGGGTCACCTTGTCATAGAAGGAGATCAAGTTAGTCAAGCAGAACCTGCCTTTCATGCTGGCTGGGCCTGATCTCCTGATTGTCCTGTATGGGCTGCGTGACAGTGCTAAAGATGATCTGCTCCATAACTTTCCCCAACACCAAGGTCAGACTGACAGGCCCGTGGTTCCCCAGATGTTCCTTCTGGCCTTTCTTGTAGATGGGCATCACATTTGCCAACCTCCAGTGAACTGGGACCTCCTTGGTTGGCCAGGACCACCGATAAATGATTGAAAGTGGCTTGGTAAGCACTCCCACAAGCTCCTGCAGTACCCTTGGGTGGATCCCCATAGACCTGTGTGTGTCTAAGTGGTATAGCAGGTCACTAACCATTTCTCCTTAGATTACGGAGGCTTCACTCTGCTCCCTGTCCCTGTCTTCCAGCTCATGGGGCTGGGTACCCAGAGAACAACTGGTCTTACTGCTGAAGACTGAGGCAAAGAAGGCATTAAGTAACGTTTTTCTCATCCTTTGTCTCTGTTTCCCCCCACATCTGATACAGGATGGAGATTCTCCTTAGGTCTCCTTTTGTTGCTAATGTATTTAGAGAAACATTTTTTATTGTCTTCTATGGCAGTAGCCAGATTAAGTTCTAGCTGGGCTTTGGTCATTCTAATGTTCTCCCTGCATAACCTCACAACACGCTGCCTGTGATGAAAGACAGGAGACAAACAATGTGGCCTTCTCTGTCACTCAGACCATGTTTCATACTTATGTTTTGCATAAAACCATTCCCTTG
Organism: Haliaeetus albicilla; assembly: GCF_947461875.1. Lineage (NCBI taxonomy): Eukaryota > Metazoa > Chordata > Aves > Accipitriformes > Accipitridae > Haliaeetus > Haliaeetus albicilla. The sequence continues at coordinate 39,522,006 of NC_091483.1, forward strand.
TCAGTTAGTAATGTGCTGCTGTTGTTCACATACACAAATGAAAGATAAACGTGCTGTTCTGATAGAAAACTGCATTCACTGAAGAAGAAGAAACAAGGATATCAAACAAGAAGTTCAGAATGTTTTTGACTCACTAGTGATTCAAAGATAGGCTTTCAAAATGGGTGAAGAAAAGAAAGGACAGTAGGTATTTTATATGTCACAATGTAAAGTAGATAGCTGAGGGGCATTACAGGTACTGCATTAACTAGGAGATATGTAGAAATTGTTGTAGCCTCAAATAATCCATTACAGAAATGGATTTTGCTCTGGGAATTTGAGAGGAAAGTCAGCAAGCTAGAGGATTAAAGAAGTCTGCTGGTGGACACTAGAATGCTAGAGGCAGAGAAAAAGCATTTGCAGTCATGTAATGATTACAGCTAGTCTCTTCGTACAGGGCACTTCTTTCATTTTATGAAGCACTGAAATAAATGTGTGAAGGTCTAGTTCCTATTCTGTCCCAGCTTACGGTCTTTAGGGAATAAGAAAAATTCAGTTCTGTGTTTTTAACTGTCAGCTTTTCTGCTGATGAACTAGGGAACAAAGTGATGCTTATTGTTCCTGTGAGAACAACCAGTTGGTTATGAGAACTACAAAAAAAAAAAAAATTCAACTTTCATAATCCAGTTTGTCCTTGTGTGTAATCTACAAGACTGTGTGAAGCTAGGTAAAGTGGAAATTCGAAGCACTTTTTTTGCTCATGTCTTTCCTAAAGTCAATTAAGGAAGAATTACTGATGGAAAACCTGTGTTTTTTAGTTTGAATATGCTGAAATGAATCTCAGTTGCAAATACAGACATTCATCTGAATTCCAGTGAGGTCAGCAGACTGATTTCACTGGGGTTTAGACCCAGCTCCTATAGACTTATGTGAAAGTCAAGAGTACAGCTGTGAATTTCAAGTATTTACATGTTACCAGCCTAGCAAATTATTCTGCACAGAATGTAAGCTTAAAATGGAACCCTCCACCCGAAATTACAAAGAATTAAAATGCAATTAAGAAGTACCTTAGGGTATAAACTGTCCATGAATTAAAATTACCAATTCATTTTTATTCATAACATCCCCAACTCTGTTGTTTTGTTTAAGATTTTTTTGTTATTGTTGTTAAAGCTGGGTTTCACAGAATTTTATAGTCATTGTATTTGACTGGCTTTGTGGCTTCCCAGACCAGATCTGATGTGTGGTAAAAGAGGAATGAGACAGTAGATCTGCAGGAGAGAAAGTGAAGAAATGCAGACCATTGTAAAAAAATTCAGATAGAGATGTTCTTAAATATATTATCCTAAAAGATTTAATTAGTAAACAACAAATAAGAGTAGTCTGTGAAGGATGTTTAATGGAAGCCTTAAGAGAGCTTGCATTTTACTTGGACAGAGTAATACTGGGCACTGTGGGAACTGTCACTCAAAAGAAAAGTGTCTGTCTCTTTCCTTGCCTAGCTTGCAACGTTATAAAGCAGCAAACACCACCAGAAATGCTATTCTACCACAGAACATTATGGTAGCAGGAATTATGTTCAGAAGACTGCAAAAATCACATTAGATATGTCCTAACTACTAGATCACATAGGGAAGGGCTGAAAAACCCTCTGAAGTACTATCCAAGTCACTCCCATTACTGAAAAACCTTCAAATGCTTTCAGTTTCTATATGGTCCCTTATATTCTTTCCAGATAATTAATTCAACGTAGGTGTACATAAGTAGAATGAAAGAGTAAAGATTTAATCTTAATAGAGGGTTTCAATAACTAGTGTAACTAAAATATCTGTATCCAACAGCATTTACTTTTAAGTTTCATCCTGTCCTGGTTTCAGCTGGGATAGAGTTAACTGTCTTCCTAGTAGCTGGTACAGTGCTATGTTTTGAGTTCAGTATGTGAAGAATGTTGATAACACACTGATGTTTTCAGTTGTTGCTCAGTAGTGTTTAGACTATAGTCAAGGATTTTTCAGCTTCCCATGCCCAGCCAGCGAGAAAGCTGGAGGGGCACAAGGAGCTGGGACTGGACACAGCCAGGGCACCTGACCCAAACTGGCCAACAGTGTATTCCATACCATGGGACGTCCCATCTAGTTTAGGAACTGGGGGGAGTGGGGGCAGGGAACGGCCGCTGGGGGACTGGCTGGGTGTCGGTCGGCGGGTGGTGAGCAATTGCCCTGCGCATCATTTGTACATTTCAATCCTTTTATTACTGCTGTTGTCATTTTATTAGTGTTATCATTATCATTATTAGTTTCTTCTTTTCTGTTCTATTAAACCGTTCTTATCTCAACCCACGGGTTTTGCTTCTTTTTCCTGATTTTCTCCCCCATCCCACTCTGGGGGGAGGGGTGTGGGGGGGTGTGGAGTGAGCAAGTGGCTGTGTGGTGCTTAGTTGTTGGCTGGGGTTAAACCACGACACATCCCCTTATGAACTTCAAGCAATTTAACTAACAAATTCCTTCTTCTAATGAAAATAGATATTTAAAAGGTCCACACTACCCTTGGGACCAGAGATATGCCTTAATAGTAATGTATAATTTTATGCTTCTCTACCAAGAAAATATCAACTGAACACATCTACATTTAATTTCAAACAACCGTGAATATGAAAAGCCGGAGGGCCTGCACAGACACGGAAGATTTGATTAGATATAGTTTAAGAACCAGCTTTAAGTGTCCAGTATTTTATTTCATAAATTTCTGCATCATTATTTTTCCATTAGATAAGCAATGTTTTTCCTGCCACTGAGCACTGTATCAAATACACTGATATTTGTTGTTTAACCCAGGAAAAGTTCCTTCCAAGCACTGTTGCTTCCCCACCCCCCAACTTTGTTTGAAGTCTTTTATAAACAAAATCAATTCACAAAGAATTGACATCAACAGCTAGCAAACCCTCTGATTAACTCCCCATTCATTATTATTTAGGGAGTTCATTGAAGGAAGAGGGTTTATAATCACTTCAGAGTGTACTTCATTCAATTCTTAATGATGTTTAACATTTGTCAGATGTTTTTCAGCTCAATCATTGTATACAGAGGATTACAAGCAGTGTGTCAACTGGAACTGTCTGAAAATGAGATTTCTCCCTATTATGAAAAACTTTGGTGTGTTTTTTTTCCCCTAAATTTATTGTTTAAACCAGATCATAGAATCATAGAATGGTTTGGGTTGGAAAGGACCTTAAAGATCATCTAGTTCCAACTCCCCCTGCCATGGGCAGGGACACCTTCTACTAGACCAGGTTGCTCAAAACCCCATCCAGCCTGGCCTTGAACACTTCCAGGGATGGGGCATCAACAACCTCTCTGGGCAACCTGTTCCAGTGCCTCACCACCCTCACAGTAAAAAATTTCTTCCTAATATCTAATCTAAATCTACCCTCTTTCAGTTTAAAGCCATTAGCCCTTGTCCAATCACTACATGTCCTTGTAAAAAGTTCCTCTCTAGCTTTCTTGTAGGCCCCCTTTAGGTACTGGAAGGCTGCTATAAGGTCTCCCCAGAGCCTTCTCTTCTCCAGGCTCAACAACCCCAAACCTCTCAGCCTGTCTTCATAGGAAAGGTGCTCCAGCCCTTTGATCATCTTTGTGGCCTCCCTCTGGACTCACTCCAACAGGTCCATGTTCTTCTTATGTTGGGAGCCCCAGAGCTGAACACAGTACTCCAGGTGGGGTCTCACAAGAGCGGAGTAGAGGGGCAGAATCACGCCCCTCAACCTGCTGGTCACGCTTCTCTTGATGCGGCCCAGGGTACCGTTGGCTTTCTGGGCTGCAAACACACATTGCCAGGTCTTTTTGAGCTTCTTGTCAAACAACACCCCAAGTCCTTCTCTGCTGGGCCCACTTTCAATCCACTCATCACCCAGCCTGTATTTGTGCTTGGGATTGCCCTGACCCACATGCAGGACCTTGCACTTAGCTTTGTTGAATTTCGTGAGGTTCACAGAGGCCCACACCTCAAGCCTGTCAAGGTCCCTCTGGATGGTATCCCTTCCCTTCAGCATGTTGACCGCACCACACAGCTTGGTGTTGTGAATTTCAGAATCTTCCTCTTAATATGGGATATTTCAAATGAAACAGCTAGGTTTTAAATATACAATAAATTTTGTAGAAACTTCCAAAGGCAACTTCTGTGCAAATCTATTGTAGCCACTCCTGGGTCTGAGTTATTAATGCACAGCTTTCAGTCCTGAGAACATTTTTAGTTGGAAAATTTTATATTAATTTAAATATAAAGTGATCTTTGACTTAGCTATAAGTTTACAGCCACTGTAAACGGAATATTCATTATATCTCACAGTTTTTCTTATATTATGCTACCTTAGCACTGGCACTTTGTGAACCACATGTACTATGTCCACATGTATTCTGTTATCAGGACAGCATTTTCACTTTTGAGGCAACAGACAGGTCATCTCCACTCATAACCAATGTTCGAAACTTTCTGTAACACTCTGTGAATAAAATACCTTTATATAACCCTTCCTCTTGCTGCCACCCTGAATGCCTGAATCAGGCAAGGGAGATCTTTCAGCAGCGAGTTATTGGGAACTATGTGCTGTGTCACTCAACTTTGCAAACTCTAAGCTTTTTTAAGCATCTAGTGTAGTTTACCTCCACATACCCCATAAAACTAAATAAATTCATAAGTTAATAGATCAATCTAAATAGCAAAATTATCAACTTTTAATGTTCCTGAAAAATTGAAAGGAAAACCCCCATATTATTTAAGAATGTAAATTCTTCCTTTACATGTCCCCTAGTAACAAACTTTACAATGGTCTTGCATTAATTTGAAAACCATAATGAATTTTTACTATATGCCTTTAAAAAATTACTAGTTATTCAGTAATTTTAAGTAATGTCAAATTGCCTAAAAAATTTCAGTAGTCAAGTCTTGTCAAGTCTAATATTAAAAACTGCAAGTAGAATAAATCTCGCAGGAGAAAGCAGCTGTTTAATGTATTGTTAGAATTCAACATTCAGCAGCTGTTTGGTTGATCTGCATCACACCAGGGTTGTCTGTTCTTCAGCATTCTGTGCAATCTGAGGTAGATTTGTTCTTCACAAGACCAATGGGAGCTAATCATTTACTGACTCTGGAAAAGAGCAGAATAATAATTTGCTGCTTTTCCTTAAAAAACTGACTTTTTCTTAATATTTCAAGACAGCTTTTCTTGTTACATGAATATGCATAAAAGGCCAATTTCAGAGAAACAAGCTAATTTCATGATCATAATAAAAACTCTAAATATGAAGAATGATTTTTTTATTAAATAAATTAAAAAGCCATTACTAAAAATGGTTTAAAGTGAAATTCAATTAAAATTATTAATTCATTTCATTAAAAAAACAAAAGTATTCTTTGACACTCAAAAGGTCCACTTCATGTTTTTTAAAGAGGTATGAACATATTGTTCAGGCATTTATTTAAAAGAAACATTAAAAATACTGAATTACAAAATTTCAAGGAAATGCCTCTTAATTAAAGCATTTCTATGTGTTAGTATTACATATTTGGGGGTTTCATGCCACAGGAAAAAAACAACTTTTTCTTTTCTTCCTCTTTCTAGATGGTCTTTACCACACTTTTAGCCAAAGTTTAAATTTAAAGTTTTACCAGATTGTTTTTCTAGCTGTGATTACACAGTAGACAAAGTTGCTGAATCTAAAGTGCTGCATAACTTCACCACTCCATGGTTAGCAGCCTTTTGTGGAGGGGATCAGTTTATGCAGTGTTTGGGTAGTAGCTCCTGGAACAGACTGGAACAGACTTGGTAAAGGGACCTGGACCTTACCTGCTCATTCTTCACCTATTTTTTTGGTATCTCTAAGTGCTATAAAACTTTCCATGGTTTGAATTCTGGTTTTGACCTTCTGGTTATCTCGTTGTCCAAGATCACTACATTTCATGAGCTGAATCCTGTGCTGCTGCGGCTATCACAGGGAACAAATGGGATGAACGTGCACCAGGCACTGATGGGGAAGGGACAGCACTGGTAAAGCTTACAGGGAAAGACCAGAACTAATCTGTTCCTATGGAGGCACCAGTTATCCTCTCTTTTTCCTAAAGCAAGACAGGAGAGTGAGCATCTTACACAAGATTACTGTGGAGAGCAATAGGATGATATTGGAGCCATTCTATGAAGATGCAAAGAAAAATATTTCCACCACAAAATGAAAGTAGAGGAGATTCTGCCAGTAACTCCACTGTAAAGTTTAGCAGTGAAGTCACAGCCACTGCTATTGAAATGGCATCAATCTTTTCGCATAATAAAGCAATTCTGCATCTCCCCAAAATGCATAGGGCCCATTGTCATTGACTACTCAGAGGATTTGCACAATTAATATTCTGCCTGCATCAATGAAGTGCTCGTCATGAAGATCAAAGCTCTTTGATTCCCAACAATTTCCCAGCATAGCACAAAGAACATGATAAACCACCAAAGAACTTGAAAGGGAAAAAAAAACAGCCCTGACAAGTTAAAGTCTGTAGGTTATGTTTTAAACACTATCATAGTGAGCAATAGGACGACTATCAGAGGTTAGCAACTACTAAACATCTAACAATTCATCAATTTTGCCAGGTTTACATACCATATCTCCATTATCCACATTCCTACTGATGACATTTTTCATCCACCCATTCAGCTGCTCTTGCTGACATAATAATTTTAATGAAATCTATGTTTTTTAGCTTCAGTTATTTCCCTTGAAGTTTAGATTTTCATACAAGTAGAGAGGATACTCTCTTTTTATGTCAGCCTTTCAATATCAAGGCACACAAAAATTTTAACTCACTATCATTTTTATCAGTAATAATTCATCCCTGCCTGCACCCCATGGCCTGAATTAGGAAAAGAAATAAAACATGTTCTAACCCAGAGTCTAGAACTTTGTACCAAAAAAAAATTTTAAAAATACTTTACAGCTCTTAAATGCTCTCCATGGAACAAAACGCAAAGCATATTTTTGTTTCAACAGCTCATTAATAGGTCATAAAGTGAATAAATCTTTTGTATAGGAGCATAGGTAGTGTATAATGTTAGGATCTAATTATTCTGGTAGGTCTGAAGATCATTTGCTTAAAACTCTTGTTACCTGTGAAGAGGAAGAGGAAAAAAAAAAAAAGCCAAATCCTAAAAATATTAACTAACATTGTTTTCTCTCTGAACTGTGAGCAATGCATCTGTTCTGCCCTCCTCTTTTTTTTTTTTTTTAAGTATCCTCAAAATTTTATACCATAAACCAGTAAAGTTTTTCAAATAAAGCTGAGGACCATCAAAGCAGCTGTTTAAAAAAAACCAATCAAACAAAAAAACCAAAACCCAACCCCCCCAAACCCCCATCACGAATAAAGCCTACCACCACACACATCAAAAACACCACACTTGTTTCCACATTTTCAACTGCTGTTGGAAAAACTCAACCCCCCCCCCCGCCAAAACAAGTCCCAAGAAAATATATTATCACAAGAAAGTTGTAGAAGTTTAGCTAACTCTTAAAGAATGTTTTGTCATCCTCAATATGGAACTACATTGTTGGGGTTTTTTTTATTTTTCAAACACAAACACTGGAAATTACATACATAATTAGAAAATAATGAGAGTTATCATTTGATATGGGAGAGCAAATGGAAAACATCTGCTATGCATTTTTAATGATTTTTGAGAAAGGATTTTGATGCAACAGGAAAAGAGAGAAGTAGTACAAATTCCCAAAGTTCTTGATAACAAGTTTTATTAATAGTCACTTCTTTCTTACATCTTTTAAAATCTTTGGGATCAGGTCCTTTCTGTTGGTGCTTTGTACTGCAGTTCCATCACATTACTCCTAAATCACTTCCACCTTTCAAGATTCTAAATGAGAAATAATAAGGCTTCTTCCCATTTTTTTTGTATTAAACAAAACCAAGAAACCTTCCTCTTTAATTTTCATATTCAACTCTCCCCTTGTCCTTTCGTCAAACTCCTCAAAGAACAAGTGGAACAACTCATTTTGTCTTATTTACAGCTACAATGTATTTTATTATGAATGCACTAAAGATCCTTTGAAAGGATCTGGTTAATTTTACACCACTAAATATATCATATTAAATAAATAAATAAATAAATAAACCAAACCCACAATCTTAAAGGGAAAATTAAATGATTCCTCAATATGCTTTAATGTTCATGGAATCAATTTGATTCCTAACTCTATGATAACGTCTTGCACAGGCTGAAGTCTTCATGCATAGAACACATAATATTACTTTGGTAATTAAATATGCAGGAATGAAGGAAACAGTATTTTACTTGAAATGGCAAGATTCTGTTAATACAGTATAGCCCAAAAGGTCAAATTATTTACACATGTGAGAACACTGACTTAAATTCCAACTAATAGTAATCTAAAAATGTTAATCAGGACATGTTGCAACATATAAGTCTTAACTCAGTCACACCACCACCTTGTCACACTACCTTGGAAAGTCAAAAGGACTGTAAAATGTATGTAATAACAAAAATCAATTTCTTTTACTTCCCTTACAAGATGAAGGGGTTTTAGTGAGCATTAAGTTAGTTATTATTTGCTCTCGTAATTCAAATTGGATACCTTTTTTGCTGGTGAATGGAAATAGTAATTCCTTTAGCTGGACAAAATGAGGAACCTATACATAATGTGTGTGTGTGTGTGTGTGGATGGCTATATCACCACAGTTTTGCTGTTAATGTTAGAAAGTAATGTAGAAATAAATACATACCGTATGTGTAAAACCTACCAAGATTTCATTATTAAGCACCCTCTCAGGTTTATGTTGTAAACATTCCCTTTTTTGTCTCACCTGTGCAATATCCCTGGATTACCAATGATAATATATGGAGGCAATAAAAGTTGCTGCTTATCTCAGATTTTCTGGAGTATTGTTCACTTTATGGGGTCAATTTTTAGAAATTTGTCATTTCCATAGTGCTTGCAATTTAATGGTATTCAAGTGTTAACAACCAGCTGCACAAAGGAGTTCTACTGTCCTGAATTTCTTCTTTTAAATCTGCTGTACTGTAACAGAAGCAAGTAGATTTGAGTCTGCATTTTTCTATTTGTTATTTAATAGCAGTGATATCTTGTTGAAGCTTCCAGAACGGAGCTAAAAACTTCCTATAGCTGACACATATTACAGGAACATTGCTTAAGTGCATCTCTCCAGTTCTCATCAAAGAAATAGGAATATTTTGTTTCAGCATATATTTTCCTTCTGAAAGATATCACAACAGTCTGCTTGTCTTTGAAGGAACATTGAAGATTTAATTCCTTTAGGAACGCATTCTCACCGAGTGTTCTGAACTATGTGCAATGTAATGCTAGTATCAGTGTCAGAATGTCATTTCCCTTCTCTTAGATGCTTTAAAAAGAAAACAGACCCCTTCCACCCCCCAAAAAAACCCAAAACCCTAACTCCACCTATTTAACATTAATAGATATTTCAGAATCAAAACTTCTGAGCATAACAAGTTATATCCTTGTGTTTCTTATGGATCTGTGCAGGGTAACAACTTTGCAACCACAGAGGGGTTTTGTGCCCACCCAAAAGAACTTCAGTAAAGAACATTTCAGTGACGAACAGCAGCATTTCTTCCAAGTAACACATCCTGGTTTGTCGAGAAAAACCCACACAAGGTTATCCTCATTCTTTTTTAGCATTGGTTTTTACAAGTTAAGTGAAACATGATCATTTCTGGTTTAAAATCTTACTAGAGAAGGATAAGAATTTCATCTAGATGATTCTAACAGGCCTGTTTGGTTCTGAAAGAGGTTATAGGGATGAACTTGCATTATACAGCACAGGAGCTTAAAGAATTTTAAGACCTCATTTTTATTGAAACATTTGCTTGCCTACATGTACAATAGTAAACTTTCGGTACATATAGAGCACTGACTTATGATACTGAACAATATATGTCATTATTTCCCTGTAGTCTTGTTTTCTATAAATATAAACTATTTCTTATTTTATATGTCAATGTTAAGCTCTTTGGAGCAGTAACTGCATGTGGTGTGTCTGACCAATGAGATCCACATTTATGAATAAAACACCTCTGCTTACAGCAGTGAAGAGAATGCTACATGACAAACAACTAACCTGAAGATAAGTTGCTGTGAATAGTTGAGGACACTTAGGTAAAGCTTAAAATGTTACTCTATTTTTTATATTGTTGATGTTTTACATATCTATATGCTATTATAATTACTTTTTTTAATTTAAATAACTCTTTAAATAAATAATATCAAGCAACTCAGCACATATGGAAATTATTTCTGCATAGAAGAGACAGTTCCTGTTCTTAAACAAAATTAGTTCTTTTTGCTCTTGCTTGTCCAAGATCCTCCTGTTCCAACTGATTTCATTGTATTTAAAAGTTTTTTCCCCTCCCTCCACACACATACACACCACTTTGTTTTGTCTGGTTATCAGATGTTGATGGGTAGAGGATTTATATCAAAATTCTTGCAACTACTCAAACAGTGCACTGACATTAGATAAGGTATTGCAGGTGTGGAAAGCAGCACACTGTTGAAGTAAAATTATTTCATTAGGTGGACAAGATATGAAGTAATCTGAAGAGCTTATAATACTGTTTTTATCTGAAGATGCTGGCTGGCTGCAAGTAGCAAAGCAAGCTTCTGAGACTAAGTCCAGGTAATAACTAAAGGTGTACAAAATGTATTAGATAACCTAGTATTTTACACTTAGGAAAGGAGATGGGCCACATTAAAAAAAATATTTAAAAAATTCACTGCTCAGAATATCCCTCAAGTTTTGCTAAGGGTGATTGGGCTGCTTTTTACTTTACCCTGGTGTAGGTCAATTGAAACAGTACCTCTCCTTAAATCTCCAGCCTTCACTCTAATTTCTGAAAGACTCTCTTAAGCATTACAAGTACTTCTTCACTTCAGTAGTCTGTTCCTTGAAACACTGACTAAAGTGAACTTCACAGAAGTCAGCTGAGCCAGGGATTTACAGTTCACTTGTTTAACACAAGCACAGTGTCCTCTTGAACTGCAAGAGCAAGTCAGCCAGCTCCAGAAGCACATTCAGCTGCTCAGAAATAAATCTACTATACCTAACATTGTAAAGGCTACTTGTATTATGGATATTTTTTTGCTTCTAGAAGCTAAGCTGAAGATTTTTGCCACACACACACACACACACACACACTAATTTAAAGGAAGCACACAATTGTATGTTGTATTTCACATTGTTGGCAATCCTGATCTCTTCAGCAACACCCAACAGTGTAACTTCTTGCAAGATGATTCTGTATTCATATGTGATACCATGAAAATCAGAGATATTATCTGCTTCAGCATGGATTGTAACACAGTGCATAATAAAGCATGAATAATTACTAAAGCAAAAAAATTAAACAAAGTTAATAAAACTGTTGCGTACCTAGCATCAACAGTTAAAGAAACAAAATTGTTAAGTTCTAACATTTACCTATTTAACTGAGCAGTTACAAACAGAATTGAACTTTTAAATGCATTTTAAATGTCATACAAGCTGTATCACACCTAATTTGTTAGTTTCATATTACGCACATTAATGCATACTTTCTAAGAATGCATTAAGTTGGCTTATTTCTAGAACTTATTCTATTTCTACGACTACCTTGTACACAAATTTTAATAATCTTGAAGCTATCCAGAGGTAATGTGGTTTCGTTTTATAGTATAAGTGTTGTAAGAATGATCTATTTCTTCTGTCAGTAGTAAAAGCAGACATGCAAACTTAATTTGGCATTACTTTACAGGGCATTTCTTTTAGTTTCTATGTATAGTCTCCATCCCTTTTATACTACGTTCATGGCAGCCTAAATTTTCCATTAAACAATGCAAATAATATTTTAATTGTAAAGCTATGTTAAAATAATCATAGTTCACAATTATTAAATAATTTCTATAATAATTGAAATAGATATACATTGTGAAAAAACTATTTTTTGCAAGTGTATTGTTCTGGGGTTTCTTCTCAGCTGGATTGCAAATGGATTTTAAAAAAATCTTTTTGTGGGTCTGCTGAGAAAGTTTGGAGAAGTCATATCTCTGCTTCATCTGTAAAGTATTTTACAAAAGAGCAAGCTATCATATATGTTTTAGCAGCTATGCCTGAAAAGTGTTATATTGAAGAACAATTCAAGAAATACGCATAATGTTTTTGTTCACTTGTTGCAGAAAATTTACATATGAAAACCAATTAAAAAAATCATTACACACCGATTTGAAGTAATGATGTCAAGATTTATCTATGCATCAGATTTGGTTACTAAGGAACTAATCACAGGGTACTGAAAACAATGAAAATCTTTGCAGGTTTTTGTATATAGACCAGCAACTGAACACATTTGGAAAAAAGATCCCATGCACTGAGGTTCCAGTTAAAAATAAAATAAAATAAACAAACAAATTCACACCCAGTTTTTCCCCAAATGTAAATCACCTGACCTGTCTGAAGATAGAACAGCAACATTAACTTACAGTGAAGAACATGATTATTTCTCTGTTTCATTAATTTACATGAATATTCTAAATCTAAGTTGCTTTTGTTATTAGTTGTAAGAAATTTCACCTAAGATAGTTTATCATCATACAGTGTCATGTAGCACCATTCAAGCCAGTGTGGTCACAAATCAAGTGATGACAGAGAAAAAAGATGGAAAAGGATAAAAATAAGAAATAAGCACATGCACAAGCTTTAGCTGTAAATACAATCATGAAACTATTCATCTTCCTCTTAGCTAAGTAAAACACAGATTTTTTTATATTTTTTCTTTTTCCAGGTAAAATTTCAGGATATATTCTGAAAATATGGGGGTGGGGGTGTAAAATCAGTATGTATATATGTAATGAGTTGGGTACAACTAATATAGTGAACTTGCATAACAGTAGGAATTTAAATTAAACTATGGCTTCATAGATTACATGTTTCATTTTATGCTGACAATATGAAGTAGTTAATTTCCAATGAAACATTGTCATGAAAAATTAGTACAGAAGTAGTTGCTCATGCACATACAATACAAATACAATACATGGAAAACAAGACCCTGACATTTATGAAATTTGTGGTCAGCTGAGCATACAGTTCTAACAAACTGCATAATGAACAGCATTGTTTAAAAACTTCAGATAAAAAAAAACCAAGATGACTTTCAATTAGTCATTCTGGGAGGAAAAAAAGAGAGCAGCTATGTATTTAGATATCCACTGGGATATATAAAACTCAGTCTATCCCCCTAATGGATAACAAAAAAAAAAGTGCCATAGCAAGATATCATTAATCAAAAGAAACGTATCAGGGGTGGAAGAGGAAAAAAAAGAGGGACTAACATTCCTCTCCTTAGTTTGTACTTTTCATTTGAGATATAATTTTTTAAAATTGTTAAAAAGAGTATTGGAACAGAAATAATGACATCAGTTCTTGTCTTTATGTTCTTTCATACTCCACATACTTTGTTTTTTTCTGCTACTACTATTTGGAATTCATTCAAGTGCTTCCCAGCACTCAGATGTAGAAAGTTTCAAAATACAAAGAGACTTGATTATCTTAATTAGTCAGGTGAGAAAATTAAGACATTGAAGGACAAAGGGTCTTACTGAAGTGGTCATACTTGAATTTGATACTTCAGCAGCTTTACGGCAAGCAATATACACAATCTTTTAACTGTCTTTTAATCAGTTCAGTTACATAGTTCAAATTTTCTTCAGCCTTGGTTCTCTGTTAACAAAGTGCTTTTCAAATTACTATAGAAAAAAGGTAAAGGTTTCCCTCGCCCCCAACTTTTCTCAATACACCTGATCTTATAAAACTCGCTAGCTGAAGTCCTTTGGATGCAAGGCACTTTTTCAAGCAAGATATCTTTAGTGTTCCCTGCAGCCACTACAAAGTAGACATTTTCTTTCTCAAAGCAGCATGCAGGATAGTAAAGCAGCATTGCAAATCCCAGAGGGCATAAATAGCTATACCACAGAACATGTGTTTCCAAGGAAGATTTATTCCATTGAAGCATGGAAATGCCTTCATACAGAAGATCTCTGGGGTTTCATCTGAGTATTTTAATTAAGTGCAAATGCCAAAATCAAAATCCTATTAAAGTTCCAGTTTTGGTCTTGAGTTTCCCCAGGTGGTAAATGTGATATGATAACACGTCACAATGGGAGGAAAACCAGGAGGTGTTCAAAGCATCGTTGAGCAGAAATACTCAAGAGTAATATGCACACACTACTTATCACATAACTTAAGCAGGACTGTTTAATTGAAAAGCGTGTAACGTGATTTGATCTGCCAAGCAACCTTCAAGGTTTTAGTGATAAAACCCTTTGGAGATATCCTTAATAGCACAGTGTTTGAAGCATAGGATGAACAAACCAGCATTGCTGAAACCTTTTTTACTGTGAATATCTCGGTATGATTACCTATAAAAGTTCACAAAGACCCTCTCTTCAGAAAATGGAAGTCACCATCAAAGTTAAAACCAAAAGATGACAGAGGTCCAGACTGTTGTCTATCACTACATGCAAGAGAAATCTCCTTACCTCACAGAGGGCAAAACATTAATTTAGAGATATATAAGAGAGATTGCGTAATCTGATGCTTTGCATCAGTAGGGAACTACAGTTAATGACCCAAGAAGGCATTTCAAGTCCTGTTTGATATGGACAGGCAAAAAACTACACTGCTGTATGTGGTTTTTGCAGCATATGAACACTGCTGTCATAGCCAGAGTTTAAAAAAAAAAACAAAACAAAAAACCCAACCAACCAACCACCAACAAAAACATAGTCTGATCAATTACAGTTTCCAGTGCATATAAAAATCCAATAAAATTAAATCATTTGCCGGGGAAACTAAGACCTATGTGACCAAATACAGTATATGAATATGGTCAAAAAGGGGTTGTATGAAATCTGCCTACAAGATCACTAAGGGGTCAAATAAGTCTATATTTTACAGACAACTAGTAGTAGAATTGTTGAACTAATTAAGGTTAAAAATAATAATATTTCTTAAATAAAAATAGTACAAAAAAATGTTGAGTTTGAAACAACTGTTTTGCACTTCAGACACCATTAAGTCTTTGTTCTGTTTTAGATTATCAATCATTACCTAAAACACCTTTTTTGCTTGGCAACTAATGCATATGAAGAAAAACCTTGAGTGGGTTTTCCCACCTCTTCCCATCTCCCCCCAACATCCCCCACTCCAACCACTGAAGTGCACTACTGGAGTGAGGCAGAAAGGGCTGCGTGACTCACTAATGGCACCTTTCTCAAGAACAAGTATATTCTAACAGGATTCTCTCCCAGGACTAGGAATAACATTGTCGACAATAAAAACTCCATTCTATTTATATCTCATTTCTCTAAAATATAAGTATTTGAGCAAAGCTTGTCAAAGCTGTCCGCAAAGAGCATATTCTTCAAGCTGCAACATATATGCTCTACATTTTCCTAAAGTTGCTTAAATCCTACAAGTATACTCACAAAAGCTGTGATCATGATTACATTTTTAATCTCATGCAAAGTATATAAAAATAGAAAAAAAAAAGCTATGCTTCACTAAGACTTAAATCAAATCTGAATCCTAACTTTTTCTCTGAGTTTAGCTTTGGTGTTTTTTGCTAGACTCAAAGAGTTGGCTGATATCGACGGGTAGTAGACTGAATAACAAGATGTAAGGAAGGCATATTAGAAGTTGAAAATCACCGAAAATCATTGACAAAGAATTGTGCAATAGTGGAGCTGCAGAAAGGTAAAAGGAAATACAATATTATTAACTTTGAAATTAAGAAAAAAAAAGTGTTCATAAACATCCTAGCCATATAGTTAATGTTAGAATCTTCAACCCCAAACTTCCACTATACCACGTTAAAACAGCATTTTCAGCATTTTCTTCCCAGAAGATAGTGACATCCTCTAAGTACAGAACTATACTGACTCCATAGCAGTGTGGATTGTACCTCTTCCTAAAACCTCCTCTTCCTAAATAGTCACATTTGAATGAAAAACAGGAAAGTCTGGGAAGTCTTTTTTTCCTATGAGCTTTGAAGTTTAGACCTCCGCTCCCCCCCCCCCGCCCCATGCACTTTCATATCTTTATTTTAAGTGAATAAGCTCTCAGCATGAAACACTCTTTATTTCTCTACTACTTCTGTAACACAACAGCTAATACATATTTATGTTTTTTTAAGCTAGTTAATCTTAACCCAAATCAAGATAGTTGTATCTTTAATTCATGTCTCAGTTTTAACCAACACAGAAACTACAGAGCTTCATATTTTACTTTTTATCTCTGTGGATGCAAGATCAGAGATGAGTCACAAAAAGTTTAAAAGTTCTTTAGCTCTAGTGACTACACTGTCACATAAATAGCTCCATTTTCTTTTAACCAAGGGACCTAAACTGAGTTATATGCTGCTGAGAGGATTCTATTTGCATTATGTTTACTTTGTTGCCTCCTTTCTATGATCATGTTTTCATCACTGCCTGCCTTAACCTCATTAGCTAATCTACTTGGAGATCACCTCAGGTCATGCTTATTCAGAGCAGACAAGTTCTACTGCATGGAGCCGATAAATCAAAGGGAACACAGACTTGTTTAGAACAGAGATTTGTTTTGAATTCTCAACAGTTCTCAAGGACTGTCATGCCACATACATACAACTCCAGCCAGACAGAAACGTGATTTTAAAGAAGATAATCCTACAATCAGTTCTAGATTGTGTTTTTATGATGGATTCCAAATGTTTTACAAGTCCTTCTCTGTCTATTCCTACATCTGTATTACTCATGGTAATTAAAAAAAAAAAAGAGAGAGAAAAAAATCAACTCGATAAACCATGGAGTAAGAATAGAAAACCGGATCTATACAAAGACTTGGAAATTCCAACACAGAGATACTAAAGCATCATTTCAGCAGTTGCCTAACAATGCAGTTAGCGAAGCCCCCATGCTCAGGATTCTGCTGTTAAAGGCTGCCCATGCTTTATGGTGCTTGTGGTTTGCCACCAATGAAATCTTGATCCCACCAAGTGCTTGGAACTTAGAGCAAGGATTTTGAACAAGTCAGCCTGTTAACCAACTGAATACTTTGTATATTGGCTCACAGTGTAAAGTGAAATATACCTCTTCTTTCTGTTAGGAAAAAACACCACAAAACAAAACCCAAAACAAACAGCCAGATTACACAAGACAGAGCACTTGCAAAGATAGATACTTAATTTCCCCAATGCAGTAGCCAAAAAATAAGTGTGGGTTGGTTTTTTTTTTTTTAATTTACCAGTTTCTCCAGGAAATGTACAGGGAACCATTTCGCAGCAGTATGTTTAAGACATCTTTGTTTGGGGTTTAGCTTACATGTCCTTTGTGGCTCTGCCAGCTGTAAGTGATGTTACAGATTTGGCCCTCCTTGCTGTAACAGCAACAAACCATAGTGTCATGGTTTAACCCCAGCCAGCAACTAAGCACCACGCAGCCGCTCACTCACTCCCCCCCCATCCAGTGGGATGGGGGAGAAAATCAGGAAAAGAAGTAAAACTCCTGGGTTGAGATAAGAACGGTTTAATAGAACAGAAAAGAAGAAACTAATAATGATAATGATAACACTAATAAAATGACAACAGTAGTAATAAAAGGATTGAAATGTACAAATGATGCGCAGGGCAATTGCTCACCACCTGCTGACTGACACCCAGCCAGTCCCCGAGCGGCGAATCCCTGCCCCCCACTTCCCAGTTCCTAAACTAGATGGGATGTCACATGGTATGAAATACACTGTTGGCCAGTTTGGGTCAGGTGCCCTGGCTGGGCATGAGAAGCTGAAAAATCCTTGACTATAGTCTAAACACTACTGAGCAACAACTGAAAACATCAGTGTTATCAACATTCTTCACATACTGAACTCAAAACATAGCACTGTACCAGCTACTAGGAAGACAGTTAACCATATACCAGCTGAAACCAGGACACATAGTCTCCTCCCAAAGCACTTTTCCCATTTCTGTGGCAGGTGAGCTCTTTATGAAAGTGTGAACTAGGTAGGTTTGTGGGAGAGGAACTGTAGAGGGGTAAGTGAAGAATTCGGCAGGGCTGGGGAGGGGGTGGAAGGGAGAGGAATCCAATACCCCCAGCAGACTATCAAAGCTTCCCAGTCTCCTCAAACAACTTGGAGTCATCTGACAGCCCCTTTCCAACATCCTGTGACTCATCTCAGCCACCAAATGTATTAGCAACCTCAAAAACACCTCTGCTGCTGTGGGGCAGAAATTGTTCTCCCTCAAGGTTCCTGAAATAACTAAGTTATTTTGTCCTTATCCTTAGGCCAGCTGATTTCAGATACAGCTTGCACTATTGAAAAGCCTCAAAACAGATTTTCAGGAAAGTAGAGTCTTAAATTTCATTTTTGTGTAATGCCTAGGCATCTTAATGTAGGATGTAGAGAAACGTCACTCTTAACTGGGGATTCACATCCCTGAATCCTCTTCTGGATTTGAGTGTCTAAATACTTTCTTTCAAAAAGCTTTCCTTTCAAAACAGCTCCCAGGAAATAAAGAAGTGATACTCGTCTTTCAGCTAATGAATAGAACGATGGTTAAACCCAAGATGCTACTTCATGTTTCTTCTCTACTTGAAAACATTCAAACTACTTGGGTAATTCCTCTTATTGTAATGGTTTCATTTCACATGTCATAAATGAAGAGCGAGAGAGATCACAGCACTATATCCTACTAGCTCAGACACTTACGTGGTACATTAAACAGCAGGAACTTTGCTACTGAAGCTTGAACTTCACTAACTAACCTAATTTAACAGCTGAAAACTGATTCTACAATTTGACCCAAATTATTGCAACTTTGTCCAAAAGTAAAACCATGTTTGGATTTGCAGTCCAAGAAGCCTTGGTGAATCAGATCCTCAGCATCTCCCATGCATCACAACTTAGAAAGATTTTTGTTGTGTGCCATAAGCACAATGTCATTTTTTAAGTGTTCACTTATTTCATAACCTAAAACTTTTCATAGTGACCATGCAGGAAGCTATACTTGTTTTTTTAATAGCTGTTTTCTAGTCTTTGGATGGTAGAAGTTCCAAGCCAACAAAATTTGAGTTTTCACTAGCCTAAGATGACATAAAAAAAACAAAGTAAGTATTATATTATCTGTCAGCAAGACTAACACATGTAAAGAGAACAGAAGAGGTGCACTTTACTGATAAACAGCTTATACAAAACTGTAACTTTCTGTTTAACATCTTCACCAACTTTTTCCTTTTATCTGGAAGCAAATCCAATTGTTTCCCTTGATATGCTAAGGGCATTCCGTCTCATGAATGAAATATAAAGGTCAATTTCTTCCACATTGACATTCACAAGAGTACACGGGGCATTTCACATAAAAATATTTTGTTCACTGCTGATTGTCAGACAAGCCTGCCTTCTCAGCTTCCCCAGATCTCTACTTAGTCATCCAAAGAAAGACTTGCAGCATAGATAATCACCATTTGGATTACTGAGCAACTAGCTATGACTGCCAAACAGGCAGAAAAAATCTACTGTACATCATATGAGCATGTTCTTCATTTTGTTTGATGAAATAGTGGCTACCCTGCAAACAAATATCTGAATAATCCTTTTTCAGCATCTATGTAACTTCCTTTTATACAAGTAATGTGAATTTTAAGTGTTTCCACAATACTTTTTAAAGGTTAGAAGTATATTTCCACTTTTAAGGAAATCCAAGAACTTACGCTATGAAGTCCACCATGTAAACAAGCAAAAAAAAACAAAAACAAAAAGTCAACATTTTCAACTGGTGCCTAATACTGAGGAAAGCACAACTCCTTTGTTGCTTAGGTTCCTACTGAGGAATGGCTCCCTTTCTGACCCTACACATGATAAAAACAGAAAAGCTGCCTGAAATCCTCAATCAGTATTATCAAAAAGAATTGCTTTATCATCAGATTATCTAGGCCTGATTCTAAGCATCCTAATATTCTTAGACCAGGCATACCCCTCAAAGACAGCAGCACCAGGAGTTGTTTCTCCCTCACATTTGCCTTGTAGCTAGAGTATTTCTCTAAAGAGTTGAAGATAAGGTTCAAATCTCCTCTTCAGGGAAGCTCCCAGGTATTTCTACACTGGGGTCAAACTGCAGGCTCACTCATCTGGATATATGAGCCAATTTCAAAAGCACAAAGGCGATTACTGTAACACTGTAATTATGTCAGTACTTATCCCAGTACTACAGTTGCTCAACATGATGAGCTACATGCTGCCAAACCAGTATTGTTTGACAGTACCCAGGTAGCCAGGTGTACATACAGATAAGTTTTAATTGTATTCAGTCTCTTTGGCAGAAAGTGGCATTCTTTTTTTTTAAAAGGCTTCCAGATAAAATTCTTACAAACAACTGCCTGCAAGATTGCCATCTGCACTGGGAAAGGTAGCAGAAACTACCAAAAGACAGGGAAAATAAACAAAAATCCCAAACCACATCAAACAAAACACTGTGAAGAATGATACCAGATGGAGTCAGAACGGCTTTTCAAAAGTGTAAGAGTACCATTAGGCTTGGGAACTAGCATTTAAAATAGTTAACAAGTTCATGGGTAAGGGAGATCCGAGCAATATTGTCAGCTACAAGGTTTTCAAGATTGCTTGCTAAAGCCTCTTAAACAAGCTAAGTAGTCAAGGGATAAAAGGATGGTCCTGTACAATTCGTTGAAAGATTAGATAAGGTGAATTTTCATAGCAGAGAAAGGCTGTGAAGAGGGTTTCATGCTATTCAACACTACAAATACATATATGACCTGGAAAAGGGAAAAAACAATGAAGTGGCAAAGGTTGCTGATGAAATTACATTGTTCAAAACAGAGAAGTTGAAGGATGGCTCCAAAGAACTGCAAAAGACTTTGTGAAACTTACTGGACTATAAATTGGCAGATGAAATTGAACATAAAAGTGTGCAGGGATGCAAGTAACAAAAAAAAAAAAAAATCCCAGCTGTCTGTATATACTAATGGGCCTACCCCTATTAAAAGAAAACAAAATTTGGGGCTACAATACATAGTTCTGAAAAAAAAATAATACAACAGCTTAAAGCATAACAGTACTAAAAATAAACTTAGTAATTATTAGGAAAGCTGCTGTGCCTGACAGAGCCTACAGAGTAACTATTTGGAGATATTAGAAAAAAAACAAAAAACCCAAACAAACAAAAAAACCAACCCACAAACAGTTCCCAAAAGGCTCAGAAGCTGAAGAATTGTAAATTAAGAGCTCAGAAAAATCCATGGTCAAAAGGCAGTTGTTTTCAGAACATGTTAGAAGCCAGCTATGTGGAATGATTTCTCAGTAAACGTAGTATTAACATCAGCACCAAAAGAAATGGACTAGTAAAAAAGAAAGTCTCTTCCAACAAACAGTGCGACAGCTTGCCCTGATCACAGACTCTTACAGGTACTCCCTGAGCAGTGCTTACATAGTAGCCAGTAGAAAAATTCATGACAGCTGCACTATATTCCTTTACAAGATTTTAGAGGATGCATTTTCTGTGTTCTACCCAGTACCTGTTATCGACCTAGAATCGACCTAAGACAGGACAATTTGTTCTTAAGTAATGGAAAGAGTGTGACAGTCTCATAAGGGCTTCCCTTCTAAAGTAGGGCATAGAATTGCTTTATTTCTGGTATTCAATTTGTCACATTCCTAAATATTCTCAAAAATAATTGTAGTTGAATTTAAAACAAATCTCATTGGGCTGGTCTTGTAAATTTATTTCAAACTAGGATTTATTTATTTGTATGTTAATAATTTTTTTTGCCTCTTTACTAGTCATGAAGTTGTTTACCCAGCAGACCTCTCTGTTGTTGCGCGGCTGCTCTTCCTACTTTGATGTTGCAGAAATAATTAAAATTAAAGGAACAGAATGTTACTTCATCTCCAAAATGGCCCTATACATTCACAAATAATACAACCCCTTGAATATTTGAAGTGAAACACTTAACTGTAAGCAGATCCTTTACAAATGTAGAGCAAAAGGACTGTGGGCTAAAAGAAAGACTCCTCATTAGTGATCATATGCACATGGTATCCATCATCTTTCACTGAGAAGTGTACCGACTAGTTTGGATAGTAGCTTTGAGCAAAACTAGAAACCCTTTGGTTTTCCACCACACATATACTACAGTTTTAGTCTCTCTTCTGGCAAAGTAACAAGTTCCAGTACACACTTGCTGAATAAGCCCTTAAATAAACCGTGCTAGAATATGACCCACAGTTAGAAAAAGCACAACTAAAGCCACACATGCATCTCAGAATTTACAAAGTATTGACAAATGTAATGACTTACCAAGCAGACAAAAAACTGTAAGAAGAATTAGGTGTTTTGCTGAACATTCAAGGAAGTAAACAGAAAAGGCAAAACTTAGTAGACTAGGGTATTATCCAGTGTGTTACCTGTAAGACACAGTTTCTTCTGCTATTCTAGGTACAGTAACCTCTGCAACCACCACAAGAGGGTTTGGCTTACCTAGCAGAGCCTTTAATCAAATCTACAAAATGTGCAAACCTGCAAGTTTATTTGATCAGACATACTTTATAACTAGTATACATTATGACATTTGATAGGGAGGATTCTTTTCTATAGCTGCTTCTTTAAAATTATGTTCTTTACATGCTAGTCATTAAAGAGACAGTGTTCCATAAAGAATCCCATAGTTTCAAAGACTGACATTTTTTCAAGTTGTGTTTTCTTTACATTAAGGAAGAATACCGTTTTTCATTTCAAGTGTATTGTATTTGGCTTTTGTGGAGGTCTGAAAAGTATCCGAAAGCACTAACTTTGTACAGAAAAAAACCCATTACTTATTAATATATATAATGTTTTTCATTAAATTCATTTCTTACTAATTGGCAAAAAGCCATGAACAAAGAAAGGCTACTAAAGCCAGAGGATACTTTCTGTTTAACAGTATTTCAAGTATAAGAGCCTAGTCATGTTACTTCTTCTGTTGCTGCTTTGAAAGGAGCTAAGGACACTGAAGCCTATTTTTGAGTGTACTGGAAAAAGATCCTAAATAAATACATAGGCTGCAATATTCCAGGTAACAATTTATTTTTTCCTCTCTTCAACTTTGCTTTTGCAGATGCGTTGCTTTCACTTTCTTGAGGTGGGAGAACCCACCTCAAGGCAGAGGTATGCAGCCCCTCCTGATGGCTCTCCTGCCCAACACCAGCAAAACTATCAATAAGTAGGAATAGCATGAGGTATGGTGACTGACACCAGTGAAGTAAGATGAGTAATCAGTATATCTGGCTAAGCTGTTCCATATTTATTGGTCAAGCTCCCAACTCCATTTTTAAATGTAGAATTTCTTCCACATGCTCACCTCTATGATAGGCTAAAACTCCAAGAACATCTTCTCTTTACTCATTTGAGGACTATAAACAGAGATGGAATTTTCACTTAAAATGAGTGGAGAACTCTGACAAAAAAAAAATAGCGTTACCTTTTCCTTTCTCATGGAAAGCTGGGCAACAGTGATGCTGAGTCCTGAGAAATCTTATTTTCAATTAGTCTTGCATCTTTTGCTGTCATCATTGATAGTAAGTTATGGTATGTTTAGAATTTCTGGGGAGAATATGTTTACTGTCATTCATCACTGTGATTTATGGAGATCCCATAGCAGCAATTAAAAGTGGTTGTTTAGTCATATACTGTCACCAGAAGAAGGATATTGACTGTAGACTGGAACTATTCAGGGGACTGCAAATGTTTTATTTGAGAGTCACACCTAAAATATGAGCCAAATAAGCGTTATTCTTTAGGGTCCTTTACACTTTTCAAGAAAATCAGAATTCTTGGCCAACAAAGAGCCTTTGGTTTAAATGTTTGTTCTGCCTCTAAAGTCAAATGAAACACTTCATTAACTCATTCTTAGCCAAAATTCAAAATTATGAAAGGCTGACTGGCTTTCTTTGCAAATAACTCTGTGCTGCTATTGGTAACACTCACTTGGTGCCATACAGAAGACCTGAGTGTAAATGCCATACTTATTATTCATCTCTTGGTCAAACAGCGGTTGCACGATGCATAAGTCAGTGCATAAACTGCAATAACATTTGCTGGAAGATTTAGACACAAAAGGTGATGAAATAAAAAAGGAAGCATTTCTTTTGCTCCACAGCTCAAAGCTGTTCTTCACATCAGGGTTTCAGAGAGACATAAAAACATAAAGCTTTGTATCATAAAGATCCTGTGGTGATATATACAAAGGAGAATTTAAGTTTTGGCATTCCTAAAGTGAAAATGAACGAGGCGTTTCATACAAGAATAAGACTTCATCATATCTCCTATACTAAACAATTAAAACCTCTAATAAGTGCAAGTTACTTTTCATCAATTCTCTACCATCAGGGCACGCTTCAGAGATTCATAAATATCTGCTCAGCAAGCTCACTGGAGTGGTGAAGTAAATCCCAGGGAATAGTAATAATCAATAAAAGAAAGTAGATACAGAAGTGTCATGGTATGAGCTGTCTGCAGCACTGCAAAGGACTACTTCATGCTGCAGTGCAACTGCATGGGCATCCATGTCAATATTCAGTGAAACAGCATATCTACTCTAACAGACTCAACAAATCAAATAAAGGTGATCACTCCTAACTGGAGCATGAAGCAATGCATATCCTGTAAAAACATTATTTTACAGAAGCAGGTCTCTTGTAAGTCTCCAAAGCTATCAGTGAAATAGCTGATGTGACCTTCAGTTTCCAATTTGCAAGTATTTTTAGCAAACCATAACTGTCACCGTTGATGAAACTTTCTACTACCATACCTAAAACTTTGTAAAGCTTCCATTATTCCTGAGTAATTGGTAATAAAGTTGTTCTAATGGGTGCTTATGCGTGACTGCAATATTAAGAAAATACTCTTTGATTTAAAGCACTTCATTTTTAACAGGAAGTAGCATATATAATTTTCAAAATTTCGTAGTTGGTTTACTCTAATAACACTTCAAAACGTCAAATAATTTCTTGCTTCTGCTACAGAATATTTTTGATAAACACTAAAAATCATGAAATTTCTCTACTTTCCTAGCTAAAGCCCAAATTTTTTTAATGAAATCTGCAAGATGGAAGAAAAATCATGACTCAAGAAGCTGTTACATATGTATCATTACAACACTAAGTTAAGAACTCATAACAACTAGATTTCCTAAGTCAAGCCTAAGTTGAATACAATCACATTTTTTAAAGTGCATTTTTATAACCAAAGAAAACCCTACAACTTTATTTTATCTAGGTATAACTTACTCACTAAGCTTACAGGAGATTTGGTGTTTACTCAAAGGGGTCCTCCCTCTCCACATAATTTTTCAGTGACACTTAAAACTAATTTATAGGAATTATTAAACAGTTTCTTCGTGAACTGGAAAACCACAAGACAAATATCCTTTGAAAAGATTTCTCGTTTAAATGTGGATATCAATCATCAAGTCACACAGGTATTTGGCAGTTCACTTTTTACTGCTCCTCAGGGAAAGCGTCACAATAGAAAGCAGATACAGAAAAGGCTCATACTACTGAGTATAAGTTATTAATGAATATTTGTGTTCGGTTTAAGTGGTAAGGCTATGACTGTGGGGACCTGCAAGGGTGGCTTCTGTGAGAAGAGACCAGGAGCTGCCACCATGTCAGACAGAACCAGTTCCAGCTGGCTTCACTGCTGGCCAAAGCTGAGCCCATCAGTGACGCTGGTGGTGCCTCTGTGATAACGTATTTAAGAAAGGGTAAAAAATGCTCCATACCAGCTGTGAGAGAGAGGAGCGAGAAAAGTGTGAGAGAAACAGCCCTGCAGACACCAAGGCCAGTGAAGAAGGAGGGGGAGGAGGTGCTCCAGATGCTGAAGCAGAGATTCTCCTGCAGCCCGTGGAGAGACCATGGTAAGGCACGTTGTCCTGCTGCAACCCATGGAGCAGACCACGTGAGAGCAGACATGCGCACTGCAGCCAGTGGAGGACACCACACCACAGCAGGTGGATGTGCCTTGAAGGAAGCTTTAACCTGTGGAGAACCCACACAGGAGCAGGCTGCTGGCAAGAACTGCAACCCGTGGAGAGGAGCCCATGCAGGAACAGTCTGTTCCTGATGGACAGTACCCCATGGGAAGGGCCATATTGGAGCAGTTCATGAAGCATTGTATCCTAATTAATCTTCCCCAGTCAAGTTTGGTTTGCCCATGATGGTAATTAGCAAGTGATCTCCCTGTCTTTCTCTCGGCCCATGAGATTTTTCATCTTATTTTCTGCCCTTGCCTTGCTGAGGAAGGGGAGCAAGAAAGCAGCTGGGTGGGGGTCTAGCAGTCAGCCAAGGTTAACACACCACAATGTTGTAGATCTAGGACAAAAATTATCTAGCCATAAAAGACTCTGGAACAGCCTTCCAGAGTCATCTAAAAATAGAAGTTAATTGTTTTATGAAAGGGCTGATGTGATAATTTCCTGCAGCAATGACGCAGGACATCAACAACCCCAATGTCTTTTGTAATGATAGATCTCCAAAAGTCATACCATGAAAAAAAAAAACAAACCCAAAAACAAAACCACACACACAAAAAAACCAACCCAAAACCAGCTGTTGAACTGTTCTGATCTGCATTTAGCACAAGAAACCCAGTGCTATGCATAAGACCTTTTAATCAGACCCTTAACACCTCTTTTCAGATAAATACCTTTAGAAATGTATTCAACAATGACTGTTATCAGTATTTTGGAAAATAGCAGCATGCTAATGTCAGTGACTAGCTCCTGACAGCATTCAGGTCTAAATGAAATAGAACATCATTTTATATTACCCTGCCTACAATTTCAAGCACTGCTAGTGATTTTGGATTCCCAGTCTGAAATCACTCAGAGGGTGATTTCTAGAAGGCAGGTACTCAGCATTGTCTGAAAATCCTGTACATGTGACAATACCTTTTAAAAAACAACAAAGTCACTTTCAGAATTCCCATTCCACTTTTTACTTACAAGTAATTCTCAGCACAAAGATGTTGCTACTTTAGTTTAATGAAAGCAAACAGGAAAGAACAAGGGGGGCTGGAGAATCTGTGAAAGAGTACCAACTACTGAATTTAATAGCTTTTTGTGCAAGAGCACAAAATTCCCTGCCTTACTGAGCTGTAATTTAACATTGCTTGCTTATACTGTTACAGGTCTGAATTGACAATATTAAAAATTATCCGTCTTTAAGAAACTCACTTGAGTACAGTCTGTGTTTCAAACAAACATTGGAGTAAGAATAACTTTAAATTAAAACAAATCACTATGAAGCCAACTATAAGGTTTAACATGTCAAAAGAGAATTCTAGATGTTTTTTAAAAATACCCACATGAAAGCAGAATGTAAATAAGACCTGCCAATAGACACAAATATCCTGAGGAATATCAGTCAAAGGGAAGAACTCCAATTTCTACAATAGTTTGTTCTCATAGTGTTATGACATCCAGTGTCTTCCAGATAAAAAAAGCAATAAAAAGTCTATCCTAGTTGTAAGCCCTAAAGTAAAGGATTACTGTGATAAAGTCAAGCTGTTGTCTCTGTAGAGCATTTTAGACTGTCTACAGAAGCAGAAAAAAAAAAAGAAAAAAAAAAAAGGAGAGTTAGACATAAGTACAGGAAGAATATCTCTCTAGTAGTGTTTGACATTAACTAGTGAAAAGCCCTTAAACTGTTAGACTGGTGCTTCTCCTTCCTAGAGTTCTTACCATGTTTCTTCAGGTTGTAAGGTGTTGAATGATATTTTGCAGCAAAGAGTACATGATAGGTTCTCCTAATTTTATAGGACTCAGACATCTACATACAAAAAGCGATGAAATCATAATCACAGTATAAACAACAAAAAAAAGATGCTGAACACAATACTTACAATATAAAAGTACAAAACTCTGGGGAAAGAGATATTGCTGTAATTTCCCAGTGGCTGGGAAAGAATTGATTCCAGGTGCTGCAATTAATTCATTGGGAAAGAAATAAGTGGATAACAGCAGAGAATACCAAATTCCCAAGGTTGATTTATTCATAATTATTTGTATGCCTGAGCAGGTGTCTTGATGGCAACATCAGCAGCAAATTTTACAATTCACAGGTGTAACACCCCTTTCAGAACTCCAGCAAAACCAGCTGTGTTTGAACAACTTCAGCCTGTCAGCAAACAGTTTTTCATACTCCTGCTTTTCCCAAGACACTGTCCCCAAAACTGCTGCAAGCTTGTTCCACTCTTCCATGACAAAGAAACTAAAGCCTCTTTGTGCTTAGGCACAATCGTAAGGTTATTTGATGTATTCCTGGTTTGTGACTACTTACATAGCAGGAGTAGCAATTCCCTAGTGTACAGAAGCAAGGCTACTATTTGCAGTCTTCGAATTTTCCTCAGTTACAAGCCATGCAAAACTCCAGTGAAAAGTCTGGAGTTTGCCACAGAACTTACAAATCCATTTTAGATATTCATAAACACCCATTCCAAAGGTGGGGTAGCTTCAGAATCAATAACATATTTATCTTTATGCTATCGCTGTGGAAGACTGTTTTGATTTTACAGAGTGGGGCATAGGAAACTAGAGTCCTGAATCCACATTCGATGACTGTGACTTAAATGACTATTCCTTAAACCCAGGAAGAATCAGCCATTTCATAACAGGACTAAAAAGTACCTCAAAGCTCCATTGCTAAAACCACAACTTTCTAATAGGAAATATGGTGTCATCAGTGCAAAACTAAAATATGCTTTTCTCTCTGCTGTGGCTGCTTTATTTTGGCATGTAGGGAGAAAAGATAGTCTTATTCTTAAGTCTCAGTATAGAAATCTATCTATAAACCCTGTAGAAGTGAAAAGATATTAAAAATGCAGTTTTGCATGTGCTCTGTAAGTTCTCAGATACAACAGATATACTCTGATTTGTTACTGTTTTTTTCAATGGTGAGAACACGGTTTAAAAGGTTATGATTTTAATGGGCTATTCAAACAGTGTAAAGGAAATCAAGAAGAGGAAAAAGTCTCTTCCATAGTACCTCTAATTTTGTTAAACACTGAAAGCTGTGAGAAACACTTGTGCTCAAGCAAACCTATTAAAAGCCACTAAGACTGAAGTACCAAAAAGCATCAGTGCAGTAATTCTAACCTCACTTAGATACAACAATGCAGCAGATTTATTGTTCCACCAATTTTCATGACTTATCCTCAAGGTCTCTCTGGTCTACGTATGAAGGCCAAATCCTTTTTGCTGTTGGATATGTGGTCTAGCTATCCCAAGGAGTGAAAGCACAAGGCTAGCAGAGAACAAAAGCAGCTGCTACACTGAAGGCAGTGCTTTTAAGAATGGCATTTTAGTTCTAATGAATCTCTTCTTGACATCCGAGCATATCAGAAGTACCGCTTTCTTGTACCATTGTGATCTCAGTTCCCTGCTTCTCAGTCAGCAGGGGCTGAGATTGACAGCTCACTTAACTTCATAGGGAGAGAGACTACCTCTTACCTCATGTAACTTAAAAGTGAGCCTTCTGGCTGGATAAGAGAGACAGACTCCAATGGGAGAGACATCTGTTCTTACTCAACTAAAAGGAAGGTGGTTCTGATGCCAGGATTCAAAGGCAAAATAATGAAAATAGGGCAGAGCGGAGGCGCCTTTTTACACAGAATGATACTTATGATCCCCTAGTGGATGTCTCCTATGTTAAACTTCAAATTTTATTCATATCTACAACAGCATGTGTCTTGCTCATTAAAATAATTCAATATCATTATACAGTGATATTTTACTATGAAATATGCTCCATGATGATCTTGAAGGTCTTTTCCAACCTCAATGATTCTATTATTACCTGAGTGCAATTATAGAATAATTACTTCACAAATGTATTTGTAAAACCTAAACAGGCCCTTAGAAAATTGCAACCACCCCACCACCAAAGGAAAAAAAAAAAAATAATAAAAAAATCACCTTAACGGCATTTGTATGAACCACGTATTTCAAAAATCTTCTATACTGTATAAGGTCTGCTACTTCATTATAATGTGTTTCTTTACATAACGAAAGATTGCCTAACTCCCCAGCAGCACTGAAGAGTTAAATATGCATTAGCAACTCTCATGTATCAATTAGTCATATAAAATAGGAGCAAGTCAGAAGGAAAAAGCTACAGTTCCATATAAATAATTTTTTAGAAATTGCTCATCATTCTCATGTTATTGCTAAGTTTACAAATAGTCCAAGGATGACATTTGTGATAACTTCTGAAATGCAAGTATTTCATGGGCCTCTTTTTCAGCCAAGGCATACTTTAGTATTAAACTCTGATACAGCTTCAAAAACAGTTCAAGTAATTTCCTAAAAGGAAAATATCCCTTAATATTTTAAAGCTTGAATAACTAGATAAAATTGAAAGGGCAAACGGTTTTATAAATCCTTAGCAAATTTCTGTGTGTCTGCGTGTGTGTGTGTGTGGTAGTGTTTTGCTTAAGTATAACAGACTTGAATAACTCTGTTGGGGTTTTTGCAGGGGGAAGTGTTTTGGGTTTTTTGTTTGGTTGGTTTGGGTGGGGGTTTTGGGAGTTTGTTTTGTTTTGTGTTTTTTTTCCTCCACAGTAGGTTCACTTAGCCTTGAATTTCCATTCATTGTTTCCGCAGTAGAACAGAACTGCTAAGATATTGCAAATAAATGTGGTAATCTCTGCTAATCCATCGATCTAATGAGCTCTTGTGGCATTTCCAGCTAAAGTCGTAGAATAAAGAGATTTTGGCCATTCCGATGGTTGTTCTCCCTCGCATATGTTACAATTAGAATGAAAGGGTGTTATTTCATGTATTAAATTCTTTACTCTGATCAAGCAAAACAAATGTCAAAGCCATAGCTGAGCAGAATGTGACTCACTAATGATAGCAACCAAATAAATAATTACTAATAGCTAGAAGAAGTTGGAAAGAAGAAAATTATTGAAATGCAACAATTCTTGAATCAACAGAGAGCTTAGTTATTTTGTGAAAAAGTGATCAAAATAAACCTGGAGCCAGAAAAAAAATTAAAAATATTACTTCAGTGACTCCTCTGAGGGTTTGGAAGAATTCTTTTAATTTGTTTTAAACCACATTTCTTTAACTTAAATTTTGACCTGTTCAGATGTGACACTGATGTTTACCTTTGTGTACTGGGCAACTGGAGTTGCCTTAATGCTGAAGCTTCTGTTTTGCAGAAGCAGAACCCATGCCCTCTGGAACTGTCCATTTCATAATCTTGAAAACAATGAAGATGATAAATATGTTCACAGTAGGGGACTGGCCGGTCTATTAACCTGTCCTTTGGGACTCAGCTAATAGCATTCTGTTTGTTAGAGCTGTCAGCAACAGTGTGGATTATTTTGAAGGTTTTGAGATACCTATCATTCATCGCCCTCCAGGGCTGCCTGGAGAACAGGAGTATAGTTTCATGGGAAAATATCAAAGTTTTCATCTCACATTAGAACAAAAATGATATTTTTGAACTTCTCAGGAAAGGACAAAAAGAGAAGAAAAAACAGTTATAGCCCAGGTTGCCCTCAACACAATGGGTTTGAGCACCCATTTGGTGTGCTGAAGGCCCAGAAGCATTTGCTTGCTGGGGAAAATAATAAAAAAATCATTAAAAAGAAAAAAAATCAGACAGAACTAGTTTGTTGTATCTCAAGTAAATGCTTTAACTGACTTCACCATGCCCCCCTTGTTGCACATTCAGCCTCCCCAAACAACAAGTTTTTCCAAAAACCAATACCTTCCAGCAAAATAGATGGTTTTCCCGAATTAGCATTTTTCTGACAGAAAAAGGTTTTCAGTGCAACTACCTACTCACTGATGAGGAAGTACAAGTTCTGGCCACCCTGTTTAGCTGATGATAGCTCACTGAATTACTCTGTAGCTATTCCTTGGTTTCAAATTTGAAAAGTGGGCAGGCTGGCTCTTACTGTAGAAGACATTCAGCAACTGCTATTTTATGAAATAGCAGCAGCCTCTATTGTGAATCAACATTAAACGAACACCACAAAATATGACTATAAGCTACACTGATGTTCAACATGTTCTTCTTCATGTACATTTAAGGAACAAAGACCTCTGTACAGTTTTCAAGTGTGCCTATCCTAAGCTGTTTGCATTTAAAAATGTAAGTTTACATAATTAGGTTTTCACCTTTTAAGAAAAATGCACACAAATGCACATTAACCTTTCAATCTTGCCATCTCCCTTCCTGCTCCAATTTGTTTTTTTGTGGGGTTTTTTGGTGTTTTGGTTTTTTTTTCCCCTGCTATTGAAATGCCACTTTGGAGTGCAGAAATGTCAGAATAACATCCATGATTTTCTCATACTGAAACTTTGGAAGCATTCAATAATAATTAAACATAACTACCATAAAAAACCATGCCTAACAAAGATCCATCTGTGCCATAATATCGGCTGTATCTACCAGCTTAAATCATGGCAAGTCCCATCAGCGTTGTCTATTGGGACAAGATCCATCTGGAGATCAAGTCCCTCAACGTTAGGTATTTACATTGGTGAGACGTTTCTGAACTCCCATCACACAGTTCAGAGAGGTAGAGTTATTCAGCTGACTAGTCACCACCGTGAAGAATAGCTCAGGTCATTCTAGATCCCAACCATGCTCATCTGATACTGCAAATTAAAACAAAACAAAACCAAACAGCAACCCCCCCACACGTAGGGACTGGAATCTCCAACAAACACATTTACTTGACTTGTTATTCATTTCACTTTTAGCCAGTGAATGCTTTTAACATTTTATTTTGCTCTACAGTTTCAATCCACAGAAACCTCAAGCTCTTGCCCACTTTTGTTCTAAAAATGTTTTAAATATATTTCATGTTATGTATTTTTAAACAAACACAGTCTTATTCAAGTCTCACTTCTCAGATGCATTATACTTGAAAAATATTTCAAATAGAATAATACAATATGGGATGCTTGTAAACATTATCCTGACATTGCCTGGAGTTTTTTAATTAAAAGCTATTGGCCCAAGCTGCATGCTTTACATAAGTAATTTTGTCATCTGAGGCTCTCTCCTTTCTTGCATGGGAGCTAGAGTGCTTTTCTGCAAAGAATACACTCTATATATAGTGGTCCTGGAATTTATTTTCATATTTGATTCCCCCTGCCCCTCCTCATAGTTTGAAAAGGGGCTTTATGACTATGTTTGGCCTCCTGCTGTTAAGGGGCACATCTTTAATCAGAATTTTAAAGAATGCTCAGAATGTATTCTTTTGGAATTACGCATCTCATCTGTGAAACTGAAATATGTTCTTTAGAAACAAGAAACGCTGCAGCCTCCTCTCACGAAAGGAAGAATATCAATATTCTGTAAGGAGAGATCACTCCCAGTACAAAAACCTGAGTGTTTTCAATAGGACATATTTCAAATCTGGCCTATTCAGAGACTTTTGGAGCAAGAAGCACAATGAAAGGAATTCAGTTCTTTCTTTCTTTCCTCGACCATGGCTAGAGGCAGCTTTTTCTGGAAGGGGAAGTGTAGAAAAGAAAAAGAAAAATTAAAGGAGGGAATGGACACTTTTTCACTTAAGGAATGGAACAAATTCACGTCAGATGACAGTAATAACACAAACAAGTTCTAATCCTGTGGAAACAGGTGGAAATATATAATCTCAGCACATTTTTCAATTTAGATCTTAAGGAGCGTGATTAGCCTCCAAAACACTACAGTGAACATTTGCCTTTCTCCTCTGATGTTACATTTACAATCCTTCAATCCAGTCCATCAGATGCAGCAAACAGATTTCATAATCCCTTCACAAAAATATCCTACCCCATCTTAAAATATTTAAGATGTGTGCCTTCATCACTCCATTCACAAAGCCATTGCACCACCTTCTCCACTGACTTGCAGTGTTCAGCCTAAGTGTTTGTGGAGACTATGTAACTGCTAACTTTTTCATTATTATTGTCCTCTACCTTAACGACCACTAACCTTCCCCTCTTGCACTCTAGAAGTCACATCCCCCTTCAACTGTTATTATACCAAACTAAGAAAACCAAATAATTTCTTTATTTTTCTCTCAACCGACAATATAAGCTTTCAATTTATTAATATGCTGGCTGTCTTCAAGGTTGTTCAAGTTGCGTGTTCAACTCACGAGTTGAACACATAAGAGGTCTCATCAGTGACTTACAAGACAGTCTCAAGACTGCTGGTTTTTCTACTGGAAACAGCTTTCCTAATAAGTTACACAGAAAAATTTCCAATTTGTTTCCCAGTAAGCATGCAGTCTTTTTCTTCACATAGGTGTATGTGTTACCGCAAAAGTATCAGATGCTTGGATTTGATCCAGATTACTTGTGATCTTGACCCCAGTTCTCACTGTATAACAGCTTGATGTCTTTCCTCATTCTCGTTTTATTTTTCAAGAGTTATGTGCTCTATTTTGATTTCCACAACTAATGCAGTTTTGTCCATTCCTTTTTTATTGTTTTATTTATATCCTTTAAAAAAAACCAAAATACCAAAAGAAATTTTTTCCTCCATTTTTCACAGAATATATTCATAGCCATCTTGCTTATTTTTTACACTATAAATCATTAAACTTTTTATTTATTTGTGGATATTATCAGGACTATAATAGCAACTCCTCACACCTCTATGCAGAGCTCCACAGTTCCCCAAAACAGACCACCTCCATGACCACAGGTGCCACTTCATAGACAGGCTTATCATCACCTTTGGAGATTTCACTCTCTTTCATCTTATTTGCATCTCTAAATTGCCCACAGCTTTGGCTGAGCCTGCAGCAGGCCCCATACTAGCGTATGCTGGTTTTGCTCATCCAAGGCATTTAGCAAGTATCCCAATAGATGTACCCTCAAAGGAGGCATCTCTGTTAGGAATCTTAAAAGGCCTGTGATGTAGTCTATTCTTGGAGATCAAACAAAATCTTTTTTCTGTGGAACAGTAGACAGTACATTATGTCCAGGTGCATGACTGTTAACTGATAGTTGAAAAATAACATTTTACATAGTATCATTCCACATCTATATGGAGCTTTTGAGTAGACTACCACTATACCAAACATTCTCAGGTAACATTGCACACCAAAAAAAAAGTCAGAATTAGTTTTCTAATAAAAAGCATCTTATCAGAGCTGAATTCAACCAAGCAATATAATCTGTCAACAAATTGATATAAACATTTAGAGAACAAGAGAAAATAAACCTTTTCAGTGCTTTTGGTTTCTCAGTATCTGTTTGGCTATTACAAACCAGGTAATTATGTTTTGTCCTCTGTGATAAAGCATTCATCTGACTCCACTCCTACAGTCTCTACTACACAAAAATAACATCTGGTATCTCCAAAGCATCTAATTTTTGACAGGTTTAGGTTAGCAACACACCAAACAATTTCATGACTGTAATTTTTTCTCCATTATTCATTTCTTTCACCTCCCATTGCTTGCAGAAAGATTGCTAGCTCCACTCAGAGACTCTACCCTGAAACACCAAGCTGCCAATACAGTGACTGCTCTATTTTTCAAGAGATTGCCACACCCTTTGAGACAGAGCATTCAGAAGCAGAAAGACCGCTAACCGCAACCTGTTCAGGACACATTTCACCACTGCCACTTTCCAGTTTAAGTTATGCAAAACAAAATAAACAACCTGGGAATTCCCAGGAGATACACAAACTTTAAGGCAAAAGGTTAATGCAAACACTGCCTAATCCCATTTCACACTAACTCTATCATCTTTTCAGAACTAATAGGACTACCGTATGTCATTAAACACTTGAAATTTCTTGTTCTAGCTAAATGATTATATTTTCTTTTAAAAGAAAAGACATGAGATTCATCATTACCTTAGCACCCTGCTGCAACAGAAAGGGTCTTCATAACTTGCCTGTAGCTGTATACTTTGTTTTTCATACAACAGCTGATCAGAAGAAGACTAGTCAATCTGATTCTGGGGGAGGAAATCTTAAAAGACCTGTGGTTTAGGCTGTTTTTGAAGGTTGAACAAAATCTTGTTTCTGTGGAACAAGATTCTCTCCCGGAGAGAAGGGAGAACTCCTCCTTTCTGAAAGCACCTCAATAGCTTCAGCTAGCAGTCACCCCCCACAACAAACACATTTCACAGGTGTGGATAAGGAGATTGGCAAAGAAGAGCTGGGGCGGGGCAGGCATCAGAATTGATAAACAGAGGGGAAAGGGAGGGCAGGGTGGAGGTTTTAGAAACTAATTCTGTATTTGTTTATATCTTGTTTGACATTTTCTGTTAAAAGAAATCTGTTGCTGCCACTGGTGTTTTAATGAATGCTGGTTTGGCTTTAATAAACTTCAAGCTTCAAATGCAAGCAGATTAATCTCGAATTTCTGTCTAGTTTGCAGCCCCAGTACATCCTTACATCTCTTTAAGGATTTCTTTAAAAATGATTTGTTCAACCTTGGGAAAAAAAAAAGATAAATTAATTTTCAAATCCACATTCTTTGTGTAATCATTAAAAACAATGGATGTAAATCTAGTTGTGTTTGTCAGTGACAAGTGAACTCTTTAGCCATACAAAGATACCTGTTAGAAAATGTCTATAATTAAGAAAAAATGTGAATATATATAAAACCAA
This sequence comes from Haliaeetus albicilla, assembly GCF_947461875.1. Taxonomy (NCBI): domain Eukaryota; kingdom Metazoa; phylum Chordata; class Aves; order Accipitriformes; family Accipitridae; genus Haliaeetus; species Haliaeetus albicilla. The sequence goes on from NC_091483.1 coordinate 39,558,738, forward strand.
AATAATCTAGCTTTCCAGAATCAAACATTCAAGGAAGAGTCATTGGTTTCAGCAGAACAAATGTTTCTTGGTTCAAGATAGCAATTTAAAACTCAAGAAAGATAAAAGAAATAGGCAAGGATTTCCATTTAGCTACAGAAGATTGTAGTCCAAATATTTGCTTTTTCTTAGTTCTGGGTAGAGCTAGGATCTGTTGTCGCAGGCAGTCCCTGTTATAATCGCTCATTTATTTTCTTTGCAGTTGCTACATTCAATCTTTTGCTGGCCAAAAGGGAGGGACTCCCTTGCTTGGTGGTCAGAATGCACACCTGAGTCAAGGATAAAAATGACTGCTCTCAAACTGCAAGTGCAAACACATGAGGCTGGACTAGGGAGAGTTTTCTTAAGTGGTTTAGTAAATGCTTTTTTTGTTGTGCATCTTCTAAAAAAATATCAAATCTTGAAAACTGTCTATGGGTGAAAATATTTTTTAGCTGGGCCCTGCTCTAGGAACATTATTGAGAAATTACTCCTGCGGAGCAAAGCATTTGCATTAGCCTTAAAAGAAGAAAATACCCTTAACAACTGACACTGCTAATCATAATGATGGGTAGGGGAATCATGGAAATTTATGGAGCATCTCACTGACATCCCAACAGGGCAATAAGGCTTTTTCTAAATAATAGGGGTCAGCAATGGAGAGTAAGACTTTGCTCCAGTTTTTTGTTGTCAATGACAAAGGTTCTGTTGATATTTCAGTCATACTGAATGAGGCTGCAAAATGAGCCTTATTGCTTGAAATAATTTCTAAGTAATAGCCTAAGAAATAGTGGGGTCTTGCAAGAAAGTATGCCTGATGCTTCCCCTTCCTACTGCACTGTTCAAAGACAGTGAGAAAAGATTACCAAATACTTTGCTCAAAAAAAACCCCTTGTTAGTGAAAATTCAAATTTGAGTATGTTCTAATACAGAATGACCTTGGTAGCATATAGATAGGATGTTCTTACAGCTGATACCACAAAGGTCATATGGGGTATCATAGTTTAGACTATCCAAACTAATGCTAAAAGACTGCAGCCGGTTTATCTTGTGTTCTAGCAGTTGTAAGGACTTTCACAGACTGATAGTAAAGATTCTTCTGATCTCCCATGTTGCGTTAATAGAAGCCAGTAGTCATTGTTTAAGAAACATATAAGAAAGAGGGAGAGTAGACAACAATCTTTTCCATCTTCTGATAAGAATTTAGGGATTTCCTGAGTTAGAGATTCAATTTAGAGCATTATTTTTAATATCTATTGGAAAAACAGGGATGTTAATTCTCCATCCTGTTTCACAAACTAACTGATCTGAAGTTTTGACCCAGAAGTAATAATACATAAGCACTTAACATCTGAATCAGAATGGAGAGGAACATTTTGCATTTACCATAAAAAGCCTTCTGTTTCTAAAATTATCCAGTGTCTGTTTCATGAAAGTAGGATTAACTAGCTTGGTAAACTACTTGGGTATTTGTTAGGCAAGTCATGCTTCATGACATTTTTTGATTTTTTTTTTAAAGATAGTACTCTGGAAAATTGCTAGTGGAACAGAAGCTTCTGAAAGACAGCTGGAGAAAGAAGTTAGGATCATACAGAATAAGATACACAATTGCAAACAAGAAAAGGTTATTACAAATGTCACTCTAATATATTTTTACTTTTATCTAAAGGAATAATCTGAGAGACAGATTTGCAGGTTGTCATTACAGTTAGCATCTGTAGCATGTTTCACCATCTGAATGCCCTGACTTTGTCCTTCTCTGACATCCACAGGTCCTAAAGGGTTTTTGAGAACTCAGGCAGCTTCTGCTAAACAGATTTCCCACTTGTCATTTGTCCAAATAAATTTGCTTTCAAGCTTGAATATATGTATTTTCGTCTAAGAGGTAGTAGCTGCTAATACTATATTAGTAAGAAGAAAATTCACCTCAACCAACAGTAGAATAATAGAATTATCCTGGTTTCTAATTTCCTTACGGTGAAGTAGACTTAAAAGTTCATCTGTCATGCAAGTCTTCTGCTGTGTAACTGTGTTTCTGATAATAACCCAGGTTTGTTTGGCTGGGTTTTTTTCCCCTCCAGAAAAGGCGACTTTTAAGGGACTTGACTATGTCATCTGGAACAGAAAAGTTGTGAGGCAGCTGACTTCAGCTGGATTGGATTCTGGGACTCTGGCTACATCATTGTAAGTTAGAGATCAGCGTGGGGTTTTGAGGAAATTTCTAACTCTATGCAAGAGTGATGTAAATTTAGAGGACAAAAGTATTTTTTTTTGTATTAGCAATACAATTTTTTCTAGAAAATGGCTGATTTTCTTTCTCATGCAAATTTGTAGTTGATAATTTTTTGCACATGGTAGTAACTTACAGATATTTGAAAATCCAGAATATAGCCACAGTTTCATCTTCAGCAGCATGAAAAGATCCTGGACTATTCCTCCCACCTTCCATCCCCTCCCTACCCTCTGGCCCTCTTCTGTTTCAGAGACAAGAGCAAACGGGAGGTGGGTAGACAGTTATCGTAATGCCAATTCTTGAAAACTACTACACTGTTTGTAGTTGTGCCTCAGTGCCGAGAATTTTATGACGGTTCTCCAGCAAGGAGCATGAACCTAGAACCAAATCTTCGATGTTGCACGTCAGTGGATTTAGACACTGACACTTTTTCAATGCACCTTCATCATTGTGGATCAGCAGTCATTTGCTTTCCAACAAATCTTAGAAACCTGGTTGCTATACAGTAAAAAGGGTTTGGGATTTTTTTTTTAACCAACTCGTTCCTGTAATTCTCAGGGCGAACAGAATGCAAAAGTAAAAGGTAGTGCTATGAAAGTTTGCAGGCAAAAAACCCTAATACCTTTTGTGAACTATCTGCATAGGCAGCTCTTTATTATATATTCAGACTAAAATCTAATCCATCTATTATTGGGAATTCCTAAAAGGCAATAATTTTCAGAAACAGCAAAACCTGACAATATATATTGTTTGAGGGAATAAAAAAAAGGAAAAAAGACACCACATTATTCATTATGACAGCAATTGCAAATGCAAAGTAAAGTTCTGGCAAAGCATTTCCAGAAGGAAGAGTTTACTGTGTATGACAAATCATATGTTAACGATGCCTTCTTGAAATATTGGATTGAATTCATGCTACTTGCCTTAGGAACCCAACCGCAGATATTTTCAAGCATCTAGAAAGTGTTAAGAAAACACTAAGAAAATGTGAAGAAAACATCTTAATATTCACTAGCTACACATACTGGCTTTCTGACTTCTAGTAGTCTGCATAATGATGGAACTACCTTTCACACTCCAAATTCTTAGTCCACTCCTGCAAATAGTTATGCCTTAACTTTTTTGCCTCCTCATGGAAACTACAGAGACTTTCATTTTTTGAAAGATTAATTTCATTTATATATTTATTTCATCTATTTTAAAATTCTGGAACAGTTAAAGATCTAGAGTCAAGGTACAATAACCTAGCTGTATATGTCTCTGGAATTTATAACAAACATAGCATTTCACACAAAGGATGAGATTTTTCAAAAAAGATTTTTTAACATCCCAGTCATTTTAACCCCCAAATTGTATAGTTGGGGCCCATAAAATTATATCAACCCAAGATATAATTCATGTAGATCAGTACTTGATTTTTAGTGCTGTCACTTATGTCTCCAATTGATAGAAGATGTAAATGATGCTTATGATGAAAAATTATATCAAATGAGAGAGAACTGGCATTACAAATCTCATAGAAAACATAATTTTTATTCCAGGGATTTCATAAACCATCAACAAGTGCTTTACAGTCTAAAATGTTCTTCCAGTCTTTTCTCCTTTAGTATGGATGTGCTATACAATGAATTTAACTATTCAATAGGTGGAAGTTACTATGGACAGGTCTGGCAGACTAATTGTGTTTTCAGGAACAGTGAAAAGATGAAATGAAATGAAAGGATGAAAGGTGAAATAGGTTTTCTCAGTTCTGATGTAGAGGTGATAGTGCCTGTTATGGGAATGTTATACTCAAAGAACTGTTATGGCCAAAAAAGAAAACAATGTTATATATGGAGCCAAGAATCTATTTTTAAGCTAATAATAATCTTAACAGTCTAACTAAAATACAGCCAACCGATTAGTTTAGCTACAGTAATACTAACTCATAGTCCGAATTCATACTGAAAAGCCTTACTGGTGATGTCATTAAAATTGTTATTCAACCCTTACTACTATCTACTGCTTTTCTTTGGTGTTATCCTCACCGCTCACGTGTCTCTTGGGTCACACGGTTGATGGCACTAATATCCATCAAGCAGAGAGGTGGTGGGGGAAACAGTGTTGCAGCAGGCCACCAGCATCCTGAGTTATTTCCAATTAGGGCTTCAGTTTAGGTGCGTGTAGAGGATCCCTTCTGCCTCAATACTGGCATTCACCTGAGGATATTTTTACATGCTTTCTTATCACAGTCTGCTTCTTTCCCTGGTTCCCAGCTAAAGTTCAAAAGTTGCACCATAGCCTCCCTCAGCTTTATTTGCAATAAGGGGCTATTGCTCCTTAGGAAATGAATGAATAACCTGGTCTGTCAGACCTTTACAGTAAAGTCTATTCACAGGCCCTAACTAAAACAAGCTAGGCATTAATCACTAGACTAACAGAGAATTATTAAAAGCAGCTAAAAGCAGCTCAGGCCAAGGCAAGCCCAGGCAAATCCTGAGACCTGCACTATCAGGTCAATACAAAACCTGTGGCCTTTCACCAGTCATGGCAAAGGTCATATGTACCCACCTACATGTAGGGAAAACAGAAAATAATGGTCAGGTGGAGGTCACTGAAGGAGCAAATTGCTTTAGTAGATTATGCAGTCACAGAATTTGACTGCTTGGTCCTTACAGTTTGGAAAGAGGAAAATAATTGAACAGGGCCTAGGATGCAATGAAAAATGGAAGGATCTGAATAAGAGATTAAAACTGTGACGTCAAAGAGTTAGGTAAAAATGTATTATGGCAGTTAAAGCACTTTGTAGGTGGAAAAAGATGAAGTATTGGGGAAAAAACAAAAAACAAGAAAACAAAAAAAGCAAATAAATACCTATTCACATTTGCTAACACTTCCAAAAATTACCATGAATTGAATGTCGAATTTTTGTGCCTTAAGTGTATCATGATGAATTTTCCCTGAATATATGGATCACTGTACAAGAGACTTAGACACAGGATTTGCTTTCAAATTTGTCACATCCAAGGTCCTAATCCAGGAGCTGCATTCTGTGGCATCCACAAGTGTTGAAGTAAGGGTCCAGCCATACAAACAGGCCAGGTTACAATTTCACCACCAGATGGCTGTGTTGTTTATTAGAGTGCACCTGTTTCCAGACTTAGGGTGGAAACCTTCTCCAGAGATAAATTTGATTCTTACTAAGCAATAACTCATCTCTGTGTTCATGGCTAAATGGAAATAATGCACGTCTGCAAAAAAAAAAAAAGACTCGACTTTCTATGATAAAGCAGGATTTTCTATATAGATTGGATATGAATTTGGAAGCTAGGATGCTGTTGAATGCATTTTATGTTTGGTATGTCCAATCAAAAAGCAAATTATATTAGAAAATCACATACTGATCACACACTGCATTGTATGTGAGTTTGCAGTGCAAAAAAAAGTGTTTTAAATCTACATATGGACCTAAAGGAATTATTGTAACACCTGGAACATGGAACAACACATATCTCTTCTTACATATTGCTATGAATTATCACTCTCAGAACCTGCTTTTCTATGGAGATAACATATTCCAGGCCAAATGGATTGGTGAAGACTACAAAAAAAAAAGGGGGGGGAAGATATTTCAGGAAACATTTGCAACTTGCTGTTCTTAAGCAATTTCAATTGTACATGCATCAGTCTTTCAGGCAAACTCTCTTGTGAAGTTTCTAGAGTAATGTAAAAAGCTCAGTTGCAGGGAAGACCCTTTGTGTATACTTCATTGAAATTCATTTCAGTGATTGTAGTAAACTTCAATGAATCTAAAAGTACAGAAGGGTGCCACATGAATTTAAAGACAGAGAGAAAGTATTCCAGCTTTCAGTTCCTTCAGCAAAACTGTCCAGAGAGCAGAGAAAATGCTAAGACAAGTCTACCCAGACTGTCGTGACTTAGGCTGACAGCACTCTTGCTGACCTAGCTACAGCTGATTACCTCATATAACCTCACACAAGAAAAATGAGATTTCTTTCTTTAAGACCTAAAAACCCCAAAACATTTTAACAAAGTGTGTTTTAGTAAAGTCTAAAACTGTAATCCTAGAAACACCCATAAAGTATAGCCTAGCTATGGAGGCAGCTAACCTACATTTTGTTTTGACTTTAAAGTTCCCTATCCTGAAAGGTCCAAGTTCTGCTTTTGTGCAAGGCTACCTCAGCTTTGATAGCAATGAAGAGCTTTTAATGTTTCACTTATGACACAGTGCACTCTGGGTCAAGAAAGTAGTAATCCCTTCATTGAGCTTTCCTGAAAAGCCAAATCCAGCAGAACTCTTGATTAAAGGTTTGTATAGAAAAGACATGGACAGTACAGTGACTGGAGTAACAGAAACAGTATGAATTTTAACAGCATACAATATATGTATGGTGCTTAGAAACCAAATAGTGGTTGAGGACTTTGCATGATGGTAGAAAGGCAGAGGAATACTAGTTGAACATAGGGTACCCCCAAGTCATTGATGTGGAGACAGTTGTACAAAAGGCAAACAGCATACTAAAATGTGGTATTCCCAGCAGATATATGAAGATACTAATGCCATTGTACAAGGTATTAATGAAATCCCCTGTTAAAAACTCCATTTATTTCTAATCTACACGTTCAACATGGAAAAGTTCAAAACTGTTAGAACAATAGGAAAGCCTGTTAACAAGCATTAATGTTTAGTTTTTGAAACACTGTCATCTTTTTTCCATGAAAAGCTCAATCAAGTGATTCATTGGATAAGTGTCATCTGCAGCTCTGGCCCTGACACCTTCAAGGGTCAAGCCCCCACACCAGCTCTTAAAGCAGTGTGCCAGGGAGCAGCAGGAGCCAGCTGCACTCTGGGGGATGGCAAGCCAGTAACAAAGGATGAATGCCAGGCTGCAGCATCACCAGTGAGCACTTCAGTCCCATAGTTCCCAAACAAGAAGGGAGGAACCAGCAATAATAAGCAGGGTCAGGCAGTGATCCATAGATCACCAGGCAAGCTTGCTGTGATGAGGAAAGTCCAAGGTCAAGCCAGGAAGCCAAGCTGGAAAGGCCAGGATCAGCAAAGGGCAAAGCAACAGAGCTCATGCAAGGGTCTGAGCTTAAGTGCTGTTCCCAGGCCGAGAGAGGGCCCTAAAGGGGCTTCTCACAGCTGTTTCTCATCACTTAGCTGATTTCACAGCAGTCTGACCCAAGGTTACACAGCTGTGCTGCAGCAGGGATGGCCCTGAGCACAGGCAGCCTGTGGGGGCAGAGGGAAGGGTTTGCACAGCCTGTTGGTGCCCTCGGGGCCCTGACATGCTGCAGCAGTCCAGAAAACACTGTCACCACCCTCATGTCTTTTTTCATGTCTCATCTACTTCAAACACTAGTCTTAGCCTCTATGAGGCAAGAAGATCCAGAATTTCGCTCTGTTTGCAGCTGGAAGGCTGCATTGCTGGACTTTGAGCCCCAAATCCATCAATAGACTCAAAGTTGCAGTATTATTGCTCAAGACAACCCTACAACCACTCTGCTACACAGCTAAATTTTAAAATGTTGCACAGTGCCACCTTCCTTTGAAATGCAGGAGGATCTATATCCCTACCCAGCTTATGCTGTGGTAGTCTACTGAGGACTCACATCTCTTCCCTCAACTTGTTCAGGTGATCCTCATTCAGGTCGACATCCTGTCAGCATTCTGTCCTCTGCGAGAAGATCCCAGGACTTTTGCATCCAAACAGGAAGAATTTTGTTGACTCCCCAGCTGGTGACTGAGTCTCAGGTCCTTCTGTGAAGGTGGGCCTCATCCCAGGGGTCTTCTATGTGCCTGACAAGTCCTGCAGCAACTGTGCTATACCTAGATTAGAAACCCAAATTTAGCAGAACCAGTACACGGTTGTGGTACTACTTACGCAGAGGTCTGTAGTCTCCCATTGAAGAATATAGAATCATAGAATCATTTAGGTTGGAAAAGACCTTTAAGATTGTCAAGTCCAACCATAAATATGCTCACCAAGATGTAAGTGTTCATGAGATCTTTGCTTCCCTGGAAGCACTGCCATATATTTTTTTGCTCCCTCATTGCTTTATTCATTGTATGTTAAGAAGGGAAAGCAGAAGCAATGGGAGAGATCCTGCTGATGCGTGGCACCTTACCCGCATCTTGCCTGAGACTTACGTAGCATCTTGCCTGAGACTGTGACAAAAGCTGCTGCCAAATTCAGAGACAATCTGGCATCTTGTGCGATGTAAGCCAGTGGATCCCACTGAGTTCTTCTGGGGTCCCAGGATAAAAGTGTTTGCCTCAGAATGTCACACGATGCTTCTGCTCAGCAAAAAAATGTGATATGGCTTACAGCCACATACTGCTCCAATTCAGGTATTAGCATTAAAGAATATTATGGAGAAAAAAAAATTCTTTCAGATTTTATAAAACAAAGGAATGCTAACAGAGAGCATGTTGCCACTATTGTGACTGAGGCTTCCAGTAAGCTGATTAAATTTTTTTTTGTCCTAGCCATACTGATTTTTTAACTGGAGTCTGACAGTATGAATGTAACAAACTGAAGAAGGCCCATTTTTTCCTGCTTGCAAGGCCTTGTTTGCATGTTTTTTCAGAGATAAGAGACAAACCACAATAGTTACTTTGTGCAGCAGAGGAGCAATTCTTAGCAACTCTGGCATTTGCTAATAATCTGCAAGAGTGTGGAAACCAAGTGGCTGCTATTGCAGTGGAATAGTGCAGAGGTCTCTCAGCTTTTTCATGTTGTCATTTACTTCTATTGCATTAAAAAAGGAAAACAAAGTGAACTAGTTTCCTGGTATGTGGTTATTTCTCCCAGTACTTTTTCATTTGGTGTTTTAAACCTTAGGCTCAGAAATGGTCAGGATTTGCTTGACCTGCCTAGAGATCAGCCCCAGTATGTATGTCTTATAAATGGGAGAAAACATGTGCTTAGTTTGTGCTCATAGTAGAAACGTATGGAACTTGTACATGTTTTCTTTGAAAAAAAGTTCATTTGTGACTGGGTTGGCGAGGCACAAGCAACTTTGGTGCTTAAAATGCTTATGTTTTCTCACAAAACCTCCATTCGCGTGTTGTGAATTCCAGTGGATGCTTGATGGTCGTTAAGTGTTAGACCTACAAATTATATAAAAGGCCCAAGTACAAAATTTAGATCCATAAAACCTGTGCTTACCTGCCTCCACAACTTGGGCCCCTAAATTCTCTTGTGCATGTCAGCTTCCTCCAACATATTTTCTGGAAGACAAAGTATCTGTTTCTGGGCATATCAAGATCTGATTCTATTTTAACAATGCTAAGCAATATGAGGATTTATTCCAGACAGCAGTGTCAGCAGAGAGTAGGCTCTTTCTGTCAGACAAAGAGTGGGGTCTAATTCTGCAGGATCCTCTTACCCTGGGCTTGATGCCATTATAACATAAATAATTAGATCAAATGAATAAATATCTGTCCACAGTATCCAATACATAAATCTAAAAGCACCTCCTAGAAGCCTGGAAATTGCCGCCTAATTTGTTTATGTTTGGATGGGTAAAAATGAGAAAGCCCATCCAGCTTGATGGTTTCTATGAATCGTCTTCCTGAGATACCAACTCTCCCCATGCTGTGTCAGAGGAACCAGGGCTTTCAGCTGTGGGTTGTGAATGCCACTCCCACCCCCAAAGTTCAGCATAAGTTCTGTTTCAGTCCAGCCCTCTGTCCTGGTTTCAGCTGGGATAGAGTTAACTGTCTTCCTAGTAGCTGGTACAGTGCTATGTTTTGAGTTCGGTATGAGAAGAATGTTGATAACACTGATGTTTTCAGTTGTTGCTAAGTAATGTTTAGACTAAAGTCAAGGATTTTTCAGCTTCTCACGCCCAGCCAGCGAGAAAGCTGGAGGGGCACAAGAAGTTGGCACAGGACACAGCCAGGGCAGCTGACCCAAACTGGCCAATGGGGTATTCCATACCATGTGACATCATGCCCAGTATGTAAACTGGGGTGAGTGGGGGATTGCCGCCTGGGGACTAACTGGCTGTCTATCGTCAGGTGGTGAGCAATTGCACTGTGCACCATCTGTACATTCCAATCCTTTTAATATTACTGTTGTCATTTTATTAGTGTTATCATTATCATTAGTAGTTTCTTCTTTTCTGTTCTATTAAACTGTTCTTACTTCAACCCACGAGTTTACTTCTTTTCCCGATTTTCTCCCCCATCCCACTGGGGGGGAGTGAGTGAGCAGCTGAGTGGTGCTTAATTGCTGGCTGGGGTTAAACCACAACACCCTCCATCATCTTTGTTTCCTTATAGAAAAGTTCAAACTATACTAAGCACATGTAAATACTGAGATGACAGTTAAGCCTGGTAACAAAATTTACCCTTCAGCAAGCTAGGACATACAATTGCATGTTCCCATTTATTTGGAAAGAACTCTACATAACAGAATGGACATCCCCACATCATGTCTATTTTGGATGAAAACGTTGTGTTTCTTTCCTGCAACAGCTCTGTAGTGCGTGCTTTGTTGCACTCAGATATGTTTTCACATGTTTTCACTTTTTAGTCTTTCTCTCTTCTCAAATTACAACAAACTTGCTTCATTCTCCACAGATCTTGGATTTTTAGCAGTTTCAGAAACAATAAATTGAAATGGGGTCTGATTTATCCTACTGGAAGACAAGAGCAACTTCACTAAAATCAATGAAATCACACTAAGCAGCACATGAAATCCAAGTGAAATGTTGTATAGTATTTTGTAGTAGAAAAAATTGTTTGTTTGTGATTCTTAAAGCAGATTGGGTAGTATATTAGCAAAAGAATTTTTTATTGATATAAATGCTTCAGCCTCAGATTCATCTTAGACTTTGCTGCATTTTATATTTTCTTCTCAGGTCTGTTCAGGATCTGAATTTGCCAGTGGAGGGTGCTGAGGTTGTTCTCCTGTCCTAGTTACCAAATACCTGAAGGGAATGAAAAGTCTATTTTGGTTTGAATGCACTTAAACAGGCTAAATAAAGGTAAATCACTCTCTAGGTCTTTTCTGTGATTCAGAATGCTCAGGCTTCTTTGCATGATATGACATTATATGTCCACACCCTCCTGCCAACGTGTTCTTCTGAACACCAGTAAGGAAAGAAAGGTGTTTTGAGGTTTCTGTTCTTCCCAAATGCAGCCAATGGCATATTAGGTTGGGCTTCTTTTTTATGCACTGATTTAACAATATCTTTCAAACAGCCAAAAGGAAAACAAACTATATTTTGTCATGCAATTATCCATCAAATACTTTGCTGTAATTATTTTATATGCAATGCCAAAGCCATTCCTGTGACTACTACTGACAAAAATTTCCTGATAGAGGGACCTTTCTCACACTGAAAATTACCAGCATCTCACTTGAGAGGAGAAAAGGGATTTGATAGATCTTTGAACTACATGGTTTGTCAAACTTTAAGGAACAAGGCAAAGTGTATTATTTGTGCCCAGACAGATAATTATTGCTTAATAGTTACAAATCACTAAAATAACTATTCTGGATGTAGTCATTGTTACTGAGGAGGTAGAGGATAAAATGCTAGCACAAAGAAATAAAATGTTGGTATTGGGAGCACTAAAAAAGGAAACCTCTAAGAAGCAGCTCAATACATTATTTAAAATTATAAAGGAAAATGAAATGCATGAATAGCATTATTTTTGCAATTATCTAGTCACCTATGATATGCCTAACACTGTGTATTTGAAAGAGACAGAAGAATTACTATATTGACTCTTAGAAGTCTCCTCAATTGATGCAATCTAACTGGAAAGAATGATAAATCGTATTACAGCATTTAAAATCAATAATACCTGATACCATTTTGAATTAGAAGGGAAAATATAAAAAAAAAGCATATAGATAATTTTCTGCTTTTAGCTTCCTCCTATACTATGGGCACTCTAAATTAACGTTTTAGGTGTAGCTGAAATTTTAAAATATTTCACTACTTTTCAAGTTTACTTTCGTTGTTAGGAAACCTTTGGTGACCACCGCCAATCACAACATTGGTATCATCCTCCCTATTCACTGTCTGGTGATAGAGTATGTTGATGCAAATATACTTTGTTAGTCAATAGCTAGAGAAAGGGAGAGCCATACTTTAGGTAAATTGCAGGTGAACTCTGTGAAGTCCTGACTTTGAATACTACGAAGACTTTTTATTCTGATGAAATGAAATGTTTTTAATTAAATGAATGATTTCACAGTTGTTCTGGCAATGTGAAAAGGATTATTATAAAGTTGTGCTCATCCTACAAGCTAACTGGTTCTCAGGTACAAATAATAATACAAGCACTAATAGAAATCTAAGAGTTATATTTAAAAAAAAAAGATTGCCTTGAACAACAAGACAAGAGATAACTGGTAATACAGCATTATCTGAACACTAGAGTTGTTGAATTTCAACCATGCAGTTCACTTGCATAAATTAACAATTGGAAAAATATTTCAGAATTACTGAAGCTTAGAATAAAAAAAAGGAAAATTGTTCTATTTTCTTCCTTTCTACTATATGTCTGTGTGTCAGGAAAAAAAAGATTCTTGAAGAATTGTTTGGAATTATATTGATATCAAGTAATAAAAGGCAGAGTGGGAATACAGTACCCTCAATTCCCCAAAAGACTGTGATTCAAATGGAAGTATATTTGGAGGAGAAACAGGGAAATTTAATTCTGTAATTTTACATATTACTAAATTATCATCTGTCTGCAAGTTGTGTAAACCATGATCAATCTCAGTCAATGAAATTCTACAGTCAGTAACTGAACCGCTAAATAAAATAGGGTTTACTAGATCTTACAAATAAGAGTTTTCTAATTAAAAAAAAAAAAAAAAAAAAAAGGATAGATCCAATGACAAAACTCTTTCTAGATGATAAAGCAATAGGACTATTATGGTATGAACAAAATCCTTAAAGAACAGACACATTTGTTGGACTTAGGATATTCAGTCCTTGGCACATGTAAAATGTTTAGGGAACCAGAAGCATACTCAGTGGAACACCGGGTAGGTTATTAGATACTTTAATGTATGTGTGTTGATCATATAAGCCCTTCATTTTTTAGCTGAAGCTCATCAGATATTTAGGTTTTTTTGAAGAAGGGCTTCATTTATGTACAAACTTTTCTGTTTTTTTTCCACATTATGGCAAGTAGTTAACAAACAGTTTACCGCCCCTAGGAGACCTTGCTTCTTCCCTTAGACATCACAGCTTTACTGTGTCTTATGCATAATTACTTATGTCAGTAAACAGAATGAGGGCAAGCATGAAAAATAGGGACACACAATCATTTCTTCTATCGGCATATAGCCAAGGTGATAAAAGTAGCAACATTTCTGTTACAGAACAATAGGATATGGGTGCTAAAACCAGTATTAATGATAAAAGTGATAATGAAAAATATAATAATGATGAAAAAGTAAGGCAACCTTAAGGACTTTTGGCTCCTCTGAGAAAGCTTCCTCAGCCCAAGACAGCAGTGCCCTGCACTTGATTGGAGTTCTGTTAGACCCTGTGTTTTGGAGGGCTGTGTGCAATGTTTGGTTTGAAATCTGGAAACTATGTTTATCTTCACCACTTACTGAGCCCAAAACCACTGAAGTTTCCTGTGCTGAACTGAAGTTAGTATTCCACCTGCTTGCTCCAAGCCAGTCAAACTGTACCGAACAACATCCATTACTGTATCTCCCTGTAACTGTCAGCATCCCCAGCATGTGAAATAGCAGGAGGTAAACATGGGATGAAAGTACTGTAGTGCTTATTGCTTTTGTTTCCTGCTACACAGATCTTGACTGACATGGTGATGCCTCTCTTTCATGGCTTTCCTCCTTAGTACACACAAAGTACTGCTGCTAGGAGATATAAAAGACTAGCTCTACAAGATATCCATTCTCCTCTAGAGTAAACAAAGAGGTGCAAAAAATGAAGCCAACACCTCCTTTAGTGAACTGAAAGAAAGATATCTTATTTGGGTTTTAAAAAAAGACAGAAGTAGGAAAACGTCTCTTCATCACAAGACTGAGCCAAGGTAAATGCAGCTTAACAAAGCAAGCAAAGTAAAAGCAGTATCTTGTGGAATTTTAATAGGATTTGAGAAAGAATGATAAGTCATTTCAGCCAAAATTTCTTTGGGCATTAGATACAACTGGAATGGTCATACTGATCTAGTGGGAAAGATGTTCACTTGCTACCATAGCAGTGCTGAATGTTGTATTTAAGCTTACAGGGGAAAAGAGGACAAGATAGCAGGAATGCCACACCAGAAGTCCACTTAACTGGAAATACAGAGGAGCCAGAAGGCACCGAACAGTGGAGGAGAGGATACAGAAGTCTGACAGTCCAGCCTGAACAGTTTAAATTATGCAGCTCTGCTCCCAAAGTATCAGAAGAAACTTTTTCTTTGGAAAGAGCATCCACGTACAGTTTACAAGTGTATATTGTTAGCTAATCTTTACAGTAATCATAGAGGAAATAGCTATTTATTTACAATTTTAATTAAGGCACTTCAAAACTAATTTTGCAGTAACTTGGAGACCTAGCTGCTCTTCCCTTCTCATTTATGCAATAATTTTTCCTTATGCAATCTTCAATATAAATATGCTGCTGCTTCTACCTCCTCACAGGGTATTGCTGCATCATTAACAATGATTTAGCATAGGACTATTGAGATGAACAAATAATGCTGATTATTCTTTTTGGTTTTTTTGTTATAATTAAGTTTACAGTTTATGTCTAAAAGAGAGTGTTCATATTAATAATTTGCATTACACACCTTGCACAGGAAGATGGGGGGAGAAATCCTTTTTTTAAACTTGTGACAGGAAAGGAAGGCATATACCTAAGTTTTCATTACTAGAGAAAAATATAAAAAGAAGTATTGTGAAATGAGAGAACTATTGTCCATCCTTGTGGAAAGATAAAGGACACACTACCTCAGGAAGATTAAAAATAAGAACATTAATATCATGACTAATAACAAGAAGCTATTTTTTCATCTATCAGATTAAAATAAGAACAATTTTAATATTCATAAGCTAGAAGAAGCAATTTTTCATGCATTACTTCTAAACAGAAAAAGGCAATTTCAGTGTCTTTCAGTCTTTTACCAGTAACTGAATTTGTCATACTTTGTGAAAGATAGCTCACCGAAGACAGTTTAAAATTATTTTTAAAGTAGTGACACACCAAACAATGCATTTAACCCATTAAGAGGTGACAGATAGGAGAGATTCAAGTGAAATATATATATATTTAACTTCTGGTTATGAATTTTTATAAAACTGATGTCAATAAATTTTTGTTCTGAAAAAATAGTCTTGTTAGTACTTTCTCTGAAGACTTCTTTCCATGTTACTATTTAAAAAAAAAAACCCAAACCAAAACCAAACCCCAAAAAACACCACAAACCCCCTCAAACAATCTGTAAGTTGATTTCAATTACCTGTGTCAAAGAATGTAAACATCTCTGCCTTGCAGGTATAAAACACCAGTTTAACTCTTAAATTACAGACCCATCATAATCTCTTCCTTCCCCAATGCAAGAATGAAATAGCTCACCACATTGTCTTTGTTGCCTTTACTGTGTTCTGCGTAATGTGATGCTCACAGACCATGAAAGAACTCCTAACACTAGTATAACTAAGATTTTGCCCATTTCTTCCAAATTTCGTTCTTATTGTGATCCCATGAAGTACTGTAAGGCTGATTTTTTTTTTTTTTCATTCCAGTATTATACAAAAAGGAGTGGGTGAATGTCAGAGTCCAATACCCTCTGACTAGGTTCTTTTAGATATTCCACATAAGGAGGGTTTAAAGTTTAATATCAGATTTACTTATTTGATATAATTGTCATTGCATACGATTTTGATTTAGTAGAGTGGTACAGCAGTATACTGAAATCACAACACAAGAACAATACAGCAGCTATTGCAGTACACAGCTGAATCACCATGCAAAAATGATTACCATTACCAGTCTCTATATGGTCACCATCATGATGCCGGGCGTGCCCAGTTACCAGGAAGGAATACAAGGATTGAAGCCAGGTCAAGCCCATTGCTCCCTTCAAAGTTAATTTTATTAGCTGTCCAGTTTTTAAACTTAATGTTAGGTTGAGCCTCATATACCCTTTCTCCCCCCATGCTGCTCTGGCTAGCTCACAAAAACATTACTTTCCACTAATTATCTCAGGGAAAGCTGTTTATACAACCTGATGACTCTACTAGTATAGCCATGTATCTAAAACAAAGGTTACTCTCCAGTCCCACTAAAAGTGCAGCTTTCTTTACAATAATTGGTGGTCATTATTTACATTCTACCCTGAGGTCATTATTTTTGCCCTTCTCTGAGTCTTCCTCCACTGGGGGGGGGTTGGTCACAGTGAAGCATTCTCAATGTGGTACAAATGCAAAGGTACCTGGCTGCTAGACACCATCTCACATCTCTCTAATTATTAGATATTCATGTTCTGAATGACTTTTTCCTCTCTCTCACCTAGTGGGTTCTGTCTTGTCTTTTTCTGAATTTAGCTGAAATCAGGATTTTTGAGATGCGGAGTTAAGCCTATGCTTTTCCCCATCTTGACAACTATATTCACAGAAAATTTAATTCATACTTATGGGTCATTATGGCTGAAAAATACTTAAATACATCTTTTTTTTCTTCCTATATGTTCTACATTTTTGTTGCTAACCTCAAAACAAAAGTCATTAGTAGGTTTCTTTAGTACCTGCTTAAAATGAAAACCAAAATGCAAAATACAAACTGATGAGAGATGAACAGGACTTTCTCCATATTAAAGTGTTTCCTTTGGAGAGAGGACTATAGATATGACATGAGTTCTTCTATCCCAAATTGATTAGCAAGTCAACAAATCTTTTATTCTGCTACTGAACCATATTATATATCTACCTATTAGGTCTCAATGAAATGCCCGGAACAGTTTTACTTGAAGAGTTGTGACCAAGGATACACTGAAGTGGGTGTGTTCACATTTGGACATATGCTGTATCAGAGCATTAAGAGACCTTATCTACAATGGTGTTCTCAAGTATCCCTTTCGTCTGCTATAGCTATTCTTCAGATATACAGAAAGGAGCACTTACCTTCGCACATTGCATCCTGTGCAAGTTCTGTTATCAGCTTGGGATTTCATGGAAGCCAAGAAATGTATTCCAGATTTCAAAATTACAATATCCTTGGTTTAAGATGAGATGTTCAGAGCTAAGGATTTCAAGTGGCAAAGCATATTACTTTTTGAGTTTTGCTTAGGCCAACCTTAACACTTGGGTTTTTCATTTGCAAGTGTACATTTAAATACCTGCTGTGCAAGCTCAGTCAGAAACTTAAACAACTGAAACAAATTAAGATTGCTACTGTTTCCATCCCCAAGTCATAGTCATAGAATCACAAGGTAATTCAGGTTTGAAGGGACCTTGGAAGATCTCTAGTCCGACACCCTGCTCAAAGCCAGTTCAGCTAAAGGTCAGACAGGTGTAATCCAGCCAGGTGTTTGAAAATCCCCAAAGATGGAGGCTGTACAGCCTTTCTGAGCAAGCCACTGCCATGCTTGGCTGTCCTCACAGCTTTTCCTTATATCCAGGCTGAAACTCTTGAGTCAGTTCATATTTTTGTGTCTTGTCCTCCCGCTATGCACAGCTGTGAAGAATCTAGCTCCACCTTTTTTATAACCTCCCCATAGGTACTAGAAGGCTGCTATTAGGCCTCCCCAAAGATGTCTCCTCCTCAGGCTGAAAAAGTCCCTTTACCTCAGCTCTCCTCATAGGGCTGCCAGCAAAAAATGGAAATAAGGTTCCAGCTCTTCCCCTTGTTTGGATTAATGCTTTCAGTCGGGTGACCTGTATTCAAGAAAGCTGAACTTCCAACTGTAACAGCTATGAAAACAACCACGGCGATCAAGCATTTGTCACCAAAAAAAACCAGTGAGAAGTTGCGACAATTGTTTACACATACAGTCTGAAAATTAACAAACAAGCAGTAGAATCATTTAAGGCACAGAATTATATCACAAAAAATGGCATAGTCATGAATAAATTTATGCTGGCAACCTTCACTGTTTTAACACAGAACTTAATAAAGTTTTGGAGGATTTTAGAAATAAATGTGTAAAATAAGTTTGTGATAACAGTCCTACAAAGTCTGATATTTTGCAAAGATGTTTTAAAGGAAACAAAATTATTCATTGTATATTGATCCCTATTTTAAACATTTTTCTGGCTACTTGTGCAAGCAAGGAAGGTTTTGATATTTATTGGGTTTTTTTTTTCTCTTCATCCATAGTAATCTTTATCCTGGGCTTACGTTTGTTGTGGTTTAAACCCAGCTGGCAACAAAGCACCACAAACCCGCTTGCTCGCTCCCTGCCATGGTCCCGGTGGGATGATGATGAGAAAATATAAACACTTGAGGGAGGGATCACTCACCACCTATGGTCATGGGCAAAAGACAGGCTCAACTTGGGGAAGACACAAAATCAACTTAATTTACTAAAAATCAAACCAAAACAAGGATAATAAGAGGTAAAACCAAATCTTAAAACACCTTCCCCCACCCCTCCCTCCTTCCCAGCTTGACTTCAGTCCTGGTTCTTTCTACCTCCTCCCCTCCCAGCAGCACAGGGGGACGGGGAATGGGGGTTGGGGTCAGTTCATCACACCTTGTCTCTGCTGCTCCTTCCTCCTCAGGGGGAGGACTCCTCACTCTTCCCCTGCTCCAGTGTGGAGTCCCTCCCATGGGACACAGTTCTCCACAGAACTTCCCTGGCATGGGTCCTTCCTGTGGGCCCACAGTCCTTTGGGCACAGACTGCTCCAGTGTGGGCTTTCCCATGGCGTCACAGCCATCTTGGAGGGCATCCCCCTGCTCCGGCGTGGGCTCCTCTCTCCCTGGGCTGCAGGTGGGCATCTGCTCCCCTGCTCCCCTCCATGGGCTGGGGGGGGACAGCCTGTCATCTCACCACGGGCTGCAGGGGCATCCCCTCCTCCGGCACACCTCCTCCCCCCGCTTCTTCACTGACCTCGGTGTCTGCAGAGGGGTTTCTGTCACATTCCAATCCTACTACTCACTGCAGGTTCCCCTTCCTAAATCTGTTCTCCCAGAGGCGCTACCACCGTTGCTGATGGGCTCGGACTTGGCCAGAGGCGGGTCCAACTTGGAACTGGGGAAGCTTCTAGCAGCTTCTCACAGGAGCCACCCCTGCAGCCCCTCCCCCTCTACCAAAACCCCACCACACAAACCCCAAACAATGTTGTTCATTGAAGCTCTGAAATTGTCCACAACCTGGCAGAAACAGGGTACTGTCAAGTCACATTGCTACTGGTTGATACATGCTGCTTGAGGACTTAGAGCTAATTTAGAGTCAGAAGTGCCTTAGGGTTGGGTATTGCTGCTAAGTGGTTTTCTTTAGCTTATCATTAGGAGTCCTCTATCTCAATGGAAAATGTTGGGTACCTCACAATTAGAGCTTGGAGAGGCAGAGGATGAAAAAGATGGTCTAGACGTAGCTAATGGAACTGACACAGGGTGTAAGACCCCACTATGACTTCAGTTTGCTACTGAGAAGAGTTAGAAGGTTAGAAGGTGCCTCCCGCCGCTTTGGATCTGAGTTCAGAAAGCTGAAAATAGCCATCTACAGTTTTTGAAGATGTGGCTTTTCTTTTCTTTTAAAGTGTAGATCCAGGAAGAGCAGGCAAGGGCTTCCTCCTTTTTGTACCCTATCCAATGGTGAGAGTGCTTGTCCAGGATACAGCATAGCCTGGTTCAAATCCACACATTTACACAATAAAGTTAAATCAGACAAAACTGGAATCTGTTGACCTATAAAATATTTTACAAAGCTTATCCATCTGTACCGGTTTTCCCTAAGGTTGTTTGAGAGAATAACTGGCAGAATAAGGAGAATAAGTGAGAGTTAGTTAATGCAATTTTGAATTTTTATAATATTTAGTAGGCATGTTCCTGTAGCAACTAATTGATAGGTCTTGAAATGCATTACAGGTGTTCACTTCAAAACACCATGAAAAGGGGGAAAAAGAGTACAGAAGACTGGTAAACATGGTTTGTTTCTTTGCAGAATTATTTGAGATCTACCAATTTATTTACAAAATATCCTGCAAAGTATCTTGTTACTGGTCTTTCACTAGGTAAAAACAAATGCCCCAGTTAAACTTACCATGCTCTTTCAGTTTAAATCAAACTGAGTATCTTGTGGTAAGTAACCAAAATGATGTAGTAACTATGTTCTTTTCTTAATACAATGTTCGTAATTTGAAAATCTGCTATTCTGTAATCCATAGTTGGGAATATTTCATTCCTAACTGAAATGCAGACACTACCTCGGTGTAACAAAACAGCTGTTCAATAATACAAAGAAAGACCATATTCAAGCTCAGAAGATTCTATTAATTGAAAGAAGTTGAAACTGATGATGAAGAGTCACTATTTAAAATCTAAGTAATACTATGATATTCTTAAATGTTCAGATGCCCTTCATCCTGTATTTAACAGACAGCCTTAATGATATGGTGTGAGCAGGAGGCTCAGTAAAAACTCAAAATGACACTTAACCTCTTTGATATCACTTACAAAAATATGTAGAGTTCTTTGAAACTTATTTCATCATTTCTTCCATTGAAGTTTTTAAAGACATGCTTATACAAGGCATATTTCTTACGTATTTGCAAAGACATCTTATGTTTGGACTTATGAACTCTTTGGCGCTATATGTCTAGATGTTTGAAGTAATTTGTTTATGGGAAATATAATTAAATGCACCGAAGGGGTTGTTCTGAGCTCAGTTTACTTATTTATGCAGTTGCTTAAATAGCAATCCCTCACAATATGATATTATAAACCAAGCAGTCAGAAAGCATATAAATGAAGACAGATGATGATACTCTGGACCACATGCAAAAAGTGAAAAAATTGCAAGATCATATTTAGAAGTAAAATTCTCTACTAGTTTATAAAAGAGAAACTTAAAAAAAATAATCTGTTTTTAATCCCTCATACATATTGATTGATGTACATATAGTAGCGCAGCAAATAACTAGCTGTTTATCAGTATGAAACAGTAGTTTAAAAGATACCTTCAGGCACAGACTACTAAAAATGCCTATTGCCAAACTGAAGGGAAAAGTAACATTTTTTTTACTTTGGCAACATTTTTTCCTTACTTTGGTGACTTAAAATAGCTTGACAGAGTCCTTTCTCCATGTCTCATAAATAATATATTTTTTTAATACCTTAGCAAAAGCAGCTCAACCATCACAATCCCTGGTGAAGAACACTCTGTCTTGTCCTCACATGCACATCTCTAATTCATTAGCATACAGTACAGGACCATAGTGGAAACTTTCAGCAGCTGTACAGAACTTGGTCTTCCATGTACATTTGACTTCTTCCATTACATTTCCATTATCTTCTGCTACTTTTCTCTAATGCATTTCCATAAGAAAATCCTAAATCTTGAAAGTTTGTAACAGCTTGTAAAATAAGAATGTTCAACATAAGTTAAGAGAAGGCATTTGTTGCCTCTGCTTCCAACAGCAATTAGGAAAGAGGATTCAAAACCAACTGTTGTTACATCTGGGTTTGTATTAAGGGAAATTTGAAACACTGAAAACAGTGTTTGATTTTCCATTTATTCAGCGGGATCAAACAACTCCTGGACACCAGAAAGCTGTTTCAGTGCCATAACTGGGAAAGAAACAAACTGTGGTTTTTGAGCTATTACACTGGACTAGCTAAACAAAATACAGGGAATTGGCAATAGCTCTTTACCAAACTGCTCTAGCTGGAGTCAGAGATATTCTTAGGGTGGGAATAGAGAAAATGGTTTCAAACATGAATTCTAAATTGATTGGGACTGTTTCTATACTAAACAAATTACTGTGGTATTATTGACATAGTCAAAGAGATTTTCGTCTCCTGTTACATATAATGAGCAATATAGTCTATTCAAGTTTTAAAGTTTCTCCAGCCAAATGCTGCTAATACAAAAGAATAAGATGCTGCCAAAACTGACAACTGACTTTGATAGAGATTGTAAGACACCATGCACAACACAGGGCAACTTTCATTGTCAAGGGAATCTCACTATCATTATGGGATTCAATTCTTATCTTTAATGTTAATGGTTAGGCAAGGAGAGCGCAAAGTAAATGCAGAATCCAGCTACACCAAGCAGACTGGATAGGGAGTTGTTTAGCTGTGCTACTGGAGTGCATGTTTCTTGGTTTGGGCTTACGTGTTTGTATAGTTTCTAGACTAGAGGGGTTTGGCTCCAGAGGCTAGGCATGAGAATAGACATCTGTCTATATCCTAATTTCTCTGTGCCTAATTGATTAGTAGATGAGCTTTTCTTTGTAGCAGCCAAAGGAAACTTTTCCAGTTAGTTAAGCTCTTCTAAAAAAGTTTTTTTTTCCACACTATATATTATTTAATATATATATAAATACATCTATTTATATATGTAAAATAATAGGCAGATAAACTTCCTTCTACCTTGCTTTCAAATAAAGTCTGTGTTACATGCCACTTCAGTGTGGCTACATTGGAGCATGCACCAAAGTCAAGACTGTTTAAAATTTATGGGGTTTATTCTCCTTTTGTCAAGCATTTTCTACATACAGAACATTCACGTGGTGTAAGTTACAGAAGAAAAATGCATGAGACAGACTACTGCAAATAAGTGAGTAACAGTTTACATGATTCTTGTTTGTTCACAATGGAGAAAAGTTGTTAAAAAGGAAAGCAGATTCAGTAGCTAGAAATGTAATCAGACTCTTATCTTAGTTAAATCTACCTAACAGGAGGTTTGCTCAAGCTAGAGAGATCTACTGTACCACACAGGGCAGGATGCTAAATGCACACAAGATTACAATGCTAGAAAATTCCAGATTTCTAAGCAATTTTACACAATCTAAATTGCAGTAAAATTTTGTTTAAAAAAAGATATTTTTTTCTGATTGCCTTCAGTAAATGGAGGTCAGTTTAAGAGCTTATAAGCAATCTTTAGCAAAAACATAATAAAAATAAAAATACTCCCAAACTTTTAAGTCATTGCTCTAAGTCTGGATAGTTGTTTACTGCTGGCTTTCTGATCCTACTGACTTTTTATTCTACTTCTGGGAATCTTATTTTTCCCATTTACATGTTTAACCATTGTTAATATTAGAATTCTAAGTAAACAAACTATAAAAAATACAAAGTTTTTGTTGTTTGGTTGGTTTTTGCACTAATCCAATTGGATGCATGGAACAGAAAATCTGCTGAGCTAACCAAATAGTTTAACAAATATGGATCAATGGTACAATGCATAAGCAAAAATGTTATCTACTGGTTGTAGACTTCAGTTCTTTGCATTTTCAGTTTCTTAAAATGCATTTTGTTTGTTTTTAAGTAATGGTTTCCTTGACAATATAAGTGAAGCTTTGTGATGCCAGGTTTTTAGAACGTGGTTTACTCTGAAAGGATAAGTACGATATTTCTCTTTAGTAGAACTGAAACCCCTTGCTGATGAAAGCCTGTGACAGCTGAAAAACCTAACATCTATTTTTTTCTAAAAAAAAGGTTAAGATTCTGCAAGCAGCTCTCTCAACTAAGACGCACCATAAAAATAAAATCCTCAAATCGCAGTGATCAGAAAACACTGCAAATATTACTTCTCCTTTTTTTTTTTTTCCTCCATGTATGGTCCACAACTTGAGACTAGAAATTTGATACCAAAAGTTTCTCTCCAATGACAAGGAATCCTGTAGCCACAGTGGGAATAAATTATACAATTTCTATGTTTTACCTTTTATGTGAGACTTTCACTTCAAGGCACAAAAAGATTAAACAGTGGACTGAACAGAACAGGACATAACATTTCAGTTTAAGGAGTCAAAGGTTGTACAACAGCTCTTATTTTGTGTCTGAAGCAAACCAAACCAAAATCTGAATCATATTTAAGTCTTCCATTTACAAACGCAAAGTATCATATTAAATTCCCTGAAGCTTTTGTTTGGTTTTTTTTCCTACTTCCTTTAAAATAATGTATGATATTTATCATCAGTTTCAATATTTAGTAATTTCAGTCAAACAACACAATCTCAGCTGATAATTAATAAGGACTAACATTACCAAATAGCCGTTGTTTTACTAACTTTTATATGGAAGTTGATTCAAATTGTGTTCAAGTCAAAGAAATAACAGGTATAGAAGGGTCTAAAAATTTAAAATGAAAATTGTGTAAATTTGAAGACTAGTGTAATTTAAGTGCAATGTAGTGTAAAACTATTAATTCGGTAAATATCTAACACAGATCCTTATGCTTCTCCAACCCAAATTACTGTGTTGCCTCTCTCAACTTCAGTGATTTCACAATTTAACTTATTGAGCCGTCCATCCAGGATAAACAGAGATTCCTTGGAAGGGGTCATGAGATACTGACCAAAAAGGCCGCTGTCTTTTATAAGACGGTTCTTACTGTTCCAAGGCCATTCGCCTGCCTTGACAGGCTCCTTCAGACTCTTCACCATCTTAACCTTGCCAGAGGAGAGCTCCATGAAGAGAACATCAGTTTGTGTGCTGGAGCTACAGTAGACATTGTATTGATGAGCTTCTGTGAATGATGGCTGAAAAGCTACATCAGATATGTGCAAATTAGTGTGAATGTCAAATGCATCCTGTATTTCTCCTCTCATTGTTATGGACTGGATCCTCATGAGACCTTTTGCATCATCAATACTGACAAGGTAGTGTCCATCTGGAGAGACATGTGGCGTGCCTGTTACGTCGCCATTATATCCAATCACAGAATCAGTAACGCTATCCACTATAAGCTGTGGTAGGACAGCCCCAGTGGTATCAGGCTTACAGCAGATAAAAAAATATCCTCCAAGATGTGTATAAGCCAGTGACTGAGGAATGCAGTTATAATCCTTTAAACTAATTGTCTTGATGTATGACATAGTTTCTAGATCAATTTTCTGGAGCAAGGGCTCATCCTTATGAAGAATAAATCCAAACCTGAAAGGAAAAGCACAAAATCAAAGAAAGTCTGTATGCATTATGTACAAATGGGAAGCCATTATAAGCAAAGCAGATGAGTTAATATGCGCAGCTGTGTATTGCTATATATCTCACCTTCAGATGTTTCAGATATTAAGCAGTTTATAATATTTAATTTTTAGTGTTCTTGTAATTGTAATTTAGAGTGCATCAAATAAAATGTCTAAAACCCATTTATCTGATTAATGGGAAAAGTGGTTTTTTCCTACTGACATAGGGGAAAAGGTAAACATTACTCCGAGCATATCTATTCAGTTATAAGTTTTACAAAAGCCAGGAAGGAGAAAAAGATTACATATCAATAGTACATCCCACGTATTTTAATTCACTTCATATAGTTCTTCGACTTTCTTGAGAACATCAACTTAACCCAGTGCTCATTGTTATTCAGATAATTATCTGAACCTTCCTCATTTTAATTCAGTAGAAATGAATATCGTAAAAGGATTTAGGTTTATGCCTCCCAACTATCCAAGCCCCATATTTCTTACAATTTAAATGACCCTTTATGCTTTTTCCATACATCAAGGAATTTTCACTGAACATGAATAATACAGTTAAACTTTAAAATCCTAGAGTTGAATGTTTATAACATTTTAGATATAAACTGTATGACTATTCTCTAATGTTAATGTGTAAGTTCTGACGGCACAATCATTTGATTGCATATATGCAAAAACCATGGAGTCATCGGAAAGTATATTAGTTTCGCTTATAACCTAAGTAGCTTTCACAGCACTTTTCCCAAACAGCTGTTTTCCTTTGGCACATCTCTTAACATAACATTTTCCTCTGAATCTTTGATCCTAAGAATGAAGCTGCATGCTGAACACATAATCTAAAAATACCTTTCGCATCCTGTTGATATAGAGCACTATGACAGCCAGAATGTTCCAACAATTGAGTTGACATTAGCACAAGATTTTCACATGGTACTTTGCAATGCCAATAGGTTTACTTATCAGTGAACCACCAAAGTAACAGGCCAAAAGGTTTCAGGACGTTGTTCAGTCAGTTCCTCTGACATAAGACAAAGTGAATTATATTTGCACTTCCTACTGAATTGATAAAAGTACATTTATAATTTTAGCCCTGCCCTCCAAAATCCTTGCATACTGCTTCAGTATCATAGGATCATAGAATGATTTCAACTGGTAGGACCTCTGGATTTCATTTGGTCCAACTCTCACCCAAAGAAGGACCAGTGTGAATCAGACTGCCCGTGATTATGAGTTGAGCTCACTATGAGATCATTTTTGTCTTTGATTATTCAGCCACTTATAAATATATGGAGTCTGAATTAAATTGTCTTGGTTAGAAAATGTGTGAGTGAGCCTTTAGGAAAATTATGTCAAAATAACTTGACAATTACTGCTACTTTTTTATTCACAAGGTCTGTTGTTCTGCCATAGAGGAAGACTAGGATCATCAGGCAGAGTTTGATTTTTAGCTGTTTTGGCCATCTATTATTATCCTTTTCCTGCCCTCTTTGGGCAGGCATAAATCGTTGATTCCTGATTCTGTTATTATGTAGTAAGTATTTTTTGGTCATGAGAAACAAACTTGTACTGTATTATGTACAGAATCATCCTGTAATAGAAGAGGTTAAATAGCAAGCAACGTTCTGACATTTCAAATGTTTTTGGTATACCTCAATGTTAAATAACCAACTTTACACATGTGAGCAGTGGTTACAAAAGGACAACAGAATTAGCTGATTGATTGTCTTTCACATAACAGCCTCTAATGTAAAACAACAATCAGTGAACTGTCCAAGAGCGTTCACAGCATTCTGGACAATGACTTACACATATCTGTTACTTAATCTTTACTCCTGCAAAACAACAACCAAAAAACCCAGTGCATCTTAAAAGGACTTTTTTCTGGATGAGAATTGACTGAGGGCTAGACATTGTCATCACTGTTGGTTTCATTAATATCAAATGCAAAACAAAACTGAAACATCTAGATTGCTAAATCAAGGACTATAAAATAAGAAAACATAAAAGCAACAAAAACAAATATAGAAAGTTATATTAGAATTAAGATTATACACAAGATAAACTCAGCCAAACTTCTTGACCTGTCAAGTTTATTGTGTATAATCAATCTTCAGCCCTATTTCTAATAGAATTAGGTTCACATAGTTACACGCAGACCACTCTCTCTTCATCCCTGCCCTATGCTAGTGTTACTGCTTTGGAATCCATCAGCCACGTCTGAGGAGCAGAGGTTGTAAAGGGGTGGGGGGTGGGGGTGTTCATGTGATGCAGATTGGTGGCTGAGTGGAGGATAACCACGCTCCTGCAGAGGGAAGCGTGGGGTGAACTCAGCAAGAATTCATCCTATGGCTTAGATTTAGCATGTACAGGTGTCAGGTTAGAAAACATAGAGAAGGAATGTGGAGGAAAGTGGACGTACTGCTGTGCAAGAAGATGGTACATGCAAGAGAGATTAGGGTATTTTTAGAGAGAGAAAGTGGATACATGGGAGAATCTGTGATTATTGTGAAATGGTGTAACACAGGGGACAAAAATCACACTGGTTAAGCCAAACATGGAGAAATTTGTTTAAAAGTGAGTTAACCTATGTAATTCTGGGAAGACAAATTCAGTAACACAAATTGGTGAACATTAGAAATATAGTAAAATTACTTGACTTCTAAAATAAATAGGTAAAAAATATTATTTTCAAAGAAAAATGGATTTTTTACTTAGGTCTGCTCCTATTCAATATGATTTTTTAAATTTCTGTTCTTAGAAGAAATGTACTTAAATTACATTTAAGTTTATGAATACCTGTGTTAAAAAATAAACCTACTATCAATTAGTGACGTCATTTGCATAAATTAAAAAAATAACATGACGCTCATGAACCCTTCTCAATTCTCATTATTTTAATGAGTGAAAGGTACATGAAAATAAGGGAAAATATCTAATTTTAGGTCAACGTGATGGCAGGTACTGCACACATTAAATACTGTACTTTCAGCTCTTACAGTATTATTTAATCTATTTTAATATAAGTACATAGTTCAGACATTTTTCGCTTTAATTACTTTTAATCTCAATTTTAATAGCGAACACAAAGAAAACTTTTTCTTTGAGTTCGGTAAGCTGACTTTGGGTTTGAAAACGTTATTTTTCTCTTCCAGTATGTCAATACAAAGTAATGGGGAAAAATAGGAAATCTTATTTAAAACAGAAAGAAAAGGCTCTCATAAAGCTGTTTTTAACTTAGGTAGGTACTTAAAACACAGACTAATATCCAAGTGACATTTTCAGATATACATAAACATACACAAAAGCAATTATGTGATTTTGAAAATCCCATCGGACACCATCTATATGATTAAATACATAAACACTTTTGAAAGTTTAGCCTGTTATTTTCAGAAACTGTATTAAACATCGTTAAAAATTGTTTTCTGTAATAAATCAGTCATTTAACATTCAAACATTTTATACATTTTATTGTCTATGTATGTCCATCATATTTCATGGTACCTTTATTTAACTCAGGAAAAAGACTTAAAATTTCACTGTATGTTTTGAGTTGCACTCCAGTATCTATCCCACTTGAGAGAAAACACAAGTAATTAAAAAAAAAAAAAAAATTAACCATTTTCCACCACAAATCAAATTTAAGAATCTAAATAAATATATTTTAAACTGGACAAACCCATAAACAATTGTTTTCATATACCACATATGAACCTGACAAGCAAATAAAAGAAGAAATCTTTGTGCTGCTTGCAAATCTATTTATTCCAAAGATTATTCCAGCTGATGAAAATGACCCTTTCTTTCTGAAGTAAAATACAAATGCAAAACAAAATTAGCATCAAATATCTAAGCCAGCAATTCTTACTTGCTGATTTAAATCACGATTAAAATGAAGGATTTAAATCTGTTTGATTCAAAGAAATCTGCCTTACTTATGAGTACTTGATTAAGCAGTGTTAATGACCAATTTATGTGATATTTTTGCATTCAAATGTCATTGATTTCAAGAGGAATATAGAAGTTATTAATCTTTCCTTCTCAAATATTATTCCCAGCATAACATATTTTTGAACCACAGGTACACTTAGCTTATGTTAACTTTGATTGTATAAAACCCTTGATTACCAAAACAGTGAATATGTTCTCCAAAGTTATATTAAAGATAAGGTCTTACATACCTTCCCTAAGTGTTACATCAGTTGAAGGTGGGGAAAGACTCATGCGTGACAACTAGCTTTCCCCACTGAGGAGGATGCTGCCGATGGTTTGTCCTCCGGCTTCTCATTACCTGGTAGTACCTTCTGCCAGACAAATCCCCTAGATTCTGCCAGCTAAGAGGTTTGCATAAGCATTCCCCAACTCATGCCATTAAGATGAATTTAGTTATTGTGGAATTATTTAAATGCTTTAAATAGTGTCTGTTGCTTAACCTGGTTGGTATGAATGAAATAGTTTAGGAGCCAGAGCAGAATGTGGGTATAAACTTTCCCACTAGCACAGGTAGATTTAAAAAAAAAGGAAGTTTGTCTACAGCAAGGGACTCCAGATCTTCAGGGCTAATCACATCCTTATTCCAGAACAATTCAGCAAACACATTTTGAAACATAAACCAGCTGATAGCATATCATGTCTCAAGTATTTCAACCACAACTTTCCAAAACATCTTAGTTTCTTGTGCAGCTTTATCTATCTCTTTGCAACATTTAGTTCCCAGTCTAAAAGCCACAAGTAAAAAGCTTACAGTATCTTGGATAGACTGTTTTTGCAATTTAAATAGTGGCTTCGGCTTTGGTAATTGAGTTTACTTGAAAACTAAAGAAACTGGCCTCAGGATTGCAACAACCTTATTCTGATGCTGTATTTGTTGCACTTAGGAGATGTACTGTCCCTTGCTCTGAAGCTATTAGATACTTGATTTTATAATCTCCTGTTGCAGCAGCTAATCACATCTATTCTGATAATCAGCTATACCCGAATACCCATTTACAATGTATCTTACTTTTAAAGTGTGCAAGGGGCAGTTTAACATAACTTTTTTTTTCTGTGATTGTTCATTTTCATGTTCTTAAATCTTCTCACCTTTGTAGACTTAAAATTATTTACAACTATCCATGCTATTCATCGTGTTCTACTTATTTCTGAATTTGAAAACACAGCTTTGTGAGACATGCTCTCACTTCCTTTGTTTAAGTAGCAATTTCTCTAGCCCTCGAAAAATATAATTCTACTTTCTTGTAATGTTAACATGCTGAAGACTTTTTGCTTGATAATGTTTTCTAGTTCAAACTTTAAAAACCCCTCTACTTTGGACGCAAATGCAAAGTTAGCCTAGAAGGTAATGTTTTTGGACCTGTGTACACCAAAAGATCAGCTATGTGAGCAGTATAATACAGTGAACTTAAGTAGCAGTTTTACTTACTGATTTCAAAGCACTTTACGAATATTACAGCAAGTGAAGAAAGAAGCTGAATGACTTACCTAAGGCTACATAATGATCCGTTGGCAAAGTCTGGGTGAAAATATAGGTTATCTAAGGCCCAACACAGTTTCTACCTGATCATGCTACAGGCTACCATTGCAACTGAGGTCCTAAAAGGACAGATGGGAGCAAGTACAGACAACTAAAATATGTATTTTTGAATAAGAATATAGGAAATCACTTTGTCAAAATAATACTTGTGAATATTAAAATTAGATAGAACTTTGGACCTGGGTGGGAGAGAAGATCCGAAGTGGGAAGCTGGTAAACCTTCACGAAGGTCCTACCCCCCACCCCGAACTAGAAATATGACTGCCAAAAGTAATTTATTAGAGTGAATAGGATTTTATCAATACTGTTGTTCAAACAATTCTTTCTCAGCCTGTCATATTGCCTGTAGCTTTTCAGTGCCCCAACTAAAATTCAGTAAAGCTAGACAGAGACATAAATACCAAACAGCCCAATAATACTGATGAAAAAGAAGCGGGGAAAAAATAGTTTCAAAGCTGCCAATCTTCTTGGATGTAAAAGTATTTGGCAAGCTGTGTGTTTGATATATTTGTTTGTCTGCCTGTCTCAGTGAGAGCTGTGTGGCTGGGGTTTTGAGAAGCTGAACAAATCAAGAGAGAGGTCTGTTCATGTGTCTGTGGGGTTTGTGTGACTGATTCTTAGTCTATGAGAACTGCTAGGCAGAGGTGTAAGGATGGAAAAAGTAATGGAAGTCTGGAGGAAAGATACAGAAGGGAAAAGGGGAAGTGAAGAAAACTGATAAGGAAAACTAAGGATTCCATGTCTGGCATAGTAAAAAAAAAAAAAAAAAACCACACAACAACCAAAAAAAACCCCAACAAAGAATGAGAAATTATACTTTTGTTACCTAAAGATGAGGAAGTATCTTCCAAGCCATTAGGAACTGAGGAAGATGATAAACAGGTTTTTTATAGGAACATGTATCTGTCAGGTTAGATAATTTGTTCCTGATAGTTTTGAAAGAGTTGACTAGCTCTTAACATTTTAATAAATCTCAGAATAACAGGAAAATTTGGAAAGTCTAGAAGAAGATTGTTGAAATATTCATAAGATAAAGCCAGATATCCCAGCTAAGCTGAATAACTTCGTGCATATCCCAGGGAAATAATAAAATAGATGATATGAGAACCAGCTACAAAAAAAGTGAACATAACGCAGTCAACATGGGTTTATGGAAAAATGAACTTTGTCAGACAAACCTAATTTAATTTTTTTATTAGAAAACCTTGCTGAAGGTAACTGAATATCAGGAGGACATGCCTTTCTTGGAATAAAAACTGATACCTGAAGGAAAAATAATTTCTCTGCAATAAAAAGTAGTTGTCAATGCAGAATCATCATTTTGCAGGGAAGTTTTGCTTCTGCTTGGTACCAACTCTGGCACTTCACAAAATTTTCACAGGTAATTTGGATGTAAATATGTGTCCATGACACTAAGGTTGTCAATAATGACAGGAAAGTCATTATATTAGTCAGTTGCTCATTTAAGCAAAATATGTTCAAATGTAGCAAAGTGTAAAGTCGAGCAACTTTACATGTGAATGAGGAATGCAGTACATGCATATACAACAATATCCTGAAAAGCAGCGACTATGAAGGGATTTAAGGATCATAGCAGACATGCAGGTCAATATGAGACCTGAGTATAATGAGTCAAAAAAAAAAAAAAAAAAAAAAAGGACCCCAAAGGCTTTGTACAGTCCTTGGAGGAATATAGAGAGAAAGGTAAGAATAATGCAACAGTCTTATACCTGTATTCTACATTGGGGAGACCAAATTAAGAATGCTTTATGTTGTTTTAGATCTGCCCTTCTAAAAAGGAATATTAAAAAATTAGGGGCAAGGAAAAATCTGAAAATCATTTGAGGGATGGAGACAACGATTTTAAGCAAGAGTCTGAGAGAGTCCAATATATTTAGCTTACGAAAAATATAATTGAGACATGATTTATTTACAACATATATATACCTAAATGGAGAGAACATACTGTTTAGTAATATTGTCTTTAATTTCACAGAAGAATTGTAACAATGATTGCACGCTGAAACCAGACAAATTTAAATTAGAAATAGGCAATTTTTTCTAACAATGGGGACAATAAATCATTGCAACAAACCACCACAGAGGTGATAAATTTGGTGGGAATCTCCAGGTAAAGACTCTGGTCTTTTTTGGAAGATTTGGCCAAATCCAAGTAGATGTAGATTTAGATATCTGAATCGCTGGATGACTATTTGGAATCTTTAATGTATATAGAGAAAGTCAGATAAGATGTTCTCGTGGTCTCTTCTAGCCTGTGTATATATAAAAGACCAATTTCTTGGCTTTGTTCATACAATCAAAATTGCATACATACAGTAGATTTTAATCTTATACCACTCAATATTTGATGCTGAGATTTTAAGAAGCAACCAAGTGTTTCAAATCTGTCGTGGTTGCTGAAACCAGGACAAAATCTCATGAAATTGTGATTTGACACAATACCTTAGCTCATACACACACACAAGAAAAAAAGTAGTATGTAGAGGAATCTGTCTTAGATGCCACTTTGACATCCACTGTATAGAAAAAAGTTGTTTTTAAAAAATCAATTTTACACTCTTTCTGGTCTTAATTAATTGTGAACTTTACATGTGAGTTACTAATAACTTTTACAATTACTGATCTTTCATATACACACATATATAGCTTCAAAATAAATGTCCCCCTTGACAACACGTTGGTCTTCAAATTCAGGAAGTTTGTGAACTGCTTGTATAATGTTACAACTGTAACAGCTATAACTTTACTTGGGAAGAAAGATGTTTTAAGGCTGGGATGGTTATTCTTTTGAGGTTTATTGATCTAAATGTAGAAGATCATGGTGGATAGATTGGAAGAACAGTGATAGATCACGGAGACCTGCTGCAGAACAGTTACCTGCTTGCATATACCAATGATAGGTTGCAAATAAATTTCAGCCCACTGTCCGATAATCTAACTGCTGCCTTCTAACCACCAGGTGAATCTGTCTGTACTTCCCTTCTGTCCAGTATTAAGAACCTTGTCAGCATGCCAGTGTCAGATTATTAATGTTGCTTTCATTGTCAGGTTGGCCTTTGTCTTTCTGATGAGGAGGCACGAGCAATTGTAAAGAAATAGTATTTATCAAATTTGTCAGAAAACAGTACTGCAAGTCACTAAAGTTAAAGGCAGCTTTGGACTGCACAGGTTAGTAGATTGGGGGACCCAAAAAAGCCCTATGTAATAAAAGAGGGTGATTTACCAGAGTTGTAACAAAATGTTGTCCACCAGTGGTATCTACAGTCCCTGTGTAATAGGGCATTTCACAAAATTCATATTAGTAAGAGACTTTTGTTGGAGGTCCCAGTAAACCAAACCAGCAAGTGCATGGGCTAAGCTTTCACTATCCTAATTTTTTTTTCCATTCAAAGTAAAGCAAAGCTATTAAACCTGAGTAAAGAAGTCTGCACTACTACTCTATGTTCTGTGAATAGCTGAACTCAACCCCCAAAGCTACCATAATATCACAACTTTTCAAAAGCACTTAGTTTTCTAATAGGATTTAAAAAATACAGCTATTCATAATCACATAATGAAATTCTGTCTGTCGCTTATGTACTGTTAGCCTGGTTTTTATGATTAGGCTGCTGGAAAACAACAAGTGATACTGAGAGTACCTTCACTTTTCCCAAGTGATTTATAGATAGATGGTGGTGTATCTAATGCAAAGTTTCCTCTCATATAGATTGATATGCAGAAGCCTCCCACCATTCATTAATCCCTGATTAATATTTATGAGAATCTCAACCTTCATGTCTCTTCTATGCAGCGAAATCATGCACAGTATCAGACAGCATATAAAGGCATTTGTCAGAGTGCATATTGGGATCCTGTGCCACTCAAGCCTGTAAGACATGAGAGCAGATCTTCACACTTCCAATAATTTATTTTACAGTTAACGCAAGTGGGAATCTGTAGCCTGTGGCCATATCACTCCAATTGGAATAAATGCTAGAACGGTAATATCTGAGATTGTTTCTTTCTTCACTCACTCCATATGAATGAATAATAAAGATTTTAATCCTATATTTTCAACCATACATTGTGACAAACCGCTAAGAGAAACAGGAATAATACTACTTAGCAACTCTATAGGACTTTCTCTATGAGTAGTATATTGGGTTTGGCTGGGATGGAGTTAATATTTTTCGTAACAGCCCATATGGTGCTGCGTTTTAGATTTGTGAACAAAACTGTTAATAACCCACCAATATTTTAGTTATTGCTAAGCAGTGTTTGCACAGCATCAAGGCCTTCTCTTGTTCTCACTCTGCCCTCCCTGCAAGTAGGCTGGGGGTGGGCAAGAGGCTGGGAGGTGACACAGCTGAGACAGCTGACCCCAACCGACCAAAGGGATATTCCATGCCATATAACATCATGTTCAACAATAAAGCTCCTTCCAAAGTAGCCATTGCTCCTCCTAGGTGGGGGCTCAGCTGCCAGCTGGGGTCAACCTACCACAGGGAGTCATTAGCTTTCCATAAAAGCTAATGAGTTTCACAGTAGCCAGACAAAGGGAAACTGAGGCAGATAAAAATTACTTGTCCAAACTAACTTACGAGAAACAGGAAGAATATCCTAAAAGGTGTTAATCGCAAAATGCATTTTTAAAAAGATGAACTGAAGCTTATATGGATGAGTGCCTTATTTTCCTAATTTTAATGAAAAAACCCACCCACATATTTAAGAGTAGAATAATTATAATGACTAAGTTAACAACATGTTATAAATCATTACTTCTTCTATTGTGTCACAATATACATTCAAGACCAGACTTTTTAAAGCATTTTTAAAGCATTTTAAATGTATTTAAAACATGGGATTTGAGTTCTAGCTTTATGGAACTGTAAGCCTGCATATAACACAAAACCAGCGAACAGTAAACCCATGAATTGTATCATTCTTTTTCCCAAAATAGTTATCATAATTATCACTATCCTATTTCCCTAACTTCTCCAAAACTGTTAACCTGAAAACTCTCATTACCAAGCTGACAAACAAAGGAACCTATCTAGCAAGTCAGATTGATTCTCTACCAAAACTACTCTCTCTTTCACCAGAGTATCAAATGCCTCAGACTATGGGAAAACTGTCAACAAGTGGGTTTGGAATGACTTGCTCACAGAGGCTTGCTCATCATTGAGAAGTAACTTATGCCATGAAGCATGAATGTTAGACTCATATTTTAAAAGGTATTAATTTTGGAAATCTTACTGGGTATTATTGTTATACATCCACATTACCAGTTTTTACAAGTCTTACTCTACTCTATCACATCCAATTTTCACATTATTTTTCACAAAATTTCCATCACCTTAAGTTCCATGGTTTGTGACAGGTATAAAGGGTAAAAACAAACTTTCTTTTAATATAAATCCTCACACGGTATACAATAGTTGATCTTCACTTATGAAAAAAAGTGCAACTGCAGAGTATGTTACCACAACAGGATTTATATAGCTAACTCCCTTTTACTGTCCAAAATACTTACTCAGTCACTGTCCTTTAAGGTGGTGAGCTACTTTCAAACCAGATCCAATCCCCCTGTTACTGCAGAATACTTCATTATGCTTGTGAAAAAGTAATGTTGGTTTTATATAAAATTCCTGTAAAGTTCTTTATCAAGTCTGTTCAGACTAAGTATCTTTGACTATTGCATAGCACAATGGGAATATTTTGTCTTGAGGAAAGAACAAGAACTCCTTTTTCCTCTCAAATACCTCACTGTTCTTATATATATATCATTGTTCTTTCTATCTGTGCCAAAAATGCTTTGAATGTGATTAAACAACTTCAAATGTGTACAGCATCCTGCTCTGTTTTCTGTGGGTTTGCTCCATAACAAGAAGCTAGATTTCAATAAAATAATTACAAAATGTATCGTAGAAATATCATTGGTAGAATGCATTATGTACTGGTAGTGGTAAATGAACCTGAAAAACAGAAGCTTGACTGAAATCTGCAGTGACTCACTCAGTTCTATGAACGGTTTCCTGGTTACAAGATGTCACACTTGTATGCATAACTCCCCATCTTCATCCCAGTAGTACCTAAGTAAATTTTCTCCTGTTTTCTAGTATTGGGGAAAGGCTTAATGAGAAACTTATTCCCAGTGCCAGAAGGTCGGTAATGACTGCCTCAACTTCAGCAGTGCCACATTCTAGCATCCCTTTCCATATCTGGAAAGGGTTGAC
The DNA here is from genome assembly GCF_947461875.1 of Haliaeetus albicilla. Lineage (NCBI taxonomy): Eukaryota > Metazoa > Chordata > Aves > Accipitriformes > Accipitridae > Haliaeetus > Haliaeetus albicilla. The sequence goes on from NC_091483.1 coordinate 39,595,847, forward strand.
GTTGTTTTTAAACCAAAACACATAGCCATTACACAATGAGGTTGTATACTGCCCAGCCTTCTCTGAAGGCAGCTGATATAGCCATAGGGCAAAACACCCATCTTGTGAGTTGTTGTATTTCATATTTAATGTAAAGCAGATTAAAACTGACAAGGATTCTGCTACCATTTTGTTATGACTGTGTATAGGTGTGTAGCAAAAGATCCTTAAACATCTATGAATTCCCCTGTCTTCAGACCCTTCTTCTGTCATGTACATCCTATCAGACAGAGGGGGGGATAAGAGGGAAAGTAAAACCCACTGGTGCAGTGCTGAGACTGCATGAAATAGGACTCTCACATACCTGCAGTATACTTATCCCCAGTCTGTAGTTTTAATGAAGGTATGTATTATTTGATATTGAAAGTGCACGTGTAACATAACATAAATATGTATACATGTGTATGTTTATATATAGCAGGCATAATATCTCAGTCTGCAGTTGAAATACAGGGAGAAAAACATACACTAGGGCATTTCTCCTTTGACTGTTTCTTCTAATACCAGAAGTTGATGAGTAAAAATCTTTTGCTTCACATATTCTGGGCTTCAGTCCTAATGCTCCAATTGTTTTCACTGCTCCTCTCTGCACAATCCTGTGTCTTCTAAGTTTGCCTGTGAGGAGCCCACTGATGCTTTTTCAGGTCAAATGGTAGAATCCTTGAAAGTGATGACCTTTCCTTGTCCTCTCAAGGGATAAGCATACTCCCTCCCCTTAGGATCAAAGATAAACATTTCCATGACACAGTTAATGAATTGGATAGTTGAATGCTTGTATTTCAGTATCATGTATCATTTAGAATAGCAGTGCTAGATCTCAAGCCACACAGAGCTGAATTTTGGGTGGTTCTGATAAGGATTTCAAGTAATACGCCTTAAAATTAAAAAAAGGTGTACTTTAGATTAAGCACACATGCAAAATGAGTACACTGCCACAATGGCCAGTAGAATTTTAAGTACTGTAATTTTTTTATAATTTGGTCTTTTCATCTGTTTATTAAAAATTGATATATGAACCAGGAAATGAAAAATTACAAAACCAATATATGGCTTAACCCTGTCTCTTTCAGAGTACATAAAAATATCAACGTGTTTATATTTACATCCTTAGTGCTTTGAAATAAACAAGAAAAAACATATTTCTGCAGTCCTAATTGAGCACAGCTGCTTCCTTTCTCTACAATCATATCAGCAGGCAATAAGGAGGCTGAAGAACTGCCATTATGAATGTTCAGCCTCACCATAACTCCTCACTACAAGAATTCCCCTCTACAGGCAGTATTCCTTTCCTGTAGACACCTACATTTCTATGCGTAACTACTTGTCTGCATATGAGTTAAACATCTAAGTTGCTATTTTTGCCAGCAGAGATCAAGTCCATACAGTCAACAGAGTCTAGAGAATTTGTTAAGATGACCAGTGCCAGAGGCCTGTAGGGTTGAGCAAAATTGCCTTCTAGACTCCACTAGCTGTATAGACTAGATCTCCATTAACTATAGCGAAAGATAGACAGCTACACCCATGGATACACTGTATTTTCACACCTAAATCTAGGTGCCTACAATCTGAACCTCACACTCACCATAAGCAACCTATCAGAATTAAAGCATAGTATCCAAAACTAGCCCTGTAAAAATTTGCACAGACTTGGAAAATTGAAGTTTAAATGACTAACACTATATCAGGATGTGAGTAAAAGCTACAACTATGCTTGAAATGTGATTGTCTGTTTCTCCAAGCCATTATAATAAGTTCAGGTGTCACACAGCTGTAGAGGCTGTTAAAGCTGTCCTTTGTTGTCAGAAATAAAAATGACTGCTTAGAGGAGCAGCTAGCACTGCTACAAGTGCCTGGACAGGGAGAAGAATGTTGTAGAAGTCTCCATGCAAAACAGAGCTAAAAGCAGACAGGATGTCCCTCCCAGAATTTTCAGGGATCTCTGAAGATGGTTTCACAGCTCTCAAAGGGTAGCTTTAACAGAAAACCATGAATTCACTCTCCTTTCCACAAAAAGTGTACTTTTCCAACCATAACAATCAGGTTCAATATTTTCTCAAGGCTAGAGAGTCATCAAAAAGACAAATAAAAGCTCTTCAGAGCTCTTCAGAGTCTGCTTTTCATTTTTATCTTCTTAGGGTTTTGCAGAGCTCGAAGAATTGCATGCAAGTCTTATAATTGAACCAAAAGCAATGTTGTTTATCACTGTATCTTAGCAAACTACATTTTCATGTCCCTATTAAAGCATTTGACAGTCTGTTAGAACTAACAGCATAGTCTACTGCAAATTATCAAGATGGAATCACGTCATACGACTTTTAATATCTCTCACTCAGACATTGTATTTGCAAGTTATAACAAATATTTTTCAAGAAATACTAAATATAATGGAATGTGGCTAGTAATCATGCTGTATCTACTAATTTTAAAAGTTTAGGAAATTTCCCATTTTAAAAGATTAATTTTAAAAGTATTTCTGTTTGTGCAGACAGGAACTATGAAAGCTGCGCAAGGGAATGGTACACCACCTATGTTACACCATTTTTCACATTCTAGAGCATGGATCCTGCGTAGACAACCCAGGATGAAATTCAAGCCTACTGAGGCACTATTACTTGAATTAACTATATCACAGTTAGGCCCAATTTGTCTTACCTTTATTTATTACCTTTATAATACTGTGAGATTTATACAGGCTTATTGTGCAAAACATACTAAAGCAAAGGTCACAAGAGAAAAAAATTAATGAAGAACTGAAACAGAAGGCAGGACTTAGGGCAGCCCAGTATGAACAAAGTTTATATTCATTTGCTGTATTTGAAAACCTTCAGTTCATCCCATAATAATACTGCATCTCCAGCAGTTATTCAGACTGAAGGATAATATTGAGACCTGTAGCTGTAAAAATTAGTGAAGATGCAATCTTATTTTGATGGGAAGTTTTAGTCAAGTAAAGTATGAATTAATAATGGATGAGATATTCCATACAAAGTTTTAAAGTCATATGAATTCTGACACTGCATCTTCAAAATCGTTTTTGCAAGGTATTATTCTTTTCCACCCGTCAGATACAGCAAGTTAGTTTGCATCTCCTATGCACTAAGAATAGGCAAGCAAGATGCTAGTGTGGAGCTGCCAACAAGCAGTAAATTAACAACCTGCCTTCCTGTATGTTATTTTCTTCCTTTAGACAAGCCATATATATTACTTACTACTGCAACTGCACTTGTTATAAAAGAGGAAATATCTAAGCACTGGTTAAAAAGATGAAAAAAGAAAAGCTTAAGAAAATTTTTCCTAGAAATAAGGATAAATTTCTTTTTTTTTTTAAATTTAATATATTAACATAAAACTGTATTTATTGTTGAGTTCAGAAAGATCAACAGAATAGAAGAAGAAGAAGAAGTAAAAACTAATCTCCTCTCTCCTTTTTGTTTCTGGCCCTACATCCACAGATTACCCTCATGACGTCAATAGATGTTTTTTAAAGAGATATCTGAGATCTAACACTTAAGGAAAATTATGTTCTCAAAACAGAAAGCAAGTAAAAGAGAAGAGAATTATATGAGCTACAATCAAAACTATCTGTACAAGAAGGAAACAGCAGTATTGTTGTGCAAAAGAGAAGTTTTTTAACCTGTATAACTTAATTCAAGAAAATAATAATAAACATTATCTACTTTATCCTGAGTGAATAACATTTGCGTTTAAAGCCACTCAACATTCTATACATCAGGGACCATTTTTTCAAAATTTATGCAGAAAAAATCACCCTAGGAAGACAAAGCTTTATTACTACAAAGTTTGATCAAATCTGCTGACCAAAAGTTTTCTGGGACTCAAAGTAAATGCCATTAACTGCTCAAGAACGATCTTTTAGAGGATCAGGGTAGACCTTGATCCTATAAAAAGCTTCTAATCTGGCAACACGGGAAAGTATTACCATTTAAACAAAATTCTAAAATAGAAGTGTGTTATATAGCAAACATTTTTTTTCTGATTAAATGAAGTTATCCACAGTAGCTCTGAAGAAGGAAATATTAACAATTAAGAAAAGGAAAAAGGAAAATTGGTCTAAAACCTATTTTCTTAGCTGTATAGCTCAACTGCCTTCCCTGGTCCTTTGAGATTTCATCACCAGCACAACAAGAACAATAAAAAAAAGCCCTTGTCCCTCTAACCAAGGATTTTCTAAGAACTTAACATATAACACTGCAACCATTATTTCCTTTGTTAAAATTGCTCTTCGCTTTATATCCATACACAGATGATTCTAAGGAAGACTGTTCACACTGATTTATTTTACTTCAGAGGCCTTGCATTCATACCATCTAAATCATCACACAATTAATTTTCCTTACTTAAGTAATTTTAAAATACACAATTTCTTTTTTATTGTCATTTTCTATTACAATTACTGTAGTATGTTGCACAAATGAAATATTAACCTCTAGATAAAAAACACACCTTTCATTTTGGAAGTGTTTCTGATTTCAAAAACTGTCAGCCTTGCAAGGGCATAACATTCTTCCCCGCAGGACTTACAAAATTACTGTTGCCTAGAATAGTTCATTTCTGGCAGGTTGCTGAGAAAAGACTTTTCTTTAATTTCTGCAGTTCAGAAATGGTTGTCTGATGATAACAAAAGGCTAAGTGGATTTTACCCAGTAGCTCTTGCTCATTAGCACAAATGGTGCCTTTCTTTTGGGTACTATCACAGTCTCTGACCTTTGAAGTTTGTTTTCCTAATTTTGTTCCTGATGCTCTTTACTACATTAAGAACACTTGCTTTATATTTTTGTTTGGCATCAGAAAAGGCTTTTTTTCTCCTTCTTTGGTATTTCTATAGAACAGCATTAAGCACAAAGTGTTTCTATCTGAGGACATATTTACATCTTGGAGAACATCTTGATAATTCTCTATTTTTGTAAGCATTCATGTGTGTGAACGTATGTAGTCACACACACATCTGTAAAAGATTTTTGTCCTCTTCACCGATCTTATTTATTTACTTACTTCAATTACTGTAAATGAAATATTTAAAAGTGCCTCCTAAAAAAGATGGAAATAACATTTGCGGCAGTAATCTCTGTACCTGGGAAATATTAACATAGTAGTCCTAAGAAATAGGAATGGGGAAAAAATTGGTCAAAAAAAAAAGAAAATTAGAAAACACAGAACAGAAGGTTGTGGGGTCACTCTAATGGAAAATGTGAAATTTTAGTGGAAAACAAGATCATCACTATCAGTTATGTTAGATGAATGAAAAGGTCAGTTCTGAGGAAGAATGGAATTTGATGGCAAGTCTGATTTTCTAAAAGTATCGACTATTTTGTTGTACTCTTGCTTGGGAAGAAGTTCTGGGTTTTGAAAACTTCAGGTTTCTGAGTTCTTACAGACTTGCACATTAAATACCTCATCTGTACCTTTCCAATTAGAAGAATAAATATCTATACAATAACAGGAATTCTCTGAAATTTATAAACTATGTGGGAGGAAAGAGAAAAATTAATATAGAGATACAACTTGTTTTCAATGAAAATCAATACTGTTTTTATTCTTAATCGTGGATGCGGATTTAGGAATACCATTTTAGGATGAAAAATGGATGCCAGCAGAGATCTAATCCATCAGAAGTCATATACGCTTCACAAGTTTACTTGATAATATTGTTACAGAGAAATATAGGTCTTCATAGATTAATTCAGAAAGGAACTTAATATTAAATTGTAAGATCTATGAAACCTAAATTTTTAGATATATGAGAGCAGATTTTCTTAGTAATGATAAAATTCCTGATTAGATCCTAAAATATATTGAAATAGAAAAAGGATGGATACCACAAAGACTGGCGGGCAGGAGGAGGGGGAGGGGTGTGAAATCCCACAAAGGGCCTGCTGTGCTTCTCAGAGGTGATAACAACTGCTGAACATCACCTGAGAGATCTGAATGAAAGGGAAGTGATGTTTATACTAAGTATTCCAAGATTTCAGAGACTGATATTCACAGATTTGTTCTCGAAGCACTGAAGTTCTTCATTCTTTTTTGCTATTACTTTATACATACCTCATAGAATTGAACATGTTTTCTCTATTTCCGTTCTCAGTAAGGGAATTCAGTGAAAAAAGGATTAAGTTGGATGGCTGAGAACCCAGTCAATGGTGAACAAACACACTAAAAGGATTCTTTCGTTCTCTTTTTCTCTCTCAGCACATACTGACCATTATTTGCAAAAATAAGGATATCAAGAACTTCAAGAAAGCCATGCAAGACAGAAGGGAAGAAACATCATTTCCACAAGGGCTTGAAGAACTCCTGACAAGTGGTATGTTTTTAGAATAAAGAGATCTCTTCAAATTAAGCTTTGTGCTCAGAGCTTTAATTTGAATAGAAAAATTTCCATTCCTAGACAATAAGTGACTGAGACAGGAATGGTTGTTATAAAATAAATAGGTTTTGAGCATTAGTAAACTTTCAGTAATGGACAACAACGGAAGCATAGCTTCTGAGTTTATCCTACATCATATTTAATAAGATTAGCTCTAGATTCCAAGAAAATGAGCACCACAAAGTTAATGCTGCTGAGCCAGAGTGAATGACATTATAAGTACCATCAAAAAAAATCCTCATTCTTACTGTAGTATTTTTCACTCAGGCAGAAAAATCACAAGTGATACAATCTTTCAAACACTTACTTGTGGGAGAGGCTCTATGCAAGTTGTCTCTTGTAACTCAGCTGGATAAATCATGTAAGAGCTTACAAGAGAAAGCTAAAAATTCTTAACAAAAGTCTCATATTGATAACAAAAATAGTATACTGCCTGATATCCTTTTAAAATTACATTCTTATTTGTAATTTCTATTTTTTTTTAATCTTATTTCATTATTATTTCAGTTTAAGATTTTACTTGCACAGCATTTAAGTCATATCTCACTAGAGATCTAGAGGAAGGAAATGGACAGTCACCCCAAATTCATTTTGAAGAATATCTTCAAATGATCCATGTGTAAAGAACAACCAGGAAAATCTCCCCTTAGCTGGCTAGATACTATGGTGGCTTCTTCAGTCATTTTTTTAGATCTTGCTGAAAGAGCTGACTTGTTTTAACATGTTGCACATAGCTCAGGAGTTCTGACTCACATTTAGTGTACATTTGCACAGGGTAGGGATAAATCCTGAATTTTCAGGATACTAGTGATGCAGGAGTCTATGAATTTTCTGAGGGCTCTCTCATGGAACACTTGCAACATGTATATACAATACACTTTTTAATTATTGCAAACTGTTGTCCAATGATTATAGTGTTCACAAGAAAATAATCCAAGAAATTTTAGGACAAAGGAAAGCACCTTAATTTCTAGATTTTTAGAATCCAGGAATACATGAAACTATTTGTGTTATATCATAAAGGAACTTATTCTCAGCAAAAGTGTATTTGTAGTGTTGGCAGCAGTGTTGGCAGTATTCTTCTTTCTTGTACCTTGTAGGGAAGGAAAGCTAGCAATTCAATAAAAAAAATTCACTTCAGTTTTAAAGCAATAAAAGTCAAAGAAAGGGCAAGCTACACAGACACAGTGAACAAAAGACATTCCTAAAGATGGTCCTAAATGTCAGTACAAGGTATGATAGGATTAAGAAGATCTGGCATGCCAGAAAATGTGGTAAAATCAAGGTGGGCAGATGTCATATGGAATGCACAGCCAAATTATATATGCCAAAAGAAATAGTCAGCACTAGTAGAAAATGAATAATGAGGTAGAGATAAGGACTACAAAGGTGATAAATTACATATGTCAAAACAGTCTCAAAAGATCTTTTTCTTCATTTTAAAAATGAAGTTCACGTACCATTATAGCTGGGCATATGCAAATATTCAAAAGAACAAATACTGAACTTTACCACAATTCCTCTCTCCCCCCCCCCTTTTTTTTTTACTAGTGACCTAAATTAAGAAAATACTAGACTGAACCAAAAAAAGATTTTTTTGGTATGTAAAAAATATGATAACTTATTATATTTGGCACATAAAAGCACCAGAGATTACATTTGTATTGAAAAAATATGATTATCATGGGAAAAAAAATCAGGCACACCATGGCAAGTTGCTGTGTTCTAATTTGTAGGTAATACAGGGGGTGGGGGTTGATGGTGGCGGCTCTGTTAAGATGAAAGTTTGGATATTTTGTCCACAAGAAAATGTTGCATGCTGACAGTTGGGAACTCATGGAAGGAATACAGACAAAACAGTCTATCCACGTAGATTTGGAAGTTTCCTTAAAATCTTTGATTGATATGATCACACAAGCATCTCAGGTTTACTAAAAATTGAAAGATAGGTTTGTAACATAACATCAAATAGGAAAACTTAGACATAATAAATAAAAATCTATTCTAAATGTTTAAAAATAGAAATGGACAAATGAAGATTTCCAAACAAATTTTCACTGTTCCAAAGTCACAGACCTAAAACACAGCACCATTCTGGCTGCTATCAAGAAAATTAACTCCATCCAAGCCAGACCCAGCACAATTTTTTCAAATAATTGTGCTGTGGTAGTTTATTAGCAAACATACAGAACAATGGTTAATTACATAATTTTAAGATTCCCTCAAAGATAATAAATGAATCTTTATAATTTGGTTTATTTGGAAAACCAATGAGTAATTAAGGTAGCACTAAGATAAGGTAACTTCTAATCACTGGGTACAACAAATTATATGCCATAATTGCAGGGATTAGTTTCTTCCTATAGCCGATTACATTTTTATACATTTCATTGTGTCATGTATTTTCACATACTGATACATGCAGAATTTTTAAAACCAGATGGGTACTGGGAGACAGGTACAACAGTTGTTTATTTATAACAATAGTTGGTTTGGCCACTTCAGATGGACAGATCATATTACCCCAAAGGTAAATATTGCTGTAATGACTTCTGCACATGCAAAAGGGAAAAAACTTACAGTGTGAAAAACATTTACAGTTTAGCAAAACTACCCTTCGCTTTAGTAGAGCAGACTAGACTTACATAAGCCAGGTTCTGGCCATTTCCTGAGCTAATGAGGAAAGACAAGTAGAACATAAAGAATTTTCCTTTACTGATGCTATAGTTTTACAGCACTACAAAAGCTACCTGCAATCTCACATTTTAGGCAACATTTGAAGGGAATTTTCATTTCTAAATAGCCACACTGAAGTGGAAATGTTTTTTGATATCATCTTTTTTTCTGTTGACAGCTGGCATTTTGAGAGTTTTGTGAAGTTTTTCTGAAGCTACCTAAGAGGAAAAGATTTGGAGCATGAGTTGAATAGACTGGTCAAGCAGCATTTGTATTGTATTGTCAGCTGACATGGGAGAAGGCATGCAGGATAATTGATTCCAGAAACAAGATAGTTTTCAAGACTGATTTCTTATATATGTATATCTATATGTGTGTGTTTGTGTGCACATACGTACATATATATTGAAAGGTTAGAAACCATCACAGATTTCACTACATTATAAAAAAATATTTTTATTTCAGCTACATTTAAATGTGTAATTAACTATTAATTAAATTTCATAACTCTGAGCTGAAAATGAACTTTAAAATTCAAAATATTTTCTCCATGAATTCCAAAATTACCTGGATTAAAAGATGTCATATACGCCTCAGAACATCAGGTCTTTGCCAGATTTCAGTGACAGCAAATCTTAACTGTATTTGTGGAGTGCTGGCAGTTGCTTCATAATTTCTGTAGGTTGGGAATCCTTACTGCCTAGTACACTTTAAAGCCTGCAAACACAGGTCCTTTTGAGTTAGAATATAGGAATGGAGCTGAAGGAGGATACAGATGAAGCATAAGTACGGGCACATGGCATATCTTGTGTGTACGTAAAGGATTGGGAGCTTGCTAGTTTGAAGATAGTGGCTACATTTATGAACTCCTAGATTTTTGGGGCAAGGACATGTGAACAGAGGAGGAATGAAGTGGAGAATATAGGTTTGATACACCAAAGAGTACCTGCACATTTTCTAGAGGCACTTATTTCAACAGTAATTGCTGTCGCCAGTGGTGGTAGCTGAACAAAGTAAGTTTCAGAGCATTTAAACTGTCTGAACTGAATCTCTCAATCTTTCATTCTTCATATTCCCTCTGGAACAAAGATGTTGTAAAATCCACTATTTAAAGCAAAGAAGATGCAGATAAAGACTTTTTACTGTCTCCCATCTTTCCCAGAAGTTCCTATGAGCTTCTTTTTCAAAAGCAACACATTTATGGACCAGAAGCGTTCTCCTTTTGAGGGGCAAATACACAGAGAGAGGAAAGAATCACTACAAGGTTTCCATTTAGCACTACTTTCACAAACACACAGTTTAGAGACTGGGAGACTGCAGAGTGAACCCCTAACCCAGATGGACCTCCTTTGTGTGCTGTGCTACCATGTAGGAATCCTACATGGAAGGATTCCATTGATAGATTCTACAATCGTTATTAGAAATTGCAGTTACTTTCTAGATCTTCTCCGCTTGCCCTGGTACTACTGAGCTTCTTTCTCCAGTTCCTCAAGTTTTCAAGTTATTTCCCTTGTAGCACTATATATGCTTACAGCTCGATGACCAAGAACTGTTTCAAACTTTCCATCCCCCTAATGTGCCTTCTCAACTGAATCTGTAAAATATTAAATTGCCCCTTATCGTTGAGCTAAATCATATTGTCTGTGTGAAAAATTCAGCCCCCAAATTAATTCTACCTCTTCTGTTGATGCTTTGTCTACAGTTGACTCACCATTTAACACTTCCATTGTTTGACTTGCAAACCACTGAAAATAAAGTTCTTTCTGACTATGTAGGATTTTTGAAGAAAAATATTTTCTGTTTGCTTATTTGCATAGAAATACTGAAAATGCTCTCACAGTCCTTCAGCTACTTCACACCTCTGTAGGGGCTTAAACTCTGGAATGAAGTGTGAATTTACTGAATCACCGCCCCACATGGGTTTCATTTAAGAAGGTTCACATGAATGCATTGGCAGCACATTCCAATTACCTCTTAAAGAAAAGCTTAGTTTTTGGACTGTTTTTTGCAAATGAATAAGTATAATTTTAGAAAGACTGCTTCCTCTATTACCATACACAACAGAGAAATGAAAGAAAGGAAAACTCAAACTGAGAATATTTTAACTCTATTCAGATCCTGAACCATCTCACCAGTGAGTTGATTGCTCATTCTCCCACTTGTTAGGTCAGGTAACTGTATGACATTTAAAATACTTGCTAAAAAGATTAAAACATCTAAAAAGTTAGAGTTACTCCATTAGAGCGAGTTCATTTAATATTGCTTTTGAAACATTTTACAGCAGTGTAATGACAGACCTTAATTTATTCCAATTATCTTTTGTTCACTTTGATTTATGAACCGCGGAGCTGAAATAATCAGCCCTTTTGCTCCTTAGGCTTCCAAGAATATATTTTCATGAGTATTGTACAAGTCATCTTTTTGCGGCCATCACACGTACTAATTGCAAATGTCCATTTTTATGATAAGGAATGGTATTAGCAGACAATTAAGGACAAGATCATTGGTTGCTCTGAACTGCTTTGGCACAAAAAATAGTTCACTGAATAAAATTTTCTTCTCAGTAAATGTATAAGGCCGGATATTGAAAATATATACACTCAATGATTAAAAGGTGGATCTACAAAAGGAATAAGCTTCAGTAATAACTGAAAAAAAAAAACCTTCGGATTTGTACCATTTATTACAGATTAACAGATCTCATCCTGTCTACTTTTGTGGCCCCAGTGACTGATAACTTTGCAACACAACTAGGGGGAGAGGGAGATTATTTTTTTCCAAGCTGTGTGCACTGAAAATATGGGCGTGACGGTGTGCATGAAAAACAATGCTTTACATTCATTCATTCTCTTGGTATAGTTCAACATATATTGGCAGTGAGTGCACATCAGAAGTAAAACAAAGCAAATGATGACAGCAGGACAGGCTTTTTTCAAGATATGCAAGATGAACATATAATTTCTTCCCTTGGAAATCTTCAGACTTCCAACAGCAAGCCTGGGCAAACTTCTTGAAGGGTTCTATTAAGAATTATTACTGGTTTGTGCCATAGCCTCTTTTTCATTGCCGATTGACTAAGAATTTTTGTGCATTGCACTACAACTACCTGGCACAGGAAACACATGTAAACCACAGGAAACCCTGACTTCCTCTAAGCTCTAAGCTTGCATTTTAAAAGTTGTGTGAGAAAAAGAAGGAATTTCATTTCCGTCATGAAAGAATGCTCAAAGGCATGAGGCAATCCCTCCCTTAGAGTCAGCAGGTGAACTAGTCTTGTCAAAAAACCACACAGAAATTCTAGAATTAAGTCATCTACATTTTTAGAGCCTTATCATGGGGTGCCAACCTGATCTATCTGCTGCTGTGACTCTGTACAAACAGGCATTTGCTAGCTGGAAACATCAGTGGGGCACTCTATGCATTATTAGGGAGGTATTAGGGAGGTAATTAGTAGATTTTTACTAAAACTATTATATATTTTCTTTTTTTTTTTTTTTTAATATATATATTTACAAATGGTTAGCAGTTGCAGATGGATTACAGCCAAAACATTGATTCCTAATGTTGTTTGACTGCACAAAACTGTTTCTCCTTCATCTCAGCAGTGGAAGGAAATAGTTTGACTGGAACATAAAAGACAGGGAGACACCTCCCCACCCCCCAATACTAACCAATTGTACTGAACATACTACATTTCTCTCCCTAAAATGATCAAGCTTCTTTTCCTGTCCTTTTCTGTACATGTATCAACTATCCACCAATTATAAAAGAAGGTTTAAAAATAACAGAACTGGTCTATTCTTCCTCTATTTCTTTTGGCTCATGCATACTTAGTTTGCTTAGCTGCTGCTTTGATGGCTCATCACAGTTGTTCAGAGCATGAATGTAATGCTTGTTGGTTATCAAACCAAAAAGTTATTTGCCCTGACTCCTGCTGTACTGTAAGTACAACAAAAAATTGCCTCAGTCTGTGCTAGGAAAAGTCTGGGGATTTTTTTTTTGGGGGGGTGGGGAGGGGAGGAGGAATCAATTATTGTTTACCTCAGACCAAAATTTTTAGTACCTCTTTAAATGTCTGATCTGGGGGAAGTGCATCCTAAATTATCTGCTGCCCAAGAGACCATTAAAATGTGTGGAGTTTTCCTTCTAAATAATGGGCAGCCCATTTCCATAACAACCCACGTAAGTAAAGCAAATGTATAGTTCCATCACTTCTTAAATAAAACTAAATTGCAACAAGTTTTAAATACATGTATATGTATTATTACCAATTAACATTTCAGATATTATGAAAAAGAAAAAATTAATGACCCACAATAACTTTAAATTATTCACATTTTTTTCTGTTCCTACGTGTCAACAACCCTACCTATCTTTACCTTCTGTCACTTGTTCTTCACATGATTAAAGAATAACTGATTGGACAGAATATGCAGGAGACGGTAATACACTGTAGGTGGTAGTAGATGGTTTCTGTTAATTGTGTTAGGAAAATTCATACTTTTAAGTGGTATGCCTTTTTTGCTTAAAATGCCTTTATTCAGACAGAAAGTTTGGTTCTGGATGCTAACTTAGTAAGCCGTGCACTCTCTGTCTTCTGCTCCATCATTCAAAATTTTAGTTTCCAGGTGACAAATGCACCTAGCTACAGAAAGCTTTCATTTTTCTGGAAGGGGCTGGTGTTGCACAATCAAAGGGAACTAACTTCTAACAAAGAGTAAATAGGGCCCTTGAGCAGTTAACCATACCAGCTAACTCGGCCAGTGGGGTTATTTCCCTTGTAGCTGGTTTTCGCCATTCATTTTTATTTAAACGAAAAAATCGAAGTACTTGAAGGCCAGACATTTTATGTGAGGCAAATTCTTTAATGACTAACCTCACATAAATAGCTCTTGAAAGAATACATAAAAAATAAAAATACAATATTTGACTATAGTGGGTTTTTTTCCTTTTCTAGAAAATTCACTCAGAATTAGATAGCATTTTAGAAAACTAAAATAAGATTCTTTGCATTTCAAGTAAGCTCATGAGTAGGTAAAATAGTTAATTGCTGTTGAATTGATTTTGTTGCTTAAAATCCCCACATCTGTAGTTTTAGCATTGGACAAACTACGGCAGGCTTTTTGTCAGACTCCAGATATTTTCTTTTGGTCTTTATCTGGCATGTGAATGCAAAAAAAAAGGGGGTGGGGTGGAGGGTGGGTGTGTAAAAGTCACAACAAGATAATTATACTAGGCCTGAATTGATGTACATTTATTATCTATCTGCAATTACTTCTTCAATTTTATTCTTTTACTGTTTAATTGAATTTCATATTCCTTTTTTTTTATTTCTGTGGGTTCTCTTTTATTCTTTAATTCTGTTTCCTCCTAAATTGCATACAGGGCAGGTGAAATGACTCATCAGTTGAAGGTAGCTGTGACTCACGATGCAAAGCAGAAAGCGCCTACTTGACCTATTTAGGCAAAATATCAACTTAAAATTGTTTGAGTTAGACAAGATATGTTCCTCACTAGCTTTGGACTGGGCCTATTTTTCTTTTCCCAACCCTGGTTTCCCTCCTTGTATGATGTTTATCCCTAAGCATCTTTTTCTTTTCCTACTTACCTGAAAATTAATGTATCTAAATGCCAGTTCTGTTGGGGTAGTACCTCTAGGACTTGGTAGTTCATGAAGCAGTAACATTTGTTCTCTCAAGTCATACCTGTTCCAAATGTAGCAGAATTATTTAATGCTTTTCTAAAGCTGAGTATGAGGACTGCAGATTACTTCAGGGATACAACGTGCATTTATCTACTCAATTCAAAAACTGTGGCAGTAATGGTACTTAGAGTCAATTTACTATTCAGCTATATTAATTTACACATTCCTTTTTAAATTGCATATAGCTGATTGCTAATTTACTTGTTAGTTAAGAGTTTTGCAGAAAATTAAAAAAAAATTATCTTTCATCAACAACCTCTTTAGGAGAAGCCAAATGTTTTTTGATACAGAAGACTAGATTCATCACTGGCACGTATAGAGTAAATTCTGGAATCAATTGTAAAATCATCCTAAATTGCATGTTTTCACATTTAAAACACTACCACTCACTATAATCAGAAATTATGTCTTTTTTAATGGAGATGCATATTTACATATGCAATTTGAGATTTTAGCTAAAAGTAAATGATGATGTCTAGGACAGTTAAGATCATCCTAATGAAAGCATTTCTATAGAAACTTGAACTTGGAAGAGCAGAATAAACAATTGAGTTAATTATTTGCAGAGGTGTTTTGAGCTGAAATGGGCCTGTGTCAGCTTGCAAAGAAACTAGCAGTCCTAAACATATAAAGTGCTAACATATTAATGCAATATTCAGATGTACAAATCCTAGATTGCAGAATTTTTCAATCCCTCCAGGTAGAAAAGTTACAGGAAAAAATATGAAAAGAAAATGATATTTCACATTCTTACTGATGTATTTTGAGGAAGAAAAATAGATTTTCATTTAAGAGGCCTTGAGGAGATCTTGAAAAGATTTCTGCTTTATGCCTGTACTAAGTATTGCCCTCTTTTCCTCACACTCTCTTTCTCTGTCCCATATGTCTTTTAAAATCCAACTGGTCACTTTGTTCCATTCTTCCGTACTTAGAGTATTTCTATCAGAGCCAGAACTTGTCTGTTCTTTGGACAAACACAAAGATAATCCTACATTCACTGAGAGAAATAACTAAAGTCCTCAAAATTTACAGTGTTTGCTGGCATGGATTACAATATGAACCATTTTAACATCATAAACTCAGCACCCATGAAATAAGACTGATTTTATTCATGCATCTAAACAGAGTTTATGTTACATGCTCAGTCATGGCTTGTTTTGAAAACAGACAGCCTGATGAAAAAACAGGTAGAAAGAACTGAATGAGCAAGAGAAGCCAGTTCATAAAGAGTTAAGTTATGTTATAACACAACTCCTTTTAGAACTCCAGAAGTGTTTTTTTCTGGTCCATTAATCAAGAGAGTAACTCCAATACAACATACATGTGATACAATATGGCAAATACTATATATGGCAACTACTCTGAGCAGTAGAAGAAATTAGTAAATGTTATTTACAAATTAAGATTTATGCTCCTAAATTAGCTAATTATCTGAATATTACAGTTATCAATTCCTCAAGAAAACCCCAGATGATATTACATCTCAATTTTATTATGTAGAGCAGTGTAACTTTTGGTGAGATAAGGAAGAAAAATTATAATAAATGTGTTTATTCTGATATTGAGCTTGGTTTCAGTAAAACTCTCATTTAATTTGTTTATGAAGAAGGGTGTTTCAAACCAATATTGAAGTAGGGAGCATGGTCTCAGATGCTCAAGTTTTTTAAATTATGTTTTCTTTGGAGACAATGTTATATAATTCATTTGAAAGTTAATTATAATTCAGCTAAAACTTACCTTATATGGGTAATGATAAGGGTTGTAGCTGGAATGAAAAAGTCATCTACTCTGTCAAACTGCTTTCCCACTGGCTGAGTATGGATTGTGTGATGAGAAACACTCCCACTGGCTTGTGTTATCACCTACATAAAGTAACATCATTATAAACTATAGACATACTATTTCAAAATTTAATCTGTGTCCAAATAAATTAACAGTATTGCCTCTGTATTCCATCTCTTGTATTATCCTTCAGTTACCAAGAAAAAGAACACAAATGACAGTGAGTAAAGCTGATCAGCATTGAAGATTTCAGAGAACTGTTACATACCTGACCACTTAATCTTCATATTTACTTCCCCCCCCCCCCTTTTTTTTCCACCACTGAGTCCGTATTTACTCATTTACATTCCTAAAGCCTCTAGCAGTTCTTGGTGCCAACAAAGTCTTCTTTTTACCTTTTTTTTTTTTAATACTAGATCCTAGAGTGAGATGGAATTTCTTAAGCACTTCAGCCACAGTGAAAAGATAAGATGTTGTCAACTGATCCACAGGAAGCTATGGCTATGCATACTCCCAATTCTTGTCAAGCATGAGGTAACTCAACATAGCACAGACATACTTCAGAAGAGCAAGTTGATTTGAGTTTACACATTCCTTAAGTTGCTATGAACCAATTTTCCTCGAATCCCTAAATCTCGAACCTTCTTTGAGGTATACATGCACTTAAGAGCTGACAAAAAAAAAAGAAAATAATCAATTATCTGTACTGAAAGGAAAAATGAGAGCGAAGATGATGAGTTGCTTTATAACATGGTGAGATTGACTCAATTATCAGTCATTTTCTAGGGACGAGTGAAAGCTAAACTCCCACAAATTACCTTGCATGCTCATAGTTACCAAGAGTCTGTAGGTGCTAAAAAGGTGTTTTCAAATGTTACTCATTTTTTTGCTTTTTAATATTGTACATCTGAAAAAAACCCCAGTAAATAAAGCTGGAGCTTGTCACCTCCAGAGCATCAATATAATTTAGTGAAATAAGAATATGCCTAAAATCCAGTTTATCCTTTGATTAGGGACAAAACCATCATAAACAGCAAGTTTGCTCTCAAAGGCTGGCAGTTACAAAACATGCTGCTGCTTTCAGCTGTATTCCTTATTCTATCAATTTTGAATTATCACTTCTGAGTAAGGGTGTTGAAAATAATCTCTAACTTTTTTAGCAAAGTCAGTTGTCTGAATTGTTTTCTGGCTACCTGAAATCATTTCACTGCTGCTACTGGGGTCATGATATTAATGCTTAAAGGAAAATATAAAAAAATGTTGCAATTACACAAAGGTTCAACTTGTCTAGATTTCCTTGCATATTTCTGATCATCTCACCTGCAAAGTTGGTGAATTCTTTTCCATGTTGCCCCAGCTCAGCACCCAGACTTGATCATGTGATTTATCGTAGTGTAGTTTCACTGGAACAGGATCTGTACTTACTGCCTGAAACATAATAACAATAGAAATCCTTAGTTTCTGTCACATTTTCAAAAGAAAAATAATATATATGCTTGAATTAAATTGATGACTGGACATGCATTTCCTGATGTTTTCAGACTGTATTTAAAAACTATGTTGCCAATTGTTGAAACAGCCCTCTGACTGATTCAAAGTTACTGAATTGCTGAAAAAGTGATTTTTACTCATTATGTGCACTAACATTTGGCATCAAAATTACATTATACGGAAATATTAAGAAGCTGAAAACAAAGGTTTTAAATCAAGTAAAAAAGTACTTATCTTCCTCCTCTACCATCACTCTCACTTTATACGTATCAGTTTAAAAACTAAACCAATTATTGGAAAATAGCTAAAAAGGGAAGAATATTCTCAAGCCACATACTGAAATCAATGCAAGGTGTTAGTACACACTCCTGCATAAAACCAACACAATATTGCTAAACCCAAAGCTTCCTATCTCTGCTAAACTGGGTATATTTTGTTGCAGTTGAAAAGATTGTTTTCCTATGTTTTCCAATTACAGTTGCTACTTTTAGTAGACTTGTGATCAGAACCAAAGTGTTTTCACTACAACGTTGAGCACTGTCTCTTGAGACCACAAAACCTTCTAGACAGTCGAGCTCTGCACTTCATTATGAGAGGAACTGAAGACTTCAGAGGTATGAAATGGGAGGACAACATGTTTGATTAAGAGACATTCTGCTCAAGGTAAAAACCTGGGGGGATTACCTTTCTATTTTCATCATTAAAGCAGAAAAAAATAGGTGGAAATTGTTTTTTATTCTCACCATCATGGAACCGTAAAGCACAGCTTGTTTATCAGTTTGTCAAGGAGAGTACCAGCTGGCTAATTAAGTGAACCTAATTTAAACTAATGATGTAGATCCTCAAGATAATGCACTAATGGCTGGCTGAGACTGCTGATGATACTTAACTGTACTCCTGAGGTGTTGCAAGCCACAGCTTCATCTAGGCAGAATTTGTTTTTCCTTTTGAAAATAGAAAATGAAGCCAGGTTGCTCAATGGCTCATTTAAAATCAAAAGGATACCCCTTGAAAAAGGTCATTTGTGTTTGATAACATTTTCCTGCTGCAGGCTAGAAGACAAGTTGTCTAAAATAATCCTTGGGCTGTTGTATAGCTAATTTGTTCAGGTGTGTCAAATTTCCTTTTGGCTTCCCCAGACAGAAGGTCTGACCCGTACATGTTCTGCCGAATGAGTGCCAGCTGTGCTCAGGGTCTGTGCCTTGGCACTGCCAGAAGGAGAAGAAGAAAGAGAAGAAGCAAGAGAAGAAGGAGAAGGAATGGCCTGTGGAGCCAAGCACAGTTAATGCAGCTCCCAAGAGAGAAGCCAGCAGCATAAAGGAACTGAGCATCTCAGAAGCAGGCTTTCACAGCTGTTTCTACCTAGCCAGGCTGATCTGCCAGCAGCACAGTGTGGACTGAACCATGATGAGCTCTGTTTACTTCAGCGTGCCTCAAAGTCATCCCAGTTAATGGTGCACTGCTAAGCAATACTGGGCAATCGCAGGTGACAGTGCTTGCTTTCAAGAATTTACAAATGAAAGCAAATACTAACGTTATAATGAGTTACCTGGCTAAATCAGAAAGTCTACACATATCTCTCTAAAGATACACCATCCATGTTTCCAATACATTTGAATTTAATCTGCTCTACAATCTTCCTTAAGTACTTATTTTGATAAATACAGTTGTCAGAAATAAATCATTCTCAAATCTTGTTGTTACATGTGCGCCTGTACACACATCTTTTATGTTAACTTTCACAGTAGAAAGGAATAAATATAACATACATAGTAGTACTTCAGAGAAAACACCATAATAAGGAAAACCAAATCAACATTATTTTTACACAGAAAACAGCACAGTTACACAACTTAAAGCCCTTTCAAACACATTGTTAGCTGTCTTTAGGTTTTTTGCACCTTGGCAGAATTTTTATTAAGAGTGCTGCTCACTTTCAAAATATGAAGTTTTCTCCACGTTTGTTCCTACTAGAGTATGCATTTTTGAAAACTTGGTTTTACAGAGCAGATAGGTGGTTTCTTCTTCAAGATATAGACTAGAAATAGTTAAAATGTAAATAATATCCTCTGTATTAATATGACACTTAGAGAAAAGGCAGTCTAGTAGCAAAATGCTCTCATTTCTGAACAGCTTAGTAACTATTTTCCAAAAATCAATTACTTTTTTTTTTTTTTTCTGTGCTAGGCAGTACTGTAAGTAATGAAAAGACACTGATCTGACTGAGAAATTGAATTCCCTTCCTTGCTTCCTGTTTGCATGCGTGTTTGTTTACATGCATATGATATGAGTAGAGCAACATTTAACGGTTAGAAAAAATCTTGCTGCTTGCAAAAACCGAACCCAAAAATAAATGCTTATTGTTAAAAGCTAAGGAAGACAGGGCCATGCTTGTTATAAGAAATGCTGAACAAAATACCTCTTGACTTGCCACTAAATTCCAAATTAGCTTTACTTCAATTCTAAAAGCCATCTGTGAATCAGCAGTGGTTTTATTTTTTATAGTCTCATACTATGTGTAAAAGATTGTATAGGTTTTGTGCTTTCATGATTTATTTTGTTTGCAACTACTTTTACTTGCTTTTTTTTAAGTCTGTTTTGAATACCAGCATGGTTAAGCTGCACACAGAGCAAGTCCCATAGCACATTTCCCATGTATTTGGCTAAGTGTATCCCAGGAAATAATATTCAGGTCAGTAACAAATAGCAGAAATTCTGCTCAGGTGCCTAAAAGTGACAGTAACACACTCGGTTTAATTTACTTATCCAGTTCATCTGTTATCCCTTAGTCATATTGTCTTACCAAATGTCTATGTTAAGTATTGCAACATGGAAAGATAATTTATCATTAATATCTAAACATCCCAGAACCATCAAAACTGAGACTGTAGTTCTTTCAAAAGGTTTCCACAGGTGGGATAAATTTCATCTTATACCTCCCTAAGTTCACGATCTGGATATTATTAAAGTAATGGAAAAGCAATACTATTCTATCCCTCAGAATAAAATTCCTTTGAAAGTGAAAGTGGTTTGTTTTTTTTTTTTTTCCTGGACTAGCATGAAGGTTTGTGGATTATCTGGTTTTAGCTCAATATATTTGCTAAGGAGCACAGACTTAGTGCACAAAGCTCTGTGTAGTACCTAGGCACCCAGTATGTCTGTTTTTCAGCTCATTACAGAAACTTGAATAATTATGTGATAGAACAGCAACCTATCTAACTCCTTCCAAAAACTGGAGAATCACTTCTGGGGGAGGGGTGTACTTTTAATGTGGCTAATTTATTGAATTTTACTTTTTAATTAACATACATCATTGTGGTAAGTATCTCTAAACATTCAGTTAATGGTAAAGTACTTAGTAAAATAATATCTAATGTAACTGAAGGCAAATTAGAAGAGTCTACCAATCAAACTATTCCATAAAACCTAAGTTTAAAAGAACCTCCAACTTCTCTCATATTTTTCAGTGAGCTCAAAAGGCAGAATATGCTCTTGCCACTGGAGTCTAAATGCTAATAAATGCAATTAAATTGGTATTTCATCCATCATCTGTAGGAAAGCAAAATGACACATGAATGTCAGCCAGAGACCAGGGAAACCACTGCCAGAGATTCCAGTCCTTCAAATATGTGGACTGCAGTAAGACTATGTTTTTTAGTCTCTCTTCCTGAAGAAATATATTGAATTGGTTATAAAAAAAGTCTTGTTTTCAGAAAACAAAAATTCATTATCCACTTAGTTCATCTCTACTTTGATATGCAAAGGTCAATTTAACAAAACAAAAAAAAAGTAAAATAACAAAAAATTACTAACTTTTTATTATTAACGTTTTGAAGAAAACATTTTATAAGTCCCTGTCACCATTTGGATAGGTCAGGTTTTGAGGAAGCTACGTCTGCTGAGCCAGCTGACATAGAATATAGAAGATAGAAAATGAAGATGTTTAAAGAATGCAAAATTATTAAAATTCAAATTATTTGTTAAGTTAATGTAATTTTAAAATTGCTATTTTGCTATGTATTTTTAATTTTTACATTTATTTACATAATACATATGTACACTAATATTATAGATTCATAGAATAGTTTAGGTTGGAAGGGACCTTTAAATGTCATCTAGTCCAACCCCCTACAATTAGCAGGGGCACCTTCAACTAGATCAGGTTGCTCAGAGACCCATCCAGCCTGACCGGGGCTGTTTCCAGGGACGGGGCACCTACCACCTCTCTGGGCAACCTGTGCCAGTATTTCACCACCCTCACCGTAAAAAATTCTTCCTTATATCTAGTCTGCACCCACCCTCTTTTAGTTTAAAACCAGTACCCCTTGTCCTATCACTACAAGCGCTATTAAAAAATCTGTCCCTATCTTTCTTATAAGACCCTTTAGCTATTGAAAAGCCATAATAAGGCCTCCCCAGAGCCTAATATATGATATATAATCTATGCATTAAAGATTTTCATTCATTTATTGGTGAAAAAGGCAAATGGCATGAACAAAAACTCTATTTAGATATTTTTATTAACAATTTAGATTAGATTTCTAATTTTAAAAAAAACACCATGTTTTATTTAGCTAAAGAACATCTGTTTCCTATGATTGTGATGATACTGTAAGTAACCCTGTAGATGTTAGGCACATTTGTATGATTAAAATTTGAACCAGAACACCCAGTGTGGTGTCAAAACCTCTTTATCAGTTTCACTTACAAGTGTCCTTCCTTCTGATAATCAGAGCAGGATTGTTAACAAGTTATTAACTAGCTTCAGAGCTCTTTGCCCAGGAAATAATTTTATCTCAGAAAAAGAACAACTCTGCTTTTAAAGTAAATGTCAAGATTTTATATGATCTGTAATGTACTTTAAAAAATCCCAACACAAACAAACAAACCCAACTGAAAAACAAGCCCCTTGTCTGCTGACAGGACTGTTGACAGTCCCCAACTATAATTGATTGACTTTTTTTTGCCACTGAAAGTGAAATAAAACTAATTTTTCTGGTCAAATGACATCATCCTGGAGGACTAAAGACTATATAATGAAATACATTCTATTGTATGTGTCTGATTAAATAAAAAAAAAAAGAAAGAAAAATGGTGTAATATGGTGGTAATACTAGGCAGAAACCAAATAGCAAAAAATATTATGATTTTGCCTTTTCCATATGCCTTGTTAACACAAACACTTTAAGACTTTAAATATTCTCTTTATATTCAGAAAATATATTTTTAGAATTTAATGAGTTTATGGCTATTTTTTTCTAAATGCTTTTTCACATGTCTTTAATAATTCCATGGACTAAAATTTGTCCTCATGTAAATCCCCTATTTAACCTCCTAGTACAATGATATCATTGATACTACCAGATATATAAAGGAAAAAAAGAAAGAGAGAGAGACAAGAGTACAGTGGTTATAGTATTTGATTTGAGTGGTAGCAACTAAACATCAAATTTTTACTCCATCCCAGTAAGACTACTGACCATTTGGAATATATTGTGACTCTCTCAGGCTCTTCTGAGGGAACTGTACAGCTCCAGAAACCTAATATCCATTTTAGCATTGCCTTGTACCTTGGTCTTCCACAAACTATAAGACTGCATTAATCCCTGTACCATAGCATTGATTTCTCTCTTTTACCCAATGAATTATTTTGACTAAGCAGAGTATCTCCAGCATCCCAGAGACTGAGAAACTGATAGTACTACCTACACAGTAGAGAGGAATAGAGAAGAAGTTCAAATTCATAGTCTCCAATCTTGACTAAGGGCAGTGTTGGGTCTTCCACAATTCCAGTAATTTCTCTGTCTGAAAAGCTTACTGAATAATATTCCTCCACCTTCCGTAGCCAAACCTAACCTCCTGACCTTTCCTGTCAAAACTGATAGACACATTGCTGTGATAAGACTCTATTTTAATGAATCTCCATTTTCAAGTGAAAAGTACCTCAAGCCAGAAACTTCCCAAAGAACTCGCTTCCTCAACCACTTGATTAATATTTATAAGAGGTATTTTCATGTTAATTTTCTGCCTCCCAATTGCTTATTGACAAGAACAGTTACTAAACATAAACTGCTGCTAAATGTCAAAAGTAGATGAGCTTTTTTCTAGATATTGTGTTTACTCTCAAGCCAACTGCATTTTTTTCTAAATATGAAGGAAAACCTTAAATTATTGTGTCCAAATTAGATATTAACTTAAAAATGAGAAATAAATACCTGTACAACTTTCTGAGACTGTACATCAACAATAAGAACTCTGTCAAGTGTGGGCTGAGTTACGTAAATGAACTTGTCTTTTACATTAACAGCAGTTGCCCATACACACCGCTGAACGGGATCTCCATCTGCTTTGGGACAAACTTCATCCTACAATTCAATAGAAACAGGGAAAGTGCAAGAATCAAAAGAGTCAATAAATGCAATAGAAAGACAAATTATAATATTTTTCTTCTTTTTAAAGTGTAAAATAAAATCTCAGAAAATTTAGGGAAGGAAAAAGGACAGGCAATATTAGGACTTAGACTAATGTTAGCCAAACTGCATGTTGTAAGCACCACGTAACTCACAAGCACTTTAGTGTAAACCATACACAAGCTTATTTGGATGTTTCCTAGACATTCAGACAGTTAGCACTGTTGTCCTGAGAAACAAACCCATCTGAAACAATAATAACGTGTAGAAATAAAGAGAGCAAGAGCCAGGAGACCTTAAAAACAGAAAACCAAATTAGACACACAATGTCTTGTTACTGTGCAGTAGCTAGCAGCTCCCCCATCTGCACCATCACAGTATCTTGCACAGGCAGGCAGTTATAGACATGTCTTACACTTGTATCTGAGAACACAGCAGTAAGGCAGGCAAATACTAAATTGGGAAGATGATAATGTAAAAATGGAGAGAAAGAGGAGGAGGTGTGGTGCAAGTTGTCGCATGGTATATGGGCAAAGCAGCAGCAGTTAGAGGGATCTGCTTTTTTGGTCACATGCAGTACTGATATGTTGCTTCGAAGATGCAAGAAGTTTGGTTGCTTCTGCCATAAGACATTCTCATGGCCTATCTCACTAGTATTAAACTCAATACAAATCAAATGGCTTCTTACTATCATTCTTTCCCCCTCTGCCCTTCCATCCCTGCAAAAGGATGAATTTGGTAAAAAAGGCAAAATTCCTGTTGACTGCAGTGAATTCATATTTCATAATACATACATTTATAACTACGCACTCTCACTCAAAATAGGTTTGTAGTTTACATGCTCACTATTCATATTTTTATATAAATATATTCCCACTCATCATATATGTATTTATATCTACCTATCTGTAACTATTTACTCCCAGTGAAAGCTTGCTTTTATCAAAATTAAAAGTTACTTGGTTAAATAAATTACCATATTTGGAAATTCCCTTTATGAAAGCGCATGATTTTTTCCTATAATGGACATCAAATTTCTGTATAAACAAGGACCTAAAAAATATTCTGCTTGGAAAGGTACAGCATGTGTCAAGCTTTTTTGTTTTCCTGACCTATTCTTCTTTCCCCTCTTAATTTTTCTTCCTTTCATCACAAGGGGCAATTTCACCAGATCATAAGTATTATTTCTTTTTAGCACTTATCTGTTCCTTATTCCTAATTTAGAATGCTCTGTCTGATACATCATAACTGGTTGCTGTGAAAATAATTATATGTCAGCAGATGACGACTTCAGTGTAGAATGAACAGCAAGAGTTGATGAGATCTTAAACAAGTATTCTGTTTCTAAGCATCAGACTCCTTTTAAAAGGAAGGGGAAAAATAATGTGACAGAAAAAGATATCTAGCACTAAGCAATGCATTTCAAGAAGAAGATGATGCATTTCAACACTAACTTTTCTGTATCAACATTATCTGCCTGCTGTGACTCTACGTTTGAGAAAATACACTCAATTTTTATATGTCAAAATAAGAAATAGATCGATTTCCGGCTCTAACTGAGGGAGTTTCTTTACGGGAGATCGAAAGTCACTGCTTGTTCCTATGTGGTTCTTAAATCTCAACAAAGGGACGGTCTTTCAGAAATGACATTGATAAGGAAAGGTTACTAAACTCAGGTACCATGGGATAGCATATAACCAGGAACTTCAGCAGAACTTAGAAAAAAGAGTAAGATTTATTTTGCACTGCTAAAAAGCCGTGCACTTGGAAGGGAGAAGTTGTTTAAAATCTGTTTTTTGAAGAATGATAGGTATGGTGACAAATGGGAGTTTCATTCTTAAATGTGGCTAAAAGCTTTTCATCGCATAAAGTGAAGTGTCAACATAAACAAGTATGTCTCTAATATGATGTGCAATCATCAGATCAATGATCTGTTGTCATTTGCCTTCTGTGCAATTGCCACTTCAATTGGAAGGTTGTTTCACTGATCTCAAATTATATTTTACATTTATTCTAAATATGCCTTGTCTTAGTTCCATGTTTTATCTAAACAGATAACTACTTTTAGACTGTTCCACACAGTCCTCTTTCTTCCTCACAGAACACCTTCAAATAATGCATCTGTAAATGTTTATAACAACTTTATACTGTGTCATTCTTTCAGTCGTATTTCTCAGTGACTCAGTTTACACCAGGTTTTAGTGCTGTGAATTCCACAAGGATGCAGTCAATATATTATTAAAAAATAACACCAATCAAGGTTTCTCTCACATGGCATCATGCAGGTTAGTGTAAATGATTACACTAATCATACCTCCCATTGTGTGAAGTATAGCAGAACAGGAAAATACTGTAAGTTAAGCACTTGTAACTATATCCAGAGTTAAGCCACTTCCTTATACATTTTCCTGAATCTGAGTCTAAAATACAGACTGAAGTGTATTTCTAAATATAATTTCAATGTAAAAGCAATATAGTTTTTTATATGTGTATATAGATGTATACACACACATATATTTAAATTAGAAACTACAGGGCATGAGTCTTATTATCTATACAATTCATAAAACTCATTCCTCTTGTTATACTTTATATACAGCAAGTAGAAAGCATGACACTATCTCAGATCTAAAGTAGAAAATATTAAGTAAAAAATAAATCTACCTATATAAATGGAGTTTACTGGTTCTAGAATATTGTTTATGTTGTCATAAGTTTCTACAATCCAATGCCAACTCCCACTTTGCCCCAAAAACTGAAAAATTAAAAGCAAAAAAAGTGTTTCTCCAAAGTAACAGTGAAAATTATGCACCAAAATTCTCATATCCAAAATAGAGTCTTCTTCCCCAGCATGAATCGGTTTATGCAGTTGTTTTTCTAGTTGTTCAAACCCACATTTATCTAGATGCCTCAGAAATAGCTTCAATCAATGGAACTGAAATCTTGCTTTTGAAAAGTTATCGTTTATCTGATTTGACAGTGTGGATTTCTTCTACATTACAGACAGTAATTCTGAGGCTCTAGATTAATTTCCCCAGTGGTTGGGTAATTGGTTAAAATAATTTCTCCTTAAAATATAAGCATAAACCCACTATTTTCTTCTTCTAATTAAAATGTGAGCAATTTACTTTTTCCTAATTTATTCCCTCTGAAAAAAAAGCTAACATCTGATAAAACATTAATTTATTTCACTGTTTTTTTCCTCCAGACTTTTTAATCAAAAAGTGACTTGCCCTGTAACAAGTCAGCAGATGGAGGAAAATAAATCGTTTGCGAAAGTTTTTCAAGGTAGTTTGGGGCAAGAAACTCTCCAGAGAAAACATGTACTTGTAGATTTATATGTGCAAATTCTATGTTTATAAACTTACACTTAATGCAAGGGTCCTCAGTGCATTAACAAGATTTGAGTCAAGCTCTTTAAGCAGCATAATGAAATGTCTATCTATGCTAGGACTGTCTAAGAGTAAGGTGACACCAACAGGTTGCAACACTGCATGTATTAAGACACGAATTTATATATCACCTATTCTACATTAAGTGTTTACTTGACATTCTGTAGTAAAAATGAGACTGTGGACATTTTTCACTTTTTTTTCAACAAATAAAGGTTAACAATCTTGCATTTACTACACTTACTGTGCTGTAAGAGTGTAAACTGAAGCAATTTCTGTGGACTAACAAGTGTGTTTCCAGTTCATTTCCTGTGGAAACTTTGCTCTGCCATGTAATCACATTAATTATTTTGAAATTAAGTATTTGTTCCCACCTCCAGCACATATTCAAGTGTGAGATGGCCTAGTTCACTGAAATATGGCCACTATGAGCTAGTTCTTGTAATAATGAGGAAATCAGGATTATGTTGAAATCAAAAGGATTTTTCCATTGGTCTTAACAAAGGCATATGTTTTAATTGCTTCTTTCCCCACTCGCAGCCTCCTGAAATAATTATTCTAATTGGGATTCATTGGGAAAGGAAAATAAAAACACTTCTGCATAAGAATTAGAATTTAAAGGCTTTGGATAATATTAATTTGCAGTAGATAAATAGAGGTTGCATGTTAGTGAGGAAAATGTCCCAAACACTTCAGAATGATGAGACATTTAACAGCTGAAAGACTCTACTTGGTCCATGGTTAAGACTCTATTTGACAACAGGTTAAAAAACCAGCTGTCAATGCTGGTATAACTAAACAACAACCTGCATCAGAAAACAGAAATAAGTTTATTTCTGTCTCTGTGCATCTAGAATTTTCACTATCAGCCTAATAAAAGTCTACTTTCATTTGATATTAATTTAGAAGAGTCAAGTAATTTAGGAGACTCTGGGAAGGAAAGGAGGAAGCTCTTTATAATTTCCTGTGAACCATGATGATCCAGTAAAACACTACATCTTTTACTTCACTTTAAACACAATGAAAGTCTAACTGATTCCCATGTTAGACCTACACTAAAGTGCTTTGCTGTATTGACACTCAGTTGCATAAGAGGCAATTAAATATTTACGTAAGGGTTCTCAAGTACATAGTTATTGAGAAATTGTATTTACCTTTAGCAAAATTAACATACCTAAATACGTACGTGTGTAACTACCGCAACATTCATTCACAATACAATTCAATGCCATGTAGAAACATCTGAGTTCATTCTTTTACAGGAGCTCAGCTAAAGGTAATTTATTTTGTTGACAGGCAAACAGGAAACCTGGGGAGGAACACTGTAGTATCACGTGTAATATCCAGAGGTTTTCTGTCACACCTCTGGTACCTAAACTGCACCGCAGAATTTAGAAGCGTTCCTACACTTTAGCAAATGTTTGGCAATGAAACAGGTCTACTGAGGTTTTACTTATCACTTGAACAGCTAATTCAAAAAAGTGTAAAGAAATGGGAGAGGTTTAGGCAAGCATGCATTTCCTTTAGGTATATGTTAAGAGGTAACTGATGGAGATTTTATCAGCAATAGCTGCCGTAGATGTGAAAGGCTATGTAAAGCCACCTCAAAACATGCAGTATAGCAACATCTCTGATTAGTAAAGTTATATGAGAGAGTCATGGAGAATTACTAACGAGCAGTTTACGACATGAACTCTTACCACTAAACGATCACATGCTGAACTTGATAAAAATCTGATCCTGGGACAGAACTGGGTTATTTTATTTTTCTTATTTAGACAAAACAGATTTTCCAAAGAGGCTTGAGGAAGATATGATATTCTTCAAAGGAAGAAATAGTTGTCTAAAGCTTCTTAGTCAATGATTTTTTTCCAAGAATATACTACTGTTGTCATAGTATTAACAGCATATGCAGGGAATTCTTTTAAACTCATATTTCATCCTTCTTCTAGGAGGAAAGTAACCTTCAAGGCTTTTTTCAAAATTTTTTACTGAAAACTATTTCTCAATTTTTTCTTTTTTTGGAATGCAGAGTGAACAATGATGCCACTATGAGCAGAAAAAAATAAGGATATATTTTCCAAATATTTCTGATTTCTCTTGCAGGAATAAAGATTTATAAACCACCATATGTGAGGGAAGATGTTTTCGGTGTTCAGGGAAATATTGTTGAATTTAATGGGCAAAATGACGTGCGTGTAGGTACAAAGCTTAATTTCTCTATATATATTTACCACACCTACCCACAAACCAAAGACATCCAAAGAAGGACAAGTCTATACCTACTTTAAAATGAAAGTTATCAAGTAGACTACTATCCTGGTTTCTTTTTTTTTTTTTTTTTCAGAGTATGTAATTAGTATGCTACTTTAGGTTTGAAAGCTACAAAAAAGAAACAAGTTTGACTTATCCATCCTGATTATTAACACATTTCAATAAAAATACACTTAAAATCTAGGCTGCACTTTAGACCAATAAAATTTTAACAGACTTCTTAAATAATCAGCTTTTGAATTAAACAGCCATAAAAAAAGCTTTTTAGCTTATTTTTGGCTGTGTCAACCTAATTTCACTTAAGCAGCACAAATCAAGGTATGATTAGCTGTTCAAAGCATAATTATTCACACTAAAATAAATCTTGCTGCTGAGTACAGCAGCCTTTGACATCAATAATGACAACTGAAGAGGCAAATTCCATTGAGACAGTTCTGCTGTTATTTCAGTGTGCTTTAGGCATTAGGGAAAAAAATCAAAGTGTACAGCTCATGGGTTATTATGTATTTCAAGGTCACTCATTCAAATCCAAATAATGAGAAAAAGTTATTGTTTTTGAAAGGTGATAGATCATATGGAACAAGTCATAATGCAGTGACTAGTACCAAGTGTTCCTGTGAGAGCATGCATCATGTCAGCTAGCAATTTGATTAGCAGTAAAGGAAAAACATCAAAAGAATAAATGGAAGTGGAGAATACACTACTGTTTTTATGTACGCTACACATGGAAACTACTCCATAAATGCACAGAATTTGGTGAAATCAGCCATAAATCTGTTAACAATAAAGTTATTGAAACTACTTATATGAATCGTAAGTTGGAGTCAAAGCATCAATCATCTCCACTAACTTCAGTGGAGCTGTAAGAGTGTTTATCAGGATAGGGATTTCCTCATGATAGCGGACATTTTAATATAGACAAACATCCAGTGGAGAAAAAGGAAACATTAAAAATAATAACTTTAGATCTTATACTTAACAGAGAGAGAATTAATCCCTGATTCACAGAGATGCACTTGACTGGGGGGGAGAAACAACAACAAACAAACCAGAAATATAGAGTAGAGGGCTGTAAAGGAAAGGGCCGGGAAAAGAGAAAGACAGCCAAAGAAAATAAAGAGTTTGAAAAGTATACAGGGCATATTCAATCTAAAAGAAAGATTGAAAGTTTGAATTTGATCAAGGAAAATACAGGAAACTTTGAATCCACCATTATATGCTACTTATTAATTGAGAAGACATGTCTGAATTTATCAGTCAGAAAATACTAAACTAGCAATGAGAAACTTTTATCTAAAGAAAACTATAACTGAGAAATCACTACAAATAATTAAAAAAAAATAACTTGCCTGAAAACCGAGGAGTTTTTCACTAGGCTTAATATGTCTCTGAAATTCACATTCCACTGGTTGTATTACTTTGATGCCATCTTCATAAAAAACATAAAACATGTTCCCAATTCCCAGACCTTAGGAACAAAAACACATTGAAATATATAAAATTAAATAATGACAAAAAAGAAAATCGTTGTCTTAAACTAAAAACCTCATCACATTTTTGGTATGAGATCGATTTGTTAATGCATATAGTGCTAATACAGCTAATCCTATGGGATCTTTTTTTATAAAACTAAACCAAAACTGTTACGTTATTCAGAATTTCACATAGTTTTATCCATTGGCAAGACAGTGTCTTTATGAATACAGATCTAGAAATATATAGTTCGACAGCTGCAGTAAAGAAAGTGATCTTGTGAAATCTTCTACACTGAAATCAAATTAATATAAATTCTCCATGTATTATTATTTTTCTTTTTCTGAAGGGTGGAAGAGTTAAAGTAATTTCTGTATAACGTTGAAAGAGAAGTTCTGAATCTTTGTTATAAACCTTTATTTGACATTTCTTTCAGTCAGAAAAGGAAATATTCTCTATTATATTTTATTGGAAAGCTAGAGTTGGGCAGATATTAATTCCAAGTTTGAAGGGCCAGAAATGTTTATAGAACTGTTCAATCCTTCTACCGCAATGTTGCTGAATGAGAGGCATCATGTAATGTTTTGTGGAGAAGGTAGGAACCAGATCTGTAGCACAAAGTCTCATAATATCTTTGGTCATGCTCATGACCACAAAAAAGGACATTCTCCTTAGTTTACCATGTGCCAATTAAGACAACAGTTGCTGATTTGCTATGTGGATGCTATGATGGATGATCAGTTCATATTTGTAAAATTCTATGAAGAAAATCACAGTACCCATAAAATTACCTTTATAACCAACTCTGACAGCTGAACTGTGGGCTACAATGATAAAAACATACACGTATCCTGGGTATAGGGCCTAAGCTTCCACTTCTCATAGCAATATCTGGTGTAGAAACACAAGGGAATAAAACCCAGAAAAAATAAATCTGAGTCTGAAATTCTGCTTATCCTAAATTCTGAAGGAAAACCTATGTTAATAGAGAGAGAACACATCTTAATATCAAATAAAATAATGAGAACATTAAGGGCGGGGGGAGGAAGCATGTGTTTGCGTATAGATGTATGTATGTACACACATACATAGAAGTTCCCAGTCCCTGTTAGGAATCACATAGGTTAATACAGTCATTTAAAAGGTAGTGATATGCATAAGGTTGTCAGGCCATGCCCAGAACAAGCACATTCAATTATCTTTTGAGAAGTCTTGTGGAATCACTTCCCACTTCTGACCAAGTTTTCCTAAAAAGAAAGGACAGTCTCCAAGCAGGGTTCTCCTCATTTTTTATCAAACCTATCTATTAACAGGTTACTAAAAAGTGGGAGAGGAATTTGTCTATGCTGCATTTCGTGTGGCATAGAAGCAGGCTCAGGTTCAAGGAAAACTTACTAATCATGTCTATTCTGAGCATATGGTGCACTAAGGGCAATATGCCCACTCTGGCCAAAGGGTACTTTTGTATGCCTTTGCAGGTAAATCATACAGCCTATGTAAGATAATATGTCAAGGTCTTTCTTTAAAAAATGTCTGAGACTGCATCCTGTAAGAAGAGCTGGAATTTGTAGATAAGCCTGACTGAGGTTAGGCTGCCCCTACCATTTCACACAGTGTAGAGATCTATAGCTGAGCAACTGGCTTATTGTATCTTGGTGATAAATAAATATGTGGAGCTGGCTGGGTACAAAACAAGGTTTTCCCTTTTTCCTGGTCATCTTGACTAAAGTATATTATAGTTATTAGCAGGATAAATAATACCAGAACATGAGGAATTAAATCAGGTGATAGCCCCAAGTGATACGGACATTTGATAAAGACTCCTAAAACTTCTTCCTCAGTTGCCAATACTCCAAGGCAGACTTTCCGATGTAGAGATAATATCCATGCATAGTAACCCAGCCCAAACTTTGAAGGCTTTATTTCCAGTGTCTAGATAGTAATGTTCACCAAATTGTTCTTCAAAATCAGTGAAGGAGACACAGTAAGAAATGTCATTCTTCCATTTCAATACTGCGTTAAGGAAGTCAATTCATATAAGTGTTGTGGTTTAATCCTAGCCAGCAACTAAGCACCAGGACAATAAGAAACCTTTGATCCAATGAAATAATCCCCCCTTCCAAGTTATTATGACCCCAAAACAATTCCTTTGAGTATGTGTCTACAAATATCTGTACAAATATCTAATCGATACAAATATCTAATCACTTGGGCAAGCTACTTGTCACAACTACAGGAGCTATTCCTCTAAAGACATCTGACCTAATTTTGCAACCCTCCCCCCACCAAACCAGAAACAACCCAGCGTATTTATAATGGTGCCAGAAGCAACAATAAATGCAAACATATTTGCTTCATTTAGACTGAATCTATATTTAAAACTGGCTAACACTGATTTGAAAGAAATGGTGGTGGGTTGGGTTGGGTTTTTTTGCATATAGATTAATATATTGATATATTTATGCATGTGTATATATTGTATTATTATTGTAATACAAATTAATGCAGCTTCAAAATCCTTTCAGATTTTCTGACACATACTCTTTTTACACTTACACAAGCAAGAGTTGTGATAAGGCTTTTGTGTACCCCATATGCATTGCGGTCACTAAAGCCTGTCTACGGTTTCATGATCTTAATTGTCCTACTAATCACCCACCTCTCCTTTCCTATCTGTTAATACTTAGATAACAGAAAATGACAGAGCACGCATGGCCCAGAGAAGTTAGTGGTGATGCTTATTGGCACCTTCAGGGTATTGGTCTCTTGTAAATGAACTCCAACCTTGCAACCAGTAACAATATTTGTTGGAAACACAGGGATTGGCCAATGAGAAACACAGGTGAGATCAAGAAAGTTTGCTCTAGAAAATGATATTGTCTCTTCACATTGTCATTCTCTACTTTAAATTGCTTTCTGTTTAGTTTCACAACAGTCACCGAGAAATTTGAATGTCTTTACCATAAGCACTCTGGTAAGCTACTGTTTTTAATTGGTCTTTATTGTCACAGAATTTAAGTTTTCCTAAGTACTTTCTAACCACTGAAAGCAACACAGGACTTGATTGAAAAGACAAACCTCTAAAAAAACAAGGGGGTACCAATCATGCTTTCAGTTTTATTCAAGATAAAACACAAGTGATACCTTCCCAATAAGCAGTGAGAATACCATATGTTTGAAAACTTTGATGTTAGAATCTTGTTGTGCATCAGTTTAATTGTTAACAATGGAATTGTATGAAACTCTGAACACATCATTTGTACTCTGCAAGGCCAATACAGCAGAAGGATCACAGCTGAGCTCCACTATAATCAGGGAACTGATTGTTTATACCAGCTAAGCAACTGGCAAAACAAGAATATAAAAAAATAAAACTAGTTCATATTTGTAAACACACTGGGAAATACCAAAGGTTACTATGTAATTAGGCAAATGAAATATCAATTTTTTGAATCTTTAAATTAATTTAAAATAAATCTTTAAGAAACATGCAGAAATACCATTTGCAGCATCAATTCATAGCAAAGCCTGATCCACTTATAGTATCAATCTTCCAATGGAAATAATTGAAACATTTCCTATTCCTGAAATACATTAATTCCTGAATTGCAACTTTAAATTAAGAACAGGCTACTTAGAGCAACGAAACGAGAGCTCATGACAACACTTCAATTATGATATTTTTCTGCAAAATGCTTTTTGAGATTATTTCATATATATGAAAAGTAATACCTAACTTTGTCAGTAAAATATACTTTCCATGCTTTCTATGTTATTAACACCTGATACTGTCTGTATTTATATTTATCCTTCAGTTGGTCACAAACCACAAACCTCCATTCCCCCTCCCAACATTTATTTACAAACCCTTCCTCAGTATAAGAAGAAAATGCTTTGTCTCATTAAGCAAAAACAGGTACCTCAATTTTAATTAAACTGTTTAAGATTATAATTTTTTCAAATAAGAATGATTAATACAAAAAGATCAATCCCAACAGCATATAAACTGATTGGTTGGAAGCTTTATCATGTCAGCAAAGAAACAGAAGTTAAAGGTCTACATTTTAAATCCAAGCTTCTTTTTATATCCCTTTGAGTAACTGTTTGAAATTTTTGAACAGCTTATTTCCTTCTCTCTACCCAAAAGGAAAAGCAGTTCACAAAAGCATAAGCATTTAAAGGATTATTTTCCACTATAATTTTTCTTTAAATCAAATCCCTCAAATGTTGCAAGAGGGAAGGTAATTACTGTAACTGTAGTGTATGAACAACAGAAAAAAACCCAAACACCACACAGAAGGAACAACAGATGAGCATTTCATCGTAATACAGAAAATATGAAAAAAGCCATCTGTATTAGTACCTTGCTCTCGCCACAATATGTTTGCAACTGCAGCATGTAAGAGAGAGAAAGAACAGAAAACACAAATGAACAAGAAAAAAAATATGAAATGATATATCAGTTCTGAAATAATTATGATGCTTTAACCTCTGATTCATTAAAATACTTCTACAGGTAAATCAGTGCAAACAGTGAATTAACAATAAGAATAAATAAAGTTCTCTATGTCACGTGGCAATTGTGATTAGCCAACATAATTATTGGAGCTGAAAGTAAACCCCATCACCCCCCATTACACCTCCCCTCCCCTCCCCATGTTAACTCCATTAGCCTTTATCAATAGTGCGTTTCATAACCCATTACAAAAAGCATTGGAGTTTGCATACACATTCATGACTTCTTTAAGCACTGGACTTTGAAGAGATTTATTTCAGGACATAGTTATGAGAGAAACATGTGAAACCAAAATGCATAGAAGATACTCTTCTGTATTGCTGTAACACAGCCATGCTACCGAAGTTGTCATGCTGTATAACGTTTGCCATTATCTTTGGAAGACCAAGACATGATAACCAGCTAAGTGTTTAAGTTGTTTTTAACATGAGAACATAAGTTGTATTTGGCCGTCTTGTTTACAATTGGATTTTAGACCTTTGAGATCAATGAAAACTAATTATCCTAATATTGCCCTTTCTGCCTGGGGAGAATAAAAAGAAAGCAAATATAATTTTGCAAATTTTAAATATTTAGAGCTCAGCATGCCATGGAATAAATTGTTTAAAACACCATTGCTGAAAAACAAAGTGTTTTGTAAAGTAATAAGCTTAAGAAATAGAGAAAAATTTAAAGGAAAGGAATACACCACAGAGAACATGTATATGTCACACACAGATATAATGAAATTGTGATGTTCATTGAAACACAGTGTTGCAAAAGCTAAAAACATTAATGTGCTTTAAAAAATGTTTGGAAAAAGTAATGGAAGACACACTATTATAAATGATGTTGGTACACAGAAGTTCCTCAGCTGCTGACTACTCAAGGTTGAGAGTAGAAACAGGAACAACTATCACTCCAGAAAAGTCCCAATGATTTTCCCAAGCATCTTTTACTGGGCACTGCTGAAGACAGGACCAAGATGGGCTTTTTGCCTCATGCAGTGTAGCATTTCTCTTGTTCTTGAGCTCTGAAAGAATATACAGAGACCCAGATATGTAGAAGGGGCCTTGGAAACAGTGTCAATCTACTTTCTGACAAGCTCATGATTCAGAGGCTTAGGATAATAGAGCTACTGGGCTTTTCTTTTTTCTCTCCCTGTCCTCTACTAGTTTTGGCTCCTGATTTTTTTTCACAAATTGTCTCGACTGAGCTACCTCATTATATGACCTTACACGCAGTATTTAAACTGTCTCATTCAATTATCCCTTGATAAAATGAAGGTGGTGATTACTTTTTACCTTTAGTGCTTTGAAGTGGGCAAATGAGAGATCCCCGTATAAGCAGAAAGTAGCAGTAACACTGTTGAAGTGATACTGAATACTAGAATAAAAAGCAGAACATCAGTTCAGCTTTCAAACATGCTCAGTCTGTGTTTTATTATCTTTAAACCAGCTTAATTCTCTGGACTATTATGTGTGCATTGTTTTCAAATACCATCCTTGCCTTTCCTTTAATATTTGAACTGTTAGGATCCAATAAACTGCCAAAAGCCAAGACTAGTAGAGTGTGCCATCTTGTCACTTACTCAGGCTGAGTAGTAAGCCTTTACATCAGGAGGCAGAATTTCTGTTGGACTGCTGCTAAGGTCAAAATGGAGTCAACATGTTTCAAATTTATTTCTCAATCAACTGCCATTATATTTGCTGTTCTGATTTCAAGTTGTTACTTTCAGAAGAGACTAGCTTTGAAGGAAGTCTTGACTGTATTATCTGAGTGTGTATCCTCCAGACATCTAGCTGCTCTGAATGAAACTTCTTGGTGACTAAACTGCTAACACCAGTATGACTCTTAGATTTATATCCAGTGCTGACAGCACAAAACAGATTTGGTTTACTGTCTATTTCAGTGGCAGACATGAACAGAGTATTTAACACGTCTCTTCTAAATAACGTTTGGCTGCTTATGTTTAAACTATTTGATCATCCTCCTAAACTAGACCTATGATTATAAGTTGCAATCATGAGATGGAATATTAGTTTGATGTTTGATTGACAGCTATTACTTTTTATATAAAGACCTAATCAGTAGATCATCAGTACTGCAACTACAGAAAGAATGGACTGAAAGGTTTAAGAGATCTTAAAATATTTTAGTTTAGACAAGAACAAAAATGTGTTGATTTGTATAAAAAGAACATTTAAGTGAGAACCATATCTTTATGACTTCAGAACTACAGAATTTTTTTTTTTCATTGCAGGATGAAATCAACTGAAGTCTCCCCAAAGATATTCCATACCAAAAGAAGAAATTGGGACAATACAGTACTGTCCTTCCCATCAACTAAATACGCCACTTGCTTTGCGAGCACTATGCAGTCAAGTCTTCCTGTATAAAAGCTGACAACTTCAAAGAGGGAATGCTAAGGTGCTTATGTTTGTTTCCCTTTGTCAAAGTGTTAACATCAGTCATTGGTACTTTGACAGACAGGAGAAGGAAAGAAATAGCCCTGGGGAACGTCGCAGGTGACTGGCCTCTGCGTGGAATTGGTGGTACTGATCACAACTTTTGGGCCTAGCAGTTCAGCCAATTTTCAATTCACCCCACTGTCTGCGCACCCAGCCTGTACTTCATCAGTTTGTCTTTGCGGGTGTCACAGGAGACAGTGTCCAAAACATTCTTAAGGACAAGATAAACAATATTCACTCCTCCCCTCATACACCCTGCCAGTCACCAGATTGCAGAAGGCTGTCAGGTTTGCCAGGCATTATTTCCTCTCTGTAAATCCATGCTGACTGCTCCTAAACATCTTCTTGTCCTTCATGTTTTTGGGAATGGTTTCCATGGTTATTTGCTTTATCTCCTTCCCAGGGATCAAAGTGAGGCTGATAGGTCTATCATGTCTTGGATTCTCCTTCTTGCCCTTCTTGAACAGTGACACTGGCTTTCTTCCAGGCTGCATAAACATCCCTTGATCACCATGATCCTTCAAAGATTATTAAGACTGGCCTTGCAATGCCATGGGCCAGCTTGCCCAGGCATTTGTGGGTACATCTTATCCAGGCCCTTTGACCTGTAACTGTCCAGTTTGTTTAAAGGGTCTCTAATCTGATCCTATCCACCATGGGTAAGGCTTCCTTACCAGAGGAAGACTTCCTTACCAGTCTTTTCCACTGGTGTCACATTGCTGGGGGTAGTTTTGCCAGTAAAGACTGACATGAAGACCTTCAGTACAACTTGGCCCCTTCCATGTCCTTTGTCACCAGGTCCCCTGCCCCCCTCAACAGGAGGCCCATATTTTCCCTAACCTTCTTTTTGCCGCTGATGTCCCTATGGAAGGCCATCTTTTTCCCTTCATGTCCCTCACCAGATTCAGCTCCAAGTGGGTTTTAGAACTTCTAACTTTATTCTTGCATGCCCAGACAGTGGCTCTATATTCAGATGACAGTTCTGTTTTTGTCTATGTCATCTTACATAGTCTTTGTTCTGTAATAAAGCAAATTAATTTCCCCAGGGCAACGTGGAGGGTTTTCTTTAAAATTAATTTTCTCTTCACATTGTGAGGAAAGAACGATGTAATATATGGCATTTGAGGTCCCATAAATTTAGCCATAAAGTTCTACTTTTTATCAGTCTTTTTTCTAGGGGTGATATGGGAAAGAAAACAGAAAGTAATAACAATTATTCAACTGTGTGGAACTACACAGCATCAAATGAAATGATTTAAGATGCTAAGTACAGAACACATTAATGTGTGTTAATGTAAAATGATACATATGGTTCTGAGCTTTGATCAAAAAAAAAGGAGGGGGGGGAATAAAAAGAGTGCTTTAAAAGCCCCACACTTATTAATTTTAAAATTAACAAATAGTTTGAAGAAAAATGAGACATTATTTAAGAGTGCAATATAAAATCATAAATAACAGCCATCACCTCACCTAATACAGATCAAGAAACCTCACTTACTTTTTTAATCAGTCCTATAAATTCTATTCAAGAAAGATGTCCAGTTTGACATAAAGACTGCAGTGTTGGAACAAGTACATCTGTAGATAAAAAGTATGCTAAAGAACATATTGTTTACCTTCCTTTTTGGTTAAGCAAAAATTAACATCTTCAGCCACACCCTATACTCAATTCTCACACAATTATAAACTTCAAGATGTAAAAATACGTAATTATTGATAGATCTCAGTTCTGGTTTTAAGACAGAACACCACCATCTTCTCTTGTGCCGTATTTATAAAAAGAAGGGTATTCAGACAACATGCAGTTGTTAATAATATCAGGAGATGTACTGGCAGCCTTGCAGAAGACACTGTATTCAAGGAGTTAGTGAACTTTAGCAGGCTGTCTGCTACACTGGGCCTTGTACTTAGGGCTTGAGAAGCCTGTATGTTAGCATGGGTAACTGCTGCAAGGGTATATGCTGGAATGCCCATAATAGCCTGCGCTGCACACTGGTGGGTGTTATGACAGACATAGCATTGCAACCTGTCAGAAGATATATGGTTTTGTTTGTTACACAAGATAAAAGCCACCACAGTATGGGAGGGAGAGGCAACCTCTCCATGGGCAGGATCTGCACAGCATGCCATGCGAAAATCCATCTGGAGTTTACCTGATGCCACATGAATACAGGGTGCCCAGCATCTGAAGGGATGTAAAATTTACTTGCTACCTATATTCCTCTTTTTATTCTATCTTATTAAAGCAGCTATTTTATTACAACATTTGTTGTTGGGCCTTTTATACTGACATCCAAAAAGAACCCTGCACTGTACCTTCTCTCTGCTCCCCCCTCCCCTTTGAGTGCAGAACAGGGGAGAATCCATGTTTTCTTGAAAGAGAATTTCTTTCTTTATTTTTAAGCTCCATATTTACAGCTCCATAAAAATCGTTATTCATGGTCTTTACTTAGCTATTCTCTGCTTTTGTGCTCAGACCCAGCCTTTGATTATGAGTAGCTAACATAACATCTGAAAGCCTACTCTTCATCTTTGTTATTAATTTTCTTTGTTGGCTGAATGGCAATAGGTTGCACATTTTTCAGTAAACTCTGTCCTTAGTACTTCATGAAATTCTGCTCCAGACTAAGACTGTAACAGCAGTACAGATTCTTATCCCTTTTGGATGGAAACAACATCTGCAAAAATCCATGGTATTTCTGTTACTAAATGAACAAGAGGGTACTACAATGTCACTTTCCAAATAAATTCTGTATCCTACTCCTTATCACACTGGTAATAAATGTCATTACATTCACTTTTCTGTCTCAACAGCCAATGTCACAGCTTTCAACTATGTTAACTACAGCATTCTTCCTCCCTATTTTTCTTTTTTCCAAACATTTAAGGCTTAACAGTGGAAATAAAGTGTGCGTATATATATATATATAAAAATATATAATTTTGTAAGATTGACATTCAGTGAGTTTGTAGATTAAATGCTTCCTCTTGGCCATATAATTAGTTGTTCACATTATCAGTAATCAACACACAATACTATATATATCCAGGGAAAAACAAGATCAGGGCAATAAGATTCAGAAAAGAAACTTGTTCTGAAGTACAATACTTCATTTTCTTCCAGAAACAGTTTTCCCTCTTCTATCACATGCTTCAGTGGTCATCATCCAAGAAAATGCTGAATGAGCTTTGAAAAGTTATTAACTTCTTCAAAATTTTTTTTAAATTAAAAACTGTCATTCTTTTGTACCTTTTTTATGCATGTGTGATTGACTAATCTGAAATTTTCCTTTCTTTTCTCCTGGCATTGCATATTATGAAAGCTAAATAAAATGTTTTCATAAAATGTTATTTTGTTGCACTGGCACTCAA
Source organism: Haliaeetus albicilla (assembly GCF_947461875.1). Lineage (NCBI taxonomy): Eukaryota > Metazoa > Chordata > Aves > Accipitriformes > Accipitridae > Haliaeetus > Haliaeetus albicilla. The sequence goes on from NC_091483.1 coordinate 39,637,811, forward strand.
ACAAAATGGGTACCAATTAAAACCTTAAAATCTGAAAAAATTCCTAGCTTGCTGCACTAAGAGAACAATGCAGTTTAAAATAGCTTTAAGAAGAGGGAAAAACAGCAGAAAGACATCTTTCCTGCATTATATATTATTCCAAAAAGCAGGGGAGAAAGATACACTGATATCTTCTGAATGCAAATAATGATTGTTCATGAATATAGAACCACTGTTGTTAATTCCAGGTTTTGTCTCATCAAAACACAAGCTTTGTATTTCAAATTCTGTAAATATTTTACCTGAATTTCTATCAGAACATAACAGCTGATAAATAAAAATTAACAGTTTCATATCAGCTCATTGTGCTAGACTCTGCACCATCAGACAGGAAAACGCTGACCCTTTCCAAGCCTTCAATCCCATAATGGCAAGAGGTCACAAGCAGATGTAATAGAAAACAGGACAATGAGGAAGATGGAATAAGGTCATATGGCAAAAGTGTGGAACTCAACATTATTTTTCAGAATTGTCTCACCATAATCTGTTGAACTTTTAATTGCATAAAAAAGTAATTTCAAGATGTTTGAAGGGATGCTGTCTGCTTACTTCACTGACAGCCACCATCACTGTCAACTGCTCTGGTTAATCATATACACGGCATGAAGAGAAAGTGTCTGTTATCTTACTCTTTTTTCTCATATCTTTGCTGTATAAACACATGCCCTTATGTTACAGGGTAAATCTATACCATCATTACTGTCTAGTTACTGAGCCACACAAGTTTTTATTTATTATTTTTATTTAAAAAAAAAAAAAATAGTGCCAAAAGTGAAGACAAGGTTAAGGTGATTTACGTTTTGCTCAACTTCCACTATGAAGCAGAATTAAAGTTCCACTATCAAGCAGATTTAAAACATTTCTGAACATATCTGCTTTTAATTTTATTCTTATTTTACAAGAAATTCAGATTTGTTGGGTTTATATACAAATATAAATATATATAAACCTTAATTTATTTGTGAAGCAAACACTTTTTTTTTTCAAAGTTATCTATTGCTTGCTTCAACTATTTTTAAAGTAATTATGTCAATACAAATTCTATCAAAATGCCATTCTGTTCTTATGTGACATGCAGCTTAATTTCATTTCACGTTAGGTTAATACAATAACCAAATATCTATTTTTCTGAATATTAAACTATTATTTGTCAGTTAAAAGTCACAGTTGACATGTTACTTTTGGTCAAATATGACCATGTTAGCTTATTGTTCTTTTATTTATTTTCTATAAATCTTTATAATGAATCATGCTGAAGTCCTTTCCCACAGCATATTAACTCAATGCAGTCTACACTAGTGTCCTGGTTTCAGCTGGGATAGAGTTAATTGTCTTCCTAGTAGCTGGTACAGTGCTATGTTTTGAGTTCAGTATGTGAAGAATGTTGATAACACTGATGTTTTCAGTTGTTGCTCAGTAGTGTTTAGACTAGAGTCAAGGATTTTTCAGCTTCTCATGCCCAGCCAGAGCACCTGACCCAAACTGGCCAACAGTGTATTCCATACCATGGGACGTCCCATCTAGTTTAGGAACTGGGAAGGGGGGGCAGGGATTCGCCGCTGGGGGACTGGCTGGGTGTCGGTCGGCGGGTGGTGAGCAATTGCCCTGCGCATCATTTGTACATTCCAATCCTTTTATTACCACTGTTGTCATTTTATTAGTGTTATCATTATCATTATTAGTTTCTTCTTTTCTGTTCTATTAAACTGTTCTTATCTCAACCCACGAGTTTTACTTCTTTTCCCGATTTTCTCCCCCATCCCACTGGATGGGGGGGAGCGAGTGCGCAGCTGCGTGGTGCTTAGTTGCTGGCTGGGGTTAAACCACGACAACTAGTAGGAAGAAAAAATGGTTCATGAGCTGAATTTCTATCCTATACTTGGAAGTTTGAAATAAAGTCTGCCTATGATGCTGTCAACAAGCACAAACTTGTTTAGCTCTGCCATAAAATAAAATGCCAGTATAAATTATCTCTGAGAAAATTAGGTAAATAGGTACCAGTCAGTATAAGATGTGACAGGAAGATTCTATTAAAGTTGCATAAAGCCTTTCAGAGAGAATTTAGGCCATAAATCACAGTCAAAAGGCTTTTAGTCTCATTCCAAGTTCTAGATAGAGGAGATGCCTGGTTGCTTATGATGGCCATAAACCTGTCAAGTCAGTAGCATCCAGATCACATAATCTCTTGTTAGGTGATAGGACTATGACGTTACATAAAAAAGGCACAGTTAGAAATAGATCTACTTAATGGCATGAAACAAGTATATTATTTTTTAAATTTAGCCCCAAGACACAGTGTATGAGGTAGAAAATTTTTATCCTGCTTTGTGTGACAAGGTGAAAGAATCTGTAGGAGAAGTTGCTTTGCAATATATGACGATGTCATAGTGGGTGAACTGAGTAACACAAGAGTCTGTGACTGATGACCAAGAGTAAAAGCTACTAAATATTAAAGTATCATCAAGTACTGTCAAACTGGTCTTGAAAATGCCTTAATAGCATTACTTAATAACTTTCTATCATGACAGTTGTCTCCCCAAGGTGCATGCATATGTTTCAATAAAATTTAGAGAAATTCTCAAGAAGTCGTATTAATCAATGGCAAACGAAACTGCATTTTATAAAATAAAGTTTTGGAAAACATTAAGAGAAATGCAAGTATTGTAAAAACCAGAAATTAAAATAAACAACAACAAACCCACAAAACTGTTTCACTTTAAAGGGAACAGCATGTGTTTTCATAATCTATGACTCTAGTTTGATAGGAATATGCTATGTTGAAACAGAAGAAACCAATGCAAAACTGGTGTACTTGTCAAAGTCATCGAGAAAGAAAAAAAAAAAAAAGAATTTTTAAAGCTATTTTACTTCAAAATATTTTACTAATAGCGAAGATAAGAATTTTAAGTATCTGAAAATCACCCCTGAAATATTCCCTTGTCTTTGATGATCAATCTTTTTTATTTTCCTGTTTTCTGTACTGTCAGATTTTCTTCTTTAGATCTGTAGATTATATTGATACAGTCTACTCCATTATTTCAATTTAAATCTTCCCATGCTAGTATAATTTTTGTTTCCTATCTTTTTTTAAGCTTACAAAATGGTTTATTGATACTCCTTAGCTATGCATCATATTCCATCTTCAACTAATGCTACTTTGACTAAAAATTAAAATTTGGACCAATTCCACTGGTCCTAATACTACCCAAGTGTAACCTAAATAAATAAATAGATCCCACAGATGGAAGTTGCCATTTCTTCTTCCTCTATTTGTGATTATTATTGTACTTTGTATCAACAAAAAAGGCAGTAACATCTTGCCCACTCCATTTTCTCATAAATATGTTGTCAAGATATACTGTCAAATTATCTTTGTTCTATATTTAAATTCTTCAGCTTCCAGACAGTGTTTCAACAAGAACAAGCTGATGATTTTGGTTTGCCTTATGGCTTCTAGAAGTTGGGTTAACCCAAATCTGTGTTTGTGACCGTCAAAGGTAGTCATCAACATAAAGCTGCAGTGGAGCTGTCAATTTGTGTGCTCATGCTTTAAAGGCTGCTAAATCCAGTAGTATGGAGGAGAAAGCTATCAGTTAATAAAAGATTTGAGAGTTCCTTAAAATGCAGCTGCATGTACTGCAAGCTGGAAAATGAAAAGCCACCTTTATCAGTTACTGCAGAGATGCTGGAGTGCTAGAATAAATATCCCATTTGCAAAAAGAGGGAAATAGCAGTCCTTAAGACAAGAACTAGCTTTAGTTACATTAACATCCCATTTTTGGGCTAACGGAAGACGTTCCAGCAGCATGATATTTCTTTACACTAATGCAGCGGAAAAGGCCCTGGAAATCATCACAAACGGTTGCTAAAGGTAGAAGAAAAGCATCGTGATACCAGAGCTACGCAAGGTTTAAATTGTACTGATATGAACCAGATTTTTTTTTTAATGTTCCATTGACAATACTGTTCTATAAATATTTTTTTCTGTATTTGCACAGAAGCAGGATAATAATTGGAAACGGAGGCTGATTAAATACTTTCTACCTTACAAAGGAACAAAAAAGAGGGTAAATGATGTGTAGTCAAGACAAACATTTAAAATAACCAGATCCAAATGAAATACATAAAAATACTTGCTAAAAGTTGTTTCGGATGTTTGGTCTGGTGCTATTAGTTTTGAACAAATTTCAGAATATATCATAAAGTTCAAGAGGAGTAGCACTACATATGCCCCTAGTAGCTCCCCCACTCTTTGAAACTTAGTAACTCAAGTAGTTGTAGGCTAGTTAGACTGGGGTATATGTCACAGACAAAAGAATACACAACACCTGCACAGAATTAAATTCAGTAAGAAATGAAAGGATGAGAATATGATTATAGGTCAGCTAATATATTCTAATGGAAACTAGGTCTTTTCAAACAAACTTGATTATATTCTTTGATGCAATTAGAAGTTTTGTAATGTAAAAATTCATATAGATGTAACCCAGAATTTTGCTAAACATCTACTTTGTTAACACAGAATAGTCTGATTAAATATTAGAGTTATACAATAGCAGCAAAGTACATGTTAACTGAATTAACAGGTGTCAAACTGATTAATGTGAAAAAGTAGTTTTCATTGTTAAATCACTAGTAAAAGGAGAAGACAACAGTGCTGGAATGTGTCCAGAGCAATGGGTAGTGAGTCTTGTCTTAAGGATTTTCATCAATGATCTGTAAACAAACATAAAATCGTTTCCTAAGAAGTCTGCTATGGTAAGTAACAAAGTTTCAAAAAGTTGTTTGAATTACTTTGTTAAATACATCTCTAAAATAAATTACATTTTGATATAGTAAAATCCAAATTTAGACATCTAGGGAAATGTAATGCAGACTACATCTACACTGGGGGGCTGAGACAGGTGGAAAGGAGCAGGATTTGGAAAGCGAGGCCTGATAGGATATAGGGCATGTGGTAGATAAACATATAAACATAAACTTCTATTGCTGATACTAGTGGAAAAAAAAGACAAAGGATCAGTGGATGTGGAAGCAAAACATTACCAAATATGTATTTCTCTCTCCAGAATATTCAATAAACAAATAATAAATTTGCTCCTGCAAAGAGCAGTTCCCATTTTTTAAGAAAAACGTACCAAAACCAATTACAATCCTCAAGGCAAAAAGACTGAGCCCTACAGTAACTGTCTTATTATGAGAAACTTCTCTTTAGTGTCTATGAGAGAAAGTAATCAATATTTAATGATGGTATATTCATAGAGCAAGAATTCTTAAAAGGTCAATTTATTGGAAAAAAAAAACCAAAAAAGATAATCAAAGGAGGAAACGGAAGGAAAAACTGAGTTAAAAATGGAAACTAAGCATTATTCTATATTAGTGAAACTGATTAATTAGTAAAGCAAAATATCAAGAGAAATGAGGGATTCTCCAACTCTTTGTGTCTCTAACTCAGGTAGATGCACTTCTGGGAGGATACATTTCAGGCAAACAAAGCATCAGATCTGTACTGAGGCAGAACAGGATGCAATTCAATGTCTTGTGAAATGGAGAAAATAGATTAGAGTTAGATGAAATGGTTCCATCATGCTTAAATCTATGAATCCATGAAATATCTGTTCTGAAAAATCAAACTACATTGGAATGAAACTAAAACCAGATTTTAAACTGCTATTTGTATTACAAATGTGATTACACCAGAGGCTCCTTTCAATATAGCCTAGTTTTCTCAGGTATTATTAGAGGATCATGACAGTAGGGGACACTCTGCTGTCTTCAGTGAGATTTAGACCAGGTAGTAAACCCCAGAATGTTTTTACCAGTCACTGCAGGGGTTATCCAGCTATCACCCAGACCAGCTACCCCATTCTTGATGGCTTTAACTGCAAACTTCAGGGAAAATGGAATTCACAGCACAAAAAGAGCTTCCAGTCTCTAGAGAATTAAAACAGCACAGTTCTTGCATTCAGAAATATTTTAGATGCTACTGTTGTAGGAGCAGGATGTACAGATCTATTCACTGTACATTCTAAATGGCTCTTGTTGAGTATCAAAGTCACGACACTTTAAAATGAATGTTCTGAAAAGTTATGTAAGGAGCCAAAAAGAAGGCACAAGAAATACAGAGGTAATTAGAATTTTTGTTTTCCTTATGAATCTATGATGCTAATTAATACAGAAAAGATTACTATCTAGTGGGAAAAGCAAAGAAAATGTTTTACATTTGTATAAAATGTTGTAATGATCATAAGTAGTTTCCAGTTACAGCAGAACATTTTCATGAAACATTTACCATCAGTTTAAGTCCAAATTTTCTCAGATTAAAATACATCTTTTCCAACAGAGATTACTGTAAGAGACTGTGTTGGACTATGTTTGTCTCGACATTGCTGCTGCACAGTTACCGTTTGCTAGCCTCAACATCCTGTTGCTGTGGGCGAGTACGCGCTGAAGGAAACAAAATGTCCCTGAAGAAACCACCATATCCGCCTGAAGCTACCAAGCTGTGCTTGCCCATGAGCATGGTGAAGAAACCACCGTGAACACCTGGGCACACGCCCATGGAAGAACATGGGGCGGCACGTATGATAATGAGCTCCATGGAAATGGGTGGACTCTTTGGAGAAATCGTGGGGACCGGGACAATAAAAGAACTGCGTACTCCTCTCTCAAAAAACTGAAAAAGCAACTGAAAAGGGACTGCAGCACTTGGAACTGGGACTTTGGCTGGAACCTGGAACTTGGACCCTCCATCACCTGCATCAAGACCGAGTCAATGGGATGTTGCTGGCTTCGTGGTGGTGGTAACTAGTCTTGCTGCATCTCTTCCGTTTTCTTGCTTAGGTCTGCCTCTTTTTCCTTTCTTCTCCCCTCTGTCCTGTCGCTATTACCAGTTGTTATAGGAAATAAAACTTGTAAGGTTGTACGGCATCTGACCTTGTTTGTGTCTTAATCTCGCTCTTGGGATCATTTAAGAACCCTCCCCGATATTGGATCGGGACAATTACAAAATCTAAACATTCTGAGGCAAGGGCCCTGCTGGGAAGAAGAAGGGAGAACAAAGACCACATTTTAAAATCTATGCACACCAGGAAGAAAATTAACAAGAGAACTGGGCTTGTTCAGCCTGGAGAGGAGAAGGCTTTGGGAGCACCTAATAGCAACCTTCCAACACCTACACAGAAGTTCTCAGGAAGACAGTCAGGCTCTTCACAATGGGCTCTGCAGCAATTGGTATTGCTGGAAAAAGCTGACAGGCTTTCACATACCAAGCCCTTCTTCAGCTCTGATATAGAAGCAGCATGCTTCAAAGCCTGAAGAATTACTGAGAGTTTAATTAGTAAAAATTCATTTAGACTCTTTAATCAGGGAAACCAACTACTTTCTGTCAGAGATGGTAAAAATGCCACATGAACAACTAGATAAATAAATGTTATCAGAATTATCTCACAGTATAGACTGTTTCTACATATGAACCTTCTTTTGAATAATTTTTTTCATGTTTGCAGATTTTCCTTTAATATATATTTATACTCTAATATGCTGTCTTAATTGAAAAGGCAAGTAAAATAAAATGTTCCACTTACTAGAACAATAGAAAGTTCAGTCTTCTCAGATATGTCTCTTATTTGTTTTAATTGGTACTAGAAGTAGTGTTATTCTCCACATGGATTAAAAAGGAGCAGCAGTACAAGATGTACACTGCCGCTGTGTGATCACAGAAATCTAATGACAAGACATTAAACTGACTAGATACTCCTGGATGCAACTCCACATCTTATAGAGGATTATTATGCAGGTTTTAAGAGGTCATTTTGCCCTTGTGTTCCTATTCCTTTTTTCTGCCTTCCCTTTTTCCTCCCATTCTTTCTCCTTCAGTGTTTAAGTGTTCTCATTAACCTGTCCTCTTTCACCTGCTGCTCCCTGTGTCCTCCCTTTCTTCCTCACATTATTGGCCTCTTCCATTGTCCCTCTCCCCAGGTCTCTCTCACTTCATCAATTTACTCAGTCTTATTCCTCCATACCTACCTTTCCTTCAATGCTACTTGAGGACCACTCAAGGAGCCAAGAAGAGCACAAGAAGAAAGTTATCCTTACTTTCACATACACAAAAGCCCACGCAGCAAAGAAAAAGCAGTTACATTGAAAATCTACTCTGTTCTGGAAGTCCTAAAGCCTGGGTCTAAGTGTGAATGGCATCTTCAGAACTCTACCAAACTCCCAAGAAGTGTCCACTCACTATGTAAATCATTGACTGCTTGGCGATTTTTACTGTGTCAAACCCCAGAGAAATTATTTTTGTTGCAGTATGCTATAGTGATAATTTAATTCCTCTCACCTGAGACAATGCCAAAATGAAAGCATATTTTCAGAAGTTTTATTTTTAGTGCACACTGAAAAAGGCTGACGTGGTAAGAACAGGCCAAACTATCCTTGAGACTGACTTCCACTACTAAAAATTTTACCTATGTGTGACAGAGCAATGGTTTAGTGTTCAGTGCTAGCATCTACTGAACAGACCTGGATGACAAAGCACTTTTACTGTAATTTCCATTCACTTGGATCTTAAATTACCATCTTGATGATAAATCATTATCATTAAAGTATATTGACTTTTCTTGGGAACCGGAATTCAAAATTCTGAAACTCAAAACTTGAAAATAAATAATGCCCTGGCACCCCGAAGTCATACTCTACATTATGTATTTTTATTTTTGCTGCTAGCATCACACTTCCAACAATTCAGTATAGGTTTGCCATTCGCTCTATTTCTTTTCTGTTTATAATACAGACACATGCATTAGATGCCTCTGTAACCAATGCTGTGAATTTTGAAAACCTAGCAATCTGATAACACTTTTAGTCACACAGGTGATGGTGACGGAAAGCTTTGCCTGTTATTTAACAATCTACTTATCCATAATGGCATTGGTTTTAATTCAGGCAGAGGTGCCAGAAAATATAAGATTTTCTCTTAGGAGCTGTTTACACTACCCTTTCCCAGAGGAATGAGCTAGCTATGCCCTTTCTGCTACATATATTAATTTTTTCTCAAAGCATTGTACTGAGTTTTCCACATAACAAATTTGGGATGAGTTGAAAATGAGGTTCCACAAATAACTACCAAAAATTTAGTTTATTATGCAAAGTAGCATTAAAACCCAAAAGCTTTCATATGCATATAAACAATGGGCTAGATAAGTATAAAAGTGAATGTTTCCTTTGACTATTAAACTTTCGAGGAAATAAAATACATACACTGGTAAAAATGGAACCATGTTCTATATTCATTATGTTGCTTATAAAATTACTTTCATGCTCAATGCAGTGCAATTGTAGTTTGTATTTTAGAGCTCCACCGTAAAAAAGTTCTCACTACCCTCTCAATACTCAATCAATTCAATGTTCCAAAATGCTTTTATTTTGCTATAATTTTTACCTTATGTGACATTTAAAAAGTAGACAAACCCAGATTAACTGACAAGCTACTGAGATTCTGTTCTATTTTTGTTCAAAGCAACATCCTAAGATTTCCAGAAGGGAGTACTACAGTAAGGAAAAAAAAAAAAAAAAGATTAAAAAAGTAAACATGCCTGCTTTATTCTCTTAAAGGAGGATAAAACCAAAATTATTCATAAAAATGTCATCTATGACAGGTATAGTTTATATCAATCATATGAAATCACATTTACATCACCAGAGACTATCTTTAGAATATAACTTGTAACCTAATCAGCAGGCTTTAAATTAAAGTAGTAGTAGCATTGTGTTTAAAATGTGTGGGTGGAGGAACAAAAGCCCACAATCCTATCCAGGTGGTTGTTCCTATGTCATTTTCTTCCCTAATAATCCCTAATTTGCTGCAAGAACCAGTGTTCTGGGAGAAATATAAAAACAAGTCGAAAAGAGTTAATAATAAAGCCTTTCTACTCTTACTTTCAATTTTCCAATGCTAGCAACTCCTCCCTGTAAAGGCACTTTTTTTTAAAGCAGAAGCATTTTTTTAAACGGCATCTATCAAAATTTGTACCTGTGAAAACAGTTTATTCACATAGTTGTGATAATGATATTGCTAGTAACTGCTTTTTTTATTAGTATGTGCCTTAGTCGTCTTGCATGTACAGAAATGAGTTTCTGTGCCAAAGTAAGCAAATCAGAGTATCAGAGTAAGCATCTCATGTAAATATCTGTTGCACCTATATTTGAATAATATAATTACACAGCTATGGACTATATGTGTATTTACATATCTACCAATTTTTAGGAAACCATGTTCAGACACCAAGGAACACAATGGTAAAATGCCTCCCTTCAACATACAATTTGCAGAGTAAGTGACTTTTATAGGAAGGAAGAAAACTGTGCCTTTTGGATTAATTGTCTTAAAAATAATTGGGTTTATATTCTGTCTTCCTTCATTTACATCTTTCATGACACCAATGGTTATCATAACAATGTACTGCTGGTAGGTTTCAAAGTAGTTGTTGCAAGCAATGCTCATTGCATAGCATGTGATTTTATAAATCCTGTAAAGTTAGCTGATCTAAAATTAGTACATCACAATTCCTGAAAACAGTAGTTTGCATAGGTGTGGCTATTCCTGCATAATCACTGCAGATCAGGTCTTCAGAGGATACAACAATAAGGTAACTAAAACACTTGGAAACGGGACAGTTGGGATATAAATATTTTGTTGTTAAGGCTAAACAAGTCTTAACTGAGCATAAACAAATTCTAGTTTGTCAGGTTTTTAGAATTTGGCAATATTCACAACATTTTTTACAGACAGCAAAAGGCAAATGGAGGTGACCAAGCTATGTCATATCACCAGATTAGTAGAAATTCAGCATGATCAAACAATTTATTTATCCTCAGCTGCCTTCTCAGAAATGTCTGAGCAGTCATTTTCATAACAACTAAAAAAAACGTTAAGACTTTTGAAATGACAGTTATAATTAGTGTTACTGAAAGTAGCTAAGTAAAGATATTAACATTTGGATTATAAAATTTTCCTGCATGGAAGAGTTCCTCCGAAACTTTTAAAGCATAATAAACCTATACGTAACTGTACTCAGTGTCTTGTGACAGGAAGTGTCAGACAGACTTGCAGTGCTACTAATTCTGCCTCTAGTATCTTCTGTTGAGTACTTAGCACTGTTGAATAAGCTTCTAGATAAACAGGAATACCTTAAGTTAATGCAGTCAGACTCACTAGTAAAATAACTATCATTTTACTGGATATATTTCTAATGAATATATAGTATTCATTAAAGTAACCGATTTAAAAGAAAAAAATCAACACAAAAAGCAAAAATGAATGGGTGAACTGTAAACTCAGGAACGAATTTGTCTGAGCAGAGGAAAGAAAGGGAAGGGGAAAGAAGTATCAAGGTAGACAAATAATAGGCAGACAAATAAACCCCACTACCATTCAACAGAGGATAAAGAAAGCTGCTTTTTGGTAGTGGTAGAGATTTCTTTGGCACATTGAACTCCCAATTTAGCAAGTGAATGTGGCCACTGTTGCTCCACATTTCTGAAGAGACACAGTTATCCAGGCACAAGGCAGCATGGGCAGGCTGGAACTGATCTGAACCTGCTGAGCACTCCAGCAGGTGAGATCAAGTGAGATCAAGTCCTGTAATGACTCTCATGTCACGAGGGCCAAGTTTGACTCTTGGTATATCTCAAGAACATACAGGAAGAAAGACTGGAAAAGGTCTTCCTCTCACACCCCCAACCACCCCCAGAAACCACACCAGGACTACTGCTTTGCCTTATTTAGGCATCCAGTTCTTTTTTCCCTTCATATTCCCTTCATATGCAACAAATCTATCATGAGGGAACTATCCAAGTTTTAACAGCAATGTGAAAAATATGCCAATTCACAGAATGAATCAGAGATTTCATTTTACTTCTAAATAAACTTCAGATTACACACTCTGCCTTCAGTGACTCTTGGGTATCATTATTTAAACTTTATTTTTTTTAAACAGTTACTACACATGCTCATTTTAATTTGTTTAAAGTTTCATAGTTTTTAATACCAATTTAATGTTTAAGTGAGGGCTACATGTATTTTTATACTTCTTCTAATACTTACGGGTCTTTCGAGCAGAATCTTCTACAAAAAGAGAAGAAATGTCTTCATCCACCCCTGCTTCATTCTTTGCAATACAAGTATATGCTCCTGTATCTTCATAGCGCACATTGCTAATGTGAACCTCACTACCATTTGCTGAAAGTACAGGAAAAATTCAACATGCAGATATGCTACAGTGCTTTCAGATTATACATTCAGAAGGCTTTCTCTGCTCACACTAATTAAACCATTTTCATTCCTGAGTTCATAACTTGGAAGCATGCCAAGCTAATCCAAATGTATTCAACTGGCTAGTGAATTACATGCACTATTATTCACCTCACAGATATCTGGAATACCTCAGCTGATTTTGCACTTCAAAGCCAAATATCAGTCTGAAGTTTTATATATGTTTAAATGACCGTGGTTGTCTTTAAAATCAGGTAAATGTTATGTTTTTATTATGTCATATTTGGTTACTTGACACTGTCATTGGCTTTACACAAAATAACTCAGGTTTCCATGGGCTACAATTTCAACTTAAATATTAATTTTAATAAAATTATTCATTTCTAGTAACCAGAGGCACCTGGTTTTGTTTTCATGTGAATGCAGTGTAACAACAGAAAAACAGGTGCATTGGAATTTTACACTTACATCAGTGTCGGAGTCTATGGAAACCACTTCAGGAATTGTATGTCAGCTTGAGTAAGAATGTCAACAAACAGTTCAGGTTTCACAGGCAAAGGTCTTTTAAATATTGTGATGTGACTAATGATGTGACCAATGATTCATTGCATTTTAAGTATAGTATGCTTGTTCAACTGTAGGATCTATTTTACAAAAACAGCTTTCTAGGTATTCTAAAACATGGACTAGAAGGGGCACTGGGTTATGGTGTAAAACTCCTAGATCATCTTTTGCTTGAAGCTAATGCATAGATAGCTTAGCCTGGGAAAAACTCAGGGAAAATGCAGTGAGATTTTAAAAATTTTATTTCAAATAGTACATTCAAGAAAATGGAATTAAATATATTTTGCTTAGAGAAGAATAATTTTCATTAATTTATCATAAATATATGATACAGAGGTGAAGGAAAAAAATTCCACTCAAATCCCTACAGTAGAAATTAACAGAATGCTGCTATGGAAGAGGAGTCCATCACTTTCTACTCATAGTGTAAAGTGTTTCTGCAAGGCTATTGTTCACATACATCCAGGAGAGAGGGCCATGGAAGAACAGAGGACTATGACACTTATCAGGAAGGTAAGACTCTCTTCAGAGAAGCATTCGCCATCTGCCTGTCCCACTGTTTCTTACACTGCAGCCTGATTGCTGTCCTATCTTAATACACATCTGTTTTTGCAGATGAATGAGAGAAGGTTTTGAAGGGAGCACTGGCAGCACAAGATTGTTTTTCCTATGGCTGATCAAAAATCACAAGAAGGGCTGCAGAAGGTAGAATGTTTTGGCTTTGAATGTGCTGAGCCCTGAAGATTCATAGAAGATTCATAGACTGGCCTTTATTGTTGATTAAAAGTAAGACTTTCCTTTAGTTGGTTTGTTTTTGGTTTTTTTTTGTGCAGTGACTTTGCACTCCCCTGGAGGTCTGCTGAGACTCCTCAGAAAACAGCACATCCATTTCAGGTATTTCTCCTCCTATCCTTTCCACCACCAGGTCCCCAAGTCTCACTGAGATTCTTATCAGTCAGAAACCTGTTTTCAACTGAGCTGCAGTAAAGATTAAGTTTGGTCCATGTTCTGATCTAAATTTAAATCTGGATAATAACTAGATCAGTATCAATGCTGTAGAATAAATCTTTACGGACAAAAACATTGCTTCCTAATTTAAATATTACTGTTGAATGCTCATTGAATGGCATTAATATAGTTGTAGTGACAAATTCTAATAGGGGGTGGGACTGGGACTTGGTCTGCTTGCTCTACTCAGAAACTGCACCCTTTTGAATAGAGAAGAGCATATTAGAATATACTGGTAATCCTACCAGTAAGTACAACCATTACTCTTAACAAAGAGAAAGCAGAGAATATATGTGTCTTGGGGAGCAACTGGACGAGAACTTCTGAAATGTTTCAGCTTAGACTTCAGCCCTTGGTTGAAACTACGTAAGAAGGACAGCTAGTATGGAAAGGATGCACTGATAAAGCATTTGGAACCTGTAGAAAACAATAAATATGCCCCTTTACCTTGAAGAGTTAGCTGTTTGGATAACTTCGGAGTGATATCAATTCCATTCTTCAGCCAACCAAGTTGTGGGTTAGGAATACCTTCAGCATGGCACCGAAGGCTGGCTGTCACACCTGGCTCCCTTGCCTGGCTCTCTGGATAGACTCGGATGACTGGTGGAACTGAAGGCAGGAAACAATTACAATTTAGTGGAGAAGAGTATTATCTTCATTTTAAGAAAAATAATTATAAGCAATTCTAAAGACTCCTGCACCTATATATAAACAACGCACAGATGTGGTATTAGTCACATATTCAGTGACATTCAATGCTGAACTCTGTCACAATAAATTTATGAAGCAGAATGTTCTGTGAGGAAAACCTCTTTTCACTGTCTGTGGTAACAATGGAAAAAGCCTGAATTCTAATTCAATAGTTTGCGGTTGAGCAACAAGATTTTTATTTTTCCTTAAATATCTTTATAAAATATGAATAATGTACAACCAGTAAGTTATGATGTGATGTACAGAGATTTTAATTGTTCTGTTCCACAAACCTTTTATTTAATACTTCATCTCCACCTTTCCCTTCTCTCAAAAACACCTATCAGCAACCCATTTTACCTGTATAAAACATGTAATCACAGAATCACGTAATGGTTGAAGTTGAAAGGAACCTCCAGAGGTCATCTTGTTCAGTCCCCCTGCTCAAGGTGGGCCATCTAGAGCCAGTTGCCCAGGACCATATCTAGATTTCAGAATATCTCCAAGGAGGGAGACTCTACCACCTCTCTGGGCAACCTGTGCCAGTGCTCAGTCACCCTCACAGTAAAAAAAGTGTTTCCTGATGTTCAGACAGGACCTCCTGTGCCCAGGATACCATTTGCCACCTTTACCACACAGGCACATTGCTGGCTCATGGTCAACTTGGTGTCCATCAGGACCCCTAGGTCCTTTTGTGCAAAGCTGCTTTTCACCTTGCTGGCCCCCAGCATATATTGGTGCATGGGGTTGTTCCTCCCCAGGTGTAGGACTTTGCACCTCCCCTTGTCGAACTTCATGAGGTTCCTGCCAATCCATTTCTCCAGCCTGCCAAGTTCCCTCTGAATGGCAGCATGACCCCCTTGTATATCAGCCACTCCTCCCAGTTTGCTGTCATCTGGAAACTTGCTGAAGGTACAAGTCTGCCCCATCATCCAGAGCATTAATGATGATATTAAACGGGACACTTACAAGACTAGTCTTCTGAGTTTCATTATTAGCAAAACATAAGAATTGTTGACATCACTTTTCCAGGGTTAGGAAACTTGCTGCAGTATATGCTTACCAACTAAAAATCTGCTATTTAACACACATCAGCATTGGCAGAGAGAGGGCATATGACAACACAGTGGACATATTCCTATTGGTAATCAATGATGAAGCAGGATTTAAAAATATTGCTGTGTAGGTTTTTTAGATGAATAATTATTGATCATATCTGTAATTATGTATAGAAAGAACTTGCTTGACGTTGTTTCTAACAATAAAAAAAATTAACTGTAATGAAGGCTAAAAAAGCATATTTCCTGGTCTCCAAAGTTTTGTTTAAAGCAGCTTTAAAAATGTGGAATACTTAGCTGGTGTCATAAAACACAGCTGGGTAGAGGATGAAGTATCAGTTGATAATGAAAGAAGATAACAAGATCAAAAATTAACTGTGTCTATTTTGGCACGAGATTAAATATTTTCAAATGCTATCCAGCTGTTTACAAGAAATGTCCCAGCATGCTGTCGTATTAGAGCACAAAAATGCCTCAGATTTCTATACTGCAAGAAATATGCAAATGTACTGTATCTCAGATAGGATACAAAAATCAGTAGGTTTCAGGGATATTTTAAACATAGTTAGAGATGAGGGTCTTTTCGAATAATATACACAGAAAATTGCACATAACCCCAATATGCAAACTGCAAAAAAGTAATAAAAGAACACGGAAGGAGATAACAAATAGGAAAATTATGGCTGCTAGTTGCTTTGACTACCAGCTGAGAGCATAAGCGTATAAAAATCAGGGATTTAAGGTTTCTACTGAGTTTCTGGAAGAGACTTAGCTTTTATGGACACGGACCTCTACTTTTCATCTCAAGCCTGACATTCCTATTCCTGTTCCCTCTCCACTTCTTCCCTGTTCTGTCTCCTCTCCCATAGGATCTGTGTGTTCCATACTGAGACCTTGCCTTCCCCACTGTGTTCCTCAGACCGAGCCCCACTCAACTGCATGCTCAGATGGCCTGAGCCTCTTTCGGCACCTCAGCTCCCAATCCTACTCTGCCTCATTTCTTAGGGTCCAATTTTCATGTCTGCCCTGGTCAGCATTTCTTGACAGAAGGTCCTCTAGGCAGCCTACCCCATGTTGCAGATTTCCCACTGCATCAAAGCCAGATAGTTTACTTTTCCACCTTGCCTCAAGATGGGCAAGGAGCTCCGTCTCCTTAGAGACAGGATTGCCATCATTTAATACTCTCAAGCATCTCAGCAACACAAACAACTTGTAGGACCAATAGCAAGGCATTGCAACTCATTGCATTCTTGACTACCTATGATAGGATATTTCTTGTCTTTTTTGTGCCAGTGAAATATTCTCATTGCATATAAAAACTTATGGGTATTTAACTACCACATCTTAACAGACTTCTACTGAGTGTGTGTGAAGAGAAATTTTTTTAACAGTCCAACTTTGGAGAATTTTCACTGAATAGAAAAAGGAATGTATTAGTTTAGCTTGGGCAAAAGGCAGATGATATTTTTGGGGCAACTCTATTCTTAGCAAAAAGTTTCATAAAATATAACTGAAAACGAGTACTTCCTAAACAAACAAACAAAATCAAATCCTGCATCACAAGATGCTATTGTTGCTAAGTTTACTCAAGGGTTAGGAGATGTGAAGGTGAGGACCTGATCAAGTGAAAGTAGGTCTGAGTTTTATTCTACTATGCCATATTTCTGTAGTAGATCCTGTTCCCTTTAGCACTGTTTTCCCAGACACAGAGATACTTGCATGACACTAGAGTTTATTTCTTGCCCTAGCTTTCCTCCGTTTTCTGTCATTTCCCACTTTCCTCAGCAAATCTGTGTCTTATAGGTTATCTATACAACTAGAAAAGTTTTTCAACCCTTGTTTTGCATTATAATTTATTTTATATTACCCCAGAGCCTACCAGTAATATGCCACCAAGAACTGTGCAACTGTGCAATTATTTTATAATTATTAAAATATAAGTGCAGTGTGGGCTCAGACTAAGAAGTTAATTTGATATGACAAGCTTGATGTAAACTATTTGGGTTCATTTCAATCACTTTTTTGTGTAACTGACCATAAATATTACCAGAAAGCAAATTTTAAGTACACAAATAACGTGATTGTTCACACTGATTTTCAAAGAGGTATGTTCTAATATTTTAACGTAAAGAAGCCTACTTTATAAGGGAGAGGTCATTAGATAGGTTAAAAAGGGAGGGGAGAGAAGACATTGCATGATTATATTCAGCAGAATTATATATAATACATAACTGAATTAATCCTACATCCCTTATCATTCAGTTCAAAAGGCCATGTGAGACTGTTGGTTCCAAATATGAATATGCAGTTATTCAACACCTCTTATAATTGCTATAAAAACTCCTGAAGATTATTTCAGTCAGGTCTAGTAGCGGGGCAAGAGAGAAAATAGTCTGTTCAAGCTATCTGGAATCCAGGGAGAATGTATGTGTTTAAGAAAGAAACATGTAATATATATAGTGAACTAGGTTCTTCTATTGCTGTATATGATAACTCTCCTTTTTGATTAAACTGAGATATTTTGTTTGGGAAAACAAAGGTGGTAAACAATTCTTTAGACATTATAAATAACCAATTTATATGTGGCTGAGGGTCTGGACTCTCCTTTCTTCACCGTAAGGTACCAAAACTTTTGGCCTTTTGTCTTGGAACTAAGGTGGGGAAAATTCTTGTCACCTCTCTGCAAAGAACTTGCCTTATAAATCAATGTGAAAGCTCAGGGAGTAGGATACCATTGTTAATATATAAACAGAAAGAAAAATGTCACATTGGTGCTACATATATATTAAGTTGATTTGTAACATACACCATAAACTCATATCATTTTTAGAGCAGGTTTGAATTTGAAGGCAATCTTCCTTTTTGTTTATAATATGGCTAATAACGTTTTGTTTGTCTAGAAACAGCTTTCCAAAAGTGAAATTCCTCAAATTTACACTTTGAAATATCTAGGCTATGAAATGTATATGGCTTGTAAAATAGAAAAACTGACTTATTAAAAAAAATAATTAAACTCGTCTAGGTATCATGTCTATAACTGCCAATGTGATCAATAATATTGACATCTCTGGTTATGGACAGCATAGATCCGTAACTTGATGAACATCGGGTTAATGACAAAACACAAACTTTCTAGGTATTTCAGCTTTTTCAACAGCAATTTTCAAGACTTTTTTTGTGTCAGATGTAGCTATCACATTCAAGTAATCCTAAGAACAGTGATAACAAGAAAGATTAAACATTTTTAAAAATGCTCCTTTAACACTTTAATTAACATAAGCAATAACAGAAACATAAGGAAAGAAAAAGTCTTGTTTTATTATTCAAATTCTGTTTTTTCCCTTAACTGATGTATACACTTCTGTTGTCTTAAATAGCTGAATATTAACATATAAAGTGGTTAATTGAACGTATTAATACCATCAAAGGACATTTTACAGACAGGTGGCCCCCTATGAAATACAACGACCCATATTACAAGAATATCTGAGTTTGTTACAGATTTTTTGCTCTGACCACTGTTTACTACTTTGTTTAGAAGAACTCTACCAGCATTCCCCTATAAACTTTTGAATGGCTGCTGTGGAAAAAAACAGAGCATAAGGGAAATTATACAAATCCTTCTGAAATACAAATTAAGTAAAGACAGATTTTAACAAACAAATTATGGAGTTCATATTATAAATATTTTATGGGAGATTGAATTACATAGCTCCTCTTTGTCTTCAGTGATACTAAGACCATCACATACACCTATCATTATCTGAGAACAGACCTTCCAATTCATGGAGTTTATGACATATGATGTCAACAACAGTAAAGGAAAAATTCCTGATAGAATGAATTTCAATATCACAGATATATGGAGAAATAAAATAAAAATCAAACTGACAGGCTCAGATTCATATAGTCTGAGAATCATCTAGTCATGAAATTATACACTTTGAAAGTTTAAGTATTATGTAAATGTTAATAATTAGCATTATTTAATGAAACAGTTACTCCTTCCCCATTACAACTTTGTATTGTTTTTTTTTACAGTTTATATGAAAAAGGGTTAAATAACAACTTATTATAAGATTGCTTACAACATTTACTTTACCATATTATTTGTATAAGATTAGACGGAATCTTCTCACCATAAAGCATGTCTTTTACAGTGCTCATTAGCTGTATTGTTAAGACTCCAAAGGAAGCTCATTATTCTTTACTACTGTACCAGTCAATTCAAAACTAAAAAAACCCAAACCCTAAAGATTTTAATCTTAAAAGAAAAATAAATCAAAATTATATATATATAATATTTGCAAACTAGTTGATGTAAATAGATATAAATATTTTTCTAAAAATATATAGATTCACACAAATGGAAATCAAGAAAGAACTTAAAATCTAGTTACATTGTTTTCACTGAACCTTCACATTAGATCTTTGTGATCAACGAAGCCTCATTATCTCATTAACCTTTCGTCTGACTCTCTTGTTAATACAAATAACTTTATATTAATCAGCCATTACCACAGCTACAAGTACTGACCACCATGCCTGTGCTTAGGAAGATTACTGCTTAGAAGTACAGATCTAAACTGTAGAAGAGCTGTTCATTTGACTTTTAATCTCAATGGGTTTAACTCCATTTATCCACAATACGCACAGCAAATTATCCTATTGCTCAAAGGGACTCCTTTCTCCTTTTCCTTGTGCCCCCAAAAAATCAACATCCAAAATCATGTTGGAAGGTACCGCTCCAGTGCCAACTTGTGAAACAGCAGCTATCTGAGCAGAACAAACATGGATTAGTCAATTTGTTTGGAGAACTTTAAATTTATATGAATGATACAGAGGAGCAACAGCAGTGATTGCCTTTTGCACCATAGAGGTTTACAGTGGTTTCCAGATGAAAAATACAATTTCCTGACAGCCACTTCATCACCAGAAAAATCTACAGTTGCCCTCCTTCACCTCTCCCAAATTATGATTCTTGATTTTCTAATCTTGCAGAAAACCTTCTTCAATTTAAGCAGAGTTTTGCCTCATTGTGTGCTGAACTTGAGCCAAACATGAAGAATCTTAGTATTTTAACTGCTGCAACGCATCTCTTCAGGATTATTAACACACTGGGATACGTAGGGAACATGTTGACAAGTATAAAATTTGATAAACCAGAACATATAAAACAGATCATGAGAAAGTTGGTCAAGGACCTTCTAATGTGCTCAACTCACCAATAATTCTGCTATGTCTCCAGGAATTAAAATACAAGTAAACTGCGTTTCAGTCTTCTCACTAGCTTAGCCAGTGTTTGCTACCTGACTTTTCAAATGACAGAAAACAATCCCTGAAGAAAAATTTGAAGGAGGAAAAGATGTTGATGCCATGTATTAGCTCAGGGAGGACACTCCATTTTACAAAGTGTTGGGGGTTGGGAGGGGAAGAAATTGGAAAAAAAAAATTGAGAGAGATAGATAAATAGATATTCTAAGCCAGTTTCCTGGAGAAACACAATGGCAGAGACAACATGTTAAGAAAACTGCAAACAAGCACTAAATGTCAAAGTAATTTAAAGTGTGAAGGATATTAACAACAGAAAGTAAAAAAAAAAAGGCTATTAAAAGAAGATTGAGTCATATTAAAAGAAAATAATCTTGGAAGCTGCATTTGGTGTGAATATCAATGAAAGATATGAATACAGAAAATATTTCAGCATTTTGGGGTAAGAGATGTCAAGAAAAGTCAATTATAATAAGGGTTTATGCAACTGATTAACAATTAACAAAACAAAGAATGATGGCAACAGCAGTGGCCAAGAAACTAGGTCTAGATTACGCTTCAGGAGAAAGTTAGAGCCTGTTAATGCAAAGTAAATTTGCAGGAGAAGATTGAGTTCAAACATGATTCTGGATAAGAATAAGTATCAACGTGGAATAACAAATACTGGTACCTTACTGCAGAAAGGTAGACTTAAGAGTCAAAGAAAAATATGAACTTTGAAATAACAGGAAACCACAAGGTCACAACCCCACACCAAAAAAAAAAAAAAGACATTTTTTAATCTTATATTAAATGCAACATTCTTAACACAAGAGACCCATGCACTTATTTTTCCCAATGTGTTCTCCAGAATTACTAAATTAATAATAAAACTACTTTACCTGTATATATCTCTATATATTTATAAAACCACTTATTATTCTGCAGATAACATACTAAAAATCCTCCCAAGTGAACAGTTCACAGTGCAGAGCAAGTCCTCTGGACTATCTTTACTGTTTTTAATTACTATTATTCATACGGAAGACATAAATGAAAATTATTGTATTTTATTGTTTTGCAAGGTTATTGTCCTGGTTTCAGCTGGGATAGAGTTAACTGTCTTCCTAGTAGCTGGTACAGTGCTATGTTTTGAGCTCAGTATGAGAAGAATGTTGATAACACACTGATGTTTTCAGTTGTTGCTCAGTAGTGTTTAGACTAAAGTCAAGGATTTTTCAGCTTCTCAAGCCCAGCCAGCGAGAAAGCTGGAGAGGCACAAGAAGCTGGCACAGGACATAGCCAGGGCACCTGACCCAGACTGGCCAATGGGGTATTCCATACCATGTGTTGTCACATCTAGTATAGAAACTGGGGGGAGTGGGGGTGGGGGGAATTGCCACTCAGGGACTAACTGGGCGTCGATCGGCAGGTGGTGAGCAATTGCACTGTGCATCATTTGTACATTCCAATCCTTTTATTATTACTGTTGTCATTTTATTAGTGTTATCATTATCATCAGAAGTTTCTTCTTTTCTGTTCTATCAAACCGTTCTTATCTCAACCCATGAGTTTTACTTCTTTTCCTGATTTTCTCCCCCATCCCACTGTGAGGGGGGGAAAGTGCGTGAGTGGCTGCATGGTGCTTAGTTGCTGGCTGGGGTTAAACCATGACAGTTGTTTATGGGAGAACAATAAGAAAAAGAAAATTTTATCTCTTCTTCTGTTAAGCTGTAACACAATATTAAAAAAGTAAACCAGCAACAACAGATCTGCTTAAAAAAATCCAAATCCAAGTCTCTTATGACTTGGTAATTAGAACATTTTTCCTTACCGTTCACTTGGAGAATATGAGTTTGATAGAGCTTATCATAGCCGTCAGCATAGCAGGTGTAATTTCCCATATGAGTTGTGGTAACCTTAGTAATGTACAAGGACCCATCATCTCCAAAATCCTACCGGGAAAGATTAAAAACAAGGTTATCATAATTATGCCTCCATCTCTACAGTAATTATGCTCATCATCTTGGCAACAAAGCTGTGATGCAAATATCAAACATCACAAATATTAAACCAGAATAGCTGACAGTAATCTGAAACCCAAATATTGTATTTGTAAATGGTGGTGGTGTTTGATCTTGCCACATATATTGTGTCTGTAAAAGAAAATACAACTTTTATTTTAACAACTAGTTAAACTCTGCAGAAGTAATATGTTTGTTTATTTAGCTATAATAGTTATTTGCAGAAGAAAAGCTATTTAGGATTGGATCTGATCAGATAGAAAAACTAAATCGCTGCACAATTTAGCAAGGTAGATGACATCCTGAGTAAGAATGGTCATACTTTGAAATGAGCAGATACACAGGAAAAAAATTTTCTCATTTTTCTTCAATTTAAGTCACAATTTTTAGCTTCGCTCTTTTAAATATCTTTAATTGGCATACAGGTTTCAGTGGATTAGAGTGCAAAATTTGACCCTCATTTTGATTCCCAGTTCAAGTCTCAGTTCAATTTTAATTAATACAATATCATTTAAAATCTACAACCAGTTGCAAATGATGCCAAATAATGTAAATACATATACAACATTTAATATTGTTTTATTTTTCCTTGTTATTTTTTATGTCTGCAAGGATCACCCTAAAATAGCAGTCCTAGTCTAATCTAGTTCTTCCAGTCTACGTTCCATGGAGTCTAAAGTGCTTGTACAAATCCTGCCAGGAGTTGTTTTTTCTACATTATATTCCATGATTTACTTTTTTCAGGGACACTTTTTGACAGTTAGTTTCTTTTCAGTCTCACCTAGCAATCTTTTTATTGTTAAATATGCAGTGTCTTTACATAAAACAGCAATTAGATTATTTGAGCAAAGAATATAAAATAGAAATGTAAAGCTATGAAAAATGTCTTTCAGCCTAATAGATAGTTTCTGCTGTAAAACATTTAATTCAGAAATTAAAGTGTATAAACTATGATGAAAAACATGCAAAACAGTCAGTTTCATACTAGGAATAAGTATGCCAGATTTTCTATAGTATGTAGGTCAGCCCCTGCTCCTGAAGGGAACCCGTGTTCTATGATCGTATGCCTAATGTTAATATAGTCTGTCATAAACTCAGCTACCTTTCAAAGCTTCTCAATATTCTTATGTATACAATACAACTTATTCATGGTCAGCTTATAGCATTTTAAACTCCTTAACATAAATAGCCTCTAAAATAGCCTTTAAAATCTTTAAATAACTTAAAATAGCCTCTCCTTGTGATTAACCACAGGATATGGTACTATAAAATACACACATTATAATTATATGCAACACAAATATTCACACATACACACAGGTTCACACATAGAGCCCAAAGTATCCAACAGATGTCTGATCCATTAGAATAGGAATAATCACCAAGCTACAATACCTACATGTCTCATTAGTTTCAGTGATTCATTACAGAAGCACTACTTTTGTAAACAGGTTTCAGGGATCTGGGATTCCTGAAGGCAAGCGTTACGGGTAAAGACCATGGCAAAGGAGGCTTTCAGTACATCAGCCTCTTCTACTTTTGTCACCAGGTCCCATGCCCCACTCAGCAGCAGGCCCGTATTTTCCCTAGTCTTCCTTTTGCTGCTGATATAGCCCTGAAGCCCTGTAGAAGCCCTTCATGTCCCTCACCGGACCCAATTCCAGGGTGGCTTTGTCTTTCCTAATCCTGCACATTCAAATAGTATCTCCATGTTCCTCCTGGGTCACCTGTCCTTGCTTCCACCTTTCTTCCTTTTTATTTGAGTTCTGTCAGGAGCTCCTTGTTCATTAACACAGGCTTCAAGCTGCCTTCAGTTTCCTGTTCACTGTGATGGACCATTCTTGAGCATAGAGAAAGTGATCCTGGAAAATCAACTAGCTCTCTTAGACTCCTCCTCTTTTCAGCATGGTCTCCTATGGGGTTCTTCCAAGCATGTCCTTGAGCAGCCTGAAGCCTGCTCTCCTGAAGTCCAGGGCTGTGCTCCTGCTTTTTGCTTTGCTGCCTCTTCTTGGGCTCCTCAACTATACCATCTCATGGTCACTGCTGACAAGGTTGCCCTGACCTTTATACCCCCAACCAGTTCTTCCTTACTTCTTTCTTCACAAACTTTGTAACCTTCTCTGTAAATTCCTCAAATTCACAGAAAACTTAGCTTTAGTACCTCACTCAGGGAGTCTGTAAGCTGCACAGTAAACAAACTTTGATAAAAATTATTACTATGTGCTGCCTTATTCTTACATCCTATCCTCTAAACATTATCAATGACAAAATACTGGGCTAGATTAACCTCTGGTCCATTATGACTATTCTTACATTCTTCCATGATCTCACCTACCACTTTCCCAATTTATTGGGAGTTATTTTTTTCAGTCCCCACTCTCCAGTTTTAATTCTTCCCCAGAGAACATAGCCTCAGTGATTTTATGCTCATATTTCACTCAAGCTGCTTTTCATTATAATGTCTTCAGTCTTCTTGTAGATTGAAATTTAAACATGAAAATTGAAATCTAGATGAACTTCCCTTTAATCTTTCAGTTTTCTTTCCTTAAATATACTCAAAATATTATTCAGAAAACATATATCTCACTGTATTTCTTCACCCAAAGGTGTTTGGGCAACTAAATTTCACATTGCACAATTCTGTGCTTCAGGTGATTCTGCTAGTTGCTCATTAAGAAAAGAAAATAACCCACCTAAAAATTAACCCACCTGGTAAGACTTTCAATAACTTGCCTTTTTTAAGATAAATATAGTTTTCCGTATTAACACTTCAGTTACACAGACAGTATTTCTACCAAGTCTTCAACATGCAATTATAAATTACCACTACAAAAATCAAAAAAAAGAACTCTCTATTAATGCTTACTTTTTAACTTTGATTATGTGAACCAATACAACCGGATTTCCCTTCAAAAAAACCCACCTGAATAACTCCAACAATCTTCCTAGTTGGATATTTTTTATCTTTATCTCTTACTAAAGTGTATGAAGCAGTAAGTTCAATTAACTTTTTTCCCCTTACTAGCTAAACATGTTTTCAAAGTGTTGCTCTTCAACTTATTAGTGGAAGATGAAGAACAGCTGTTCAAAAGAGCCAGACTAGAGGTACTTACATTTTATCTAGCAAATGGCTAATTTTATTGCTGCCTAATTTTTTTTTGCCTAATCTCTACCAAATGTATTTGTGAACAAAATAGGACATAGGATGGAGTGTATTAACATTTAGCTGCTACAATGCAGTCTGGAGACTAGTGTAATTTAACATTCTTTATGCTAAGTTATTAGATATTGCTTTTAAGCACACTTACCTGTTCCAGGCCTTTGACTGATTCACTGTAGCATGCTATCTTTAGGTAGCATAGCTATTTTCTAAGTAAATGGATTTCTGTGTTGACTTCTCCCTTCTTTTTCACAGAAACCATGGATAAAACATCCCTGTGGTTATTTTACTGAGACATCAGTATTTCAATAGGATTGCCACATGACATTGTCATTTCATCACTCAGAGAGTTTGAATTTTATGGATGGCTTTTTTTGCTGTTGTTGGATTATTTTTTTTTTTGTGGACTACAAAACAAATATCCCTATCTTATCGAGTTCAATGTTTGCTTTGTTAATTAAAGCAAACAATTCAATACAAAGAGAACTTAATGTTGTAAGCAGCATTTTGAAAGGGATGATGAAGTATAGAGTTCTTTGACACTGGATGTTGGCATATATTTAGTGTTTTATAGAATAATTCCCAAGCTAAGTCACTGAAAAAACCTGCATCTAAACAGACATACACAACCATCATTGAACCAGAGCCTTCAAACATCAACAGCAACACATACAGAAAAGGGGTTTTTTACCTTTTGAAAAAGTATTTGATGACCCTAAAAACATTGTTACAAGCTCAATTTTTGTTAAATAGCCTACTGTTCAAATAGAAATGGCATGGTACTTTTACAGTTAAATTGAGAAACTCTAATTATTTTTGCCATGCATAAAAAAACCCTAGAATTGAACAATTATTTTAACAATGATTCCACTGCAAATCTGTTCTGTTGAAGGACAACATTTAAGAATCATGATACGTGTCACAAATAACAAGTAAAGGGATATGGAAAGAAAACATTCATTTGACAGTCAATCTTTGCTTAGTTATCTTAGTGTTAATACAACAGAAAACTAAAGGTGATTTTTGTTTTTAAATCAATAATTATTTCCCTTGGTTTTATAACTTGCTTTCATATGCTAATGCATTGCATAGGAGAGAGTCTATGATCATTTGCCTGCACTTCTTCATTAACAGCTCTAGAAAGACTGTTACTAGCTTTCTCCCCACAGGAGAATGTATAATGAAACAGACTGCTTGAATTTGTTAACCATCATAGAGATTTTTTTGGTTTGGTTTCTGTTTTTTTTTTTAAATATATTTAATTTATTGTCAATGTATTGTTCTCTTAAATAACTTTTTTTTTGTCTGTATAAAAACCTGTACTCCAAATATTGAATATTCTCGCATCTAGAGATCACAGCCTTCCCCCCCAAAAAACACCTCCCCTGAAATGAAAAATATGTCTTTATTTTCCTTTTCACTCAGTGCATCCATAATGTTCCCTGCCCAAATTGCACTTGTAACATATAACTGAGCATTCAGTTTAGAGAATTTAAGAAGTTCAGAAAAATGAATTGGGAATGCAGTCTAGATTTAGGTGGTCTGAAGCCATTATACCCAAAATTGACAGAAGATTTTTTTTTTTAAATCAGGAAGCATGACTGTTCTAGAAAAGAAGGTCTAACACCTTCAACAAAATAACTTTTGATCTAGTGCTTAAAGTCCCAAATAACATACAGGTATATCATAGTTAAATCATTAACATACATAATTCAAACTAGTGCTTGGTACCCTGGTTTTCCACTTTCTGAGTGATCCAAAGGGTTCATCTTGAACTGAAAAAATAGGCAATATTTTCTTTCTAGTTTTTCTGTGGGATTTGTTTCTTTGTTTTTGTTGTTTGGGGGGTGAGGGGTACTACTTTTTTTTTTTTTTTTTTTAAACTCTTGTAATTTTTCAGGCCTAGATGATAACTTTTTGACCAGCATTTCAGCCCCAGCTTTTTACACTGAGATCCAAACATTTTATAAAACTGAATATACTGTAAATGATTGCTGGAGGTGACTTGTTGGTATGTCCCTTTCTTAAGGGAAGGTAAACCTCCAGGGTGGAATGCGGTAGATATACATGAAATCTGTTCCATAATAATTCCCTAAGCAACATAACCTACAACCTTAGATGTTAGCAACACCAGGGGAGCTTGGTATGCTGACGCTAAGAGAAACAACACAGAGGGTGGAGCGGAGTGGAGACACTGTGGCCAGGCTCTGCGATATCACCGCAGGGATGGGGAACTGTAACTACTGGAACAAGTATGGAAGGTCCCTGCATTGAGTCCACTGAAGCAAGGAGGTGAAATAATAGAGTTCTGTCAACGCTATTGCCTTACTTCTGATTTAAATCATAAGTGCCCAGTTCTGGAGTAGTGACATGCTAAATCATGTCCTCTAGGTGAACTTTGCCCATTATAATCTCATTATAATACCAAAACACACCTCCATTCCAAAAGCTACCCACTTTTATGGTGTGACCACCCCTCACTGAGCATGCATTCTGAATTTTCTCTAGCATATACCTTTAGAAGTAAAGCAAGGAGATTTTATACCAATCATAATGAAGGTATGAATGACTAGAGTCACTCAAGCTCCACCTAAATATAAGAAAATAGTATAAAAGGGCTTAAGAGAGGAGGAATACTAGGGCAGATACCATCATAGACAAGTCAGGAGGACATCACTGACTTCTGGGATCAGTCGACGGGCTGAACCTCTCTTTCCCCCCATAGGGATGCCTACTGGGTAAGATTCGAACCCTTGGTTATAGTGAGTGCTTCCCTGGGACAACTAGAAATCTCTAGAGTTTTTTCCACAATTTATTGCATTTGTGATTGACTGTATTCTTGCTACTTGCATGTGCTTTGCAGACAGTATATTTATCACTGGCCACGCAAAAGAACCTGTACTCCTGTTGCTTTAATAAACTGTACTGTTCATTAAAATCTAGCTGTGATTGTTCATTGAATGTGACCACAATCCCTAAGTCTGGCCATGATAGTTCGTTGAACATGACTAGATTGGAAGTATATTACGCTATTAGTGCATCTGTAATTGTGATAGTTCAATATAGATTGAATGCAACCGGACTTACAGTGTTGAATTGGGCATCACTCGGAATCTAAGCCTAGCTGCCCCCAGCCGCTCTGATATCTGAGGACAAGGTGGAATCCAAGGGGGTTTATTTTCTGCCAAATTTCTTTACCCTTTAACGCAACAATCTTGTTTTGAAATTTCCCATCTGTAAGCTCAGTTTCTGGCAGCTGATGAATTCTACGTGTGTTTCCTGGAACACCAGCACCTCAACATTGGTACATAAGAAAAAGGTGATTTTTATGCACCAAAGTTTACACTTACACACTTTCACAGCACTGATTTTACAGGGCCTGTGTCATGTAGGCCAGGAGAAACAGTTGATACAATCTTCTAGTGGCCTTATAATTTTCAACTTCTAAAGAACTTCAAAATACTAATCTTAACTCCAAAACTCCACACTTTGGGAAAGGAAAGAAAAAAGAAAAAGAAAAAAAACCCCAAAGATAAAAAGGACAATAAAGAATACAGGAAGGAGGAAATGAGAACTGGAGATGTGAATTCTTAGTTACATTATCCTCAGATGAAAAAAGTGAGATTACTGGGTCCTTAATAAATGGTATTAGCAAGCACCAAATATTTTTAATTAATAGCTTTTTGATTACATATGAAACCTGTATTTTGAATTAATAGCTTTTTGATTACATATGAAACCTATATTTCTATTTGCAGTCTTTGATAAACCTACAACAAAGAAGAAAATTAAATTGGTTGGTATCTTTTTTTACTGATGGTTAATAATGTAAACACTGTAACACTGTTATAACTAGCTCAGTGATAATGACAACACAATTTGGGTGGGGACTTTCCCCTCCTCCTTTTAAAGAGAAATCTTGATTTTCTTATGGGAAAAGGAAAAAAAAATCACCTGTCTCTGAACTGATCGGAAAATAATTTGCACCTAAGAATTAAAATTTTGCATTGGTCTGCTAAGGGAAAGCTGCATCAATAGTTGCAGCTATCTAGATACTTTTGAAACAACAGTTGTTTGCTTGTAAAAAAACAGCCAGTATACATCATCCCCTTTTTTCCCATACATCCCTCCATTCTTTCTGTATTTGATTTCAGTCGACTCATGGAATTACCACTAACACTAATGTCACATTTTTGTTCATATTTTACATATTTATTTTTTGGTATCTGTAACTTAATTACAAGGGTACAATGAGCAGGTAATCTTTTGAGGAGTTACTGGAAACATATTTAAAAATAATTATTGATGTATGCTTGGTTTGCCAGACAAATTCAGGTCAGGCTTTTCATGCCAATGTCAATGTTACAACTCCTACTTTCCAAGTAGTCAGTTTCTCTGTTCACGTTGGCAGAGCAATGCAACTCTGTGGTTTGCTAGTGCATGTCAGAGACATTAAATTCCATGAGGAAATCTGAGAATAATTGCATTTGGCACAAATCCAAGATTTTTTAACTTTTCCTTCTAGCTCAAGAGGGAAAACAAAACCTAAATTTCCTAAGCACAAATTTTGCATACCTTCTCTCAATCTCACATTTTACAGCTGCAGTAAGAACAAATCATGAATCTAGTGTAAATCCACTGATTGAAGAACCAGCCTGACAGAAAATTGCAAATCAAGTCAAAGCTTAAAGCAAGAAAGAACATAGTGTAATATAGTAAGTAGTAACATAGTATATACAGTAGAAAGTGACAGGATCTTAATAGAAACTTTATTCTGGAAAATGTAACACCAGACAACAGTTCATGGTTATTAATGCAGGCTAACTTTAGTCAAGGGAAATCAGTCTTCCTAAGCTTCTTTTACAGTCAGTTGAGAAAGCTAAAGGTAGCAAAATCCTTTCATGGGACATTCAGTGGATCTGTCTTTGCTCATTGCTTTGAATTACTGCCTACCTCTCTCTGCTGACCATGGAAACAAAGATCCTAGCTACAATTAGACATTGTAAGTTATTTCATTGGTCCCTCTGTTTCTTGACACTAAGGAAAATGGAAAGAGAAAAAAAAAAAGAGTGATTTTTACAAAGGCTGTCTTTCCGCTCAGCAAGGTAGCCTTGCTATCATCACTCTACTACCAATGGGGAAAAAGGTGAACATTCAGTAATGCAAAACATCTAACTAACTCTCAGATCCTGAGGAAATCTTCATGCATATCTTCCTAAGCTTGTCTTACAAATGGTCAATGCAGAGATCACCCTTTATTATCTCTTCCTAAAATAAGACTTTGCAAATCCCAACCATTAGTTGAATTGAACAGGATTTGTCTGTATTCAGCAAATCTGAGAAAAAGATTATTTATCTGACTATAAATGAATAGAATAACACTGTACCTACTTAAATAAGTAAAGAGGTATGATTTTTCCTTTATCCTCTTGGATACGGTAAGAACTCCAGTTTCACTTCATGAGGAAATAGTAACATCTAATAAATCGTAACACCCATTATTCTATGGAAAACATGCAGCAGCTTTGTCAAACTATGTCAGTTGATTAAAAACTGGTTTTGCTATTTTGAAACCTAATAATGTTACAAGCTTCCTAAGAACCTGAAGAGGGACCACACAGAAAAGTGCCATAAAAACCCTCACTCCTAGATCACCAGTGAGAATACCAACCTCACTTTATACGTAGTTGTGTAAAAAGAATGTGGATGTTGTATATGGGAGTTATGAACTAGACCTAAGTGACAGCTTTGCCAAAGTACTAGAGCTCTTGAGGCTAGCCATAAAACATCACTTATCTTTTAATTCCCCAAAAACTCCGTAACTTTATGCTACCTTGCTATGAATCTGCAATAATGACTGCTAATTTATTTAGACATTCAAAATCTCCAACTGAGTAGATACAGCTTATTTTAAATGGAAATTTCAGTATGCTCTGATACAGCTGTCTTTTTTTATTGGTTCATGTTACACGCAGAGATCTTCAGAATGACTCATATACCATTTAACTTCTACTCCTTTTTAACAAAACAAATTGTTATATAATCAGATTTAATCGGATAAAGCTATTTGACATTCGTTTCACAGATGTTTTCAAATTTAACATCATAATCAGTGACCTGAATTTATAATAATTACCCAATTACCACAGTTCATTATAATTTCCCCCAAACTGTTCTTTTTTTTTTTAAATCGGTTTTAATTGTAGATGTATTTATTATTACACTCCAAGCTAGATCTGCGAAAAGGAACTAGCTTTGCACTGTGCAGTTTACTTCTATCAGATCACATTCTAAAGTGATATCTGAGTGCTAGGAGGCCCCAAAGAAGCTGAAGTACTGACACAATTTACACTTTAAGGTGACTCAATTTAGGGTCAGATATGTGGAATAAGCTTGGCAAGAGCATTCCCATTTCTACTTTCTTTCTTGAAACACATTTTCATTGTAAGAAGAGGGCAAAGAAATCATGGAATACTTCCTGATTTTCCCGATTATAAAACCATGAACTCTTCATGATTACACTGGGATAAGATTGAATTTATTTTCAATCACTTAGCTTACAAGCACTTTTGTTTTAAATCTATCAAGTTTATTGGAGTTTTTGATCTTCCTACTGCATAAAATACTGGGTTTCAGTTTTAGATTCATGAGTGCAAACCCCTTTTCTTATGTTGACGATAATCCATATCTTTGGTTCCTGAACTGCACAACTGCGCTTATCTTAAAATAACAGAACTCACTTATTTTATTTTTGCAGAAAGAAATTTCTCAGAATGTTTCTTTACAAACTCAAGAGAATATACAATCAATAAAAAACCCCAAACTTTAAACTTTCACGTTACTAAAACTTTCATCCAATTTTCATCCATTTTCATGAACTACCCAGGAGTGAGACAGACAGGCAAGTTGAGTGTCTTCAAACTTTATGCAGTCTGCAAAAGCTCTGCGGGATAAATTTTATTACAAGCTACCCTGTGTGCATGTGATAAACCAATCAACAGGCAATAAAATACCTTGTCAAACAAACACAGCTTTCAAATATCTTGCAGACAAAACTACCTAAACCAAAAAAGAGAGAGATTGGTAGAGAATCTCCTACTCTGTGGTAGCTGAAGAGGAGATACAGGGAAAAGAAGAAAAAATAAACCTAGTACCTTCAAACTTGATTTTGAAAATCAGAATGATTCACGTTAGGTTATTCTTAGGGTACAAGGGGAAAAAAAAAAGCATATTGTAACTTGAATAGTTTTCTTTAAGATGATCTCTCATCTTAAATGCAGCATTAATATATGATCTCCAGACAACAGTAGAGAGAAAATAGGGCCAGTCACACACATTACTTGGATTATTAATGAACTAACATAAATGGCACTGTATTATCAAGTATGTTATATAAGAAACGGGCACATACATGTTTAGAAAGATTTTGAATGGAATTCCTATACAAAAGATTTTTTTAAAGTATACATCTGAATACATATAACAGTGACATCTATCCACTGCCATCTTTTGTTCTTTGCTTATAAAATAAAAATATTGACAGCTTGAATACTAGCACAGCAGCTTCACTTAACAAGGGTCTAGCCCAGATTGACACACTCAATACTCATTAAAATATTTTTCTTAAAGCCTTTTAAGCAAACAGCAAATCCCAGTCAATCTGAACTAAGTACTTAGTACAAGCTGGAGTACAACAAGCAGAAGTTGAATTACACTAACAAAAATTTGAAAGCTGAGACAATTTACTTTTAATAGCAATCTTAGTTTCTTAGTTATCTGCAAGCATTACATACACATTGCCTTTGCTCAAACCACTAATACAACATTACATGTTCATCAGTCTCATCTTTTATCACAAGAAAGCTTTACTAGGCAAGATCAATTCCTTGATGTCAATGACAGAAAAGACACTTCAGTGTCATTGGCAGCTACCTCAAGACTTTCACTGTAACCACTGCAACTAGTTATGTAGGAACAATTCTTTTTTTTTTTTTTTTTCTTTTACCCTCTCTACATAGATGAATTGCCATGATACTTTTAGTGATAGCCTTTGTGTCCTCTAGTCATGGTTTCTAATCAGGTAAACTGTAAGCTACTTCAGGAAGATCCTGGTGCAAAACAAGACAAATTACAGTGGTCAGAAACTTGTCCGTAAAAAAAAAAAAAAATTTCAGCATGTGGTAGCACTGACAAAGATATTTTCTAGAGCTGTATGTACCAAGTACAGTTCTTTTACTAATATGAAGCCAAGATGTTATGAAGAAAGTTAATAAGCCTATAGGTATCATGTATTTTGATGGCTTTTCATACACAAATACAATAGC
Source organism: Haliaeetus albicilla (assembly GCF_947461875.1). Classification (NCBI taxonomy): domain Eukaryota; kingdom Metazoa; phylum Chordata; class Aves; order Accipitriformes; family Accipitridae; genus Haliaeetus; species Haliaeetus albicilla. The sequence goes on from NC_091483.1 coordinate 39,672,199, forward strand.
ATAATGCTGAACTAACAAAATCTCATCTTTCTACAAATTTTTACCAGTTAGATATTTGTGTTTCTTCTTTCTGGTACATATCTTTCTGTTAGATCTAGTCTGTCCTCCAGTCACAGAAATGAGGATGGAAATTCCCCTTTTCTTCAAGAGATTGTGATAGTGGTCATTAATATTTTCTGGCTATTATTAACAAAGTAAAGAAATCTTGCTGATATTTAGCAACTTTGTTCTTATTAAATGCTCACATCATTTGTTATACATATCAAGTTTACCATATACTGCTACCTGCAAAATTCTGTGTATTATTTTGAAACAAAGTGCCTGAGGTACATGTTTTCCTATGCATTATAACAGTTTAAAAAAAACCCAACAAACAAGTACTTTCAACTGCACAGTTGAAAATAAGACCAGAAACTCCAGTTAAACAAAACACATATATAAAAGATTTATATGCAAATCACAGTACCTCACTGAGTCATGACCATATTCTTGTGCTCTCTTTGAACTGAATAACCGGTTCTCTCTTTTGTGAGACATCCACTGCTTCAATTTTATTACTGCTGCGCCAATCATAATCAGTAATCCTCTTTTGTCACAATAGCTAACTCTTTGTTAACAGACTTCAAGTTTCTATGAGATCTACCAAAATAATTTTACTTCTCAGTAAACCATTATTGTTTACATTTGTCTCCTGTATTTAATTTTTGCTTTTTTAACTACTGCTTTCTGTAATGGACCTAAAAATTCATTAGAAGTACAAGTCCTTTATGAACCATGAAGCTATATATACACTATACCTTCTTTTTTCACCTTTGTACTATGCTTTCATATTAAACAATGGGACAGCACTATTCACTGGAAAGCTTCTATGCTACTGTTACCATATGCAACTGTATTACTGAAATACCATCAAAAATGTTTTTCTTATATACAGTACAGTCTTACTTTGGAAGACTGAAATGCACAGAAGTTCTTTTTCTATTGCTGATCCCTCTAGCTAACCCTTGGTTTCAATTATGTTTTACTCTAATTATAAACCTGTCATTAACAGTTGCTAACTGATCATAGAATTCATGTCAGAAATAAGATCTTTAATTCAGTAGGGTGGGAGAAAAGGTGGCTTTTTTTTCCTGCCTTCCTTTTACTATAACTTAAAATGTTAATGTTTTAACACTCACAGTTTAAACTTCAAAGCCTTTGTCATGAATGAATTTCTTGTCTGACGTTAAAACTAATGTATATCATGTCAAAAACATGAAGGCAAAACAGAATTTCCATCATCTTTCATTAACTGTAAGTGACAATAGCAGGAATTTCACAGGATTCTGAATAGTTGCCAAATTGCTGCACAAAATTTAAAACATCTCGTAGACAAAAGTGGTATGACGTTGATATTTTACTGTGCCAGAGTATGGCAATTCCATTTTACTTCTCATTAACATAAACAGGTCTGCAAAGACAGACTTTTGCCTGGAGGGAGCACGTACTTTACAAAGATATAGTCTCATCCCAATTAAGTAACAGGACAATTTGAAATGAAATGCCTAACTATTGCTGTTATCAAAATTCTTAAGAATAAATGGACACCCAAATCTGATTTTAAACCAGACAAGAAAACCTACTTCAGATGAGATTGGACAAGAATATTTTCTTTTATTAAGATACTCTGAATTTTATTTTAAGTTAAAAAATGTTTCTGTGGGTTTTTTTTCCTCTTCACTTGTTCAATTAAATATCTATATGAAACGACTTAACATTGGAAAACATGAAGATATTTTCCTTAGGAAGTTCTAGAAGAAAAACATTAATCAACAGCAAAACAAAACCATATTTGTTAAGTATTTTGGGGTAACTGTCAAAAATCCAGTCACTTCTATCTCATTTTACCCGCAAGAGTACAATAAGGAATGCAGATTCAGTGATCCTCTGTAAATTCGCCTGAATTTTCCTTTCTTTAGGGTAGGTTAAATCTGTACGCCAAACCAAACTAGGTATTATTTAGGAACTTCCTAAATAATAGTTTCAACTTCCCTACTTCTGGTTGGAGTTTTAAGTGCTACAATAGCCAGGCATACATGAAAGGAGAATTAGATGGGCATCATTGATGTATTTGTTCCCCAATGCAAAAATGCATCTTCCTTTTTGTAATTTCCAGCCACTTTGAAGAATACATCTCCTACCTTCTTTATCAGATTAGATGCAGCCCAGAGCAACTGTCAAAGAAAAAAGTAATCCTGCAAAGAGCAAGAAAGACTGAAAAGTTGATTCTCCATCAGGGTTTGGCAGAATTTTTTGGAATGTAGAAAATTGAAAATGGAAGCTTTCACCTCTAGATACAACAAGTCCAACTCAGGCAAGTAACAATCAAAATATGTCATTACTGTACAGATGTTCCAAAGATGGTGTAAAAATGTATGGTTGTATCAATCTTATTACCTTTAAAGCACTGCCAAAATGAAAGTTGGGAGAAGACAGAGCAGCAAACATAGTAAATGGCAAAAGGAGCCAGCTGAGAATAGCCAGAAGGAGACTGTAGAGATGACCATCCTCAAGACTTTTCCTTCAGCTCAGAGTTGAAGTGTGACCAGATGATGGATGGAGAAAGAGCACCACTGCTTTATTGAGCAATTGTTCCCAAGGCTTCCAGTGTTCCAAGGTTTTCATGATCATGACATGTAAATTTGTCACAGTCTTGATCATGGTAAATGTAAACAAATAAATATTATTAAAACCCTGTAAAATATACTACAGTTAAAATTCAGCATTTTAGCTATATAGATGTGAACTAGAAATAGAAACCTACATGAAAATCAAGCAAAACTACAGGAACCACTAAAAGCACTGGCACATAAAGGCATTGCCATAATTAATCCTAAATTTAGGAAAACTTTTAGTTTATCTCCCCTCTTTAACAGAATAATGAAAACACTTTGGCCATGGATACAAGGGTTACTTATGCCCAAGTAGAAAAATTTCTGAATGCAAGCTTTCGAAAAAGGAGCTCTAGATTATCAAGACAGTATATAAAAATGGTATAAAACTGACAAGGAAAGGAAGAATACACAGGAAGGTGATAACGTTTACATATGGCACAGAACTTCAGGTGATGAAAGAGAAATTGGCCTGTCCTAAAGTAGATCATTAATAAAATTTAGGTATGAATGGATACATGGTACTGGGAGTACAGGTAGGTAAGATCACTGAGCAGTTTGATTCAGAGAAATCTTAAATGTCATCATTTGAAAACTGTGGCAGACATACCATCTTCTGTTGTAATCCTGTCAGAGCTCAGAAACTAAGCAGGCTTGATCTCAATAAGTAATTTGCTTCATGTCACTTTTGCAAGTAGTAGTACTGGTGATTTTACAGGTGGGTAGCAATTTTCTTTTTGAGTCAGCACTGAATCAATACCTTGATACACTTCTGGAAATTTTTTTATTAATTATTATTATTTTTAAAAATATTATAAATGCCAGTTGAGCCAAATTCCCAATAGGTAATTATGTCCTACCTATCTTAATTCTTCCTCCTGGGATGCTTGGGAGGGAGGGGCAGAAAGGGTTTCTTTTTTTGGAGTTTAAGCAATTGTGCCTCTCTGTTCAGTGAAACAGACTCTTCGATATCAAAGCACTTTTGTTACTGGTGACGTGGCCTTCCTATTTAATGTCCTGATTTGAAAGTCAGGGCTGTGAGCCACAGGAGGCCTTTATTAACAAAACATCTTTCTCATGCTTTTAAGAAGGACTAACCACTTAATGTGGAACACATTAAGTCTAGTAGGATAGCAAAAGCATTGCAAAATGACCTGGACAAGTTGGAAAAAATAAATATGTAACTAGTAGTAAAGCATTCAGAAGTGATGCTGGTTTTCATGAGGCTGAAGGAATGTATACTGCAGGAAAAAAAATGAGAAGCGTAAGTCTATAACTGTCCACAAAAATCAAACTGCAATTTTTTCATGCACCAGTCAGAAATTAACAGCACAAGCTGAATTTGCTAACAATACAGAAATACAGAGTGGAGACATAACCTGCATCTCTACATATAAATATACAGAAAAGAACAGAAAAAATAGTGAATTTGAACTGAAAAGAAAGGGTTGAGGAAGAAATATGCTATGGTAGTGAAAAAAGATGCTTACAAAAATTCTGGTCGGCTTATAACACAATAGATCAAATAGCTTTCCTGTAATTTTAAAATACAGGGAAGATGGGCAAGAGTGAAAAGAAAGATAGGTGTGATAGAAGTTTTGGTGTCCCTGAAAAAAAGAGTACAGGTTACTATAACAGGAGGACAATAATAAACAATGTTTGTATTAATAATATGATAGAAAAATCAAGATGTATCTAAAAGACAGCTTGCTGAAAGCAGAACAATAATATAAATGAAATGGCTAGCTCTGTACCTTCCTTAAATGTTTCCATGTTTCTACAGGATCTGCTAATTAGTATTTAATACAGAAAACTTAAAAACAGAACAGGCGGGGGTGGTTATAACTATACTGATAATTACCAACAATAATCAATTAAGTTGTTATTTACTGTCTTTATATTCTAAGTTTACTTTTAGAAATTTCTAAATTTCTAAAAAAAGTGTCACTGATGTATTCTGGAATCCCCAGTGAAATTAGACAGAATCAGCTGCAATGTACAGGAAGGTATGTCTATGGAGAACAAGGATAACAATGTTTTGAACACCTTTGGTATTCACATACTTCAGCTCACACAGAAGACCCTCTTAAACAGCTAGGAGTACCGAACTATCATTTCAGCTGCTCTTCTAAAGATGTGTTCTATGCGCTGTGTTAAGAAATTGGTTTGGAAAAACCAATCAACGCAGAAATCCACAATGTCCCTTTTATTTTATTTTATTTTATTTTAACAGTTTCTGTCTGTAAATGTCAAAAATGTATAATGCTACCTTCCAGGTAGGTTAACATGGCTTGCCTGAGGTTATTTACAAGGATCCTTCATGCTAAGGGGGAATGGATGTACATGTTATATTACCACCTTTCACTGTCCCAAGGCCTTTCCTTTTTAACTTCTGAAAAACAAAGAAAATACTAACAGACTCAGCTATTTTGGATATGATTAGCAGAAACAGCTCTAGAACACAGAATTATGAGTAGTGCAAGACAAGGGACTCAGCTCTGCAAGAAGCAATTACTTTGCCCCACTCTGATAGAAAAAGGACCAGATCATTATCTCAGTAACACTTGAAAGCATGGGAGTAGATTATGGTCCACAGAACATGATTCTGTTCACCTCCAAAATCAACACTTTCATTTCTACTGAAGACAAAATGAAGCACTGATCTAGCACAAGAGAAGAGAAAGCCCATGAGGACCTTAATGCTTCTTCACAAAGACAGAATCATCAGCTGGCTCAAAGTTAAAATAGCCCCCACCATAAAAAGATGTACATAACAAGATGTATCATAAAGTTCTGTGGTTTTATAACATTGATTAAGCTAGAGTTATAGAAGTTGCATGTCCAGATTATTTTAATGGGAATCAGTGCTGGTAAATGAAACCTCATCATAATATTTTTCACTGTACTTCACTAACCCAGAAGATTACAGATCAACACTAGTACCTGGTTTAAATGTGTCTTTACAGTGTCATGAAAACATGATGTACAGTCTAAAGTAGCATTCATCTTGCCATCACTAAAATAAATACTAAAATAGCTTCTATATTCAAAACAAATAAAACATCTTGCAAGTCTTACATATATCCAAACTTTCCCTTTTGTGTGATTTATCCCACTGCTAAAGAGTTAATTAGGACTCAAAATCAGATTCCAAAAAAGGGAAGAGAAAAATAAAGAATGGAAGAGAACTGAATGAGATGATTGCACTGGTGGTCAAGACTTTTGGCATATCTGTAAGTAAATAAAAAAGCATTAGAGATTTGATAAAGCTGATTGTCATCTTTGACACTATTTTCACTTTACTTTCAAGATGGAATACAGAAAAAAAATTGGTATTTGACCCATTAAATAGAAAAGGTAATAATGCATCCTACTTAAAAGAAATACTCTGTAACAGATAAAGGGCAATTCAATACTGATAAAAATAGAAATGGGCTGACTTTAATGAGTTACTGTTATTCAAATCTAATTACTTCATTAAACAAATTCAGTAGAAAAGTTATGAGAGAGATGTAACAGATTGGTTTAAGAGGTGTCATAAGCGTAATGTAAAAGGAAAACCTGCAACTAGGCTGTTAAAGTGAACTTCATATAACCTGGTTGTAACACACAGAATACTGCTGGACCACATAGAAGATATGACACTGCAATTGCTGCATTGCAACCTAACTTTTATTTACTAAGGAAAGTTCAAAATAAGCTGGTTTGTTACAAAAATAAGTTTTTGTATTGAACAGGACTGGTAGCTTTTTGATTATGGTAGTATGACTCATCAATTTGATTTGTTCATTGTTTGACTATGAGTTACTGTCTCTCAAAAAGGAAGAGGTTAGAATCACAGAATGGTTTGGGTTGGAAGGGACCTTAAAGACCATCTAGTTCCAACCCCTCTGCCATGAGCAGGGACACCTTCCACTAGACCAGGTTGTTCAAAGCCCCATCCAACCTGGCCTTGAACACTTCCAGGGATGGGGCATCAACAACCTCTCTGGGCAACCTGTTCCAGTGCCTCACCACCCTTATAATGAAGAGCTTCTTTTTATATCTAATCTAAACCTACCCTTGTGGTGGGTTGACTCTGACTGGATGCCAGATGCCCACCAAAGCTGCTCTATCACTCCTCAGCTGGATGGGGAAGAGAAAATATAATGGAAAGCTTGTGGGTCAAGATAAGGACAGGGAGAGATCACTCACCAATTACCATCACGGGCAAAACAGACTTGACTTGGGGAAAATTAATTTAATTTATTACCAATCAAATCAGAGTAGGGTAATGAGAAGTAAAACCAAATCTTAAAACACCTTTCCCCCACCCCTCCCTTCTTCCCAGGCACAACTTCACTCCCAATTTTCTCTACCTCCTCCACCCATAGTGGAGCAGGGGGATGGGGAATGGGAATTGCAGTCAGTTCGTCACACGTTGTCTCTGCTGACTCATCACACTCTTCCCCTGCTCCAGTGCGGGATCCCTCCCATGGGAGACAGTCCTCCACGAACTTCTCCAATGCAAGTCCTTCCCACAGGTTACAGTTCTTCATGAACTGCTCCAGCGTGGGCCCCTTCTATGGGGTGCAGTCCTTCAGGCACAGACTGCTCCAGCATGGGTCCCCCGTGGGGTCACAAGTCCTGCCAGAAAACCTGCTCCAGCGTGGGCTCCTCTCTCCACGGGGCCACAGGTCCTGCCAGGAGCCTGCTGCAGCACGGGCTTCCCATGGAGTCACAGCCTCCTTCAGGCATCCACCTGCTCTGGCATGGGGTCCTCCATGGGCTGCAGGTGGATATCTGCTTCACTGTGGACCTCCATGGGCTGCAGGGGGACAGCCTGTCTCTCCATGGTCTTCCCCATGGGCTGCAAGGGAATCTCTGCTCTGGTGCCCGGAGCACCTCCTCCCCCTCCTTCTTCACAGACCTTGGTGTCTGCAGGGTTGTTTCTCTCACATGTTCTCACTCTTCCCTTTAGATGCAGTTTCTGTTGCGCAGCAACTTTTTGCCTTTGTTAAATATGTAATCCCAGAGGTGCTACCACTGTCGCTGCTGGGCTTGGCCTTGGCCAGCAGTGGGTGCAACTTGGAGCCAGCTGGCATTGGCTCAAGCCCACATAGGGAAAGCTTCTAGTAGCTTCTCACAGAAGCCACCCCTGTAGTACTACCCCCCCCCCCAAAACCTTGCCATGCAAGCCCATTACAACCCTCTTTCAGTTTAAAGCCATTAGCCCTTGTCCAATCACTACATGGCCTTGTAAAAAGTCCCTCTCCAGCTTTCTTGTAGGCCCCCTTTAGATACTGGAAGGCTGCTATAAGGTCTCCCCAGAGCCTTCTCTGCTCCAGGCTCAACAACCCCAACCCTCTCAGCCTGTCTTCATAGGAGAGGTGTGCCAGCCCTCTGATCATCTTCATGGCCCTCCTCTGGACTCACTCCAACAGGTCCATGTTCTTCTGATGTTGGGGGCCCCAGAGCTGAACATAGTACTCCAGGTGGGGTCTCACAAGAGCAGAGCAGAGGGGGAGAATCACCTCCCTTGACCTGCTGGTCACACTTCTTTTGATGTGGCCCAGGATACAGTTGGCTTTCTGGGCGGCAAACACATATTGCCAGGTCATGTTGAGCTTCTTGTCAAGCAACACCCCCAAGTCCTTCTCCACAGGGCTGTTCTCAATCCACTCATCAGACTGTATTTGTGCTTGGGATTGCCCCAACCCACATGCAGGACCTTGCACTTGGCCTTGTTGAATTTCATGAGGTTCACATGGGCTCACCTCTCAAGCCTGTCAAGGTTCCTCTGGATGGCATCCTCCAGCATGCCGACCACACCACACAGCTTGGTGTCATCAGCAAACTTGCTGAGGGTGCACTTGATCCCACAGTCCACGTCACCAACAAAGATGTTAAGCAGCGCCAGTCCCAATACCAGCCCCTGAGGAATGCCATTCATCACTAGTCTCCACTCAGACATCCAGTCATTGACCACAACTCTTTGAGCACGACCATCCACCAATTCCTTATCCACTGAGTGGTCCATCCATCAAATCCCTGTCTCTCCAATTTCGAGACAAGGATGCTGTGCAGGACAGTGTCAAATGCTTTCGACAAGTCCGGCAGATGACGTCAGTTGTTTCTTCCCTTATCCACCAATGCTGTAACCCCAACGTAGAACGCCATCAAATTTGTCAGACATGATTTGCCCTTAGTGAAACCATGTTGGCTGTCACCAGTTACCTCCTTATTTTCCATGTGCTTTAGCATAGTTTTCAGGAGGATCTGCTCCATGATCTTGCTGGGCCCAGAGGTGAGACTGACTGGCCTGTGGTTCCCTGGGGTCTTCCTTTTTTTCCCTTCTTAAAAATGGGGGTTATGTTTCCCTTTTTCCAGTCAGTGGGAACTTCCCTGGACTGCCACAACTTCTCAAATATGATGGACAGCGGCTTAGCCACTTCATCCGCCAGTTCCCTCAGGACCCATGGATGCATCTCATCAGGTCCCATCAACTGGTGCACCTTCAGGTTCCTTAGATGGTCTCGAACCTGATCTTCTCCTACAGTGGGCAGTTCTTCATTCTCCCAGTCCCTGCCTTTGCTTTCTGCAACATGGGCAGTGTGGCTGGAACACTTGCCGGTGAAGACTGAGGCAAAAAAGTTGTTGAGTACCTCAGCCTTCTCATATCTCGGGTAACCAGGTCTCCCATTTCCTTCCAGAGAGGGCCCACATTTTCTGTAGTCTTCCTTTTATCACTGATGTACCTACAGAAGCTTTTCTTGTTGCTGTTGAAATCCCCGGCCAGATGTAATTCTATCAGGTCTTTAGCTTTCCTAACCTAATCCCTGGCTGCTTCAACAATTTCTCTGTATTCCTCCCGGGTAGCCTGTCCTTGTTACCACACTCTGTAGGCTGCTTTTTTGTGTTTGAGTTTGTCCAGGAGCTCCTTGTTCATCCATGCAGGCCTCCTGGCATTTTTGCCTGACTTCCTCTTTGTTGGGATGCATCGCTCCTGAGTTTGGAGGAGGTGATCCTTGAATATTAACCAGCTTTCTTGGCTCACTCTTCCCTCCAGGGCTTTATCCCATGGTACTCTGCTCTGAAGAGACCAAAGTCTGCTCTCCTGAAGTCCAGGGTACTGAGCTTGCTGTGCGTCCTCCTCACTGCCCTAAGGATCTTGAGCTCCACCGTGTCATGGTCACTACAGCCAAGGCTGCCCCGGAGCTTCACATTTCCCACCATCCCCTCCTTGCTGGTGAGAACAAGGTCCAGCATAGCATCTCTCCTTGTTGGGTCCTCCATCATTTAGAGGAGGAAGTTATCATCAATGCATTCCAGGAACCTTCTGGATTGCTTATGCCTTGCTGTGTTGTCCCTCCATCACATATCTGTATCAGAAATAGCGTGGCCAGCAGGAGCAGGGAAGTGATTGTTCCCCTGTACTGGGCACTGGTGAGGCCGCACCTCAAGTACTATGTTCAGTTTTAGGCCCCTCACTACAGGAAAGACATTGAGGTGTTGGAGCGTGTCCAGAGAAGGGCAACAAAGCTCATGAAAGGCCTGGAGCACAAGTCCTATGAGGAGTGGGTGAGGTAACTGGGTTGTTTAGTCTGGAGAAAAGGAGGCTGAGGGGAGACCTATCACTCTCTACAACTACCTGAAAAAAGGTTGTAGCAAGGTGGGTGCTGGTCTCTTCTGTCAGGTGGCTGGTGATAGGATGAGAGGATATGGCCTCAATTTGTACCAGGGGAGGTTTAGGTTGGATATTAGGAAAAATTTCTTTACTGAAGGGGTTGTCAGGCATTGGAACAGGCTGTCCAGGGAAGTGGTGGAGTCACCATCCCTGGAGGTATTAAAAAAATGCATAGACAAGGCACTTCAGAGCATGGTTTAGTGGGCATGGTTGATGGTTGGACTCAATGATCTTGAAGGTCTTTTTCAACCTAAATGATTCTATGATTCTATCAGAGTGGTTGAAGTCCCCCATGAGGACCAGGGCTTGTGAACGTGAGGCTGCTCCTATCTGACTACAGAGGGCCTCATCCACTTGGTCTTCCTGGTCGGTGGCCTGTAGCAGACCCTCACTATAATGTCACCTGTCCCTGCCCTCCCTTTAATCCTGACCCATAAGGTCTCAGTGGGTTCCTCATCCATCCCCAGGCAGAGCTCCATGTACTCCAGCTGGTCATTGACATAGAGGGTGACACCCCCTCCTCCTCTCCCCTGCCTGCCCTTCTTAAAGAGCCTGTGTCCTTCCACTCCAACACTCCAGTCATAGGAGCCATCCCACCACATCTCTGTGATGCCAATAAGATCATAGCCCTGCAGGTGTGTGCACGTCCCTAACTCCTCTTGGAGTTCCCATGCTATGTTTGTTTGCAAAGAGGCATTTAAGTTGGGCCCCCGATGAAGCTGACTTACTGGCTGGAGTGGCTGGAAGTCTTTTTTTAGGAGCATCATCTCTGAAGTGAAGGTCAAAGGCAAGGAGGTTCTTGTGTTGCCTTCACATCATAGGACCCCTACTCTTTCCCTCACACGCGGGTGAGAATCACGGCAAAGACTCTGCAAGATGAGAGGGGCAATGGCAAAGCTTCAGGGAGGATGAAACCCTCCCAAGGAATTAAGCAAGACCATGCAGATCTCGTGGCAGCAATTCAGAAAGTCACTGAGAAACCTGGAAGCAGGAATTCCCTCTTTCAGGACACTGGAGAAAGAAGAAATCTGTTCATATGAATTTTTAATTTCTATTCTGTTTTCCCTATTAATCCTCACTTTCTTTAAATTTAAGTCCACTAGTTTACACCCTAATAAAATTTTTTGAGGTTTTTTTACTTTTAAGAGTTATTGTCTTTGGGGAGCAGAAAACAAGATTGAGGCATATTTCCCTGACATTTCTGGCTCACCTGGGATTCTGTCATAAATACAAACACAAATACAGTTCTTGGCAGACAGGGCATTTATATTTATGACCATTGCCTTAAAGTCACAACTATGTCATACTAAGAACAATTTAACCACGCATAAAGACAAGTTTGTGTGTAGGTCCACACTATCCCATGGGAGAAGACAATGTGAAAGGGAATAATTCATGAGGTTATCCTGAGAAGTTTCTTCAGAATCAAAAAAAGGATGAAAAGTTGGAAAGAAAAGAAGAGGGCAGATGTCAGGAGTCCTTTCTAGGAAATGTGCTTAGCATTTTGGACAACCTGAAAACATTTCTGTCATCGATCACTGAGCAGCACTCTCTAGAATGGAAGGGAGAATGTATTTTGGAGGACATTAGCTTTTAATAGCATCTCCATTATGGTGTTTTGGGGTTGTGGTCTTTGTTAGGGGGGTGAGGAAGCAGGGATAACTATATCAATAAAAGAATGCAGACTATTGAATGACACCAAAAAAGTAGAAGTTGTAATCCGTAAATTAATTTTAACAGGATGAACAGAACAGAAGTTTTGGGAGAAAGATAATCTATACTTAACTTCAAAAACCACAAAATGGAAATATTATACGCTTCCCATGAAGGTAGCCTAAAGAAAGATATCATGAGCTTTTACCAAAGAGTAAAATTTGAACTACACTCTTTTAAAAAGTTATTAATTTAAGTACGTTAGCAGATGTTAAACTTTACATGTGGCCAAGTCATCTAAGCAGATCTTGTATAAATGTAAGAACAAAAGGCAGACATCCTGTAAGAAAAGTGTGATTGCTGATAGGTATAAGGAAGAAGCTGAAGGCAAAAACTGAAGGAAAAGGTCAGAAAAAGAATAAAGTAAAATGAGATATAAAAACTGTTAAAAAAGTGAATGAACTAACATAAAAAAAAGTAATATGTATTGTATTTGGGAAAAAAATCTGCTATTTTTAAATTTTCTGTGAGAATTATTTTCTACAGTGAATAATAGGTTAGATAAAACATATTCAAAGAGGTAAGTGGAAAGACAGATAAGAAATTTAAGATGCGGGATAACAGCAGGAAAAAAAAGCCTTTCTAGATGTGTACTAAAATATCAGCAAAATGTCCAGTGATATCAATTCTGTAGTGAGTTACAGCACAATTATATTACAATTGAAGTAAAATTTAGAGAGGTATACAATTTTTCACGGTTTCATTCAGATGGATGCTGATTATCCCCAACTCCCATCAGTTTCAATAAGTGAAAAATCAGCAGCAAGATGCATTACTTCCACAAACAGTAATTATAAGTACCATAAGAAGAGCTGAGGAGTACTACGGACTTCTAAAATTACCAACTGGATATTATCAGTACCATTGTTAATATCTGACCACACACTTGATGGCATTCTCTAAGTTATTTTATAATTTTTTAAATGCACTACTTAAATACAATTTGCATTATCATCCTTTGAGAGTCAAACAGTATTTCTTTAAAATGTCTTAGAGTATATAACGCTATTCATTACTTAAGACCGACTCTTAGCCACTCCATAGTTGACGGCCTTAGACATATATCCTGTGTATTTTCAGTAGATTAGACTATTTTTCAACAAAACAGAAATTCAACAGTCACAATTTGAGTTTAGACTTGAACTCTTTTGCTTCTTGTTGTTGCATTTTTCCATTTGGCAAACATTATATTGTTCTAAGTTTGTCCCCCCCTGAAGCGAATAGCTTAACTCATACTGAAAACTGCATAGTGCAAAAACTTAATTTCTAAGTATGAGTACTTGCTATAATTTACAAAATCACATTGTCACTACTGCTTAGTCTGATTGGTTTCCTGTGTATGTGCTCACTTCCAGTTATGCTGATCTCTGTTGAATTTTGCTGAAGAAAAAAAAAAAAAAAAATCTATCTTTTCAGGTCAGTGCTTGTCACGTTTTTTTCGGAAAGTGTACTACTATTTACACAACATATTAGTCTTGAGATGCACGGATGTGGTTCTTGTATAACTGGGTAAACTAATAATTCCCAGTTAGGCAAACATGATTGTAGTTTATAACATAGTCATAGAAAAGCCTAGAATACATTGCCTCCGGGGACATCTTAAATTATACAAGGACTTAGGGGTTTTGAATGTTTAAAGTTGCCTGAATAAGTACAACACATTCTTTGGTGGTTAAGTTGTGATGTAAACTGGAACACACTATGTTTCGCTCTGCATTTGTTCCTTTGAAGTTAATATTTAAGTACTAAATTCATTTTCCATAGTGAAATATAAAACACCACTCTTTTTTGTCCAATTATTTTTCTTTTCCCCAAAGTTTTATTTTTATTACGTTGCCTGAATGGATACTAAATTATGGCTACATAACAACCTTTAGGCAAATGTGAAACTGTAAGAACCAAACAAGGAATATATGATGGACAAGGTTCAGAAAGGTATGGAATGACCAAAGAAATATGGAAGAAAAAAAGAAATAAACCAAGGGAAGATCTAGAAATAAATATAGAGGGATCAAATCAGTGCAAACAGTGAAATATGTAAAATAAATTTTGAAGAAAAGAGACTCTGGGGACCAATTTAACTCAATGTCTTTATGCTCATTCTTTTTTTTGTATCCAGACTCCATTAACTCTTTCTTCCACCCTTTGTTAGTTTAGCTACAAAGACGTATTAGATTAATATCACCTACATATATATGAGTGCTATTAATTTTAGTGCCTCACTCCATGGATATTGGATCTGTCATTCGCTTTCTATATTTGAATCATAACTAAACTGTTAATATTACAGGAATAAGCTATAACATAACTTTTGCTTAAAAAGACTTCCAAGCATTCCAGTTTGTTTATGTTTTTCTTAAGCTAACAAAAATGATGAATACATTCATCTTCAGAATTATGTGCTACTGTCATTGGAAGCTTTTACTCCCTTTACACTTCTTACCGTATTTGTACACAAAATGCACACAGACATCCTCCCGGCACTCAGGTAACACTTTGCAGACCTTTCTTTTTATGTTTGTGGGTTGTCAATTCAGTACACTGTCACACATTCCTCCTCTTCTATTAAATATAAACAAATCTGGCCAATTGTAGCAATTTCAACTTTGCTTTGAATGTCTGATCACCACTGCAATCTGACTTCAAATTGGGCATCCCAGGAATCTTCAAAAATTCCATACTCGACTCTCTTCCAGCTGTGAGAAGTACTTCAGAAGTGTGCCAGATTGGCGCTGGCTAATAGCCAAATTCCCACCCAGCTGCTTGCTTACTCATTTCCCCTCCACCCCCCCCAGCAGGACAGGGGAAGAAAAGAAAAGGAACATGAATGAGAAAGCTCATGGGCTGAGATAAAGACAGGGAGATTACTTACTAATTACCGTGGTGGGCAAAACAGACTTGACCTTGGGAAATTTAGCTTAATTTATTGCCAACTAAAATAAACAAGTAATTACTAATTTGGGTTGTGGGAAACAAAAAGACATACATTATTAAAACAACACCTTTCCTCCCTCCCTTCCCCAGGCTCCATTTCACTCTTTCACTCCCAACTCCTTTACCCTCCACCTGGGTGGTTGCAGAAGTTTGGAGGGATACAGTCAGTACACAGCAGTTTCTCTTTACGTCTCCTTCTCACCCTTTTTGTCTGCCTCAGCCAGGACTCTGCATGGGCTTGCAAGTCCTTCAAGATAAACCTGTTCCACTGTGGCTGCTGTGGATATCTGCTCCACCACGGACCATCTCCTGCCCCTCCAGCCTTGGACTTCCCTCTGCTGTTTCTCACTCTTTTTGTTCTCTACTCATCTCTCTCTCTGGTGTTTTCTGCCCTTTTTTGAATGTTTTTCCAGAGGTGTCACGAGTGTGGCTGAGGGGCTCAGCTGTGCCCTGTGGTGGGTCTGTTGGAACCAGCTGGAACAAGCTGTGTCTGGCGCGGGGCAGCCCCGTCCGCTTCCCTCAGAGGCCACCCCTGCAGCCCCTGCCACCAACACTTGGGTATCTGCACCTGGCACAAGAAGTTTCTCTGTTGGTTTGTTTTCAGGTTTGGGGTTTTTTTTCATACTCAAAATGTATGTGTCAGGCTTTAAAAACACTTGCTTTTTTCATCTCTGCAAATACAGTCAACTGAACCTTTCAGTTTGAAACTGAGCTGTTAGCTTCATTATTTCCATTCATCATTTCCCTTTTATTTCTCTGTGTCCAGATGCATGTTCCTGTTTCTATCTACATGCCATGTATTATACTTAGAAGTGATTAGTAAGAACTCCAGAACATTACTTATAAGCATCATGAATATTTACAGAAAGCTAACAAATACTGCAGAAAGGAGCTTGTGAACACGGGCAAGATACTTTTGAACGTCAGTCATATGATTAATACCAAACTAACAAAAGCAACAATTATTTAACTAAGAACTTTTCAGAGGATGCTGGTTTTATCCTAAGCCTCTCAAGTTACTTAAAGCTACCATTCAAGCAAGATGAACTTTGAAACTGCCCCTTATTTTACAAAGCACCACTGTGAGGAAGCTGAATTTACAAACAGAACTAAAGTAAAAACAGCAAACAAAACAAAGGTGATGTGTGAGTACAATTGCCACCTTAGAAATAAAAGCATTCATAAAAAAATGAAATAAAATAAACAAACTAGATATTTGATTGTGGCAATATTCACATACATAACAGTTCCAGTGATTTCAGACTTGAGTGAGAGAGCAAGTACAGCTCCCACTGTAAAGTGTCCACATTTATAACTTTGCTAATATAAAATAGGCAAAAAAAAAAAAATATACGCACAAGCAAACACACACAGCTGAAAGCTTGTTTTTAGAGTTCTGTCAGAAGATGTAATTATGTTTCTCATTTTCTATTTTGCTCCATGTTTTGAGGTCATGGCAAAGTTAGGTGGCAAATATTTGCCTTCCTAAAAAAAGATTTCTAAGTTATGCTAATATTTACTGGTGATTCTTTGAGAAGTACCATATATACTGCTGAATATTAGGAGGAATGAGCAAAACAACCAATTTTGCAGTAAAATACTTATTTTGGAAAAATACCTTTTTTTTTTTAATTATTAGAAGATAATGTTGTTATTATGATCTGTTCGTACCAAGCCACTATGCATTTCTTAAAATGTTCATTTCATATATTTCTTTTTTCTTTCAGATGTTCGAAGACTGTGTAATCCTGACTGTATAGTGCTGACTATTTTGGGCTGTGATTTTGTCCTTGTGTGCTTTTATTGCTATATTTATTCTTTTAAATGATTGGTCTGTGAAACATGTTTTCTCTGTATTTAACAACAAAGGTTTGAATACACAGCAAAATAAAAACAGACTGAGTTTGGCAGACATATTATTTCCATTTCTTTTCTTTGAAACATCACGAATATGGAGCTTGTTACATATCACTTTTCTATTCTTTATGAAAAGTTGTGATAATAAGCTGTTAAATAAATTTTTCTCTTACTTACATTGATATCTTCCAAATCCAAGCTATTCAGAATGACATTGTTCCTCTTCCAGATGATGGGAGGTCTCAGAGTTCCCTGGATCGCACAGCTTAAGACAGCACTTTGTCCCACTGTTGCTGCCGTGGTGCTTAGTTTTTGATCTTCAGGCAGACTCAGCTGAACTACCTCTGCGAAAGATATATTGTTTGGAAGATTAATTAGCAAGCAGCTTCATAAGGTTAATTAGCATGCAGTTTTGGTACACTGGTAATTTAAGGATTTTAATTGGAATCAAAGTAAGAAGAACTTCCAACAACCACAGGAAGTTCAGAGTATTTCAAATAAAGGTCAGCATGACATTTTGATTAAATTGACTGACAACTATCACCCGCTAAGAAGAGATGCATTTAACCTGAAAATGAATTTCAGAGGTTAGACTGTAATAAACATGACAGCGTATCCAAAGTCAGACACCGGAAGTTATTTGACAGCTAGGGCCAATGCAGCAGCGTAGTCAGCACCTTCATCCGAAATAAGATGGCAGTACTGCTATAAGACTCATTCATATGAGTTCATTTTCAGAAAAGAAAAATACAAACGGAGCTCAGAGTACAAAACATACAGGACTGAGACTGAAATGGACAACAAAGTGACTTCTGCATTCAGAATATAAAGTTAAGGTATAAGACTTCTTTTCTGGTAAGCCAGTTTTTATGGGACTTTTTCCTTGATAGCAGTGAAAACATGGTTTCCAGATCAAACTGATGTTAGTAATCTCTCACATTTCAGTCTCAGAAAAATATGCATTAATCATAATCCAAACACATTAGTTAATGTCATTTTTAAAAAACAGTGTTAAAATAATTTCTACTATATTTCTCTGGTCAAACATGATTCCTTTTACAACAACTGCAGAAATTCAGAGCCAGAGTAATAAATAGCTCTGTACTTCAATAAATCTCTTTAAATATGGGGTGAGGGGGAAGAAAGAAAAAGAGAGGGGGAGAAAAGAAAAAAAAGAAAACCTGAAATAAACAGAGTACTTTATTGCACCAATTCTGAAACTGCTCTGTCCATCAAGGAACAGAAGCAACAACCAGGATGGACTACAGCACCTAGCAGAAGTACAAAGTACAATACTGTATAACAGCTAAAGACAAACCTGAAATAAATGCAGTGTGTCACCTGAAATGTTGTGAATTATCTCAATCCACAAATATTTGCTGCCTATTTTTGCATTTACTGTGCAACACAGTAGAAACTGCTAGCACTGATAAGGTATTTCACAAGGCTTTCCAAGCCTTGGGGTATTACCTAAAATACCCCAATGTAAAATATCTGTAAAACAGTTAATTTAGAGGAGGGAGATTCAAAAGTGTGTCATAGGTTTTTATTTGGGGTTGCAGTGTGTGTGTTTTGTTTTTTCTTCAAGATAGACAAATTACTAACACGTTTAGAAGCAAACCCACCAAGAATACATTCAAACGCACATTCTGCATGTATGAGAAAATTCAATTGAGAAATTTGAGGAACACAAAACTGCATTTTCACATTCGTAGTTATTATGTGAACCATGGAGAAATTTCAACATTGCTTTTGAAAAGTATCCAGCATTTCTCAAATTAACACCAGTGCCGTAAATTCAAACTCAATATCCTGTGAGAATGAAGACAATTTATGGCATGGTATCTGAAACATCTAAAAAAAAAGTGTGATTGCAATACAAAATAAATTTTATAAGTTAAAAAAAAAAAGTACAGAAAATCCTAATGAAATTAAATTCAGTATGAACAAATATGCTGGTAAATACAGAGTATGCAGTCTTTGAAGGAAAAGTACTTTTATGTTTAGTTTAAGGAAACCTTTGTCATACAATTTTGGAACAAATCTACTTAAATGCAAAAACAAATAAATAAAATTAATACTAGTAGAGAAGTAGTCTCCTACCTTTCAACTTAACCTTATGGCAAGTACATCTTCCCTTATTTTTGATTGCCTCTGGTATTTCATATTGCAAGAAAAATAATGCATTACTTCAGTAACTACCTTTGTACCATAATACAAACTAAAACCAAAGTAACTGAACAAATTTCAAGAAGAAAAAAATAAATTATGTGAGCATGCATGTTCATTTCAATCCAAGGGAAAAAAATTCTCATTTTTCAGGTTAACCAAAAGTTCATCATTATTCAAATTTTCAAATAATCTTTTAAAAATTCAGACATGCATGATGGTAGTCCAGATCTTTAAACTTTCTCTGCTAATCTATGTACTAAACAGCTCTAATATTAATGGAAGACCACTTCACTTCCATGTCCCACAACTCATTTGGACACTCACATAAAAAGAGTGATACACATTAATTTGATGACACTGTATAGACTTCCCTCTTGTGTGATTGCCTATAGGTTAGAGGCTGAACACCTGAGAGTTGTGTTTTCGCTTGTTCTGTGCCTGAGTAAACACAACCTATTAAAATTCTACATTTGTAAGGTTTTTGACATATTAGACAAAAGAGATATATAGGAATTGAAGATCACCCAAATAGCAATTTTTCCACTCAGCTGCTAAAGCATGAAAAATCTCTGGGTTTTTTATCTGTCATTTTTTAACTAAACTACAAAAGGCATGATGTATCTATTCTTTTTTAATTACCAAATTACTTTCATATAAGACACATTAATCCTTCCATTATAACAAAGTAGCAACATATTAGCAAGCTAAAATCCTTTATAGGTTCTTTTTCGTTTCATAAAAGCAATACTTTGTAATTAACACTTTTTTTTTTCCAAAATTCAAGCATCAGAGAGGCATCTCAATATCTTCAGGAAAGAAACCTTTGTTGTTCTGTAATTAAACTCAATGGCTCAATTTTGTGTGATTAAAAATATTAATTTGCTATTTAGATAAAAAAAACCCAAACTGATTCTTTTCTTTTCCAGAAAAAAATATGAGACTGACTCTTTTTTTCTAACTAGATGCATTATCAGACACAATTTGTTACACTAAGGAAAAAGAAATGTATGAATTAAGTTGAATATTGTGCTATTTGCTGCAGTTTATAAAATTTACTGCATCACCAGAAGCATTTCAGCTCCTCTGTTATAGGTAATGGCTCTTCAGTGACACTTCCTGAGACATACCTGCATGGCTACTGAATGATTAAAACTTCTGGTAGACAACTGATAGTACAAATATTTTGCTTCTTTATTGAATTCACTATGCAAAGATCTCAAAAAGTAGATAAATATCCTGATATTCCATTTATGAAGAGGTAATTATCTGTGTTTTCCAAAGTTACTATTTAATTTGGGAAAGTCATGAAGTAATGATCATGAAATCTACTTGTGCTATAGGGCCCTCTATGAAAGATGCTAACCTTCACATAATAAACTGATAGTGCTAATTTAAATTCTTCAAGATTTCAAAGTCTTTTTTCAATTAACTCCAGTATTACTATGTATGCCTGTATACACAAGGCCAGTAACTATTACAGACACTTTTATAATTTTTAATTAGAGTGCAACACTAGAAAAGGGAACATCTATCAAATACAAAATTTAACATGTGTTACCTTAGCAAAGATGGTATTCTGAAATCAAAATACAGAGGGGCATTACTGTATTATTTTGTTGACACTAACAGTTCATCTGATTTTCATTTTAACTGCTTTATTTTTAATAGTAATGATAGCCTTGATAATAATAATATTATTATTCATAATAATAATGTAAGATTATTTTTGCCAGAGGAATTTCCTAAGAATTATATAGATAATTCTCAATCTTCAATACAATACTTCTATATTCCGTTTATAACTTCTATCACAGGCCTATATTGTAATAAAACAGCCAAATGCAAAATTTTGTAAAATTAAGAAACAGTTGTCCTACCTGGAACTGGTCAATGCACTGATGTTACATATTTCTAAGAAGTTATGGAAAAAAACCCCACTCCAATAAATGCACTAGAATCACTGCTTTCCCTCAAAATACTGAACAACATTTAAGTAAAAAACCCCTTCATATATTACACAATTATGTATATTTTAAATGATTATATCTAAGGAAAATATCGTATACAAGTTATAACTTTTCTAAAGATAAAACCATTGCATAGATTTTCTCTATGTATTTTATTGGGAAAAAAAAAAGGACCACCCACCCCCAAAAACTGTAAGCCTACAGAGCAGTAGTTGGAGTAGAGCTTTTTGACAGATAACTCCCTGAAAATCCCTGTTCATGAACTGTCTGCAGCCAGGGTAGAAGAGGCAAACACTGGTGTGGGGGGAAGGGTGTGGTGTGTGCAAAGCATTCTCAGCTGCACAGGGCAGCACCTCTATCAGAGCCCAGGCTCCATGACATTCCTTTGGAACCAGAAAAGATAGGCCTAGGAGCTATACCATCTCTTCTTTCCTTCCTGAAAGAAATAAACCTGGTTCTGAGAGCAAATACTTTTTTTCCGGAGACTGAAGCCATGGCACTGGGAGATAGCACCTGCCAAGCTGACTCCTAGCTTTCTCTCCATGATGCCCTTGTAGAGCAATGATAATTCTTTGAAGTTTAGCCTCACACATTTAATTTTAAATGAAAAAGCAGAGTAAAGGTTTAGAAAAAATGGAAGCGAAATTAATTCAGTTTACTAATACCAACACCAAGCAAAGAACCAAATTTGGATATTGTCGATTACAGAACAGTAATATTACATACAAGTGGTCAGTAGGTTTTACCTTTTATATCTTGCCGTTATCAGAAGCGTGAACTTTCTACTAAGGTATACTGTATTAATGAGTTTATTTGTAAATCCTCCAGATGCAATATCAGTCTGACACACATCCCTGGTTCTTAACTACAAAAAGTCACTGGATACTTTCTTTCAGATAAAGGGGAGAAAGACCAAAAAAAATGAAAGAAACCTATTTAAATAAAAACTAGGGGTATAGTTAGGAGATGTGGACAACAGAATAGGTTACAGACAGCTGTGTAAAAATATCTGCTTGGAAGTAACATAAAAAGAGGTGATTATAAAAAAGGACAAAAGTGGTGAAACCAGAGTAAGTGTTAACTACTGGGAAGACATTTTGAAACATTAACACTGACCAGGAAAAAAGAACTCTTACTGAAGGGGCTCAGAAATACCTAAGATTAAAACAAACAAACAAACAAACAACTAGCAGTTTAAATACAAAACACTCCTGTGTTGGTTGAGAAACGTGTTAGATGGTTGAAAGGGTTTGACAAATCTCCTGGCTGCTACAGCCATTCTGCAAATTCCCCTACCCTTCTTTCTGCTTAATGGTACCAAGTCAAGTTATTCTCGTTCTTCCCATCATGTTTTTTGTTACTGAAGTTACCACTGCATTTGATCCAGCTTGAATTCATCCTTCTTGGAAACACATGAAATAAAACTGTACACAATATTTTGAATGAAAAAAGTGCAATGTATCAACTAATCCATATCTTTTCCTGAAACAGTTCAGTCAATACATCTGTAGAATGAAATTGCCATTTTCACATTGATCTCATCTGGTTCCTCATAGTTACCCTGTGACTGACAGGTCCACATAACTTTCTTCTATTCTGCTCTTTCCAGTACATTAGTTCTCAGCTTGAAGTATAATTTCTTACTATTAACCAAGTATAAGATCTTGCACTTTGTAGCATTAGTTTTCTGCTCACTTTTACTGTGCCAGGCTTCAAGGTTCTTCAATTCCTCTACTATAGTAATCCAACATTTCTCTGTATTGATGATGACTCGCAAATCTTGGTCTTTGAGAGACTTCTCTTACTTTTTTTTTTGTCAGGGTATTAGTGAAAGCATTAAATAAGTTTGCTTCCCAGGTGGTCACTGGAGAGCTTCACTAATAACTCCTTCTCAAAGTGATATTTTCCCATTTCACTGAACCTGTATCACCTCCCTTTCAGCCAGCTTCTTATTCATTCTATGATTTTTCTACTAACTCCCAGTGGTTTAGTTGACTGAACAGGTTCTCATGTCGCATCATACCAAGTGCTTTACCAAGAATGATGAAAGGACTTCTTTTCTCATTGCTTCCCTTTAGTTATCTAGAATCTATGTTATAGACCTACTTTTGCTTGTTGTTCAGTTAAAATTAGATCAAATTAAGACCAGATTTTCTATTATAATTTTCTAAATATTTTCTGATATAAATATCTTTCTGATATATTTCTAAAATATCTTTAGAACTTACTGAAACCAAATGCCAAATCACATCACTCCTACTGAATCAGCAAAGAAATTGGACAACTATCAGATGTCTTCTGTTTTTTTTGCAGTATGTTTTGTTTTGCAATATGTCATATCATTGATATACACCACTACTACATACATCATTGCTACTTTTGTTTTTAAGCTTAAAGTATTTGTCCATCTCTGTCACATGTCCCATAGACAGGAATTTTTGGAAGATACAGACAATGCATTCAAATAGCTTTCCCTAAATAGCTTACAACCTAAAATATATGAAGACATACACAGTGAGTGTGTTCACTTCTAAAGCTTCTAGCACTACATGCAACTCACCTTAGGAAAATTTTTAAAATTTATTGACCAATACAAGTGAAAGCAGCTAAGCATAAATAATTCTGAGGAAGCTATTACAATACTGCAAATGATGACCAATTAGAATAGAGTGTAAGTGCTTCAATTTTCTTAGTTTGCCAAATACTTAGTAATTAAACTGTGAAAGGCAGGGAAAAGGAGTTTTCAAAGCTGACATTCTGCAAAAATATCCCAACAGCAATAGGGATGAATCAATAATGGAATCTTACTTTAAGCATTATTTTTTCAAGAATCATACACTTTGGGTTGTCCTTTCCCATGTAAGTTAAGCTATATCAATATTCTTGTAAGCCAACAGATAAAATAATACCACTGTAGTTTTAAAAAATAGCAGGAAGGGTAGGATAGTGCTAGGGAAAAAAAGATAGTGATATCTGTGCAGTGGTTTGATCAACCTTCCTGTTTTCTTAATCCTAAGTACAATGGGTTGATGTGCGTAACATGGAACATTCTGAGGCTCTAAATTGAGCATATTTATAAAAAGAGTTGCTACACTTGGATTTGTAATTTTTCTGAAAAAGTTAAAGAATAGACAGTAAAAGTTGGGCTATTTCAGTTCTCTCCCTATACATGAAAAAAAAAAAATCTTACCTCCACCTCCTTTGATGGCCCAAAACAGTCTGTAGGGGACTGTACACAATCATAAAACTCATTTGTGAACTTAGAGTACCAAATCAGGCTACTATAGGAGGAGAAACACTAAAGTATATGAAATTTCTTGAGATTAAGTGGTTCCTTACTGTATCTTATGACCAGAAAATGTTATATTGGGACTTTGTATATCACTTTATAATTGATTATTAAAGGCAGGAAGATCTTATGCAACTGTAGACTGTTTCAGTTAATTTAATTCCATTAACAAATGTACGGTTTGAACCTTCTCACATACTTACATAAGTTGTGTGTATTTATCCATAGCAGCCACAAAAACACTCTTCTGAATCTAAACTAATGAATACTATGCAGACTGGTACCCACTATCTAAAATTAGGACCACATCAAGCCTGTATTTATTTTGTTTGCCTATTTCAAACCTAATTTAAAAGCAATCACCTGTTAAAAGCAAGCAAAGAAGCATTTTGTCCATGGACTACAGTAAGTTCTGTACTTAATGAATAGCATTACTTGGTGACTTGAAATAGCTGAAACGCAGCTAGGTAATGTGCCTTTTTCTCTTCTGGCACTGATCCCACTTTCCTCAAAATGACATAACAAAAGCTTTTTCATCAGTGTCATTTTGCTGTTCTTCTATAGCAATTTTAAAATCAGCACACATCACCATTAGCATGGCTAATTTTTTCATTTTCTGCTGTATCTTCTGCTTTGAATTTGTTGTAAACATATTATTCATGTATTTAGTAGAATATTTCAGTATGAGAAGTAACAGAACATGGTTCATGAGTGGCTGTTCTCTAGGGTTTTATGCCAGCAAAGGAGTCTTTCTGTTCCCATAATCCATTTAACAGCACACACAAGAAAAAAAAAAGCATAAATAACATTTTTACAACTCCTTAATGTTTTAGCTGCAAAGCTTGGATTAAAATTCAGGAGGTCTTATTTCCAGCCTTATGACCAGGATAGCAGAGGATTCTACTTTTATGTTACAGCAATATGGTTGTTATTCAAAACCAAAAGCTCTTAAAAGATTTACCATTATAATTAACATTTATTCATCTTTCATCTTTGCTGACAAGAGACTTGAAAATCATTTTTTGTTGACAATTATAATATTGTAATAGCTCATGTTTTTAGGAAGTCCTGTACAAACCAATTCCATAAAGAAAATTAACAGAAACCATAAAAGAAAACACAATCCTGTCTGCATTTATTTATAATACTAGGCAATGAGGTTTAATGGAGAGTGATTGATAGGTCATGCTAGGAAACATTTATTTTATGGAAGAACTTAAGGCTTCTCTGAAAGACAAATGTGAAGCAAAAACCCTACTGTTTCTA
Source organism: Haliaeetus albicilla (assembly GCF_947461875.1). NCBI lineage: Eukaryota > Metazoa > Chordata > Aves > Accipitriformes > Accipitridae > Haliaeetus > Haliaeetus albicilla. The sequence goes on from NC_091483.1 coordinate 39,697,714, forward strand.
TTTCCTCTTACAAATATGGAATGCAGTATTCTTCATTCAAATACCTAGAAACATTAAGAATGCTTCAGGTTTTAAAAATCAGGGTAAAGTAGAATAGGTCAGCTGACCTCTTGCTTTAGCAAATTTAGCATGAAATTCTTTTATTATTGCAAGAGCTTTCATCTTCTGATTTTGTTAGCACCAAAAATAACCACAGAAACAAATTTCTTTTAAAAAAATAAAATTTAAAAAAATCAGCTGAAGTAAATAAAAGGACTAAAAAATATATAGATGATTATAACTTACAAAAGTTTATAGATGTCTGCACTTATAAAGTGTTCAACATTAAAGCAAAGTCTGTATTTTTTAATGGTTCTTTGAAGTAGTAAGAATAAATGTAGACTGTGAGAAGTAGCTCAAGAACTTTATCAGACTGAGAACCTGAACAATAAAATGGTAGATGAATTCAATGGAGAGGGGAAGTACTATACAACAGAAAAAGCAATGCTTTGAATCTAGATCAACAGGCTGTAAGTTGACTTGGCAGGAGAGAGACAGTGGAGTGATGATAAGTAGTTTTATCAACTCTGTCCCCTCTAGTGGAGAAAAATTCAAATCAAAGATTAGGAATTCTTAGGAAAGGAACTAAAAGCAAACAAAAACCCATAACTTTGCTCCATGGTTTGTCCACATGAATACCATATGCAGCTCTGGGTCCTCTGCAAAGTAGAAAAAAAAACTCAGAGGAAAAACAAGCATGATAAGGCTATAGAGCAGTTTAATTTTGAAAAATTATCAAATAGGCTTGGATTTTTCTTTTACAAAACAGACGATGAAGGGGGCTTTGACAGAAGTCTACAAAATCATGGCTGTCATGGAAAAGCTGGAAAAGGTATTTATGGCTTATTGTTTCTTCTAAGACTGGAAAGCCATCAAAATAAGCAAGTGGGAGTCCAGGTTCAAAACAGACAATAGTTTTCATGCTTGAAGTAACAGAACTGAAAGAACTCTTTGCTAAAGGATATTGTGGATTCCAGAAGCTTACATGTTCAGGAAGAGATCACACAAAGACTTGGGAGAGTATGAGCAAAGTGTAATGATATTATTCTTACACTTCTCTAGACATTATCTTAAGTCCATGGTTGAGAGAAAGTATTGGACTAACTGGACCTGGGACCAGTATAGCCATTTTTATAGTCTTAATGCAGGCTTCTTTATTTTACATGGAATTCACCCAGCAAATGTGTTTTCTAAGTTTTCTTTACAGTGTTTACATGCCCTAGTTTTAACTAAGTGAAACATGATTTAAGGTATTTTAACAGTTTTAATGAAAAAAGTAATTTAATTGTAATGCAGCTGAATTAATAAACAGTATGTACTACCTCCTGAAAACCATTTTAATCAGTAGGTGAATTGACCCTTCTGATATTTGAAATTGCTTTTAATAAGATTATCTCTGAATGTCAAAGAATCTTTTCTGCACTGCTTAGAAATTACAAATGCTTGTTTTAACTGTTTTTTTTAAGAAATGTGAATGATGGCAATCACCATGAAAATCAGCGATAATCACTTTTTGCTAATTTCTAATTCACAAACTGATAAAACTAAAACAAAATTTCAAAATTCATTATACAGCTGTTCTAAATTTCATTCTTACTTTAATTAAATGAATTGCATTTGCTATGTCCATTGAATCAAATTTCTTCTCAAGACCTTGTGTTTCTCACAAATCTGCACAGCCTAAAGCACTCAACAGGACTCAAGTTATAAATCAGTACAACACAGACTATAATGATTCACTTAAGTCCTTATAAAAACCAATAAAAGATATACTTTCACTTGCTCTGCAGGGCACTAGGATCATTAAAAATAGTTCAAAAGCATTGTTCATGGAAATATGAGAAATTGTTGATTCTTTAAGACTCCCTTGTCATCACATACAGAAACACAGAATTTTTCTATGCAGCTGTGGGCTGCACCTCATTTAATACACCACACAAGATCAAGAATTGCCAGAACTGCAGTATTGGCAGCATTGACTTACAACCCAAATATATTCATCGGGTTTCTCAGGTGGCCACCCTATCATGGTTACTTTGTATCAACACCTGAACCAGATCAGACAGCTGGAGAATTGCTTTATGGACCAGAAATACATGAAATAAGAAACTTATAAAGATACACCATTCAAATCTGGCTAAAGCCACTTTGGAAAAGATAAAGAACTATCTATATGTATTAGGTTTTGCCTAATATTCTTGTATCACTACTACAGGAACACTAGGTAAACCTGAGCACGTTTTGAAAAGTATCACTACTACTTATGGTAAGGATATTTACAATAGCGCAGATAAAAGGTTCACCCTACAGATTGGCTTGTTATGAGAATCCTTTGAAATTGCAGAAGCCATTCAATTCTTATGAGAACTTTTTCAGCCCAGAGGAAAACACAGGCCAAGAAAGTCAACTCATAATCTATATGGCTTCAAAGTCTTCTGTTGCAGGGGAAATCAGTAATCTACTCCCAGAACATCGACAGCCTGTTTCTCATAGACTATTTATTAGGGATAAGCAAAACAATCCAAACTTTGCATATCCTGACTGACAGACTAGTTATTTCTCCTTATGAAGAAGAACAGAATTCCAGCTTTTATGAATTTGCATCTCTTGAAGTGACAGTAAATGAACTGGTAAATAATGAATCTCTCTCCCTCCTGTTTCTACTATCATCTCACCAGACTGAAACTGCCTGCCCAACCTTAACGTATCCTCTCGATATGTTCTGTAACTGATTTTATGCATCATTCAATGAATCCTAAGGGAAATTTCAAAGTTATAGTGATGGGTTAAAATTTGATTTGATGCATGTTAGTGGAATTGCTGATCCAAAAGCAGTCAGATATGGTATCTTATTGCTTTATGTGTATATATAAGCTTGCAACTTTTATAGACTCAATATTCAAAGTCATACAACAATATATTTCTAGCCAATAAAGTTGTAGCAAAAATTAATTTTAAAGTATGTTTAGAAGAGAATCTCAGAGTAAATGAAACACTAATTTCCTAATAACCTACTGCCATTTTTAGACTTCAATCCCATTTTAAAGGCTATACTTAAGATTAGTAAGATACAATTAAAACAGCTGGACACTAAAAATATTTCCAAAAGCAGCAGAAACCACAGCAGTCCAGAAAATATCATAAACCCCCTCACCTAGAATGCTACATCACTGTTTAAGAAAATATGCCAAATGACCTATTCCAATCATACCTGTCTTGATATGTGATGATATGAGACCCACAGCTAAGACATCTTACTTATCCAATCATTTGTATGGACACACTTATTCACTGTGCATCCGTAGCATTGCAACAATTTCTAGTGACATTTTCTTAAAGAGTTGTTCTTGCAGCAATAGTTACCTTTCAAAAATCCATGAAAAATGTGGTTTTGTGTTATAAGATAGGAGGACAGCATAAGCTATGAGAGGCCTGTGCAAAAATAAAGCAGAAATGAGAATCTAGCGGATCACTGAGCTGTATTAGCATATGTACCTCAAATGAAATACATTAGAATTTAAAAAAAAACTGCATGGGCTGGCAACTAATTTTCTCATTTAGTGTGCAACATTTAACACTTTACACTATATCTATTGTCAATTCAGCAGAGAATAAGTGGTTATGTTCAGAATATGGAGAATAAGATGACTCTCCACAACAACAGTGACATTGTCAGTAAATAAATACTGCCCGTGCTTAAGTTTTAGATGTTTTCTTTTAAAAAAGAAAAATAGCTCTTGTTATGCTAGTATATTGTTAATGTTGCAGAATTGGACTAAAATGTGTAGGTTTTTCAAAAACAATAATAGTAGGAAGCAAGATTACCAAGTATTGATGCAACATTGATGGGATGTTAAATTTATTCTCAGAACCTTCTGTGGAATCCCAGTGTTTAATTTTCTGAAGTTAATATTTTTAGATGCACATAATTGAACTTCAAATCTTCAAAAACTGCAGTGATGAGTCTTTGCAACAGTGGTGAGAAAGGTATTTAGAAAGATGTACAAAAGAGCCAAAAACCACAGATGGAAGAGGAAAAAAAAAGCATATAAAAAAAGATACTAAGAGAAAGATTCTGAAGGTTACTTAGATTGAAAGAAATTTTCCATATTACTATTATTTACATTCATTTTTAGCTGTGCTTACACATTCAAGAAAGGAGAAAAATAAATACATGATCTATCCTGTTTCTTCCGAAGAGGGGGGGTGTTCATCTTTGCCAAATGTAACACATCATTCCCCAAATGTCTCTAATTTTCCTTATAACATCACATTAACATCAACTTCCTTATGCACATCACCAAGACTCTGAACAGCTTCGGTTTGATACCTGTATGCATCTTGTCAACTTCTATGCATTTCACCAACCCCTTCATGACATGTTTCTGTGCACTGGAAATTATCTACACCAGGAATGTATATTTTAAGGATTTTTTTTTTTTTTTGTAGATTCTGGAAATGCTGACTACTGTAGTGAGTGAACATATGGAAGAAAGGTAAAGAAAGATACGTTTGCTTTCTACTGTCACTGTAAATATATTCTTACTTCATTAGACTTATTAAAAAAACAGAGAAAGGTACTTGGAGCTGTAAGCTGGGGATGCCATGGATCTTGCATCATGGGCATATATGTGACTGCACAGATATCACTGTCTTCAAATTATGATTATATTGAATTAGTGGGGCAGAAAATGTTCCAGCAAAAGTCTTATTTTGCTTGTTTTCTTATGCTGCTTCAGTTAAATATCAGTGTGATTTTGTTTGTTTCCAAAACAGAATTATCAACAACATTGCATTTATTCATTTGAGTTTTGGGTTAATCACAAATTTAGTAGCTTACTTTTCAGTTTTGGAATGGCGTAGACAGAAACAAATAGTACGAAGGGATCGAATGTTCCTCTGCTGCACCAGAATCTGTAATGAGCAGCAACAACTTCAGAGAAGAGCAAGGAAGCAGTGTGATGGGGCTAGATCAAGCTACAAACTCCCACGACAGGGCTGTACTTGCAGATGTGAGCAGCCTAAGCAATGCTTCTGAACAGTGCAACTAAAGTGGAATTTATCAAGGTAGATAAAACTCTTAAAACCAGGATACTTTTCTCCAGGGAAATGCTTCAAAAAATACCTATAATTTGATGCAATCTGTTCCACTCAAAAGACAAAAAGATTGCATTTCAATAATACCTTCAAAAAATATCTCTCTTCAGGAAAAAAGAAAAAAAAGAATATACGAAAATGATACTTCATAGAAAGCAAACAAGGAGGTTGACATCCAATGACCTTAGTGTTCCTTGGCAAATCAATAATCACTTCAAAAAATATCCATTCAAATTGTATGTACACACCACCTTACACAAGACTGTTATATTTAAAAGCAGTATTTTGGAAGCTTCTCTGGGTTACTTCCATTTAAAAACTGTTAATAAATCTTTTCTTTTTCTTCTAGTTGCTTTCCCAGCTACACATTCTCAGATGCATTTGGAATAGGCTCCACTTTTTTCTTTCCCTCTTCCCACTGTCTTTCCTTTCATCTCTTCTTATTCTCATCTCCTTTTACTTCTCCCCAGCCTTTCTTCCCTTTTTATTTCTCTACCTCACTACTCACACCCACTGATCCTACTAGTTCTACTTGTCCTTTCTTAATTATATTCAGATATACTATTTATGTAATAACTCTAGATATCGAAGTGAGCATCAGCTGGTTTCTTTTAGAGCTGGAATTCATTTATTTGGATTTATCACTGGGTGAGGCTAGGGGAGGGGAGTTCATGGTTATGTCTGCCTTGTGGCTCGGGGACACAACTTGGTGTGCTCACAAGTCAGAGTCTGTAGGAGGGCATCCTTGCCACTTCCTGCCTGAATTTTGGGCAAGATGCACTCATTCCCACATGCATATCTGCTCATGTATGGGAAGAAGGGAGCTGTAATATTCCAATAAGTATGCTAGTCTGGACAACAGGGAGATCATAACAGTGAGCACTTTATTTTACATCCAATATCTTATCTCAGATATTTTATTCTGATTTAGATCTTATTCTGAACAATATTACACCCTTTAGAAGATGCTACCGGACTATAATTTGCTGTAAAATAAATATAAAATTCAGTACAGAAATATTAACCTGACTGTTTTCTGTTGCTACTAACCTTTTAATTTGTTACAAGATGAGAAAAAAGGTTGTTTTCAAAACAGTGATTACTGATATACTAGCCAATATAAATCAATACTAAATAACTACTTAGACTCTTCCATTTGTGTATCAAATACGTAAGAATAAGTTACGTATTTGATAAGTTATGCCTCTCCATGTGTGTCCTGTGGAGGTCACCTGCCAGAATCCCACTATAGACCCAGACACTGGCTCCCCATGGCTTTTAGACTTCCATAAACCAAAGAATCTAGAAACCGCTCCTTAGATCACTCTTTTCTGATCTTCCTGTATAGCTTTTTGCCAAGACCTGGAACGGCATTCAGCTGCGTACGATGTCAAGTCCTGACATCTCTGGAACACTTCCATAGCTTAAACACAAACTTTCCCAGCATCCCATCCAAACTGTAAAAGTGCACAGTCTTATCTTCTCAGTCATTCGTAGAACAAGTCAACCCATATTACAGATACAGATTTAAACTTTAAAAATAAGTATTCACAAATTTTTAGAAAAGTAAATTTAGTCTCACTTCCTCCTATTCCAGATCACTCTTTTCTTGAGAATTCCTCAGGATCTGGGCTTATGAAGCTGGGCCATCTCATCAGGCTCCAGATACAGGAAGATACAGCTTTCCTGATCAGCTTCTAAAATATAAAAATTCCTACTGAATGACAGTTGATAAATGCCCAATCTGGAAAAGTGTTTCTCCTTGGTAATGCTTTTCACTAAGCATGATTGAAGACAAATGATAAAAGGAAAGGGGGTGGGGCGGAATGGGGAACACACATGAGGTTGGGGACACAGACACAACGGAATACATACCACAAAGATTACCCTTTGCAGTATAAACTTGAAATGTAGTCTGAACTTACAATCAAGCAGAATCCATAGCTCTATAGGTAAAGTCCACGATCTATCACAGTAACACAGCTGTATATCAAAGCCACCCTAAACACGTCAAAAAATCCACATGGTAAGAACAGAAGTGTCCTGTAACTGATAACAGCCAATGGCAAATGCCCAGGGAAGAAAACACTGGGCAAGCATATAGTGATAATTCCCCTGAATTCTGTCTTAGCACCCATCAATACAGCACTGCCTGAGCCAGAGGCAGTTTATGGTGGTGACACTAAAATAATGAGTCAAAAGAGTAAATTATCTGGCAAGAATAAGAACATAGACTAGCATTAGCTGGCCTGTTAGCTGAACAACTCAACAATTCCACTGTCTTAACCTGAGGAATTCTCTAACTTGGAATGGAAGAGGTAGTTTCTCATGAGGAAGAGAGAAGAGAAAGTCCTGTCATCATGTTTGTACAATAATATGTTAAAGGGAAAAAAAACAAAAAAACCCAAAAAACACCACAAAAAAACCACCAGAAAACCCACACATTATTACTTTTTTCTTAAAGAAAGAAAAAAAAGCTTGAAAACTCAGTTGTCTAGGATTTTGGAACACTTATGACCCCTAAATTAAAAACAAATCCTGCTCCTAAGTTATTTGTATCTAAGGAATTTATTTTGACTACTATGGTTTAAATCTGCAAAATTGAGACCTTCAAAGATTAAAGAGATTAAACCAATGCTGTCAGAGGAAAATAATAGTAGTTGTTATGATAAACACTAAACTAATTTATTCCAATGACATAAGCACAAAGTCAAAGGATGAAGTTTTGGGACATGTCTATCTACCCACATACAAATAGGAAAACTATTTATGAACAACTTCACTATAAATACAAATGAAATAAAGAGAAAGGATTGTATAGGGTGAAATAGGACCAGACTAATTAATAAACCCCTCTGGAGTTGTAAATATAAAATTTAGACGATTTCGTTAGAATTTAGTTTAGAGCAAAAATGGAAAGCTTTTCACAATATCTTCCACATCAACCATCTTGATTCCCCATGCACACACCTCCCCCACCCCAAACTATAACATGTTACTTATGGATTGCAAGTTCTACCTAGCCTCAGTCCAGGTATCAGTTTCTTTGCTTTCCTCAAGTCAATCCCACTCACTTTCCTGTGCTGCTTACATCAAAATATAATTTTCCTTTCACCTGTTACCCAACTCCCATCTTAAATTTAACTGTTTGCTGTCTGCTAAGAAATTCATTCTAGCTTGCATACATCCTTGAAGTTCTCTTTCTTCCGACTTCACAGGAGGTCACCCTTTGCATCAGAGTTTTCTCAGCCCCCATCTTTCTGGGAGAGAGGCCTTCCCTAGGTTCCCTGTCACTCATCTGGCAGACAAGAGACCATATATTCTCCATAAGCTATACCAGCAGTGAAATTTAAACTACAATTGTGCCAAAATTTGAGTCACTTTAAAATCAGTTTTTCTATCCCTAATAAGTCTCACTTTTGATCTAATTCCAGCATGGATAAGGAAAACAAGTTATGGAGAGAAGACCTGGTATTAAAGACAATTTTGCCTGACAGACTATATTCAATTTCTACCTTGGATACTTTCAACAGCTTTTGATTTGCAGGACCCTACAAATTTCCAGCTGTTGTAAAAGCTGCTGATTAGTGAGCATAAACTACTGATAATAGATTTTCTTTTCTTAACTTTCACAAACCTCTCGGTCATAACTTTGTCCTTATACTCTATATGAATGGGACATAACTGAATTTCATGTAGTAAATATAGTCCTAGCTCAACAATAACAGGGTTAAAAGGTTGAACTCCTTTCAAAGAGAAAAATATTCCATGATAACTGGGTCAAGGTTGCTGATTTACCAAAATCAGGTAACGCTACCAGATATTGAAAAAGTGATGTTGAAAAAAGCCAAGAAAAAAACAAACACCTCCACTTTTAGGTTTAATCCAACTCTGAAAGACACCTTCTCACAGTGACACTTCAATGATCAAGTATATCTGTTGACATAACCACTGATACTATTTTTCTTTAAAACATCCAAAAAACTTTAATACAGATACAATTAATTAACCATGATGACTGACTACTTTCAAACAAAGACATTTCAATTTGAAGAATGTACAAAAGACTAATAAGTGCCAATAAACATGCAGGAGGATTATACGCTACATCTTCTAAATCCTCACAGGAAACCTGATGAGGAAGAAAGTCAATCATGATTCATGATAAAGCCTATTGTAAATGTTTAGCACATCACCAGCCCAAGGTTCATCCAGTACTGGAAATTAGGAATGATAAAAATGGAATGCTATAAAGTTGAAAATAATGTTTTCCATGGAAACAGTGGCACACATAAGTATTCATGAGTGGTGTTATGTGATAAAACTGATCTACATAGTAATTTTTTGAACTTTAAATAAATAAGTTCAAATTATGCACCCTGTGATGGTGACAAATCCAAACACAGAGACTGGTAATGAGTGAATGATATTTTTACATAAGATTTTAAAAAATACAATGTCAACAAAAATGCAGGCTGCAAAGACAGACATAGGCAATGTTAACACCAGAGGACTATCTAGGGAAGTGAAAAAGCTGTATTTACTCAGCTGTGTAGGGGCGGAACATTTAGCAGAGTATATGCATGAAATTTAAGTCTGAACTGACTTCTACTATGAAATGATGAGCCATATGGTTAATGGCACAGCAGTGAATGTCATTTACTTTAGCAAGGCTTTGATGCAGTCACTTACAGCACTGTTGGGCCCCAGCTAGGGAGGTGTGGACTGCATGAGTGGACTTTAAGTAACTTACTGCACCTTCAGGCTCAAAGGGCAGTGGTCAGCATTTCACAAACTAAGGGTCAGCTCTCTGCAAGTACTTTCAATACTGGGCTGTTACTGTTTAACACCTTCTTTGGTGACTTGGATGACAGGACAAAATGCACCCTCAAATTTTGCAGTTGGCACCAAATTCACAGGATCAGGTAGCATACTTCTGCAAGACTGGCCTGCAGAGGGATCTTTATAAGCAGGAGGAATGGGCTGACAAACTATGAAATTCTACTAAGAAAAATGAAAAGTCTTGCACTTGGGACAGAGTAAGCCCATGTAACAACAGAGGGATTCAGCTGACTAGAAATCAGCTTTGCAGACAAGGATCCAGTCAGACCACAAGTTGAACATGAATAAAAGAGTCTGGCCAAATGCCTGCCAGAATTCCCCTCTGACATGTTCTGCGATTCAATGATTCCAGCTACAAAGAAGTCTGTGACAAATCTGAATTACTAATGGCAGCAGTAAGAGTTGCAAAAGGCAAAGGTGATCCAGTTCACGTAGTCTAGCTGGATTTCTGAAAGGCTCTTAACAGTATCCCTCAAGTCTTCATCAAGAGCTTTGAAAGGACAGCTACGTGTTTTACAAACCGTGCCAGCATGCCTTCATGTCTCAGTGTGAGTCTAGGGAGCAATAATACTAACATCATATAGTACAGGCATGGAAGTGAGGCAAAGAAAGGTTAAACTGTCCAAAGGGTTCAGGAGGCCTAGGTTCCCAACATGATACTGTTCTTTAGATGGATATCATCTTATTTGTTCAAAGTACAGCTTCAATTGACTTCAGCTTCATCTATGAGTACTCAGAATCTCTGCAAATGCATCCTTATCTCAAAACTGGCATCCTGAACGTGAGGAATATGCAATCATGTCCAGTTAAACAATTCAGCTAAATTGAATGATTAATCTGATACATTATGCTAGTTAGGAGCTTTGATGCAAAAGCAAAGGCAATTTTGCCACTTAAAAACACACATTTGTTTATCATTAGCTTTGTCTTTTTTCTTATTGTAATTATCTGCCTTGTTCACTAAACACCTTTCAGCTTCAATAATAAAAGAGGCAGAGGCCTCAACAGACAAAACTAGTTTTACGCTATACTTCTGATTCATTCTCCATTCTCTTTATCAAGTAAGACAGGAACACCAAGGCATATGTGCAACCATATAATTAAAATTTGCTTCATAATGCAGTAACAAAAAGTCAACTAAAGTTGATACAAACTTCTTTTAATATCTTAATTAATAAATCTGCAATTATAATTATATTAAAAGGTTGATCATAATAAAAATCCCACCATCTAGAACTACTGAAAGCCCAGCTTACATAGATTTAGATCTTTAGAGCGTACAAAACTCCAAATTGATCTAAGAAACTGTAGACCAGAAAGCTGCCATAGCTTCTCATTTTTCTACAGGCATCATTCACTATTTCTGCAGTGGACCCCACAATTATTTGCTGGCAGCCAAGAGAAAAGACCAAAGATCATGCCTTTCAATTTTAGGTTCTGAGGGAGTGTTTGCTGATTATAGACTCTTCTGCATCTTTTTGCTTAGCAAATTTCCTTCTCCCTCTATCCATCACTGTATTAAACTGCCTTCTTGTGTGCTTTGTCTTTTCAGCAACTCTTGCCACCAGTGCTATCATTTACCTACTTTCTAGTTACTGTCAATGAAATCAACTGATGTTAAAGGCAGTCTCACCTGAATAACACACGATCTCAGAAAAACTTGGTAGTCAGATGCTCAAAGTGGGTCCACTGTGGAGTATAAAGTCATCCAATATGTCTTGCTTAGTTAGAAGAAGCCTTTCTGATGCAGATTACTGTGCATTATTAGATCATGCAAGCTACATGTTGCACTGTCCAGAACTCTACTTTTACCTACAATAGTTAGTTTAAAGCCAACTCAGCTATTTTTAATCAACCTTGTAGTCTGCAGCATAAATATCCAGTGTTTCAACTGATATATAGTCCAAGGTGCAATGAATTTTTGCAGCTTCTTATCTCTACAGTATTTATTAAATCACTGGGAAGCAGAGGACATAATGCCTCAACTATTATCCAATGTCCTTTTTCCAGTAGCCTGCAAAAACTTGGTTCAAATACACAAATTCTATCATTGTACAAGTTTGGTATGTTCCGAAGTATCTTAAGGTAAATGTGATCAGAGAATGCGTCCTTATTTATTTTTTTCAGATTAACAATTGAACAATTAAAATGAACCTCAAAACATCTGTAAATCTAGACCACCTGTTTCTAATGCAGTCGTGATGAAGAACAAATATAACACTATATTATTCAAAAATAGGCACAGAACCAAATTTTGCTATGAGCCATGCTTGCAGTGTATATTGAAACTTGCAATAAATTAATAAAAAGAGCATTTGGGTAAGAATGGCCAGCAGAGTAATGTGCATCAGGAATAATACATAATTAAAATGGCATACTAGTCCATTACTCATAACATTTTCTGTTTTCCTCTTGAAAACTAATTTCACAGGAAATGAAGTTAGGTATTAAATATAGCTTTCCTATCCAGATAACACGGAAGTGCTAATTCACTGAAGTAATAGTGATAATTGGTTTTGACTTTATTTATTGTAGAATATGTTGTTGAATTTGCCTAAACAAAACAATTTATGCAAAAATCAATTTCTGTATGTTTGTTGTGTTTGCACATGACTAGTTCAAGCAAAAACATTTTATTTAAATGCTAAGAGTTAGCATAAATATTTTCAAGTAATTTTACTAGTATAGATCCAAATTTAATGCTCCTTCTGTTTATTGCAAACACAGATGCTGAACATCAATACTGCATACTCGCAGTTACCTCACATGAAATATTTAAAATGCAGCAGATCAATCTATTAAGTATTTCTGGAACTAATCAATAATGAAATGGGAATTTTAAGAGGAGAGTTGACAGCCCTGGTAACTCACAGTTTTATGCACAAAGATTTCAGTTTCTAAATATAATAATTTGCCAATTTTATTTACTGTGTAGCTTCATTTCACTTTCAAATTTCAAAGCTTCTTTCCCAGAATGGTAGTAGAATTTCTAAACGTTTAAGATCTCTGCACTTATCCCGAGTTTTATAATAACCCAGCTTTGTAAAAACTATCTCCTCATCCAGTTCTGTCAGGAAAATGACAGGACAATATTCTAAAATAGTAATTCAGGATTAAGTTACCTGAACTGCAAATGTAGTTAGAAAGCCTAAAGCATAGCAGATCTACTATATTTCCACTGCAAAAAGAGCAGGGCCATGCAACTGTTATTCAATAGTTACCTGCAATCTGAAGACTAGAGTTATGAAGCAGCTCCTCATAGAAATCTTTAACATAGAAATAAGCACAGATGGGAGCAGTTTTAGGATGAAAGAGATTCTGAAAAATCTATCAGCTGGTTGATGTGACTCTTTACATTTAGAGGGAAAAAGAAAGAAACCAGAACTCAAAGTAGGCTTTGTTACCTGACTGTATGGAGGCTTCTAACTTCTGTTATTTGCTGAGCAGAATTTTACTCCTCTTAAGACGTCCATGCAAAGGACCATGTCTTCATGTTAAGCACAGTGGCACATTCTGAGAACAAGAAGGACTCTGTATTCCTCTCTTGGCTTTGCATACCTGGTATATTTTGCCACAATCAAAGCAGACCATGGGCTATGCATCTAAGAAGATCAGCACAAATGTTAAAGAACAAACTAAAGACAGACTGGATTAAGCTATGGTTCTTAGCACCTTGGTCCTGTATACTACAGTCCTACTCACAGAATCTTCTGATCTACCCTTTCACAAACAATGTGCACCAGATCTTGTCATGGGCTGGGAAATGATCTTTCACTTCTCCATTGAAGGGAGTCTGTTTGCAGCTCTCCAATGAAGAAAAGTCACCAGTGGAGTTCCACACGGACCTCCACTGGAACTCATGTTTTTCAACAACACCCAGGAGAAGGGGTAAGAAAATGAAATGATAAAATTTTCTGAGATAGAATTTTTGGAGAACAACTAATCAGGTAGTTTAGGTAGCAAACATAAAAGCTGATTTGCTCAAAGACCTTACTTATGATACTGACATACCAAATTCAATGTATTTAATTCAGTATTCAAAGTACTGCATGAAGGAAAAAAAAAAAAAAGTGCCCAAGCCTGTTTACACAGGGATGGGCTCTGAACTAGTTATTATTGCTTAGGTATGAGACCTTGAGAGTATAATTGTCAGTTTTATGAAAACATTTACTCAGTCTTGACAGTATGACAATAAAATGAATTATTAGGCAAAGACTCCTACCCAAGTAGAAAAACATTACTATGCCGCTGTATAAATCCATGTTGCATGAGCAACTTGACTGCTTTTTGTCCCTCCCTCTGTAAAAAAACTTGCAGTAAAACTTGAAAAAGAACAGAGAAACATAAGAATGATCAAAGATGTGGGAAGCAGTTATTAAATGACTGAGATTTTTCAGAATGAAAAAGAGATGACTACAAAGATATGTCAGGAGCTTAAAAAAACAAAAGTGTCCTGGAGACTAGGAATACAGAACAATTGTTCATGGTTTCTTATCATACAAGAACTAAATAAACTAAACAGAAGGTGTGCACAATGAAGAAAAAGAGATACTTTTTCTATCCAGAAGTCATTAAATTGTGAAAGTCTGAAACAGAATATTGTAGATACTAATATCACATGGGTCCAAAAAGCAACCAAATTTATGAGTGAGGCATCCATCAAGTGCTATTAAAGACAAGCAGCCTCTGAGACAAAAATCACTTAAGAAGAGAAAGTATATTAGAGGAATCTTACATGCTTTTTCTTCTTTTGTAATCTTCTCTAAGGACTCTTAGAGCAAAGATACTGAACTAGATATATCTTTATCCTAACCCAGAGAAGTTGTTAATATGTATATGTCGTTACTCAAAGTAGACATTAACTCACCATTTCATAAGCACAAACAAAACATTAATCTTTGTTTAGCATCAACTATTTCTTAAACAGAGTGTTCAGCAAGTTTTAAAACTCTCTAACTATTCCCTCCAACAAATACGTCTCTACCATATGTCTAGGTTGGGAAGAATTATAATCATAATGCAAAACAAATGTCTAAAAATGACACTTTCTCCAATCATTTATTCATGGCAGAGTGGCAACAAGATGAATTGTTTGGATCCCTTCCATCTTCGGCAATCAGTTTCCCAATTCTTATACTAAGTAACTACACAGAGAAGACTTGTGTGGTTTTCCCTCCCCTAGGTTTTTACTGGTTTTCATCTTTTTAAAATGTGTTTTGACACAATATTGCAATACCTCTGCTTCATAGCCTTTGTACGGCACCTTCTTTTTTACTACAGCCAAAATTGCATTTCCATATAAATCACTTGCTAACCTACTTAACATAAGATTTGATACTGTGATAGCATGATGTGTTTAGAAAACTGGCTTGAGAATCTATTGACAATTTAATTCTGTATACAACACAACCACAGGGATATTTCGTTAGTCTCTTTCCTTATCTCCTTTGGTAGAAAATGTGAAGTTTTTTGTTGGGTGTTGCGGGGGAAGAGTGGGGTTGTGTGGGGGTGGTTTTTTTAAATCCAAAAGCATCTAAAATACATTTGGATAATTGCACGCATGTTTTTAGGCTGTATATAAAACTTATAATAGTCATCCAACTAAATAAGGGCTCCAGTGATTAGAGGGAGTAGAGTTAGCATGATATGCAGTTTCATCAAGTATATGCAACCCACATATACATAAATGTTCGTACTGAATTCGGCTTGCATGTATCTCTCTAATGAATACATAAATAATTATTATATGCAATTATGAGATGTTTGTTTCTGAGCAGTTAGAAAGCCAGGAGTGATGAGGAGCAAGAAGTATCACAGTTTAGAATACCATTATCTGAGACCATAAAAATAGCTTTGACAGACCGGAGTATTTTACATTCTTTCCCTCCGTAACCATAAAGTTGTCAATATTTATATGGAGCTGTAGCAGCTTAAATTCTGGGGTGCCACTTTCCTTAACTTTATACACATCCAAAGATTTTTAGCAGTGACAGCATATGGGAAGCTACTTACAAACACGTAAGAGATCTGTTATATATTAATCAGGCAAATGCTTGATAACAAGAGATCAAGACTCATTGAAATAAAATTAAAAAAATAAAATTAAAAAAAAAGACCTTTCCATGTATTTCTTCAAACATACCAGATAGTTCTGTCACTACAGGATTAAATTGATCCTACTTTCCGAAACTTAAAATAACAATTTTCCTTCATTCAATATATGACTTCAGAAAATGAAGTTATCAGCTAGTCAGAAGTAAATATTTGTCACAATGGAATCCTTTTATCTAAGCATCTAAGCATATCACTTATCTAAGCATAAGTGAATGCACTACAATGACTGGCATTATCTAATATGTGTACTAGCAACTGTTACAAACTAGACCAATAAGATTATTAGATGTGTTAAGAAAACAATATTCTGCCGTTAAAAAACTTTACATATTTTTCTTAAAGTGAATGTTTTTCCAAATTCTTTTTAGATTACAATATTGATCACCCCCTTCCACAGCCCCCCTCCAAAAAAAGGTTAAGCCTAAAAGAGATCTTCTAAGTATGGGGTTTTTTTTAATTAAGTATTCCCACTGGCTATTTGATAAATCCATTAATTTTTATAAAACAAATCCGAATTTATAGATAATTGGTGTGTTTTGTTAACGGCTGGTAGTAATTTTTTTTATGTTTCTGAAGTTAGAAATCAACTTTTTATTATATTACACTTCTAAAAAAAAAACTGGGTTGAAAACAGAAATTATGCATTTTACATATTTAATTAATACTGCAATTGTCCTACCCTCTCCAAACATCTTAGCTTTAGATCTTTAGAATGAGCTGAGCATTGAAAACTTACTAGAGAGATGATTTTGATTTAGAAACAGGCCTCTGCTCCCTGTAATTCAAAGTAGTTCAGGAGATGCAAGTTAGTAGGATAGATACACATTTCAGCTTTCTGAAGGGATGCATCATAAAGACCCTTGCAGATCACTGACTTTTTCATTTTTCTCCCTTATCACATTTTATGAATGAGCTACAAAATGTTGTCAAATACAGGGTAAAAAACATCAGAAATCCCATGGCTCCTCTGAATTTCTCCCTCTTATTCCATGGCATCCTTCAGCATATGGGTCAAGAGCACTTATATGAGCAAACTTTTGCATTTAAATAATCCTTGTTGAATTGGGAATGAGGAGGGAAAGACAAAACGATGCCTGAAAGCATTGACTAAGAGGAAACTAAACAGAAATTATTTTAAGTTAAAAAACTAACTAAATAAAACTGAGGCAGAATATATGATAAATAGAAGATAGACAGGAAAATGGTCCATCTCGCTGAACACAGTGAAAGCATATTACCATCTATGAAAATCACTGCAATCACTACAGTTTGAGTGTCCTTGTAATAAATGCAGACATATTAGGAAGACTGTAACAGCTGGTAAGTTAGATGCTCTCCTCTGGCCTATTACATGTCTACTTGTGCTATTTTTCTCTTGGGAAGTTTGAAATGGAACAGAAGAATATGCCTGAGGGAGTTACCAAGCAAAGTACTCTTCCAATTCTTTCCAATACCTCCACTCTTCCTTGGTCAGGGCCCTGCAGCAACTTTAGAGCCCAGTAGCATGGAACTGGCCAGAAGGTGCTCTCAAAATTGACATAAAGAGGGCATTTTCAAATAGGAATTCAAAGTCTTAAGTGGATGCCTTAAAAAGCACCCATCAGATTAAACTATGTAACTACACATATAGGTATACCCTTTTATCTAAGGGTACCTATATGTTATTTGTGCACATGTCTATGTGTACAGCACACAATTTTAAAATAAACTATTTTCCTTTTATAAAATAGAAAAAAAAAAAGTTAGAAAACTTCAAGTGGTTATTGAAGCATTTAATTTAGGATGCCAAGATGAACCACTTCATTTATTTTTATTTAAAATTTAATATGTTGACAATTTTCATATTGAAAATTAATTTATCCACATTTTCTTTGAAGTTTTCTATAAAATACTTAGATCCAAATATTTCATTCACTGTTTATTTCAGCTGGCCAAAATTAGTGTCTTACTGCCAATGGCATATATGGATATGCTGGGATAGTTGTAAACTGCAAAAATATACAACATACCAAAGCACATTCTGGAAGCACAATATTTAAGAGGAAAAAAAACCCTATCGAACTCAAAAGCTATGGAGGAATACTATAGTAAAACTTGAAATTGTGCTATTATGTTTTGGAAATGATATTAGTAATGAAATTTCCTGAAATAAGAACACTTTGCCAGAACTTAATTCACCATGAACAATGGAGTGAACTAAAGGGTTTCTTCTCCAATATGTTTCTTTGCAATGGAGACATTTTTGAGCTAATTTTTCCTTATTTTATGTAATGGATATTTGATGGCATTCAATCAAAAAACTTTCCCAATATACTGTAATACGCATTTCTATAACTCTAAGGTCTACAGAAAAGCTCATAAACTTTGCAAAATTGGAATTATTTTTTTTTATTAACCCCATTTACAGCATTTCCAAGGTACTTTCATATAATATAGGTGCAAAACTGTGTCTTCAGATTCTCTTTTTATAGTGTAAATGTCAGATATGCTTCCAGGTATCTCAGGAATTACTAAAAGCCTTTTACAATCTTCTTCTGACTGTAATGATTTTTCTGTTTTTATTTACCCAGATGCAAGAACAAAACCAAAGCAAGCAGAGTGGTAGATGACTTATCAAAAAAAAAAAACAAAAACAAAAAAACCCCCAAAAAACCCCAACCAAAACCTAAACCAAAAACCCAACAGCCTTCTTTTGGGAAAGCTTGTTCCTTGAACTCCACAGTAGCCTAAGAAGTATAAAGATGAAACAACATGTTCTGAATTTTTTACTAAAATTACTTAGCAACACTTTTCTAAAGTGAACATTAGTGCTTGATATTTAAGAATCACCTTGTATGGAACAAAGTAACACAAAGCAGGTCAAAATATCCGCCAAAGAAATAAACTGATTCTTGGACAGAAAAGGTATCTTATTCATTCAAACTTCATCTGAAATACTTTAGCCATTAAAATACTCCCCTTTTGATGACTTGGGGCAATGAACTAGAACCCCCTTTTCCTTCCTTTTTTTCTACTTCTTAAATGCAACTAACAAATGACTGCTGAGTCTTATCATGTTACAGCAAAGTTCCTTCAGATTTCAAGTTAGTAGTGCTTCCGATAGAGGTTTTTAATTTTCCAAATATTTTATTATTTAAATTTAATGCTGAACTAATAAACCATTTACTTTAACATGCAGCAATGACCTTTTTTTATTAAAAGGATTTTAAATTGGTGCATTCAGCTGTATGGAAAATAAAGCAACTATCTACGCACATAAGGAAATAATCCGAGACGCAGTTTTGAACATTTCGCCCATGTCTTAAATTCAGACTAATACACTCTGTTTTTTGTAAGAGGAAAAGGATTTCTCTATGCTGTTTCCTAAAGAAGTCAAATACTAAATATGATTTCAGTTCTCTTTAAAAGAAAGGTAACTTGTATTCAGATTTAATATAATGATAAATTGAAAAATATTTTAGAAATTAGGCTTAAATAAATATTTATTGTTGTCTAACAGTGTTTATAGCCAGTTACTTTGAAAGTTGAAATTGGTGACCATTTTTAGCTATGCATTCCAAATAAAGAGGTAATGCCATAGGTGCAAAGGAAACAAGTAATACAATGGTTATCGAGGCTTTCTTACTAAATAATATTTTATGAACCTATTAATATTCATTATAGTTCCAGAAGAGTAATTCTGCCTTGAAGTAGAGATACTTAATGTTCTTGCTTGTGGATTAGCTAGTGATTATCTCCTTTAATGCACAGTCATTACTCCTTATGTTCTGATAGCATTTTCTCTTCCTTCCCCCCCATTATGGAGAAAGAGTGCTTCCTTTAAAATTGTTAATAAAGGAAACTGTGATTATAAATTATTATTTTAAATTTTCCTTGAAATGTTCCTTACAATATCTAGATAAAGTTGTTTGTGGATGTTGGAACACCAGTCATAGCCTAATCTTACAGGTACGCTGTGTTGCAAAGATGAAAATATTCTCAGAATTAGCAATATAACAAAATAGTTGCAACAATACTGTAACTCACCACAGATAACCGATTCCTGAGAAAAAACTAATAGATCAATTATTGGTGGACTTCTCTAATCATAACCAGATGTGTGTACTTGCTCGGTATTTATTTTTTCCTCAATTTTCTGTGTCATTCTCCATAGCATTGAAATCAGCTCACTGAAAGGTATGTAGGATGTCATTCTCAGGCATTTTGAGCCAATAACAAATATTATGCAAGTCAATCTCTACCAATCCTCTTGTCTGAAACAATGATGTAAGGTGTTTGGTTCCAACCTGCAATCCCATATTTCACAGTGCTATCTCTAGCAACCTACATCACTGAACCAAGCAAAAGTTCCCAGGTAAATGCACTAATGGGATTAAAGGTCAGCAGAACTCAAGGCTGATAAACATAATCTCCTAATTTCCCCATTATTTCCTGATAGCCCAAGACCTTGTGAAATATGTGTTTCTTCTACCCATGCAAACCTAACATGGCCTCAAATTTGCTACTTGATTCCCCCAAAACATGAAGAAAAAAAACTTCAGCACCTAGCCTTAGGAAAAGGTCAAATTCTAAGTTTACAGAACTGCAACTAATTTATTTAGCATCACAGTGGAATCATATTTTATTAGTACTCCATTTCTAGATATCTGGGCTTAGGAAATAACAGCTTATTCACACTTAAATGCGATTGGTTCATTTTGACACTTTTTATCCAGTTCTTTAATTACCCAAGTTAGTGCAAACATTCTACGGCCTAGAAGAGACAGTAGCAGGGCTACATAAAATGATGAATATCATACTTCATCAGAGCTTCATGACAAGCATGTACAATATCTGATCTTGCAGTACCTTGATAAAATCTTTCATTTTGTGTTTATCCAGAAGGAAGGCAAAAATCAGGCAAAATTTTAAAAGAATAAAAAACTTTGGCTGTGTGACATTATTTATGTATTATCAAATCTTTGGAATGTATGCTATAAACAAGGTATGTTAAAATCAGTTATCCCCTACATTGATCCAGATCTGAACAGGTAAAATACACCAACAGCTTAGCATTTCTCAGAGGAATTCTACATTGTCAAACAGCAACACTTAAGATTTTTTATTTTTAAAAGGCCCTTTTTACTCAGAGACCTTTTTTAATTTAAAAAAATATTATATTAAAAAAAAAAAAACAACAACAAAAAACACACCAACAAAAAAAACCAAACCCACAAAACCCAAACAAAAATCCCACACCAAAACACAAAAACCCACAAAAAAAACCACAAAGAAACCAAAACCACAAAACCCACACACAGTCTTACTGGGTAAGCACCAAATAAACACATTTATCCTAATTTGGAAATCACTTGACTTCAGAATGAATTGACTTAGTGGCATGTGAGAAATTTCAGGCACAC
Source organism: Haliaeetus albicilla (assembly GCF_947461875.1). Taxonomy (NCBI): domain Eukaryota; kingdom Metazoa; phylum Chordata; class Aves; order Accipitriformes; family Accipitridae; genus Haliaeetus; species Haliaeetus albicilla. The sequence goes on from NC_091483.1 coordinate 39,719,208, forward strand.
TACTTCAATCCATGACACAATATTTAATATCTTAAATATTTACTTGTTTGAAAAGATCAGTTTAAAATTCTGCCCACTCAACAGAAGAGGTTGTATTCTTTTCCAGCTGAGAATCTCTAGATTGAAAATACACATAGCACAGGTAGGACTTTAAAAGATAGATTAGGTTGAGCAGAAAAATATTACCACTAAGTCCAATAGCTCCTACTCAATATGATGTTAACTGGTATTTTCAGAGGTTAGTGCTGAAACATAATACCCTCTGGAACAATCTAATACACACTAGTTGTTGCTGAAAAGGAATTAATGGTAGTGGGAGACAGAATAATACATATTCCTCCCTCAGAAAATCTTTACTATTTGTTAACCTGTTTTACTATTGAAGACTCATCATAGTTATAAAGCTCTGACTCAAGTTTCCACATACAGTATTTGGGACCTCATACTGAAGTCATTGGAAGTATAAATTAAATAAGTATTTTTTGAGTTAGGCTTTGTGGACTTGAGGATAACTTTTAGAAGCCAATGGGAAGTCTCATTTATTTCAAAGAATAGTATAGATTTTATATTTAGATTTTTTTCTTGTTGTTAAATTCTTGTCTATTTTGCTTTGGAAATAAAGATACACATTTCAAAAAAGGAGTTTTGAGCACACACCTGTAACAACTGCATTTGACAAATTAAAATAGAAGTAAAGCTATCATAATGAAAGCAGTGATGTTCTAGAATAACTTCTAAGGACTGAATCTAATAACTAAGCACATGTGATAATAACGAACCCTGTATTTATGGGGACTTCCTGCTGCTTGCCTTTCCACATGATTCAAGACAAAACAAAGCACTGCATTTAACAATCATATTAGGCACTGGCCTCTCATTTCCTCCTAAAAGCTAAGCCCAAGGACAAGTTCTGTAATTTCAACCCAGATCAACTTCTGTAATAGCTGCTGTTACTGTAGGTTTATATATTAATTCATACAAATACCTCAGCAATAAGGAGTGTGTGAAATCTGAATCTGATATCTGTGACCTGAAAAGCATTTCAAAACTGAAGGTACTTCTAAATATATAAAGCAATAGCAGGTACAGTAGCAATACACATGATCCTGAATAACAGCTGCACGACAGATTAGATATTGTTAATAGTGATGAGTGGTACCTGAGAGAACAAATAGTTCCAGTGAAACTATAAAGCATCACTAATGGAAGAAGGGACTATAAAATTAAGTCATGTTTTGTTTTGGCTAGCTAATTCTTTCTGACAATTTCTTGTACATCTAGTGGTAATTCTTACACTCAAGTCCTCAGTGTGAGGGCCTTCCATGGCCCCTTTGTTGCGCATAAGATAACATCAAAAATAGTTCTACACTAACAATAGAAAACAATTCTGAAAGATATTGCTAATTTTTTTCTTCATTTTATGCAGGATGTCAATTGTTACATAGAGCATTTAGTTCTATTATTTACAATAAACTTGTTATTCGTATTCATTGCATTCAATCAGTTCTACTAATAAATGTCTAAATTAGCATCATTTTTAATACTGCAATCACAAAGGGAAGTACCTACATATACATACTTCTACTGAGTGTTCAATCAGAATAATTTATTATTATTTACTTGCTTGTAGTATGCCTTGAGGTTTTGCAACCCACCATGAAGACCACCTGAAGCACCTGCTTTGAAATTTCATTTTAGATGGTACTTAAAAGGAGGAAAACACATAAGATTATTTATTTTAGAAAAGAGCACTAGAAGACAAAAAGAGACAGCATTTACAGCAAACACAGAATTATCTTGATACCATAGGATACATTACACAAACAAAGAAAGTCCTTGAAAAATAAAGGAAGCACATCAGTTGAGTTTTAGTTCACAGAAGATAAAGCTTTCAAGAATCTGTATTCCTTATTTCTAGCTTTTGTTAGGCTCCATCATCCTAGGCTTTCAGCCACCCTTTGAGAAAAAGTTACATATATTTTTCCTGTTGTCCTGGTTTCAGCTGGGATAGAGTTAACTGTCTTCCTAGTAGCTGGTACAGTGCTATGTTTTGAGTTCGGTATGAGAAGAATGTTGATAACACTGATGTTTTCAGGTGTTGCTAAGTAGTGTTTAGTCTCAAGTCAAGGATTTTTCAGCTTCTCATGCCCAGCCAGCAAGAAGGCTGGAGGGGCACAAGAAGTTGGGAGGGGACACAGCCAGGGCAGCTGACCCAAACTGGCTAAAGGGGTATTCCATACCATGTGATGTCGTGCCCAGTATATAAACTGGGGGGAGTGGGGCTGGGGGGGATCGCAGCTCGGGAACTAACAGGACATCAGTCGGCAGGTGGTGAGCAATTGCATTGTGCATGACTTATATATTCCAATCCTTTTATTATTACTGTTGTCATTTTATTAGTGTTATCATTATCATTATTAGTTTCTTCCTTTCCGTTCTATTAAACTGTTCTTATCTCAACCCATGAGTTTTACTTTTTCCTTCTGATTCTCTCCCCCATCCCACTGGGTGGGTGGGATGTGAGTGAGCGGCTGCATGGTGCGTAGTTGCTGGCTGGGGTTAAACTGTGACACCTGTCTAAAAAAAAAAGCCAAAACATTCACTGATAGAAAATCCTTTAGCTTGCAGCTGGCTGGGGAAGGGAAGGGGGGAAAAAAAAAAAAAGAAAAAGAAAAACAAAACACCAAAACTCTAAGAAGGAGCTGGATCACTTCTGAGACAGAATTTTATATGATGTGGCCGAAGCAGTAAAGGACCAAACCAGCTGATTCCTTCACTCCCAAGCTCCCAAAACCTAGCTAGGTCTAAACTTTCTGGTTTGTCTTCTTATATTAATGGAAATAATTTTCCAGGCTTCTCTCTGCATACACCATTGATCTAGTCAAACTGCTATGGCACTAAGTAGACAGATTTCTAGTAGATAGATGCTACAGCACCAACACCCCCGCCCCGTCCCCCCGCCTCACAGTATGAGTGAAAACAGCTAGTACCCAGAAAACTACATCAGTCCTGCCAGTATGTAAAACACTACAGAAGCTAGAAAGCATCTTCATCTGCTTGTAACATTTTGTGAACCTGGACTTGGCACAAGCCTCCAAGCACCCTCTAAAGCATTTTCTTTCTTTGTTACTGCCTCAGCATCTGACCTTTTGAAGAGGGAAAGGGATCTTTATTCCACTGCATTACAGTTATTCACATTTGGTTGTCCTGTTTATTTTGAACTCATTTTGTCAGATAAAATGAGACTGTCAAAAGTAATTCACAGAATACAAGCAAGCATGTATATGTATATATGTACAGATATATATTTATGTGCATGTTAATACCTTTAAAACAGGCAATGATTAATCTTTGCCCTTAAGATGGTTTATTTTCTACCACTAGAGAAAAAATAGAATTGCTGTTATCTGTGGGGAACTCTTCATAAAGCAGTACAATCTACAGTCATGTTTGATTCTGAATTTACAATCTTTAGATGACAGTCAAATTTCTAATTAAGTATGCCAATAAAAAAAAAATTCTTACCTGCAAATGCTAATGAAACAGTACTCATAATTAATCCCACAGATATGCACTCATATTTAAATAAAATGTAATTGCCCAGTCCTTTAAAACGAAACCACTTTAAGGGAATAGGTTGTTCAACAGCATAGTTAAGGTAGCTTTCAATCCTATCCAATTGTGCTCAAAATCTTATCCAAGTGTTTTTAAATACCATTTGGAATCACAGCTAGAAACGTGCATGCTAGTTGCATGCTTGATTATTACTCTTCCCTTCCTAGGCTCAGGCTGATGACAAATACCCCTAATGCCTTCTCTCAGCCCTTTTCCAGCCTTCTCATTTTTTTCAAAGGTTCTTCTGTGCAGCACGATCCAGTGCTGAATACAGGGTGTTGATGAACATTTAAATTTAGAAAATAAGAGCTGTTTAATCTTCACCAAACTCAAATATGTCTTAGGAGTATATTTTGTTATCTATAGTACATTTTATATTTTAGCAGCTTTAGGTACAAACTGGCTTCAAACGTACCCTTGGGGAATTGCCACATATAAAACCTGTGGTGCTGTAACCCCTATTACCGTTCCCCTACCTCCACCACCTAATCCTAGCGTTTCTGTGCTCATATGACTCTGTCTTAACAAACAAGGCATTAAGAACTGCTTCCCTTTTATGCCCTTTCTTCCACTCCCTCTCCATACTTAAAAAAGCAACTAGTTAGAGTTACAGAAACAAAGAAGAAAAGAAAAACAGAACAAAACCAAAACCAACCCCTTTGAATTCTGTGCATCGGTTCTGAACAGGATCAATTTCTCTGGCATCACAAACGCAATTGTCCACTGCCGTTCTGAGTGAATAAATGTCAGTAACTCTTGTTCCAGTGGTTGGGCAGACAAACTTTAATGAGGAGAGTTCAACAGTTCTCAAAACCACCACTCCACTGCTATTAGGGATAAAGGCAAATCCACTGGGAGTAGCAGGTATTAAATTGAGATTAGGTTCTAAATGTAGATGAAAAAGGTGGAGATAAAAGAATGAAAAAACAGTGACCAACACAGTTAAGCTCAATGGATAGAGGACCATGCGAGGGGTCAAACATTCTACAAGCATTTTTTATTTTAAATAACAGTTATGTCTTTTAAACTTCTTTAAATAACAAATAAAACCATAATATTTTAGAAGATGATCCCCTGCAAATACTACTATTCACTTATAATCTTTCATTCATTATATAGTTATGAAAAGTATTTTTTAAAAAATCCTTCCTATTTTGGTTTTGATTTGTTCTACATGTTTGACAGTGTCTGAGCTGGTGAAAAAATAATCTTTTCTATACTGTACAAAATGAAAAATTCAAAATTATAATATATAATTACAATATAACACAATTATAACTTTGGAATGCAAAACTGAAATTATTAAATACTTAAAGAAAATTCAGGAAAAAAAAACAGTTTTATTTCTGTTTGGAATAAATAGTTTCAGCCTTCCTATTTCACTTAATTGAAGAAAACTGAAATGTTTAGTTCTATCATAGGTTGATGCTTAAATGAGGAGATACTTGTGTGTGGAATGGTGCGTGAAAGATGTGACGTGAGTGCTTCTAGCATGTATTTCCTTTCATGGATCTGGTTCCCTGTCTATATTAATTCTCTGTATCCTGGTAAATCCAGACTTGCCATTACTAGTAACAGGTCACAGGCTTTGCCTTAAACAAACAGCACAGGCCTCTGGACTGGGGCTGTCACACTCACTTTGCCTGGGGTTGACTTGGCTTGTGTGAAGAGCTTGGTTTCAGCTTGGGGTCAGCTTGTTTAGCTATAAGAGCAGTAGCCGAATGACCAGGTGGCTATCATTTAATTTGTTTTGGTTTTGCTTAGCTTAGTATACTTTTATAGCATTATGTAATTTTTATTAATGCTATGGACGTAGGTCAGAATGACTGAATTAAAACTCTCTTGAAACCAAATGCAACAGAACTAGAGTTAATCCTCAAATTTATTTCGAGAGTATTTGTTTTGCCTTAATTTCAGAGACTAATGGTATGTCACATTCCTTTGGCCTGCTGGGCACACAACATACAATGAACTAGTACCTTTTTTTTAGGTTTCATTTTTAAATAATGTAATGAATATGTAGACAGTTTGTTAAAAAACGCTACATAGTAGAATGAATCTTGCTCTAGAAATCATCTTGCAAGATATGCCTATAGTTTTAAATAGGGTCTTCTCCACTGTTGTATTGCAACAAAGAAACCTGAATAATTCCTAACTTTATGTAAATTAATGTTTCCATTATCATTCATATTAAGGCAATGCTTAACATACCATATGGAAATGATCTTCATTATTCAAAAGTCCATTAAAAATACACATCAAAAAGCTATCCTTGTCTGGAGTTTTACAACTATGCAAAATAGTCCCTCAGAGGCACATTGAAGTCTTATTTGGAAGAACAATGTTATGTTTCCATTAACACATGCTTTCAGTGTTTGCAAACAGCATGCTAATGTTTTAAACATGTCTTTAACCTCTTGGATTGCTACAGATCCTACATGCTTCCATAAATATTTCCAAACCTATGCATATAATCAAGATCTACATGTAAAACATCTATTCATAAAATGGTAGATAATGCATGGGTACATTTCTATAGATGCTATGTAATTATGTTTTGGTAAGTCAGACTTATATCACAACATTTAATAAAGAAATAAAGGTATTTCCAAGTGTTTTGTTAGTACAGATGAATTAATGTCACTGCCACAAAGTCCTAACATCTCCATTCTCTCCCTCTCCCCCCTTACTTCTTGGCTGTACTCTCACTTCTTTTGCATGAGTTATGGTCTGACCGTTCACTTACTCAAATTCAGGTCACCCAACTGGCAGAAAATGCACAGGATTGGGGGTGGGATGTGGAGGGTGAATATTTTTCTGATGATCTCCTGATCTCCTAAGTGACTCAGAGGAGAGACTGGGAGTGTCAGGACACTGCAAGAAAGGCAGTCAGATAATGTCAGGAAGCAGGACCAAGTTTTTTTTAGGAGCAGTAAGCCATTCATTTAGCTAAGCAGTATCACAAAATCATACTTTCTGAAAGACTTTCAGGGAAATAAAAATAGAATTCAATAGGCAAAACTAGGAAAGTTTCAGGCAGTCTTTCTTGATGATTAATTTCATGTTTATTCTTATTGCCTTCCATGCAGCCATTTTTTTCCTAATACCCATTCCTTACTTTTTAGTTTTAAACTCTCTAAGTAGTTTTGGATCTTTTTTCCTTTGACATCATCTAAAGTGGCTGAGAGCTGTCAGTTGTCCAAAGATAAAATACAAGAAGACTAAAGCAGCAGGCTGTAATGACTCAAAATGAAGATACATTAATGGACTAGCCAATGCATAATCAAACTATAATTATAGGAAATGCTGAGCACAAACTTTATCTACTATGCTGCCAGGTTGCTGAATGTGGAGCAACAGCTATTGAAACCAAAGTCAGATTTCAAGATTCAGTCTTAGATATGAGGTAGATTAAGAGTAAAAGTCACCAGTTCTGATCTGGATATAACAAAATGTATGGATGTATCTTATACTGCATGTAACATATATAAAAGCTCTCAACATCTATCTTCTTTTTGCTAGTCACTACCATGTTGACCCATACCCCAGTGGTTTGGTCAAGATGTTCGTATGTACTGTACACATTTATCCCCAGTCACCTTTGGCATTCAAGGGAACAAATGTCTGGCAAAACTACACAACAAATCTATCTCTCTCTCCAAGTCCTGTGAAGACATAAGGCACCTAGTACAAGTGGTACATTTATTGATGGGTTTGTCAGAAATGGTCTTATCGGCACACATAAATACAGGGTGTGGGGAAGTGTAGCTTTTTTGGTTCTATTGATTACATCCTGACCACACTACTTCCCACTTGTGCGCAACACAGACTTATCAATGTATGTTGGCATTAAGAAAGATTATTTAGTAATTCTCCATTACCAAAATCCCTCAGAAATCTGGACACTAATGGATCTCATTGATTTCTGCTAAGAAGTTGTCTACTATAACATGACTGTAAAATTGTACTCATTGTTTAAGTTCAGCATCAGGATGTATAAAGAATTAAGAATAAAAAAAATACCATTTTAGAAAAACAAAGCAAGAGAGAGAAAACTGAAAGAAGAATAGGGTTATCTTTGTACTTACGAAAAGCTCTATAGAATTCTTCCAGAGCTAGGTGCTTGTCACTGTTATAATCATCATATTTCAGCAAATCGAACAGAGAGCAGTCAGACAGATCCTTGCCAAGCTCATCCTGTTTTATTACCTGACAAGAAAATTATAACCATGAAATTACATTTGAGCTCTTAGAGTTCTCTGGTATAATTAATTGTTTCTAATAATCATTTAATAGATCATTTTAAGGTTGCTGTGGGGCAATGAACTGCAACTGTGTAAAGTCAGGGATTTCCAGTTACTTTATAATTATTTATTGCAGTTTTAGAAGTTAATACCTTTAGGACAGACTCACCGAGATTACACAAAAGTTTTGAGAATATATAGGGAATATATATAATGGGGATAGACAGAAGCACTATAAAGACACTGTGAATGTTAAAGCTGATTATACTTTACATGTATAGGAATGGTGATTAAGAAACATTCAAATATACTTTAGATAATAATTTCCCAAGTACACATGACGTAATGCCTTTTTTCTCTCAGTCTAATTCCTAACCACAAAAAACAAATTCAGACATTTTCAAAAATACCTAAAATAAACTCCTATTACCCTCCTAATTGTATCAACTTCTTACAGGCTTTTGACAAGCCTATTATCTTCCCAAAGACCTGTTATAAAAGTAGCTGACCTGAAAAGGCTTCTGTCTCAATGGGGGTACATACGCTTTTGTAAATAGATCGTAACTAATAGCTATTAGATTTTTAACTCCAATGAACTTCTCCCAGAGAAATGTTCTTTAATTTGTGCACCATTTTGGTTTAAAGTCCGTATACGTTGTAGACATCTACCTTGATTCCATCCAAGGAATTTTTAAGAGGTTGAAAACCACAAGCATTCAGAATTCTCATTTTGCAAGGTGCATGTATTAAAAACACTATCACATAACTGAAAGAACCAAACCTAATGCAACCCCATGTTGCAATGTTGCACAGTTTAAAGTTTTGTACCAGACACAGAAAAAATGAATATAACTATAGTTAATTCCTTTGTAAAAATAATTACTCTTCCTACCCTCTACCTGTCTCCCAAAATAACTGCAAAACCATTACATTTGTATTATCATACAATAGCTTCTGCAAAACAGAGGATACAAAGGCTTTTGTGTTTCAGTTGCTCCGCAAAGGAATCAGCAGGAATTGAAAGGAATGCATTCAGTTATTTGTGTAAATACAAAATATCTAAACAAATAATAGAGAATAAAAGGAGCATTAGAGCAAAGAGAAAGGACACAAACATTTTACCCTACCAGAAGTTATCTTCTATATATTAATATAAAAGCATTATAAAAGATAATAACCTTGTCAGTACATTAGAAAATATGAAAACCATTCACAAAGAAAAATCACCACAAAACCAGCTTTAGCTATTATTAATTAAAGATACATACTACGCTACCTGAATATTAGTGCTAGCTACTTCTCATACTTTAAAAGACTGTTTATTAAGTTTACATTAAACTGAATTAAGAAAAAATGAAACTGTGGAGATCTTACGGCTGGTACATAAAGGACAAAAATGTAACCTGGGAAAAAATGAATAACTCTAAGCCCATTGTATTTATACAAGTAGTACTAAAGATATAATGGTGCGTATTGAAAACTTCAGTCTAGAAGAAATCTCTGAGATTTCAAGGCCATGAAATGTGCTGAAAATCACAGTTGGTTCATGAAAAAGAAACACTTAGGGTGAGAGGCATTGTTCCTTTGCTTGTTTTTCATAAAAGTTGGTCTGAAATAGTTTAAAACACTTGTTCCTGCTAGCTTCAATTGTACAAAAAAGAATTAAACTTTACACCTAAGGTGGTGCAATAAAACCTTTGTTAAAGCCCACCAACACATGCCACTATAGTACCACATTTTTAATTGCATATTAGTGTTCTCAGCCTCAATCCTTTGAGTTGAAATCTGTCTTATGATGCTTTTCATTTATAATTTGTCAATTTTGTTAAAAATAATAATAATTAAAAAAAAAAAAAAGCTGGAAAGATTGAAATATTTCCAAGAATGATGCTATGGATATGATTTATCTTCCTGTCAATTATTTAATTTTTATCTTCAGTAAACCCATAATTTTGATTACAATGTTTGTTTATATATAGACATCTTTATGCTGGCGATATACTTTAGGGTTCTTTGGAAAATTCACTCATTTTTTATAAACCCTCCAAAAATGTCCATAAGGACAGATTTTAGAAGGTACAGAAGTGTTTTCGTATCATGATTAATCTTAATTATCTGTGATTTGCTACTAAAAGAGCTGTTCTAATTTTTACCTAATAGGAATTCTCCTGTGCCGGATCTAGCCATCTCCCGACTCTGCAATGTGATCTGTGGATCAGATCAACCCTCTGATCAAAAGTAAAGTTAATCTTTGTGGAAATTTTGTTTGTTTGGTTGTTTTTTTCTCTTGAAGGGGTGGGAGATTAATATTCTATCACAAGAGGTATGACTCAGAACAGGTATTAGGGTGTTGGAATTTGGCTTTTGAAAAATTACCTGTTTCTGTAGCAGCCTGCAGTCAGATCAGATTGACTGCGATATTAAATTATAACCTATATGAGATTCTAGCAAAGCAAAGCTGACTACTTACCAAGACATTAGCCAACGGAGAAGTTGTTTAGCAACTCATGTTAGCATCAAACATTTTAAAATCATCATGATCAAACTGCCTGTTCACAAGGGTCCCTAACTCACCGGCTGAGGAGACCTTTTTCTTATTGACATTACCTTTTAACAGATCTTGACATATCAGTGAAATTCCATAAGTGGGCATATAATGACACAGTGCAAATATTCAAACAGGGCAAGAAAAAAATGTCAGTATTGGTTCAAGAAATAAACAGTGAAATTCACAAATAAAGACTGTGAATATTTTTTGTGTTTCTAAATGCTGTCACAACATCACATTTTAACACCATCTTCTAGGAAATACAGCCTGTCAGACAACCCTGGTTTTAATTTTCTTTTACTTATGTAAGGGATTTAATTTACAAAGGCAGCTTGCTAAACTTAATAGCTTCTTGTAGGTATTTTTAATTTCACATCCCACATCATTACAAGAGAAAAATAATACTATGCAGTATCAATAAGGCATATACTGTGCAAATAGTAATGTCAGTAATTACAAAACCTAAAAAATAGATATCAGTAAGGAATCATCAATGGCTGAAAAAATTCAGTGGGATTTTGAAAGTCTTGGTCTCATCCCAATCCTTTTCGATAATTTAAAAATAAATATAAAAAGAAAATTGGCAGATGGTATATAATGTTGAGGTGAATAATAATGAGGAGGACAGGGCAGCATATGGAATGAAATGGATGACATAGTTACATGTTTTCAGGAAAAGGATCTGTGTTTTCATAGAGCCAAATATAAGGTCATTCATCTAGAAATAAGAACCTAGACCATACCTTAATGAGGATAAATGGGCCCTGGAAAGCAATTTATCTGAAAAAGAAGCAGGATTTGCTGTGGCTAAGGAAGTCTCAAATTCCAGGATCATTCTGTAGCCTAACCAAGCAGTATTTCTTTTTGAAGTGTAACAAGGTAACTCAGGGTAGAAAGGCAATGGTGGGACTGATACTGAAACACAACATTCAGTTTTGACTTGCGCATGTTAAAATTTAATGTTGAGAAGCTAGAAGGGAACTTCTCAAGTTAGAAAGGATCCATAAAAGTAATGAGAAGCCTGCTGAAAACACTTTACAATAAGAGGGATGAAAAAAATCAATCTTTATAGATTTTGGGGGTTTGGCTTTGGGTTTTTTTTGGTGGTTTTCTTTTGGGGGGGGGTGTCAGTTAAAAGGATACTAAGAATTGACCATATCACATTCAATAGGTACTTTCACAGAGGAAAAAAATAAATATGGACACTTCAATTTGGCAAACAAAAGTTAATAGGACAGGAAATATGAATAACACCTCTGAAACCAAAAACGAAAAGCTACAGGAACACTTAACCTTGAATCCTGGGATGTTCTCCTTGACGTTTTCAAATCAAAGCTGCACACTTCCTTGTAGAGCTTTTTTGCTTCAGCCAAAAGCAAGACATTAAGGTTTTTAATTAAAAGTGTAGGATAAATAGAATAAAATTCCATGTCTATGATACACAAGTTAGATTAGATGATGGTGTATCATAGATGATCTAACAGCATGCTTTAAGTAAGTTTTAAATTCTATTAATCTCTGTCCATGGAGGAGAGAAGAGTAAAATTCAAGGAAACTGATTCTTGAGCCAGTTCTTTAAACCCAGCTGGTCTACTCCTTGGTTAAACTAAACAGACAGTAATTAATTAGGGAGGCAGGATAGAAACAGGCAAAGTTTTTAGTGAGTCACATGCTAGAAACAAAATTCTTACTATAAAGGTTAAAGCCCGAATAAGATAATCTGTGCAATTTTATGATTGTGCCATACAAGTCATACGTGGGATTATTTGATTGCAGACTTCTGAGTTGAAAATTTGTACCAGAGAATGTTCACGAATATTTATGCTCACAAATTTTACTGTACATTTTCATAAAGACAGTAAAGTATTACATATCGTAAACAGGTAAAAGGTGAGACATACAGCAAAACTGCTGTTCTGTTTATGGCTCATTGTGAAACCCCATAAATACTAAAAATGTAGAAACTTAACTAAATTTTCAAATGAAAAATATAGCTTTTCTAAACTATGAGCCTTATCCTTGAGAATTGAATGATCTTTGAAACATGGAGGAGGGATTTGTATTTGGAAAATATTCTATTTTTTAAAGATATAGCACACAATTATTTATTTCCCATGAAACAGCATACTGTTAGCTAAGTTCAAAAACTCCCAGGAATTTAGTCAGTACTACTCTAAATTTTAGGAGACTGGGAAAGGTAATCTGATTAAAAATGACAAACTGCATGTCAGAATAGATTGTTTCACTCATTTCCATTTAATTTGTGACAGCCACAAAGAAAAGTCTGCAGAAGTTACGAAACTAGATCACAAATAACACAACATTTCCTTTATAAGTCCACCTTACCAATAATTTTGTTAGTCGGTGTTTTTTTGCTTGCCTGTGCTTGATGGTCTCTATGTACTTCCCCAAAGAAAATGCTACAGAAATAAAACTACAAACAAAAACTTCCTTTACAGCAAACATGATGGTTCAGTTAATATGTGTTCACCTTTGCTAAAGGCAAGTATCTCTCATCACAACAGTATCACTCAGTGCTTGATCTAAAGTACATCAAACACCAAACACTGGGGGACTTGTGCTCCAAATTAATTCTGACTGCACGAGGGGGTTCAATTACCTTGTTCCACCATCTTCCACAGCAGTATAACTTTGTGGAAATTAAAAGAATTGATACTGCTGTACTAAACAAACTAATTAAGTGTATAATTCCTTCAGATTAATTTTTTTAAAAAGATAATATATAGTAACCAAGCCATTTATAGATACAGCTCTACTCATCCACAGAGAGTGTATTCTTCTGAGGTGTGGCATATTCCTGAGATTTACAGGCAAGTACACATACCTACCATATAGACAATAGTACTTAATTTCCTACTTAATTTGCTTATTTTTTAGTACATTTTATATTAGAACTTCTGAATTGATGCTTATGTAAAGATGCTATATATACATATACATGCACCCACACTTCTGTATTTATCTACAAACAAACATGGATATGTGACACTATGCAAAGGTTCATTACACTTTATGAGAAATCTGTATTTCTGATGTCACCTGTAACTGAAGCATATTAAACTGATATGTGAAAATGGCATATTTAATCTTATAGTAGTTCCCATAACTTCCACTTATCATTCCTTGAAACAATGATGAATTTAGTACAGTTTCCTCAGAGTAAGTAGTTCATTTGCTCTTTCTTAATTGTTTTTGTTTGGTTTCACTAACTGGAATTAAATGACACTGAGAACACATCAAAATAAAATGCAGAAGTAAGGAACAGGAAAATTTTTTATAAATAATATTATATATTCAGCTTGCTTTTAGACTGTGTCACTTCCCTTTCCTATAAAATTTTGCTTTCTTAGCTCACTAGCATAAGAAATAAATACAAGGAAAACAGCTTTAAGTCTAATCAAGTATAGATTATTTCACTTTCACACACAGACTGAACTTGAATTTCGCTGTTGAGCAAAATGAAGTATTCTTAGAGCTTATGTATCTTTTGCTGATGGAAACCAGAAAAGGCTTACTGTTTATAAAATGGCAATTGCACCATACAGGAATAACTGCATTCATCAGTGGAAAAACACATTTTATTTCCATGTCTCCCCATAATACTTCTGATGTTTTTTCTCTTCTATACAGCAACAACAATATAGAGTAATCAAGTAGTCTACAGTGATAGAAACACTGACATTCCATTTGTAACTTTGTATTAAATTCCAGTGTGGTTTTGCATAAGACAATAGATAAACAAGTGAGTCTGTTAACAACTGAATATTCATAGCTAACCAGAAGAATCAATTATCTTCCTTTATTTTGGATTCATTTAAATTCTTTCAAAGTGCTTTAAAAACAAACCAAAACAAACTCTTCAAGGAACCACCCCACTTTATCGGAAATCTTGCAGATATGTTGCATTTATGGTAGACCAGAGGTGATGAAAATGATGAAAATTCTGCCTATTTCATAGTCCACCCTTTTGGAAGGGTAGATACTCTTTCTGATTAGTACCTACCTCTCAAAACAGAGTGGTCTAAAAGGTTAACTTCATCAATATGTCCTTTCAAAATCCAGCCACATCTCACTTGCCAATATAGGATTTGGAAAGTAGAACATTAAGAGTTCGGCTCAGCAGTGAACTCAGAGAAGAATTCATATAGGAACAAAAATGTTCACTTAGCCTGCATGGAGCTACATAACCCCACCACTTTTCTATCTTCATTGCAGACTACCTTGTCTGACATTTACAGTGTGTAACAGAGTTATAATTATTTTTTAATTGTAATTCTGTATTAGACTACAAAGACATGAAAAAAGTTATACCCAGCTACCAGAATTGTTCAAATAAAAGAAAAAAAAAAATAGTAGCCTGCCAATTTTTAATTTATTGTTATAATACTTGAAATATTTTATTAAAATTTTCTCACTATTTGAAACAGCTTTTTTAATAAAAAGCACTATTTTTGCTTCTTCTGGAGAGGAATATTCATTTCTCTCACATCAAGATGCAAATGCAAGAACCTTATCATTTCTGATCCAAAATACATCAATAAAAATTGGACTGTTGCTGTCACCATTTCCAATCCCCAGCTGATTCATTTCAATTTTACATTAGGTAGGATGACTATATGGACACCCATGAGATAACAAAATGCAATCCAAGAGCCTGATTGCACTCATTGCACAGCAAGATTGAGGAGATGTAAAATTTAAGATGCACTAAAAACTGAAGCTCAATATTCATGTGAACATAAATTAACTTCAGGAGTCCTTGTTGTTTTCTACAGCAAATATGTTATTTTTCATATTGCCTTAATACGATTAAACTTAAAATGCAGACAGGCACTATTATTTATGACAGGTCTGTAGAGTTCAAAATTCTGGCTGTATTGTGTGAGCACAGGTGAGAAAAATTCTCCTAATCCTGAGAACACTTTCAAGAGCACAATAATGTTTCCCTGTGGTGGGTTGACCCTGGCTGGACACCAGGTGCCCACCAAAGCTGCTCTATCACTCCCCTCCTCAGCTGGAGAGTGGAGAGAAAATATAATGAAAAGCTTGTGGGTCAAGATAAAGACAAGGAGAGATCACTCACCAATTCCCATCATGGGCAAAACAGACTCAATTTGAGGAAAAATTAATTTAATTTATTACCAGTCAAATCAGAGTAGGGTAATGAGAAATAAAACCAAATCTTAAAAAACACCTTCCCCCCATACCTCCCTTCTTCCCGGGCTCAACTCCACTCCCAGTTTTCTCTATCTCCTCCCCTCACAGTGGCGCAGAGGGATGGGGAATGGGGGTTGGGGTCAGTTCATCACATACTGTCTCTGCCACTCCTTCCTCTTCAGGGGCAGGACTCATCACACTCTTCCCCTGCTCAAGCATGGGGTCCCTCCCATGGGAGACAGTCCTTCACAAACTTCTCCTTCTCCACAGGCTGCAGTTCTTCACAAACTGCTCCAGCATGGGTCCCTTCCATGGGGTGCAGACCTTCAGGCACAGACTGCTCCAGCGTGGGTCCCCCGTGGGGTCACAAGCCCTGCCAGAAAACCTGCTCCAGCGTGGGCTCCTTGCTCCACGGGGCCACAGGTCCTGCCAGAAGGCTGCTCCAGCGTGGGCTTCCCACAGGGTCACAGCCTCCTTCAGGCATCCACCTGCTCCAGTGTGGGGTCCTCCCCAGGCTGCAGGTGGATATCTGCTCCACCGTGGACCTCCATGGGCTGCAGGGGGACAGCCTGCCTAACCACGGTCTTCACCACAGGCTGCAGGGGTGCCTGGAGCATCTCCTGCCCCTCCTTCTTCACTGACCTGGGTGTCTGCAGGGCTGTTTCTCTCACATGTTCTCACTCCTCCCTTTAGATGCAGTTTCTGTTGTGCAGCAACTTTTTCCCTTTCTTAAATATGTGATCCTGGAGGTTCTACCACCATCGCTGATGGGCTCAGCCTTGGCCAGTGGTGGGCCCAACTTGGAGCCAGCTGGCATTGGCTCTGTCGGACATCAGGGAAGCTTCTAGCAGCTTCTCATAGAAGCCGCCACCCCACCCCCACCCCCTATCCCCCCAATACCAAAAGCTTGCTATGCAAACCCAATAGATGCCCATTCAGCCCTGGGGAACTTCAGAGACCTTTCTAACATTCTTCCACTACGACCCCCTTTCCCCCTCACTAATTGCATTCTCAAGAAAGCTAATGGGCCCAGCATTCTCTCAGTGGCAGGGACCTCTCGCGTTATGAATCAATACCTTCTAGATAGTGTATTCAAGATGATGTCTTTTTCTTTCTTTTCTCCTACTACACCAATTCCAATTTTTAGACATACTGATAGCTATCATATACACTAATGGCAGAAGAGAGCAAGAGTCTAATCCCACCTTGCAAAGCAATCTTGATTTATCAAGCTTTTACGATCAACAAGAACAAAAAACATTCATTGGGCTAAACCACAGGAGGATGAAAAAAAGTGTCAAGTTTTCAACAATCAGAGATAATGCTGTGAAAAACAATGCATTTCATTTGAAGATATTGCTCTGAGTCCTTTTAATTTGTTGTCTTGTTTTAAGTCTTCAGAGAGAACTGAGTCACATACTTGGTTTGTTTTCAGTAAATATGCAGGCTAAAATCTTCCTTCATCAGATGAAGGAAAAGATTGAGTTTATACAGGAGCTGTGTTCTTAACAGCAAAGCTGCACGCTATTCTGTTTCACAAAGGCGATTCAGTGTTTCCTTTTGTCATATGAAAGAGAGACAAAGGTTCTGAGCTGAAGCTTCTGCTATCAAGAAGGCTTCATGAGAAACAGTTATAGCTTCTCTTTTTTTTCTTCTCTGTTCAAACTGACGAAAGAATAATTTCTGAGGGCAACAGGTTAGTTCATTGTGTCTCTTGCAAAACACACAAAAATAAATCACACAGCACTAACAATGAACTTATTTTACATTATTCTTTAGATTGAATAATTTTATGTTTCTGCAATGAATTTTAGCAAAACCACAAAGCACCATGTTTGAGTTTTAAGGCTATTTGACCTGTCTCCATACTTGTGAAGAAGCATTACTTTATAGTTGCCATGATAAATTCATTTTTATAGAAAAAAGTATGTAGGAAGAGTATGTATAGAATGTTTGAAAACACCACAAATAAACAATGGAAATAGGAATAGTATACGTGTAGCAACTGAATAGAGAATAATCTTTTCTTTATACAAACCTGGAAATTCTGCAAAATATTTTTGATACTGATCTTCAGCAGTAGTACTTTAATCCCGCCCCGCTAATGAAAAGAGCATGATTCACTGCTAATTAGATAAAGGATTTGTAGTGGCGAAAGTGTTCAACTATTTTTCAGTAGTTACGTGAGGGCTATGGCAACAAAGTCAAGCTATTTTTAAGTAGTAAAGTAAAGAAGGATTTAAAATTCAGTTTCTTTAGACTGCCAACCAATGCACTAATCACTCTCACATTGTTTCAAGTGTTAGTGATATATATCTATAAGCATTAAATATAATTAGCATATCTATATCTGTTATGTATTCATATAGTATATTCATATAAAAAGCATTATTTGTAAAATATATACATGCACCAAATTCTCTTGAAAGCTGAATTTCTGAAAGAGTTTAAAAACCAGCAGGAAAACCCAATCTTATAAAGTACAGAAAAATAATATTTTTAAATTGTTTTGTTGTTTTTTTTTTAAACAGGTGATTTATTATTATTTGAAATTATGCCTATATTTGCATGCAGCCTCTGGTCCTGGAAATTGCCACTAAAACTTTAGAAGTTAACTGTATGGAAATGATAACTCCAGCCTAACACCTTAGGTATTATATGTTCACTTGTAAATATTTCTTAACACTGCCACACAAGTTAAAACATAGGATTCCTAGTATTAGACTCATTAACATAGCTCAGCCATGATTACATTTCTCAAACATGGACTTCTACATTATCTAGTAAATCAAAGTACATTTGCCATAATAGAGTTAATCCTTCTAGGTAGATTAAAGCTAGTGCTGTCATGCCTACCAGAGCAACAGTTATTGGTTTAGATATGTAATTAGTTGAAGCTTGCTGTTTAGAGACTGCCATGAACTTTTTTTTCGAAGATGACTTCTGTACTTCTCCAGCCCTAACTTGTGTAAAGCAATAATACTTGTTTAATATGACAAAAGTGAAATACGATTTTAATTGTTTTCAACTTCTAAAATACATCTGTACAGTTGGACTTTATGACAGCACGCTGTGGATAATAAAACAACTCATGGTCAAAGCAACCTATAGTGTTCTAACCCCTTAAGGTATATCCCACAGCATTGTATTCAAATTTCTGAATAATCACTGCAGTATTTCTGAATAATTCAGGTTTTCAAAACTCCTTTAATTAAGCTTTCCACCTCAGAGACTCACATATATTTTCTAAAGTGAAAGCATGCTAAGACTTAATATTCTTTGTGTGTAGGTCCTGACAAAGAGAACTGAATAGCTACTGTGCTAATGGAAACAAAATCTAAATCTTACCTGAGATAACTCATTAGTGTCCACAAGTCCATTGTTGTCTGAATCAAAATAATTAAACATTTGATCTACAAGAAGTTTCTTTAAAGCCATTTTCTCATCAATGGTTTTATCTTTTGATTGTGCAATGTATCTCTGATTTTGTAGATCCAATAACATGTTTTTCACTTGGGTGTATCCAGTAGGTTTGCATTTATCCCCTGAAAAGAAAATACACAACACAAGATTATTTTGAATTTGATTTCTTATTAAGAGTTTAAAAGTAAATTTTTTAAAAAATGGGAAAAGCAGAGAGTATTAACTTCTTATAACGGTACCAACCAGCTTGCTTTATGAGGTACAGAATTTGTTCTGTAGTAGTTTGATCCATACCATTTCCTTGTCTGGTCTTCAAATTAATGTCAAAAAATTATTGCACTTCTAGATACTTTCTGTAGACAAAATTTTCTGCGTATGGAAACTAAGGAAAGTTTTAACAGTTTCCAACCCTGTACTTCTTTAATTTATATCATTCTAGAAAATCTGAAGATTTTTTAAAATGTTACCTTTGGTAAAGCATTTTGTATTAACTTTCATAATGTGAATACTGCAATGTAACACATGCAGCAAAATCTGCAAATATAATAGAAAATGATACATTATAAAGAATATAAAGAATATATTTCATAATATTTGACTTCAGAAAGTAGAAATTACACCTGAGTGCTCATAAGCTAGCTCTACCTTTTCAGTTACTGGACAGACCAAATTTATTTGAACAAGAGAAGGTGGGATTGCCAGAGGAAAAGAAAGGATTTCTTTGACAAGATCTAGTTTATTTAATTTTAAAGTCTTCTATAAAGAGGAAATTGCTACAGCAACTGTCCTATGTATAGTGATTACAGTCACTACTTATTCTAAACCAAGGTACAATGTAGTGTATGTCTGGTATTCTTTTCTATCTGTTGCTGTATAGTTTAAATTGAACAGAGAAACAGTTTAGAAGTTTTTGGTTTTATTAAGATAACCTTAGTATTTCAAATGTTTTTTGATGACTTATGTCAATGTGGACTAGCAAAATACCATGTATCTGTTACAAATTTGTATTTACAGTTAGCTACTACTTAAATTCAAGTAGTGAATTCAAGGCTAGAGCAATACGCTGATTAGCAAAGAAAGCTATGTTCCATTCTTCTTTTTAGATGCTATGATGAAGATACAGTTATTAATGAGGAACAATTATTTACCTCACAGAAACTGCTTAGGAAGTTGCTTTGTTTTGCAAGTGGATCCAATTTAAGAAATGTCTAATTTACATGTATGACACTGGAGTTTATTTTGGTGTATTTAATGGTATATGCATTATTTTGTGACTGTACTACTATGTACATCTCCATCACCATTTCCTAAGGCAGAGAGAGAAAAAACTTCCTAAATGCTTCTCACTATCCTAGCAAGACTCAGATCTAGAAGAGAAGGACTTCTACGATAGAAGTTAAAATGTGGAAGTAAACAAAATATTTTTAGAACTCAAAACCACTCTAGCATTTTTCATTTTTTTTTCTTCTAAAAGCCACTGCCTGTTATGTAGCTATCTGAAAATCCCAACTGAAGTAACAGAAATAAACAAAACCAAGTTGTATTTAACTGGCAGCCTAAGCTACATGTAGTATTTGCATATTTGTGCTCACCTGCCAGAGGCATGGAGATTGAGGACATAAAATTTGTAAGAGTTGAGTTCTATGTGACTGTTTTTTCAGGGGTCTAATGGAAACATGTTTATTCCTTAGCCATTCTGGAGCTGCAGTGAGCAAAGCTTTGCATCTGAATGGATGCAGGCTCCAGGTGGTGGTGAAGGAAGAGAGGACTTAACTTCAATATACTCTAATTCACTTGGGTGAACCCCAAAAGACTGGGCCAGGAAAACAAGTATCATCTTTGTCTCCCCTACACAACTCTTCTGGCTGTGATATCCTCGGAGGGAGACAGTTTGGTTTTACTCTGGTGCAGCTGAAGTCTAACACCATTTTACATTTACTCCTGGTGCGAGGGGAAAGACAAATCCTATTTCTTAGATACTGTGCTGCTCAGACCTAGTTATGTCCAGATTTTATCATCTGTAAATTATTTTTAATCAAACAGTTCTCCTTCTGCAATTCTAAAACTGCAAAGAGATATTTCTACCTTAGAAGTATGCAACACAAGTAAAGCAGTTTATTTCTTAATAATATCTGTTAAATCCTGGATTTGTCACAGTATTTTTGATGAGTCGCTACATGTCTGAGTTAGAAAAAGAAAATGGAAAATTAACAAAAAAGTCACACTGACAATTGTTTTTTTTTCCTTGAGGCACATGACAATGTCTCTCACTTTAATGATTGATCAAGAATTCAATATAGGTTCTCACCTCTACAAAGACAATAATGATGCTAATGTTCATTAGAATATTAAAGATTATTTATTAAATATGGACAACATTTGCATGGGTTGCACAAAGATTTCCACGAGAGATTATACAAAGTAATGTAAATTTAAAGAAAAAAAAAATTATGATCATGAAAAGCATTGTAATAATTAGTTCCATAAACAGAGTTTATGGAAAAAAGTTTTAAAGCAAGTTCAATCACAGTCCAATAAAGACATTTTAATGCACTTTAGATTTAAAGCTTAAGGAATGATGAACTAATGTATTCTCTCACAATACCTATTCAGAGAGAAAAGAAAGAACTACAGCATTTCTTTTTTGTACACTTTCCATTGCATAGCACAAACTTCTGAAACTAGCATAACAGTCATATAAGAGTACTTATATGTTACATGTTTATAAACTATTTTTACATTTTTCCAGAAGGGAAAAATATTTGTACCATTCTTTTTAATATGCAACAGTAAATGCTGCCTAATACAACGTTATCAGAGAGACTGCTCTCGCCACAAGTTTGACTACTTCTTCTTGTAGAAAAACTTCATTCATAATTAAGAATAGAAGGCTGTTAAACTTTTAGTCACACTGTCTGCCTAGTACAGCTACCACAACATCAGTGTCAACAAAATATCTTAAATTACGTTGCATTAGTGTATATACAGTTTATATTACCCCATCAACAAAAGAATAATTTCCTGAAAACAGGTTGCTAAAATGTTATAGGTGTTCTACACTAAGATAACTTTTCATTTTTATTTTTCCTGTTCCTATGATGTCCTTTAGAAATATTTTTAACCTGAAAAGTAGTTCAAACTTATATGTTGTATTAATTACTAACAGAAAATATTAATCTCTTTAATATTAATGAAAATAGAATTAAGGAAAGAAGATGTTAATTATCTAAAAAGAAGCTTTTTTATAGATACTGAAACATTAATCACAATGGCAGTTTGTTGAAAACCAGCTGCGAATAAGGTGAATACAGTTCACAAAATAATTTCATGTCTCTACAACCCATCTTCAGCACATGATCATTTTATACTCAATAATGGTGTTAAAGCCTATCCTCTTTATGGGGTTGTTTTTACCATGTCTGTAAGATAATAGCTGTAATTTGCTCTCAGTGTGTATCTGCTCACTCTACAGATCAACCTGACTGATTATAGTCCCAGCCATGATGGTCCATCGGCTTCTAGTGTATGGTTTTTATGTTTGCTAGAGCCCAGTGTGATTCTTTCAGTGCTTCACTAACTTGTTTGAAAGCTAGTCCTCATGATGAAAATACTGTTAACACCTTGCAGAAAAATCTCTGTTGGCCATCATTTATGGTTTAAAAGAGATGCTATTTCATTTCTCACTTATCTAAATAGGTTAGTCTGATCCATATAAAAGACATCTTTATCAATAGTAGCTTCATACTCCCTGCAACCACACTTTGCCACAGTTCTCTATAATATGAAACTAATACTCCCCTATCCCTTTATCTGAAAAGGATGTCAAGGTCACTGCACATGAGCACATGATTTGCATATAAGGGTGGGGAGAATAATACTCAGGTGTTGAAGCGCATTGGTAGTACTCTGCAGTATCTTAAAATGATGTTACAAAAAAAAAAAAAACCAAAATATTACAAAGAAATGCTTTGGTTTCTGTTGCCCTAGATTTTGGTTTTTTTTTGGTATTGTTTATGACATATCATAGTAAGTAATGCAAAAATAAGCTGAGCTATTTTTTCTTATGACACAGTGCAAAATATATCCATTTGATAAATCTTGGGAGGAGCACAGATGTTCAGGGGTCTGGGTATACAGGGTACACGCTACACACATTGAATGGTTAGTTACCTTTCCTGTTCCTCTACCTTATCATACTCATTAAGAATATCAAACTTCAATGTTTCTGAGAAAAGCTAGGTGATATGCTTAGCTGTTATAACAAAAAATAAGCATGTAAGTAAAAGTAGCTATCACTTGCAAACACTAGTTAAGAAATTGGTGAGAAGAAAGTTTTGTTGTTTTTTTTTTTTTTTCAATTGCAGCAAATAAAAAAAAGAGGACAGAGAGAAAAGTATTGTCTGCTACTTATCGGACATATACTTACATAAGTGCAGGTAACAAACTCTTCAAAAAGAGCCTGAACACTGTATAGCAATTCTACCCCAAAATCTACATGCATTTTTCTTTTCTATTACCACTTTAGTTTAGTTTTCATTATGTTTGGCAAAATAATCTGTTGTAATAGAATTATTATATTTTGGTCTAATACCCACATTTTAAATCTTACTATGCACTCTAACAATAGATTTTAGGCTGGTGACAGATGAACCTTCAGTTTATGATTGAAGTTAATCCCATTTGTGGTAAAACAGGTTTACACAGCTATACTACATTAAAACATTTTCATTTTATACATAATTCAAAGTAGTCTTTACACCAAAGACTCCATGGACTTGAACGTAAGGACAAAAATAATTGATGGATGCAACAGACAGATAAGGGGATCTCAAGGAAACAATGAGACACTGCTAGTCAACACAATGCACAGTTTCATTAACAAATCACCGTCTCATCTCACTGTCATGACTGCCTTTTACTGTAAAATTCGAGGAAATGTGAAGCAGATGTTTAAATTACAAGAATGATGCTCTGTTTCCAGGAGTCGTCCCCCAGACTGGAGTAGCAGCACAGAGAAAAACTTAGAGTTTCTTTATTTATGTCCCAATTTAGTAAGCATTACTTGTGAAATAGTTGTCTCAATGACACACAAATGGTAAATGGGGATTAAGTATGACAACCTTTATAGCGAGGAAAAGTAATTTATGCTTAACGTAATTGAGAAAGACAAACTACTGGGAATATACTACAATTACATTACTTCTGAAAAGACCTACTAAATTCTATATAATTATCTACATACATGAAAGAGTAACCTCCACATTGTGCATAATTTATTAAATTAATTCAGTTTTCTAGTACTTTTTTTTTAATTTGTGAATTAGGCTTCCTACACAAATAAATAGTTAGTTTTATAGTTATAAATAGTTAATTTCTGAAAAATTACTAGAAAACAGTAACAGCAAATTTTGTGCTTTCTTGGTTTTTTTGTTTGATTCATTCATGGAAAGGACCAATTCTACTACACAGCAGATGTTATTAAAAAAAAACAAAACAAACAAAAATCTCTGCTATGATTTATTTTACAAGTCTTATGACATCGTCTGTGCAAACCTAGAAGGTATGCAGAAACTTGGAAGTGACAAAACAAACACACTGGAATCAAAGTGCAATTCTCCGGTCCTGTATCTTGTAACTCCTTAAGTAGTGATAGTCCTAGGGTTTACTTAATTCAAACTCAATAATAGTAGAAAAGTGAAAACACTTGGCTGTTTCCTTCCATTCAGTACAACAGTTTTGCAACTGTATCTCCATTACCTAGGAAACAGCTGAAAGTTAGATTTTGAGTGCTATTGTCCTCCTAGACAGTATTGAATAGATGATATTTGCCCATAACACAGAAAAAAATTGTATTTGACAATTTAAGTCTTACTTAATTTGCAAGAGAAAGATATATATCAAAACTAACTAGTGATTTATGAAAACTTGGCAAATGAATATACACATTATTCTTAATACCAGTAGAAAAATATTAAGGAATCAGCTAAGATAATAGTTTAGAAGTCACTCCTTAAATCCAAATTCAGATATCAGATTTTTGTATTAACATAGTTTTTAGAAAAATACTAGTACACATAGAGAAGGAAAGAAAGAACATATCATTTTAAAAAATGCAATAAAGACAAACCATTTGATTTCTGTTCTCAGTTGTTTCACCACTTTCATGGTTAATACGGGCACTTTAACCTTGCCTTGCCTTAGCATCTCCATCTACATAGCAGCAACAACTCTTATGTCAGAGAGCTATTGAATCATTAATATTTATGGAGTGTCTATCTCCACAAAAGTCATTAGCTGCTGAGATACAATTGGATTCTGAGATATTTTATGATTTTGAGCTGAGTTGTATCTATATAGCACAAATGGTTTCCACAAAGCCACTTTCCTTCAAAATTAAAATAACTTTGGATCTCCCAGAAGCAGCAACTAGTTTTCAGTGGACCATACCACGTATGAACAGTTTTAAGTATTCCGAAACTGATACAAACATAAATCAGATTTTTGAAAATGGAATAGACCTGATAAGCAGCAAGTCTACTGTTAATCTTCTACATGCATTTTTAACATATTCAGAATAATCTAATTAGCCAAAACAATTCACTGCAAAATTACACATTATATTCCATGGAGCACAAATGAAAAATTAATCTAAGATAACATACATATACACACAGACACACAAATATAGATATGCACATACACATTCACGTGCTCATATACATCCCCATACACAGGATGAAGAAGTCACTAGATATATGGTCTGATTTCAATACAATTTCAAACATAACACAAGAGATAACTTGAAGGTCTTCATCGATTTAGTTATTTTTCAAGATCCAGTCTCTATAGATGAACCATGAAAGTTGTAATCTTACTTGTAGCCCTAACAGATAAAGGAACATTTGAAACCACCAAAATTGCTTAGGTTTCTCTGAAAGAAACTTCATGTTCAGATATCATTTCATAATATCATATTTTCCAAAACTAGAGCTCAACAATTTTGACCCTTATTCTCTGCTTTTCTCACTGAAGCTCTGGAACTGCACTTGGAGAGAAGCAATCTCATTTGTACACAGATCTGACTTTTGATCTATGGTCCAGAAGTTGAGGGGGGTGGAAAGGAGAGCTTTACACTCAAAACTAGTATTTTTCAATAAAAATTCCTGGATAAATAGGGATTTACATCAAAAATTTTCCCTGTTGCAGCTATGTTTTCAATAAAAGGTGAGAATTTTCTACCATTTTTTAAAAACATGGGAGTTTAGGTCTGCAAATCTTGGCCCTGCAGCTGCTCAGCTTTACATACTCAGTGCCCCCCCCCCAAAAAAAATAATTGACACTTTGAATCTCTCTGGGTTTGGCTTTTGGTTTTTTGTTTGGGTTTTTTTAGCTAATTTATACAGCACTCAATCAGCACATGGGCTGCTTTATGTCTTATTTTGTAGCATCCATACTTTCCAAAGTTTTATAAACCTAAATTATCTAAACCTAGATTTAGCATTACTGTCAAAGTTAGATACTTGGGTGTTAATGACTTCAGTTCTTCTGTGTAAATAGGTCTAAGTAGCTACAAGAATTGTTAAGAATTTTCAACGCAGTGTTGTCTATTTATATGCAATATTCATATAAAAATACCTCCCATATACATAAGCACCCTACTATCCAGACACACGCACACAAATATGAAATCTTAAAGTTATTTCTGCCATTGTCCTTAGGCAAATACTTCTAAGTGATTACCACAGCTAGTATATAAAATAGAATTGAAGCTAGCTTTCCAAAGCTTTAGTTCCACTTTGTAAATAAGGAATAATGCTGTACTTGTTGAAATGCTCTTAACTATTCTGATCTTTCAAAACTATAAATCGTAAGACAGAATTCATAATTTTACTTAATTACACATATCTGTACAAGTCTAGTGTCTGGTCTTATCTGGAGACATTTATAAACAGTTTTTCAGTGCTTGAGCAATGAATAATTCAGATAAATTGCTCACATTTTCCTTAAAGATATACTGCTTAGGTTAAATACCATTAGAAGCTGAATTACCTTTGCATTAAGAAAATAGAAAAACAGGTAATACTATTTCAGGGGTTGTTTGGGGTTTTTTTCCAAGACTAGTTAGAACAAATGTCACATGGAGTGAGAAAGATTAATCAAAAAATAACTAGGAAACAAAGAAAGGCACCAAAATCAGCATTTGGGGTAGTGGTGTTGGGGGAGGACTTCTACTTGTTAATGCAGTGTGGTTAACATATCACAGATCTCTTGACAGAAGAAAATAGGTCATATAAACTTTCACCTTCAAGATGACATTTGAAGGCTATAGGAGGTTGACAATAATGATCAAAACATCATTTTCCACATCTGATAAAATACTGAATGTTGGGTCGTTTGGACTGCATGTTACGATCAGAAACACCATAAGCAGAATTAGTATATAACTGGCAAATGCAAAACTCTTCTACAGGATTGACCCTGCCTTCAAACAACTGATAAATCCACACCGATTTCAAGCAGTGATATCACTTGTCAAAATTTCTTGATGTCTCAGATGCTTACCTCAGAGTATTGTACCATAAAAAAGGAGATGAAAATGAGCACATTAAAAATTGTGCCCAATTTTCCAAACATATCAGATTATATCAGATGTTATTCTTCTTTTCCCAACATGTGTTGAAGAGATTACCTATTCTCTGATTTTTTTTCTTGTATCCATCTCAAGCTTTCAGATCAGTTTTGCTATTTGTCCCATACAAGAAAAAAAAAACCCTTCAATTTCATAAGTAAAAATTTGTATACAACATCAATAAGAAGATAATCTGGACTTCCTTGACCTTCCTACCTTATTAAAAGAAAAACTGAGAGAGAAAAAGAGAAAAGCAGTGTGCTCCAGAGGAAGGCGTTGCTAAAAATGAAGGTTGAGACAGGAGTTTAATGCGGCATTTTGTTTTCCACTCTAGTGGAGTTAACCCAACCATTGCTGTTAGTATCCCAAATCCAGCAGGGAAATACCTATGGGATGTAAGCTTAGCCATAAATCTATGTAGAGTTCTGCTTTTGCTTCTCAGAAAAAGTTACTGAAATAGATGAAACGTCTTATATTAAGTCACAATCTTCCTTTTCCCAAGGGCTCCCTAGAGATGTGGAGTATTTACAGGTTTATGAAGGTGAAGTCTCAAGACTAGGTTAAGCCTAACTGAAACAGCACTACAGTTAAAAAGGACAGTCCTGTTGCTCAAATTCTATTTCTTCCCCTCCATCGCATATTCCCACCACTTACTTTATTTCACCTTTAGCAGAGTTGGCTTTTGGTGCTAATTACAGAAGTTGTTACATTCAGCCTTTTGCTATATGAAAAAGAGAATTAGCTCTCCATGTGTGCATATATATAGAACCAAAAATTTACTGTTATTCCAATTAATATTTTATGCAGTCTATCAGCCCAATTTATTTAATTAATTCAGAAAAGCCTCAACAACACACGTAAAATTACTTTTAAAACCTTCCTTGTATCGTCTTGAAATATCTATCTTATGCTTACCCTTGCAGTTTTTCTCTGGGTACTAATGTTTCAATCTTTTCCTCAGGAAGAGTGCAGGTGTTCTGGGTTTGTGTGGCATGGTTTTGGGTAGCGGGGGAAGGGCTGCAGGGGTGGCTCCTGTGAGAAGCTGGTAGAAGCTTCCCCAGCTCCAAGTCAGACCCGCATCTGGCCCAGGCCGAGCCCATCAGGGATGGTGGTAGCACCTCTGGGAGAACATATCTAAGAAGGGGAACCGGCAGTGAGTAGGGGGATTGGAATGTGAGAGGAACCCCTCTGCAGACACCGAGGTCAGTGAGGAAGGAGGGGAAGAGGTGCGCCGGAGGAGGGGATGGCCCTGCAGCCCGTGGTGAGACGCAAGGCTGTGTCCCCCCAGCCCACGGAGGGGAGTGGGGGAGCAGATGCCCACCTGCAGCCTGGGGAGAGAGGAGCCCACGCTGGAGCAGGGGGACGCCCCCCATGATGGCCGTGACTCCATGGGAAAGCCTGCACTGCAGCAGTCTGTGACTGAAAGACTGCGGCCGCGGAAAGAGCCCATGCCAAGGAAGTTCCATGGAGAATTGTCTCCCGGGAGAGGGACCTCACGCTGGAGCAGGGGAAGAGTGAGGAGTCCTCCCCCTGAGGAGGAAGGAGCAGCAGAGACAAGGTGTGACGAACTGACCCCAACCCCGATTCCCCGTCCCCTCGCGCCGCTGGGGAGGAGGAGGTAGAGAAAACCGGGAGTGGGGTTGAGCCAGGAAGGAGGGAGGGGTGGGGTGAAGGTGTTTTAAGATTTGGGTTTACTTCTCATTATCCTTGTTTTGATTTGACTTTTAGTAAATTAAATTGATTTTGTTTCTTCCCCAAGCTGAGCCTGTCTTTTGCCTGTGACCATAAGTGGTGAGTGATCCCTCCATGTCCCTGTCTCGACACACGAGCTTTTCATTTGTTCCTTCTCATCTCACCAGGACCGTGAGGGGAAGGAGTGAGGGAGTGGCTTCGTGGTGCTTTGTTTCCAGCTGGGCTTAAACCACGACAGGGAGGGAAAAGACCATAAGGAGTCAAAAGCATCCCGAGATCATCATCAAGAGAAATATGAGGGTATGGTGAGAGATTCTTCCCCTCAGTCTCAGCATCTGCTTGGGTTAGTTTTTTAAGTGTCACTATCTGAACCTGCTTCTTTTTGGTAGCAAGGTTAAGTAAGAAAATGAAAAAATCTTCCCCCAACCTCAGCTGAAATAAAAGGCTATTATTTGTTAAGCATAAATTATCCATAAATGGTTTTGTGAGAGCTTGAGGTAAACAGGGTAGGCAATAGTCATTTGACTACCAGGCAATTTATGAAACCAGTAAAATCAGCTCAGGCCAAGGCAAGATCAGGCAAGTCCTGAGACCCTCTACACTGTCAGGTCAATACAAAGGGTTTTGTGTGTGGTTTTGTTTCGGGGTTTTTTTAACCAGGAGGAAGGAAAAAAAAAAAAGAAAGAAAAAAAATCACATTCTACAGGGCTATTCATCTTTGAGGCACAATTACAGTATAAGCTAAAGCAATTCAGAGAAATCTGAGCTACAGTAGACCAAGGTCAGTAATCATACATGATGAAACTTGATTTTAGGTGGCCAAAGGAAGAGACATAAACAGTGCTTCCCAGGTTAGGCATCACAGTTCTGTACTTGTTCTCTGCTTTCTCAATTCTTCCCACAGAGACACAAGGGAATATGCTGGTTTGGCAATAGAAGGAGGAAAATAAGATTTATAAATTGAAACTCAGGTAAAGGAGTATGCAGTTTGCCTTTGAACCCACACCAGAATGTAACCTAACTATACTGGTCTGACAGCAGCAGAAGCATGTGATCAGGCTGGTAAGTCTTGACAACTTTATGTATCATTTCCAGGTTAAGTGTTTCTCTACTGTATTTACTGTAGGCTTGAAATGGTATTTTGACGTTTAAACAAATTTTGAAAACTGATCAGTTATGGTTGGGAAGATGATGTCAAAAGGATTTTACTGAAATCAGAAACCTTGCAGCCCCATTTATTTTAACGTTACCAGGTCATTTACTATGATTTAAATTTCTACATGCTTAACTAATTCACTGTTCCAGAGAGAAAGAAATGTGATGTAGGAAAAGACGGCATTGTACTATGAAGATAGAAACCAGTATCTCCCTTAGCTATGCATGAACGGCTTAAATACTGTAAACATGGCTGCTTGCATTTTATAATGACACATCACAGGTCTTGCAATATTATTACCTTCGCCTCATCCATCATGTAAAGTACTGTGACAATCATACATTGGTAATACCCACTGGGAAGGTTTTATATTAAAAACTCCATATTCTTTTAACAATAATTTGGCATCACACACACTTATATCTCATTTTTGCTCATGCTAATCCTTGAAGTTAGAGTTGTGTAAATCAATGCAAGAGAAAAGCTAGGCCTACGTAACCTCACTTTCACTTACTTTTAGAGATGCAGTGTGTATCTTGCAAAGTTGTGGGATTGTACATAAATGTATTTTGACCAGTCATCCCTAAACAGAATTTGGATCATTATTTCCTTTCATAGACAGTCAGCAAAAAGGCTACCTAGAGAGAATAGATAAATGATTATATTCTAGTATAGAATATATTATATTCTACAGCCTTGTATCTTTATTCCTCATCTGTGGTTTGATGCAGAAAGACATTAAAAAAATTAGACTCTTCAGCTTTTCAGCAATTGCAATGAAATTCATAGCTTGCTTTTCTTACAACTGAAGCTTTGCTTTTAAGTGTTTTGTTCAGCACTTAACCTTCAGCAGAAAATGTCCTTATTCGTATAGACTTCCATATTTAAAAAGTAGTTTCATTTCTATTCAGTTTTTCATATTGATTCTGGGTTTCTAGATACAATCCTTCACATACGTAAAAAAGAAATGCCTAATGATTATCACTAACTTATGACACTGATCTCTCTCAAACTGGGGAACACCTTATTCAGATTGAACTTTGCCAAAATTTAAACCAGAAATTAAAGCCATCTCTTCCATTACCATTTAGGGAAGAAATGGTATAATTAGACAAGGCTTACTTTAAAAACAATGGTTTTGGTTCATTAAAAAGAAAAACAAAGAACAACAACAAAAACAACCCAAACAAAAACAAAACCAAACCCAAAACCCAAACAAAACCAAAACCCACCAAAACACAACCACCACCAAAAAAAAAAAAAAAAGAAAAAACCAGGCAAGAAAACTGAGCCAGTAAAGCTGAAATTTTACTTAAACTTCAGCATTTTATAATTGTATATAAAGTAAGGCTAAAGCCCAAAATTTACATTCCCAGCTTTCTATCACACTATATTTCTAACCTTTCTAACCTAAGACTGTATCCATATCACAATGTAAAAGTCTAGCAAAAATTACATGCATATGCATTTTTGGAAAAATATTTGTAACAAGCTTAAAACAAAACATATAAAGAGCACAGAATTTCTACTCCAAGAGAGGAAGTATATACACACATCCCTATAAAAACACCAAAAGGATGCACATATACAGCAACTGAAAATATGTATTCAATTATTAAGCTTGATTTTTTCTATTTTTTAAAAAATCCATAGTTAGAAAGTTAGGACAGAAAATTGCTGAAATTTGGTGTCATGTAATGCTAACTCAGCGGCTTTATTTTTTGCCAGAAATTGTATGATACAAATTTTCATAAGAATTAGAGAATTTTCACATTTCTCCATCCATCATCTCACTTCTCAGAATCAGTAGGGTTTTCTTAGGTTTGCTATAATTTTTTTCTGAGGTAATGCAACTTGAATTAGAAATACATTACTTCCAGTTCATTTTCCCTACCTAAGAAACTATTTGTTCTAGGAACTTCCAGAGTGTATTGTCACACCTTCACTTCAGTCATTTAAGTAACAGCCTCTGAATAGTTGAGTTCCTATGGCATAAAGAAAGTACCGGAAATTCTACCACACTCAACTCTCCTGAAAAGCCAAGACACTTTTTCTACAATTTTTATACAATTGTGTCGTGTGCAATGTACGTGATAGAGCTTAACGACTCAGGTTCCATAAAAAATACTTTTCAATAATGTATGTCTACACTCTGCAGAAGTTACTATGGTTTATTTCATAGTAGTAGTTCATACAGCAGATGTATTTCAGCTGATATTTAGAGAGAAGATATTAAAGAAGGCAACCTGGTTGAATTTGGTCTTGATATGCTTCAATTTACCTACTGAAGTGATTTATATATAATCCTACTTTAAGACAAGTTTTGAAGATACAGAAAGTATTTCCTTCCTCAGAGTTTTTGAAAAAGTAAACATTTAAGTTAATATGAAGTCAAACAAAAAAATTTCCATTCAAAAGCAAGCATAATAAAATTAGTTAATAACTAGAAATCTACCTTACCTTTTCTGCAGGTAAACAGTTTCTCTTCTGCCTCTTACAGATATTACTGATCTTTAATTCTTTTCTTTACAGGCACATATCAGAACTGAAATTTTATATTAAATGAAATTTCAAATTGTCACCTAAACAAATGACCCTGTGACAACTTCAGCTATAAGAATTCCACACATTTAGGGAAAAAAACAAACCAAACCAAACCACCAACACAAAACCCCCTCACCAACAACTAGTTCTGCATTCTCCATTGGTAAGAAAATTATCTTTATTTAGGAGATATGAAACAAAAGCAATCTGAAGTTAACAAGAATCCAGCAAAATTTCCTAGCATTTTAAGATCTTCTCTGCTTTTCATGTCATCATTTTACTTGATTAAAGTAGAATGAAGGGGATTGATTTTTTTGGGGTCCTAATTCTGATTTCCATTTATTATAATCTTTTTGCTTTCTCTTTGTGATGTTGCATAGTGTTTTGTTACTAATTTAATGCAGCTGCCTTCCAACCCCAGTGATGACTGTCTCCTAACCATAACTCAAGACAAGTGCCAGACATACCAAGGTGTCTATACAAAAAGTACTATATGCGTGTCAATCATTACTATTAAGATAGCCAAAAGAAAGTTATATGCAGGCCAGCTTTTCCATCTGAACCAAAGTGAACACATTTAAATATGTTATTTCAGAATTAACTTAATTTTGCTGATGGATTCTGACATCTGTCAGTGTATGCACCAAACAGAGCTAATTTTCAAAGTAAGCATGGAACGAAATTACAATTTGAATAGTTTTAATGATCTGCAATCATATTTCTTTCCTGGAACAACACTTTGTTTTGTTTTGTTTTAAACAGCAAAAGTCTCTGACTTACTCATCATAAGTTTTTAGGATAAAAATAGATATTTTAAAAAAATCAAGCTATACCTCTTACTAAATGACAACAGCTGACTTGAAAGACCATTTTTGGGTAAAAATACCATACAACAATTCTGGTCACAATTTTTAGATGTTAAAAACATATTCCAGCTCTGTATTATTTCATGTTAATAAAAAGTGGAAAGCTTTCATAAAATTTTTATTACTCTGCCAATCTAAATGAAATATGTCTTTGATAATGTTAAAATTTACTTATGCTTGTATTGCCTGAATGTTGTAGTTAATGGCTTGTTCTTGAGACCGTTTTAGGGATCACCGAGCACAGTGCTAAGAGATTATGGAAGCTTGTCTTTGTATTACCTAACACTTACATATTGTTTTCTGAACAGGTATATTTGTAGTTACTGTATTTTATACAAAGAATCTGAAATAGGTGGTTTGGTTTATCTATGTAAACATGACACTGAACACAAGATAACATCTAACACTAAAACAAGGACTTTCAACCTGTTTACTAATATGGGCCACACAACAATTTTAGGTCCATCTATCCTCTCACAAAAGATTGTGGCAAAGATGAGTTTTAATTCCATGAACCTCCTCTTCACAGATAAATGAAGGGAGGTGGTGTAAGATTTCAAAATATTGAACCTGCAACTGGATACAATTCTTGTCCATTTATAGATTAATTATACCCATATCTGCCATTTCTATTCTTATCTATACATCAGTTACCATTTAAAACTAATTTTCAGATTTTTACTGGTACAAAACAGCTTTAACATCTTCTAGCAGGTTTTGAGAGTTTTGAGAATTTGACATAGTGACAGGATCCAGAGTCAGCTGAAGGCCTGAGATGGAACTCCTCCTTTCAAAGCTTTCATTTTAAAGTAAATAGGCTTCCAGTCTCTAAAACCAAATACTGCATGAGAAAAAGGCAACATTATAGGTTGCCTTTTGGGGTATTCCTCCTTAGGGGAATTCTAATCTCAAACCATGCTAAAATGCTCTGCCCCACAGAAGTTGCTTTATTTTGTGAAGCTTCTGCACAGTCCTGAAGCCATACAGGCTCAGCTGGTCTCTGGAGAAGGAGCCATGTTCTCCCTCCACAAAGTTTTACCTGGTCAGAGTGCAAATGCCAAGACAATGTACAGCAAGAGCAGAGAAGCTTTCAGTGACTGAATTATATTAAAATTTGCAAATTGAAGAGACCCTTAACTGTAAAAGAAAATCCTACATATTTGTTAAGAAAAAAAATGTGTGTATGTTTAATAATAACATTTAATATATCTGATAAATCTCTAAAATAATAAATTAGGAAAACCAGGGTCGGTTTTTCCTCAAAACTATGCAAGCAATCATTATATTCAAATGCTTCCTTAATATAATGGAAAAACTAATTTTCAAAATACCTTACTTTATCATCAGATATGATATATTATTTTAGAGTAAAATCAGTTCCAGTTTCAAATGTAATATTGCAGTTACCTGTGTTAACAAAGACCAGTAGAAGCTGTGCTGGTTAACAGAACTACAACAGCAGTAAAGTAATGCGAGATGAGAGGCCTGGATGACAGAAGCTCCAAGCACAAATTTACTGTGAAAACATATTTGCTTTTGCTTGAATTTTCAGACTGCTAAATGACAGAAACAAATGTCAAACAAGTTCAAAAATGAGAGTAGATAGATTAAACAATAACTGCCATTAAAAAGTCAGCCCCTGCCATGTGATATTGCTGTTACCATTCTAGAGAAAATATGATGTTGGGAAATTATGTCAGAAACAGAGCATGTATACGAGTATGCATACTTATGTGCACTAAAAATAATAAAGCAACAGCTAAGTTCATTTGTAAATAATGTATCAGATAAGTGTTTGTTCAAAGCATTTAGTATTTTGAAAAGTGTCAATTACCCAGTTAAGAATGGGAAAATAATAACTGTATAAGACTGCTTAAGATAACTACACTCATAGCAGAACAATTTTAGCTGCTATTACTTTTTTTTTGTTTCAGAAAAACAGGAATAAGTGGGAACACTACAATGAAGTACTAGCAGTTGCATAGAAATAATTGTAGTTGTAGTTATAAATAACAATTATCCTCAGTTCTTATTTTTGTACTAAATAGCAACCTACAAACAAACTATATATAACTTTCATCTTGATTGGTTGCTTGAAATAGCAGGCACAGATTTGATTTAGATTATATTGCCTCCATTTTAATTTCTTATACTAAACAACACTGTGACAAAGAAATTAATATTTTGATGAAGATATTTCCTTTTCATACATGAGAGAAAAATATATAGATACAATTGTACCACTATTATCAGATCACCTAGTGGGTTTGGTCAAACTATTCTATTTTTGCAAACTCATTCTAATTCAAAATTAAAGTATAAGGAATTCACAGAAAACCCATGTACTGTCTAAAACCACACTTTATAGGCACTGAAAAATGGTGATAAAATCTCTGATGATTCAGTATGACTGAATTTTGCATACTAGGACAAGACTTTTATTTGAAGTTAATTTCCTCACTAATCAGACAGCCAAAGTGCCTTTTCAAAAATCCCTTTCTGGAAATAGAAAGCATGTATTAACTACTACTAGTCTTGAAGTCTTCTAATTCTAGTATCCATAGGCATGCAAAACTGATTTTCTAATTCTAATATCCATAGGCATACAAAACTGATTTTAAA
Source organism: Haliaeetus albicilla (assembly GCF_947461875.1). NCBI lineage: Eukaryota > Metazoa > Chordata > Aves > Accipitriformes > Accipitridae > Haliaeetus > Haliaeetus albicilla. The sequence goes on from NC_091483.1 coordinate 39,755,725, forward strand.
GACTGAAGTCTTTAGAAAAAGCAGCACATTGGAAAGAAAATTGTGCTGTGATATGTACCCCACCGTGTGAAGGGATGACACTCTTCATTTAATGCTTTGTAAGTTTGAGCAGGTTTAACCTAAATTTGCCTCTAGACCTTGACTGAAAAGGGAAGAGGAGGAAAGAAGGCGGAAAAGAGCTTCATATTACCCTAATTCCAAGATTACTTTCAGGTTAGGTAGTTTTCAGAGTCTCTACCACTGACAGGTAACCAGAACTTAGCCTGTTATCAAACTCTGAGACTGAATTCTACCATTTACAAACAAGGGGTTCCACAACATTCATGTGGTAGAGGCAAGGAATATTATTTTTGTTGTTATGATTATGATTATAATTATTATTACTATTACTACTATCCCTGCCCTGAGAAAAGAGTGGGATTAAAGCACTACATAGATTTGCTTTGCAAGACTAAATTTGTTTGAGACAGTTTCAGTTGCTTAGACTGTGCATTATGTGTTCAGTGCCCCTTGAAAAAGCTGGACTTCCTGCTTGTTAGTTTGGAAACTAATACACTGCAGGCTTTCCAGACAGAGTCACTCCACAAATAATCTTGAGAATGAAACTCAATCTTCTTTTCTTTCTTCTACCCTCCCTAGCTAGTAAAGGGGGAGTGGGGCGGGTGGACATAAAACTGTCTTTCAGAAAGAATAAAATAACCCTGAATTTATATAAAGATGAAGATGTTAAAAGCCAGTGGTATTACTGCTCTGTTTCTTTTTCTAGAGTTGTAAGTATGAACATTCTTCGCATCCGGGTTGGCAGGGGAATGTTCCTAGGGTTTTTTGTTGTTGCTGTTGTTTTAAAGGAAAACAGGAATACAAAAATTCTCACTTCAGCACTTCTCAGAAATTCATTACTCTGCCATTAGATGTATTGGCAGGAAATAAAATGAACAGCATTCAGATACAGATTTTCACCTTTATAAATTAATAAGCTTATTTCACCTTCTAACTTCACCCACTCTGTTGTTGGAAGAGATAGTCAAGATCCTTTACCAAATATTCAAAATATGTATTTGAAGTCCCAAGCAGATTGTAAATGTTAAGAAGATTTAATTACCAGTAACCAGAATCCTCTCAGATGCAAAGTCCACATGTGCTTTGTCACTCCTACAATGAGTTAAGAAAATTTTTTTGGCCTTGTAATAAATAGGCCAAAATATCACTGTGTAAATTGGAACACGATCCCTTGTGCATATACTGCATATAACATATCACTGGATTGGACTGAAAAGGAAAAGAATGGGAAGCGAGTACACATGACATGCAGTTCTTTAAGAACTCCCCTTTTGTTACAATAGAATCATAGAATGGTTTGGTTTGGAAGGGACCTTAAAGACCATCTAGTTCCAATCCCCCTGCCACAGGCAGGGACACCTTCCACTAGACCAGGTTGCTCAAAGCCCCATCCAGCCTGGCCTCGAACACTTCCAGGGATGTGGCATCCACAGCGTCTCTGGGCAACCTTTTCCAGTGCCTCACCACCCTCACAGTAAAGAATTTCTTCCTAATATCTAATTCAAATCTACCCTCTTTCAGTTTAAAGCCATTACCCCTTGTCCGGTCACTACATGCCCTTGTAAAAAGTCCCTCTCCAGCTTTCCTGTAGGCCCTCTGTATGTACTGGAAGGCTGCTATAAGGTCTCCCCAGAGCCTTCTCTGCTCCAGGCTCAACAACCCCAACTCTCTCAGCCTGTCCTCATAGGAGAGGTACTCCAGCCCTTTGATCATCTTTGCGGCTCTCCTCTGGACTCACTCCAACAGGTCCATGTCCTTCTTATGTTGGGGGCCTGAGAGGTGAATGCAGTACTCCAGGTGGGGTCTCACCAGAGCGGAGCAGAGGGGCAGAATCACTTCCCTCAACCTGCTGGTCTTTTGATGCAGTGCCCTAGTCCTCTCCTCAGGGCTGCTCTCAATCCACTCATTCCCCAGCCTGTATTTGTGTTTCCTTAAAACTCTAAGGAACAGTCACCACATCAATTCAAAACTTTAGTGACTCCAAGCAATGCCCTGACCACTTAAAATTACTTTGAGTCCTTCCTGTGAATAAGGATCTTTGTTAAAGGCTGTCAACCATAGCTAATTCAGCAAGGGTACACTGCTGTGTGAGAGTAAACAGAAACAGCAAGAAACCATGATACACATCTCCAAGAAAGGAATGTTCTAGTTACATTTGTAGGTCAGCTGAAATGTGTTATAAGCCTTCAAGGTAGTTCCATCCTTTCTGACTCGTAAGAGGTTTCAATGCAATCTGTTATTCTTCAAAAATCCACCAAGACAAATGGTCAAGAATTTTGGGACTGGATTTGAGATATAACGCTTGATACACAGCCAGCTTCATAGAGTCACAAGTCCTTCTGAAAAAAGTATCAGTAATACGAGAAGACATATTACTAAAGGTGGAAATTGTTTACTAAATTCGAACCTATTACCTAGGCCAAACACAGTGCTTGCATTTATTCCAAAGAGATGTTGGTGTGAAGGGGCTTCTTCTTGAAGGCCATTTCAACTTTAAGAGTAACCTAAAGCATGAAGAGGGAGATTTAAAGAAGTAACTTATGTCGAAGTACTTATTTGCCTAGGCAGATACTCAATTCTCCATTTAACTTCTCAGTTTAAATGTACAAAGTCTGCAGTACTTTTTTAATCCTCTTGAAGAATGCTTTAAATTCATTTGGATATAGTATGTATCACCAGAGACAGAGAGGGGTGCCCCCAACTCTAACCTGTTCTAAGTAATAGAGAAATGATCTCATGAAGAGGACACTTTGCCTTAATGGCCTTAATTCTCACGTTAAGTAAACTAGTGTGTGCCAGAGAAGTGAATTACAGTCCACTCTCAGTCTGTACTCCTGATGATAAAGCTGAGCTGACCTTAAAGAAGGTGAAGACAGCCTTCCTGGGCCTGAATGAGTGCCCGGGCTTCAGAGATAGCCCTGCAGCATCTTGGCTGACTCAGTCTCAGATACTGAACAGGTGCCAGAGGGCACCAAGAACTTGAAGAAAAGGAACTGGAAAAGAAAATCTATTTCAGGAAAGATTTAAATGTGAAAGACCTGATACTAAAGTGTACTCAGAAAAGTGAGATCACCTCAACAAATCATGTTTCTTAACAAGGCAGATGGTGATAACCATGGCATGGGCACTGATGTTTCTGATGCTAAAGTTATCTTACCCATTCATTGGCTTCTTGTTTTCACAGTGGAAGCTTCTGATTACAAGCCAGAATCTTGGGTGCATTTCAGGTGCTGAGAGCAGCCACTCTGGCTATAAACTGAGAAACCAATCTATATTCTAACTGGGCATGATTTTCTAGGTTCCCAACTTCTGACAGTTCTCAGGGACTATGAAAAAGACGGTTTAAAAAAAACCAAACCCTCAGCAGAATACGTTTACAAGTGCAATGTGCCAGGTGTGTTATGAACAATAGCCCAAGCAATTTCAGAGCTGTGAAGGTCACAGGCAGATGAAGAAATTTGTTATCCCATTTTTTTTTTTCCCCAGGGCAAAGAGAAACCAAACATGTAAAAAGAAAATTGTAACAGTAAGAACAAATATTTTAAAAGTAGGTCTCATTAAAAAAAAAATTATTTTATATGAATATTTTAAATCGGGACAGGAAGACAGAATGAAGGATGCGGAGAGACACGCTGACTTCTTTATCCATGCGTGATCACAAACACGAGCAATAGATACTGCTGAAGCCAAAACACTTATCAGTAGCAAACATTTCTGGCATCTAGCATTTCAACATATACATGAACTATTCTTAAAAGTAAGTATATACTGCAATTCTTGCCGAACAAAACACTACAATTGTTTTGCTACAAAGCTTCTTGCAAAGGGTCAAATACAGGAATCTAAACTCAACTCTGATCATTAACTAGCTTTATGGTGTATATCTCAGCAAAAGAGCTGAGGAACACTCAGAAACTCTTCCCAGCAGAAAATCTTCCAGTTTAATGTTCATAAGTGGCTACATATTTAGGCATGCCACATGCTGCCATGGTGTGACCTTACGGAATAGAGTCTGCAGTCAATATTTTCCTTCAAAGCTAGTTCTCATCACACAATACTGATGATGACTTTTTTGCCAAAGGTAGTCCTCTAAGCAGAATTTCACCAGGCATAATACAATATAACCATTTCTTGGTGTGTGTTATGATATTGTCAGACATGAAGAAAAATATTTTGTCAGAACAGAAATATTTGGTCAGCAACAAGAACTGGCTGTTTAAATGTCAGCCTTCAAAACAGTTCTGGTTTCTGTTATTGTACTTTTTCCATCTGACACTAAAATCAGGTCCAATTTATTTAGATTATTATTTGTTCAATGCTAAAAAAAAAAAAGTCATGCTCAGCAAATATGTTACCTTTTCAGAAGAACTTATATCCCAAAGGCAAATACACAGAATACAATCACACATCTCTTTCCCTTACACCATTCTATTTCTCTAGCACTAAATTTTCCTTGACAGTTTCTGACTCGTTATACAAGTTGTTTTACTCACTATGGTAGAATTAATCATGTTAAAAGCAAAAGAGACTTTGCACTTTTGTATTAGCACTGAATTGCTGGACTATCATAATATTTTGTTCTTCAATTGTGCAATGAAATAATATGCAAAGATTCTCTCAGCAGCACACACTGAACATTTCCACAGATTACAGCAATTGTTCTAGATTATCATCCCCCCACCCCTAAAGCAGAGAGTGATGAGTCTCAATGTGCTTTCCCTGTGGACATAACATTTCTATCAAACAGACGGGTGGATTTCCTCAATCTTTCTAATAAGAATTAATGGAACTTAAAAAAGGATTTATTGACTGATGGCAGATGGCTGAAGGATTTTGCAGAGGTATGACTCATGTAAATTACAACAAAAGCAAATTCAACCTCTTGCTGTGGACAAAAGGTTAGTCCTGCATTAAATTAGGAGCATTCTGCTCAGACGTTAAAAGGAAGTAAACACTTTCTTTTTTACTTTGTCAGACATGACCACGCTAAGACATCAGTGGTTCCTTGATCATCATACATAGTGCAGCCCTACTTTGCATTCTTGGGAAGAAGCCCATAGAAACACTCACGATAAAATATGCTATGCTCAAACTTAAAATAGCTGCTGCCAGTCTATGTACTTTAAATTGTTTCCTGCAGTCCCAGCTCCTCACAAGCTATAGCCTCCTCCATGTCTACTAACGGGTTCCATTGTTTTGTGTTCCTCATGAACAAATGAAAGGTGAGAACAGCTAGAAGGAAACACACAAACAGTAGAGGTTTTTGTTGCAGTGTTACCCCATCTCCCACAGATATGAACTCATATTAATACATATCATACTGGAACAGTTATTATTCACAAGTCTAGGAAAAACTGACTTGCTATCTGTAGATAACGAAGAGCCATTACCTCCCTTTTTCATAGCTGAATGTGGATACCAGTAGATTAATAGAATTCTCTGCCAAAGGTACATATTGCTGCTCCTGAAGCTTCAATGCCATCAGCAACTGCAAAGCTATGGGAAACCACCCAGCAAACTACCTGTTGGCTAACACTGTCCATACAAATGGCACAGTACTGCAGCAAACTGTTCACCCATCCCTGTAAGCCTGTGGAGCTCGCTCTCAGTCCTACATTTTCCTCACTGCTGAAAGTTTTTTGATACTGCTTCCTTTGGGACAGGCATAATACAGGGAATTCTTTGCAGTCACATTATGCTCCTAAGAAATGCCAAAACACAGGTTGCTGAATGATCTTCTGTAGAAGACAAGTATCATATTAGCAGAGAATGTCCAGCCCAGTATTTCAGCTCACAGTTCAGTGTGTTTTATTCCAGAAGATATGTGTTTGTGAACACTGGACCAAGGGAATATGAGATTTGTTTTCTATTTCCATGCCTGTGTAAAATCCAACAGTTCTGGATCTAAAATCTAGGACTGAAAGTATAGAACACAGTTTGGTTTTTATGTTCTCATAATATGTTATTACTATATAGAAAATAGATTTGTTCTTTGATAAAAATTATGTATGGAAAGAAAAGATTATCTCTACAAAGATAAAGAATATTTATACCCCCAAAATCAATTTAAATAGGTTCTATTAAATATCCTAATAATAACAGCTTTTTTCTTCATCCACAAAGGTCTTGATAACCTAAAATAATATTAGGTTACAAGCTCTGAAGCCTCAGAAATTAGACATTAAAAACAATCATTTGTTTATAGGTCCCATTTAATGTTTATATTTCTTGAGTTTAAAAAAAAAAAAAAAAAGGAGCCCTTCTGCTTTACATTGTTGTATTTAAAGAAACTAATCAGAGAATTAATCCCAGTTTCTGGTAAAACAGTAAACCAATTAAAAAATCTTTTGTCAAGACATAATAGTATTTAACCAATATCTGCATTTTAATATAACTTGTCTTTTAATATTTGTCTGACTTCATGATCCATTTCATTTTTAAAAGCACACTGGAAACAGGTTAAGATGATGGTGTTGGGGCACTGATTTGCTGCTTGCTTTTTTTTTTTCTCCAGAACAATAATATAGATATCTGTGCAGTCTATGTGGAATGTGTTTTCTTACTAAGAAAAAAACAAAAAACACCCCATATGTGAACAGTTAAAATATAATTTTAATTACTGGGGCTCTATCTAGATAGTAATATTAGATGCAATTCCAAAACATTAATGGATTTTCATGTTCTAAACTTTAGGTGAAGCTTTCCTAAATCAGCTTTACTCAAGAGAAATTGCAAAACTAATCTTAAAATGACCTCTAAGAATTGTTACCTCATCATACAATATATTTCTGGTAAATCTGTACAACGAGCAAAGCTGTTCCCAAAAATATTCTTTGTAGCTCAAATTATTAATGTACTTGTACGAAACATACATACGTTACCATTCCTATCCAAACCTGTTCAACAATTTAAGAAATAGTACTTGGATTTTATGATTTACTGGCAGATGACTACATTCTGATGAAGAGTGTGCAATTTAGAAAGTAGCCATCCCTGATTTCAAGTGTAATGTGTACTCGGAAACTGTTTTCTTTAGTAATGCAATACATCTGTACTTGAAGAACTTGAATGGCTATATGCACAAGTAAATTGAAGGACATGACCCAGCATGCATCCATTAAAAACAAGATTTATCCAGTTCAATCAATGATAATATTGCTGGTCTACTGAAAATAGTAGAAGTTTTCCTTGGTGTGTTCAGTCTACAAAGCCAACAGGAACTCAACAAACTCATGAAAAGGCAATTAAACTGACCAAAAATACAACCCTATTTTTACTTAACAGTTTAAAGTATTTTAACACAAACATCCATACACACAGAGAGACATTTTAGCTTTGGCAGAAACCACAAGCTTCTACAAACTGAGCCAACCAAATGAAGAAACAGTTTACAGAATTACTTTCAATTCTTAATAGGTCCATGGATAAAACTCGATTAGTGGAGTCAATAATTTGTCACATATGCTTACTGCTGGTAGTTTTCAAAGCTGTTTTCCATGTCCAGTTCTTAGCCCACAGTGAGAGCTACATTATTAGAAAATTATCTGTAGAATTGGTTTGTGAAAACTGTATTAGAAAATTTAAAATTGTGGCTCCCACTAACATGATAAGAAGATACATGTTCCTTATCTCAAGTCTAATTGAATTTCAACCCATTTAAAGGATAAATAATTTCACTCAAAAAAATTTAGACTTTTCTGCTATCTTTCAATTACAGCTAAAACCAAGTCTATACCATTTATTTTGTGTTTACTATGGACTTCAACATTTTAAAAATTAAGAAAATGGGAAATAAAGCAGTTGAAATATTTAATGCTTAATTGGACTTAATGAACTTTAAATTAGTTTTTAAGCAAGTGTGTGTGTGATGCAAACCTGAATTCTGCTCAAGGCTAAAAATACATTTTCATAGAGCATTCATCCTGAATACATCTAACTTATCTTTTGAAAGCTGTGTTAGCATCCTAATGATTTTTTACTATAATAATTCAAATAGATCTCTTATTTCACTTGACTGTTTCCATTTAAAAAAGGCAAGTCCTTCTGTAAATTACTGTTATAAAATATGACAACTAATTGTATTAAATTGTTCTTAGTCTAAACAAGACAAAACACAACATCTAGCTTTCTTCCGTAAGGTAGAATTTTCCTGAAAGTGCCAAATGTAAGATGCAGTACCACTTTATTTTTATAAGGGAGACCAAAAGTTATAAGTACAAGCTAATTCTGTTTAATTTATACATGAACAACTTTGGAAAAAAGTATGATTTGCAGAGTCATTGATTTAAAGAAATTCAATAGAGCAAGTTCACATATTAATTATTTGGAACAGATTAGTTTACGAGCAAGTCATTGGTCATGAAGTTTGGAAAACAAGATGCATAGGACAATGACATGAGGGACAAAAAATATTTTTAAATATAAACCAGGAAAGTGTGATATGAGTTTTTTTAAATCATTCAGCCAAACTATCTATTTAATGCTAGCAAAACCAAGCATAAATTAGCTAAAGTTGCATATAACTCATAATTAATTGTTAATTAATTGTCAGAAAACTTTCAATGCAAACAACTTTTCACTGAAGCTTAGATAGCAAGAACTACAGGGTGTAGTCACGTGTTATTTCAAGAAAGAAATACAACAGTATTTATGGGGAAAAGTAGTTTATCTTGCATTGAATCTTCAGCAAAAATGCTCAATAGATATTTCTACATGCACAGCAATATCCTTTGAACTTTCTTCAGCACCTCCAAACCTCCTGAAAATTTATTTTCACTTTTTTTCCATTCTCATCTCACCTCTCTGGTATTTTGTATTCTCCCCATTACGCTTACTAACATATTCCTCCTCCTTTCAATCTTTATATTAGAATTACATATTAGAATTAAATAGGGTCCACAGTGCGTCTTAAAGAACACTTTGCATTGCATATGCAGATTCCTCATAAGTCAACCCCTTGGCTTGAAATTCAAGATGAGAGTAGATGGATTAGTTCAAAAATTCACATGGATGGAAAAGTTAATCTAGATTCTGGTACTTCAGCTGCTGAAGGAGATTCACATGATGTTAGGAAGAAAGGACACACTACCTTGATCATTTTTGTCTGTCTGTCTCTCACACTGGTGATTACAGTGCTTTGTTCCTGTACTGACACAAACTTTACTTGAAGATTCCTGACTCCTGACTGCTTGCCCTACTCCTGTATTATCCCCACCTCTCTTTCAAATAACTAAGTGTAGGTCTAGGTGGGTCTCTGGAAGTTCAGCCTTTAATGATGCTCTACATAAAGTAAATAGGTGGTTTTGCATTCCAGAAACACTACAAGTACTATATGCAGATTGCTTAGAATTTTCACCCATATTAATTAAGGAAAGAATATTCAAGAAAAAATTTGTCATCTTCATAAAGATTAAGACTATTCAGTACACCAATTATCTGTACACCATCCTCAAATTCCTTGACTGGATTATATAATTAAATATTAAAATGATAGTTGTAGTTACTTTCCTGGTATCCCAGACAACGAGTTTAAGTGCTTTAATGATTTTCTTCCTTATTTGGTAATGGAGACCCATAGAACTTCTGCACGGTATAGATGATCACTCTCCTTTTTAGGCTTTCTCCAGCAGTGATATGGTTTTATTTCAAGCATCACAGTAATCTTTGCAGTTCAGGAAAATGGGCTCTGACTAATTTACCATTTTTAATTTTCTTGGGTTTAATTTTGTGGTTTAAAAGATTTGATGGCATCAATGTTGATTCACATAAAATTCTCATGACTACAAAAATTGATGGGTTTAATCTATCTAGAGTACTGGCTAAACAAAAATAAGAACAGAAAAACATCTGTATTGATTCATACAGATCAGTGTGGCCAGCCTATAATTTTGTCTTGAGACAAACTGGCTGCCTGCCAACCCAAGAAGAGGATAAGAATAGGGCAAACATGTATTTTCTTCTATCTCCCAGCCTACAGTCATTTTCAGATGTTTGCGTAACAACACTGCCTCCCTCTTCTCCTGGCCCCATCTATTCTGCAATGGGTCTTTCCAGTCAGAGGCTACACGGAAGCAGTTTCATACCTGCTGCCCAGCAAAGTCTCTTGAGTATAATTCCAGAGTTAAAATGCTGGAACTAAGAAGAACATGAGAAAAAGACTTAGTTAATGGCACTCTATGTATCTGCAGTGATGGATGCCAGACAAGGGACATCAAGAAGTAGCCTGATTTCTGCCAGTTGCATGTTCTGAAGAAGCTGACATTTTAATCAGTTTCTATTAACTTTATAAAGTTAAATAACATAACTACAAAAAAAAGGAGACAGACTTTGAATCAACAACTACAACAAAATCTTGACTCAATAATCACCACCCCCCCCCCCCCAAAAAAAATACCCTCCTTGGAGTATAAGCAAGCCACCAGCCAATGAAAAACTTGCTATTCCACAGCCTGTAAGCTTAACTCAAGAGGGAAAAGACGGTATGGTTTATCGTACTGGGAAGTACACTGCAGAGAAGTAACTGTGCAAGAGCCCCAAAGAATGCATGATTGCTACTGGAAAAAAAGGCGCATGTGAATGTCATTATGGCATAGCAGTTAGACACTTGTTTAACTAGCAGTCTTTTTGGTAACTTGATTGTATGTCTGATCACAGAATGTTTATTACCACTAAAGTCAGTACAATCCTAGCTCTCAGAGACCATTTTCAGCTGTAAGTATCTCAACTTAATACTTTGTCACCTGCTGAAAGGGATAAGAAATCAATCTCATCTGTACTTAGGACTGTAAAACTACAAAATGGTACCAGTGAATCATGGGTTGTCACCTGCTGACATTTTATTAAAGAAAAAGAAAAGAAAAGAAAACAAACAAAAACAAACAGGTATGTTTGCACTCTTAGAAACTAATGTCAATGTCACTGTGGACCTGTAGAGAGATTAAAGAGCAACAGATAAGGCAACAGAAAAAAAACTAGATGCAATTTTTGGTTTAGGAACTACCATTTCTTTCTGAAAATCAGTTATTTGAGAGAGCTGCATGTTGTAAACATATAGGAAGCATCTTTCCAGAGATAAAAACCATTTTGTTCTGAAGTCCAAGAAAATATTTTTGTTTTGCTTTATGTCATTAAGTCCAGATGTACTGCGCCATCATGAAGGCTCAGCAAAATTTATGAATTATACCCTGACAATAGCAGTACTGGTAACTCAGCTAGATCTGCATATGCCTTTGACATATGCAGAGACCAACTCAATATTCCCAATATTCTCAATATTCAGTTTAGTTAGATTTTTATGAAGTACTTTATATGCTGTATTGGGCTACTTTAAATGCCTATAATGAGTGTCTTCAAAGGCTTTAGCATGAAATAGAACAACTGAAACTCTGCAGGATCAGCAATAGGAAAAAGGACACAAACTCCACAACTTTCTTTTACTTACAATTCAGAAAAGTTAAAGGAATACTGCCTCTAAGCTTATAGGAAGAAAAAAAACCCATATGCTTACAACATGCAAATTACTCTGGTATCTGAATGGCTTTTTAATTATACTATGAGGCCTCTCTGCTCAACAGTGCTGACAGTATTTGTGTCCTCCTCTTTTGCATTTTTCTCTTACAACAGAAGTGAACTGAATAGCTTTGGGCTGACAGTGTGTGCTCAGGGGTCCTAAAGTGCCTGGTAGTTTCATTGTTCCAGAGGATTGCAGTTCTTATAGGAGGTCACAGCCATAGACTAAAAGAGATGGTCTTGCATAGCTTAGACTACTCCTATGAATGCCTTTGATGGTTAAAACCTAGACCTTGAGTTTCAATTGATATTCAAAATGTGAGCTGGTGTAGCAAGCACAGTACAACAGAGGAGAGGCAGCAGTGCTGACTTTTGTCATTAACCAGGCTGCTCAATTCTAAACATGTTGAAACATTTCTCAGAGTTGAGACTTATATCTCCATGTACAGTTATCAATAATTGAATTTAAACCATTGAACATGAACTTTGCAGCCGTATGTTACAAGATGTCTCATCTTTCAGGTGGGTTCCCCCCCACCTTTGTTTTTTATTTTTAAGCAGATATAACTACATGGTTAGTAGTGTCACTGAGGATTCCAGAAGTGCCCTGATGTCCTAGTAACTCAAGGACAGGAAATGTTTGATGAATAGAGACGTTAGAGAAATAGATAGCTCTACTAAACTGTTTTTTTTAATCTCCCCTAGAGCTTTGACCTTTATTTCATTGTTCAGCTTCGATTTCCTGCTTGTCCTCCAAGAGCCAAGATCTTCTAGCTGCTGAGATTGCAGTTGTAAGGGACATATGGATCCAACTATATTCAGTATATTGATATCATTTAGGTTACATGAATGAAAAAAAGTGGCATTACCAGGACATTTTGAACATTCAAGATGAGGATTTGTTAGTCAAAGTAGCAAACAGCAATTCACAGAACTATAAATAATAGAAGAAGCAAGACCCTTAAAAAGTCAGAGCAGTACTTTTTGTCTATTATTCTAACTGCATGTTAGGTACATCTGTTCATGGCAGCAAGGGAACACATTCCTAGAGAATAAAATGTGAGAAATTCAAATGAGAAATATCTTATGAAGAACATAGAAAGGTAACTTCCTTTTTTTTTCCATTTTTTTCTTTGTTTTGAGATGGTAAGTAACAGTATTAATAAAAAAACTATTATACAATAGTTACAAGTTCCCAGCAATAAATCTCACACCTGCCAAAGCAGCAAACTACTGTAATAGCAGGAGGACCTAACAGCAGGACTGTTACAGTAAGAATCACCTTGTTATTATATAGATAACATATGTGCTTCCTAAATGACAAAGTAAATGAACATAATGGTTATTGCCCTGTACTCACATTTTGCCACCTGCATATGCATGGCAATATACTGAGTAATCAAATCAGAAAGCCAAAAAAATTCCCAATTTCTATCTCTCCACCTTCCTTTGAACACCTATATGGAATGTGTTTATATGCAGCTAAACAATACACCAAAGTTTTGCAGAGAAGCCAACCAACCAACCAGTCGATGCTATTAGTTGTAATAAGATAAGGACATAATCAGCAATGCACCTTTATATCTTGGCAAGACAGAATAAAAACTCTGGAGTACGCCCTACTTGCTTGTATATATTTAGTAGTTTTATAACTGTAATTATGTAGCAATGCTAGAGATCTCAGTTAAGCAATTACTAAAAGTTTACACAGCTGGGACTCTTTAAGACTAGAGGTAGACAAAGATCTTTCAAATATAATTTAATCTTCAAAACCCTCAAATAACATTCTAGGGCTACAGCTTTTGACTTCTACACCTATCAGTATTTTAAAGCCAGTTAACATTACTTAAGAAAAAAAAAGAAAAAGATTTCTAGCTATCATAAGGTAGCTAAGGCTTCTATATGAAGGACTACATACCCTTTTATTGAGGGGAGAGAAGTACGGGCTGCTATTCCCACAGCAAAATAAGATTTAAGACTAGGATTTCAGTTAAGGACAAATAAAGGAAATACACAATCCTCTTTCCAAGATATCTGATTCTTTCTAAGACTGGATCCTATATGTAGTTGAGGCTGCATCTTCAGAGTGCCATAAATCTCATTCTTAAAAGAACATTTCCATTTTATTCCATGATATCTCAGCATTTTGTAAATAGTTGTTTGTATTTTATGTGAACCAATATGATTCAAAGCTATATTGCATCATTGCTCCTAAAGAATGGTGGAGTTGCAATGACTCAGTCGTAATGCTGAATTACTAGAGCAAATAGTTGAACCACATTGTTGCTTAATGGGACAAACAAGTCTGTTATTAAAACTACTTAGAGTAGTTAAAGTGTACTGGAAAAGCACTGTTTTGTATATCAACATATGAACCTTCACAGCTCTTTAATTAGTAAGATTTAATCTCAAAAAAAACCCCTTTAGAATGCAAGTATGGTTTTTTTAAACTCAGGAATAAATTTGGTATGATTTTTTTAAAAATTGATTTTAGTCTTTACATGACTTTAAAGCTTTCTAAATATATTGAATAGTCCCTAAATCATAAAGTTACAGCAGCCATACAGATGGAGCAGCCATTTCATTTTACCAAGCTTAAGAAAAGTGATACAAGTGCACTTTATTACATTAGGAGGGAGGATCTAAGAGTGTTCACGCCAGAGAAATTCAAATGTGGCTGCTCCTTGTAATTGGTGTCGGGACTTCCGTAAGTCTAAGACAATCAGAATCCAAAGGACATTAAGTATTCATTCTACATTAATTCCATGAATGCTGACACCACGCCTAAGGAAGTGAAATGGCTATATATCAACTGTCTGCTACCTTCCACAAACAATTTTAAACAAAGCTTTGCTGGAATAAAATCATTACCAAAATACAGTGTTATGCACAGTAGAAATATTAGGGTCCCACTTATTTTGCAAACCTCAGTATTTGCAGTAGTCGGTAAAGAATCATTTTATCCACACTAGAAAATACTTAATAGGCATTCCAGTCCTAACCGTGGGTGGGACTTGCTGGGCATATAACAATTACATATACATATATGCATTACTATTTCCTTAATGCTTATAGTAGCTTATAATAAAATTGAGATTGGCAAAATACTGGAGACAGTACAGTTAGAGGTAATTAGCCCAGCTGGAAATGCATTCTGAGGAGCCTTTGATGAGAGGTGACATAAGAGATATGAATATGTGTTTCCAAAGAGTACAGTGCAAACAAGAAAACATCAGAAGTAGTTGGTTGCATGTTTTATAACTTAGTTCAAGCACTGTTTATAAAATGTGCATATAACATTATTGCTTAAATTAGTTTTGTCCAGCTAATTACACATGTATATTGTTCCACGCTAAAAGAAATATATTCTTTTATAAATTCTCTTAAAATTCCTCTACTCAGAATTATTTCCTTTTAAAACATTAGAAAGAGATTGAGAACAGAATGAAGAAAAATTTATAGGGAGGTTTTAAAACTGTTTTTTACCCATGCTTTGGCTGAATTTATAATGACAATATCTCCATGATTGAGAAAAGGAAGAATTCCAATGTTTTTAATTCTGCAGAAAATAAATAAAGGTGGGGAGAGGTCTTTGTTGTCAGTCCATGCCAATTTTTACTTAACTCTTTAGTGTATAACAACCTACCACCAAATCTTTTCTGTAAAGCAAAGCATGTGTTGGCTGAAAATAATAATAAGCTTTATTTTGATTAATTTTAAACTGTATCATTCTTTACCTCAGATGGTCTAAGCACAAGGTGCTTGCTTTTAATGACTCAAGATCCTGTCCTATATAATGGCTCTGTGTCATGAACTGCTGGCAGTTTTTCCTTCTCGTTTTTCCTTTTTTCTCCCAGCTTTTCCAAAAAGTAGCTAAAATCTAAACCTTTAATATATTTCAACGCTAAGCAAAACATGAGTCCATATAGCATGTACTTTATAATATATTACATAATATTATATTGATTTTATTAAGGTAATTCATATGTGGAAGTTTAAGCTTATAGCTTTTTGAAAAGATCTATGTCTGTGTTGGAATATGTAAGCCACTTGAAAGCAAGATTATTATTAGGAAAAATTTTTTTACTGAGAGAGTTGTCAGACATTGGAATAGGCTGCCCAGGGAAGTGGTGGAGTCACCATCCCTGGAGGTATTCAAAAAGCGAGTGGACGGGGTACTTCAGGACATGGTTTAGTGGGTATGGTTGATGGTTGGACTCGATGATCTTGAAGGTCTTTTCCAACCTAAATGATTCTATGATTCTGTGATTATTAAGCAGAGTGTCGTTGACTTTTCACAAGCAAGTAATACTGATTAGAAACTGATTTTAGTACTCTCAGTGTTATAGGGGAAAACATTCAAACCTGAAGATAACTTTGAAGTACAAATGGGATGGGGTCATAGACTGACATTGCGTATTCAACGTGCTATTACTTAATTTACAGAAAGAATTTAAGCTTACACTTCTAAGAGGTACTCCCATAAAATTGGAAAGACTTTTTAACATTAAATGTAATTGTAATGGGGAACTGGTAGTGTCTCCAAGATAAACAACCACTTTATCTTTTATCTCCGTATTCTCTCTTAGTTAAGACAGTGTGCACATCCACATCCAGACATGTAACAGTTCCTATAAGGCTTTGAAAGAATACACAACAGCTGTTGATCTAAAATTATACATAGTTCTTAAATTTTATTTTCTGCACATATATGTTGTAGAGTGTTCTCTTTTCAATTCTTCAAGAAGTAATACCATCAGGATTAGCATTGCAAATCCTGCAAACAAACCAAAATAAAATTGATTCTCAAAATCTCAGGAACAAATGTGGCCTCTGAATAAACTAAACTTTAAATTTGTTATCTCTTTAAGCTAGCATAGTGGTTCACTAAACATAGTTGGCATATAAAAGCCTTACTGCAGTCAATGTCCCTGTGCATTAGCAGGTGTGCTGCAAGAACATCGTTTTGAATTTCATCAGCTCTGATCATTAACTTACCATGCGGTGAAAGGATATTTCAGATTGACTGTAGTGCCAAGACATATTGTAAAGGCTTAGGAAGAAGTACTCAAGCAAGAACCAACAACAGATTTTGTTTACAATGAGGGACTGAGGAAAAAAATCATTAAGACACTACAGTGTTTCGAAAGACAGATGGCAGAACGCTGACTTAAATTCAGCCATACAACTAAAATCATATAGTACATGGAGAAAAAAAAGGGCACTTTGAAAACTTGAATACAATTTCTTTTGCTGGTACAACCATATACAAGCCTTTTTTTTTTTTTTTAATTCTAGTGTATTTACATCATTAAAAGCATAAAGAGTTGGCCTACAACTTGGAGATCAGTGATAATTTACTAAGAAGAACCTGCTTCTGTTTTGTTTTGGGTTTTTTTTAACTGAAATTTTTCTCTATCTAAATTTATACTAAGCCCATCAGAAAACTGTCAGATTACATCTCAGGATGTGCATGAAGCAATGGAAATTACACGACATGCACCTCGCATACATCCTTGTCGGAAGATGCAAGAAGTGGAATGACATACTTCATTAGCGTTTTTCTTTCACAGCAAGTATGTCTGCTGTTGTACATATATATCTGCTACTAGAGAAAGCAGTGTTCAAGAAAAGTGCCAAGTACTGGAGCAGAATACAGTGATGTTTCCCTAGATCCTGACAGAGTTCAATTTACAGTGCTGAACAGGCCTCCAAAAAAACCTGCTTCCTGCATAGGTAAGACTTCTGTAATGTTCTTTTTAAATTACTTTTTGCTTGGAGAAGAACTGTTAGTCGTGCTTTCCACCTGAGATCATCAGGTATCCCATTATAGATTAAGGATATGCAATATAGCAAAGTAAAACTCTGACTCTGGATTTTAGTATATACTCAAGTTTCACACTCATAACCATATTGCAGAATGTGACATCTAAAGCTTAAAGTAAAACATACCAAAAGTTAATTTTTGGGGCAGGATGGGGAAATCTAGCCTGTCTAGATGACAGTATATTCTTTGACTCCGGGTCCTCAAATAGCAACATCCCTGAAGAATCTTGCATCACTCTAGTCATAGCTATATAATTGTACAGTCACATCCACCAAAGTAAGTCCTCAATGACTTAGGAAAAAAACATCACTTTGATCATCAATTTATGTCTTTCGGTTTTACTCAGCGCCAGTTTGAACAAAGGTATAGAATAAAGTCGTATGTTACCTGCATATTTCAACAAGTAACTCTTGCCATTCCAGCTACTGGTTGTATACACAGGTTGAAAAAGAATTACAAATCTTGGACTAAATTTGTCTTATAACACACTGTTTGCATTGAGCAATGAATTTTAAACATTTGGATGAGCAATAGGTTGTGGAAGCGATTTAAACTGGATGGCTTTTGTGGATTCAGATGGACGAAGACGCACAGTCTTTTTGGATTAGGTTAATAATACTAACAACTGTTATGGCTAAGTTCTGACATGGTTTATATATCTTTTAAAACAGATCAAGCAATTTGTCTTGAATAGGCAATGAACTCAGATACTGGGTTAGCTTCAGTGGAGACAAAGGGAGAAAGTTCACAGATTCATCACAGAGCCTTGATAGAGATGTTTTCAGTTACTCAACAAATAATCAGATCTCACAAGTACTGGACTGCAGGTCGTATTTGATGGCTACTCATGTGGCCTGTGGTTATGCTCCTCGCCCATACAGACTCATTCTGCTAAGCCTGTAATCTCACCCATTCGCAGTGCTGGGATGTATAAAAAAGGGCCCGCTGGGTCAAAGAGTGCTGGAGATGCTGCAGTGCCGTACTGCAGTGTCATCTCTCTCACACTCATCACCCCATTTTGACACCACCAGTGACAACCCTCATACACAATCTGCTCATCAGCTGCAGTGCACAGTGCCATGGAGCGGCAAAAAGGCCACCGTCATGTGCAGCAGCTGCATGTTTACTGCTTAGCCGTGCCCTGTATTCAAAGCAGCCTTGATAATAGGCTCACTCCCAACATCAGCTTAATGCCACAGTTCCTTCTTACTCCCATAAGGTCAGGCATGGCATCTCACAACGGGAGACAGGGTACTCCTCAAGTCTAAAAGGCCAGTTTGATTCAGCTAGCACTGCAAGAAAAGCTTTTGGGACAGTTTTATATATTTTTGTGACATTTCACTGTTTTATTTTAGCAACAGAAACTACAGGATCTTCAGGAGAAGCCTTCATGCAGTATTAAAAACACGTGCTTAGGATTTACTTTGCACAGCATTTCCTAGCAAAGTAAACTACATAAATCTAATTTAACAGCATTTCTTCTGGTTCAGTGTATTCTTTAAGCAAGCTTTCTTCCAGAGTTTACCAAAGCCATGCATTAAAACCAGGAAAATAAATTATGAGGCTTTGTGACCTCCTCATCTGGCTATGGCAATACGTGGTATTGAGGCAGAGTTATATACATTTCTAGTGAACATGCCATTTTCCACTGAAAATTATTCTCCTATGTCTGTTATCAAACACAAGAAGCAGGCAGTTATCATAACATATAGCAGAGGGGTTTTTTTTTAAATGTTAATTCAAGAAAGGAAGGTTCTTTATCACATATTTTAAGAACTGGCCTCAATAGTGAAGTAAAGGCTATAAGAGTGGGTAATAGCATGGGTAAAGCATACATAGAATGAGGTGAAGAGGATGATGACCTATATGACCCCATTCACAAGAAAAATAGAAAATTTTTCAATAGTGACCTATTTCCCACAAAGGCATGAGTACTTAAATGATAATGAAAAATACCAGCTTTGAAACTAGACAAAGAAAGGAAATCTGACGTAGTCACGAACTTGTATTTGTGATAAAACCACAATCAAAGCTTATGATTTTATAAACAACTTAGGATTCTAAAATTTTTTTGCACATTTTTATTCTCGCACTTTCTCTAAAATAGCTGCTATTGGTCCTTTCAAAATGGGAAAAATAAAAGTTACGTGATGCGAGTTATTGTAGTATCAAATAATAAAGCAATAACTGAAAGTATTTTTTAAAAGGAACCCTACACTCTTAGAAGACAATATCTAGGAATAATGCTTTGAGCTTCAGTTTGATGCAGCAAAAGAATGATCAAGTTTCAAGAGTGATTTTTATTGTAAAAATAGGTTATAAGCTGTCAGCAGAAGATAATTCACAATAATAGAAGAATTAGAGAAAGCAATGTACTAAGCCTCTGCCTACAGTGTTATAGTCCCTAAGAGATGAAAGAACAGATTTTACTCTGCCCTCCCCCCCCCACCTTGAGTGTTTCACTGGCTAAGAAAAGCTCAAATTCAATGCAAGTTTCTTTTGATTTCTTTTTAGAAAACACATTTAGACAGGGTAAATGAATACTACTAA
The DNA here is from genome assembly GCF_947461875.1 of Haliaeetus albicilla. NCBI lineage: Eukaryota > Metazoa > Chordata > Aves > Accipitriformes > Accipitridae > Haliaeetus > Haliaeetus albicilla. Next base: position 39,775,670 of record NC_091483.1, read on the forward strand.
CTGTAATGCTCTTCCTCACTGAGGACACGTTTTTCCACAGCTCCAGCCTCCTGAAAAAATCTTTATACAACACCCTTGATTAGTGGATTTTATAGAACTTCACAGAGGAAATAAGGTATCATTTTCCCTCAATTTACAGTGAGGAAAACCATACAGAAACCCCAATACAGATATCAAGGGAGATTCTCAAGGCTGGAACCACCTAAGAATTTTCAAACAAGGTTCCAATGCTGACGACTAACTCCCATAACCCTAAAGGCTTGCAAAATCTCAACTTGCTTTGTTTAAACTTCCATGGAGACCAGTGGAAGAGTCCCTACCTTTCTCAGGAGCTTCTGGGACTATGGCTTTCCAGAAACTATTAATTTCCAGTTTTACCCCAGCTCTATCTAGAAACATGGTAATAAAGGCCAGGTCTCAGAAGACTGAGAATGATGATCTACCCACTAGCAAGCCTGATAAGACCGAATGAATTGATTTCCAGACACTGATTTAGCCAGCATCATCTCTGACAAAACAAATGAGACTTTTTGGTGTTTCCATTTTGTAATCTCAAACCAGAGTTCACAGCACTTTTTTAAGACAAAAATTTTCAAGCAAAAATCTTGAAGAGCAGATCACTGAGATTAAAATCACACCACGAGCAATGCAAAACATCAAGGTAAAATCTAGTAGAATCTTGGCTGAGGACTTATCTTTCCATTTGATACTCCAATGGCACTTAAATCTAATCATAAGTATTTACTGAAAGTTGAGCTTTTATGTTGCTAATGTACCTATTTTTTAATAATTTCTAAAGTCAAATACCAAAAATATGAATGCATTACTATGGGGAGAAAAGTAAAAGAGAAGAGCTTATTTCCATAGACCTTTTTTTTATGCCTCATTTCTGTAACACAAATGGACTCCATTTTCACTAAAAGTATCCTATTTGATTTACAGAGTATTAATAGTCACATTTCATTTCTGAAATACAATGCGATTAGTAATTATGCTTAGAGATGGATAATGTACTCGCATCACTCACGCTTTTACAAGGTCTGGAAATGATTATTGCACTACTGAAAAAACAGGTTTGAAATGTGCTACAAGTTTAACAAAGAGAGAGTAACTCACAGAAGGTCAAGATCTTTTAGAAAGTTTTCGAACTCCTGGCTTAATATTGGCTTATTATGTCAATTCTCTCCACCAGGTTTCAGAAAAATCACTTAGAGAAAGCTTTATGAATTTTCAGGAAGACATTTCTGAGCATATTAGACCCTTACATTCTCTCCAGTTCCTCCACTGTTCAGAAATTGAGTAGTGTCTCTCATATCCAGTTTTACGTAGCTAGGCTATTGATTGTCCCCTACCAATTCTCCAGCACCCTGTACAGAAGCACTTTGCATCATTTTCTTAAAGTTGTGTGTGTTTGGGTTTTTTAAAGTAATATTTCAAAGTAACTATGGCACAAAGAGGTACAACAAAGAGCTAGAAAGGGGTAAGGATGCAGTTTCATGAGCTACTTACATCAACCTAAATCCAAACTGCTGGGAAAAAAAAAAAAAAGTGATAATCCCCCTGTTCTTCCCACCTCAGTCAATGTGTTTCCTCCTCCTCCTCACTTGTCAGCCCTAGATTTCCTAATTTCCTAATTTTCCTAACGTCCTGCAGACAAATTAGAAAACCAATCTATATTTAAATGTTTGAACTGTTCAGTCTTGAATTAAATTTTATTTTAGTTTATAAAGTGTCCATCACTGTTGGCCTGTCTTGGCTAGAATCTCCCACAGGTTCCTGCAACCTATACTTGATTACTGCTGATGAGTATGTAAGCATTTATTATAAAAACAATCTCTTATGTAGCTCAGAAATTTGCATAAAAGATCTTTCTAGGTTTGATAAGGTTCCCAGTTTGCAGGGCATTAATACCAGGATAACAGCTCCTCAGGACTAGATCCAGATGTCTTTAGCTTTTCTTGGTCAGGGTCTGTAAACCCCAGAGTTTACAAAGATTGAGAGGTTCACTGGTGAGACTCAGTGCTCAGGTGAGGCACTGGCCTTAGCCATTTCAGTTGCTCCAAAACCAAAATCAACCAATCAAAAAAAACCCAAACCCAAACCAAAACCAAAACTGACCACATAAGAAAAACCCAACAACCAACAAAGAGAATGAATAGAAAAGCAGCAAATTATCTCCTTTGCCTTTTTCAGCTGTTTATCCTTTCATTTGCCAATTTTCCTTTCTCCATTCCCCAAAAGTCTTAAACTGGTATTCCAGGAGATAATATTTTCCTTTATGCATAGTTATCATAGAGTTAGCTGTCAAATCTGAATGTTTTCTTCTTCTTGTACTTGAGCTTCTGCTATGCAAACAGAGTGATGCTTGTTAAGGGCTTTGTTCCATGGCTCCACAGTTTGAGCACCTCTAATATGGGAGCTGAACACAATTAACCAGGCATCCTAAGTTATCCATAAACTGATTTCTCAGAGTAAGCACACATAAATTGCTATCATTTATTGTAATGTCAAATTTGCAATGGGGACTTACATGCTTTGGGGTACTGCTCCCATAAGAGAAAATCTGTGCAGCTCCACTGACTTTAGTGAAGCTACATTGTTTATATTGTTAAGGGATGTGATCTACTGTAATTTGAGACTCAAACACAGATACAATAAAATTTAATGTAGCTTGGGAGGATCTATTCTAGAAACAGCTTGCAAGCATCAGATAATTACTCTCTTCAGATAGTTACAAGGGTGGATTAATTTTACATCTTGCTCATTTCCATGTAGTATATGATGCAGATGAATCAATGCTACAAGAGATAAAAAATGCAGGAATGTTTATCAAAATGTGTAAACATGTTTACAGTCCTTTGCTGCACGTTCATTCCACCTCATTTTTACTTAATTACAGATATTCTTGAGTAGCAATGAAGAAAGCTTCTGGAAGAATCCCCTTGCTACTGAACGGTAAAATTACAAAACATGTCAAAAAGTCTAGTTCTTCTGTAGGGACTCACTCTCTAAAGGTCAATGCTGATCTCATGAGGGTATCTCTCCTTGGTTTTTTTTTTTTCCTCAGTTATATAAATAGGTTTATTTTTAAAAGATCTTTGAGAGTGTCATGACTTTGGTCAGAAAACCTAAGAAATTTGTCAGACATATTCCAATGTAAGAGGAGATGCAAATTAAAATTGCCTTTAGGTTCTAGAACCCTGGGTTATAGTTTTATTCTATAAAAACTATACTCTGAAATATCTGCCTTGTTGGTTAGAAGGAGCCAACGGTAGAAACATTTGGTATTCTCCAGTTTCCACCCTTCTGCAAACGTTTCTAGTTTTGGTCATGTCCTTTTTATATTTAGAATACACAGAAGGAGATCAGCCAGCTCCTTCTACAGGACTGAAGCAATTCTGTATGGCTCTAAGCTCTTCTCCTTTATGAAGGGCTTCTCACTCAGTCCTAAGAGACATTGTAAAGTAATGGGAGAGCTTTAGACGAGAGTCATTTCCCCTTCTACCAATTCTATTAAATAAGTGCAGTACTTCTTTGAAAATGGAAATTGCTATATGAGAGCTAAATACTATTGCCATTACTTCATTGCCAAAGGACAGGTGCTATTAAGCTCTTTCTCTGTACAATTATTAATTTAGCATTTTCCATTACATGTCCTGCTTTACACTATTCTAACCATGCCAAAATTTAACCATTTGGACTGCAATATTGTTTCTCATTTTTCTCCTTTTAAAAACTGAACAATGACAACTAGATGTCTCATATAATAATATATGCAAAATCCACTGTATTTAAAGGTTGCAGCTTTCCTCTAATTTCTGGAGCGTTTATTTCCCACAAATACAAAGAATGTCTCCAGCACACTCACTTAAAACCTGACTGGGAATGGAGTATTTCTTCTGCAACTATAAAGATAAATGTTCCTTTCAATAATTCCTCCAGCATTATGTGATATATAAATCCAGAAAAATTAATATATTCAACATAAGTTTTTATTGACTCTGGTGGCTAAATAACAAGAAGATTCCCACTTCAACAAGCATACATCACATCCAGGGACACTGTAGACCACAAAGGGATTATTCCCCCCCACCCCCAACTGCTTTTGCTAAAAGCCAAAGGACATTACAGGAAGAGACCTAAAAACTGAAAACAAGTTGCAATTCTATTGCAGCTGTCATCTCAGTGCTTTTCTTGTCCAGGCATAAGAAAGGAGAAAGCATCCTACTGGGCAGACAAAAGGGTAAGGAACTATACTGGAAATAAGTGGACAGTGACAGCTTTGATCAGCAGAGGATTTAAAAGAGGAACAGACTGGAATAGTTGCACCCAGGTAAGGTGGGGAAGGAGCTACCAAAGGAGAAGGGACTAATTGTATGATGGAGGATGGGTCAGAAAGAGCTAAAAGTACAAGAGTCATTGGAGTGTATAATCAAACACAGACCTTGAGTTGCTATTTTTTTCCATTGACATTCCAGGAAACAACCAACAAACTTATGGACAAGCATGTACTTCATTCTTTCTAAGTGAGAGCCTGCCAGGGGGTATATTGCACTGTTACTGTCACTCTGTTTGAGCATGCAGCAGAAATGCCCTTTGTGCATCTGAGGACTCCAGCCCAGCTAGGTAGGAGCAACCCAGTAGCACATATTAACTTGTTCTGGTTTATTTATTAGAAAGAATTGAAGTGTTCAAAATATTAAAGGAGTACAAAAACTATAATGGATACCATAAAGTTGAGGCAAGTGTAAGCTAATGTTTAGTTCAAACTTAGTTTGACTTTGCTGAACACAGACAATCAAATATAGTATTAAAAGAACAAGTGCTAATCTGTGTCATTAAGTCCACAATACAGACAGAGCTCAGGAAAAAAAGTGTTCAGGCTCAAATAAATGGTTATCACCTCTGCCTCGCTATAATACATTAAACAGTTTTACACGTTCAGATAAAAATCAAAACGTTGTACTTGAAAGGCATTTTATAGGATATGTTCCTTTCCTGAGCTGGCTTTTCACTTTAATATTGCCCGCTTTTCCACCTATCCTCATGAAAGGCTGAAGAATTAGCACTAAGAGGGCACAAGGAGGGAGAGAAGAGAGCTCATTATTCTCGCAGGAGCCTGAAAATGTCCAAGTAGAAATTTGTACACTAGATTACCCACTTACCTGTAACTAAAGATCTTATCTTGAAAAGTCTTACTCACTTATGCACCTTCAATGATGAGAAATTAAACAATATCCTGAATAAAGGACTATTTTGGGCCCTGAAAACTATATTCTGCATATTATGAGAGAGGAGAGGGAGAATTGTGATGTTTTCTTTTTCTAGAACTAATGTAAGGATATGCTTGTTCACTTTACAGAATTGGGCCTATAAAGTATGCTGGGTCATTTGTCCCCCAAAAAACAGCCTAGTAGCCTGCATTAATAATATGAGAAACTAATATTAGAAAGCAATATAAAAAGTTAATTTAAAAATGGGGGGGGGGTGTGTGTGTGCCAATCTACAGGGAAGAAAACAGCCAATCAATTTAGTCGTATGATTTCTGATTGAATTTCATAGTTATTCAGAAGACCACGGGTAAAAGGAAAACAAAACCATCTAATGAATGAAAACTATTCCTATTTTAGTGAGCAATTTAACACAGTCACAAAATTAATTCATACTTATTTGAATTCATAAGGGAAGAAAATGCTAATAATCTACACTCAAAAGTTTTAAGACATGATGTGTATTGAACAGTGAAAGGTCACTTCTAGGATGACATATAGATCTTTATTTGGCCTAGTACTCAACATTTTCAGTAATGACCTAGAAGATTCAATAAGTAATAAGCTGAAGAAATACACAAATCACACCAGAGATAAAGCAATACCAACGAGACAAAGATTTTCAAAACATAATCTGAAAATAATGAAATTGGATTAGATTAGGAAAAATAATTTGGAACAGTTGTTGAATAAAAAGATAATATTTTCAGTGCAACATCAAATCAGGGGAGTTAAAAGAGAAAACAATATATATTATTGGTGTGAATTGGTAGCAAGAAGGCCTTTGTAGCATTAGGCTGTGTATACCAAAGCTACATATGACAGTGTTTGGGTACTTGGTACACTGCACTTCCACAGCTGCTTCTGGAACAGTGTGTTCAGTTCTGGGCATATGACCAGAAAAGTATTACCAAATTAGAACAGACTTGAAGAACAGTGAAGGAATTAAATGCCTGAGGGAGTTTTATGTTACAAGATTTAGGTGAACTAAGTATGAACTGCTCTCCTCTGCAAGGACCTAAAAACCAAACAATTCAAATATATTTATAAGCTCAAATAATATGGTTGGAGAGGATTTAATTGTCACAGGACACATAAACATGATATTAAAATTTCAAAAAAGAAATATTTAATGATCTGGGAAAATATTGTAAGTCTAGAATAAAAATACTTAGTGCAATTTTCTCTTGGTGACACTGAGAAAAGCTTCTCTGGCAAATTTAAAACTAAGATAGTCCAGAAATTTACAGACTAAGAGAAGCCAAGAAGAGGCACCCAGGGCAGGGACAAGATTAGGATATAGCATGAAACAGCAAAGGTTTAATGTCTGGGAAAAGAAAAACCAGTGCAAAAGCAGAGAGAGACCATGAATGCCAGAAACTCCTGAACAAAATCAACATTTCTCAGCACTTCACTTGATATCTCAGGACTTCTGCTGATTAGTAGTTTCCATCTGTAGCACTTAGTTCTATAAACTGTTTTTCAATACTGGACGTATATTTGCAGGCTATTCTGACCAGAAAATCTGCTATCAGTTATAGCAAATATTTATTGTAAGTGCAAATGAGAACTGAACTAGGCAAGGTAAACCAAATAAAAAAATGAAGTCTAAATTTCTTAAAAACTGAGTCTACTTTACTCTGAAACTAGTTAGCTCATCCAGACTCAAATGAACAAACAGATGCAAAAGACTAACTTCAGAGAAAGCTGACTTAAACAAGAGCTTGCCATGGGAAAAAAAAACAACACCAAACAACAAAAAAACCACAACCCACCCCCCCCCCAAAAAAAAACTCTCCTGCAGGATAAAATAAGCAAAAAAGTCATTCTAATATACTTCAGAGACCTCTCAGGCATGAAAGATGGGAATTTTAAAAAGGTTAATTTCAGCTTTCAGGTATGCCTGACAAAATTCAGGTTACAATAAGAAATTGCTTTAATTATGGCAAGCCAGCTTACCGTATCCCTAAAGTTTTTAGCTTTAACAGTCATAGTTAAGGAATTTTGAGTGATTCTATCATAACCACCACATTCATATCAAAGCACCATTTGGGACCAAATTTTGCCCTTAGTTACACCATTTCAAATCAGTATTAAATTCTAAATTAACTTAAATTCTGTTTACTAAAGTCTTCGGACTCACAAAGCAATCAGATATGGAGTGCAGCTTTAATGACTAGAACAGTGGGGAATATTTTTTACAATTCAGACATTCACAGGACAAAATGAAAAACCTGAAACCTTCTTTAGACAAATTATTCCTTCTCAGATACCACATCCCCAGGAAGATTCTTTAGCTATGAGACTAGAGAGTATTACAAAAAAATCTACCTTTTAATCTCTTCTGTTCAACTTCCTTAGCTTAAAACAGTAACTCGAGTGAGGAGTAGGACTTGATCCTTCTACATTAGTGCTCCAACTAACAAGCTAGAGAATACTTCCCACCCATTAGCTGGCACAATGACTTTTTAAGATTCTTCCAACTAGAATAGGCCAACCCTCAAAGGTTAATTACAAGCACTGCTGTTGTGAGGTGCAATTCTTAAGTCACAGTCTCTACTCCAAATGAAGCAGAAGGGGCATCCGATTCTTGTTTCCCCTAACACTGCCTGATGAACGCAAGAGACTGCCTGATAAATGCAAGAGGGACACCAACACCTCCATTTCAGTGAGCTTTACAAGTGCTTCAACAGAGCTCTGAGTACACCTAGCAAAATGAGTCCCTACAGGTGAAATACACAGAAAACCACCAAAATTCTGACTCCATCTCTGCCAGACAGATTTCAAGCAGTCTGATTCAGGACATCTGTGAGAGTCATATACCTTGGCAGCAACAAGCTCTTGGGTCTTTATATAAAGAAACGCATGTACTTATTTTTTCAATTAAAATGTTAAACTATGATGCCAGAGGGACAGTAAAACACAACAACAACAACAGAAGAATTAATCCAGCCCTTACTCTGCAAGGGATTAGGGTGGAGTTGGCTGGGATTGGGGGAAATTTTTGTTTACAATGAGAGTTACTATGCAATTGTCTCAATGAACATTCCCACTACCTTCCTGAAGAAGTCTTTCTTGTTAGACCACCTTTGTCATTTAGCGTGCATTATTTTCTGAGTGCCATGCCTTCTCAAGACCCTTTTCTCTCCCGTTATTCGTTTAAATGAATCTTTCCAACACCTGTTTCTTCTGCTACCACAACAAGTTTCATCTTATACTAGTTCCCAATGTTGTTCAAATGTAATTTTTCACAATTACTCAAAGAAAGCTATCTAAATACCAAAAAAAACCCCAAACCAAAAAGCTACAAGGCAACATTTCTCCATTAGGAAAGAAAACTAGGACATTTACTTTGAAAATTGCATATATATATGGTGCCTGAGTGTGGTGGGTTGACCTTGGCTGGACACCAGGTGCCCACCAAAGCCGCTCTATCACTCCCCTCCTCAAATGGACGGGGGAAAGAAAATATAAAGAAAGGCTCATGGGTTGAGATAAAGACAGGGAGAGATCACTCACCAATTACTGTCACAGACAAAACAGACTTGACTTGGGGAAAATTAACTTAATTTATTTCCAATCAAATCAGAGCAGGGTAATGAGAAATAAAACCAAATCTTAAAACACCTTGCCCCAACCCCTCTTTTCCTGGGCACAGCTTCACTCCTGGATTCTCTACCTACCCCCACCCAGCAGCACAGGGGGACAGGGAATGAGAGTGGGGGTCAGTTCATCACACGTTGTCTATGCCACTTTGTCCTCTTCAGGGGCAGGACTCCTCACACTCTTCCCCTGCTCCAGCGTGGGGTCCCTCCCATGGGAGACAGTCCTCCATGAACTTCTCCAACGTGTGTCCCTTCCACGGGCTGCAGTCCTTCAGGCACAGACTGCTCCAGAGTGGGTCCCCCACGGGGTCACAAGTCCTGCCAGAAAACCTGCTCCACCGTGGGCTCCTGTCTCCACAGATCCTGCCAGGAGCCTATCCAGCACGGACTTCCCACAGGGTCACAGCCTCCTTCAGGCAACCACCTGCTCTGTTGTGGGGTCCTCCCCAGGCTGCAGGTGGATATCTGCTCCACCATGGACCTCCACAGGCTGCAGGGGGACAGCCTGCCTCACCATGGTCTTCCCCAAGGGCTGCAGGGGAACCTCTGCTCTGGTGCCTGGAGCACGTCCTCCCCCTCCTTCTTCACTGACTTTGGTGTCTGCATAGAGGTTTCTCTCACATTCCACTCCCCTCACTACTGCAGGTTTTCCCTTCTTAAATCTGTTCTCCCAGAGGCACTGCCACCGTTGCTGATGGGCTTGGCCTTGGCCAGCAGTGGGTCCGACTTGGAGCCAGCTGGCATTGGCTCTGTTGGACCCAGGGGAAGCTTCTAGCAACTCCTCAGAGAAGCCACCCCTGTAGCACCGCCCCGCTACCAAAACCTTGCCACGCAAACCCAATACACTGAGTCTTATGGATTTTTATATGTTCAAGCTAATTACTAGACAATATTGTATTATTAATAAAAATAGTAAAGGAGAATAACAACAGCAAGACAAGTGAAACAGATTTCAAAAAGCTACATTCCAAGAGAAAAATTTGCCAGCGTATCTTACAATATTTATTAAGGCAAGATATGCCATAGAAATAGTACTTCAGTAGCTTGAAAATCCCAGACTTTTGCATACTGATGCAGGGTATAGCCATGCCATGAATTATCTGTCTCACTCAAAGAATGGAATTGGAAATAAACTTTCCAAGAAGCAGATTTAAAACACAAAAGGAAGACCTTTTAATATATGGCACAATTCAATTGTGCCTTCTTACAGAAGGTTTTATAAAAGAAAAGTATAAATGGGATTAGCTGCAGAACAGGCCAGTTGGGGGGTTGGGGTGGGGGTACTAAACACGATACACAAACATAATTTTGAGCTCCAAGTCCTTAAATCCCTGGTTACCAGAAACTGAGAAGACATACTCAGGGAGAATGACTATATTCATGTTCTATTTCTTGGATTTTTTTCAGAAGTATACACTACTGGCTGTCATCAAAAACCAGATATCAAACTAGGCAGATATTTAATCTGACTTAGTCACTCTTACTATACTTATATGCAGTAGCAATTTCCTCTACAGTAAGTCAGTCAGGTATATGCCTCACTATAGTGCCAGCACAGAGTAGAATAGCTAAGAAATGAAATAATACAAAAAAAACCCAAATATATATTATATATATTTGAAAGCCTGTGCTTTCCCAGAATCAGCAACTATAGGTTTGTGTTTATCAACACTGAAGATTCAGTGTTACTTTAGATCATGTCCAGTTGCAGAAAAAATTCAAGGTGATAATAAGCCAGATGAAAAAAAAAAAGTTACCCAGGCATGAAAGTTAACTGAAGAAGAGCTAAATATAAATAAAAGTTTCCAAAAAAGTATGTTTTGTATTGATGAATAATGTAAAGCTAAATGGACAAAGCAATATGCAAAGAAAATGAAGAAGAAATTATAATAAAGGGAAAATAAAAGTTAAGACGGCCACGGATACTAAGTGAATAGAGGAATAAAACCAATCTCTGTCCGTCCGCCCCCCCCCCCCCGGTATACAGCTATAATTTGAAAAACACTACTAATACTTAATGCTTAAATAAAAGAGAAGGGGAGCTATAAATCACAAGAACCAAGCAGACTGCTTGCAATTTCAAGAAATGTAGTTATGAATGCATTTGAGAGAGAGAGAAAAACAAAAAGTGATTAAAAAACCTTGATGTTTGCAGTTGCTATTCTTAAGTTTCTACGTAAAATTATAATAAGTAACTTAATGCCTTTTATAACTGGGTAGCTACACATAAGTATGTACTAAGAAAGTATCAGAAGCATAGGTCATACAGCAGCTTTGAGAAGTTGCAAAGGATGGTTTTGTTAAGGCAAGACAGAATATTAAATATATCAGCCAAAGTAAGCCTTGATTATCTCTGTATTTGCTACCTATTAGCTATCTAAGATTTGGAACTTCAAACTGTTGAAGCAAAACAACATTTTACCTTTCATTATCTTTTAGTCAGAGGACAGCCACATGTTAACTTGAAATGAAAAAAAGATCAGTTTCTAGCAAAATATATTCTTGATATTTCCTAAGAGGTTTTTCTGTTGTTTCAATTTTTAAAATAAAATTAACTATTAAATTCAGTGTCAATTAGCATTTTGATGATCATAAGTCAGGAGTGAAACAAGGTTCCATTGTGCCAGATCTAAAGAAGTTCTCTGTTCCAAAGAATTTACCATTTCAGTACATTCAACATGTACCTACATTTTGCTAGAAATAACAAATAAATTGTAGTGAAGATTATATACACTCAGTGTTTCCACTATTAATGTTTTTTGATGAAAATTCTAAACAAAATGAACTGAAAAAAAAATCAAAAGTATACACAAGTTAATCAGAGGGTTACTTCCGTGTTCATATTACAACGCTATTGTACCAAAGCATTGTTTTACTTTCAAGAGTCTTCTAAGCAAGTATCAATTAAAAAGTTAGTAAATAATATTTTTCTACAGCATCACACAAACCCTTGCCACCAAAACCACAGTCCCTGCCTAGAAAACAGGTTGAAACAGGTTTCTTCTAACAGTGAAGATTAGATTTAAGTTATAAGAAGTTAATTTTAACTCCTACAAACTGACTATGTAAGGTAAGGACATAGAATACACAAAATACTTCTTACAAAGTGATGCCAATTAACACTGAAACAAGTGATGTGATACATGGTATTACTTTCGCCTCCATATGAGTCCTTTCCTCCCCTCTCTGATGAAACTTACTGGCTATAACAAAGCCAATGAGGAAACACTCAATGAATTCAGCTGAGTTAGCTTTTTGTGACTCCTACTGCAGACTAGACGACAGAGTGAACAGCCTATTAAAACCCATTGCAGCGACAGGTCCATTATGGGAGAGATACAGGTACATTTTAGGGAATCCAAAAATCTCTCAATAACATTTACATATCTGACAACACCAACCTATACTCTACTGTCTAAAACTGCAAAAATCAGGGCTCTTTGAATAAGGATTTTACATGGTGCACTGTGTTTATCCTGCTGAAATTAATATGTGCATATTTGCCAGATAAAAGGAACATGAACTTGTCTTATAGTCAGTTATTACTTCTAAACTCAAAACAATTAAAAAAAAAAAATAAAAGAGTCCAGCAATTAATTCCCTACAAGTAATCCTAACCTACACAGCTTTTATGATGTGTCTGCAACTTTCAAATCTTAAGGCACAGAATATTTGAAATACAATTACAATAAAGTATGAATTAATTTAATTCTTTAAATCTAGAACATAGACCAGACTGACATTTTATCTAGTTGTTCCTAACAGAATTTAAATGGTTGCTCTCATAGGACAGATACGTATCATATTGCATACAGAGCAGCTGTCATTAGAAGCTTGTTTTCCCAAGCACAGTAATATAAAAAAAGGGAAAAAAAAAAAAACCAACCACCACCAAAAACCCAACACTGTATCTTGCATAGCCTCTATTGGTAAAGAGACATCAATTGGATCACTCTCCAGTGAGTAATGCTATGTACACTTTTATGTACAGAGATTTTCACAGGATGATACCCATACAAAAAAAACTACACAAGAATTTTGCCACTGAGGATGTGGATTTGCCAGAATTATCATCATTAATGCTGTGAAACACTGTAAGTGTTATGGCATCTATTCAATTCTATTCTGCATTGCTGTGAGTAGTGGCAATGATACCTCCTCCTTTTTTTCTATACTAATTAAATTCCAGCAGCAACTTAAATCACAAGATTTATCTCTGTGCAAGCCTTCCACCTCTGGACATCAGTACATTCAGTTAAGATTAAATCTTTGGAGATTATTTTGTGCCAAACTTAACTTCCACTGAGCATGCACCACTGCAAGTCAACCAACAGGTTCAGCTAAAACTGAGCGATTTTTTGAAAAGGACATGAAAAAGTGAAGTAGGTACACAGATTTAAAAGCTTTCTCTCTAAAGCATAGAAATGACAAATAAAACTTGTAACAATGTGTCTGAAACAGTAAGCCGGGCATACTGTTGAGCAGAAATGCAGAATTAAAGCTTCCTATGCAATACTAATACTACTACCTTCTGCAAACACATTTTAAAATCATTCTTCATGACATCATGAAGAATGCACAAAACATGCACATATTCACTTTTCAGGGGTCTTTAGTTTTGTTAAATCTGCCACAATGAAAAAGTATGCTCCGTATGGAAACATCATCAATGTAATATTCTTCAGGTCATAAACTGCTAAGTAAGCAAAATCCAAGTATATAATCACCAGTTTATGTCAAATAGTGCTTTACATTCAAATTTATAAAACAAAACTTCAGCCAGCTCCTTATGGATATTTGCAGCTCATAAACAATTTAAAAATAATGAGAATCATTAACTCAAATTTCAAAAGCTAACACAGCTTCACCTTGCATAATGTACATGGAATATGAAATAGATGTTGGCAAAATATATTTTGCATATCTTACACTTATTAATCAAATATTTGTCATAAATTTGTCCCACTTTACAGTTTAGCTCCTGAAAAATAAGTCTAACAATCTTCTCCCATGTATAAAATTATAATACTTAGAAAGACAGGTCAGCCTAGTATTTTTTATGTTTGGACAGTAGCAGTTTCCATACAACAATTATTTAACAAAATAATTAAGCCTGAGTGTGACCACACCTACTTCTCACTTGTCTAAAAGACAGTGAAAAGCATAAAAACATTGCATTCCATTTTCAAAGTCCACTTTGACATCCAACATCAAATTCAAACCAACACTGCATGAAAACAGACTATGCTTTCAGAAATTCTTGATGTTAAATCGGCAAGAAATCAAGGGTGGTTTACCTAACTGATTTACTGGAAGAATCACTAGCATATAAATTACAAATTCCAGCTAAAGGAATGTGGTGGTGTACAGAAAATGCCTGGCTCCTCAATTAAAGATCTCATGTAATTTTTCTGCAACTGTTTTTCCTCTTGGATCTTATATTCGCTGATCTTCCAAGGGACATCTTGGATGCCTCCACGACTATTGCTTCCGTAACTAATTAGTCAAAATAACATTGCTCCTTCTTGTTGAAAGATGACATGAAGGATTCAGAGCTCAGAAATTGATCTTTTAAAGATCTGTTTTAAATATAGAACAACTCTACATCAATCACAATATTTGTCTTAAGGTTCCAAAATCCCTTTCCCTGTCCAAGGCTTGGATGATATTTGTTCATAGAATTAATTGTATTGCAGAATGCAATTGGCAAGTCTGAAAATATTCTCTTTATGACTTCTTATTTTCTCATTTTTTTTCTGGGTTTAAATCTTAAGCGTTTTTTTCCTCATATTGATTTACAGAGATACATTATTTTGCAACTACTTGCAATAGAATTGCCTGAGTCACAGGTTCATCCATTCCTCCTAATAGAGCTCTGATCACATTTCTTATGGAATTTTTTCGCTCATCCATCATAGATACCCATTCTAAGACTTCATTTTCAGTCTCTCTTTCCCCCTGCTGGACATTGCTCTCAGTATGGCTAGAGAGGTATTAACCCTTTCTGCTTAGAACAAGCAAGTACTGTACTCTGCTGAGTACCTGTCTTACCAAAATTGTTCCTAATTCAGGCTTTTTTTTTTTTTAAATGACTACTGACTTACTACTGTAAAACCATAAATCACCTACTAGTTCAGCACTAGAATTCTGCATTGTGCACAGCAAAACTCATATTTTGTGCACACTTGTTCAAACCATTTCAGATACTGAATTTGATTTATTACAATGTATTTTAGCATGGCATTTGTAAATCCCACTCTGGAAAAGTACACATAGGAAAAACAGAGACACTTGATGGCCTCATGTTCACTTTATGGAGGTGGTTGGTAGCGGCTATCTTAAACCTTATACGGTCAAGCAACTACAGGTAGACTATCCTCAGCAGACCTGCTTGAGTTTCTAGTGTATAAATAAAGTGTAGCTCCACATGGTGACAAACAGAAGCAGACCTTCTAAGTGATACATGTGCATTATGCCTGTCTGCAATAAGAAAAAGAAAGGAAGAGAGGGAGAGGATGAGAAACAGAGTGTGAGCGCGCGCGCACACACACACACACACACACGTGTGACCCTCCCCCAAGAATTTTGCCTTCAGCTGGCTATGCCACATGCCTCTTCTACTGACTGCTACTAATATTTCTCTATGCAGTTACAGTTCCTTCTGTTGAAGACTCACATAACTACACCAGATAACTACAATTTCCATTAATTTCTATATTAGAAAATATGGTAGAACAGAACCATAACAATGATGTTACTTCAGGCAGACCACTGAACATAGTTCATATTCCTAGCAGAAGAAATGGAAGGTTTAAAGAATTGTAATGCTCTCCAGCAAATCTCGTGAGTTAGTATACACTGAAAAATGCAAATTATTTTGCTTCCTTGACGCAGCAGCAGTTTTCTACAGAGCTTACCTCTTGCCTGAGCCTTGGTACACAAGGTCCAGCTCTATCCTAGAGATCACCCACTGTTGTCAGTAACAACGGCCAAGAAGTTATTTGCCAATAAATTTAAAGTTCCCCTTGAACTCAGCTAAGAGGCCAAGACATGTATAGCATGGGGACCACACTTCTGTTAGCTCTATATCAGAGATGAAGCGTATTGGCTAAAGAGCACAAACAAAATATTTGCACTGGTGCTGTCTGTTTGTCATTTGAAGATTTTAATTACAGTAATTTCTAATAATATTTCTTTAGTCAGCAATAAATCTATGAATTAAAAAAAATTCATCCTTTTAAAGTGATTATGTGCAAATGAACTGACTAAATATTTTATGAAGCATATAATGCCTACAGCTGGTCAAAATTTGGCAGCTATAACTTTTGATGTACCTCTTCCTAGCAACTGACAGTAACGAGTCTTTTTTTACTGAGATTAAGACTTAGCATTGAGAAATGCAACTCAATTATTACATTCACGGCAAAGCAGCCAAACACCATTAAGTGATTCACCAACTGATGATATAAGGTAAATTTAGCACAGCCATTTAAACTGGCCAGTGTGCTAAGTTGTTGCATAACACTATGATGAGTTGCTCAAGTAGCTACTGAAGTCAGCTGAAAGATAGCCACTCACATGGCTTTCATATTAGGCCTTAAATCAGAAATACCAGAGTCCTATCCTTGTTGTTAGTAGTGCTGTGTAGGTATCCACATTGTATCTATAGCAATCTTTGTGTTACTTTAGCCACTGATAATTTTTTTACTTTTACATACCAGATAATTTACCAGGAGTGATGGTTTTTTCCTTTTTTTTTTTTTAATAATATAAACTCAATTAAAATGAAAACATTTTTGGATTTGCAACCGCAAGCAAAATATTGTGCATTCCCAAAGCATGACAAGTCAGTAAAAGGCTTACAGATACGTAAACAAATTTTATGAATTATCCCATAAAAAACATGTCTGGAGGACTGTTCAAAGGCATTGTTTTCAAACTGTGAATTAAGGGAACAATTATATATTTATTAGGCTAGCTGAATTGCTATGACTGTCATAACGGTATGGGATGTATTTCAGAGTTGATACTGGATGTCAGCAGAGGAAATTGAAAATAGTTCAATTGATAGTTTTCTACCTTTAAGAGGTTTCTTTTCTATTAAGAAAGGAAATGGTGTTATTGCCTGTAAATGGAGTTAAAATGCTATTAAATGCCTGTACTTTGAAACACATCCCAAAGCTATTTGATGTCTCTTCCTGCATCTTATTAGCAGTCAAGAAAATTCAGATTGTCAAACATTTAAAAATGTTGCCCGGAGCAGACCAATTTTTATTGTCAGCAGAGATGATAATCAGGTAATCAAGGAGCTTTTTTCCATAGGCAAGTCTGAACTGGTCATTTAGTGTTCATACTGATGAAAGTATTCCCTGCAGAGATTCAAAATAGACAGATGGAATCTCTATCTTATCAGCACAAGGACAAACCATCAAGGCTCCTTTAAATAAATGCTTCCTTTGGATTTAAGTCAGCATGTAACAAATGGGTACCTACTAAAAGGAAGGGGTATAACACGGCAACTTCTGGATGCTGAGACAGCATGAAAAAGTGGAAGGTAAGAGAAGAGACAGAAAGAATGAGACAATTTTCATTCTTTCCTTAAGAACTTCAAAAATTTTTCTTTTCTTCCATCTCTTATCAGTCATGTATAAACTGCAATTTTCTTTACCTCTAACTACTTCAAACATTTTATTTCTGCTACTCCACCTGAGCCTCTTTTTTTTGTATTAAAGCTAAAATCCATTGGTTTGGGGGTTGGGGAGGGGTGTCTGTTTTGGGGGGCATTTTTTGTTTGTTTGTTTGAAAGTATCCCAGAAGTTCTCTATAACAAGCTGTCATTTCCTCATGATGTTTGTGTCTCTCATCTCCCTATCAGGTCCAAAGGATTGTGATAGTATACAACCATTGAACGTTGGCTAATTACTATCACTTTCTTCTGGTTACATAGTTGTCATTCTTGATTTAAAAAAAAAAAAAAAAATGCACAATTAGGAAAGGTAAATTGTCATCCTCTGCAGTCACAATTCCTCAACAAAGGTGTCTTTGTGAACATATCCATAAGTATAAATACATAACTATAAATTTAGTATTATTTATTAGTTTGTATATACACACACACAACATATACAAATGATAACCTGTGTGGGCTGATTTGCCTTACAAACTAAGAATTTTTTCCATCAGGCAGTTATATACACTGACACAAAGAAATTGGCTAGATAACCTGGGCTTCAGCAACTACTGCACTAAAAACAGTGATTCAGAATAAAACCTTACAATTTACACAAGTCCACTGTTGAAATCCCAGTGTGTTACAATTCCTTCTACAGCCATAGAGACTTTGATGGAGACGAGGAAGAAAAGTTCAACCTTATGAAAAACCTTGACCAAGGACACTTCAAGAAGGACCAAGCAGATCCCGAATACTAAACAACAGAACACTGAGGCGACAGCAATTTGTCTTAACTGTCACACTTGCCATGTAAAAGAGGGAAATGACTCACGGATGCAGTTTTCAAAATGCAGAACAAAGCAGAACAATAAAATTACCAGACTCAGTGAAGTATCTCTGGATTTTATTCCCTAAAATACAAAGGAAGATGGTGGTTTCACACAATGGAAGGACAGAAAATAAACCCCTTCAACTCATTCAGGGAGAAAAATTCTTCAATTTAGGACAGTCTCACAGGGAAGAAAACCCACAAAATGTACCAGTAGACTTTTTTTTCTGGACTGAGACCTATGAAGTCTGTCAACAGGAAATGGCATTCCTCATTAAATCTCCATCCCTGTATTCTGTTCCATCACAAACTAGTGTTAGCTCTATCTGATCCTTAAAAGACCTACACACTCTGCTGAACTTCACTATTTTTCAATTACCAATAAGCACATGAATTTAAAGGGAAGAACACAATTCACTTCTCTGGCAACTGTAACAGAGTCTACATTTCAGAGGCCTGAGCCAATATTCCCAGAGTAACAATTTAGGGGTATTTAAAATGTGCATACACTAAAAATTTAATGGTAGCAATGTGCTAATCTCAACTTCAAAACATAGTGATGTGTTGAAACAAGCAGACCAAAGTGTGTATAGCAGCCTCTCAGCATTCAGAAATGCTTCTGAGAGCACAACTCATTCTGAAATCTCTAATAATCGTCAGAAGTCTGTTGGTTGAAGTACATTTCATCAAATTAAAAGAACCTTCTTCCATTCCTTAAGTTAGGAAAGTTGTAAGTGAGCAATGCAGAAAATTGCTGTTAGATAACTGTACAGCCTTTCATTTGTACACAGATAACTTTATTTTTTTCCCCACAGCTCAGATCAGAAGACAAACTACTGCTCAAAGCCACCCAGAGGTTTTCCAACGCTCCTACAAATAGATACTTAAAAAAAAAAAAACCACACCAAACACACACAATCAAGGAGCAGCTGCCCATTTTCAGCCTTCAGAGAGCATCATTACCTAGCTCAATTTCATATCTCAAGGAAAAGACTAAAGAGGCAGTAATGATCATAGCCTGTGAATACCTGTGCTACTTTAAAACCTCTGACTCTAGGATGCTTTTTAATCTAGTAATCTGGTATTCAGATAAAACAGTGTTTCATTCTGGGCTACTTTCTGGCATGACTGAGTACTGCTGATCTCATGAGCGTGACAGACTTGAGAGAACAAGGGCCATACCCAGCCAGCCAATTCACAGACTGGAGTAGCCAACATTTTTATGCCAAGGAAAATAGTGAAATGCCTGTTGGATCTATTTTTTAGAATTTGTCTTGATGGGAACTCCAGCCTGACAGTTTCTTTGTTTTGCAGGGGATTCTTTTGTTGGGCTTTTTTATATTTGTTTTGGTTTGTGTTTTGGTTTTCTTTTTTTTCTTGTTTGTTTTTTTTTTTGTTTGGTTTTAATTTTTTTTTTTTCTTTAAGGACTATGACTCTACTCTTATTTCCAATTTACTATCTCAGTTTCTCACTTTTTCAGCAGTTTTGAGCTTTTATTTCTGAAAAAGAAAAGAGAATAAAAATAAAAATTGTTGCAAATAATTTGAAACATAAGAAAAATAATAATAAATGAACCCACAACCTACAACAAACCAGATGACCAGGCAACACAGCAGTGTACTGCAAAACAAAAAGTAAAATAGCAAGTTTAAGTTAGAAGACAAAATCCAAGTTATTCGTTCTGCTCTCTTTCCCCTGAAACTTGTTTCTAACTTTACAAAAAGAACTCATTTTTTGATTGGTCAAAATTGTGGCTGCACTATACCGCCTGCAAAATAACAGTTCTTGTTTAGTGAAAAGATGGATTTCTCAATTCTAAATATTTAGCTTTTATTTGGAGCTTTTTTGTGAACAATCTCTTCTTTCCTTTTTTTATGGACTTGCTCATAAATAAATATTGTAAATAAATTTAAGCTGATGCCATTTCTGGAGAGTTATTAGGCCTTATTATACATGTTGTATGGTTTGATTACCCTGACTTTGTAGCATTGCATCTATTCAGCTCTATACAATGAGAAGCTCTGTCCATCTGTTTTCTGCCGGTATTACAATTTTAAAAAAATAATTGTGTTTCAAAATAAAATTTTTCAAAGTGACAATGGAAGAATTTTCAGTGAACATTCCTGTTAATTTTTATTTGCACACGTAATTACCATAAATTTTGCTTTCAACTTCTTGTGAAGTGAGCTTCCTCTTCCCCACTAGTCCAATAAGCAAATACAAAGGGTTACATATCAAAACGAAAGTATTTAACCTTTACTTGTAATCTTATGTATGCTCACTTTCTTTTCCAAGAGACAGAGAATTAAGATCCTTTATTCTTTGATTTCTCCTCTGGCTTTATTAGAAATAACAATGCCCCATTCAGGCTTGTTCACTGAAAGCACAAGTCCTTAAATTATGCATTATAAAACAGCATTTAAATACTGCAAATATTGAACCATTCATCAAGTGAACTCTGCATAAATTTTTCCATGCTATCATATTATTATTTCAGAGTCCCATTCTCTTTGTCAAAATAGGAGTAGAGCACTGTCTGAAGTTTAACAAAAACAAGCACAAAATTAGAAATTTATCTGTGCCACCATTCACTTTTCAGTTCAAAAATTCCTTTCACTTCAAGGTCCAGAATGTTTGATAAAGGATTTGTATACAACTCAGGAAAATATTCTTAAGATGCAGACTGAAAAATGTATCCACAGGGCATCCTACAGTTGCAATCCTTTGAACATCTAAATAATGGCATTGTTCAGGGAAACAATCCTTTTTAGTCAATGTAACCTGATTTTCGTCTTCCAGAAACAAGTATGCTAAATGGACACCATGGACTGGCCCCATCCACAGATTGTTCGTGGCATGAAATAGGAATGTTAAGATGCACATCCAGGCCCCATGAGGCTTGAAAGTGTCCTCGCTGCCACTGCCACCACTAATATTTGCAAATGGAGTAAAACAACTGACAAAATAAAGCAATGATTTGATTTTCTTTCTTTTAAACACTATTTTTTGGGGGGAAGTGGGAGATTTTTTAACTGATATTAAAGCTATACATGTGTGTACAGGTTGGTTGTACGAAGAGGTTATCAACACAACCTAATTGCTACACATATCATGCATAGACATAAGCTCATTTATCTATGCATTACAAAAATGAATACAGGTTGTAAGCTGTTGTTACTAGATATGTCAGTTGAGCTCCTGGGTCCCTGTAGTAGTACACACACCCTGCCCTGACAGGAGATGAAACTTGTCCAGGCAGGGAAGAGAGGAAAAAAACCCTAAACCCAAGAGGCCGCAGGTTGAAAATTGAACTACCCAATCGAGATACGCCAGGTACATGGAAGTGACCTTTTGGCCAATAGGGATTAAAATGACCACAGATCAGATTCAACAAGGGTATAAACGGGGTCCCGCCAGAGGACATTTTGGAATCGGTCCTCCTTGGAGCAGCGCGTCTGCAGTCGGGGACTCCCCCTTGGTTTGGGACGCTGCCCGAGGTAACTCCTCAAGGTAGAGAGCCCTCATCTTTTAGGTGAGTGATACGCGCATTTTGAGTCATCATTTTAAATCTTAAGAATTCTTAAGTCGGCTGTGTAGTACTAATTCCCCTTACATCATTGAGCCTATGGTTTACAAATGTTACTGGAGTTCTAACTAAGTTTTTACTGAAGAATAAATGTGAGTTTTAACACCTGTTGGATTTGATTGTGCATGCCTCCTTAACAGTCTCCCCATCAACTGTTAACTCAAGACTTAACCTGTAAATGTCTTTCTATCTTTGGTCTATTTAGACTTCCTGCTGCCTAGGAGTAGGACTATACCTTATTGTAAGTCCACAGAGAGCAAAAGATTAAAGGAAATGCTTTTTTTTTTTTTTTTTTATTTCCAGTGTTACTTCCTAGTCCAATACAAACAGTATTAAGCAAAGGCAAAATAACAAAACAAGCCACAATAAGCACAGGAAATGTAGTATGAGTTCCTTCTGATCTCTTTTTTGGTTTGGGGTTTTTTTGTTTTTTTTTCCAAGTACATGTTCTCTACAAACACTGGAGATAAACAAAGCAAGTTTAACTTTATTTTTTCAAAGCATCAGAATTTTCTGAATACTTTTAAACTTTTTAACACTTTAAAGGGGTCATACAAGAAAATCTTTTAAAAATTAGTTAAACTGTGATGTCAGTTTCTAAAACATATAAAGTAGGTAAACCATATCCATTATAGTGAGGAACTGGCACCAGCTGTCATGTTTAGCATAGCATCAACCTTTCAGAGACAGTTTCACAAAATGCTGCACTGTGGGACTATGCCTATGCCTAGAACAGTGGAGCTAGGATCTCGTCCTTGCTTCTGCATCTGGATTTATATTTCAGGCAAATCCTGATACCATTTCAGGACAACATACAAGTTGACTAACTTGTGTCCTTTTCCCTAATCCTTACTTTCTGTGGAACGTGTTAAGCAAGTAAGGGAGAAATCAGGACCTGCTTCCTGCATCATTAGGGATGATGATCTAAGGGTATACCAACAGGAAAAGCCCCAGCTCAGCATACAGGCACTCTATGATATGTTACATTATGACCTTTATTGTCAGCTCTCTGGTACTCATTGTCAATGACCTACCTAGAACTAACTTTCCTATGCTAAGAAATATTTTGAAGATTTGGTATTCATTTTTGTTCTGACGTTAGACAAACCCAACACCTCTGGAAATGGTCCAGGGATCCTAACGTGTCACTGGCACAGCCATGAAGCAGGGTATCAGCCAGCTTTATGAAAAAAATAGGCTACAGCTTCTTTTTGCCAGTTTGGAACAAAAACTTTGTCATGTTTCTTCTCACCTTTAAGGTTAGTGCTCGAACCATGAGGCCTGTGAAACACTATTTAAAAACTTCAGAGTGTTTTGCCCCTACTGCTATTCTTTACTGTTATTCTGTACCTTCCATTTGAATACTAAAATTAGCAAACAAGTGGGCAGCCCAAGACTTAGACTTCACCTGAGAGTGTGATCTAAAAACAGACTTCAGACCAACCTGACTGCATTTTTTATAAGAACAACAAATATCACATTATTGGTACAAACAGCATGGTTTCAATAAAACAGTATCTTCCAATTAAGTCTTTTTTTTTTTTTTTTTAAATAAGGCTTGATTATTTTGAACTTTTAACCCAGTATTTCCTCCCTTGGACTCCCTCTTTATATCTTCCATGCTTGCAATATGCCACTTACTCTTCAAGTGACTGACTTCAATGAACCTAATCTTCATTAGACTCAGTAGGAAGGCTTGAATCAGGCCCTGGGTTCACTCAAATGATAGTGTAAGAGAAACCTCCATACTGACTAGAAGGGTTTCTCCCCCCAGTAATCTTTAGAACTTAGGGGGTTTTGTATACAAAAACAACCTGAAACACATAATTTCTAGTGTCTTTAAAAAATACTTACTTGAAAAATATTGTAAAGATTAAAGAAAGCATTAGCATTCTTTTATATAGCATAAGTCATTTATCCTCATGTATCTAATATATATTGATTTCATATATTCAGCATTACTAGGGACTTTAAAATCTTTTACCAGGGTTTTTTCTACAAAGTTTATTACGAAAGTATGTTTTTCCAACCACCATAGCTAAAATGTCTGTTTAAAACTTCATCATACAGTAAAAAAGATGGATATATTCCCAGTGTGGCCATTCACCATCTGCTTAAGCAAATATACTTAAAGATGCTTCTACAATTGTGATAAAATGACAGCAAATCTAAGAGCGCACAGCGCTCCTATTCTAAAATGATGATTGTACAACTATAGTTTGCATCATTGGGGACCAATAAAAGTCTTTATGTTCCATTCAAATGGCAAGGACCTTTATCAAAGAGAAGCTGGAATACGAAAATAACAAAGAAATTATCTATTCAGCAGTTGTCTTAAATTTAGGAGCACTAATGAAACAACTTCTTGACCATAATTAGTATTTAACACTGCAAAGTTATTTTCCTCACTTTCAGATTTTTTTACTGATATACAAGACTTGCCATTTTACTAGATTCCAGGAGTGCTTTTTTCTCATTTTCCAGGTGGGATTAATCATAAGCACAAGTAAATTCCATATTCTTAACAACAGATCAGTTAAGATTCTGTGTACTTTGTTATTCTTTTAATTACCAAAGTGATGACTAGGAAATGCTAAATTCATAGCTTCCTCCTTGCACAGTGAAATATCCTTACCAAACGAAGGCTGAATAAGAAATGAAAACTTGCAATTTTATTAGTCAGTAGCACTTTTTCTATTCTGTACAACTACCGTTATTAGACAGATACCAAATCTGTGTTAAAACACTGCTAATAGCAAAGCTTCAATACACTGCATGTTTACCGGGAGTCTTAATAATACCCTATAGAGAATACAGCTAAGAATTCTACTGCTTTAAGGCCAACATCAGCAGTTTTCTTTGGCAAAAACACTTTTTCTTCTAGATATTCAGCAGTCTTGGTCTCTAAATGGTGGAAAGAAAAAAAAAAAAAATTCCACCATCTGTTCCATCCCTGAGGGAGACAAACTTTCCTGGCAGTATATAGTTCAGGATTTAATTGTACCCAAAGTCAACACAAGTAAATGCAAAAATATAAAACATTCCTAGCAAGTGGAAGTTTTGTACAACTTTACTTTAGCTTATTTCTTTGGGCTACAGTTTAACCTATTTTTGCTGTAATCTGTTTTCCTTTATTTCTGTTGTTTGCTTTCAACAATTTTAAATTAAATCCACATTATCATTCCAGATACAGAGAAAACTAAAGGATCTAATTAGATTTCATTGCCCAATTTATCAAATTTCATCTACTCTATGCTTTGGTATCAGGAAGAGTACATTTGCTAAGGCCAGTGACAGTAGAAACATTTTTAAATCTGAAATAAAAAATGTTTTTTAAGCAATCTAGTTTCTTCATGAAAAGTAAAAACTTTAAATAATATAAAATTTATAAATATTTTTTTTACTACCAGTAACAGAGGTCTGTGATTTCAATGACAGTGAAAGGGAGAAGTTCAGAGTCAAAGAAAGAGAAAACTAAATTAGACTGAGGCAAAAATTAACTGTTTTGAAATCCTGAAATTAATCTTTTAAAATCAGTTTCATCTGGAGGATTCCTTGGGCCATTCTATATAAATTTCAACATATAAGCCAAGTCTGTTTTATCTCAGGACAAAAGTCTGTCCCTTAATTTGATAGTATGCTCAATTTAATTGTAGTTTATATTAAAAGGAGTATTGTATGGCATCAACAATTTCATAACAAATTAAAAAAAATGCTGTCATTGTATCACTCCACTTATTCTAGGTCTCTGCCAAGCTTCAAATTACTGTCTTTTGCTTGCAATGCTTTCTGTTACGGTGGTATAAGTACCTACCTTAATTTTTTTAAACTAAGGTAATATATTTAGCATATGAAAACTGCCAAGTCCTGGCAATAAATAGAATATATACACTACAACATTCATCAAAATCATGCTACTTTAGTTATTTTATTTACCTGTCTATGACACAACAGAGTATACCACCCAAGTCTTCTTCTGTTAGAAACTGCTTGTAGCTAATAATGATTTTCTGGTCACTTCTCACACTTGCCCATACCATAACTTTGAAAATTAAATTAAAAAAAAAAATCTGATGGCTGTCACAACAAGCATGAATGGAGGTGGAAGGAAGTCATCTTTGTACCACAATGTGTTTTAGTCACAAGATGAGACAAAACAAAAGGAAAAAATGGAAGTTATCTAGGTAGCGATCTACTAAGGTGTCCTGGTTTCAGCTGGGATAGAGTTAACTGTCTTCCTAGTAGCTGGTACAGTGCTATGTTTTGAGTTCAGTATGTGAAGAATGTTGATAACACTGATGTTTTCAGTTGTTGCTCAGTAGTGTTTAGACTAGAGTCAAGGATTTTTCAGCTTCTCATGCCCAGCCAGGGCACCTGACCCAAACTGGCCAACAGTGTATTCCATACCATGTGACATCCCATCTAGTTTAGGAACTGGGAAGTGGGGGGCAGGGATTCGCCGCTCGGGGACTGGCTGGGTGTCAGTCAGCAGGTGGTGAGCAATTGCCCTGCGCATCATTTGTACATTTCAATCCTTTTATTACTACTGTTGTCATTTTATTAGTGTTATCATTATCATTATTAGTTTCTTCTTTTCTGTTCTATTAAATCGTTCTTATCTCAACCCAGGAGTTTTACTTCTTTTCCCGATTTTCTCCCCCATCCCACTGGATGGGGGGGGAGTGAGTGAGCGGCTGCGTGGTGCTTAGTTGCTGGCTGGGGTTAAACCACGACATAAGGATTTGAATTGGAAGTGTCTGGCTCTTACATAGCATTATTTATATTCTGCACTTTCTAGTAGATTCCGAGAAGTATGAAAAAAACATACAATATTTACAGAAATTGATAGAATTTTGCCTAAACTAGGTACTGCCCACTATGTAGATGTAAGTTACTTTGAATCGTATCCCTTTCCTCAAGTTCCACTAAGGCACTACACATTAAAAACTAACAACCAACCCTGAAAAGGCAACACTACTTTCTTAGTTTTTGTTTACCGTAAACCCACAAATATTTCTACTATACTATGTTAAGGGAGAGTAAATGGCAAAACACAAGAGGCAGCTTTTAATTTACAAGTTTTATCCACTCTAGATTTACCTTCCCCATCAGTTTTTAGGTACTGGAGTCAGAAATGGAAATTTAGGATCGTTTTTGCATGCCTGTTTCTCTCTAGTGTTTGTAAAAGAAGCTACTGCTTTTTTCAGTTGGTATAGCATATACTAGCCAACTTGAATTACAAATATTATGCCAATGCCTTATATATGTATCCAATTGCTAATGATTTTTAAAGGCCAACAATATGCTCCATCAGACAAATTTCCCACAAGACCTAATGATAATTCTGACATGATTTTAATTAAGACTTTAAAAAGTTTGCATTAGACAAACCGATGTGCATTAGCTTTATACTAATTGTATTGTAATACTTGTTGTTATCCTAAACAGAAAAAAAACAGCCTCACTTAAACGTCTGCTGAAAGACAAGACCTCCTCTCTTTCCTATAAATTTATGACAAAGCAGTTGAAATTTAGTTTGATTTATTGTGTAACAATTTTCACTATCCCATAGTACCCCATTTGGTATTTAAAAATAACCCAATTAGATAAAAATAATTAAAGAATTATAATTGGCAGCAAGAAGTTTTAAGTTTGGAGTACATGCAGTCATTGTGTGGCTACATTACAGACTACTGTTGCCTGTTGTTTTTCCAGTTTTGAGCACATTCTGTACTCTCAATTTTAGACAGTACCAATATTTATTTTGGAATGCCATAAAAAATTGTGTGGTGGCTCTTTTGCCTTTTCCAAAACTTTTTTTTAAAGGCCATATGAGCACAGAAATTGAGGATGTGGAGATTATTTGAACCATACTTATACAATCCTTGTACTCCTAGCAAGGTGTCAATACTTTCATGACAGTACGGAACTAGCAGGAGAGTAAAGAAAATCTATCCTGTGATCTGCATTGTCCTAGCTGCAAGAGCAGGCCCAAGTTACCAGGTTAGAAGGCATGACTTTAATGCTACCTTTCCACTGATCACACTTTGCCAGAACTCCAGTTCTGGTTCTCTTCCTCAGTTTTCTCCATTTCTCCCTCAACAGTACTGGAAACTACTGACCAGAGTGGAGCACTGAGTGCTACTTTCTGCCCCTTCAAAACCAGGCCAAAAATGTATAAGTAAGGGTGTTTTTTGGAGACACTTATCCACAGAATCACAGAATGGTTGAGGTTGAAAGGGACCTTCAGAGGTCATCTGGTACAACCCCTCTGCTCAAAAAGGGCCACCTAGAGCTGGTTGCCCAGGACCATGTCTGGTCAGGTTTTGAATATCTCTGAGGAGGAAGACTCTGCAACCTCTCTGGGCAACCTGTGCCACTGCTTGGTCCCCTCACAGTAAACAGTATTTTCTGATGTTCAGACAGAACCTGCTGTGTTTCACTTTGGGCCTCTCACTGAGCACCACTGAAAAGAGCCTGGCTCCATCCTCTTTGCACCTTCCCTTCAGGTATTTATATACATTGATGAGATCCCCCTGAGCCTTCTCTTCTCCAAGCTGAACAGTCCTTGCCTTTCCCCATACAAAAGGTGCTCCAGGCCCTTAATGATCTTTGTGGCTCTTCACTGAACTCTCTCCAGCATGCCCATGTCTCTCTTGTACTGGGGAGCCCAGAACTGGTCACAGTACTCCAGGTATGGCCTCATCAGTGCTGAGTAGATGGGAAGGATCAATTGCCTTGATCTGGTGGCAATACTTTGTCTAATGTAGCCCAGGATACTATTGCTAATAGTATTGCTAATAGCCCCTCTGTCACAACGGGGCTTTGTTGGCTCATCCCTTTAACTTCTCATCCTATGCTACAAGGTCCCTCTCCCATCATGGTCCCTTGTATGGAAGGAATGATGAAACAGCTGCACATCATCTGCTTCTATAAATAACACTTAGAAATGACTACTGTTATTCAACCAAATGCAAATCGAACTGCAAACTTGAACTTTATGCAGTATTTGTTATAGTAAAGGAAGGTGAATGAGGCACTTCATTCAATACATAAAAACCAAAATGTCTAAGAACAGTTTAATTTAGAGCAAGAATGAACAATATATGCATATCTAATGAAAAAGATTTCAAGGTTCTTTCTTTGTCTAGTAAATATTGACCAGGTATACTGATTTTGAAGAACTATTGTACTACATTTGGAAAATATGTAGAAGTTGTTTGCATTTCTGAAACTGCTCATGCAAACACAATATCTACATTTTAAGCCAAAAATCACTAAAAATATTTCTTTTTTGTCCCCGTAAGCACTCTTTCCCATTTATTTGGAGAAGGGGAGGGGGAACACCACTAAACTCAAAACCATTAAATGTAGTTTCATTCAAATTCCTGAAGCTCAGACTTCAGGCAGAAGTCTGTAAGTAAAGTATATTATCACAAATAGGCACTGAGTTGCCATCTACGCTAAGAAAATAGACAATCTGGGTAATCACATCTACATTTAAAATGTTGCTTGTCTGATTCAGTGACTTGATAGAGACTTTAGAATGCAGCTTTCAGTATAAATGCAGCTTCTTTGAATGGATTCAATATCATTATTGGAAGCATAAAATGTTTTAAAATTCAAATTTTTCTACCAGTGAAAATCGGTGATGTCCATAGACCCATTTCTTTGTGTGGTAATGAACAGCAGCAATGCCCCTACAAGCAATTTTAAACTTCATTAAGTTTTGTACAGAGATTAACTACAGAACACTAATTCCTCATCACTATATGAATGCAGAATACATAATAGGTTAGAGCTTATTAACACATTTATTCCAGTGTTGAAGGAATTAATATACAAAGATTGGGACTACTCCAGCTACTGAAAGTAAGAGAAGTCTTCAGCCAGTCAAAAAAATCCTGTATTTATAATGTGTTTGAGGCTTGTCACTGCCCCATCCTACATTGTAGAAGTCTGAATTTAATTCAAAGAAGGAAAAAGAGAGTAGAGTTCTAGGCTTTAGCTGCAAAGTGGTACAATATCACCAACAACAATGAATGCAAGGAATGTTGAATGTTTTGTTTTTAAATTAAGCATGTTACATGCATGTTCTTATAAATATCCTGCACTCAACTTCACTCTGCAGATTCAGTAGCAGATATTACATATGTAGGCCTTGCATTTCTGTTAGTTCAGGCAATTTAAGACAACTGTGGGCAATTTAAGAGAGGTGTTTGTGACAAATCTTGCACAGATGCTTGAGGAAAAATGACAGTCTTCCAAGTCTCATGAGCAATACAACTCAGGAAAATTAATCACGTGGGGACAGCAGACTAGAGAAACAGTGCTAAAATTTAGGTCATGGTTTCAAAGGGCAATAAAAAGAACCAGTTTTCCATTGGTTAGAACATCACATTTCAACAAAAATGCTGAAAGAAGCAGAATATATACCTGTTATTAACAGTGACTTTCACCACTCCATGAATGTGCAATTACTAATGTTAATAGTTAAGAACATAGACAATCCCTGCATGAAATCATACTTCAGAAATCAATCTTAAATCATAAGTGTTGCACTGAAGTGAGCATATGTAGCTCGTGGGCTGAATTCCTAATATAAGTCAAGTAATTCCTATGCTCTATCACACATGTTTGAAGATCAAGCAGAATCTTTCTTACTTCTTAGTCTTCTGATAGAGTTCTGAAAGATTTTTCATATTTCTTTTCATAATCCAGTTTATGTTGAATATACATCTGGAGTGATAGCTGAAGCTTGACAGTTTATCAGCAGCAACCTTAAGGGTGTATGCTATCTGCAGGAATTCAAGCTTTCAGGAAGAGTCTAAGAATGATGTTTTTGAGAATGTCAACAGAGAAGCCAACTGATAGCCAGAGAAAAAAGCAAAGACATCTTAGAAAGAAGTTCTTTTGCACATCAAATGAGATTAAATAAATGTCACTGGTCCTAAATGAACGTGTCAATATTTTAGGAACCAGTGAAAGATCAAACTCACCTAGGGCACAAATCACACACACAAAAAAATAATCTTTGACCTAATCCTTTTGCAGTCACTGGAGAGGCTAGACGAGTGTTCTAGATCCTTTCTGTGGGCTACTGTTAGGACTGAGTTCACTTCAACTCACCTCCCCCAGCCTTTTTTCAAAAGAAAAAGCCTACAGCCTTTCCCCTAGTATTTGCAAAGTCAGCTTGTGAAATCCAATGTTGCTTTTACTCCTGAGATCTGCTGTGTATGAAACAAACTCCAAAGCTTGTTCTGGATCTATTCCTGTTGCCTTACTTGATAGTTTTTAGTTCTTATATTGGATTACAAGTCAGCCTACTAATATCCACCCTCAGCATGCCCTGATGATTTTGTAAGCCTTCTTCATATCCCTTATAAGCCATTTAGCACTTTTGGTCACTCTTGTTGACATCTTCTGAACTTTTTCTAGTTTGCCCATACCCCTTTTGAATTTGTTCCTAGTCAGCTCTTATCCTCACTGCCCTGAACAGCTTAGTATCAGCAGCAAACTTTCTTACCTAGGTTGCTACTTTCTCTTTTGGGAACAGACTGAAAAGCAAACATTATGGCAGTCTTCAGAAATCTAGCCATTTCAGTAATAGCAGTAAAAAATCTGAAGCCCACAGAGTGTTTAACAGATCAAAAAATTTACCAAATGAAAAATGAAACAAAAATAGAAAGAGAAGAAAGTAAAATAATGTTAATATCGTAAGGATGCTACAGAAGCTACTTATAAGTAAAAAGCTTACATATGAAGCAACCTTTATTCCAGAAATATTCTATAAAAGTGTATTGGGTCTGGCTGAGATGGAGTTAATACTCCCCATAGCAGCCCTCATAGCACTGTGCTCTGCATCAGTAGCTAGAAAGGTGTTGATAACACACCAGCGTTTTGGCTACTGCTGAGCAGTGCTGGCACAGCATCAAGGCTGTCTCTCCAACATTTTTGCCCCCCCCCCCCCCCCCCAATGGCAGGCTGGGGCAGGGCAAGATCTTGGGAGGGGACATAACCAGGACAGCTGACCTAAACCAACCAAACAGATATTCCATACCATATGATGTCAGCTCAGATACAAAAGCTAAGTAAAGAGAGACGGAAGGGGGGCATTTTTGTCGTCCGGAGCAACCACTACGCATACTGAAGCCCTGCTTCCCGGGAAGCGGCTAGACATCACCTGCTGATGGGAAGTAGAGAATGACATCATTGTTTTTCTTTGCTTTCGCTTGCAACCTTTGCTTTCACTTTATTAAAATGTCCTTATCTTGACCCACGAGCTTTTTGTTATATTTTCTCCCCCTTGTCCAGCTGAGAAGGGGGAGTGATAGAGCGGCTTTGGTGGGCACCTGGCATCCAGCCAGGGTCAACCCACCACAGTCCTTTTTGGCGCCCAACGTGTATTGGCTTTGTGTGGCGAGGTTTTGGTAGCGGGGGGGGTTACAGGGGTGGCTTCTGTAAGAAGCTGCTGGAAGCTTCCCCTGTGTTTGAGAGAGAGCCCATACCAGCTGGCTCTAAGACAGACCTGCCACCAGCCAAGGCCGAGCCAATCAGCGATAGTGGTAACGCCTCTGTGATAACATTTTTAAGAAGGGAAAAAGTTGGGACAGTGAGAAACGGCAGCTGGAGAGAGGAGTGAGAACATGTGAGAGAAACAACCCTGCAGACACCAAGGTCAGTGAAAAAGGAGGGGGAGGAGATACTCCAGGCGCCGGAGCGGAGATTCCCCTGCAGCCCATGGGGAAGACCATGGTGAGGCAGGCTGTCCCCCTGCAGCCCATGGAGGTCCACGGTGGAGCAGATATCCACCTGCAGCCCGGGGAGGACCCCACGCCGGAGCAGGTGGATTCCCGAAGGAGGCTGTGACCCCGTGGGAACCCCGCACTGGAGCAGGCTCCTGGCAGGACCTGCGGATCTGTGGAGAGAGGAGCCCACGCTGGAGCAGGTTTTCTGGCAGGACTTGTGACCCCGTGGAGGACCCACACTGGAGCAGTGTGCTCCTGAAGGACTGCACACCGTGGAAAGGACCCATGCTGGAGCAGGTCGTGAAGAACTGCAGCCCGTGGGAAGGACTGATGTTGGAGAAGTTCATGGAGGACTGTCTCCCATGGGTGGGATCCCATGCTGGAGCAGGAGAAGAGTGTGATGAGTCCTCCCCTTGGGGAGGATGAAGTGGCAGAAAATAATGTATGATGAACTGACCGTAAACCCCATTCCCCGTCCCCCTGTGCCACTGTGGGGGTTGGTAAAGAATCCGGGAGTGAAGTTGTGCCCGGGAAGAAGGGATGGGTGGAGGGAAGGTGTTCTGAGATTTGGTTTTATTTCTCATTACCCTACTCTGGTTGATTTGTAATAAATTGAGTTAATTTTCCCCAAGCTGAGTCTGTTTTGCCCGTGACAGTAATTGGTGAGTGATCTCTCCTGTCCTTATCTAGACCCGCAAGCTCTTTGTTATATTTTCTCTCCCCTGTCCAGCTGAGGAGGGGGAGTGATAGAACGGCTTTGGTGGGCACCTGGCGTCCAGCCAGGATCAACCCATGACAAAAAGTCATAGTACATAGGAGTATGTATTACACTCCTGAAGATTCCTAGTAAACTGCAGTTTGTCATAATGATTGAGTGTATCACTGTATAGAAAGAGTTTTAATGTAAAAGGTACAAGAAGCTCAGGGTGCAAAGAAAATATAAAATAAAGTTTGTCATGGGGAAGTTTTTAGTGTCATATTTAGATTTACTAGCCTGGATTTAGGAAGATGAAGTAATTGAAGTTAACATAAAAATGAAAATATAACTGAAGTTTATTTGACATCCAGTGTGGAGCATTCACCACCCAGTACATTGTCCCACACAAGAGTCCAGCTGAACTTTTTAGAAGCCAAAGAAGAATAATCCTAAATTCAGCACAAAGCCATTAATTTCACAGTGCCACTTCACAGAATGAAGATAGTGGTGGAGACACCAAGTAAAGCAATTCTACTCGATTTGAATCACCACCCTCTAGGGCTTGTTAAAGCTATGGCTCGCGACAACCAGGAAGGGGTTATAAAATGGTATCAAGCGCAGTGTGAGCCAGATGGTCGGATTTCTTTTCTCACACAAAACAATAAGCCGCTCTGAAACACAAAGGACATGGCTTGAGAACAGCCAGGACACTGGAAGCAGAGAGCATGCAGAGGCCACCTGAACTATGTAGTCAGCAAGCCAACAAAAGCAGTGCCAACACAGAACGGCATCAGCATATCAGACTTCCCAGCTCACACTGTCAGTATCAGATCTAATGAATAATCTAAGCTTTGAACTTTGATTTTTGTCACTAGTATTTCCTTTAGTTCATCATTCATGTTTCCTTTTCTTCCCACCACTGAACTCACCATCCTGGCACTTAGCCATCTCTCTTTTCTCATTGATATACTCTCTCTTTACCTTCATTCCCTTATTTCCTTTCCTTTGCTTTTCCCTTTTCTCTTACCTTCTCCTATATTCTGTTCAGGAATTAAAAACTAATAAACCACAAGTATGATTGATAACCACCAAGACTAAGTGAACTAGCAGCCAGCCAGCTGTTCACTTCCCCCTTCCTTTGTTCTCCTAGCAGTTGAAAAAAATAATTTGAGATCATTCTTAGGCAGAAAGTTCCTTGGATCACAAAGGATTTCCTAAAGAGTTCTCTTACATTCTTGGATTAATCTTAAATATTTTTAGACAGTTAAGGCCTGAGAGCACCTCTGAAAGTGATTGTGGAACTTGCATTCACTAACATCCAGTCACAGGACTCTGAACTTCACAGGTGGGAAGTAGAGGACTTGACAGGTATAGAAAATATTCTAATATACTCCCCTTTTCTATGGATCTAAAAGTAATTAGCTTCTCTGCAGAATACTTTTTGCCTCTATACCAGAAGAAATTGAGACAGTTTATTAAGTAACTTGGAGTGTCACGGTCAACACCTAACCAAGCCATTAGAAAAAATCATTCAGCGTCTGATGCAAGACATCATGACACGCCAATAAGCAACTGATGGAAAAATTACAGTAAGAGTGGAGAATAAGTAATTTCTAATTTAGGATGGCCATTATCTTGATCCATGTCAAAAATGTACAGTTTGCATAACAGCCTTAATCATCAGGGAAAGACAAAGAGATGATTAAAACTTTCTACCTCAACTACTGTTTTATGCCTGTATCGCACACGTTTGGGAAAAAATGTACATGTGAGGAAATAAAGACAGCAAGTGACAATGAAAAAGGAAGGAGTCCAATGAATCTGGGCATGCCCATGTCAGACACAGAAATGGGAAGAACAGTTCATATATTCTACTAACTGTTCCAAGTTTATCTGCACCACCGGTCAGCCTACAATGGGACTTCAAAAAAAAAAAAAAAAAAACAAAAGAAGAAAAATGAAACTAACAGTTTTAGTGATAAATAATCTGCATAAAAGGCAAGTAAGGGACAAGAACCTGAAGTTTTAGTTTAGAAAAACAGTGTATCAGGAGAGTACAGCTTTGACATACGTAGCTTTCAATACCTCAAAATGCATTTATCAAATGTTTCAGACACAGCAATTTGTGAAGGATTTGATGCTTTTTGTCTACGTTGTTTCATGCACAGCTTAGGCAAGACACACATTTCTCAGTGATGTTAATGGAGTTTCAACATATAAGCCAAGGATCTCTTTCATTTAGCAAGTCAATCCTTTAACTCCACTCATCATGTAAGTGTTTAAAATGGCAATTTTAAAACTGTTAAGTAGAACTCATGATGTTTGAGATCAACTATAAATCATTCAGTTACAAGATATAGTATTTAAATAATTATAGCTACTTAGCTGCTATTGTAATGTTAATCAGGTATATAGAACATTTGCTTATAAAATTTTATTCTCCAGACATA
Organism: Haliaeetus albicilla; assembly: GCF_947461875.1. NCBI lineage: Eukaryota > Metazoa > Chordata > Aves > Accipitriformes > Accipitridae > Haliaeetus > Haliaeetus albicilla. The sequence goes on from NC_091483.1 coordinate 39,811,527, forward strand.
GAATACTAAAGTGTTTTCTGGTAAGCTTACTCCTTTAAATAAGGTGTATTTCTCAGCTTCTCTGATCTTGAGCTCAGTACCAAATCTGTCTAAAACTCAGAATTTATCCATGAAGAATATTTCCCCCCCCAAGAAAAAAAAAAAAAAATAAAAATCAACCCAATATGAGGATTTGAAACCCAACCCTAAAGCATGACCTTGTTAGAGACAAATATAAAGCTTACCACAGACAAAATTTACAAAAAAAAATAAAAAAAGAAAATCAATCAAGTAACGAAGTACACAGTTGTTTGATCTGAAAATGAAATAGCAATAGACCAGAAAGCAAAAAACTTTAACTGCAATCATCATATATAGAGTCGCTGTCAGTGACTACCATCTCATGTAACAGCATCTTGTAGGCATACTGAACCTCTTTCCCCTGCTGTCCCCCAAGTTCAGATTAGCCTTTATTAAAGAATACTGTGAAAGACTAAACAAAATGCTCAGAATATTTGTTTTCTGAATGTAAGAACTTTTTTGAATTTTTCTGGTCTCAGAAGCAGTTTATTGAAGTGAGATCATTTGTGCTAGAGGATGCCACCTAAACTAACAAGGAGGACATGTGGCAGTGCCCTTCTGACACCACTGGTAGTGATGGCGTTCACCTTCTCTATCCAGGAGTCCCTCTGTTGAGGGCTTTCTCCTATTAGCTTTTTAATATTTTTGACCCGATAGCTGGCAGGACTTCAGCCTTACTGAAGGCAGTCTACTAGTGCCTAGCTCAGAAATGTTCTGTAAAAGGAAGGAATAACATGAAAATAGTTTGAAATCTTCTGGCTCCTTTACCATATAGATATACTGAATGCTGGAGGACATATTCAACAGTCATGAATGGCAACAATGCTTTAACGTCACTGTGCTTTATTACAGCAGTGAATGAGCTGAAGTTAACAAGGTAGAAATTGAGATTGGTAAGGCCCATATATACCAAATAAAATATAGGAAAATCATATATACCAAATAAATCACAGGAAAATAATTGTCCCCACTCTCACCTGCTTAACACCACTGAAGACAACATAAGATGAGAAAGAAGAGAGAAAATGAAATATTTTACACTATTTGTAAGCATCTAGTTTTACTGCCCAAATTAGAAGATTGGAGTATCTTGATAAATAACAGTTTTCAGAAGGCAACTCAGAGCAAGTCACTTGGATATCCTAGTCCTTTTCTGAATATTGTCACTGACTAAAGGAGAAACCTACTTTTTTAATCCAGCATCCAAATTAGGTGTCCGAAATTGAACACTATTCGTATATTCCATTATCCATTACAATAGATATGAAACTTATGCGGTAAATTTAAAACAAAGATGAGCTAACAAAACTTTAGGCAGCATCTGGATGATATTTCTACCTAAAGTACTGTCTTGCTTTCCATTTCAGTAAATAAATCTCACTACATCCCCCCCCCAAGAAAAAGAAACACTATAATTTTTCAAACATGCTCTGAATTTATTTGTATTGTATATAGCGCACTGAAGAACTGAAATTAGCCCCATAAATTTAAATATTTTAGTGCTTGTTACTGTCATTTGTTCTATCAGAGTATTGCATCATCAAAAAAGTTTTTTTTAAAAAGATTGTGATTGTTAAGACCCAAGACAGAAACATTCAGGTTTTGTTGTTATTGCGCAAACCATTCCCTACAAGCCCCAAATGCTACACTCCTAAAGTAATTTTTTTCCCACTACCTCAGATAACATGCTACTTACTTAAAATCTATATATTATGATGATATATCAATTTTATACAGTGTCTTCATTTAGTTTTGAACAAATTTAAACCTTCACTATTACTTACAAGTGCATTTCCCATTACAAGATTTCCACACACACCCTTCAATCTATGAACCCCTGTCCCTTAACATGTTTTGATGAAGTTGCTGAGCTTAACATGTCTGCTGAAGGAGGCAAAGGAGGAAAGGCACTTCACCTTGGCAGTCACCCCATTTACTCAGCAAGAGTCAACTACAATGCTTGCACAGCTGGGCTTTATATATTTTTTTTTTAATTAAGTTTTTGAGAAAAGAATTTTTGGTGTGTTCCCCCTGCCCATCCCCCCCTTCAATTATTCTACTACAAAACCCTTCATAATAATAAAGATATTGGTATTTGTGCATGACCTGGGATGTTTGGATTTGGTAAAAAAAGCCCAACTTTTCATTTAAAGGACAATTCCTCAACCATAAATGCAGTAAAAAATTAAACTCTGAAAATTTTGAAATTGGTTCCATTTGAACAACCTTATACTAGAATACAACTAAAATTTAAGTGGAATATTGTAATTTAAATGAATGTTCCCTACAAAGGTGCTATTACTGAGAATGCAACTATATCCACAACATATAATAATATTAACAAAAGCAGGACAGTCTTTAAAAAGAATATGAATTAATTCAATCCCTACGTAGACTCATTAAAAATGGCCTTATTTAAAAACATCCCCTCCCAAGCCATCTGCCTGTTTTAAACAGTGAAAACATGCTGCAAATCTGCCAAAGTACTCAAACATGCTTAATCAAGGTCTGTATTGGCAGAGTTCCAGAAATCTGCAAGGTGTGCTCAAATTACATTAAAAAAGACAAGTTGCAATTGTTGACATCTTCAGTATAAGATACTTAACATAAGGTATATCTCTCAGCAATCAGGCTGGCATCTCTCAGCATTCAGAAGATTAAAAAGTAGCTAAACTTGCATGCTTTAGTAAATATGTAGGTAAACTCTTCATTGTCCAAATTCAAAGCAAGGAAGACCCATGTAGCCTTGAACAATCTGCTGGTCTATCAATTTCAACACCAAATACAAGCATAGGTCCTGCAGCCTTGCAAAAATCCTCTGAAATCCTAAATTCTGTTTTTCCTGTAATAGAGATTAATATCCTTTGGGCTTTGGGACCGTAAGTACATTCAGATGAATGAGGTCAACAGCCACATTTGTAAGACAAGCTGCCATGGATTAATTTCCAGGAGACAACTGGTTTATTCAGGTTAAAAAGGGGTGATTGCCCAGAGCACCAAGTACAAACAAAAAGAAAAAAACAATCCATAAGATATCTCTGGAGTAAGATACTTACTGTAGTAACTTTTTCAGTAATTTATTCACTGTACACTCCGTGCAGCCTCTATACAACTGCTTGAAAACACATAACCTGATAGCAATATTCCAGATATTGTTCAGCTGCACTTACCTTTGAAGAAGCAATCTTCATTGTGTACAATGGTGACCTTTTGCTTTTTCAGACAGGCAGCCCTGTGCACTTCACAATGGTTTTCATAGAATTCTCCATCAGAACCACACACAGGCTTGTAATGCGGCTTGCAGTGCTCCATGCATAGACACTCAGCTTGGCCAGTCTCCCCATTCACAACGCAGTGTCTACCCAGACCGCAGTACTTGTTTTCGCATGATCTGAAATGGCCATCTTGACCCATATACCCTAAAAAAAAAAAAAGAAAAGTAGCTTTGAGATATTAATTATATTTTATTTAGTTGCATGTGAGATACAAAAAGGATTGTATTATGTAAATGAAGTGAGAATATGTCCTTTGTTACATCCTTGACTAATGCTTAACATAGGTCAGCCTGAAATGAAACAAATATAGTCTTGTTATCATGACTAGGTATACTTTTAGTCATTGTTGTGTGTTAGATTATCTGTAATTAAGAGCAACATCTAGTAACAAGATAATATTTACTCTTCCATTTAACAAGTTTCATAGCACATCATGCCTTTTTAAAGGTATATTGAAGTTTGTCCCCTTAAGATTGCTATGCTATTGCATGTAATAGAACTATGCATTCTCTAGAATTTATATCACAGAATCACAGAATATCTTGAGTTGGAAGGGACCCATAAGGATCATCGAGTCCAACTCTGTGCTCCTCACAGGACTACCTAAAACTAAACCATATGACTAAGGGCGACATCCAGACGCTCCTTGAACTCTGACAGGCAGATAAAATAGACATTCACACATTGAGACTGATAGCAAGAATAAAGAGAGATGGGTCAAGGCTCTTAAACAACATGGAGAAGAAAAAAAAACCAAAAACCTCTGTGGTGGCAAGACAATGACATTTCAGGGAAGAGCATGGTGGAAAAGCACCAAACTGACTTGAAATGGGCAAACCCAATTCAACATTAAAAATTTCCCATAAGTTTTTAAAAATATTACTCCTTGTGCCAACATATCACCACTATATACAAGCAACAGATATTAACTGACAGAAATTAATATAAATCCAATTTCCTTCTATTACTGCTAACCTCAAATAAAGTCTTGCAATGTCCAAGAGTACTTCACAGCACAGGTCATGTACACAACATTACAGAATTACAGCACTTCTTTGAAGTGATAGAAATGTTGCAGTTTGAGGCCAAAGTCCATAAATCATTATTATTTCTGCCTTCTGAATTGGAAGATAAAGATCTCAATCTGATAACTGCTGTGAATTATTAAGAGGTGTGTGGTGACTCAACAATGCATTGTGCTGTATACTGCTGTGAAAGTAGAAACCTATTTAAGACTTCACTTGGGACTTCATTTTAGTACTCTAATTGAATCTGATGCCTGAATGCAAAACAGCTACTTTCAGATGAGGGAGAATGATTTGCATAATATATATTGATATTTATAGTGTTGGTATATGTCAGCGTATACCAATCATGTACATCAATAAACAAGCAAGCTTTTTGCCATAATGAAAAACTGTATTACTTTGTTATGAAATGTTTTATAAATGTCTCCATTTTACATCATTAACTATTCCAAAACAATACATCTATTTGCATACATCACTGCATACGCAACTCCTTCTATTGAAGTCGATAGTAAAATTCCCATTGACCTCAATAAAAGCAAGCTTCTTTCTTCAGACAGTCTTTGCCTTAAGTTCAGCTATTTTTAACGCTTTCAGCAGTTTAACAAGCACTGTTCTGTGCTATTTTTAAGTTAGGAACTTGCAGATCTAATGTATTCAATAAAAAGGAGCAGCTATGCAGTGTTTCAAGTGTTTTATAGTACATACTTAAGAAAAAAGTTTAAATGTTTATTCTTAAGTCCACTAACTAGTGGTTATCAGATCACTCGTAAAAAAAATAAATATAATCCACGCAATTTCAAATGAGGTGACAAAATGTTCACAGACATAACTTTGATAGAAATTTGAACTAAAAGCACACGCGATTCTGAAAATGTAAACAAACCAATAAATATTAAATAGCTACTGTGAGATAAAAATAAATGGGTTTAGACTTAAGTGTTTTTTTTTTAAATAAGCTAGTGACACAGAAATCTAGGAATTTTAAGATTACCAATAGAAAACAAGGTTATATGTAATGGCATGGATTTGATCTTCATCAGTTAAGTCAAAATACTAACTTTATTGTGGAGAATCAAATCAAATTAGCAAAAGGTGCAGGGCACGTGCAGTCTGCTTGGATTTTTTTTCTTTCACCTGAGTAAGTGATGAAGCACTAAGTGCTGCAACTAAGTAACAAAGAAAGAACTGCAAAGAACTATTTTAAATACTACGGAGAGAAGTTTTTCCATGTTTCCACTTCACATTTCTGGGGAATTATTAATGAAATATTGGAACAAGCAGACTTCTAAATCACAGAGGAAAAAGCCAGTGAAACAAAAGGAGATACCAGATGTTTTGAATAGCCTTAGGCAGAGGCATTTACTAGCTATAGATAAAAAACACTAGCATTTTATTGTCAGAGCTGAAAAAACACACAAAACGCTTGACCCAAATATGATGATACAACGTCAGTAACGTTTTTGTTCACACAAATGTATCACCTTTAAGTCTTAACTCATTGCCAAGTAAGTCTTTAAAAACACAGAGATAAAAATCTGATATACAAAGAACTTCTGTAATGATAACAAGGTTTAGTTGATAAAGGCAAGTGAAGCACAGCTTCGTTATTGGTCTGATCCACTGTGTTTGGTTAGACAGACCTGAGTGTTAGTTCTGACCAGTAGAGGTACTGCAGGGTATTCAGGACTCCTACCTAACATGCTTTTCATCAAGTTACAGCTGTCTGCCTGCCTATACCATGGCAGGAGGAATGAAAACTCAGTGTATAAACTAGCTGTCAAACAAAACCAACTTCTGCTGCTTTTCACTGTTCTAGCCCAACTTGCAAGAATCACTATATTTGGCAAATCCTTCATTTTATTTTACATTTCCAAAAAGGGTAGTTCCTTTAGGTAGCAATAATTTTCATCTTGGAATAGAGCTGCTTCCTGTTCAGATACAAAGCTACAGGAATCTTGTCATTATCAACAATAAACCATCTTTTAAACCCATATGGGCTGTGACATGCAGCCCATTCATGAAACACCTGGCTATTCCAGTGACACTCAGAAAATTGCCACTATTACTTTTCTTACTGGGAATTATTATTAACGGAGGTATACTTTTGAAAGAGTGATAATGGAAGGTTTTGGGGGGGTTGTTGGGTTTTCCTGGGGGGAGGGGTGCTGTTTGCTTAGTGTTTTTAACACCAGTGTAGATAAGTCTCCTAGGACAAAGTTACTTAGGATGCAGCACCCATTCAGAAGACCACCAACACCACCACCTCCCTCCAAGTTATAAAACAAAAAACCACCAAGTTTTTCTGAAGGCTGTTCTTCCATCTAAGCATTTAGATTTAGAAAGTAAACTAGTCCAAGATGAACTTAGGTTCCTATATTTGGACATAATTCAGTAATTTACTAGAGAAGATAAGCAGCCCAGTATATTCAATATTGAGAGACTGAGAACGAGTAAATCAAGATGACAAATAATCCACCCATGAATGCTAATCTTTTGCCAGCAATTTAATTGGTATTGCTTATGTGATGATAGGTAAGTCTGCATTTGTCAAGTGCCACACACAACAACAGGGAAGCGTGTACCCGTATTAGCTACGTACTCTGAATTTTCAGCCAAAAAAGTGTAATACCTATGCATTCTGAGAGGGTCTATAATAGTATGGAAAAGAAAATGTACTTTGTTGCACTTGAAAGTAAGTCAGGAAACATTTAAATTATCATAGCCTTAAGTTAAAAAAATAAACATGCTTTAAGAAATATTAAAAATTTATTATGCCTAAGACAGCCAAAGCAGTGACATAAGTTTTTCAGATTCTCTTGAAACTTAAACTCTAAACGGACATAAAATGAAAGAGCAAAGAAAAAGAAGAGATTTTTTATTTTTAAGAAATGGAGAAAGCAAAATTTTTTTGGCTTTTCTCCTAAGACAAATTTTAATAAATACAGTTTCAAGCTTTCACTTAGGATTCCGCATACATGTTTCCTAGCTGAAGGCCAGCTGAGCAGCACCCAGAGTTAAGCAAGGTTTAGGTCATGGCTGCATCATTTACACTTGGGAATTAAGTGGATGGTTTAGCATGCAAAAGGCTCACAGGAATATACACTTTTTCCTTTAACTAATCAGTTTAGAGAAACATTGCACACGGAAACTTTCAAAATTCTTGAGAGTATGCATCACCACGTTCTCCAGTTGGCCCTAGGCTGGAACACACACAAGCTTGCTGTATGTTGAGCCCTCCCTCACAAACTCAGACTTTTTTTTTTTTTTATTGCCCTAACAACATAATTTGCATTCATGGCTTCTGTCATAACTTGCAGCATTATCTACGTGTCATCTAAAACAAAGTGGCAGCTATTTTTGGAGACAATACGTTGGTATCTTGTGTACAAATTACTAACACTGATTTCCGAGGTCAACAGTCCCGTTAACACCACCTCCCTTTTATTTAAAACGATTATGTAAATGACAATTCCAACTCTACAGCTGTATTTTTGTTCAATATACTATCTACAAAAGGCTCAACCAAGACTGTAATCCTAATGTTGGTAATTGTCCAGTGTAGCCTTAAGTTTCACATGAAGCAGAAATATCTCAGGGAAAGCAACAGGGAAATGGGAGAAAGAAATAAAAAAAAAAAAAAAAGAGGAAAAGAAGATTGATTACCACCTACCATTAACACTGGTAGGGCATTAACACTGAGCATGACCTCAGCATGAACTGTGAGTATCTGCTCATAAATATTAAAGCTCTAGACTTTTTCTTTTTTTTTTAAAGCTGTAGTATTTTAACAGAAGTTCTTCAACAAATTTTGATATCACTAGCAAGAACAGCTTGTAATTACACTGACTGAACATGATATTAAATCTGCTTTACTCATTATCCAGCACTCTTGGTATATGAACTTCTTCAGTAATTTAGCATTTTTTTATTCTGGTTAGGAATATTTGGGGCAGGGGACAAAATTTAAAGAAAATAATGAATTTTTTTAGAGTAAATAAAAACTATTCATAATTTGTCAATATAATGCTTATGGTAATAAAGTTTCCCCACATAACTAACAGCACATATCTTAATAAACTAAAAAGATACAGGATTTTGAACTCTCCTTACCAATGTATTCTCTAAACAGAATATTAGAGTGCCTTACCACAGAATATGCCTTGATTTTAAACTGTAGCATCTTTGCTTGGTTGGTTGTTGTGTGAGCCTCTGTTGTAACAGACAATACAGTTTTCACAACTGACTACTAAATTATCTGCATTCCAAACTCTAACTAGCTTAGCCAAGCTTTTGGACACACTACTAGGAATTTCTATTTCATACATTTTTCTGAAGAGAATATGGTCACCTGGGGCAGGGTGGTGGTGTGTAGAGAAATCTCACTTGTGGTCATGTTCATGGATTTGTATGCAAAATAATTTTAACATGTGTCTTCTATAGATTATATACAGACATATAAGTATTTCTTACAAATTTCTAAAGTGACAAAAATATAAATTCCTGCTCCATGTTTATTCACTTTTCTTTTTCTGTGACTGACTTACCCTTAATGATTATAGGGCATCTTCAATTTAACTAGCCTTTCATACCACTAACTACCGCATGAAGCTCATAAAAGTAGAAGGAAATAGAGCTCCAAAAAATGCCCTTGAAACCCTAACTTTTAAAGGCTCAGCCTTAAAAATAATCCAATCTCACATTCTCTTCCAAGTAAGACTAAACTCAGAGGTCTCTCTTGTCTTTCCACTTAAAACTCCTTTCTCATCTCTTCACATTCAACTTTGTTGTTGTTGTTGTTTCCTCAATTTGTCTAGAAGCTTTAGTTTCTCAGAGGCAAAATAGAAGTTCATACCAGCAGCACTAGTGGTTCAAAGATGTGAAGGTGGGAAAAAAGAAAAAACAAAAGCAAGCACCACACCTGTGCAGGAGCAGGATGAGCACCTGTAGCTGCAACTGCAGTCCACTGCCCGCAGTGACAGCCACTTTCAGCTCCCACCCCTCAGCCCTGCTCCCACCTGTAGGAGTGACGGTAGTTAGTAGACATGGCTGATCATTAGTTTGCTGTGCCATGGTTTTCCTTCAGCAGCAACCAAGTAAGCTGGAGTACTTTATACAACAGTTTACTTTGCCTGTGCATACAATCAGTTTTCGGCTGGGTCTTGTACTGTCCTCTCCTCTGTTCTTCCCTGTGCTACCCCCACCCCCCCCCACTCACAGACCATAAAAGCCCTCCTCCCCCCCACTTTGTCAGGGAATGGAAGTACTGTAAGGATTTGCACCTCCTTAGAATTTGATTGCAATCTTCTGGTTTGCTCAACGCTTACCAGTGAGGACTGACTAACAGAAACGGACACAAGACATCATAACTGCGCATGCCTTTTTTAACCTTAAAAGTCAGGCTAAATACACTTAAGAGAATCCTTGCCTTGTGTATTCAAATAAAGTTGACTTTCTTATTCTCCTGTAAAGGTAAATCAGGAACAAAACAGGAGAAAGTGCCATACTTCTAAAGGACTAAATATGCAAAACTACAGTGAGTAAAAGGAGAAGAAAAATACCAAGAAGGTTTGTAAGAGTTGCATACCCAGCTCTTAACCTGAAATATTGAAACCTCCCAGAAGAGTGTATGTCGGTCACAATCAGTCAGCTTAGCAACTTTGCCCATGTGAATCCCGTTCTCTTACCACCACTTTGCAGCTACCTTGAGCAAACTTTACAGAATTTAGTTTCCTCAGAAAAGAGAAAAATCAAATCACACCTCCTCTGCCTGAATCAGATTGAAGAGAGGGAACAAAAACACCGCATAAGAAAGAGTAGAAATGAAAACGCAACCAGCACTACGTAAAACCATCTTCTGCTTACGAGGCAGAAACTTGTCTCACCTTCCAGAGCCTTCACCTGCTCCTCCGCCTTCCCGTTAGCTGACCCTGTAGGGCTTTCTCCTCTCGCCGTGCCCAAGCGCAGCCCACCCGCCCGCCCGCTGCCCCGCGGCTCCCTCCCCTCTTGCGCCGCCGCCGGCCGGGGCTCAACGGCTCCTCCGGGGCAGCCCCGGGCGGTTTCCCCGCCCCGCAAGAGGAGGCTCAGCCCCTGCCCAGCCCTCTCCTCCTGCGATTAAGACGGAGTTGCTGTGGATTCCTGCCTCTGTAAGCTTCCTTGCTCCCTCGCTGGGCTAGTAAGCATCTGCTTTGATATCAGAGCAAAACAAACGACTATGACAACTCCACCGCACAGCCTTTCCTCCAGAGCAGCACCCTGTTCAGATTTCTGCCTGAACCAAAATCAATTTCACCACCAAAGTGCTGCAGGGCAATGCTCTGGCCCTGTGCCCAGGGCCCGGACAGCAAGGTCTTGTGTGCAGCCTCATAGCCCAGCAGCCTGCACGTTCCCTCAGGTGAAATTACTGCCCTGGCTAGGACTCTTCACATGCTTGTGGGAGCCAAGAAAGTTTTGCCAAAGTCTCTTTCGCTGCTGGGAGATGATCTTCTGGCACTATACTAAGCCTTGCAAAAATCCCCTCCGCTGATCATCCTCCTTACATTTGACCAGTGACCATTACATTGGTAAAACTATCTGTGGGCTCAAGACACGCTACTTGCCTTATACAGGAGAATGGAAAACATATACAAGTCTGAAACAAAGAGCTGAACAGATTTGGAGTAAGAGCACTGCTGGGTCTACATGTAAATATAGACTGATGTCCTCCGAGCAGTTTCAGGCCAGCAATTCATTATTTTCAAGTAAATCCTTAGTTGTGCCTAGCATTTACGGTGTTTTTCTCACATATTATTTTTGTCTTTTGAAAAATGTTTATTATTTGTTTAACATCAAACCAGTGGCAAACAGTGTATGCTCTAAAACAAAGTGGGAAATGACATGCTTGCCTCATCACATAAATATGTACATGGACCTTTATTCAACTAGTTGATTGCTTTTCAATTGCAGCGCGGCAGGCGATCCTCTATTCTGCCGGATGTGTTATCCAATGTCACCGAGAGCAGGAGATGTGCATCACAGCGACAGCAGTTTTGAAAAGGTCATAGTTTGAACAACCTTTCGCACATTTTAATGCTTATTTGAAATACAGCTTGCTGAAAATCACAAAGGGCTAGCTTAGTTCTCAGTCAGACAAAACAACCTGAGTACTGCTCATTTGTTATTTAAAACCCAAACTGATTAGTTTTAGCAATATGATCAAAATAAGCAAAACTCTTAGTTACTGACTGGAATTTCCCTTTTACTTAGTTTAAAATTAGAAAGGCTGTTAGGATTTGGTCTCAAGAACCAAGGCAGTAACACAAAATAATAATAATAACTGTTCCTCTATGGTAACTTTTCACATGAAGAACAGATTTGTCAGTTTTGAGTTAATATTATAGTAAAAGACTGCTGTTTCCTCTATAGGCATATGTGGCTTTCCCTGGGATTAAATATGCTCCTATATGAAACAACATTATAAACAGAAAATTTAACTTATCCTCTGATCAAATAGCTGGCACCAAAAAGGTCATTCAATTACCCATGGTATGAACTAGCATACCATAATCCAGATATTATCCAATTCCTGTGTTAGACATTGAAACAAAACTGTTTTGTTGGGGTTTTTTACTTCAAAGCCCTCCCTGAAGAAAAGAGCTGTGATGACTTTCTGTTACTTTCCCCAGGGACCTCTACTAGAAAAAGTAGCACAGACATTGAGCAGCATTTAAACCGCATGGTTAAAGTGCTGCATCATTACTGTTCAAGGAAAGCTAAAAAAGAAATGCCAAGCATTTTCAGTTTTACTGATTAGAAACATTTGCTCCTAGTAAATTTGACATTGTTCATTTTTTTTCAAGTTGTTACTAAGGAACGGTGGCAGGTTGACCCTGGACAGCAGGTAAGCACCCACCCAGTCGCTTGCTGACCCCCTCAGGAATTCAGAAGGAATTCAATATGGAATTAATTTACTAATTTCCATCCATCAGCAGGCAGATGCCCAGCCACCTCCTGGAAACTAGCACACGTAACAGGGCCATGCCTTAACCACCAATGTCCCCCGCTTGCTCCTCCTTTCCCCCAGCTCTTATTGCTGAGCTATGGTATGGGATATCCCTTTGGTCAGTTCGGGTCAGCTGTCCGGGCCGTATCCCCTTCCAGCTTCTTGCTTTGAGGGGGGCAGAGTGGGACAAAGGAAAGGCCTTGATGCTATGCAAGCACTGCTCAGCAATAGCTAAAACCCAACACTGTCTTGGTCACCAATTTACAACATGGCACTATGTGGGCTGCTATGAAGAAAATTAACTTCATCCCAGACAGACCCAGTACAGGAAAACAGTGTGAGAGCTTTGTAGGCATTAGTAAATCCAGCAAAGTAAGAGCAGGAGGGCAGGGAGGGGAGCAGGGAAGGAAGTTAATCTAAACTGTCAATCAGTGGAATTTTTAGGAAAAAGTGTATTTGGAAGAATATGATAATAATTTCTCATTCAATTTCTTTGACAAAAGTAGTAAGAAACTAATATTTTCCATGTCTTTTACCTGTGTGGAACATAAACGCATGAAATTTAACAGTGTAAGGGTTATTAAGGCAGGCTATGATCTTTGCAAGCCCTTCAGAAAGAACAACAGCAAAACGCTGCGTACTTGTATTGTATATATGAGCATAGCTCTCAAAGACACTTAACTCCGCTAACAAACTTTGACACCAATGACCCATGTGTGGATTTCTGAAAGAAAAAAAAAACCACAAACCAACAAACCCTACAAAATGTAAATGCCATTCCAAAAGGTATGCAGTATCTGAAAGTGGTGTTTTAGAGACAGTAAAAAGGAGTCTTAAAAAGAATGTCTTTACAAAGAATAGAGATATATACATGGTGAAGCAATACCATTTGCCTCTGGACCTTGTTAAAGAATATCGTAATCTCAAATAGGCTTGAACTTTCATGACTTAATTCTGCCATTTTAAGATAGCTAGGAAGTGATGCATAGTAAAATGCACTGTGTATACCCCTCTTTTTTCAGAGCAGGACTGATCCTATCTGCTCCATATATTAAGCAAAGTTGTATTTTTTTCTGAAAGAGTTAGAGTTAACCCAAAATATCTGCAATTATCAAAACCCACCCTAAAACCTAGACTGTGCTAAAATGAAAAGGCAAAATGCTTTTCCAGACCTCTGTTAGGAGAGAATATTGCTCCATTAAAAGAAAAAATACATGGAAAAGTGAAGTATTAAAAACCTTCATCCTGACATATGATATGAGAATATTCCTGTTTGAAAAATTTATAAAAGCAATAGTCAACATAAACAGTCTATTTAAAATTATTTCTACATCTATGTATAAGTCTTTATACTTGTTACGAATTACCTGTTATACCAGAGATATATTCCATTTAAACAAATATAAAAATAATTTCTTTCACAGAATATAATGCACTAGTGAGATGATTCAGTCAAGCAATGTGACTAGTGAAATTTTTTTTTTACTTCTGTACTCAAACTAAAGATATTTTCTGTGGAATATAATTCCTAATAAATAAATAAATAAATAAATAAATAAAATAGTTTTGCTGCTAAACCATAGTAAGACAGCTTCAATTTTTTAAGTCTGGTACTCTTTGTGGAAATAGTTCACTATAGAATCAACTGGTTTTATTCTTTTGGTTCTTCTAATAAATCTGTAAAAGCAAACTAAACTAAAAATACAAAAAGCCCTATCTCCTACCTCATGGAAAATCAATCTTATAAGAAAATGCATATATATCTTTATGAATGAGAAAGCATTTAGCTTTCAACAGAAAGAAAAATTCCAGTCAGATATTCCAACTGTCATGCTTTTTGTAAGAGTTGATATAACTTCTGCCTAGTGACAAATTGCCTCTATAAACATAGCAAAAATACTGTGGTTTTTTCTTGGATAATATTAGAAATTGATAGAACCCACTAGTATTGCTACATGTGAATTAATCTAGGGCTACAGTAACAGATAATCCTTAAGCATTTCAGAAATACAAGATACAGTATTAATTGTACAAAAATGTAAAGATCATTTTAAACTACTATTCAAGAGAGAACTGTCTACAAGAACATCTGCAGACATTCATAATTGCCACACCTCTGGTTCAGCTGTTGCATTTCTTCCCATCTGAAAATGGCAGAAAGTTAAACTGCAAACTATGGTCAGCACAGCTACCAAGGCACTGTCAATTGTTTCAATGTTTTAGCTACTGAAGTGCAGAAACTTTTCAAATGAATGAAAATGAAAATCCTGTTGTAATATTCATTGTAGATGTAATTTCCAAAAGGAAGGCTAATTTCCATACAGATTAATAAAGCTAAATAGTTTGTTATACATCATACTTTCTTAAGTGCTTTCAAGTAATTTATGAAATGATACACACAGAACTAAATTTACTTTTTATAACCAGAGAAATAAACATTGCTGTGGGAATAAGTATTTTGGGCTACTAAATTTTTTGTTATTATACTGAATTGAAAGTTATTGCAGGTCAACAAACCCTGTTTATGCCTGGCAACTAAGTTATTAATTGCAACAGAAATAAACATTTCATCACAAATCCTTTTTAAATTGCTATGCCTTTGTAACAAAATTTTTACAACTGTTTTTATCATAAACAGTTAAATGACTGAAATTATAATGCAGAATATTTTTTTCTCTGTGCTTAAGGACTGCCAGCTGATCTTCCAATTTACAACAATCTGAAAACTGGCAAAGAAATCTAACTAAGATCTGTGTGACTTGACTAATTAGTTTAAAGTTACTGGAATGACCCGGGTAACTTGCTTAGTTTTCCATAAAACCAGTTATATCTTTACACTGTACATTTATCCTCACACAGAAACATAACTAACTTATAGCTGTATTATTTTCTTTTTATTACTGCACTGTAAGGTAACATACATAGAATGTTTACATACATTTTAGGTCATGACAGAGTTTATTTTACCGTCTTAATTTCATGTTGTGTGCAGAAGAAGTACCACAGTACCACAGTCTAAAGAAAAAAAAAAAAAAAGAAGGTACAAATAGGAATAGGAATGGGTATGCACTTCTTTTAAAGCAGTTTAATCCACAAATTGCCATAGCTATTTCTGAATAATTTGGACATCAGTGTACTTCCAGTCATGCTGTTAGCACAAACTTGCTTTTTATTTCCTTTATAGTTATTCTTAATTTTCCACCTGAATTAATAGCCAGTGTAAAAGATATTCATAAATATATATGGCCTAATTTTTTTCAACATAACTTTACTGGAGTAGAGAGATTTTGTCTGAGTATGTACGCTATGCAAGTATTTAACTCAACTTATTGCTTCCTCCCTCTTCCTTAGCCGCGCCAGGAGTTATATGCCTTTCTATCCCATGTTTCCTTTCTTGAAGGAACATTTTTGAGTGGACAATGGTCTTAGTAATATTCCACTAACAGGTACATCACAGGATCACCACAGATTAACTCGGCAAGAAAAAAATCATCAAAGTTCTGTGGATTCTGCAACACAGTCAAGTCAAACTGATTTTTTCAGAGGTAGTGGGAGGCACACTCTCCTTTAATGTTACCTGCGTGGTATGGTAAAACAGATGCTGAAGATTTTCAAGGCAGTGATGGCAGCTGGAACAGATAGAATGTGCTTGCCTCACGTCTTGAACTCACTCGTATTTGATCAGTTTAAACTGATCAGTTTAAATATAACTCTAAATTACGCAAGTTTCTATCTGCGGTGCTTGAAGAACTCTTTTAATATTGCTGATGTAAAATGTGACAAGCAGTGAGCAGGTAAAGTCTAACAGACATATTTAGATAGCCTAAAATGTTATCTATATGCTGAAAATGTGTAAAATTGCTGAATGTGTGTATGATAGTATAGAGAATACATGTAAAAATAAGTATCGTTCTCCAAAATAACAACATGGTTAATGCATATAACATAGGACAGATTAAAAATTATTTTTATCAAATCCATGTTGTTAGAGAAGTATTGGGAAATTAAAATGTAACTAAAATACATTTAGTCTTTTGAAAGCTAGATTTGGGGAATAATCTCATTATTTTGATCTGTTGAAGCTGTCAGTCCTGTAATAATCTGTTGGTGAGTATGTAAGATGCAGAAATCTTTGATCAAATAATTACTCTGACTCTGGGTTTCCTGCATTTTCAACTGCTGTAAGCAAGTAATTGTGAAGTGACTAGTTTTCTCCGTGTTGACCAAAAGTTTGATTTTTAAGGCAATAACTCTAACCTAATAAATGTTTCGGCACATTTCCCCAATATATCCTGTTTTCCTAAGCTTGTATTTTGAGAAATAATCTATTGTAATGCTCCATACATCATACATCTAAGGTAGGACTGCTGAGGAAGTGATTCAAACCTTGCTGCTATTCCAGCCTTTGTGGTGATCTGTGGTCCCAAAATCTAAACTCAAAGAATGTGCTCGTACTCTACATAAACTGCAAAGTAGTATTTAGACTAGGTCTACACCACTTATCACATTTACATAGAGAGCTTAGATTGAACTGATGAATGCTTGGGTGTTGGGACCATCCATGGCCATGGAGAACATGAATTTCTAAATCTGCATCATGAGTCACTGCCCAACTCAGAATGCAGCGTTAAGGAGGGTAGTTTTCATTTAACCAATATATAAGCATTAAATAATTATTGATGAAAGGTATGTTCAGGAGAAAGCGATCTGTTAAAAGGTCTTTTTGCCTGGGGTTTTTGTTTTGCTTTGGTTTGGTTTCATTTTAATCTGATGAACTGATTAGTAGTTTATATTCTTGAAATCAACACTATAATGATTTTGTTCCAGCTTGGTTTTTCACTTCACCCTGAAGATAATCTCTTACCATCATGTAGGGAGAAACTGGTTGGTCTGCTCTGGACAGCTCTACCTGTATAAGGACAGCTGTGGCTCCTTGACCTAAAGCATTATCCTAAACTACCCCCAACAACTGTAGGAGTTTGCCAGGTATGATAATAGCTCATAAGTTCATGTTCTTGTTTTGTGTTTCTGTAGCAACTAGGTACTAATGAAACGTCCCCAGAGGCAGAAGCTGCATTTTCTGCCTCTGATAGCCTTCTCTTTTCCTGTTTTTCTGTGCTGATCCTGTTTTGATCTTAAAGAAAAACAATCAGACATTCAATAACATCAACAGCTTGAGACCTTGTAAAATTAACATTCTCTCTTTTCTCTCATTACTACCATCTCATTAATAACCATAATAAAAAAATAAAATAAAACAAGGGGGAAAACAACTTCTGGAGGGAAAAAATATTCCAATTTTTTTTTCCTGTGTAAAAATACTTGTTAAAGCTAAATATTAATTACAATTGAAATTCTTTGACTCATACTAATTTTTGAAGTTTTAAATGTTTTATGTGTTTTCCTGATTAAAATTCACAAAGTCGAACATATTCATGTTCATTTTCATTAGTGAGCTAGCCACTAATGGCTGGACACAAACACAATTGCTTTTATCTGTTTAATGTTGTAATTTTAAACAAGATTGCTGTTAACAGATACAGTGGCACTCTCTACTCAACACAGTCTGTCTTTCTATTTCTTGCACTCACAATCTCAATATTTGTGTCCATTTTCAAAAAAAATATTATGTCTTTGTGCTTAGGCTTTTATAGAACAATTGCAACTAGAAGAAAATAATTATATATGTAGTGTTATGCAGAACATTCAAAGTGCATGCAAAGAAAAAAGACATGAAATCAGAATATTCAAAACAATTGAGCAAAGTGTTAAATGTACCATCTGAAGTTGTGTTGGTAGCCTCTGATTCCTGCAGCTAACACAGAAAGCATACCATGTGCTAATGACTAAACTTGGCAGACTTTCAAGGTCTGAGTTTGGTTTGTTCAGGTTTTTTTTCCTATAAATGGACTACTTATCATTTTAGTTAGCATTTGCTTGACTTCAGGACTGTAAAAATGAGAAGTCATGCTGTGTTTTTTGTGCCTCAATCAATTTCTGTTTACTGAAATCAAGGAATTATCATTTTACAGTACAGACATTAACAGACGGCTCATGAGTGACCCTTCCTAGATTACTGGATCTACACTGATGTGAAAGTAGAGTGAGTGAGCTGTGTTCTTTATTGAATTCATGCATGGTGAACAGCAGATTTTTAAAAACAGGACTGAGAGTGAGCTAAGTTCATACTGAATAAATATATGAACAAATAACAAAACAACTGACAAATATTGTTTAGTAGAGTGATTTTTCTAACCCTATTCTTTTTTTTTAATACTGTATTTTAATAAAAAGGAAAAATCTATCTTGACAGTTTCTGAGATAGTATTTAGTGCTTTTGACTGTAAAATAATGTGCAATCTCATAACAATAACTAACTGACCCCCTTTTAAGGCAAAACACCCCACAAGAAACAGCAGATGAACAAAATATTACTTTTTCCCCCAATTTTCAACTCAGTCCCTAGAATCTAATGATCAACAGCAAGGGCCATACTCCTATTTCTCACTACTGAATTCAGCCTCAAGATCATTCTGGCTGCCTTAAGCTTATTTTCTTTATTCCAATTTTGGGTGGGGAGGAAGAACCTTTGCTGCAGTTCAGGCTTCTTGGGGGATAGCCATCAGCTTGAAAAAAACAGTCAGTGTAATGTTTTGAAAATCAATTTGTCATGACTGAACTTGAGTTTGATGGAAGATACAAAGACAGGAAAAAAATTGAAGTGAAACATCTTAAGCATGTGATTTTGGTTCCTAAGTTCACATTTAAGGAAATACACAAAACACAGCTAAAGAAATAGTAAAACATTCAGTCCTCTTGTTTATTTGGTTCAGCCAAAGCATTTAGAAAAAAAGGCATGTCTGTGTTATGATCTCAAATGTGTTAATAATCTACACATCCACCATGACTTGCTTTCAATAACAAGTTATTTGAAAAGTTTTCAAGTGGTAAGAATATCTTCCTATTCATATGATGAACTATTCCATTGCTAATAAATTATAAAAAAAAATAATGTAAAAAAAACTTGAAGACCAAAACAACTACCATTTATATTTTAACCTGCTGTAATTTGAAACATTTATCTGTCAGTGTTCTATTGAACTCTCCACTTTGGCTTGTGATATTCAAAGGTTCTGGGTGTACTTGAATTAAGCATTCAGTGATCATGTGGAAAATAATTCAGCTTCAGATTACTCTAAGAAAATGAGGGAACTAAATAAGGCAATTGTTTGGCAAAACAAAATAAAACCCAGAAGCCTTATATTGAATTACAGACTTTATTCTCTTCAGTACCAAAAAAAAATTCAACTTTGCAATGTAAAGTAATGCAAGGATGTGTGTGTTGCTTTATTGCTTCTCCACAAGAGCCTTATTTTGCATGGCTAATGTTTCTTACCTGTCCTAACTTTCCTAATATTTTCCAAGAGAATCCAATTTTGCATTAATTCAGTCAGGTGTAAATTCAGGGCCTTGAATAGCCTGAGTTTCTACTCCAGGTAGAAAAAAGTAATCATAAGAGACTTGGAGATAGCAGTAGGAATTGGTTCTTGAGATTATGAAATTTTGTGAGCAAGATGAATTACCTCAAGTGTGGCAGTTCTTAAAAAAAAAAACTAGTGACAAGGACTGGAATGTGAGGAAAGACTATCATTTCTACATTCCCGCTAGAGTAAGAGGAACATGAGAAAATAAAGAGTTATCTAAAGAAACTCAGTGCTTATTTTTCTGTTATTGTTGTTGAACCATTCTGAAACAATCTCATTGAAAATATGGATTTCCTGAAGAACAGTCAATGCAAAAAACAAAGAAGAAAAGCTAAATGTTACAGCCATGTGAAAAGATGGGAGGAAAATAGAAGGTCTATAAACTCTAAGCTGAAGTAGAAAACAGTAGAATACTCACAACCCAAAGGCCAGGATAATTCAAGTGTTAAATAAAATGTACTCGAAAGTGAAATCTACTCTTAAAAGGACAGCATTGCAAGAATGCATGAAATAATGCATAATTCATTTTATATAACATCTCATAAAATCAACTTAAATAGCATTAAAAACTAGATTTATTTTAATTCTAGTGCTGAGACAGTCTTTCAAAAATAAGCATCAACAAAATCTGAGGCTAAACTGACAAATGCATTTTATGGATAAGTCCGGTAACATCTATCATCAGGCAAATAACTGCATATCCCTGTATAAGTAAACATAGTCAACTATTTTATAAACTGTGAGTTCCAAGATATTACACAATTGAATTTATGGAATGTTGACATGCACTACTATGTTCTGGATACAAAAAATGTAGTAATGCATGTAATTCTGAAGAAGGGAAAACAACAAAGGAAAGTAAAATGTGAGGTGAAAAGAGCTGTTATTGACAGGTATTTGTCAAGGATTCTGTAAGATAATTCACATAGCTTGTGTGTAAACAGGGACGCATTAAGAGCAAAGGACACTTGCATTCTTTGTGTTTCAGAGAGAGAGAGAGAGGTGTTATCCCAGAACTCTTTGATTGCTTTAGTTAATACTGCTAATCTTTCTGGAAAGTGCAATGGAAGTGTAGCAGGGTAAAAAAAATTTATTTCCCTCCCCCTGCTCAAGGAAAAGCTGCTTTATTGCTATGCCTCTCAGCCATCCTTACAGTTGAAAAAATAGCTAGTGGCTTTTTTGGGGGAAATGAGCTGTTCCATTCAAGCATTTCCTGTTCCTTCCCTCCAAAAAGCTTCTCCCCTTTCTATTATCTTCTCCTTCGTTCCAACGAGAGAGAAAGGAAACTTCCCTCTTTCTGAGATTCACAATTCACAAACACCTACACGTTTTTGCTTAGTCAGTCAAAATTGCTTAACATGAAAAGGTTTGGCAGGCAGCTTTGTTATTCTGTAATTATTCCTTCTTGCATTTCTGGTAATGCGATAATAAAATCCATCATTATGTGATGCTGGAAGCTGCGACAGAAAGTCATCTTTCTATTTTGGTCTACCTAGGCCAATCTTTCTGACTTACACTCTTACAAACAATGCATGATCAGATGACTTTTGGAATATGTTTTGTATTGCCACTATGTGAGAAATGCATAGTTTGTAAACATCATATACTTAAGAATTAAATAGAGAGGAGAAATAGACTGTATCACAACTCTACAAATTAAAAAGTGATGTGTATACAAAGTGGGATGTTTATGGCTTTGTTTCAAAGAAGACTAGCTTCAGAATGAGCTTCCAATGATCTGTAGACAAGTCAAAAAACCTCTGTTGATGGAGAACAGGAAACAGATTCAAGCTTAATAGAAAATACTATTTCTCTTTACAAAACTCCATTGTAAAACTGTGCATTAATATGGTTAAGTTGCAATCTATGATTCAGTTTCTTTCCTTTTTAAGTAGAATATTTCTGAGGGAACAAAAGTTAAACTACAAAACGACATCAGGATCACACTGATGTCAACAGTTAACACAGGTGAAGAAGAAAATATCGATCATTAAATAGGGAGCTGCCTTTTTTCGTAAGAACTTAGACAATTGTAAAGATGAACACAAAGAGCCCTTCATGAAGCTAGCGAGCAGAGTTTGCATAAACAGGGGTCTTTGTTACAGACAAAGGGGCACAAATATGGGGGGAAGGTATCATTGCTCATATATTCCAGTTCAAAACCAAAGGTCAGTCAGTTGCCAAATTCCTCCAGAAAAATACCTTGTGTGAGATACCAGGACTGCGAAAAAGGAGGATGCATCGACCACTACACATCTTCCTGCCGCAGACCCAGCCCATTTTCTTTTCACCCAGAGCTTTAAAATTTTGATCAAAAGATAATCCTAATTAAATCATCATTCTGAAATCAAATTATTAGAGTAAATTGACACAAATGGACTCCTGGGCATATCTAAGGCACTTCAAATACATCTAATACTTCTGTCATTAAGTGGAAGATCTAAAATCTTTTCAAGTTTTGGATTAATCAGTCCTGAAGTCCAGCACTTTGTGCTTGGATATAAAATGCTGCTGTATATATGTAATGTAACAAAACTAGAAAAAAAAGTTAATTTATATTTTAGCATTAAAAAAAACCAAACAAATCTAGTAATATCTAAATTCTTCTTGTGCAGAGTAGGGCCTACTCCTCATTATTAAGTCAAGTATCTGACATATTCTCATAGATTTTTCTTTAAACTCAAAGGGAGAAAACACCACATTTCACCAACTTTTATTAGCTGGCATATTCATCAGGCAAATCCAATCTCTAAATAATAATGTCTTTTATGTTGCCTTCAAGAGAGCAACATGCCAGAAGCTATTAATATTTAAAGACTAAAACCAAAGTAAAATCATTGTAAATTGTCTACCAGGTATTGCTATGGGCCTAGATTCTTTTGCCATGCTCCATCATACATGGTAGCTAGCCCTGTGAATAATTCTATGCATAAGAGGTAAATTTTAGAGCAATTGCTAATAAAATAAGTGACTGCTCAACATGAAAAAAGAGTAAAAGAAACTGATCTAAAGAGAAAAGTAACTCAAAAGGTGAGGAAGAATTTAGTATGTTATTTAAAAATGCTCAAGTACATCTTTAATATTAAAAGCTAAATATTTCATTAGAGAAAGTAGACCTGTCAGGTAAATAATGTTACTGTACTACAGTTATTCTCATGCTGTGTTTGTTAGGAATTTTATCAATCTAGTCTATATAATATATGGAGAGTGATTTCACAAAATCAAGACTGAACTTGTACTGAAGAAATACGATGCACTTAGCAACATGAAGGAATAACCAAAACTCTGTGTTCAAAAATCAATTCTTCCTTTCATAGGGATTCTGATAAAGTACATTGGAAAAATCATTATGATCTTTTATGCTTTTGTTAAGTACTTCATAAAATCAAAAGGAAATTAACTAAAATATTAAAGAACAAAGAATCCTGGTGAACAAATAAATATAAATACAGTTTTCTGCTAGAGAGGACTTTAACTTAAGATTTTCAACTCTCATCACATGTTTTCCAGCATGTGATAAATCACAGAATACAGTGAAAGTCATCTCAGTTACTTTATTTACTATTCAACATACTTCAGGGTCAAAGAAGAGTTTAAAATGTACTAGTAAGCATTTTGATGCTAAGGATACTGAGAGAATAGTGATCATATTGAATAAAGCTAACTGGAAAACACTGTTCTTGCCAAAATTAGTTAAAGTTTTTCAGTTACATAGATTTTTATTAGAAAATATAGGTTTGTCGAAAAATAATTCTCCATGGGAAGACATTCACTTGAAAAAATTGACCAAGTAAAGTGGTTGAGACGGTAATAGACAGCAGTCTGATTTTTGCTGAGGGCACAGGATACTAAAGCAGATCACATTTAAAATACTTGAAGGCAATAGGATTTACTGAGGGTAAAAAGTCCCTCGGCTCTGAACAAATTACAATAAATTCTGAGAAGTCTCTATTCACTGTCACCATGGAATTTTGATTAATTTCTGAAACAAAGGAGGACCAGCAACTTCAGTCGAAAATTTGTCTAAGCTTGAGTATACTTTCGATTTTCCCTATATTGAGAAAGTTTTCTTCATATATCTCTGAAATAGCATAGTCAGTTTCTGCGCTGGAAAGCAATTCCTGTTCCATTCACAGCTTGCTTCCCATTAATACTATTCACATTGATGGTACTCAGTAATATAAAGCTTCTTTATAGAGGGTACATCTAGGGTTAAGCTTTAACTATATAAAAATCTGACAACAGATAACACAGTACAGGAGTCTTATAATCTGTTCAGAACCCTCATCTCTTCCATCCTCTTGCAGTGAAATGAATATTCTTTCTAGTGTCATTTCAGAAAAGGAAAATGATGAATACTGCTCATTCTGCACTAATACACATGCACATCTCTCTTCCCTGCTGTCATTTGTAATACTTTAGAACAGAATTTTGTCTCATTACTCGTAAAGTACAGAACCTAGCACTTCTTTCTTTCCATTTTCCCCATTTCTACTACTCCAACTTTAGATAATCACATCTTCTGAATGCATCCTGCTATTTCTTCTAAGTTAAACTTTTAAAAAAGTGCAAAAAATTCTTCACCCACCCCAAGAAAATTTTCATATGCATTTGTTGAATTCTAGTAAAGGTAAGAAAAAGGAATCTTAATAATTTAGTTCTCCCACAGAATACTGTACCACTGTAGCTGTTACTACAGAGCAATGCTCCCATAAACAACATATTAACATCACAGAATAATACTGATCCTTCATAAACAACGTAGTGTTATTATAATAGCACCATATGCAAACTGATACTGGATGACTTTCTATAAAATTTATTTAAGATGGCCGAGCTTCATTTAATGCAAATCAATCAGAAGGCAGATTTAAGCCATGTTAATACTAACTTAGTTCTCTGAACACTAGGCATTCTTTTGGTCATGACAGTAAAATAAAGCAGTTCACAACACTTTGTGCGTCAACAGCAAACTGTCCATGTAGGTCATCCATTCCTGTGAGGAAGAAGTGGAAGCCAGAGACGGAAGACAGGCATGTTACCCCCTGTTGGCTAATGACTACTTTGAATCAGATGTTCAAAGCCCACATGATTCAGCCCTGACATATATGGACAAAAATGAATATGAAGGTCCACATATCTGCTTGTATAAGTATTAAGATTCAATGTCGCAGATGCTTTTCTGTTTAAATCCTGAGTACTACGTACACCACATCTGAGGTGGAAGGCACTCAGCCCTCCGTTTGCAGAAAAATGAAGTTTATGATCCAGTTTGCCTTTTCCGTCTCTTTTATGAACTTACATTGGTTCCTTATTGAGAAAATGGCAATCATTTGGCAATATACAGTAAGAATTTAAAAAAAACGGTATAGATTGCTCTGTGAGCCATCAGCCTAATGAAACTTGGTTTCTCACAAATATTTGTCTTCTGTCACTCAGTTCTGCCTTTTCTCTTCACTTTCCCTTGGCCCAAAATTTTGTCCTCTTTCACAGTAAACCCATGTCTCATGCTACCAGATAATAGGCAGAGTACATGGTGACTAGACCAAATATATAAGCCAAATGACATGCCAGCACGTATATGGTGGTTGGCCTGCCATTACTCATGTGCAGCACATACAGAAAACATGTCCTTTCCTCTCTGCAAGATACTAATTCAGTAGTTCATTTTGTAAAGTTGCTGATTAGGACAAAACTGGTAGAATGTATCTCTGAGACTCCAATTTCTCTTTCAAAGTTGACTCAATCTGATCAATGGGCTTAAAAAGTTATTATGAGGGGACTGAAAGAGAAAAAAAAAGAGATGATTTCATAAGCTTCATTTTCTAAAGAAGCCAGACTATAAAAGAAGCAAAAAAAAAATATAAGGAATGCCCAGGTAGCTAATAAGTAGTTAACTATGTACTGACTGGAAGTAGGCAATTTACTTCTGGACAGAGCTGATTATTAAGGCAAAAAAACAACCTATATGAGGTAGAATAACCACCAGGAGCTTTATTAAAGAGAGAAAGGTCTATAAGACCTCTCATAAGTAAACACATTCCTTATGCCAGTAAATAATTTCACTATACTCATCAAGGGCAGTCATCATCTTATGAATGCAAGATGAGTTCACTTTAGCATTGTCACTGGATTAGTTTGCCTATTTCATTGCTAGCTGTATTCACTACTGTGTATTTTTTTTTTTGTCATTTCCCTTAAAGGTTAATCACCTGCAGCACCTTTTAAATAGCCCTAAGTTCCATATTAAAAACAAACCCTTAAAGTTTCCAAAAATTTGTGCAAAACTTTTATCTGTGGCTCACTGAAAGTGTGGGAAGGTCAGAGCTACAATCATACAATCATTTGCAATCCTCTAAAAAATTCATTTCTCTCTGTAACTTGTATTTGAATCATAGATGGCTTCTGTGGCAATGTTCACATCATATATTTTAATATAGAGAAATATGTAGCCCTTTTTCACTCTTTTTATTGTCAGTAGGCATGATGTAAAAGTTAAATCTGCAATAGAAATAAAACTTCATAAACCTGCTGCCATTTAAAATCAATGCATTTTAAGTATGATTCCTGATCACTTTCAAATATACAAAATACATCTTGTTCTTTTGAAGGGGATGGCGGGGAGGGACCCAAGTGCTTTGGAGTAACCTGTGGGCAATACAGTAGAAGAACATGAACAGTTCATGTTCTAAACACTGACATCAAACCTTTAAAGCCTGAACTTGCAGATAGGTTAAATTTGTCCTTCAGTATTTAAGGTAGATTACGTTTTTTTAAGTATCAGTTGCAAAATCAACCACTGAAAAACTGATTATTGCTGAAAGCTGTACTAAAAGTCATGTGTCAGCCTGAAATCTCCATCTGATCTTCAGTTTTCTCAGCACACCAACATAAATCCCTCCCAGTCTTTGTAGTTTCTTCTCAGGGTTAGAAGCTTTCTTATTTCTCTGTGACCCCATCGTAACCAGGCTTAGGGGTGTACCTCTGCTCTATAATCACATTGGAATTGACACCCTACTTAGGACTTACAGCAAATCCAGAGTTTTCAGGGTAACTGACAGAACACAGGAAGGTTACAGGTGAAGAGAGGTGAAGGAACACAAGTCCCTCTGTGTTTCCTCATTTGTCTTTTGTAATTCTCTCTGTTGTAGAGCCTAGAAAATTTGATAGCAGCCAGACTTTTCAGACTGCTGCCTATAGTTGTGGGATGCATAAGAGTGCATTGTGTACTTTTAGTACATCATCATCAACACTACAATATTGGTGTTAGCTCTTTTTGTTCCTAATAATCATACATTCTTGCTGCATGGTACCTTGGAACTACTACTACAAAGGCTCAGTGGATTTCAGAAATTAGAACATTTCCTGTGTTAGGCCACGCTTTCCAATTAAAAATGCCTTAACTAGGAATACTGAATTCACGGTGTATGTTGAAGGCTCACCTAAAGAAATCCCAGTATGTATTAGGCAAGCTCCAGTTCTCAAGCTTTGGGGACTTTCACACAAACCTAAAATTTTTCTGCAGTAAGGAGATAATGTGGAAATGTAATTTGTCTGCTTCTGTGGCTTTATCTCATTTAATTTTAAACATACGTACATTTCATGATACAGTTTACTTGCATTTTCACCATGTTTCACTCAGAGGAAAAAAAAAATCCAAAGAGAAACCTTTTATAAAGAAAAAACAGCATCAATACACAAGGAATATACCTATCAAAGAATTTTGTTCTCTATGGACATACAGATAGACAGGGGGTGGAAGGAAAGTGACTGCTAGTGTAGCAGATGCAGCATAAAATTCCTATTAACTACAAAATGTGGCACAGAAAATTTATTTCCTATTGTGGTGGGTAATGTGGCCAGCTCCCAGAAAAAAAAGAGAATTAGTACCTGTCCTGGTTCCAGCTGGGATAGAGTTAACTGTCTTCCTAGTAGCTGGTACAGTGCTATGTTTTGAGTTCAGTATGTGAAGAATGCTGATAACACTGATGTTTTCAGTTGTTGCTCAGTAGTGTTTAGACTAGAGTCAAGGATTTTTCAGCTTCTCATGCCCAGCCAGGGCACCTGACCCAAACTGGCCAACAGTGTATTCCATACCATGGGACGTCCCATCTAGTTTAGGAACTGGGAAGTGGGGGGGCAGGGATTCGCCGCTCGGGGACTGGCTGGGTGTCGGTCGGCGGGTGGTGAGCAATTGCCCTGTGCAACATTTGTACATTTCAATCCTTTTATTACTACTGTTGTCATTTTATTAGTGTTATCATTATCATTATTAGTTTCTTCTTTTCTGTTCTATTAAATCGTTCTTATCTCAACCCAGGAGTTTTACTTCTTTTCCTGATTTTCTCCCCCATCCCACTGGATGGGGGGGGAGTGAGTGAGCGGCTGCGTGGTGCTTAGTTGCTGGCTGGGGTTAAACCACGACAGTACCATATAAAGACGCATTAACTAGTGAAATTAAAGCTGTTCTTATTTGCTTAATGTCCAATCCAATTTTAGCTTCAAGAAATAATATGAGATTTGGAAAGAAACGGGAAACATTGTTTTCAGATCTTCAACTTTTCCCACCATTATTTGTACTACTAAAAATTCTGATACCTGTAGGTATAGATATGTTTCAGAAACCATGCTAAGGTATAATACACTAGGCTTGAGGTCTGGTGACTTTTGTTGCATTTCTACCATTGTCTCTAAACTTTGGAGACATAGTTAATTCAAACTGTGGTGGTGTTCTGTTTTTTCTTGCTTTTTTTTTTAAACTGTGTAGAAATACATTCAAGGTGTACAGATAATGTTAACCAGATTTAAGCCAATGGGAGCATACACTCCATTGTACTAATATGCTCCATATTCACTAATCCAACATATACTACAAACATCTTCTGAAAATAGTTTTTCAATTCTTATAGCTGTCCTCCTAAAATCAAGAACATAATGATCAATTGTTAGGAATGTAGTAACATTCTACAACCCCTGAGAAGGAACACAAACATTCAAAATATAAGTGCCTTATTATTAGGTTCTTGGCACTGTTTTGTGTCTATGTCATGACTGTTGCTAGGAGCATTCTTTCCATCTTCTCAGTCTTTCCTCCCCTACATGTGTTCTGTGTTGCGATTGCCAGTTGTGTCTTTTTGTTTGGTATACAAATGCACTTTATACACAGAACTAAACTCTGAGAGAGGCTGATACAGACTGTTGTTGCCCAATTGTTAATGGAGAAGTTCACATCAGAAACAGAACTGTGATCTGCATGAGTTCTGTTAACTTCCAGGTAGAATTCCAATTCTAACCTTAGATGGTTTGGGGAGACACAAAAATTGCCTTTCTTCTCTATGATAGAGTGCCACTTCCCACAACAATACAATATTGAAGTAGACTCCTGCTACTGAAATGAAAAATAAACAAATATGAGGTTCATTTCTTCGATTAGAGTTAAAGGTTGTTTGTCATTAGGCAACCTCAATATGAATATAATCATCTTCCTGCGTATTGACATAAAACTAGTTTTTCTTTTGCAATTTTCCCTGTAGATTACTCACTTGATTCAGTGAAACATAATACCTTAAACATGTCTTGATTACCTAAGTTTTTTAATGTCTGTTGTCCATCCTTCTAAAATTCCGACAATTCTCTCAAGTGAAAATTAGTGATTCCCAAGCAAATTTACAAATAACATCACCAAATAATATAACCTTTTTCCATTCACAGGCATCTTAACACTGTAATATAAATATTTAACAATAGCATAGCCATTTTCTATTGTAACAAGACATTTCAAACATGTCCAGCTGAGTCAAGTAAGACAATTTTAAGAAACTAGAGATGTCTTATTCAAGATCAAAGTTAGATTCTTTTAATTGCTTTTTGGTGTTTGTTTTACTTTTGCATGATAAACATGTGACCACACCAACTTTAGACTCTATGTGGGTTCATTCATGATAGTTTGATTTTTTTATGATTAATTTCTGTCTTGTATACTATTTTTGTCCTGCATTTCTCAACAGTGTTTCCTCCAAATAAGGGAATATTAAAGAGAATCACTAGCCAGTAGACTTGTCCTAGATAAACAGCAGAAAATCCCTGAACAGATTAGCGGTTTGCAAATATTTTAATGGTTTGCTCTGAGACAAAAGTCTGGACTCCTTTAATGCAAGCAAGGATTACAAATGTAATCTCATACTGGGGCTAGCTCTTCAGTTCAAAATTCTGCCACCAAACCAGCAAAATATCTGTTAGGCACAGAAGAATATGACTTGTGATTCACCTAGTGTTTAAAAGTCACAAGGGTGTTTTTGTATATTCTAGAGTAAGGAGGTACCATTGGAAAAGCTGACAGAAAAAAGTACAGAAAAAACTCTTGGACTAAAACTTTTGAGCACATTCAAGAAGGACAAGCAAGGTCTGTGCAGGTGTAGTATATTTCCAGAGATATATGATTTCTCTGCGAAAATCTGACCAGGGTTGATGTGCTGTATGGGCAATATATACTGTCACTTAGTGCCAAAAAATACACAGAAAGTCTGTAACTTTAGTAGAAGTCTTGGAGTATGAACTAGCTACGCAAAAGTATTGTGTGGGCTAACACTAGTTTCTGCAGTTTTAGACTATTGGCCTCTTAATGTCTATGGTTAGACAACCCATACATGCAGGAATCCTCAATACAGAGACATGTAGAATCCTACAGCCTACATTGGCCAGATAAGCATTCAAGAGCATATTGGACCAGAGGAATTACATGAATTTTAGTACTTCATATGTAGGAAGGAAGCTCAGGATAGTTAGAAACAGTGGTTGTTCTGCTGCCTAAAACAAATTTCTGAATTTTTTTAAGATTACAGGATGACAGCCACTAAATCACAAAATATCTGCAGCTGCTTCATGAACTCAACGCCATAATCTTTAGAATAACTTCTGATCAAACTTTGTTGACAAATAACAGGCACCTGAGGTTGAATTAAAACAAAGTATCTGCTAACCTACAAGGTCAAATTCTCTCTTACTTATAGTCTTGCCCATCTTTCTGAACTGTATTATCATCTAATTTCAACAGTAAAATCAGTAGGACCTGACACAAATTCAGATATTTCACATCCTAGAAGAGCTTATTAACCCCTACATGACAAAATGGGAGCATAATCTTTATTTCAGAAAGTGACTCCTGCCCAGTGTTTGGGGGGGGGGGGCGGAATTAAATGACACGGGTGGCAAGTCATTCTGAGTTGGCTACTCAACACCTAACATTAAGTGTTCATACCCGTTTCCTGAATCTTCCCTTCAATGCTGCAGCTGCACACTATGCTTGTAGATTTAGAGCAGCTTCTTATTCATTTCCTCTTCTAGATTCTGTGATGGCAGAAGCTCCATTAATCAACACAAGACTAGCTAACAAACTAATTTCACCCATAAAAAATGCATGTTTTCTAACACTAGTTGGACTGTTTTTGCATTAAGGTTAGAGTTGCCATCTATCTGACAGCTGTCAACGCATAAAATTTATAGGCTCTAGTTTATGTGTTTCTTGCCAGACTATATAACCAGCTCACTACAAATATATCTTTATCTAATTTTTAATTACAACCATAAAATCAGCCTTTTCCAACCAGTTTTATCTTTGATAAGCACTCAAATTCGGATTTTACTTATTTGTGGGTGGCATACAATTCTCACACGCTTTCTTCTACCTCACTAATGTTTTATCCTATCAGATATCTTCGGTCTCTCACTGCTGCTCCTAAACTGGCTGCTATATTTTGACATGATAAGTCAAAGATATTTTAATATTTCAAGTCCACCCTACCCGAAAAGATTTTCACTCAAACAACTATTGTAGTGAAAAAAGATGAATATTTTTCCAAGTACACAAAAATAATTGTAATGTCTACTTGCTCTCCTGTTGTAATTTTCAGTAATTCATGAGTCAAGTTCTATTTTAAGATAAATATAAATAAATCTACAGTGCATATTAGACTCTGTTATGTACCATAGTTTGTATACACAGACATTCTCAGCTCATGGACAATACAGCTTTTGAGATCTTAGATCTTTTCTGGAAGCCACTATGTTACACAAGGCAACAAAATATATCTAAACCAGATTATTTGCTCAGTGCTGTTATAGACATTACAAAAATTGAGTGTTAACAAATAAAAATTTCATTGGGCACCACTGATAAATTTAATTTTTTTCCAGGAAAATTCTGACTTTTCTTTGAAATTATCTGTGGAAAATAATTTTGGAATGATATTTCATGAAATATTTATATATTTGGCATTAAAATAATGATCTTTTTTTTCCCCTCTATTTAGATCTTAATTTTTGCTTTTGAAATGTTGCTGCATAGGAAGATAACTTTCCTATTCTGCATAGGGTTTACATACAAAGAATATAAATCAAGTTTATCCTTATGTAGATGCCTGAAAACCTGTATGCACTGAAATTTTACTCAGAAAGCTTGCATAGGAATCTAAATTATATCTCCTACTTTAATCCATTTCACAATTACAGGATGCATGCCTTTTGTTTAAGTCCTGTAAGGAATGCAATCATGTAACCTTGGCCTCCTCTATTAAAAATCATATTATTGTCTGGAGTGAAAAAAAGTGTTCCCATGTCATTTAGTAGCTTTTTTTTTTGTTTCATTGTATTAAAAGCATTAGACAGTACGCAACAGTTTTTTCAGCAACTTCAATAGGGGTGTAAGTTCACCAGTCATTTAGCATACCAAAAGTAACTTTTATATATTCTAATTTCTCTTCAAAATTTCCCACTGCCTTAATGGTGAAATGAAGTGATTATATGCAATATAGAATTTATCTGTCCAAACAATAAGCTCAGAAAACCAAATGACAATAATTAAAACAAATTCCAATGCATTATATCCTTAACTTAACCATCTTTTCAAACAATTATATTGTTAGTCAATAGTTTTTTAAACTAAAAAAAAGGGGGGGGGAGTTATTCTAGCTTTATTTTATGCCATTCAAAAACAAATGGTTGCTTGAATTTGCTGGATTTTAATCAATTATTTTTAACAGAATTTTCAGAGCACTGCTCAAAACTTTAAGATATTAAAGAAAAGAGAAATTAAGAAAAGGAAAGGAAAATAAAGTTTGCTCGCCTGGCACATAAACATGAGGTTTTGCATTTCTTACAGTGCGAGGTCTTCACTGCAGTAGACCAATTTTCTTTCATGTTCATTTTTCCTTGTATTTTAGTTTAGTAAAATTATTACTTTTTATAGGAAAAAAATACAAGTCTGTCAAAAAGGTAGAAGTGTTACAGTTTTAAGATCACAGGTTCATCAAGAAATTTTTTTGTGTCATTTGGATTAAGCTTTAAACCATTTTGGCAATAAACTTACTTTTGAGGTTCTAAAAAAACATATGAAATGTGAACAACAGAAGTACATAATACATCTTTGCTGCACTGTATATTTTATACCAAATCTGTTCAGTATGATAACACACTGCAAAAGCTCAGTCAAAATTCCAGCACATCTTGAAATTTGCAACTAAAGCACACACAGCAAACACATTATCTTAAACACAATTACTATAAAAGAGAAAGTCTAGCATTTGACATCTCCTTAGGACATTTTTGTGTAAACTTGCACATCAAGCACACGGTGCTCTGTTGGTGATATGTGCGAACTGGAATCGAAGTAACACTAATTTTGTAGACATTAACTATTACTGAAAAAGTAGGCAATGTTATACCACCTATTAACCGCAGCTCTCTTATTAAAATACAAGCAGCAAATATAGTTTTAGTACCAAGCAATTAGCTAATACATTCATATCTTTGAAGAAATCCCAGCGACTATTCAGACTATCATTTAGACTATAATCAAAGACTGTAACTCCATCGAGGGGCAAAAAAACATGCTTTCATTTTTCAAATATCTCTTTTGTAACATAAATATTTCTGGTTTTAGAAATGAATAGATAATACATATTCTGCTAAGTCTCATAGTTGTATCACTGAAGGGAAGAAGCAGATCAAATCCAAATGTATGCACATTTTCTGTTAACTGAATAATGTAAAAACCACAAACTAGTTATCAATTTTTCAGATAACATAAAATAGAATGGTTTATTTTTTCATTATATGAATTTCATTATTTAGTAGAATAAAATGGCTACTCCATTATTTATCATTTGCTGTTTATTTATTTAGTATAGGGCTAGCCAAATATTTCGCCCCAACAGCCAAAAAGTCAGTTTGATATTCTTCAAGATGACATTCTTTCTAACTCCAGAAAAACATGTCAAAATATAAAAGGTGAACAAAAAAGGAGGAAGACGTACCCCGTTCTCCTTCTCTCAGGAAAACAAAACAAAACCAAACAAACACACCCCCCCCCTCCCCCCCGAAACAAAAAAAGACGAAGCTATGGAATATTTAGTACTGAGAAAATAATAATGAAAAGGAATATACCAAAAGTAAGGCATTTCTATGTGCCTTAAAAAGCTGAGTGGAGGAATTCTACACATCTAAAATGTTTCTGATTTTTCCATTCTGAAACTTGCTTTTAGTTTCTGTTTTACACGTGACATAACCAAGTCTCAGAATTCCATACATAAGCATTGGCATTTAAATGAATGCAATGTATTTTTCAAGCTCTTGATCATATATTTGCATGGAAAGACTGGGCAGACTCACAGACTCAATACGCTGTGGTCTGCCCCTCAGTCATTTCACCCCAGGCTTCATGTGGCTCTAACAAATTCACTTGATGTAATATGGATTTCAGTTCCCGCTTCTGAAAGGCTTACCTTATCTTGCAAAACTCTTGGGGAAAAAAAGAACCACTAGTAACTGAGGGCATGCAGATACTGCAAATAAAGGTCATGTTCAGTAGCTGGCTGAATTGCATGTATGCTCTGTAACTTTGACAAAACCAGATATTAACATGACATGAGCAGTCCTTCAAATTAGAGGACGTACATCCTATAGACAGTTTTAAATTTAATGGTACCCTTGCAGCTTCTGCTCTTGTTTTTCGTGGCTGAAAAACTGCTACTGTTTATTTTTTTAATTAGAAAATAACAACATATTTAGCCCCTAGGATCTCCTGTTCACTGACTTCTAGAAAAGCTTTCCCCTCTATTTTTTTAGTGGAAAATCTTCTAATATTTCTGAAAGTAGTGTCACCATCTTAAATTACAAAACATTCAGGACAGAGTAAAAAGTTGTGAGTCTGTTGGCTTTCTTTGTATGCATGAAGTGACTCACACAGTCAATGTAAAGCTTGCTAGAGCTCACAAGTCCCGAGTTAAACACAAAGGAAAAATTAAGGCACAAACTGCATTGGTTCACTGGCATCCAGACCTTCTCTCTCACTTTGAGAATAGTGCCAGAAAAAGTGCCCAGGTCTCCCTCTTAGTATCTTAAAACACTACCCTGGTTAGTCTGATGTCCAGCTCCATCTTCTACAGATGCCATCTTGGATGACAAGCATCATGATTAAATTGGCTGGTCAAAATTATGTTTAACAGAGAGGTATTAATTTCAAAAGAAAACTAAAATGCACTGCTTCCAGCCGTTGCTGGAAGATGGCAGGATTTTTTTGGCCCCTATTTTTGTGCTAATCACAGCCCACCTTTTCTACCTCAACTTAATCCATGAATGTAGAACTTTTCTGTGCAAAATCACACTATTGGCAAGTGACTTCATAACGTCTTATGATAGCGTCACTGGTATTTGTAAAGCAAGAGCATTTTCGTGAATTGAATCAGTCTGAAAAGAGCTAAAAACTTTTAAATGACTGATCTCTACCCAATATTTTCCAGAGAGTAAGGGAGCAATTTTGTAAATGTATTGCTAAGATACTTTCATGGATCTTTGAAAAGGATTATTTTCTGTTTCATAAAAGCTTTCAGAACGATGTGCTCTGATTTAAGTCTCTGTTTGCAGTCAAAATCCGGCACACCTGCAGAATCCCACTGAATTCAATCAGGCTCAACATATGTATATAAGATTCTGCTCATACAGAAAACCTTTTGACTCTATGGCCTGCAAAACATGATTGCACACTAGTTAAAAAAATCCTCATACTCAATTTAGTTTTCAGTAAAATTCTGTTGATTAGATAATTTTTAGACCATTTAAAAAACCAGTAATCTATTTTGCACTACTGTTTGCAGGTAAACTAATGTTTCTCAGGAACCAGTGTGATTCAAGGGTTCTTAAAAAGTGATACAAAAACATACCATGAACTAAAATAGCTTCTTTGTGTACACTTAATATTCTATGAATGAAAGCATTTTTCGACTTTTTTCTTCAAGTTGTCCTTCCAGTGCCCTAGCTGAAACTAAAGAACATCAAATTCTAAGCCTGTTTAATTTAGAATAGCAAAGAATTAATCCTAATA
Organism: Haliaeetus albicilla; assembly: GCF_947461875.1. Taxonomy (NCBI): domain Eukaryota; kingdom Metazoa; phylum Chordata; class Aves; order Accipitriformes; family Accipitridae; genus Haliaeetus; species Haliaeetus albicilla. Next base: position 39,847,730 of record NC_091483.1, read on the forward strand.
ATGAAATAACTCCATATGGTGTTATCTTTGAATCATTAGAGGATTTGCAGATAGTATCTTGTGAATGCAAACAAGATAATCATACAAGCACAGATACCAAATAGCCCTTTTTCCAAACACTGGTGGGCATGCATATTCAACAAAATGCAAATATTGACTTTTCTGATAGCAACTAGATCAGATTGCTAAAGTGTCTGATGAGACACTGTAATCCCAGTGTGAGAAACAGTACCGACCTTTGTGCTCTGTATGGCTAGCATGTAGCTTGCTTGCATTTATGATTCCCCTAACCTCTATGCATTTGCCACAATTGGAGGAATAAAGTAGACATGCGGAAAAGGGCAGTCTCAGTATAGAAAAGCTTTAAAGAAAGTAAACAGGCTTCATGTCTTATAATATCTCTCTGGAGAGACAAGGAAAGGAAGAAATGTCATTTGCAATTGACCACTTATAAAGATAAGTAGGCACATAAAAAGACTCTTTTTTCTTAATAAGCAAGGAAGGATCATAACAGGTCACACACCTGCACGTTCAGCAATTGCTATGCCCAGCAAGTACGTTAGAATATAGACATATGAAAAATGTTAATGTTTTAAAGAGCATTGATCCAGACTCAGTGTATACAGCCATGCAGACAGTCACATTTTGGTGACATGCTTTACCAAGAAAACTCCCACCAGCTTCCCCCACTCCGTCCGTCCCTTCTCCTCCCCCCAAAGAAACCTTAACTGAGAAACATCTATACTACTGGATACTTCAGCTGATGTGTTTTAATCTTGAACTACGTTACACTTCCAAATCTTGCCTAATCCAACACTTCAAATAGGAGTGGAAATAAAGAAATGGATGGAAAAAGGCTCAAGATTTCCTGCTATTTTTATTACACTTGCGGTAGATTACTTGATACCTTCAAATGGGTGTTTAAAATATGTATTTAAAGCCTATTAAAGAAAGAAATGCTTTTTCCTAGGTTCTTTTTCCTGTTTTGGGTAGATACTCTCTTTCTACACATTTTTTACTGACCACAAGCAGGAAATAGAAAGATGCTACATGACAAACTTGAAGTAACAGTTTGAAACTTTTTCTAAATAACTTTTTTTTTATATCAAAGATAGTGCATTTTTTTATTCATCATGGCAACAACATCTGCCATCAGAAATTTGAAATTCACACCCAGTCCTCACTACTGATTCTGTATACATTTTGGAGTATGCCACATTCTTTTACTTCAATAGTAAGGAGAAAACACAGACAGAAATATATTTTAAACAAACAACAATCCCTACACTGGTGAAATATCTGTCATGAAGCCTTTGAGAAACAAATGGTTCCATTGCTGTGCCTCTGGAAAATTTTACTCCTGTCTAGTCTAAGTTATTGTATGGGTCCGATGGCAAATCCTTAACTCCGTCTTCGACTAAGGTACTTATTTTACTTGACAATGCTTTTTTGCAGACCCATTAAGGGAAAATCATTTGCACCAGATGATGAGGTGGGGTTTTTTGCTCATTTGTTTGTTTTTTTAAAATTTATTTAACATTACCTTCATATAAAGGTAAAGCACAGAAGGATAAGAAAATAAGGGAAACAAACTAATTCCCAGTCTTCGGGAGCCGAAAAAAGCCCGTAGTCAGGGCTTGTATTAAAGACGTAACATAAAACCTAAAAAGCCTGTTAGTTGATAGAGCTCATCTTTGTGACGCCATGACATTGCTTTTACTGCTACATAAGGGCAACCTGACCACTTCCCTCAATAGAATGAAATGCCACCTTTCAACAACAGTTTTCCTTTTACACTGAATTATTTTAAAAAGCAATATTTAAACTTCTATTGCAGAGATCTGAAATGGGTTCTAATAAATCAACATGTGATAAGAGTCACTTTTTAAAATTGCACTCGGTATGGTCAAAGATATTTGCTGTTCACTTAAGAACTGTTCGTGCATTTTTCCAAACAGCAAAGCTTTTGAGCCTGAGAAAACAATTTATTATTGAGTAATTTCATAAGATTTTTCTTTGCATCAGCAATGTTTAGAGTGGTATCTGTCAAGCTAATAATGTTTTTAACCAAAGTTAGAAGGGCACAGAACAAAGAATCAGGAGTCATAAGTAATTCAGGCTGAAAGGGACCTTGTGAGGTCTCTGGTCCACGCTCCTGCTCAGTGCAGGGTCAGGTATGAGGTCAGACCAGGTTGCTCATGGTTTTATCCAGCCAGGTCTATTTCAAATTTATGAACAGTCTGAATAATGACCAGCCATGTGCAAAATTAGCTATATATTATTACCAGCATCTATCCCAATATATAATTTAAAGCAATCTTTACCATGTAGACAAATTTCTGCATTCAGCACCATTATCAAGCTTTCTATGGAAAAAAAGTTTCATACTTGTTTCAGCATGTTTTCTGTCTGCCCTTATACTAATGCAAGGTACAGAAAATACTTGCACTGACTGCCTTAAGCATCTAACTTAAACTTCTGATTTATGTATTTATTTCCTACATTGAAACTAAGCGTTTAAACTTAAGTGGAAAACAGCAAGCACCTGCAAAAGGGTTATAATTTCATTAGATAAACATGTAAAGAAGTGTAGACAATGTGAAATCATGTGAAATCCCCCTTTGTTTTACAGGGGTTTTTTATCTCTAGAGGTAAAGATAACAAACGTTTCAATGATGTACAGGAACAAAAAAAAGCTAAATTGGTCAATTAGTATCAATATACACTATTAAATTGTATTTACCAAGTTATAATTAAAACAGTTTAAAGCTAATCTGCATTTTGACCGAGATATTGAAGAGCTTAGTAACTGTGCCATCTTAATTGTGAACAAGTGGGAGCCTAGATTCACTCTCCACACAACTAATTCCCTGCTAAATTTGCAAAACACAGCAAAACTAAAAACTAAACCCCCATCTATCTATGGCTCAGTCCTGACATTTTATGTGTGTCTATGTCTGTGAACATATACACATGTATTTCTATAAGTTTATCCATATATTTACATAGGAGCCTGTTGAACCACCCTAGAAAGAGTCTGTTTAAGCAATATAAATACATTCTCTTTAGATTTTATGATGCTGTACGACTTCTGCCAATTTTATTTATCATACTCGTAAGTCTATATACTGCTTTTATTTTAAGATGTCAACAACAATTATAAAGAGTAACAAGATTTTTCAATGTTTCTGGGGAAAGAAGGTCAGATTACTGCTAATTAGACCAGAGTGCAAGCTACATAAATGATCCTTTGAGCACAGAAACTATGATACCAGAATATTATATTATTGGGGTTTTTTCAGCATTTGTAGTGCATTTTTAGTGGGCAATTATCCTTAAGGCTGCAAAATCACAGCTTTTACATTTTATGAGGAAGAATCAATGTGTGCTAATTAGAACCTTGGTGGCACTTATACTACAAATGATTTTTTTGTATGCCTTTCTATTTGCTAAAATTCTTTATTCTTCCCTGCCTCCTGAGAGCCTTCCTTTAATCGGCTCTATGCAGGATTTTATAAAACTAAGAAAAATGCATGGTTTAATATTCTTAGATTTATTTATTTTTGAACCATATGAAAACTTTTTCTTAAATTTCTATTCAAGCAATGCCATCATTGATTTTTATGGTGTTTTAAGAGAATAAAAACATCAAGATTTGACTGATTATTGCTAGTGGGCCAGCATTCACAATTGTATCTGTGTTCTTTGTGCATAATTTAAATAGAGAGTAATTGGAACTGTATTATCAAGAATTTTTGTATTAAGATCCTGCCAGCATAGCGGTCTAAGCCTATGCTTAGGCTAAGTCTAGACAGGAAGCCAAATGCTAGGAAAACAAAAATTCACAGCCAGTGCACCATATGTGTGAATAGATTCTACATGCTACAAAGTCCAGCAAGCATGAAGAGGAGAAAGCATCCTGCTTATCACTTTGCTTTTGGATACAAATACACTTGCATACAGAATGGTATTTAGATGTGCAATCATTTGTGTCAAATCTCTTAGATTATTTAACCAAGGATCCACCAGGACTTTATCAACAATGGATTTACCTTTTAACCAGTTCCTGTGCAAGAAAATTGTGATAGATGTATGGACAAAAATCTGTCCTATTGTATTTCTTTCCCAGGCTGGAAACGCCGATAAACAGCTTTTTGATCAGTAACTGTTACCTAAACAGCCAAATGCCTCCACTTGTAGCTATGCAGGGCCACACAGAATGACAGTTTGTTACTACCATTGCCATGATAGCATATGGCTATCCTTTCAGTATCTGAGCAAAACAAAATTTGGTGAACCTTATTGTCAACTATTACAATTTTCTAAGACAAACTTTTTCTGACAATTATCCATGCATTATATAGATCAAAAAATCTTTAAGAATCAGTAGGAGTTTATCCTATTAGGATTTCAGATAACATCTTAAAGACTAGAAAATATTTGAATATTAATTAATAAAATACAATTTTTTATTAAAGAGTCATCAGGCCCTCCAAGGTGATGGAAACATAGGTTAAACAAACAATATGCAGGTAAAGATATGATCCAAATTGAGTGTTCCCCTGCACTGTTTTCACTCAGACTATCCCATAAAGTCCACTCCTCTTTGGACTCTGAAACTGAAAGCTATGTGTCCCATGACTATGAAAAAAGCTAGACGTGACTTCAAGTACTTGACCTCTAAAAAGCTTTAGAAGTTCAAAGGCATATCCTACCCTTGGATATTCAAGGGAGGCTGCATTTCAAAGCCTTACACATGTTCTCTCCTGACAACACAGATTACTTTCTGCCATATCAAATCACCAAAGATATGAATGGCTGGTATGAAAAATGGAGACTTAGCTTACACAAAGTTGGGCACAGGTGGGAAAGAACCCTGAAAAAGGTGGCTTTAGAGAAAATGATCCAGGCTGTGGCTACACAACCAGAGTTATCTTTACACAGGAAACAGAAGGCAACAACGTGGAGATTTTGTCATACCCCAAATGAAGCATATTACCTTGCCCTGTAAACAGATTACCTTAGGTTAGTCTTCCAGTTAAGGGAAATCTCGCTTCAATCTAAGAGAGAGGCTGTGGGTCCTTCTACCCTCTCCTTCAGATAATTTCCTGAGGTGTTTTTTTTCATTAATGTATCACTTTGCATGAACTCAAACAAATTTGTCTACTGGCAAAGCATCAAATATCCTCCTTAGTTCCACAGAACCAGGGAAATTCCTCCTGAAACAGGCTTCATTCCATTTTTACTTTATCATTTGCACACAATCACACATGGTATTTTTAAATCTATCATATTAATTCATATGAAGAGGAATAAGCTGCACGTAGAGAAATACCTTGCTGCATGCAAGGAGAACTCTCTTGTTTAAAATAATGATAATCTAGCTAACTTTTCATCTCAGGAGTTCCATACTCTTTTCAAGCATTTTTTTACCAAAACACTTTCAAATCTTCCATTCTGCTAGTTCTTGAGTTTTCACTTATAAAATACTGTCTGATCACTGCAGTAGCCCGTCCCTGTACCTGTTCAAGATCAAAATCAATTCAATCTGAAACAAGAACATTCAGACATAGATACAGTATGTCAGATGAGGTTTAAGTAGTGTCATATATAATACTTTTTATTATTTTTCTATCTCTGCTAGGAAAACCTTCCTTGTTATGTTATGAACACATTTGTTTCTTTATGACATGTTGGTTACTCAAGTCATCATACAGTTGATTAACTTTTTTTTCCCCTTTTTCCATTGTTGTTTCAGAAATATAACCTTGATTATAGCAAAAAGGTTATTCTGAACCTGAAAGTCATTCAATTCCTTCAGCAATATATGCAGATCTATATCTTAGTAACTCTACTGGCAACATCTTGCCAAATCAGTAGCTTCCTTTTTTCTTCACAGGATGCTGTGATTTTTGTTAACCTATGTGGATTTAAAGAAAAAAACCCCATAATTATTATTTTTTTTTTTACAATATGTAATTAAATTTTACATTTTAACAAACCTTTAAAAAGCTATTTTCAAAAATGCTGAGGAAGAAAGGGTAGAAAATTGCATTGATTTACTAAAGATGTATGCAACTGCATAATCAAAGAAGTCTTGTATCTTTTTGTACTGATCACTTGAATAGCTGCAATGTAAACACAGTTTTTAATTTGACTCTAGAGAATTAAATTTTAAGCTATAAACTATCTATCCACTGTTTTAAAAATGAAAATCTTTAATTTAAATAGTTAAACTGCTTGTAGTTCTAACCTGTGGAATATCTATGGCTAGCCAACATCTATATGGTCCAAAAAGTACACCTTCAGAAGATAAAATTTTCCTCATTTAAAGCCCAGTAGCGTCCCTTTGTCCCTGAAATTATTTCTGAAGAATTTGTGCATAAATGGGGATCAGTTCCAGTGTAGATTTTCTGGGGAAAAGAATTGAAAGAATTGCTCTCTACCTGGCAACAAACCTGAAGTTTGTCTTCCAAAAAATTTAAAACACTAGGGCTCTTTTAAGTACCAAATTGGTAATACTAAGTTATGTTCATTTGTGTAACACCCATGGACTTTTGCTTATTCATGTATCAGGGTACTAGATTATTAGTATGGTATTAGATAGATAGATAGATATCTAGATACCCATACAATTAACATTTCTCCTAAAGATCCCTATGTTCTTCACAGTAGGAATAATGATAGAGAATATTTTTTCATATTTCTGTCATGTAGACAAAATAGCAGGAAACTGTTGCTGTACATCTTCTGGGTTAAAAACCACTATTTTTTTTAATAAGATTCTTGAAAATGCTTCTGAATAAAGAAAAAGGGAAATAAGGGAAAAACAAACCACGAAGTTTCATTAAGTCATGTTGGAATAGATATGGATAGGTCTATTTTTAATATTTGATGCAGTTTAGTTTACAGCTGGTTCATCTAAGGAATTAGCTTTTCAGGTACTTGGTGAGCTATTTAAAATTTAAGGATTAAAAGCTCAAAGGAATTTATAAAAGAAGCCTACTTTTTATATTTATAAATTGAAAAGCAAAAAGACATTTGATCGACAGCAACCTCTGGTTTGGATCTCTTCAGAAAAGGGTCTAATAATTACCCACATTTATACTGCTAGTTATAATGGATGCATTAATTCCTTGCAAAGTCTCCTTAGAAACACTAGACTTTTAAGCATAATCAAAACAGACAGCTGGGTCCACCCTTTATGATAATGTGCCATGCAGCTTTATTAATCTGACCTTTGGAAAAAAATAAGAAATTTAATACTGCCCTACCATAATTGTTACTGGCAGGCATTTTAGCAGTCTTTAATTTGTACTTCACTTTAATATCTGCTTCCAGTTATGATGTAAACGTTAACAGGTTCTGACACTGTTAATAGTGTTCCAGTGTCTGAAGCAGTGGCAAAAGAGTGTGCTTGGAGTAAACTAGAACATGACCTTAATGGATAATGAAATGTATCAACCCTTGCTATTCAAAGAGTAAGGCAAAAAATGAATATTGTAATTGTTTCAACTGGCATCTGAGTGATATACAGTGCTGCAATAATTGGGAGTGAGGGTGGGGGGTGAAAATCATGTTCACCAGACTCATCCTTCAAGGTTATGTAAGTTCTGATTGTTCTTTAAGTTGCTTGCAAGAGATATCTGATGTGAGAAAATATGTTCCCAATATACAATCAATAGCATTCTAAACAATTCACAATGAATGCAAAAAGTAATTCTGTTTTAGATGGCATGAGTAAGGGAATTTCTCCTGTGTAACGCAAATATGTTGGTTTTCTTCTGCATAAGTGTTCTTAAAATAAATGTTTTATAGCCTATAAACAGCACAGAAAACCTATCTGCAAGTTATGTTAATAGCTATTAAACTTTAGTGTTTTAAATGTACAATAAAAAACAGTGGCACGGTACCTGAATTAAAAAGACATCTATTTACAGGTATTTATTTTAAAACAATGTAAGTTAAATAGAATTTATTTCTGAAATACCAGTACGTGTGATCTGTTGCTTCTGAATGTTATGTACTTTGCCCACACTTCACTTTTTCTTTCAGGACAATCACTCCTCTCCTTTAAATACTCTTTTAAGAACAGTCTAATTGAACTATTGTCTATATCAGTTTTTAAGTTCATATCTAAAAAAGCATGCTTGAGAGCTTGTAAAGATCCCTGTGGATTTTTAAAAGGATCTCTATGTATATCTTTTTCAGTGATATAAATACCGTAGCCTCCTTTTTGTTCACTAACAAGGTATTGCAGCAGACTATTTTAGATAAGCTTATATTGAGACAATACTGAGATCTTCTGATAAAGCAAGGGTTATGCTATAGAAGAATAAAAAGAAATAATGAAAGTTGCTTTCCCCAAAATTCTAACATTGATTCTTTAGCTATTACATTGTATAGTTATTTACAAGTAAAATGTAATTTTCTATTGTAGCAGCATTATAATAATTTCTAACATACACTATTCTTTTTTAAAAATCTATTCTAAAAAGAAAACTTCAAGGTGTTAAGATATGAAGATTACCTTGCTTCAACAGTCCGCAACACAAAACACAAGTTGCTCTTTCTATCATTCCGATTTGATTATTTTTAGTCATAACAACTGCCTTCTGCAACACAAGTACTGTGAAATTACCTGGTCCCACTGGCTATTATATGCCAAACTTAACTAAGATACTCATGGTGATGATACAAAACATATTTTGCTCCTCATTACAAGAATACTAAGGTTCTGCAAAGGAGCAGGGTGTGCAGAAGAGGTGGGTAACATTTTAAACCAGTGTACCTAAATGCACCAAAGCCATGAGAGCTCTAAGCTTCACAGGGAATGACCCATTTTACATTCTTAGATTTCCATTGTAAGTGTAATCAAATTAATATTCACTACATGTGAGAAACATGACACGCATAGCCTACAGACATTGCACTAATGTTTATATTATGTATATTAAAGGATCCAAGTATACTTTCTCATTGCATTGCATTCTCTCTATGAATTTAGGGAAAGTCTTCAGTGCTCAAGAGCCAATTCAAATTACTTCATAAAGCCATCTGTGGTTTGTCTACCTCTTTTAAGAAGAAAGAAAGAAGTAAAACAAAGCTAGTATTACTGAAAATACACATATTTCAGAATATTTATTCTTTAAAGTGAAATTCAGTTGTCTTAAGCACAGAGGAGAATATTAATATAGGAAATTAAAAGCTTTTAGCATGAATTTTTAACTTTAAAAACTCAATATTATTAATAACAGAAGAACAGACTAACTTAAAGTCATGTTCATTAACTTTTCTCAGCCTACACCAGAAACAGTGGAAGAAACTCTCCAAAACATTTGCACTAGAGTGTTCAAGTTAAACAGTAGCTACTTTTACATAGAAGCTTTTAAACAAAATTTGCATGAAAAAAAATTTAAAAATTCAGTGTGCTAGTCAAACTGTACTGCTATTCAAAGTCATTTGTGGGTCACATATCATTAAAATTCAGACTACTAATACATTTAAATTTAAATAAGCAAAATTTCTACCTTCATCCTTTGAGTGACTTCTTTAAAGCTAGTAGAGTCTTAACAGGAATGAATATGTACGCCAGCAAGTAGTCAGGACTCCTCTCCCCTCCCCCCGCCAGTGTTGAATCTCTTCTCTGCTGTATCTGTTCAAATGAAGTGTTTGTGCACTACTGAGAGATCTTCATGAATACTGCTGAAAAGATTCTCTCTACTCAAGTTCAAAATGTCTGCTCTGAAATAAATTTAACAATTTAACAGAATGTAACGTAAATTTTAGGAAGACATGGATGAATTTAAAAAAAAAAAACTAGACAGGGATACCAATCTCGTGTTAGCTCTACAATGCTACCACATACAGAAATAACCATTATATCTCTTGTTAGTATAGATATACCATTTTGCAGAAGAAGAATTCTTGCCTGGAATTTTGACACAGGCCATTTTTTTCCTTCCAAGTTTCTGAATGGCATGGATATTACATATGAGAAGAAAAATGAAGTCAGATGTCCATTTCTCTGCCTTAAAAATACCAAAAGATGAAAGAAGTTCTTTGTGTATATAATTCCTAAAGCTCCTAACAAGTCAGATACATCTCACATGAATTTCTTTCTATTAGGAATGCAATAAAACACAGTTGGAGAAAATTTTTGTCTTCACATTTTCTCCACTATCATTATATAAATAATACATATGTATATGATAATATATATGTAATATATATCAGTAGATATCTCTGTAGTGGTCATCAGCATATGTGTGACCCCCTCACATAGCTCTAGATTAGCGGCAGATATAATGGACATGTGCATGTAAGAAAAATTACAGACATATCTTGTTATTCCAATTCATTTTCTAAATATACAGCAACAGCTGTGAATTTTTCAGTAATTTACAAAAATTTTTCAGACTCATTCTGGCTCTTTTGTTTTCTAGTTATTAGCTTATTAGTATACATACTTGTTCATCGCAAAAGTGAACTTAGAAACTTTGGAGCCAGCCAACACAAAGTTATTTCTAACACCTACGCTGAAATATGGACACCAATTGTAATATAACACTCAAGAAATTCTATGTGATACTGTTCATCCCCTGACACCACCATGCTAAAACTGCAGACAATTTTTTCACTGTTATGGAATGTATGTCTGTATTTTAAAATACGGTAAATGCTGCAATTCTGTTATATTTGACCCATGCTGTACTTACTTGTTATTACTTGAGTACTTCTACTTACTTTCTTGACTAACATAAGGAACACTTACCCCAAGACAACAACCGGTGAGTCAAACATATTCTTGCAGTTTACTCTGTTTATCTGCATGGAAATACACTGGTAGCAAGTCTGACTAGGTTACTGTACAAATAATGCACTGTGTTGACAGACAGATCTTAAAAAAAATGCAATTCAGCTTCATCAATTAATGCCTTGTTTAAAATAAATAAGAAAGCCTTTTCACAAAGCTGTTTAGTAGAGCACAGACCTTGCTCTTAATGTATACTGTCAAAGTTTGGGTAATTGCACTGTTATCAAAGATATTTCCTAGAACTTATATCTGACCCTCTGACCCACACACTTCACTTTCTCACAATGAGCTTCAGGTCTGTTTAAAAATAAGATTGTAAGATTAACTGTTACATTAAAATTATCTTCACAGATAAAGAGTTATGTTTCTTTTCAATGCATGTCATAATCTGACTCCAAATTGATTCAGAACCTAGAAAAAAAAATGGCATTTTTACAGATGTTAATCATGCTAGAGCCATTCCAAGGTAATAATAAATAAATAAAACATCACAACATTCAGTTAATAACACTGTGTCTGTGGGTCTCTTCTAAGAGCATGGAAATGAAAAGGAATTGAGAATTGTTCAGGTGGAAGACAGAGCTGCATTTCTTATGGCAATCCTTAAGTGACAAGAGATTTGAGTTTCAGTTGCCTAGGCTTTGGAGGAGAATGGAATAGGATAAGAGGGATAGTATCTGACACACTTAATTCAAACAATCCTCATACCACTTCTTAAAACTTTATTCACTCAGGTAAATTGGAACATAATGACAAAGCAAAAACCTTCAGAACGAAGAATGCTGTAGGTCAGATTATTTACCAGCTGCACTCCAATGAAAATGACACTTTCAGACAAACATTTACTAGCCTGCCTGCTGTTACGTATATTCTCTAAAATACAACATTTTTTTCTGATATGTACTGCTCTACCAGAGAAGGGTTACTACAGTGTAACAAACTAAAACATTAATCAATTCAGTCCAGGAGGACTGTAGTTCAGATTCTAACCGTACTCACATAATACAAGTCTGCTGAAATAGAAAATTAGAATAATTTGATTGAGCAGACATAATGAGTCACTGGATACATTACAGAAAGTAATGAAGTGCATTTTTTTGCCATAGTTAATTGGTTTAACATGACATAAGATGCTGATGCCATGTATTGTGCATCAGAATATACACAGCTTTGTCCATTATCAAAAATAATAACAGCCAGCCATATCACAGGATAGGCATAAGTTTGCTCATCCACGGGCATTTGAGAGTATCTCAAGAGAAGTTGTCACTTTTAAAAGTTATTGCTTTAATTGATGCCTTACTGGTTTTATCCCTTAAGTTCTTTCCATTTTGAGCAATCTTAAATTTTTTCACTCCTTTTCTTACGTTTATCACTGTATAGAAAAAGACTGCAACACTAATCTGGAATCCCAGACAAGGCCACAAATGTTGTGCAAGTATGCTAACTTTTTAAGCAGTAAAAAGCAAGTAAGATATGCAAGTGATGCCCATATGGTATCCTCTTTATTTTCGGTAGCTAAAAATTATAAAAGGAACAGATGTTTGTTAATGATATCAGAAGAGTCTGGCAACACGTTCATAATAATAGAGAATTATATTTTTGAAACTGATCTGTGAGTCAACAATGATTTCATATTCAGATTATTAAGGTAAGCATTAAATGAGAGGGACTGAATACAATTAGAAACTCAGGTTGTAATTAAAATACTGTCAGTCAATATTCTCCTGTTTAGTTTTGGGCATTAATGATGTTCAAAGCTCAGATCAATCGTAGCTAGCAAAAATTTAAACAGTATACTATACAGTCAGTCTCCAAAGTGTACTTAAGTGTTCAAGTTAGTATCATTAAAATTATTTGCATGCACATTTTGCAAATGCTATGAAAAGTGTATGTTTTCCAAATGTTAGCTGAAGCAATTTTTATATCCTTCAGTAGCTGTTCTTTAAGTTCATAAAACAAATAGCCAAAGTTACACAGGTTATGTACAGTATCATCTCATTGATCAATATCAGCAAAATGACCACCTTACTTTCAAGCTATTGTGGTTTAACCCCAGCCAGCGACTAAGCACCACGCAGCCGCTCACTCACTTTCCCCCCACCCAGTGGGATGGGGGAGAGAAATGGAAGGAAAAAGGTAAATTTCGGGTTTTGAGATAAGAACAGTTTAATAGGACAGAAAGGAAGAAAATAATAATTATAATAATAAAATGACAACAATACTAATAAAAGGACTGGAATATACAAAACAAGTGATGCACAATGCAATTGCTCACCACTTGCCAACTGAAGCCCAGTTAGTTCCTAAGCAGTGATCCACCCTCTCTGGCCAACTCCCCCCAGTTTATATACGAGGCATGACATCACATGGTATAGCATATTCCTTTAGCCAGTATGGGTCAGCTGTCCTGGCTGTGTCCCCTCCCAACTTCTTGTGCCCCTCCAGCCTTCTTGCTGGCTGGGCATGAGAAGCTGAAAAGTCCTTGACTTAGTCTAAACACCACTTGGCAACAGCTGAGAACATCAGTGTGTTACCAACATTCTTCTCATACTAAACCCAAAACATAACACTATACCAGCTACTAGAAAGAAAATTAATTCTATCCCAGCTGAAACCTGGACACAAACCTAATTCAAAACTGGTTTTTAGCTTTTTTGTTCTGGTAGATTTTCTCTGGTTTTGCTGCTGTTGTTTTTCAGAAACATGTATTAAACACTGCTTTTCTATACTGAAATTAATTTTAATTTCCTAATTAATTTTTGGTTCTTAACAGAAAAGTTCTCATCAGAAATGTTACCATTTAACTGAAATATTTTATCACTCATTTCCAGCATGCCTGTGTTTTTCCTGAGCAAAGGAATTGAGATGACGTTGAGGTTTGGCAAACAGTTGATATGTGTCACTAGTCAACCTTCTGGTTCTTTAGACATAAAAGTTTTCTGGAATAATGTTATCAGAAAAAAAATCCACTTTAAGTTATAATGTACTTTATTAAAAGCACCTGAAAGTCTCCAAAGTTAAGTGTAAGCTGGGAAGAAAATTCTGCACGTTGCTTAAATACAACACAATTTCTGATACTGGTAAACATTTTTTCATATCATTCCAAAAATACCTATTTCATCATCCACTATAGGTTTGGAATAAAATGTTCATTTGTCTGGAGGAGTTAACATTGGAGAAGAGAAGTCACAAAGGTAAAATTGTGACTCCAAACCAGCAAGTAAAATTTCGCAAGGCTTTAGTTGGTGATTGCTTGCCTTGTTATTTTTTTTCATATTAAAGACATGTTATGAAACTAATTTCATTTGTATTTTGCACTGGTGATAGTCATTTTCATGCATGAAAATTCTCAGAAATATAAGGAAGTTTGCCAGCGTACACTAAAATTGTAAAATGTTAACGTATTATTTTACATAAAAAGTGTTGCTTTTTTCTCAAACAGTGTACACAAAGATCTGTTATCCATTAAATGAAACAAAAAAAGAGTATCACAGATCAGAGAGAGATAGGATTAGTGTCAGAACAGGGCATGTTTGAGTATTGGCTTCTATTTTGGTGTGATTGACTTAGAGGCTGACAGCAGAAGTAACAGATGGGAAAAACAAGTGGGTCAGAAAAATGTCAGGAGAAAAAACAAACACTACAAACCAATAACTTCGTTACTAAAATATAAATAGGAATCAGATTTATTTTACAGCAATAAATGAAGTGAAATGAAAAATTACTAGGCATTTATAATATAATAAAAGATACAGGATGGTGCTTGTTATTAACATCTTGATCCTGCTGAAGTCAAAAGGCATTTGACTTTAATTTTGCTGCAATATCCTCCTCTTATGAAAATACAATCTTAAAGAAATTATTGGTAAAAATTAGATACTGAAATACTGATATCAATGGAAGTTACAAAGCACACCAGAGATTCCAGAGTTTCATTTGGTAGGGATGTTTAACATGAGCTGTAACTGTCGTCTGAATTAAGAAGATAGCATTGGTTCTGAAAGTTTTGGAACATTTAAGGAACCACAGAAAATGTTTGTGTCCTTTTAGCATATACAGCAGTTGTCATATGCGGAGAGTGTGAGGAATACTGTTAGAACCCCATCCCAAGAACCTGGGGATAATTTGCCTATCTCACAAGAACACACGCAGAGCACAACACATTAGGTACTGCATGTGAAGGGTAGTTCCTCACTGACAACGCAGGAACATTTATGCTGAAACATTAATTTAGCCTTGTTTTGTCCGAATCAACCAGTGTTTTAAGCAGAAACACTTTTAATGTCTTATATGCCCTAAGTTACAAGTGAAATAGAAATATCTTTCTGAAACTTTGCAGTGACATGGAAAGAGAACACATGGAAACAAATAAGAAATTTAAACAATATTTAAACAGAAAGCCAAAAAAACCCAAACAACAAAACAACCCCCAAAAAGCATTAAGCAATTAAGCATATCTGTATATATATTTTTTCAAAAGCCTACTCTGTGCATGAGTAGTCTTTCAGACCACTGAAATCTTCCAAGTTGAATTCTTAGTTTAGGCAGAGACATGCACAGCATGCAGGAAGTTTAGTAGATTAAAAATTTCCTCAAGAGATTTTACACAACAAATTTCCTCAAGAGATTTTACACAACAAATTTTGTGCAGCTGAGCACCAATTTCACTGCCTGTTTGGAGATAATGGATATCTCCTTTCCTTTGACTGTAGTTGTGGGCAACATTTTATAAGCCTTTGAAAATTGCTTCTGTGGTTAGTTAACTAAACTAACAGCTAATGATTATGATGGGCACTCCCAACTAGCTCATTATTTTATTCCTACTTTTACTTGTTCCTCACATATATACCATAATGACCATACATCTGGCAACAGGGGTGGTAGGGGTAGTGTGAAACAGCATAATATAAATGAAATAAAACATAAAAATCCACAAAGAATGTCCAACTTCAGGATCCTTCTTTGTAGATAGAGGCTTAAAGTTTGTTATTTCTCTAAAATTAAGTATTCACAGATATCTTATTTCTGTAATCTAATCTGAGCTTTCACAGTCTTTTATATAATTTGTATTAAGTCATAAGACAGGAAAGGTTTTTGAACAATACATCAAGGTTTTGAACTGACAACATCTAGAGATGATTCAACTATATATTGTATTACTTCAGAAAAGAAAATTATAAATCACAAACTGGTTGAAACTGAAGGGGTTTTTTTGGTTTATTTTACCATGCACACTCTTCAAATGAAGGAACATAGGTCCTTCAGATGATGTAAATTATGATATAATCATAAACAATGTAATTGTCCTGACACAACTCCAAACAACCATCAGATTTAGTTTGACTTTAGATGCCCGTGTATAGCTTTAGTGTGAGGGAAAGCAAGGAAATTGAGATTAATGAGTACTGTGATACATAAATAACCGAATTAAGAACAGCTAACTTGGGTGATATGATTAAGCTTTGCTTCCTAAGGCAATAAAAAAGATATAGGTTAGTTTGTCACTTAATTTCCTCCTCTCTTTGTAACATTTAACTGGTGTTCTTTCTTCTTCTACCTTCCCTTTGTTTGCCTTTTTAAAGTACATCATAGCCTACTTCTACAAGCAACTAAAATATCAAGACAAAAATCTTTGCCTCTGTTGGCGATTTTGCCTTTCACTGCTTGCTAAGCAAACTTTTAACAAAGACATTTGGGTGTTCTGTCTTTTAACAGACTTTATATTAGAAAGAAGCATGAAATCCACAATTTGAATTTCTGAACTCTTACAATTTTCTTGATACAAGGCTATTTCTTTAACCTGGATATTCTATTTTACGTAGTGCTTGGCCACTGGCACAGAGTAAGGTGCAGTGAAAGTATAAAAAAATTGTATGCAAAACCCACAGATGACAGTAGTTTTGCAAGGCAGCCTGCTAAGGACATGATTAATTTGTGAATAAATTAGAATCACATCCAGTTATAGATTCACTGAATGGAAAGGGAGAAGCTAAAGTGATGGTATTGATGTTTTATTGAAGTATAATAAGCATTCATAGTCAAGGACACAAACTTAGTGAGAAGCTGTGCAGCCCATGCCATCCAGAGTACAGCAGTCAGTCTTGTTCATCTCAAGCAGAGTTCCAAAAATAGTAGCTTATACATGTACTTTCTATATTTTATCCCCCTTTCCTAGATATATTTTTGTCATTTTGAATACCAAAATACTCAGCAAACAACCTGTCTGGATAATTTTTTACCAACAATGGATGTTAGATTTGTGATAATTACAAGAATCTCCACATTTTGAAAATAATAAGCACTTACCTTTATTTCTTGAGCTTTCCTGATTCTTTTCCTGCTGCAATTAAAAGTAGAAAAATATATTATTTACAGAATTAGTTACCACAAAAATCACAAACATACAAATCCAAAAGAGACAGTATAGTTCATCCTCCTTCCTGCTCCAAGATAAAATCAGCTACACTTTGCCTGCTACAGAAAGATTCCTATATAACTTGGTTTTAAACTCCCCTAGTATTTTTCATGTGTCTTTTTGGTTTGGGTTTTGTTGGGGTTTTTTTTTCACAATAACAGTGATTAAGCACTGGAACGCATTGTCCAAAGAGGCCATGCAGTCTCTGTCACTTTACCTCTATCTTGCGAGATGCTCATAATTCAACTGAACAAGACCCTGTACAACCTGATATAATTTTGAAGTTAGATCTGCTTCAAGCAACTGGTTGAACTAGGTAACTGTAGAGGCCACTGCCAGCCTAAATTATTCCATGATACAGAGAGGTTGTTCCAGAACCTGAATGAAACTTTGCCAAAATCCCCTCAACTACAAATAATATATTTTTTTCTTATTTTTCCTGACTTGCTTGCATCACAGTGAACATAGAAAATATTTAATCTTTAAAGGAAAACAAAGTCATCTTCTTTTGTTTCAGTTATCTTCCAGTCTTCTCTTCTTCTATTTTTAACAATTTTTTTAATATATGTTGCCTAAAGTACCCACTATTCCAATTCAGAATTGTCTAGAACTAAGAATTGTTTTAAAATACATCAGCTCTGTAACTGCATCAGCAACACATAACATATATTGACATATTTCAAAATAACATTTCCCTTCCAAAAAAACCCCAGTGTGACACAGCTGATTCACAGTCAACAAATTTTTCACTAGGATCCCCTTAGCTGTTCATTCTAACCCACCAATCTTTTCCCATAGCGCTGTTACCTAGTATTTCTCATTTTGAATTTTCTTTGAAATACCATTGTATTATTTTTCTGTAAAAATGTGTTTTAAAATAACTTAAAAATAGGTTAGGAGATAAGAGGAAAAGATTCCTTTTACTGAGGGAACACCATTCCACATCGAGAAAACAATCAGCTGATAAAGCTTCTGAATCTCTTTTTTGAATAAGCAGAGCAAGTCATTCGCACACCTACATCCAGAAGACTAAACCTGAGCAAGTTGTTCACGGAGTAAGAGATTTTATATTTCTTCTTATGTAAAAATACCTATCTTCTACATCTTGAAGACCAAATTTGCATTTCTATTATTCCTTAAAAAGTCTGTGTTTGAGACGTTGGTTGTGTAAGTCTTTTAGTTATTATTTCTAATGACAAGAACAGGAAAGGAGGGCAGAGAGCCGGAGAGAAAATTAAGACAAGAGTTAGCATTGGGGTACCTTGCAACCCAAATCATTCTATGATTATGATTGACCAGTATCACATCATCGCACATGGTATGAAACAACTCACAGGTAATTTAAAACCTCACAGTGGTGGATATTTCTTCCATATTCCAGTTAAAACAATAACAGTTGTATAACTCATATATATTAATATAGTATTAGTTCTCAATACTAATACAAAGAACTGAAATTATGTCAACCAGTGGGTATGTGTGAACATATTGCATATATGAAATGGGTCACAGCTAGCCTAAGTAGGCATTTGACAGTTTACGAAGTAATAGGCAAATGCTTGCGAGGCTGATAATTAGGAATCCAGCAAATGTAAGTAAGTGTGTGTAAGGTTTGTGCAGCGGGGTTTTTTGGTAGCGGGGGAGGGGACTGCAGGGGTGGCTCCTGTGAGAAGGTGGTAGAAGCTTCCCCAGCTCCAAGTCAGACCCGCCTCTGGCCCAGACCAAGCCCATCAGCGACCGTGGTAGCGCCTCTGGGAGAACAGATTTAAGAAGGGGAACCTGCAGTGAGCAGGGCGATTGGAATGTGAGAGGAACCCCTCTGCAGACACCGAGGTCAGTGAGGAAGGAGGGGAGGAGGAGCGGGGGAGGAGGGGATGCCCCTGCAGCCCGTGGTGAGACGGCAGGCTGTGTCCCCCAAGCCCATGGAGGGGAGTGGGGGAGCAGATGCCCACCTGCAGCCCGGGGAGGAGCCCACGCCGGAGCAGGGGGATGCCCCCCAAAATGGCCGTGACTCCATGGGAAAGCCCGCGCTGGAGCAGCCTGTGCCTGAAGATTGGCCTGCAGAAAGGACCCACGCCAGGGAAGTTTGTGAGGAACTGCAGCCCGCAGAAAGGACCCACGTTGGAAACATCCGTGAAGGACTGTCTTCTGTGGGAGGGACCCCAGACTGGAGCAGGGGATGAGTGAGGAGTCCTCCCCCTGAAGAGGAAGGAGCAGCAGAGACAAGGTGTGGGGAGCTGACCCCAACCCCCGTTCCCTGTCCCCCTGCACCACTGTGGGGGGAGGAGGAGGTAGAGAGAACTGGGAGTGGAGTTGAGCCAGGAAGGAGGGAGGGGTGGGGGGAAGGTGTCCTAAGGTTTGTTTTACTTCTTAATATCCTTGTTTTGTTTTGATGTGTAGGAAATGAAATTGATTTTGTTTCTTCCCCAGGTTAGGCCTGTCTTTTACCCATGACCATAAGTGGTGAGTGATCCCTCTTTGTCCTTGTATTGACCCATGAGCCTTTCTTTATATTTTCTCCTCAAGCCACCATGGCCGGCGGGGGGAGGAGTGAGCGAGCAGCTGCGTGGTGCTTTGTTACCGGCTGGGCTTATACCACGACAGTAAGCAAGAGAGAAAAAAGGAGAATAAGCACAGTAAAAGTGCCTGTACCAAGCACAATACCTGAGGATGAGACACAGGCCTTTGGATGGCACATGATAACTCCATTATGAGCTGAATATAAGGTGGCTGAACAGTGAAAGCTGATACAGTGCTCACTACAGGACAGCAGTAGGGCTTGAAAACCATAGGCAGAAGGGCCAGGCTAAAACTATGAACCAATTAATTAGTTCCTGAGAGAAGTATCACATTAAATACAGGACAAGTTAACTGATTGTTTCCAGGAATTGGGAAAATATTTCACCTATCTGGAGGATGCTGTTTTATCTTAAAGGTACCAACACAACCTCTTAGGCTGACCCACTTATTTCTAGTTCAGGTCAGAGTATTGGGCATACCTATCCAGCCTCAAGCTTCCTATAAATATACATTCTGATAATTTTTCAGAAAACTTTTTACCTTTTGTAACTTTACTTGCACAATTCTTCTACAAGTTGCTGAATAATGAAGTCTAAGTGCTGCTGAAGTTACTTCTTTTATATTTGAGCAAGTATTTATTAAGCCATATTTTCTAGTTATATTACTTGTTTCACATGCTAAAATATTGAATGAAAATCCGTTTGAAAATTAATGGCATATTTACATAGTAACTTATTTTTTTAAGCAGCATATCTTAAATGCTCTACTTTCCATATCTGAAGTGTTACGACAATGTCTTACTAAAGAGCCTGATTTCCCTCCTTAGTATTAGTAGTAAAAACTCATTCATAAGAAAGAAACAAGTAAAATACACACTGAAATTAAGAACTAAAAAAAAAAAAGAAGAAAAAAAAGCAGCAAGTTCACAAGTTCATAATTTCATTTACTGAAGGACTCACTCTGAATACTGTGAAACTACAACTAAAGTTCATGAGTCTTCTGTTTATTCATTTTGATTTCACTGTCTGACACACATCCTGTTGTTTGCTTGGCAAACATTGAAGAATTATTTCCCACTCAAGCAATAACTGCTACCATAGCATGTTCTAATTGAATTTTTAGGTTTATTTTATTTTCTGACTGACAAGTTATTTCTTCAGAAATGCTGAAGTCCACGTAACATGAAAGTTTGAAACTATGCAACTCAATTCACTAAACGCCTTCATATCACCTACATGAGAATAATCACAGTAAACAATTTGCTACATATCCTGATATTCAGTGTTAAGTATACACTGAGCTAGTTGCCTTCAACAGCGTGAGAAAAACCTATGAGAATTTACTCAAGGCACTAATCTGCCCCCCAAATTTCAAGCTTTGGTTTTACACAATAGTTGCTCAAAGAGATGCTCCTTTTTCTTTTTCTATTACAGGATACTTTTGTTTGTTTTTAATTTGAAGAAAAAGAGGAAATCAGATAACTTTTTTTTTTGCTTTTGTTGCAATTTATAAGGTGTATTTTTAATATTCTATAACCTATTGATAACAAAGAGAGCGTACTGATTACACTTCAGTACTAATTGCACTGTTTTATTCTGTCTATTTACACTAAGGATTTGTTATTATGGTGCTCATATTAGGTTCCTTCCGTCTTAAATATGCCCACATTGTACATATAAATCTATGGAAAGACGTTAATGTCTACACCAATACATATGTATTTTAACAGTATACGTTTTGATAGCATTTTTCCCAGTTAGCATGCAAATAATTTCAGAATAAGACTTACTACCTATCTTTGAGTAATATAGAAAAATATCACCTGAAACTAATTCTGTGCACTCACATAGGTGTTTAAACTTTACCAAGGAGATTTGAAACTGATGAAAAGAATAAAGCTACAATCAATAATAAAAAAGTATTTTATAATTCACAGGGACATAGAAATGTTTAGCTACCATTAACTTAAACAATGAGGCCATCTAATCTACGAATAACTAAAATGTATTGTTTCAACTTTTCTCATTTTGTAAAATAATATGGGTAATGATGCAGTATTTGTGGTGTTCCCTGCAACCTGATCTTACAAATCTAAGTCAATGACTTTTTTCTTGTTCTTTCAAAACAAAGATGTGTGTCAAAACCTGTACCTATCTGGAAAGTATGTTTTCAGATTTCTCCATGACTATGCTAGAAATACTGGTCAGATACTTAACAACAACAACAAAAAAAACAACAAAAAAAACAAACCAAAAAACAACAAACAAACAAAGTACTTCTGCCTTTATTGACAATAAAACATGGTGTACTACATTATAAAGCATTTTCATGTACATGCTTAATGTTTCCTAAATACAATGAATGGTATTTCCTGAAATACAGGATATGATATGACAGGCTGAATTTAAAAGTAACTCTAAAGCTCTGATTTTCATGCTGTACTAAAACTAAAGCAACAGTTTTAGTATTGCTTAACTCTTTTGATGTTTCTTTTTAAACTACAGTCAGCATTTGGTTTAGAAGATCTATCTAGTACTTTCTTCTAGTCTTCATAAAGGAGAATTTGGTTTTATTTTCATTTTTTATCTCTTGAGAAGTCAGAGTGAAACTTAAGACTTTAATAGGCCAATGTAAACTCAGTTGAATCTTATTCATGATAAGCAGTCTGTGCTTATTAAAAAACAAACAAACAAAAAAGGATTTAGAGACAAGGTGTAGCCATGTTAGCATTCAGATACTGTAATTTGTAGGCTCCATGAACACTGTTTAGTCCCACAAAGCTCACTACAGTTTTCTCCCTTCCTTTAGTTTGCAATTAGAAGAATGGAATTTTTTTCCAACAAAGCTGCAAAGCCTATAATGTCTGCTGCTTACACTACAATAAGTAGATTCTGAAGACTTAATCTAAGCATTGATTACTAGATCAGAGTAGCCTTGCCCGAAAGCAATCTTAAAAATCAAATCTTGGTATCAAAGGAGAAGAGAAACACTAAAAAGGATGAGAAAGACTTTTTAGGAAGAACAGAGTGCAGCAAGCTCAGCAAAGTTAGGAAAGGAAAGAAAATTACTTGGATGAAATTTTAAAATTACAAAAAAACCCAGGATTTTTAATGGAATGTGTTAAGATTTCAGTGACCCCCCCAAAAAAACAAATTTCAAGGAAAGAAGGCATTAGCTGAAAATATCTTTTATTTTCTTTATAGAAATTATTTTTTCTAATATCTTTATTTTCTTTAATTTCAGATGAAGATTTTTGAGCAGCTTTTTATGGCTTAGTTTTCTCAAAAGAATGAATTTTAATTTTAAGCTGACATTCAATCTATTAAGAAAAACCTTTGCTAGCAGATCATAGACCAGCCTCAGTGTGATATGCCTTGGGCCAGCAAGACACTTGGTAGCAGCAAAGTGCATCCAGATGGAAAGAGGTCTTTAAGCCTGAACTTATTTCAAGATTACCCAGTGATTAGACTGGGTGTAGCATCTCTGAACTGTGAAATTAACCTTCTGCCTAGGGAAAGCCTGCTATAATATTAGACTTTTCAACTGAAAACACAGAGTTAAAAAATATAGAAAAATTTATACTGAAGATGATTAAATATAGACTCTTTCTTATTGAAAGTATGTGAATTAATTTATGCAGAAAACCACTAAGAAGCAAAAACTTATGTTAGCAAGTAAATGTTATAAGCACCTATAAGTTAGGAAAATTAAGTTCAGAAGCTCAGGGAAATAGGAACATCTCGTCCTGATGGGAAACAAACAAACCAACCAACCTCTCTCAGAGTCCTGGAATGTGAGAAAGGTAAACAAACATTTGTTCACCACGACAGATAATTCCACTTGCATTTGTACAGCATGTTAGGGTTTTCATGATAGTTGGCCTGAAAATAAAAAAATTCTACCCATATGCTATTAGAAAGCATGTAAATAAGTAAACATCACTGTATTAAGTAAAACATATTAATTCTGTATAAACACTGTGGTGTGGAGGAGTTAATAAACCTGCTTTTACATACATTTCTGTTTTCCCCTGTATTGCATTATGATATATAAACAAAATATTTTCACCTCACTTATTAACAATCAAAGAAATTATATATATTTACTGTCTAAATAACACTGGAATGATTACATGAACCACAATATTATATTGTTCTCTATTGCTACAAGTCATCTGTAAGCAGAACAAATCATCTTGCATCCCAGGAGTTTTTATCTGCTTCAAAATAGCAAAATAGTTTTGAATTTAACAGTCTCCAACCAAATTAATCAGACAAGTTGCATGGCTTTGCATGGTTTTGTGTTGCATCATATTGTAGCAGCCTGATGAAACGTATCGATGCAGAACATATTAGAACTGTAAAAAACCTTTCTTGTGTGTCCAACAGACTGAATTCAATGTAAACTTTTTAAAAAACAGCGGATAAAAGTGGAGAAAATGTCAAATTTTCTGCTGTGTTTGTGAACTAAAGAAGATCACGGATGGCTGACCACACAAATTGCTATTCTGGCAAATCATAAGTTATAAACTATTTGCAATATATATCAAACTAGGCTCTGTAAAGAAAGTGATTTAAATATATACAGAAATGCTTTTGTAAGTTATAAAAGTTCCTTTTCTAGTGCTATTTTCTCTTTGTCTTAACAGACAAATAGCATCAATATCTCTTAAAACATCCTATCATTTTGACATCATCACTGTTCAGAAATGATGTTTGATAAATAATATTGGCATAGTATCTTATTTTATTTGGAAAAAGGGCTTCATATTATCAATAAGGTGAGTAGAGCAGGATGGTCAAAGGGGCTCTTAATGTACAGTGATTCCAAAGAAGGTACACAGCTATTTATAAAAAAGACCAGAGCTGATCTGTAAAGGTAGGTAATATTCTAGGACTAACAAAAATCCACCAGCCATTTTAGAAATAGTAAAGCTAGTTTCTTAGCCCCATTTCAATACCTATCATGTGCATTCTGTTTGTGTTTCCCTTTTTGAAAGAAGAGATAGTATTTATAACTATGAACGTTGCACATAGAAGCATATTGACTTCCACTTAATTCTGTGTTTTTAAAAGACAAACTACATACTTTTATTACATCTAGAACCTCACTCATCAATCTGCCTGAATCATGTGCTGAGGATCTGGGTATGTGTTTGCCAGAGTGGGCTAGTGATAAAGAAGAGGAGCCTTATTTCTTTCTTGCAAAACTCAGGCAAAGTCTCCTTTTCCATGCTGGATGTATTTAAAAAGTAGCTGCTGAATTAATGGAATTCTTAAAATAAACAAAGTGCTAATTAGCCTAAAACATATGGTAGATTGTCCTTGATATGTGACAAAAATTAAAATAATTTAATAAACATAAACCACTAATCACAGAAACGTTGACGAAAGAGGGAGTGCAAACTTTTTTGCTTGATTAACATTTTATAATGAAAATTTATTGTTAATCATATCATAAAATGTAGTTCAAATGCAGAAAATTAGTTGTGTATTCATTACCATTAATGTTCATTCTGCAGTGGGGGTACTTTATTACTATATAGTAACTTTAAAAAAATAATTAAAGGAATAATTGTCATTGAAGATAACATTTCATTGAGAGAGGTACCAAGATAGTTATTTCTACCACGTTGTTAAAACATATACAGGCCATGGTAGTTGAAGAACAACTTATTAGCTTCTATTAATACAACAGCTTTAATTACAAGAAATCTGAATTATACATGTACAGAAACTTCATATTCATGGATGAAATAGTAGCATGGTCACTGCCATAGAGAACAAGTGCACATACTGCACAGGACAATTTGGTAAACTATGCTCAGAACGAATTTGATCAATGACATTATGCTGAACATTTGTGTTTCAAAAAAGTTTCACAGAACCAGACTTCATCAGACTCTCAGCAACTGCAGTACAACTGCAATTTAAACTAAAAATGATGCAAAGCAGAAGCAACATTTATAGTTGTAAAGCTATTCTGTTAAGTAGCAGTAAGCAGGGCCTTGCTTACTACAGTAAGGAAGAAAGAATGAGCAAAAAGTGATCCATTTTCCTGTTGTTCTTGTCAGAACACTACCACAGAAAGCTTCGTAATTTAATATTTACAACAGGATTCTTGCACTGGTATTCTGCACACACAGCTCAGTCTTGTTAGAGATTGCCACCATTTATGGCAGCAACTTCTGGGAAAATAATATGCCACGGGTTGTTCTTGTATCAATTAATGCATCACATGAATATAAGACTGTGTGAAGGAAACAAGATGCAGACCAAGGTGGCTAGGCAGAAATAAGGAAAAGTATAAAGCTGTTGGAAGTTTTCAGAATTAATGACATTCCCAGGATTACGTATTACTAGATATTGCAGTCTTAGAGTAAGCCTTACAGGCTTCTGGAGGAAACTTGAAGAAGTCTTATGGAAGAGACCCAACAGTATTTGGGAAACCTAGATACAAGAGTGAAAGATTTGTTTCATTAAAAACAAAACAACAAAAAACCCAACCACAGAGGTAGGGGTGGGGGGAACTGTGAAATCAGCTGATTTGGTTCTTGGTTTGCTGACTTAGATCCCTGAGGAATATGAAGAACAATCATGGCAAACCCAGGAAGGGGAGTATGAAGCAGTTGTTCCTCTGCACGCAGGAAATTACAACCCCTCAAAGCAAAGGGGAAGCAGAGAGGAAATAAAGATATGCCAAAGTTCCACATCATCTTGTCTATGCCTATATACTTTTAAGGAAAACTATCTCCAGACCAGGCTTCAACAAAGCATGCACTTTCTTCCATCCACAGAAGTTCTACACAAAGGCTAATCCACAGTTTTTCTATTTAGGCATGTCTGACTGTGCATTGAAACAAATCACCTACATGTGTTGGTAAGGCACATACCAGTCTTAAAGGCAGCCTTGGACCATGTAAAGCAGAGCAGACAAAGCCTTTGTCCTCAAGGCAAAACAATTGCTCTGGCCTAAAGTTACAGTCTAACTCCTAATGTTCTTCTGTACCAACTGACTTGAAGTAGCTTCATGCTATTGTCACAGTAACATTGTATACACCAAATGTATACACCACGTATTACATTCTACAAAATAATACTTCTTTTCCAAAATAGGCAGAGAGAGAAAGATTAATGCATTTTAAAAGCAACAATTTTTCTGTTAAAATTGTTCATGATTCATGTGGATGCATTTCCTAAAACTGCTGCCTAGAGTAAAACACAGTGGGCTGCAGGCTGCAGGTAGCTCCCAAAAGAAATAAGCACCCTAGAGTTAGGCCTATGTGCCCTAATTACTATTGCAGTTGAAAAGAAGCTGAGATGTAGTTTTGATTTTTACCTTATCTTTAAGTTCAAGGATTCTCATTTCACTAAATCATTACTTTTTAGTAGGACTGTAAAGTTTTCTATTGTCCTTTTATTTCTGATGTAAGATCTTGTCCAAGAGAAATCTTAAGGATTCTACGGGCCAAATAAATCAGTAGGCAAAGGCCAAATACAGTGTTTCCTTCATTTTACTGAAGCAGAGAAGGGCCTGTTTTCCAAATCCTGTCTTTTTTAAAATGGAAAAATCAGACAAAATCTTCATGTTGACTTTAAGGATCAATTCTTCCACGGGCTGTTACCCTTCTATACACACACTGCTTTCATTAGGACAATTGTCCTAAAACAACTGGCCACAGTTCTGACCTAAATAAGGAAAAAAAAAACCCAAACCAACAAATCAACAGAACATACATAGAAGCTTACTCTGGGTAAATTTTTTAGGCAGCTCACTCTTACAGAAACACAACGTAACTATAGCTTCTTTAATATGATGACTTCATACTTTGTTCTTTGATGACAGACCAAATCCATGTGAAATTTATAAGCAGTTTCATTGCACGTGACGAAAAAAGTTCTACCAATTTTATATGGCTGTGCAGTGTTGCTGTTTTTATAATGCTTTCATCATTGAAACACTTAATGCATGGTGTAAGCAGTGAAAGAAGTATATACTTTTGCACTGAGACACGTCCCACTACAACCAAAACCAGCTTATAAACTGAAGATTGTACAAGCCAATTTATGTAGTCAAATCCAGGCTACCAGTCTCCTTAGTGAAGTTGGAGGAGCTACGAATGCTACATAAATGATGGCTACACAGAAGTAGATTACTGCTATTTGTGCATATTTTGAATTAAACTTTAAATGCTCAGACGTTCAGTGTAGAATTACTTTCTCATGTATAGACAGCATAAGACATACTTTCTTCCAGGCTACAAAGAAAGAAATAACACAGGACGGTTGATAAGGTGCTGTAGATAGAATCATAGAATCATTTAGGTTGGAAAAGACCTTTAAGATCAACGAGTCCAACTGTCAACTCAACAGCACCATGCCCATTAAACCATGTCCTGAAATGCCCTATGTGTTTTTTGAACACCTCCAGGGATGGTGACTCGACTACTTCCCTGGGCAGCCTGTTCCAATT
The DNA here is from genome assembly GCF_947461875.1 of Haliaeetus albicilla. NCBI lineage: Eukaryota > Metazoa > Chordata > Aves > Accipitriformes > Accipitridae > Haliaeetus > Haliaeetus albicilla. The sequence continues at coordinate 39,875,956 of NC_091483.1, forward strand.
CCTGACAACTCTTTCAGTAAAGAAATTTTTTTCTAATATCCAACCTAAACCTCCCCTGGTGCAATTTGAGGCCATTTCCTCTCGTCCTATCACCAGCCACCTGACAGAAGAGACCAGCACACCCACCTCACTACAACCTCCTTTCAGATAGTTGTAGAGAGCTATAAGGTCTCCCCTCAGCCTCCTTTTCTCCAGACTAAACAACCCCAGTTCCCTCAGCTGCTCCTCATAAGACTTGTGCTCCAGGCCCCTCACCAACTTGGTTGCCCTTCTCTGGACACACTCCAGCACCTCAATGTCTTTCCTGTCGTGAGGGGCCCAAAACTGAACACAGTACTCGAGGTGCGGCCTCACCAGTGCCCAGTATGGGGGAACAATCACCTCCCTGCTCCTGCTGGCCACACTATTTCTGATACAGGCCAGGATGCCATTGGCCTTCTTGGCCACCTGGGCACACTGCTGGCTCATATTCAGCTGGCTGTCGACCAGGACCCCCAGGTCTTTTTCTGCTGGGCAGCTTTCCAGCCACTCTTCCCCAAGCCTGTAGCACTGCATGGGGTTGCTGTGACCCAAGTGCAGGACCCAGCACTTGGCCTTATTGAACCTCATACAATTGGCCTTGGCCCAATGATCCAGCCTGTCCAGATCCCTCTGTAGAGCCTTCCCACCCTTGTGCATATCAACCCTGCCTCCCAACTTGGTGTCATCCACAAACTTACAGAGGGTGCACTCAATCCCCTCATCCAGATTATTGATAAAGATATTAAAGAGAACTGGCGCTAATACTGAGCCCTGGGGAACACCACTTGTGACCGGTCACCAATGATGAATATACTTATATAGCTCATAAGCTAATCATATTCAGCGTATATATTTATTTTGAAATTCTCTGAGGACACTCCAGATTTGAGGAGACAAAGAAGGGGGAGAGAGATTTCCAAGAGGTAATATTTTAGCATACTGAGTTATCACTGGAAGTTCTAAGGGACAGTATTTAATGGTTATTCTATTATCTTTCCCCTCATGCAGCTCCTAAAAACTCCAGGTACTCTCACAATTACTGAAAAGTGTTAAGTGTCCTGACAATATAGTGTTATTTTTTTTTCCTCCCAAAAAAACACTACAGATGGATCTTAGCTGCACAATTCCCACGGACATTAATGGAAGTAATTTGCCTAAAACCCCTATTCATTTTTTAGGGTTGTGTTGTGTTTTTTTGTTTTGGTTTTTGGGGGTTTTTGGGGGGTGGGGTTTTGTTGTTTTTCGGGGTTTTTTTTACATTTCAGAGATGTTTTTAAGTGTAATTTTCTGAAGTGTAATTTTCTAAAAACCACATAATGTGCATTGCATTTTATTATTCAGCCTGTCTGAGGCTCATTCAAATCTTATTTTTCCTCTCTGCAAATTTTTATCTAGATAAAAGAAAATCTGCAGGAAGAATGACGATTAGAGAGTATAGACGTGAGAGCGTCAACATCAATTACCTTCTTACAATCCAGGATTGCAAGTAATATTTAGTCTGTGTTAGGACATAATTATGGGTAAAACTGTAGTATATCTACCAGTATTGATTAAAACCAATATGCTACAAAATTTCAAAGAATAATATTTTGTTTCTACCATTCATTTTATGGATGCAGATAAGCTAGTGTTGCAAAGGGAAAGAGAAGTTCATGATATGAGTATTAATCAGTTGCACCTGCCCTTTTGAAAAGTGTTCAACTCTATATTTGAGGAATACATTCATTTTAACCAGAGATTTGATGAAAAGTTATGCCATATTACCCACCATGTGACATTTAGGAAATAGAAAGTAAAATTAAGATGATATTTTTTTTTCTATTGAATCCTAGAAAATTCAAAATTAGCTCAGCATTTGATTCTTGAATTTAAACTAAGTTTTCAAAATTAATTATGAAGTAAAGCTATATACACTACAGATATACCAACAATTGGTTACAGTCTCCTCACTATGAAGTAGGCAATGTATTGTAAAGCTTTTAGTTATTTCCTCTTGGAGTTCATGCTGGAAGCAAGTAGCTTTGAAAAAAAAAGAAAAAAAAGTGCAGAGAGCTGAAAAAACAATTCAGTAAACATTTGAAGTCCTAATCTAATTGATAATATTGTATTTTTAAATTATATTTCCTTCTTTATATATATAAAAAAAGACATCTATTTTTCTTCCCTGCCCTAGACTGATACTAGTAGACACAGCTAAAATAGGGTTTGTTTTTAATGATAAACTATGAATAATGTCTTGCAAACATTGCCTTGTATGAAACCAAAGACTTTCATTGCATTCTATCTAATGATGGAGTAGATATCAGGAAGTAGTCACTGCAAGGAGAAGACAGATGTACCCAGATAATAAACTCTGTTCTTTACTAATTGTTAATAATATACCATCAAGGAAAATAATTTGAAAATAGTAAGGTATAGGAAGTATTTGAAGACTCAATAATTTTTTTGGAGGGCATGCTTTACTCAGTGCCCCAGTTACAGGAGGAATGAAGGAATACAGAAATAACTGGGAGACCTTTATATGGAAAGTCAGACTAGCTAATGCAATGGTTTCTCAGACCTTAAAAAAAACCCCACAAACTATCAATTGCAGTGGTGTGGGATATTTAGAAAACAATGGACATATAGTGAACAATCCAGGCACAATGGAGCCAGAGGCCTCTGCAGGCAGCAGGCCTCAAGGACATGGTGAAGATTAACTGTTGCTACAAATCTGATGAAGCGAGCACGAAAAGTAGAACAAGGCTAACTGTTGCTACAAAAGTTTGATGAAATAAGCACAAAATGCTGAACAAAGTTGGGCCTACGTGACTGAAAGCAGGACACAAGACAAGTTACAGGTGGGGGGAACCATTCGCGTGATCAGAAGGCCTTATCCTATCAAATTATTGTTTTAGGCACGTGGACAGCACATGTTAACCAATCAACAGATGGCTTACGCATGAGCAGGAACTAAAATACTTATATAAACCAAGCTATTTGGGCAATAAATTGGCATCTGCTTTAATCATATTGATTGTGTGCAGTGTCCGTGACTTCCGCATCGACACAGTGGGATTGGTCTTTCACATTTTTAGGATCAGCTTATCGTAATAGAGTAGTTACTATTAATTTTAACGTACTTTTTTATCCAGTGGAATTGTTACATCAAATAATGTAACACCAAATAATGTTAGATATACCAACAAAGTTGAATAAATTCTATTAAGATAATGTAATATTAATTCTGTATTACTTGTATTGATGTATGAGTATAATCCTCAGGTAAGAGTAATAGAAATTAATAGCATTTCCGTGAACCACTCTAGAGAAGGGAAGATTGTGCTGTTGCCTCAGGAGAGTGATAGACCTCGGTTTGGATTGTTTCCATAGGAAGAAGGGACATAGAAGGAATAAGCTTGTTAGATTTTTCTTATTTCAAATAAATATTTTATTACAAAGCATTGAGTACGGGAATTCAATTGCAAGAAGTTATTTGATAGAATTAACAATGAACATTAAGCAGATGTTATTAATATCATGCAATGTTAAAGAAATATTTATTACTATTATACTTAGTTCATATAAATGTACTGTTCATACACTGCATTTTTCATACATTACATGTTCATTTATATGAACAGTATAAATGTAGCATAGTTAATAGACTACATTAAATGAAAACTTAAAAATGCCAAAGAGCTAAGAAGACATGTAAAGTGAAACAATAATCTCTTGCTCATTTCTTGCATCACTTTCAACAAGGTCAAATAGTAACTTATTTTAATTATTAAAGTTTAGGAGATCTTTGTTTTGACTTTTATGATTTAGGCTTTAACCTTCCATGTTTGTAAAAGCATTTAAGCATAGTCATATCAATGCATAACAACCAAATAGAAATAATTAAGACATCTTTTAATTAAGCTATTATTAGATTCTCCATTTTCTTTGTGTGTCAGGCCTGAGCAGAGCTACCAAAACCTTTAACGTTTTCAATGGGTATCTTAATGCTTAGCCCCATTATTTGAAAGGCAAATAAAACCAGTGTTTTGTGGTTGGGTTTTTTTGCAAGTTGTTTTGTTTTGGTTGGTTAGGGTTGGTTTTTTGTTGCTGTTGCTGCTGCTGCTGTTTGGTTTTATTTATTTATTTATGGAAAATACATCACATTCCCTTATCTCCTGGTTAAAGGTATTTGAGCACACTGATGGATGTAGTGTTCTTCTCTGGTAAGATTTACCATGGAATCAGTTATCAGAAACAAATAGAATGCCCTGAGCTGCACTACTTATATGATCCCACCAGGAAATATGAAAGAGGAAGAGTAGAACTAAGATGTCATGACAACTGTTGTAATCTACACAGAATCACCCCACCCAGAACTGGAGGCATTTTAAGGTGAGCATAGAATACTTCAGTAACTAAGGTCCACAAGGTAGGAGGACAGAAGTCAGTGAGACTTTCCTACTGATATTTTGCTTTATAAACAATGGAGATAAAGTCACAGAGTTTTCCAGTTACAAAACTCTCAAAAGGAAAGGCTTCTGAAGAAAGCTAAATCAAATATACCTAAACCTAATACACATAAACACAGATCTGTGTTTCTTACCATGGCTCCTTTGCAAAGCTTTCAAATGAAAAAATTTAAACTGATCAGGAAAATAAATGCTAGAGAAATAGCTTACATATTGTGATAGCAAATACTGTTACTGCAAGAAAACAAAAGCCATGGTTCACATGAAGTACAGATGGGTTGTTTAACATAACATCCTGGTAACATGAGATCAGGACAATTGATATTGTAAAAGCAAAAATAATTAAAAAAAAAGGTATAGTAGCATTTCATCAAATATGGTTTTATCAAAAAAAATTACCAGATTTGTGCTCCCACTGCACATCACGTTCTCAGTAAAATTATCACAGCTCAAAATTACTACTGAAAAAATAATTAGGACAAATTAACTAATGAAGAAGAAAGAGTTAAAACTAGCGAGATATTTTCTTAGTGTTAAAAAGAGGTCATTTTTTCTGAACTTGGTTTTCTACCACACAAAGTATAGGACTGAAAGTCTTAAGGAAGTTTTAAAATATAGATATTGAAAAGAGACATGGATGTAAGACAAAATATTTAGTCAATCTAATTGCAGCCAATTTAAAATTAGTCTAATTGTAAACAAATATTGTACTTTAATTTTATACTCAAGCCCAATGTAATTAACAGTTTTCTTACAAAACATTATTGCTATACGTCAATGCTGCATGTACTCACTTGGGAATATATCACTGTATAGATGCACAGTATACTGACGTTTAAAACAAATGTTTAAAGTACTTAATTATTTTCATTTAAAAACAGAATTTCAATAGCTAATTAAAACCAGAAAGGTGAAAAAATGAACCATAAACTAAATGGATCGTTATTTAGTTAAAAAATGAGGCTGGGGTACATCCCAGTTTGTCTGCACACCAATAAAACTATTATACACCATGTTCATTATTTAATAATATTTGTATATTGATTTTTGCATATAATTTTTACATTATAAGCACTGTGTATGCTACAGGATATGACTTTCATTTTAACAAACCAAGATAACAAAGGTTAATAAAGATAACAAAAGTCTACGTCTTCTAGGTAATGAAAATAGGTATCAAACCCTTGGGAAAAAAGACTGAGAAAAAGAAGCACTGGAAAAGAAAAGAATAAAATAAAACATTTGGCTGATAGAAAAAAAAATTAAGAGAGATTGAACTATATACAGAGTAGTCTTGAGGATCTGAAGAATAAGAGACAGCAAGGAAGGCATGGAAAAGAGCTGTATCTCATAAACTTATGTAGCAACATACATGTCAAGAATCTGACCTCCTTCCTGATCTTAGAAATCCAAACTGCACAAATTTAAGCAGGAGCAAAGCATCCCCAGTAATATATAAAACAAATCTCTTCTGGTTTTGTTTTGCTACTACCGTGATTGCAATTTGTGATGATGATTTGCCATTGGAATAGAATATGAAAAAACATACTAATCAAGAATCCAAAATGATAGCTGGTATAGACTGTGTTTGCATCAACTCCCAAACAGCAGAAAAGCCCAAAATCCATTGTCTTACCTATTCAGAGGCTAACTGGAAATCCTCTTCCTAGAAAGCAATGTGAGGCGGCCAAGCTGAGTACTGTAGGAGATAATTACACTACCACCATATACCACTACTTTATATTTTATTCTTTGTTGCCAAGCTGACACGTGAAATTAAAAGGGCAATGGTAATCAAAGGTAGATAATACATGTGGATCTCATCATGCCTTAAAATAATTGGTTGAGATTAATATTTTCCACAGTGGTGATTTTCAGTAACAGGAACACAAAAGATAGGTACAGCAAGAGGTTCAGTGCAATAGTAAAGATGTACCTTTTCTCCCTCACTAGCCCCATGGAATTGACTAAGTTTATAGCGAGGTGTTGCTAATGAGTTAGCAATGGAAGCATCAGCAAGCAGCATGAAGAAGAACTTCACGCTTGCCTTAATTCCATACTTTGACATCCCTTTTCGCCCTCCACAATGAATGACTCGTTGGAAGAAGGACTATTGAAGAAATTTTACAGAGAGATTTTACAGGCAACTTTCCTAAGACTTTTTCAAAAAATGCTTTGAGCATGTAGTGAGAGAGAGCAAAAATAACATGTTTAATTGATATCAGTTTATTAATATACAATGATTGTAATGGGACTTAAAAAAAAAATTAGCCAAGCCTTTTGAATGCTGTTGCCCACAGGAAAAAGCAGATTAGAATGCAGAACATACTCCCTCTCCCTGAGAAAAGCAAAATAAAATAAAAAAAGTTTCACAAGACTTCTTGACTACAGTTAGTCAAATTATTAAGGGGGGGAAAAAAAAAAAAAGTGAGTCTTGTTACTTAAATCAAATCCTGCAATTTGCATAGGACATAGATACTGTGTTCAGGGAGCCTCAGAAGGAAGAAAATTCTCTTGTTACCTTAGAGCTGAGAGCAGCATTGACATGCTCAGGAAAAGCTCTGTTCTTAGTTCTCAGAATTCACTGCTGCATCTTAGTGCAATAGATTTTTTTTTTACCCTCTCTCTCTCTCGGATGCAGGATTTTAGAGGATCAAATTTTATGATTTCTCAGATCCTGCAGGTGTTTAGACTTTCCAGATAAACACCGTGAACTATAAACTTCAGGTTGTTTGGAGACCAGGCCATACAAGGAAAGCTCAGGCTATTTTTGAATCCTGAAGTACTACTTTCTGTGTATTTCTTTCTTGGCTATGATACCCTAAATGAAAATTAAACCATCGAACACTCAGCCTGTCTGTATTTTACAGGTGTTTTATTATAACACAGAACGTGCTATTAGTTGAGGGAGAACATTCTATAACTTTTGGGCGAAAACCTAAATGCAGAGCATGTATTCCATGCTTTGTGCTTATACGTTCATATTTGTCTTTAATAAACTGGGAGAGCATGTTTATGCCACTATGTGTTTTTCTCTTGCTTTGTTTCATTCATTCGAAGTCATTGCCTAAACACCTCTAAACTGGGCCTAATTCTAATCTAACACAACCAGCTCTGAACTGACCTAATCCTGAGGCCTAAATTAATGAGAATCAGTTGAACTGCCTAATTTAACAGCAAACAGCAACAGTAAGGAGGGAGGGAGAAAGAAAAAGGGAAAGAGGTTATTTTTTCACAGGAAGTTAAAAGAAATATTTCAATCTGGAGAGGTAACACAGACAGGAGTGGCTGTTGCACGTCTGACTCAGATCGCATTAGCCCTTTGGTAAAACAAGACAAAATAAGGACAAGGCTGGAAAGAGTTTGAATCAATACAGCAAAATCAGTTGTTAGAAGATGTCCATGAAAGCTGTTAAAAACAAAGCATGTCCCCTTTGCTGTACCCTCTGTACCCACCTGCTCAGTTGTACAAAAAGCTCTTTCCTGACTGAAGCTCATGCCCAGGCCCAGACCAAATTCCAAACTTCCTCAATTCTTCCCTCTCTCCTTTACCCAGATTGCCCTGACTGTTTGCTCGTCCTACCCCTACCCACTCTGCTGAGCCAGTGCTTCCTCCTAGTTAGGTATTACAACCCTGACTATAATGAATATCATGGTCTTAACTCCATAAAGTCGGAACTAGGCCTAAGTAAAAGGTATGCACGTGATGATGACTAAATTAGCAATCTTCACTGCTTGTCCCTTGAGACTAAAACCAAACAACTCCCTAACCAGAATGGTACCTTTCACAATGAGGCACTGTTTTTAATATTACTCCCTGCTAAACCATGTGAATCACCTGGCTTGCAGAGGAGGGTTGTGCATGCATGTGTTAGATACACAGAGTTGGCATGCTTTAGAATATGCATATGAATGTACAGGCTATATTCCATATTTCTTAGCCTCTTACAGAGAATCAGAAACCAACAGTCAGCATTCTGTTGGCTGCTGCCTGCCTGTGTACCTGGAAATCTCAGAGCATACACTTTTTCACTGAAGACATTGCAGAAACATTGCGCTCTGTCAGAGCTGTGCAAATTACAAGAGGAAAATTCATTAGGATGCTGGAAATACTTCCTAATGATTTCAGGTAGGAACCTAGGTATTAACAAATTTCTTGCGATACTTCAGCAGGAACGCAAAAAGACTCCCAAATGGAAAGTCCCTTACAAACTTTTCCAGTGTTTTGACAAATGAAGAACCAAGAAGTGGCATAACAGGAAATTCACATGCTATTCACACATATCCTAATATGTTTTAGCATAACCATGTAAGCGTAAGCCATGGCAGTTTAACAATGGAAGAAGACTGAAAATAAAATTTTCAGGAGTTCTTTGTAATACCCTTTCTCTGTTCTAGTTCAAGCCAACTTATCTCTTCCTGGTTTTGACTATTTCATATATAAACAATACAGTCAAACATTTGATCTTCGTGGCCATGATAATGATTATTATAATTCTAGTTTGGGACATAATTATAATTTAAGCATGAACTGCTGCAAGCTCTTAGACTTACATTTTATAAATTATTGCAGATTTTCTGTTGGAAAATTTACAGAAAAATAAACCTAATGCTTGAAAGTCAGCAGCTCATCTTAGCTACTGGATATTAAAAATTCCACCATAATACTAGAGCAGTTCCAACTAATGTGTAATAAAATTAGAAAACTGTTCAAAGTGGAAACTTTTCATTAATACAGCCTATGATAAATTAGAAAGTCTGCTGAAGAATAGTCTGTTAATTCCTATAGATCAAGTTAAATACACACAAAAAAAATTCTACACAGTAAGAAATCGCTGCATATTTAAAGGATATAAAGAGCAAAGTTGGGAAATCGGCAATATCCACAGCATTAGATCTAACTTTTGGTTATCATCAAAATATGGCAACTTCAGACTGCTCTGACATTAGCCAAGGAAATCTTGCAATCCAGACTCAGAAGTTAGTTATCTATATACTTAAAGCATATTTTACTATGATTTTCTGCACACTTTTAACAAAAAAATGTAATATTGGAGACTAAAAAATAGTGGTTTCAATTGCCAGTGAAAATGCTGATTTCTTAAATGCAGCACAATTACCTTCTAAGGAAAAACTGAATACAGGCTCTCACACATTGCAGCACTGAAAATTTCTATCAATACTACCAATTCTCCTAGTTATTTGCACCAATGAAGAAGGATATGAGTTCCACACAACTGAGGCACGAGAATTAAATCAGCTATATATTCTATTCTATCTAAAGTAGCATGAGATATCCCCATATAATTGTTAAAGTATCTGTCCACATATTTAATCTATGATAAATAATCTAACACCACTCCCCCCCCAAAATGTATGGAAACCGAGAACACAGATAATGCCATCAGTGGAGGAGGATAATCACTTATTGGAATATTCTGTTACTGGAAAAATGTATGTTCATAGTCTTTTTTTGAATGCAACGTAGGTACACACAGAACTCCAAAAACTCATGAAGGCAATCTCTTAATTGGAAGATTCTCTAATGTCTAAACTGGAGCTTTAGGTAATTTTTTAGAGCTCCCTAAAGAGCCAGGTGACTTACCTAGCACAATGTGCTGGAACTTCCTAGTGATCTACCTGCATGGCTTGCTTTCCTCTGCAAACCAGGATATGAGGAACCACAGAGTTCTGAATCACATCCCAACATAAACTTACCAAACAACCAAACTACATACTCCTTGGGCCTGAAAATTAATAAAAAGCTACAGGCTAAACAGCCTTGTATGTGAACAGTGGGGTGAAGATGTGGATAAATGATGTATAAAACAGTTAATAAAACATGATACGTACTGGTAGCCCTTTGAAACAGATTGAACATTTCAACTGTCTCAAGTTATGCAAATTGAATTATTTGTTGCAGGTAAATGATAAATATCATTCAAGAGAGGTGGCTTCATTACCTATTGAAGATGTAGAGGGGTTTTGGAAGTTGGAAGGAGGGCTAAGGGACAGTACAAAGATAGGTAATATCAATGTTTTCCTAAGTAAAATGATTGCAAAAAGTTTTGAAAAATGTACCAACCAAATTTGTTCTACAAATATTTGTTATCAAAACATGAAGAACTTCTCAATTTAATTCATCACACATTTTGCTATCAACCTGTTAAAGCAGTGGATTAAGGAATATTGTCTCTTTTTCGCTATCATGACATTCAGAGTTTCTAAAAACATTTTGTAAATCTTTTTTTAAAGACTTTGTAAAAAATTTTTTTTCTCTAAAACGTTTTTCTGAAAATCTCTTCAAGCCTTTTTAAGTTTCATCAGTAAAATCTCACAACTATGAGGTTCAATATATAAATTGTAATAAAAATTAAAAATAATTATAGTTTGTTACATGTAATTTTAATTATGTATTATAATGAATCACAGAATGGTTGAAGTTGGAAGGGACCTCTGGAGGTCACCTTGTTCAACCTCCCTGCTCAAGCACAGTCACCTACAGCAGGTTGTCCAGGACCATGTCCAGACAGCTTTTGAATATCTTCAAGGATGGAGATTCCACAGGCTCTCTGGGCAATCTGTTCCAGTGCTCAATCACACTCCCAGTAAAAAAGTGTTTTCTTATGCATAAAGTTTTTCCTTATTTATAAGGTTTTTTCCTTATGCATGCTTTTTTTATGCATTCAGATTTTCATGCATTCAGACTAAATGCCTACTTGTAATTTCTGTGCATGAAGAGCTGAATTTATTCATAATCCCTTTTACAACAACAAAACCTTTACAGTATGAATGCCTGTTCTCACCATGAACACAATTAGTTTTTCAAGATAATACCTAAGTACCACCACAATTGTTTTTACCTGCAGTCTGACATTCAGAGTTGCTCTGGTTGGACTACCATCCGAATTGGATAAATTCCTCTTTATTAGAACAAGATCAATTACTTTTTTTTTTTTTTAAAGTTTGCAATCATAAACTTGCATATATATTGCTTGATCAAAGCAAATATGACTGCCGATATTATCTTCTGTTTGCAATAAGTATTCTACTTGCATAACTTAATCTAAGCACTTGATACATTAAGTGTTTGATTGAAGCAGAAAGTCTCCTTTACCATATTATTTACATGTTTTGAATATGTGTATCTGTGCCAGAACTGGTTTTAAAAATTGACTTTAGAAAAGTTTTTCATTCCTAGGTTTTTTATACTAAACATATCCATAATAACAAAAGCTGAACTATAAACTAAACCATTTTTTTATCTAGACATATTGCCTAGAAAAAACCCCCACCATGTTTTCTTTGTTTTTCAGAATAAATTTTTATATCATGTTTTCATTATTCTTTTTCCTTTTCTTTATATTTTTCCTAGCATTCATTTTCTTTCCCTTTAAGCTTTATCTTCTTTTAAAAATACAAAATCTATTTACAGAATGTGCCATTTGCTTCTGTTCTGTATATATGCATATTTTTTTATGTTTTTCAAAGATATCTAAGGAATGAAAAATAGAGGAAAAGTCTCTCTACCTTTCATATGTATATATATGTATATGCAGACACAGGCATATGTGTATGTGTGATCTCCCCAATATTAAACTTGACATGTTTATGATGGCCTATTCCAAGTATTATATGAGAGTTATCAGAGGATTAGAAGTATTATTAAGGAACAGCAACATACTGTGAGTTCCACATACAATCACTGATGTCAGAGACCATCTAAATCTCAGAAATGATGTTCATTATACCTCATGTCCTGCCCCTGCTTCTTCTGACATTCTTCATGGTTATGTTTTGGGGTTTTTTGGTACGTGTTCTTTCTCTCTCATGTGGTTCTTTCCACAGTTTCATTACTAGTCTCTCTCATTCCTTCTAGATTTCAAAGTATTTTTCTTGTGCTATTTTTCTGTATTTTGTTTAAAGTTGACAAATGGAAGTAAACTGATGAGACAAAGTTTCTGATTTTGCAAAATACTCAGTATAAACACCTGTGTGCTTTTACAGTTATGTATTTATTTGGCTGGGGCCTGAAGCATTCTTTATTCTGATTGAACAACATTCCCTAGAGGATGCACAATTTTATAATTAAATGTAAATTTTAATATTTTATTTTCCATCTGTTAGAAACTTTCTATATTTAACCTAAATACTATACAATAATTAGCTAATAAGCAAATATTTTGCTTGTTTGAGAACTCAGTTATCAGTTCTTCCTCCTTATATGCTGAGAAAGAATCACATGATATTTGATGATTTTTTTCAAACTGAGGACCAAGAAGAAAGAGCTTTCATATTTTATAAAAAAAATTGAGAAATTAAACTAGCCAGATCTTCAAATATTAATAGAAACTAACATTTAGAGTTTCTGACTGTAATTCAGGCTTTCTAGTTGAAGCACCCAGATTCAGAAGAAGGGGAAAAAGAAGTTTTTTTATCATCTTTGTTGGCCTGATTGTAGGCCTTATGGGTCCTCAGATGTTGCTCCCATGACTACCACCCCAAGAAGAAACTAAGAAGTTGATCAGATCTGTGCTAGCTTCAGACAGCCCATGGAGATATTACAGCCCTTTTCCTTGTTATAGAGAACCATCACAGCATTTTCCCTTTTAGCTACCAGAAGAAGGGCAGGATTTGTTAGCTGAGAACTGTTTTGGGACTCCTGGATTCATGACAAAGGTGTAGCAGGTGGGCAAAATTTGAATGGTATATAGTGCTTGAAGCTAGGAAACCCAGTATCTCAAGAAACATCTGCATTATGCCACAGTTCAAAACTCCTAAATTCAGTGAACACTGTGAATATCTACCTCACGCAGGGAAGATTTTTGTTGATCAATTAACTTCAACACCATGCTGCTCTGACAGGCAGTTCCCCTGGTTGCTGCTTGGTCTGAAATCCAGTGAGTACTGGGACATGTTGTTGCCTTAAGCAGATGCTGACAGTTGCTTTAAGAGGCAGCCTCTCCTGGCTCTCTCTCTGAGTTTCTGTTGATACACATAATCTCTAGTTTGTGAAACTAGAACAGAGCTTAGCTCACTATCTTTGAAAGATTTCTGGGCTTTCAAATCAAAACAGCTCCTGTTTGCTTGTCAAATCAAGTCTATATTTTTGCAGGTGTTGTTATGGAAAAGTTAATTTCTGAACATTACTCCAATAAACACAAACAAGACAAGGCTGGTGTGTAATTTATCCCTTGGTCAGAAAAGAAAAACCAGAAGTGCTAGAGAATAAACTGTACCTTGTGGCGTAATCTTACTAGGGGCTGATAGGACCTAAAGTCGTATCCTTCCTTGGCTGGCCACCCGTCTGCTCCCAGCAAAATGCATCCAAGTAAAACAGCTGACCACCACATAAACATCTTTACAGGTCTGTTTCTGTCAAAATAAAATGTAAATGTTCAGTGACAGACTGCAATATTATTTTGGCACAAGTTATATCATAAAAGTTTACAATATTGATATTCCATTTGTGGACTTGAATAAATATAGTTGAAACAAGGTAATCCATCTGGCACAACAGCAAAAAGAAAAAGAAAAAAAAAGGTAGCAGTTCAGCATACAATTATGCACAGTTACAGATCTTGTCCATTTTCATCTGCACTCTGTCTGTAAGTTTGTCATCCTGCAGTCATCGTAACAACCTAGTTTGTGCTGATTGCAATGTTCTGGTATATTTTAAACCAGGTTACCAAAAAATTACTTTCTATTTGAATGAACAAAAAACTTGATTTTTCCAGACAAAACTGGACTGGTTTGATGAGCTTGTCCTACATTATCCAGCTACTGTGATACATTAAGCTATGACCCATTAGAACTAAAATTAGGATATTAGATACTGATATTAGAAAGGGAGACACACAACAATCTGGAAGAATGCACAGAACTGTTTCTAATGTTAAAGGCCTTGATAAACTTATGTTCTGAAATTTATGAGAAAATCCTTGCAGGAGATGCTGAAAAAATCATAGACAATCTGTGTCAGAGCTGCTTTTGATTGGACAAAGATATAACTTCATAAAGATAAGATCAGAAATATGGAAGGCCTATAACAAATTATACTCACAGATTTCATAGATACATACGGCATGAGAGTTTCCTTACATGGTTTCTAAAGGACCTACAAACGTGCATTTTCTAAGTGGTTTCAGTACCTGTTGGAGATATTCCATATTTATTACTGATATTCAGCATCTGTGTTGAAACTATCATGCTAAACAGACAACACAGAAAACTGATCCTAATCACTTTGAGACATGTGCAAGTCATTCTGTTTAGTATATATTATTTAGTCCTGTAGTATGGGAGAGAGATGAACAACTTCTATGCAGGCTGACTTACGCATCAGTGTTGATTTTTTCCCTTTCTACCCTGCTTCTAATGCACTTACCCTGCTAACATAGAAATCTCTAATAAGAACAAAGATATACATGAGTAAGTACAAAATGTCGTAAGTGTGCCCCAAGAGCCCAGAGTGTGTACAGAATGTTAAAGTCTTGCCTAACATTTCCTTTGTTATAGAAAATCAGCTGAGCATAAAATGTGGACAAATTGGGGATCACCTATTAGCCTGTATCATTTACAGTCATGCTCCTGGCAATACTGTTACACAAACTGTGGTTTTGACTCCTATCAGTCTTTATACAGCAGTAGTCCTCACAGTCACCTGAAGGCAGGGACTGCATAGAATTAATTCCTGTGGAGATGTCTAAGGTACTAAATGGATTCTAGCTTTACCTCTTTTCACAGTTTCAGTAATCGAATCCTGCATAAGTCTGCTACCCTTCTCTGGGGACTAGTCTACCAAATTTGGTAAAACCACTTAATGGTTGCTGTCTGTTTCATTCTCATTCCAGCTGACTTTTACCAGCCTGCATAGCTTTCATACTTTTAACTCAAACTCAAGCTTGAGAATAATATACCATACTACTTTGACACCATCTATCTTTTGTTCCACAAAAACCAATCTCTTTCTGGGTCTCCCTATTAATCAGATTTAAGATTTCTTGTCATTTATCACTACTTATTCCAACAGTTCCCAGTTCAAGTGCCTTTTTTGGTACTCCAGCTTTTCTAATATACACAGTAGAGGTATCTCTCCTAGGAGGTCTCTTGCAGAATATATTTAGCAGTGAATGATTTGAAACAAAGACAACAGCCTCTATTACAGAGAGATATTTTACATAAATAACTTAAGGCTTGTTCTTTTACACCTGTTCTGTAACTGGATATTGAAGTGGTGATAAAAAGTGACACAGTGAAAAATTTTTCCTGGGTTCCCCTCATACTTCCACCAAAAATGAACTACTAATCAGGTGTTCTGGTCAACCTTTACTATGGGGTTATTACAAAAAATCTAGCTCACTGACTTGAAACACCAGAAAAGATTACTTCAGAACTCTGAGAATTAAAGTATGTCGTGGAATGGCATTTTCCTTCACTGTCTCTGTGTTAGTTCACAGTGTCACTGTTATTGGAACAATAAGTCCATTACAAGGGAAGAAAAAAAAAGAAAAGAAAAAAAAAGAAAGAAGAAAGATCAGAATCTTGACTTTCAATCTCAAAGAAAACACCCCTTTATTTGTGTTTGTTGAAAAAAAGTTTTTGAAAATAGTTTACTGTTGACTTTCAAGGTCAGAATCAGATTAGTTTAGCAGTTATGCATGCTAAAACTAGCTACGCACAGTTGAACCTTTGTCCCCTTTGTGCACTTGTGGAATATCTCTCTGTACAATGAAAATTAGGTTGGAGAACAGTCATTTCACAGAAGACAGTAAGGGCAGCCACATTCCACCACCCTCCCATCTAAGCTGCATATATTTTTAGCCTCATGTGGTATAAAAGAATAGAGTCCTTATAGTTTTGAAGACTATTTGACCTTGAAAGGCTTCTCCTTTGTACTTGTCTGAAAGAAGAGAAAATTATTACATGCTCAGTTTCTGACTTCATTGCCTGTTACTTGGATGAACACTTAAAATGTAAATTAAAGTCAGCTCTTCGGACAGATGCCACCTAAAATCCCCAAAGTATGTAGGGTGTCTGCAGTTATTATTTGCCTTTTTAAAAATAAAAATATCAAATTTTTTTCAAAATATCATAAATTTTCTATTGAATTTATTGCATAACTTAAGTGGCTATTTACTTTAAAACTACAACCAAAAAGCACAGTTCTCCTTAAAACAATGCTATTAAGTCTTTATTTTAAGAAAGACTTATACCATTAAAGAGTTGAATTAAAGAGAAGGAATAAAAAAAGAATTTTCAAAGCTTCATTACAACTCTAGACTTTGTTGCTGTGTATAGGCAAACAGAAAGAAATGAGGTATCAACTGTATATGTTCATGATACCTAAAATAACTTGCTGTTTATTTCTATTTGGAGGTACAGCACAAATGGTAAGTAAAGGATGTTTGTACATTTCTTTTAATGGTTATATTATCAAACAATCAGAAATTTTGTTTTTAAAGGATGCTTATACCGTGCACTCTGGGGCCAAATGATGTATTTCTGAACTCAGATTTGCATTACTGATCTAGATCTTGTTTATTCATTAATTATAACCTGACAGAATTTGATGTTTCAGTGTTTGGATAACATTCTTCTGTGTATTTAACTTAATGAATTACATATTTGTATAGCAGTTACTTTTAAGTTTTTTATTATATTACTACTTTTATTTTCACTTTTATTTTTTTGTTTGTTTCATGGTGGACATACTGAGTTTTAAGCTGTCAGAAACTTTTTCACAGATCATCAAATTTGAATATATAAATGACTTCAGTTACTTAGCAAGCTTTTATTATGTGTGCAGGATATTATATAAAATAATATATCTTTCACAAGAACTGGAGATAAGTGGAGTTAAGGAATTTCAGGGTCAAAAAATTGTTAATACAGTTAAATCTTATAATCAAAACTATGTTTCATAGGACAATGCTGAAAATCAAAGATTTTAAGCATTATTAACACAGACTTTAATAAATATTTTAAAGAGTTCAACAAATATAGAGCTCTTGAGTACAAGCAACTTAGGTTTTTTGCATTTTTCTGCTATCACAGTTTGGAAAATTGGAAAAAAAAGTTCTACTTTAATCTTCCAGACAGTATATCTATTTCTGAGAACTTTGGAAAGGGGGCAGGGGGGAGGTGTGTACACCTTAATCAAAGATGAATAAGGCATTAATCTCACTTTGTCTCTCAGGGAACTTGCCACAAACTGAAACTTAGGACCTGAATTAAGCAGCTGCACAGCCAGAGAAGACAAGGGAGAGACCAGCTTTGAAAGAAACATTCCGAGAAATACGCAAGTGTTATTTAATTATATTTGACAATTTCAGTGAAATGCTATTGAACAGATATTTTTCTTCCTGGGTTTGTCACATCACTGAGGCATCACCCAGAAAGCAGTGTAGTGAATTTGCTTGTGCTGTGAAAGTTGTGAAATCAGATTGTCAGGCAGATACATTCCCGACCTTTACCATTTCTCCAGTGATGTGTTTGGTCATGCAACATACTTGAGTAACTGTAAGCTCCACATATTAAAACACAGCTCTTACATACCTGTAAGGATTTCAAGATAAGACAAGATAAAAAAATTACATGTTGATTAATATCATTGTAGTCTGCCATTTTCTAGAGATCTCAATTGAGTATCATCTGACATCTTTTGGTCTTCCAAAATTATTTAAGTTATTTCTAAGCCCTTGCAGAAACAAGAAGTAGTTCCACCCTATATTTTCACCCCTTTAATGTTTAAAAGTTCTTTATCCTGTATGTTTATTTTTAACTGTCATTAAGCAGTTATTAATCAAAGTGTATCTTATATTTCCAAAAACCTTGCTCCAATTCTTTATTGCACTAAGCACTGCTGTGATACTGTAAAGAGAGGCAAATACTGTATAATAACTGCTTATTATTAAATTGGTGGCCAATGGTAGATGCTTAAAGGATAAGTACAGAAACACAGAGAGAACAGACAAGTTAGTATATTCCCCTGAGTCCACTTACTGCCTGAGCTAGAAACTGCAGCTAGCCATTTTGTCTAATATCCACTGATGGACTTCAGCTCCTTAAGTTTGTCTGCTTCCTTTTTTAATTTATGTATATTTTAATTTCCATAACATTAATGTGAATGTGAGGAGTGTTGCTTCTTTATATTCATATAATCATGTTTGGAAATCTGATTAGTTTATTTTGTTTACTCTCTCTTCAAACAGAGACCAATCTGTACCTCTGTGTTTTCCTGTTTATTTCTCTGTACATTCCTCATTGTATTAAATTTTTTTAAGGAATTTAATCAGAGACTAACACAGTATTCAAGACAGGGATGCACCAAGCACTTAGCAAGGTATTTTCCTTGTCATTCGATATTCCTTTCCCAGTATTTATCATACTCTAAAATACGTAATGTACGTATAATTTATAATACAAATTATAATAATCTATGTTTTATAATGTTATGCATTTATATTTATGTAAAAATCATTTATATTAAATAATTTATAACTTATAGGTTAAAATATAGACAGAAATAAAAAACATTCCAGCACATCTTTTAGTATATATATGATTTGTCTGTCAGTAAACACTGACCTGAAATTCTCAGACAACTATTAACAATAACTCCCATATCTTATGTCCTATGAATACAAACAGCTAATTTACAGCTACTCACTGCATGTAAATAATTAAAGTGTGGTTTGTTCCCCCCACTACATGTAAAGAATTAGGATGCTGTTTTTTATTCCTCATAGACATCAGTTCTTTTATTAACAGTGAGTTTCACCTGCTATTTTATCATTAAACTGATCTATATTGTGGCATTCCTCTGCATTATTCTCTGTCAGCTTTAGATTTGCCTTAAAAGCTGAGGAGGGATAGAGTGAAGGATATGGAACAGTTAATGGTTATTCCTTATTTCTCACTGTACAGTAAGTTCTTCAGTATCAAATTTAGATTTTCCTTTCTGATTCTCAGAAAGCTCTGTTATCTTACTTTTCAGCCCACTTCCAGAGCATTCAGGAATGTGATGCACACTGCAGTTTTCTCACTATTGACTTCTCTCTGTTTCAGTTCTGAAACTTTTTGATAAATTATTATCCATAAGAGGATTCTTTTATTCTGTGACAAGTTTGTTCCTTAAAACCCCTGGGTGAGGAACACTGCTGGGAGAGCTATACCTTCTGAACTGGCAGATGGAATACCCTAGGGCATCTCAGTTGCCTCATTTAGGTAAGGGAATTGAGACCATGAGGTCATTCCTCAAGCAAGTAACCTGTTCCGCTCCATATAATTTGTAGCTTGCGTTACTGTTCCATCATCTTCTTTTCATAAAATTTCCAAATCATTATTATATTGAAAACCTCTTTATAACAATATTTACTCATGTATTCAGTTTGCATCCATTCATATAGAAACACTTGGTTGTCATTTACTTGTCTTAGAAGTGTATTTATATTTTTCAAGCTGACCCTTATCACTAGGATGGGGAAAAATACTCTGTTCAAACCAGAATTGCAAAGATTTAATCACAGTTTTCTACTGAAACTTATAAAGCACAAACATGAAATGTTTTATTTCATTAAAGAAAGTTCTACTTGGTAAAATTCTACATGGTATACACTCTTGATTAAAAATGCAGTCATTCAATACATTTGGTACAATGCAATCAAACACAATATAGTCTGCTCAGTAGAGCAACTGGGGCTAATCTAGCCTTAAAACTTTCAGACTGTCTCAGAAGTGGTTTATGCTACAAGATGCTCAGTTATAGCTAAATCACTACTTTACTTATTTTAAAAAAGGGCAAAATACCATAAAATTATATATTACTTCTTTATTTAGCTTAGGCTATTGATTTTACAGCATTAAACTCCTTGTGTTTCCAAATCTGGCAGTTGATGCTGAATAACTTTCAATACTTCTATTGCACTCAAACCCTCAAATAGTATTAACAACAGGGATAGCATTCAAACACACATCCAAACTCTGAGGTAGACAGTCTTAAATAAACTAAATATCCAACCTCTTTGAACTTTAGCTATCACTAGTAAATTCAATGTACATTCTTCTGTTAGAAAAGGCACATTAGACTGATACATATCAGGATTTGTACATTATACTTCAATATGCACATGCACAAATTACAGATATTTATGGTATCTGTGTGTGATGCACATTGCCTGCTTTATCTTAAAACTAATGACAATATTACACTCAGTAAGAAAGGAATAACAGCTTTGAAAATAATTGGTTCATTTATTCAGCTCCTAAGCCACCAGGAACAAATTTTGGCAGTGAGGGAAAAATATTGCTTATCTAATTTTATTTCCATAAAAGGGTGTGTAAAAAGTATTATACTAATTAATTCACATATTTTTTCAGTGATTCTCCCCCCCACCCCACCCCCCGAGAAAACAACATGAAAAGTTCACGGAATTGCCATAGTTATCCCAGTTGATAAGCTAGTCACCCCTGAGTTGGAGACAATTTCTTTCAATTCTTGAGAAAATTCAGTGCAAGCCTCTATCTCCCTTTTCTCTCCTGCTGGTACTTTTCACCCTTGTATGTTCAATATTTTGTGGAAAACAAACTAAATCCCAGTTCTGACATCTTCCTTATGAATATCTAATAATGATTAACATATTCTATAATACCATGGTGAGTGCTTCCTCCCAAAGTTTATTATGCTGTCTAAATCTTCTCAGCAGTTCATTGGTAATGTAAATTTTGTTCTCTGCCTGACTCTTCCTTTGGAATTGTTGGACTAGGAGAGGTGTTGCTTTTATGAGAGTTTAGCAAATATATACTATTTTACCTCTCCTCATGCTGTAATCTTCACAAAGAGAGAAGACTGAAAAAATACATTATACACAACCAGTTCCAAATGTGATAATGTGTATGTATATGTACAGTGTATAAAAAAACAAAACAAAAAACTAATTAATGAAAGCTGGCTTAGCCAGAGTTTATATGAAGAGTGAAAATATATACCTAAACACAAGAATGCCATAATTTAAAATGTATATATATTTAAAATCAAGAAATTTTCCACTTTCAAAGAAATTGTTTCCAAAATTCCTCAGCTATTAGGCTCGTGTCCTGTGTTACTAAATAGTGACTAGCCAGGATATTTGGCATTAAGAACAGAGACATAACTCATTTGAAAATACAACCATTCCACCCCAATAAACTGATTTAACCAACTTAATGCACCTACAAAATATAATAAATGAAATCTTAAATACTGGTTAGATCACTGCATTCCTCCTACCTTTAAGAGAGGAGACACATCAGATATTAACCTGACATTATTTAAAAGGTCATTTTCAACATATCACAGAGTAGTACTGTATACCCTCAGGACATGTCAGTCTTTGTCTATACATACTATTAATAAAAAAAAAAAAGAATAAAATTAATTGTCTATTTTGTGTGGATCAGAAAAAGAGCATAAGTTCTTTCCACATATTCAGTGTTATTAATAGGTTTATAATACAGCTACAGTAATAAATATAAACCATGCTTCATTGCCTGTGACTTTGAGGACTTCATTGTGTATACTGATAGATGAAAATACCTGCCAGGAAAGAATACACCACTACACTTTCTTGAAATGCTTTCATCTACCATTATGGTTTCATGGCAGAAAGGCATCTGCAAACAAGGTATTTTTTTGTATAGAGATTATATTACATGAACTTTGAAGAAGTAGCAGAAGTTTTAGCCAAAAGTATGTCTTCTCCCATTAGCCTGCTTCTACTGCACCACACACTAGTGCCCCCATATCTTCACGTGTAGTCTGCATCCTCAAAAACCTCACAACTGATATCTTATCTCCAAGCTGGCTGTGCTATCACACCAAGAACAGGGTTCTTACAAAGTAATCACAGTATCAGATTCCCTCTATGAATGCAGCCATAATCCATATCTAGCAAAGTTTGTCCTCGTTAAAATGCTACATGGAAAGCAGATCATGATGTCATGACAGCAGCTCTCTCCCCCAGGACCTGCTGCCAGCTTTCATGCATAGCACACTTCACGCTGTCATCTTCCAATTTTCCTGCAGAAGTGGCAACCGCACTCTGAACTGGAGTTGTTAGGTCACCTTAACTACATACAGCAGGCTTGGGGCTTGCAACAGCGGAACACAGCACTGCCATGGCAGCCAACAGCTCGTACGTCTGTGTACCAATCTGTTCTGTCTCTCAGCAGCTACTTTATGCCACTACAGCCCCTGACTATGCAGGCACACGCTCTTCATCCTTCATCCACCGTAAGAGGCTGGCACAGTCATTTCAGAACAGCCAGCGATACTGCTGACAGCTCGTGTGCTAGAACACGCAAGCAGAGAAATACATTTTTTTAAAATCTCACAAAAAGCGCTCACCATGCCAGATGAATCCTGCTTTCTGCTGACTCCTGTCCATCTATCCCTCACTCCTTTCCCAGTTTAAATTGCAAAACTATCACGCTGCACAAGCAGAAGGTGGAGTGCAGACCCTTGCACTCCTGGTCCCGTACTACCACACTTGGTCTTTGCGTAGACATTACGAACACATCAGGTGGCTCTGAGATGTATCCCCCAGGGCACCACCATGGCGAGCAGCCAGCACAAGGGCCAGCTTTTCCCTGCCTTTCCTTTTATTCCCTCTCCCTGCCCTCATGCTGCTTGCACTGTCAGGTGCTGGCAGAGAGCAACAGAAGCCCAGGCAGCAATTGTCTGTAGGGGAATACAAGCAAGATGCATCTGCCCCGGGCTTTTCTAAAAGAGCTTCTTTGGAATGGGGCCTAACAGCTTACAGGTGGCTCTCGTGAGCCCAGACACAAGTGGCCTGAGTGTGCCAAAGGCCAAAACACCTGGAATGTGGATACAGACGGGACACTTATTAGGTGAAAACTTTGCTGCTAACGTCGTGCTCTAATCTTACCATTTTAAGTATATTTATTTATTTAAAGGATGACTCCAGATGTCTTAGTGTCAGTGACCCAGGTTTCAATGATTATAATGAAATGAGAAACGGCAATTTTAAACCGTTCTTATCATGTTCTTCACGTGATCTCACAACTGCAATCTCACAATTTCTTTAGTATTACAGAAAGCAGAACAAAATGAGGGTACTATATTTCACATATCTCAGAGGAGCTTTTTTTTAATAGAACTGAGTTGTGCATGTTGATCTAATTTTTTCCTAAGACTTCAGAATCAACCTCAGGAAAATGGTGGTTTCACCATCCTGGATACATACAAGTGCTAGTTTGTGGAAGTTATGCTGTCAGCAAGGCAATCTCTTTTTCCCCTCATTAAGAAAGCTTGTTACAGCTGGTTCCTCAATATCCTAGAGGATTAATGTTTATCATCATGGCAGTGTCTGAACCGATGGGAATTCAACTGCTTTATGTTATGAAATCAGAAATATAAAATCTGCCAGCTTAGAACTCGGGCAAATATTTTGGTACTGTTAACATTTTACAAAATTTGTAAATTAACACCTAACATACCATTGTGTAACTGTGTTCTCTGTGCATGCTAGAAAAGATAAACATTTAGTTTTTCAAGTTTTTTATGTCGTCTTCTTAAATAAAATACTGCAAACATTAATTAGATGTAAGAAGAAACCAACAGCTGTTGACACGTCCATAGTAAATCATTAAGTGTATTTTTGAGCAAATATGTCATCCTAGAGAGGGCAAAATAGCTACTCAAGATACAACTTTTTTTTTAAACAGGTAAGCTGCTAAATTAAAGACTAAAATTCCTCCATATTTGCTATGATATGCTAATCTACCACCCATACTTCTTCTCCCTTTTGTTCAAGGAAATTCTGGGGTTTGGTAAAACATTAGTTACCAACAAAAACCTTGAAGCCTTGGTATTATTGAACTCCTTGAATGAATGCTAAACCATGATATGCCTCCCATTAATTCAAACTACCATAATAATTTAGAGAATCTCTTTCTATTAAGTAAGTATTCTAGTTAATATTATGATTTTATCACCTTACATCTATGAAACTTACTCTGTTGAAATGACCTAGCCAACAGAGATGGGTGCCATCTTTGTTACCCAGTGAAAGGGATTTTTCAATAACTCAGCTGGTTTAAAGTCAACCCACCTGTGGCTCAAGATTGGAAAATGGCAAAGATTGGAATAGACAAGTTTGGGGGTTTTACCTCTAATGGGGTTTGAAGTAACAAAAAAATTTAAAGTACTAAAGAAGGAAATGAGGTGCTAAAAACCAAGCATGTAAAGAGAGAAGATAGGTAGTTTAGGACAGGGGAAGTAGTGTTTCAGCAGCCTTCATAGCATGGGAAGATAGCTAGAGGACGTATCAGGGAGAAATGTGATATGGGAAAGTCTATGATATGCAAGGAACCATGAGCTCCCTGTCTCCTTAAACACAACTGAACACTTAGAAAGACACAGATGCACCCTGGTGTGATGGAGAGGAGTATACACAACAGTACAAACACAATAGGAAATATCAAATCATCAAACTGCAAAGCATAAAGATGCATGCGGATTTTGGTATCATTGGATCGAACCACAGTTCAATCAGTAACCAAAAGGACTGATGAATGTTGGAGCTATTTAAATAAACAAGGACTTTTTGTAGCTGAGGGCAGTCTGTCCTTATCAGGATTGAACCAAAAATACATTTGCCCTCCAGTGCTCTCCCCCAGTGCCTGCGTTAATATAATTAAGTCAACTACAGATGAAATCCTGACCTAGATGAAAACATGAAGACAACTCTAAAATCCACATTTAGTATGTTGGGTCCAGAATTTTACCCTATTTATAGGATTTGGTGACACTGAAGGTTCACAAGGATGGAAACAAAACTCTAAAATCACTCCATTAACTAAAATGAATGAAATCCAAAGTTGCTCGTGATTGTCTTTAAAAAAAGCCCGTGTCTAATCATACAGATCCACAGAAATATACAAATAAAGGAAAGCATTCTGCACTTGAATAGCTAAAATAGTTATAGGCATTTTCTCTTTTTTTTAACTTCAATGCTGTGGAGTTTCTTGCCTCTCTTTTCTCCTGCTTTGCAGTGACTTGTCTCTCTTTCTGCTTAACTGCCACAATGGTCAACTTTCTTCATGAGCCTGAATTCAGCATAGTCAGAAAGAAATTCAGAAAATTGCACTTGTTCTGTCAGTTATAAACCTGGCTTGGGTTGCTAGCACAATGTGTTGTATTTAGGAGCTTTCTTAGATCCATCAACTGGGGAAGTGTCCAGAACCTGTCAGCTTAGCTGCATTCTTTGGGAATACTATGGGAACAAGTTTGAAGATATGTCTTTGATCCCAATTTGAATTGAAACTCTGATGTCTGCTAGCCTTGCTGCTTCACTTGGACATTAAATTCCAAGTGAATAAAAGAAGGATCTTTATATAAAATGAAATAGACTGAGTAGAATATGAAACAAACACATACAGTTCTGAGATTTTATAGAACAAAACAAACCCCACCCTGCACTGCCATACCTGATGAAAAAAACTTTTTTGACTGTGACAGCTGACTTGGTCTTTTATGTTCTACTATTTATCATAAATTTAGTGCATCATTATAGATCAAATTAATTTTTCATTGAACAACTGCAGCCCTCTTTAAATTTTGCATAGTTATTTCTAATAAAACAATGCATTTCTCTTATTGTATGCTCACAACCCCATTCATTAGGATCAGAACCTCCATTTCCTGCTATGTTTTAACTGCCTTACACTATTTTAGAGTTTTATTGCAAAGGGTTTTATACTGCTCTAATATATCTACTAGACAAAAGCCTTCCAAATGGATGCTGGAAAGCTGACAGTAAACCAGAAAACCTACAATGTCCTGATGAGCTTGTAGCTAAAATGGATTGTAAAATAAGATTTTTCAATAATTCATTAGCTAAAAAAATTGTTATTTCTAAGAAGAATGGAATGGGGATAATACAGAACTAAGTAAGGAGCAGCCAATATGTGGTGATGAAATGGTCAGTACATGAAAGGAATGAATTTTGTCTCTCCTCCACCACCACTATATAATATATTAACAAGAAATTTTTGTGTTCATTTGTTGACCAAAAAAAAAAAGTTTTAAATATTTTGTATACATATTTGTTTTGGAAAGGCAAAAAGGTGAACATCTTCAGTTTTATTTACACAATAAAAACACAGGGAGAAGTTCATGTAAAATTGACTGGAACTAAGTTTCGATGATCTATAGTGCCAGGAAACACTAAGAGGATCCTCCTAATGGAAAAACAAATTACATTTCAACAAGAAATTAAAGCTCAGATGGCTTAGGTGCAGCCATCACCAGGCATTCCATATCACATCTGGTATGAACTATCTGTATAGGCAACAGCATTCCATCTCTCTTCTGACATAAAGTTATCACTCTGAAACTACAACCTCAAGAGTAATCACCCCACCTCCCTGAGATGTAAGTTTATGCTCCCTTTTTCATCCCACCCTGACACTGTTTCCAATTTCTGAGTCAACCACACAGACTCTGGGATCACCTAGGACACCTCTGTGAAGCACAATACTCTATGAAAAGGAGCCAGGAGATGTTGCTGAACATCACATTCCCACCGCTTAGGCACAAATGCCGATCAGATAATTGGTGGCAAATGTCCAAGTACTGCAGCTACACACAGGCCCTTTATTGATGAATCAGTTACTGTCAGCGTGAATGCATCCTCAGTGCTGACTCAGGTAAGCATCCCTACACAATTAGAATTGAAAGCTCCTCTTGCTTCTGTCTGTATTTTGAAGGTCTGGGAATGCCTACCCTTCAGAAATTTCAAATATTTCTTGTTATCCAGATGAGATTTTCTGCAAACCACCACTGATTAATCAAAACAGAAAAAGACTTTATTGAAAGTTATTTTGCAGGAGACTAAACATGCAGAAAAAAAGGTTTTTATCTTGTTCAGCAACATGTAATGCAATCTAAGAACTATTACATTCATACTCTTGCAGCTCTTATGTGACTACTAAGCAAAGAAAAGAGCCTCAATGGAGGCTATTCAGATGAAATAAAGCCTCTTTTTTGTCTTTAATTAATCACTTGCATATTAATCAGTTTCATGTAATCATTCTTGTATTCTCACAATCTCTCATTTTGGCCCACGGTAGAAAAGCAGGATTACCCTGCCTACAGATAGAAGGAAAAATTCACCTTTCTTTCTCACCTACAACGTCTTAAGTGTACAATTGCATAAATGAGGCAATCTGTATGTTCAATGAAGAGAGGGGATAATAATTTCTATCCCCCAGAACAAGACAGCACACAGATCATCTCAAATCACACCTGACGGCAAACCCATGTCAAGTCTTCTTTCTTTGCCTCCTCCAAAAGTAAGGCCTGGGACTGAGTTACTCCTGTAAGAATGGAAAGTTCCAGCAGGAAGAAGAGGAGAGTGCCAAAGAAGCATAAGGGCAGTAAATGCAGGACACCATCCTGAAGAATCAGGTTCACTTTTCCTCTTATTGGCATGGGGCAGGAGATGAGGGGAAAGGGGATGATGCTAAGGAAGGAGAGAGGATATCCCTTGTAGCAGTGCATACTGCTCATGTTCCCTGACTTCTCACTTAATAAAGGATTGTCAACATTCAGTGCTGGCACTGCAGCAATTTTTGGGTTGAACACTGGGAAACAAAACAAGAGCAGAACCATTGCTGCTCTCTCCCAATAGTTGGCTGCTTTGGGCAGCCTCCTATGCTTAAAGCCAGCCCTGACTGACAACTTCAGCTCTAATTTGAGAGGTGCCACTAGGTACTGCTCTCTATTCACGGTCCATATTAGTACTACAGCCTCCAAGCTCCCCATAGTTCTGAGCGCACAATATGATAATACACAATATATATTAGAAAAAGAGAGTAATGTCATTAAAAGAATTCAAAATTATCCCTTATTTCCAAAGTTACTTGACTTCTTTGAACATCACTCATGAAAGATAGCTTGGATCAGGTCTACATTTTGCCCCAGTTTTGGCTACTCTTAAAGCTTAAGGGAGATGCAAATCTAGAAAGGGGATATTTAAAAACTACTCTAGAAGAACCATTTTGTAGAAAGCTAGGCAAGCCAGCACCTTCTGGCTGCTTTTTTTGCCTTTTTTTTTTTTTTTAACCATAATGGGATATCAGAAACATGCCTGGGAGGATAAATGTAGCTATAACACTGTTTGCTTTACAGCAATCTCCTCCTAGAATAACATTCCCATAAGGCTATCATCACCCACTTGAATTTATACCCTAGGGACAAAGTATCCCACCAGAAGCCCTGACAGAAAAGATTAAAACTGTGTCTTGGGGGCTGAGGCGGGGGGAGAATAGTTACCTGCAGCTCAGTGACTGAAGTCATAGGACTGTGCTGTTCTGTTCAACTTTTATCTTGGACAACTATTTTTACAGCCTACTATATGTCCACAGTAACACACTAGTTCAAATTAGTTTTACATCATTTTGAAGAAAGCTGGTTTGTTCCATGAGAGCTTAAGCTGATCTTAGGCCATGAGATTCCAACTGATAACCAGTTGAGGTAGAGGGCAGTGGAGGAAAAGGTTAATTTCTGGCCAGGTCAGCTCCCTAGTCCAGCTCACCACCCACTCATATGAACACCCTTGGTCAATAGAAGGAAAGGAAAGACTGATCAATGGGTATAACAGGATGGGAGGGATAGCAGTGGCTCAAACACAGATCAATTAGTACTCCTCTAAAAATTCACTTTTTGTTTTATAGTATAGTACTATTTAAGTCTTATAATCACAATGCGGTTTCTTTTATGAAAGCCTTGCTAATATTTTCTAATCTTAATTCCAGTACATGCTGCTTGATATTTCTTAGCATTTTAATGAAGCTTTGTTTTCACTTTTAGGTCTGGCAAATGAAAGGATGTCTAAACTGGTCTTTAAATAAAAAAAATAGTTAAGTAATTATACCATTTACATGGTTTGTGCATGGCACCTACTTTCTCAATACCTTCACACAACATGGGAAAAGCATCTTCATTTCAACTAGACAAAGAATGTTTTAAAACCATTCCACCAATTCCATTTAATGACTGCCTGCAAAATGATGGATTAATATAGTTTAATACTTTTACCTTTTGTTTTCCTGATAGATATCAGAGTCCAGTAAGGACTTATCTATTTAGCTTTACTTGCCCTATTAGGTCAAAGTGAGCACAATAAACTTTAAATCAACATACTTAAAATATAATTGAAATGCTGTTTAAGCAAGCTTAGTACATGGGTATCTGTCTTATATTGTTGTGACTATAAACTTGACCCTGAATCCCACAGCAACATGAAAAACTTATCTACTGTTGGGACACTCTGAATTATCTAGACAGAATTGATAGATTTTCATCCTGCAGATGACATCTGCGAAGTTTTGTTTTCACTATGTGACATTAATGTAGCTTGACATTGTAACACCCATTCTAAAGTAGCATTCAAGGTTTTGGAGTTTTGTTGTTTAATTTCATTATGTAACAGAAAAAACAGTTAGAATGACATTGTGGGCCATAACAGCCCTTGGTGAGCAACCAGTAATTTAGGAGCTTTCTTTAGTAATACAGATTTTTACCATTAATATTCTTCTGTTGTTAGAGTTGCCCACTGACTCTAATTTCATAATATTTCCTGCAGATGGCCAGATATAACATGCATGCAAGCATAAAGAGGAGGAAACAAATTTCA
This sequence comes from Haliaeetus albicilla, assembly GCF_947461875.1. Taxonomy (NCBI): domain Eukaryota; kingdom Metazoa; phylum Chordata; class Aves; order Accipitriformes; family Accipitridae; genus Haliaeetus; species Haliaeetus albicilla. Next base: position 39,906,128 of record NC_091483.1, read on the forward strand.
AAACAATGCCATAATCTTCATTACAGAAGTGTTCTTTTAGTAATTAAGTGTGGAGCTGCACATATGGTGTCTGATTTATCCTCATATTTTCACTGATGCAAACCTACTATGATAATATTAATGTAAATGTAACCATACCAGTTTTCAGTCAGCTGGGAGCACAGAAAAGCTTTTTTTTTAAAATTTTCTTTTCTTTTTCCACAAGTAATTCTGCAATTTTTTTCCACTAGAAACTGGGAGAAAGAAAAGTAGCCACAATGTCACAAGTTTAGCTATTGTGGACTTCCCTCCTTTGTGTCTTTAAAGGAAGTAGCTACCTCATTTTTTCACTTGGGTCATGAGTTATGTTCTTCTGGTTTAGGATTATTCCATCAATGTTTTTACTCTTAGCAGATGCTATGATATCCGGCAAACAAGAACAGTTTTTCTAGTGAGATATGTCAAAGGCTTCTGCCCTGTGCCTAAATATTTTACACTAAAATTTAATTCATGCTGAAGAGAAAAATACCACTGTCTCTTAACATGGAGCAAGAGAAAAAATACTTCTCAGTCCATAATTTTTTTCCTAAGGATATTTTAGAGCACATTCTGCAGTTTTTGTTAATTCATATGTACAATTACTTGATTTTTGTCTTCACTTTCCACTTTGTTCTTTAATCCTAGTTCTGTCAAATTCTGACCCTTCATTTGTGAGCAGTTATGTGGCTTCTTCTGGGTATAGATGTATACTAGTACAAGCCAAAAGGAGTAGCAGGATTCTTACTGTCCAGCTCCTAGAAAGCATGGCCTTTTATTTTCTATTCTCCATTTCCTCATAAACTTGAGAGACTAGGTAAAGTCAGAAATATACTCAATTAGAAATTTATGGGTAACACTTCTTAAAAGGAACTTTTTCATGTCTGAAAACTCAAAGATAGCAAATTTTCATATAGCGATAATACCAGCTCTTTTTTTTTTTTTTTTTCCCCTGGCTTTATTAAAGTATAATTAAATTCTAAAAATAATTTACTATGGAAGAGCCTTTCTCTGGATTTTCTCTCCTCCACTTATTATCAAACTTCAGATGAATATATTTGCCTAGACACATCATTTTCAATCAGAAACTTCAACTCTGAAGCTTCACTTCTATCACTCATCTTTGTAAATTAACTGCACATTGCATATTCATTCAGCTTTTGCATTGCATGTTGACTGAAAGGAGTTTGTCTTCAGTAGCACTTTTCTATTTCTTTGTGCTTAAGTTACTTAAAGGACCTGTTTTAACTTGTGAAGTCTTACAGTTGACATTTTGTATTGCATGAAAGGCTATAAGATGAACATGTTAGAAATTGTTATAAATAATTAAATACACAATCTTTAACACAAAAAAAACCTGATTTGTATTATTCAGAAGGAGGCCATTTGTGAAATATATGACTATCAAAAGAAGGGACAAAAAAAAATAATGTAAAACGTAACAGGAAAACTGAAGTGTGTAATTACTGCTGGACATAAATACCAGAAATAGAAGAGAGTTAGTTACACATTACATCTTTCCCCCACAAATAATTATGATGCAATTATTACAGGATTTTGATAGAACTGATCCCTCAGACACTAGTCACAACCAATGAAAATGTCATAATGATTATTGGCTTACAAACCTACTCTATACGCAGAACAAACAGTATGCTGAGAAGCTACTTGTCCCTAAATATTCACTGACAAGAGTGATAGCAATAAGTCTTTTCAGCAAATGGTATTACTTCTTGACCTCCCTAAATAGCTGTGGCTTGTAGATCAGTGGACCTTACCAAAGGTCACCTCAGAAATCCAGTTCCAGCGAGAAATGGCTAACCAATGCTAAAGAACCCCCAAAATTACAAAATCTTTTCCTTTCTTAAAAGCACCGAACTGGGTCTTACAGGGATGTTAATGGATATAAATCAATGTGCCACAGCATCCTTCTGCTGCATGCTGGGATAAGAAAATTGATGTTGAAAATAAAAATGATAATCTGAAGCCTTAAGAATCTCACATATATGGGAAGTTTAAAATGAGTCTTTACTTTGAATCTTTAAAAAAACCCAAACCCAATTCAATGATTTTTGCAATACTTTATAAATAACATTGTAACTCTTTTTGGAAGAGCCCCAGTTTAATAGTTAAATAACACAGATTTTTAGAATTCAGAATTTCTATGCATGCATACAATCTACTGTTCATTTTCTCTATTAGAAAAAAGAACAAAGGCACAAGACTTTCTGTTTATGTTTTAACCATTAAGAGCTTCATGATCGGATCCTTAAACTTCCTTCCAGCATTTACGCAAGATAACTCCAGGAACAAATACCCAATTCATTAAAAATACAAGACTAACTCAAGTAAATTTGGACCTTTTGTCACATAGAAGGAAAGCAGAGAATGATAAAACCAAACTTATTAGCCACATTATTTCACACAGTTCATGGAGGAATCAGAGGTAGCACATAAATTAATAAAAACACTCTAACCCTTTACATTCAGCAAATTATATCACAAACTTTCATTTATATCTCTTTATTAATATGAGAGCTGTTCTATCTCAGAAGTTATGATAACATGAGTGTGGGGGGTGTTATTTTTTATATTGATTTTTGAGGCTTTGTAAATATAAATCAAATTTTCAGTATAGCTTTATTAACTTTTTATGTATATACCACGTATATTTTTATAAAGACAAGCATGAAAGCCCTTTTAAAAGTTTACTTATGCATGGAAGAAATTACTGAGAGCCTACAGCAGTAGATGAATGTGACTATCACACTAAAAAGTTATAAAGGACACACATATATTAAAATATTAGATTTTTGGTCCATAGGGGACACCAATTTTAAGATCTGATGCCTGAAGCACTCTACTAATGCTTCAAATGAAACTCCCAAGGTGCAGCTAACCTCCCCCCACCCTGCTGACTGCAACAAGAACATACAAATGTAGACTGTTCAAATATTTTTGTGACAATAATTCTCTAAGCATAAAAGAAGAGAATCAGCCTATTATTAGACTGTAGACTAAAATGTAATTATAGCTAAGCAGTACAGTTTAAATTCACTTGAAAAACTGTTTCCAGTTCAAAGAATAATTAGCATAATACAAAAGTTAAATCTCAGGAGTGATGTTAATTATGTTTTTTCTTTTAGTGTCCCAAGGAAACAACTAAATCAGCCCATGCATCAATGTGTAGAACATTTTTTACAGAATATTACTGTTTATCAAAAACAGCCTAGAGCAAAAATCATAAAATCTAAAATAGAAATATAATTTTTGTGTTAAAATACTACCATAGTACTACTTATTGCTGGGTCTGAATTACATAAGAATATAAAGGTAGTATAAATGGAAGATAGAAGCGTAACTTGTATGTTAGAGGACCAACAAATTTAAAATTAGTATTTTAACTCTCCACTATACTAGCTGAGATTCATTCACCTTAAAAGGCATAGGAAATAAATGCAAAGTATGATCAGTCTTCAAACTATCATAACCTGGAGCAGTGTGTCTTGTGGTTTATTTTAAATAAGAATTATCTCTGTCAAAGGACTTGATAATATGGAAGAACAGCAATGTGATGAACTGTATTTCAATTTGAAAATCAGCACTCAAGATTAAAAACATCAATTTCTCACTGAACGTGAGGTTATGGCTAACCATGGCTGCTGCAAGGAGAGGGAAGACCTGTGCAACTTAATTCCATTTTACAAGGACAAGCCAAAAATACTGTCAGGAAAAGCCTCTCTTCCTTCTCTGTGGCCTTTCCACCGCTAAACAAGTAATGAGCTGAACTCATGTTTTCATCTTGAAACAGAGTGAAGAAGAAAAGAAGGAATCATTGTTAAAATAAGATGTTTCATTTTAATATCAGGTTTTGCACTCCTATGAATACTGTAGGGGCTAACTGAACAAATGTTTGGAAATGATACTGTCTTTCTGACCATCTTCTGAGCATTCACCTCTCAGACCTGACGAATACCTGGACAACACTGAGAAAATCTTCCTTTAACAAAGGTACTTGATCTCAGATTTCATTCTATGGGTTCAACAACCTCAAATCTTTCATAAAAAGTGAATGGTCACCAAGATGTTGTACAAACTTTCTGTCTTATGAAAAGCTTCTGCTTTTTTGTTGACTTAAGACTCAAACCAGACCCTTAAAATTAAAAATTAGACACTGCTAGAAATGGTGATGCAGAAGTGACAAAAAAATGCTCCAAAATGTGCTAAAATAATTCTCCTCCTGAAAGCAAAATGCAAATGCAAAAAGTTTTTTCAAAATGAACATGGTACATCTCTTCTTTTACTTAAGTAGAATAGGTTATTTTCTGCTGTATTAATGAAAGTTGGGCTGCTGCAACTCTAAAACATAGTTATTTGTGAATTGGTCATTCGTTCACGTGCATTTAGCTTTCCATTACACTAGAGTTTGTTCTCAGAAAGTAGATACTAGTCTTTTCTGTTTATATACTAAATGTGTTTGAATCTTGCATAAAAAAATAAATCTGATGATGTCCAGGATAATATCTTGAAAGAAAACTTAGATTTTAGTAATCTTTCCATGTAGAGAATAAAATCTTAAAAATTATATATAGTTATACTTAGTACACTCTCATCTCGAGTTCATACAGAGAACAAATACGTCTTAGGAATGATAGCCAACACAGATATTTTTATGCTGGTCTTGACTAGAGACCATATTGCTATGCTTTCCTGGAAAAAAAGAAACCCTTTGTGGCAAATTATGGAATATATAAGTCATAAGAGAAGCTTCTTCCTGATCTATTTTACTTCTCTTCTTCAGTTATTTATATGTATTTTGTCTTTATATGTAGATACAGATTGCAACTTTTTTGAATGCTGGTCATCAACATCTTGTGTTAGATCACATCTAGAGTACTGTGTCTTGTTTTGGGCCCTCTAGTGCAATAAAACTATGGATAAACTGGAGCAAGTTCAGCAAAAAGACAATGGGCATAAACTGAAATGGGGGGGATCAGACTGGATATAAGGAGTAACTTTTTCACAGTTATTTTGCCTACTTTTCTGCAGTTTATTTTCCTTTTTTCCTAAAGAAATCTTCTTAGATATTGTGGCATTTTCATGCTTCCAATACTTTTGTTGCTCCTGTTTCTTGTTATCACTGGAAGAGCATGACTATCACCAAATAGTTCTCATGCTAAAGGATTATTTATATAATTGTAATATTGGTGGTACTATATTCAGTCTCTAACAGAAACAAAAGGTGTATTTATTTTTTTGACTGCTCTTGCATGTGAATTAAGATTTCCATTGACCTGCCACAATGATGTGAAAGTGCTTTTTTTCTTTCTTTCCTAGTAATTACGGTTGACAAAGTTTAACAAAACCCATAAGTAACATATGTAATCAGTTATGTTGGTGTTTTAAATGAAGTTTAGGAAAGAAAATGTATAAAAAATTTCCAACTTGAAATGTGCAACTTTGAAGCATGTCATAACCTGCAAGCTATTTGAAAAAGAAGTTTATTTCCACTACCCGTCATGAAAGAAATTTTCTACCTGTTTTCGTTTCACCACTCCTTGATTTGTTCAAATCTGATTCAAGGTATAATGATTTACATATTATTTAGAAAGACAAAGTTCTGTTATAATAATGAAAATACATACAATTCAGAGTTACAATGCAGAAAGCATCTAAAATATTTTGTTTCCTAATGGAAGCAAAAGTATGCAAAGTAATAATCCAGAAGTTCCTATCATTTAATAAAAGAGCATTTTTAGTTAGGAATAACATTTTATCTGATTAATGTTATGAGCTGGTTTAAGATTATTTTATTTCTTTTTGTAGGTGTTAAGAACTTCTCTGTGAAGAAACTAAAACTGATTTCAGAAAGTTTTTAATATGCTGATTTAAAAATGATAGTGGCTTTTAACACAAGAACGCCCATTCAGTGGTAAAAATATTTCAGAATTACAATAAGCCTTACTTAGAGGAAAATGAGAAAAAAGCTCGCTCTGTCAGGAAAAGAAAGAAGTATTTTAAATACCCTTCATCTTCCAACTAACATTTTCAAGTACTTTATTACACAAAAAAGTCTTTCTGAAGCCTGCTCTGAAAAGCACTGCTGGACACCAATCTCAATTAATTCAAATGCAAATAAACTGTGAACTTCAACCTACTTCAAGCAATCAGTGCAAGCATTGCCAACTCTCCCCTCATTTAACTCTTTAGAACTTCTTATTTTCTTAAGATTTGCACAACTCAGCAATGCAGCCAAATAATTCACCACTAATTTCCCTTAGTGTATGGTAAAAAGAGTGATTAATTGAGTAGACTTACTATGATCATTTCTAGGGTAGTAGGGGTTAAATAGCTGCATAAACATTGCTATCAAGTAAAGCTAAAAATAGATAACAAATACATATTTTCAAGTTGTTCTCATACCCACTTGGTAAGGAATCATGCCTGGCTAGACCACAACAGTGTGGCTGATTTGCACTTACTTCATGACATCTCTTTGCCAATATACTCAGGCAGTACAGTCAGAGGTATCAATGGCAAAAAGGAAATGGGAGATGCTGCCAAATGGGGAGCATTTTTGCAGTTCTGCCACACTAACTGTGCAGAAATTTCATTATCTGCACTGGCCCACCCAAATGAAGACACAGCTGTTAATAAGTGTTAGTAAGTGCTAGAAAGAAGCACAACCTATGGACTAGGAGACAAGACTTTGTAACTAGAGGGTACTCAATTAACCCAAAACCTAAAGAAAGAATTTGTAAAATAGGACGAAAGAGAGTTAGCCTGTGGGTTCGATTTCTTTTGTCTACGTTCCCTGGGCATTAGTAATCTTTGATATTGGGGGTGTTAGAGGGAGTTTCATAAAGCATAGTTTTCAAAGATGCTGGTCAAACACAACTCTTGTTCAACCCACAGCCTTCTCAATATCTCTTTACTACAGAGACAAAGTTTCAACTTGCTGTTCTTCTAATAATATAAAAGAGTGTTCTTTGTCTTTTCTGTCTACCACGAGGCAAGGAAAAGCATGCTGTATTAAATATGTATAATATCTTATGCAAACAAGTTCCCGGCCTTTTCATTTGTTGACAGCTATTCCCTATGCTTCAGAAAAAAGGTGGGGGGGAGGGGGAAGCTTGAACTATAAACCAGGATTAAACAGATTTGCAAATAAACTTGCTAATCTATTTACTTTGTTTTAAAATTATGTAGCATAATAGGCCAAGCTACACTGAATCATTAACGATTATTTTCCTGCTTTGGCTTAGAAAAATCGAAGAACAAAGTCGAGACTGGCATTTGATTCAGTACTCTCCCTTGAGCCCATGATTCACTCCTGTGATATTTAATGTCCTGAATTATCCCATGATATTTGCCAGTCTGGAGAAAAATATTCAGAATTGGCTACCTAAGTTTCATTTGACCTCTTACCTTTGAAATTGCTAAGCCAAGTTCAGAACTGTTAAAAGGCAGAACTATTTGTATTGGAGCTCCACCTTTTTATTTAGGTTTGAAACAAAACCAAGAGAGCCTTGTTTTCATTATTATTTTATAGTCTCTAAGTCAGAGAAGAGTGACACAAAATTTACATTTTCTAAAATGTTATATAAAACAACAGTTTAGAAATGCATGCATTTACCTCAAGGGGGAAAAAAAAGTGTTCTATTTATTAAAGACATAATTTATGTGATTTTAACAGTTCTTTTTTTCTAGAATTGAGTATCTTTGTTTGTTTAAACAATTACTGAGGATTATTGAATAAACTCACACAAAAAAATCAGAACGACAAACCAGCATGATTAGATAGATCTAGAACACACCTAGAACTGAGCAGCCATAGCATTTGGGTTTTTACTAACTACCATTTACTGTCAAAGGCTATAGCCCAGCAAATAGCCAAATGATCCACTATCAAATGTAAGCTTAGGACAACTGCCAGGTTGTATGTAGTTGATATCATCAATAATTGTAAGTGTATGCCCTCACACGCACATCTTCATGTGTTGGTCAGTGTAAGCAAGGTCTATAAAGCAGCACTTTAAACAGGAGGTTTCCCTGAATACTGATTTTATGACAAAACTCCTCTCTGAGTTTGCATTAGTTCTGCGGTCAGCTGTTTGGTCAAGTCATTAGTATCCCATTTCCTTCAGCTTTTGAATGGTGTTGTTAAAGGTCTTGGAACTGCACACTATACAAAATCATATCCTTACAAGTATACAAATATTCTTGAAGAAGGATTACTACTGAAGACAGACTTTTTCTAATTAGAACAGATGACCAAAATGGCTGTGGGCCACACTTGATGTATATGTATATATATATTTAGAACACCATTTTGTTGAAAAATAGCAGTGCCATTTTACTTCCTTGAGAGTCTACAGATCATTTCAAATCTCCATTTTTTAAACATGATTTATAAAATGAAGGAGCCCAACACAAATGAAGGCAAAATATTACATAGAAAATACAATCAGATACAAGATATAAATTTAAAAGCACAGAACTAATGTCTTAGCATCAAAGTTTATCTTCTGATTGATGCTGGTAAAATGACTGATTTCAGCAAGATCAATGACTTTTACTCGTGTAATGATGGATATAGTCCCTTTTGCAGTTAACAGGACTATGTGTATGAATAAAGACTACTCAAGTGAACAAGGGGTTGCATATTCAGGCCCTGTATATTTATAGCTGAACATCAAAAGTTTGGCCATATAATTAATGGGTTGGGGTTGTTTTGTTGTTTATCGGTTTGGGGGTTTTTTTTTCTTCAGTTAATGCACTGTTTGCACCACATGCTTCAAACTTAACTTTTCCAAAATATTTTTGTAATGTCTACTTTAGAAAGCAAGCATCCTGATCTTCATGCTTTTAAAAGTATCATTATTTAAAATTATATCAAAACATTTCAAAGCAAATTAATATTCATGTCAATGACAGATGATAAGAGCTGTCCTAGCTGATGGATAGACTATTAATGAAGGTTTGCAACCAGTGCAAGTGCTGTGTAATAAACTTGCTTTCCCTACCATTTGAGAGAGGAAGGCTGCTTTATAATTGGGGGGGTGGGGGGGTGGGGAGGGGAATGGGAGGAGGGAGGAGGGTATAGTAAAACATATGTATTACCTAATTCTACCTAATTTAATGAAAGCCTTAGCAACCTAAACTGCTTTCTCCTCAATCTGCTTGCTTTCAACTTTACTCCTCAATAGTTCTGTGCTGCTGCCCAATAGTTATCTTTATATTCTAGATGATAAAAATACTCAGTGAAAACAACTCACCTTAACATTAAACAAATTATGCAGGAGTAAAAAAATGCTCTAATAATATGAAACAGACTCCATTCATCAGCTTCATCTTATCAGCAAAAGTTACCTCATGATCACAGTTGCTACAACTGCTAGCACTTGTGCAGGACAACTATGTAAAGAAACAATTGTGATTTAGGTCCCAGTTCCAAAGAAAATTCACCACAGCCACAAGAGTATGAAGTGCTACATAATGCTAAAAAATAGAGGGTGGGGACCTCATTCTCCTGCTTGTTCTGTTCAGCCATCTCAGTAGCACTGGCTGCAAGCAGCAGCAGCCCATTCCTTCTGGAATCAGCCTTAATCTCAGACAGAAATCCCTGCGTGGTGCTCTGCGTGTGCAGAAATCCCTGCATGGCACTCTGCCCTGTACGTGCAGAAATCCCTGTGTGACATTGTGCCCTGTACATACAGAAATCCCTGCGTGGCACTCTGCTCTGCGTGTGCAGAACTCTGACAACTCACAGAAGCGGTAGAAAACCCCTCTGTGAAGCAGAGCGCCCTACCAAGCTTGTGAAAGGTTAAACACTGCTGAAATAGCAAGACATTTTATCTGCCCACACTTCTCAGTTCCATTCAATTACTGACAACAGCAGACCTATAATGCAACATAATACGGTATTATTAAATCAGAGATTCACATTTACACCTAGTTGTAGCCTGGAGGAAGGCCTGACATTCATCACTCAATATCAAAGGAAACAATCCACAACTTTCACGGGCACCTGCACACCACATTGACCTTGGAGGTAGTAGGTGGGGATGATCCCTTCCAGAAAGGTGCTGTTTCACAAGTCCACAGCATTAAAGTGTTCATCAAGTAACAAGGTGTCGCCGTCCTTCTGTTACACATGCAGGCAGGCATGCACAAGAACACAGAGCACCATGAGGCTATGCTTTCAAATCCTCTCTAATTCCTACTTTGCTCTCTACTTCCCAGAATGACCTTACATATCCCTTCTTCCCCCAGCTAGAATCAATTAGAGCTTTTCTTGTCTCCCCAAGAGACAAGTATAAACTGGTGTTTATACAAAGCAGCTTCTGTAATGTCTTTTGATATCTTTTCATAATACTCGAGATTTCTAAAATAAAATATTTTCAAACACCTAAACATTACCCTAACAGCAGGTTTTCAAGAAAAATAAGCCTCCAACTTCTCATTCTAGATTCATCTTTTGTTTACAGAGCCCTTTCCACTGAAAACTGCACCCCTTTTTTCCAAGCATTGCCACTACACTGACTTAAGGGCTAACAAGCTCCCAACTTTGCTCTGCCTTTAATTGCCAGCTCCTCCATCACATTCCTCACCCCACTGCCACTTATATGAAGATATCGCCCGAAAAAAAAAAAAAAAAGATTAATATTCCTGCTTACCTTACCCAAGAGTCACTAAAGTCCGCAAGGAAAAAAAAAAAAAAAAACACACCACAACCAAAAAAAAAAAAACCCAACCAAAAAAACCGCCGGGTCCCCGTGCAAGAATCGCAAAGAGAGGGATACTTCTCGGTCCAACAAAGCCAAAAGCGGACCCGCCGCGAGGGAGCCCGCGCGTCCGGAGAAAACTCGAAGCGATTGCCGGCACCGCGCTTCCCGCCGCCGCCGGGCGCGGAGAGCACCGGCCCCGAGGCGCCGCGGGGAGGCGGCGCGGGGCGCCCGCCCTTCAGCACCCGCAGGGCCGCGGACAGCACCGGCCCCGCTCGCCGCCGCCGAGACCGACCGCTGCCGCCCCCGCCCGCGCCGCCGCTCCGCGCCGCGCCGCTCGGCTCGGCTCGGCTCGGCCCCGCTCGGCTCGGCCCGGCCCCGCTCGGCTCGGCCCGCCCCCTGCCCCGCCCCCGCCCCCCCTTGCTGCCGGCATCCCCGTGCGTGTACCAAAACTTGGTTTCAACTCCCCCGCCCCGCCCCGAGTCGGGGCAGGCTGCGGCATGGGCGCCGGCAGAAAGAAGAGCGACCGCTGCGGACGAGCGAGTGGTTCCCCACTGAAGGGCAGAGGATTATTGGGCTTCCATTTTTAAAGCGGGGGGGGGGGGGGGGGTGTTATGCAATATTTATAAGCTTTAATGTATCAGGCGGCGATCTGAAAGCTCGAGCGTGCCGGAGGCTTTGCACAGCCTGTATCGGTAATCCCTACCATCCGTATCAACTTTCAGCGCCTGAGTGGCGAGGTAGAGCTCCTCGCTGGTAACCCATGCCAAAACCATGGACGTGTTACCGTCAATCATCTCCAGTTATGAAAAACGTAAGGAAAAAAGTCACCCTGAGATGGGACTACTGTTTACATCCTCTGTTTATGAGAAGGAAAACAGGTGCCTTTGGACAAACAGAAACAAACAATCAAACCCCCCGCCCCCCTCCCAAGACCTGGAAGCTAACGTCCTAAACATTAGAAGTATATTTGTGTGAAGTCAAGCAAAGAAACAACAGTTTGAAGTCTCACTTGAATCTGCTTTATTGTGAGATAATAGGTTTAGATAGGTTTAGTTATCCGATTTATTACTTTTAAATTAATTTACTGTCCATTCCACCACTTTTAAAGAGCAGCTACTTAATCTTCATCGTGAAATCCTTATGAAAATTCAGCATCTACTCTTCATGGCATTATAGGCTACCTGCTTTGGGCCTTTGGGGAAAACCTGTTACAGATTCAAGTATTAAACTGTCTTTAAATCACCCATGACTAAGGTAAAGCCAGACAGAGGTCAGCTGTTCTGACGTACACTAGCATGCTAGGTTAATTAGGCTTATGTCTACACGTGGAATAAACTTGTAGGGAGAAACAAAACTAGGAAAATCCTGTACTGAAAGAACTGAACTAGTTAACATAGGAAATGATAAAATGGGATAGGCTGGATTGCATTAGCTTATCGCTGTTTTGTAAGGGAGTTCTTATTGGACTGCTAATTAGGTCATGGCACTGCAGGAAGAAACACGATTAACTTTTACACACAAAGTGTAGAATATAAAGCCAAATCAGCCAGACTTGCATTGGTCCAACCCTTTATAATTGACAGTTATCATAAAGCCAGCTTGGCTGGCATCCGGATAACATTTCTAAACCACTACTACTCTATTTCTCCCGTCTTTTTTCTCTTAAGCTCGCTCAGGTTTTTTGCAAAGTACAGACAGAATAAAATTGCACTACTTAATGACAATTTTGGGGGTACAAAATTGATATCGAGTCAACTTTGCTTCCTACTAGCACAGCTGCACTAGAAACTCTCCTGGGACAGAGGTAAACCTAAAAATGGCTTGTTCCATAGCAAGTGGAAATTGAAATCTTGTGAAGGCAAACGGGGACCTTGCTCATCCATTCTCCTTTGCCACTTGTGAAAGTACATGAAACAAGTGATCAACAATTACATAAATGTTTTATATAACCCAATTAATGGAGCAGTCAGGAAGTCTATCAAATTATGCAAGGCCTGACATACTATAGCTTACTGCTTGGCTTTGCAAATTGGTAGACAAAGAACCCCCAAAATAGCACATGGAAGACTCTCAACAGAACTCTGAAAATCTCTAAATCTTGTGAGGACTTGCACTCTGAAATCCGAGTGTAAATAATGATACAACAGTGTAGTACATTAAGGTATCTTGGCATTCTTGCGTTTTTGAATGTGTGTGTTTGATCATGCTCATCTTTCTTCTTTGGACACTCACTGGGACATGTGGTTTACAAAGCTCATATTTAATTAAAATTACTTTGTTGTATTTGTAGCACATACATTTTCTAAATTTTCCTCTAATTTAGCTCTGTATCAGCTATCACAGATAATAGTTAGAAAATAAATTTTGCTTATTCTTATCCTGAATAAGAAAAGACAGCTTTCTGTCTTCTGCCCAATGGATATTGTTTATGAGCTCCATTTTGTGTATTGTTTGCTCTATTTTTTCACAAAACAAAGAATGTGAGTAAACTAATTTTTTTTTCATTCTTTTGTGACCCATACACTACATCATCACTGTCTGCACTTGAAACATTTTCATCCACCGAGTATTGCACTGGGATATTACTTTACTTGATGCAATACAGACCAATGTACACTACTTTGATGGAGAATTCATTCTGTTTTTAACAGTTAATTGTTAGTCCGGAGAGACTGCTGATTCCTAGTAGTATGTTTCTGGTTTCCGTAACCTTAATTTGGGTAGTTTACAATAGTATCTTACCAGATCCCACATAGTATGCCACACAGTTTTCAGAGTTTGGTATACTTAAAAGTCCCATGTGCTTGGCAGTCAAGTATGTTTGGTTTTCATTTTTCTACCTGAATTACTGTATTTGAAGCATTTGCCATTCTTTTATTGGGCAGAGGAGAAGCCATGCAGTAAGTACTAATGTTTTCTTGTAAAGGTGAGAAACACAGAGGAACTTCAAAGCTGTTTTATGCTTGTTAAGACTATAGGTATTAATAATAAAGACTCTCCATTTTGTATTTATGAGGCGCTGTTTAATATAGGATAGAACACAGCAGGAAACTTTATGTAAGACAAAGAGAAGATCAAAGTCTCTATATATTAAGGGAAGTCAATGCAAATAACACATGATCAAAGTTGTTTAGCAACCCATTCAGTAGTTGTCCAAAACATTTGCTCTCATACTGTACAGCCTGTCCATAACTTACTGAATTTAGAAAAATAGTCACTTTCTTTGACTAATTTGGATCTCCTTTTCTACCACAAGTCATTCCAGAGAAAGGGTTACTTACCTTGTAAACAGCATCGCATGCGAAATGAATGCTGAATTAGAGAGTAAACATAGTATTTCAGAAGTGGCTACTTTTCTTCTCTTGGCTTTTCTACTGCAAACAACTCTAAAGCTATTTTAAATAAATTTTTTTGTGCTTGGGTTTTTGTATTAGCCATCAGTAAGGAAAAAAATAGGAAATTTCAGAAACTTGCACTGTTACTCTTCAGATTATTCCAGAGACTTATGTATGGCTTGGTACCACTCATCACCTGTAAGTTCAACAAAAACATTTTCTTTTTCTGTGATATATCTTTAAACATTCAAAATGAGAAAAGTGTGGCCATGAATAGCATTATCAAGTTATCAAAGAATTCAGGATATTAAAATCTGATACTACCAAGTATCAATTAATTTGTTGTCCCAGCTAACCTGACAGTTATGAAGTAGTAAACAAGACTAAAAAAAAAAAAACCCAAAACCCAAACAACCCTTTTTTTTTTTTTTTCCGTTGAATCAAGAATATGCAACACTTTAAACAGACTTCTATTTGTAGCTCAATACCAAAAACAGTTTTAGGCAATCTGAAAGATTCAAGCAGTCAAGAAATCTTATTTCAAAATATACAGTCCAAAGTACTGCCCTTTGTAGGGCTTAATTTCCACTTCTTTTTAACAGACTATTCCTTTTTTTTTTTTTTTTTTTTTAATTGGAAGGAGACAGCTGCCCCTTCAGTGCAGCTGTTACTGGTGAAGATCATTGATTAGCTTGAAGTCAATGACAGCAAAAGAACTCTCAGCCTGCTCTGACATGAGATGGCATGAATAATCCTCCAAACATCTCTCTCTCACACACACAGCATGAAGTTTGGACACATACATCTTTCCCTCATTTTCCACTGGTCTAATTCACTCAGTGTCTGTTTAATGTTTTAATGGAAGATGATAACGCATCCACTATAAACTCTGGCCTGATCAAAAAGCACAATAAAGTGTACTGAGACCTGGACCGGTGCTTTGATAACAGCAGGGCATCATAAGCACCAGAATGGCAGACACTGGCAAATGGTATAGAAGAAAATTAGCTTACTTGTGGCTTGGAGTAAGGTTGTGCCAACCATCTGGCACAAGATGTCTCCCAAATGACAAAAGGATCATAAAGGCACATTAAGGTTTACCCCATATCTCCTCAAAGCCAGTTCTCACACAGGGACTCAATTCCTTAAATAAAAGGAATATGCAATAGTGTTCACACACAAGAAACCTATCTTTGAAGTTCATCTAAATAATTCAAATGTATACCACAAAACAACAGATGTAAACTCAGGGGGGAAAAAAAGAAAGCCTGGATTCTGAGGTTATATCTGTAGATTTCTCCATTATATCTAATCAAATAAATGCCATAAGTTCATTTCAGTGTGTAGCAACTTTGCAATGATAATGATTCTGACAAGATGACTTTGCCCTATTCTCATCTTGTGAATATAAAGGAACAACTGATTAAACAGTAAAGAGATAATACACTACAGAATTAATATCTACATTAAAAATTACTATTGAAAAATAATTGAGCAATGAGGATAAATATTTAATTTCTTATCTCCCAGCCTTTTTCGACTTCATTTGGGATCAAATAATTTCATTATTCATTATCATTGAAATCTGAAAACATAATACCACTCGATAGTAGATAACACAGATTCTGTTAACCCCCCCACACACAAAGAGAAAGCTGAAGATAATTTCAGTACTTAGTTGTGATATTTATAAGAGATCTCTTAGGGCATCTATTGGGGAATCTTAGTATTGCACTCTAAAGAAAGGAGCCTGTAGAAAGTGTAAGAAAGAAGGAACAAGTTCTTTTTTTGTTAACAGATTTAAACAAGAACATTAATTCTACCTTTTTTTCTCTTCTGGGCAGTCCTCATTCGATTGACTAGAGCATTTAAAGTAAACAACCAACTAAGAAAACTTCACAGCTGAAAGTACTCGCTGATGGAAGTGAAAGAGCTAATATTCTACATTTTATAATTTTACAGCTCATTCCATATTGAATATTTAAATATATATTAAGCTGAACATACCATGCTGTGTTTACCTAGAAAACTAAAAATTTATTTTGCACAGAAAAGTTTACTAAAACTTTAGTGAGAAATTTAATTCATAAGGATTAGGTATTAACAAGAATGGCAAAGGTTTTTTATTAGGCTTGTTTAGTCTTTAAGTTGGTTTTCCAACCTATTAGATACTTTGAATTTTGAATTTTTACCTGTGAAGCTCTGTGGTAGTAATCATGACATCTTTACATGTTTGCCATGATTTATTTCCGTCCACTAACATGGAGTACTCTCTATTCTGGACCTCATTTCCTTAAAATCCCACACGGGCAATTTCTAGAGACAGATGCTGTGTAGCAAGGAGCTTTAGCTAGTTTGTGATAGAATAGAAAATAATTGTTTAACCTATTTTACAGAAAGGATAGCTTTTGAAATTTTATCAATTAAGTAGCAAGCACCCTATATCAGCCTCATTAGGCTGGAATTATTTTTAAGTAGAAATTCTGTCAGGGCTTCTATCTTCCCTTACAAATTTTTGTGCTTTTCAAGAGACAGTGACCTGTAACAGTCACCTACAAGCTCTAGGTAGATCTGTCTGATACCTTGTTAAAAATACACTACCAACAACACCACAGCACCACCACACCTAACCTGAGGCTGAGGCACACTGGCAAATTATTAATATCCACTATCACTGCAGTTTAGGTAACCTTTCCCCAACCAATAAAAATCCCCTTGAGCAGCAATGGATAAGTTGGCTCAACAAGATATAAAAATATCCTTCTATACAGCCACAGCAAACTGCAACCTGAAATATCATCCTTTTGTTTATGTTATGCATTATTATAGCAATGAAACTTCACAGAAATTTTAAAAAGTCAGGCAGACTCCTGTGGCAGTTTTCAAACGTCAGATGTGCTCAAATGCCCCATGCAGTCTGCAAGCATCCATGAATTTTCTGATCATTCCAGCACTACAGAATCATTTCTCCTACAATTTGAGAGTTCCTGCATTTGTCCTAATTCTGTGTCATGGAGATGAAACATGATTGCTTGTTTTCAGGTGGGTTTTGCTAGGGAATAAGCCAATCTAAATAGTGATTGCGTGTCTGGAATAGAAGTTTAAATTAGTATACACTGATATGTAGCCTAATTGACTCCTAGCCATATATCTCATCATATATCTGATTCCATCCCAAGTTGTACTAAGAATATAAAGGAACCTGTTCTTCAAAGAAGGCACTTACTGACTTTGAAGCAAGCAGGTCTGTGAACTCCAGTATCCGTACAGGGTAAGAGACGTTTCCTACAGTTCTAGAGAACAAAAGGAGAATATAATAAGGTTCACAGGCACATCTTACCCTGTCTCTCCTTGAGAGCAATCAGCCTGTCCCAGAAGAGCACAAGGAATATTAAATGGGGCAAATATTCTGGCTTATTGTCTTTGTGACTTTGATATTGCAGAATTTTGCACTTCTTTAGGAGATAAATTTCATCAAAGGTTCATATCGATATTACAACAACTAGATATGGTAAAGAATGCAGTGCACTTCTCAGCTGGGAGGCAATGTCATTGTCTTATGTATCAGTTGGTCCACAGTTCTACTCCACCAGAATCCTTCTTTGTCTTTCTAGATGACATTATAACAATCTGAGTGAATCACAAAATGAAAAACAGAACAAAAAAAAACAACTAAGAAGTTCAAGGAATATGGAAATTTCATCCCTTGCATCCCAATCTCTCCTTTTCCCCTTGCAACTAATTTTTAACCATTTTGCCACTGGTCCTGTACAGAGGAATGACAAGATGCAAAAGGGCTAGTGTGCCAGTTTCGTGTTGGCAAATCCTAATGCAAAAAAATGATATCTTCATACTTCTTACCTATAATGTAGTTCCTGGGACAAAATTAAAGCTGTAGTCTCATATTCTGCATCCATTTTATCTCATTTTCCTTCCTTTTTTATAGGTCACTCTATAAACTCTGACATCCACAAGAAACCACCTTAATCCTGCCAGTAATATGATGTGAAGTGTTAATAGATACACATTTCTTGAATAATATGAGGGATGTGAAATGGTTACTTGAAACTCTTCAGTTCTTGTGCATCTCAATGAACCCATTTCAGGATTCAGCTAATTCCCCTCCAAAACTTAGCTAATTTAAAATGACAGACTTTTAATCACATACGACATGCTATCTGATTAAATGTAAATATCTCTTTTCACCAGTACAGTAATATTGGAAAAGTTGAGATTTATCAAAAAAAACCCAGATTTTCTCCAGGTGCTTTACTCAAAAAGGAAAAAAAAAAAAAAGAGTGCACTACAGCTTGTTAAATATTCAGTTAAAAGATATCTTTTTTTTTTTTTTTTCAGTATATTCTACCCTTCATGTAGTTTTTACTAGAGTCAGAAACAGGCCGAGTAGGTTCTTGTTCTTCATTCTTTCTGAACTTACAGAAATTTGTTTAAAAAGGATTACCCACTTACATATGAATATAATGAAATTTGAAAGAAAAATGCCAGAAAAAACCCCCAACTTATTTTGTTTCTAAAAGCAATTACAAATCAGTAGTTGAAATTCACTATAAATGAAATTTATGTGTTTATCCTTAACACACATCTCATTACCTTTACTAGTATTCACAAATACAGGAGACATTACTCCTGTATACTTCCACAAGGAAAGAAAACATTGATGGCCTCTTTTTGCTTAAATGGGAAAAAGAACACCAAGAGGCTAAGCTGTTTAAGCAGCCACAAGAGATATGTGGGGCACTGCTGGGAACAGAAATTTCCCATTTCTTAATCACATGATAATCCTGCCTTATCAATCGACATGTAAATTTAAAAGCAGTGATTACAAGTCATCAGTAGTGATGATCTAATATTTTGGTACAATAGAAAAAGGCACACAACCGAACTTCAAAGAGAGTTCAGAAAAATCACAGTATGTACATCTTTTAACATAAATGGTACCATGATACAATCCAATACTATTGATTCAGTAAAACTTTTCATATTCACTGTTAAATATGCCTGCTGTGCTCACTTGCTCAATGAGTGCTACAGAATATACATGCACTGTATTCTTTCACTAAAAAAGTCCAAAGATACCTATAGTACAGTTATATTATTAGCATTTTGGAACAGGATCAAAATACATGCCACACTTCTACATTTGCATCTCTGCAAAATCATTTACTTGTTTTCAGTCAGGAAGTCAACATCATTCTGAAGTTTCAGAATTCATAAATCTACACAGTTCATAGCACACCTTACAAAAATTTGTTAGACACTACTTGTAAGTAGACATGTTTAAGATATCAAGTGACATTCATATAAAATTACTTTGAAAAGCTTTAATAAAAGACTATTAAGTTGGTAAGTAAATCACAAGGTTTGAAATGCATATTCAATTTGCACTTTTCTGTGAGCGTATATATTCTAGCACAATCTCTGTTCACACAGACCACAACTGGTTTTCCCCAGCAGCTCTCTATTCAGTGAATAGATATGGGTGAGACAATGTCTACTTTCAAAAACTATTTTCTTCAGGCACATGTAATTGCTAATCACCTAGGAGGTGTATGTTCTTAGTGACTTACTAAGCACCAAAGAGGCAGAAGGCAAGTTTCAAGGCAGCAAGCAAGTGAATAAACACAGAAACTCTCTCCTTACTCCACCTACAATAGTGCTGTCCCATTCACAACATAAATTCAGTCTTTTGAAACTGGTAACACATTTCCTATAGGAAGTATTTTACGCACAATGTCATAGCATCTTCCACAATCTTGAGGGGTGATTGAGAAAAATCTAAAGTTGCAGTTTAGGCATAGCAGTGTGGATTAGGTAAGTTGACTTACAACAAATATTGAATTAGCAGTATTAAAAACAGGGGGAGAAGACAAGGGGTTGAAGCACAGAAACATAGTACCCAGACTTATATTTTCAGGAAAATGTATTTCCTGAGAGAAGCACCAGTAGAACAGCCAAAGGGGTTAAATAGCAAGGCAAGATCACAGACAAAAAGATTCTCTGGACAGTTGCATACAGGAAGTAGATATAACATGTAATGAAAAAGAGAAAAAAGAAAGAGTTGAGGAATAGAAAAAAGCAGGTGAGAAGGAGGAAGCGAGAACAGAATTAAATTACTGGAACAAGTGGAAGGGTGTCATGGTTTAACCCCAGCCAGCCACTAAGCACCATGCAGCTTCTCACTCACTCCCCGCCACCCTGAGGGGAGAGAATCACGGAAAAAAAGTAAAACTCGTGGGTTGAGATAAGAACAGTTTAATAGAACAGAAAGGAAGAAAATAATAATGATAATAATAACAATATTAAAATGACAATAATAATAAAAGGACTGGCATATGCAAAACAAGTGATGCACGATGCGATTGCTCACCACTTGCTGACCGAAGCCCAGTTAGTTCCCGAGCAGTGATCGGCCCTCCCTGGCCAACTCCCCGCAGTTTACATACTAGGCATGACATCACATGGTATAGCATATCCCTTTAGCCATTTTGGGTCAGCTGTCCTGGATGTGTTCCCTCCCAGCTTCTTGTGCCCCTCCAGCCTTCTTGCTGGCTGGGCATCAGAAGCTGAAAAGTCCTTGACTTGAGACTAAACATTACTTAGCAACACCCGAAAACATCAATGTGTTATCAACATTCTTCTCATACTAAACCCAAACCATAACACTATACCAGCTACTAGGAAGAAAGTTAACTCTATCCCAACTGAAACCAGGACAAAGGGCTAGAGAGGGAGAATGGATAAGAAAACTCACTACATACGGTAGAGGAATGGGAAAAGAGGTATGGAAAGGCCACCTCATGTTTCACCTGCTTTTTCTTTCTGGAAAGTACTTAGCAAGATTTCGTTCAAAAGGAAAGAAGCAGAGGAGAAAGTTTGAGGGAAGAATCATTAATGGCTCTGTTAATGTTCCATCCAAAGAATGGAAACTGTAAACAGAAACTATTACCCAAATTGCAAGACTAAGGAAACTCAGTTCAGCATCTATTTGAAAATAAAAACAATTTGCAAGTCATGTTAGAATGTCTACATCTCCTATTACAGAACAGAATAAACCCAATGAAAATTGGTAATCTTCATAATCATCTATTAAAAATTGCCTACAGATGAAGATTTATTCACCTAATAAATTCCCACATAAGTTTGAATAATGAATATGTTTGAGAACCAGAGATTTGGCAAATACAGGAATGGCAAAATTAATGAGTTATTAATGTGATATATTTGCTCAGCTTTATTAGATAGTGCTCTCAAAATAAAGGGGGGGTGTGTGTGGAATCAACAGGACACTATTTGTTTGAATGCATTCCTGTACTACATACTACTTACAGGCTTTACCAGGCACAATGGAGCTTACAGTGGAATCAGCAACAATATGACTGGATAGCTATCCAGTCCTACCAGGAGAATTGCTTAGACCAGCCATAAAAACATAGCAAAATTACATTCTCTTATTTAAAACTGCTGTTCACACAGGACCATATTGTAGTCTAAGTCTCTGTGGATGTAAGACAAAATTAGTTAAGTGTGAAGTTCTTACCTATCCCAGCTGTGGCTGCTAACCCCATCCATGCAACACAGAGATACCTCAGTAGCTAGTTTAACACTAGGTCAGGTACAGGTGTCAGTCTAGTTGTAGCAGCAAAGCAGACTAAGATAATATACAACCTATTGGTAGTGTGGCTTTATTTAGTGTAAATCTTCTTTGAAATGCAGTTTTAAACTAAAACACAATATTAACACAGATATAAGCTTTTGTTGAGATCATGCTCTCACTCTCTTCTAAATTTGGTGGCACAATTATAGTCCATGGAGTAGACTCACTTTCAAACAAAATATGCAAAAGCAAAGCCAAGTTCATTGTGCTGTGAAAATACTAAAGCGTTCCAACAGCAACTTAAGAAAAAGCAGAGTTAAACAAACAGTTCAGGAAGAAAATGAAACTGGTATAACATATCTATTTTCAAATATTAAAAACGTTATTATAGCATGTGTTTTGATTTGCTGCCTGTGGATCCCTTTAACTATGTATGCAGCTGGTCCCGTGAATCTATTTGACTATGTATGAAACAGTGTGATGGCTGCAAAATTAAATCCTAGCTTGAAAAGGCTGAAAAAGTGCATTGTCATATAAACAAAGTAGCAAAATATTTTAGATTACTTAGACATATTTTGATGCATGGATCTTATTTCTATCCAATTCTGTGAAACATTTGCCAAGTTCACTTTCATCAAAGACTAACCCTTCATGTTAGGATGTGGAAATGCCATTTCAAACCTATAAGCAATGACTGTTAAGTAAACCTCACCTGAATGTATGGCCAACCTGCTTAAAATTCTATCCCAGCTTTCAAATCCCTCATTCATTACCCATCTGAAACAACTAACTGATTGTAATTAAACCCAAAATAAGGTCACCACACAACTTGCCCTTACTCATTATACAAGTATATATATGCAACAGTTCTTCTTATGTACTAATAACCAGCCTGCAGAGAGTATACTGTGTACAGGTCAATTCATACAGCCTATTTTGGATAGACAAATTTTTGCGTAGTATTAAGAAAGCTATCGTAAGGCATTCTTTAGCTTATACTGATGATTTCCATGTGTTGTCTTTGAAGGAATTAAGTAAAATTCCTACTGATCCAAGCTGTAATTTTTTTTTCCAACTGATTCCATCTTGCAGCTTTTGGAACCGTTGTCTGTTTTGGAACTTAGGTATGAACAATCTATAGCTATTTCTGCATCAACCAAACATTTCTCCTTTTATGAGTAGTCATTATTTTATATTCCTGATACAGTCTGATACAGTCTTCCAAATCTCCCAGAAAGGACAATTCTAGTGATTTTAAGTGTAGGGAAATGTTCTTTATTTAGCATATGACTGAGACTATTCTTATGTTGTTTCCTTCAATGGACTCTAAAGCAAGGAGACAATTATTTTGATATACAAACATCCAACTCTTCATATTTCGATTTGTATTTTAGCATTATTAGCTTCTAGACTCCCTTAGAGTCTGAAGATTTAGGTACCTAATTTTAAGCATCAAGACTTGAAGAATAATCATCCCTGTTCTACTTGAGCTCTTCCAGCAGTGTTTGTTTTGATTAGATAAATGTAAAATAATTAGAAAACTCTCAATATGAATGTTTTGTTGTATTTTGGCACACCTTATCATACGCTATTTTGTCTTGCTCTATATAGCTCAAAATTTCATGCTGGCTTTAGCAGCTGTGCTTTTTGTTTCAAAACTGAGTTTTCTGTTATCCTTCGTGCCTTTTTCATCAAAGATATAACAGGGGAGAAACTATTTGGTGTGCTATAATATATCTGTCATATGCAGTGCTCTGTAGAGTAAATGTAGAAGTGTAATCTATGTTATTGAAAAAAATGTGTGGAGCAATCTGTAGAACGTTAAACATTCACTTTACGTTGTTTTCCTCCTTTACTTGCAAGCTTACATGACTCAGAATTGAACAGTGTGCATAAAAGCATCTTATGTAGAGCTGTAGGACTCCACTGAGCAATTCAGATCAGAATTTTTAGAAGAAAAAGTACTCTCCTGAGAGATGTGGGTATTTCAAATTTCATCCTTCATCCCAACTGAAAGGAAAAACTCAAGTTGTTTCTTCTTTAGAACTTGACATATACTTAAAATGAATCATCTAATCACATATTTGTTCCTTACAGAAGATGATTAATTCTTCTGATTTTCTTGGCTGTGGCTAACTGAAGAATTAAGGAAGTTTTCAATCTATTTATCTCCCAGCTATGTTAAAACAAACAGTGCTATAAAAAACACTATTGATGTTGATGGTCTCTTGGTAATAATCATTAAATAATTAAATTTTTAATAAACTCATAAATATTGAAAGCAACACGTTTTCAGAATACTGAAAAACAGTTGTTGGTTGATATAGTTATCTGAGTTGTATAGTCTTTATTCCACTTCATAGCCATGTGATATTTTTTTTCGCAGATTCAATATAAACCTCAAAATTATATCTATACTGCTTTCACCTCCTTAATTTCTAAGTTCTTGAGCCCTTTTATAAGGGCCTCGTTTCAGTGTTCTTTTGAGTTTTGTCAATTAATGTGTATCTTGCATTTCTCCAGGTGTTTTAAAGCTGCTATCCTGGCATCGTGCCCCTCATATAGCTACACTAGCTATTCTCCCTTTAGGTTTCATCAGCATCACTGAGGTTTTGTCCACTTTTTCTTCGAGGGAACAAGTTTACATGAATGTTCCTTGAATAACCTATTCCAAAGGTTGTTGAACATTTTAGGTAGAACATCAGCATGTGAAGTATTTGAGGTAGAATTCCTGATTTCTTGAAAACAATCAGAGGATTTCCATGATGTTCAGTAAACCAGACTGAAGAAACTATGTCCAAATAAATATTTATTTATCCAACAAGATTTCAACTCAAGTGAATGTTACCAAAACTACTGAAAACCAAGAATCTGATTAGCCCCAAATGTTCTTGTAATATACTTGGTATTGTTCTTGGTTCATTTATTTTGTGTGGAGTTTCAGTCAAATTATACCCACCAAAAAGGAGGTATAAAAATTGTGAACATCACAAAGATTTGCTCTACAGTCAATGTCAAAAATTATAGGAAAGAAATACAAAGCAGCACTCAAACTAACCTACACTGACCACGATTCTGCCTCAAATGCCCATGACGGCATCGTCACTTTTGGCAGTGTTCTAGCACATTGTTCTATTTCATCAGTTGCATTGCCTTATACAGACATATCCAGAAAATTTTAAGGAGGTTTGAATGTGAATTGAGAACAAAGTACTTGTGGAAACACTTGAATGCTGTTTTATAGAAACGTGTGTGATAAGAGTACTACAGCCTGTCCCATTCATATTCTCCTACAAGAGCTGATGTTTATGAAGTGTCAGTGGCTTAATACAAAGACAGTTAAGCATGTCTAGCAATTATCAAAAGAAGAACCAAAGGTGTAAATATAAATATTATTGTTTGAAGCCTACTGAAGAAGAAAAATTACATTCTATGGTGTATAGTTTCCTGTATCCTGCCACAGAAACTGGAAGAATTACATGTTATCACTAAATCATAGTTTAAAATACTGAGAGTTGTGCACTTTTGTTTGCTAGTCTTTTGTTTTCTAGTTAAGCTAGCCGAGGTATTGTTACGATGAACTAAGTTCCGTGTGGTACTTTGTTAGTGTATTACCCAGAGATCATATTAAAGAAAAACAGTCTCTTTCCTTCCTCATATTAGTCACTGTGGCAGCAATGCTGAAAAAAACCAAAGGCCTTAGAAAGGCAGCAGAAGACTATCTCAAAGAATCAGAGCATTAAGGCAGTCACTACAACTAGTTCAATAAGTAGACTAACTGTTGTAATGTTTTCAGATACAATAATGCAATTTACTGAACTTGCCCATCTTTTTCATGTGAGAAAACAGTTCCTTTCCAACCCCAAACTTGCCTCTGATATCACAACGCCATGGTGGAAACCCAGCTTCCAGCTACAGTCAGCCTGAGTCTTTGATTATGAATTCTTCTTTATGAAATACGAACTTTCTCTGGTGTCAAATTGATTTAAGAGTGATACTTTTGTATCCTTCTGGTTTCTAGTGCAGCTACCTGGGGAACTAATTTGAGAAAGAAATGGAACAGTTTAATTTTGTATGAGAACGCTTTCAATCTGTAGATTATGTAACTTGCTCTAAATTTGCTAATGTTTAAATGACCTTAAGCAAATTAATTTTAGAGTTAATACATGCAAACTTTCATCAGGTAAGATGAAGAGTGTTATACAAGACCAGCTTTTCAGTCTCCCAGCTTCACTAATGCCACTCATTTTCCTCATCCTGCTCAGAGTTTTTGATGTCTCATACTAGGGAAATCATTAAATCAACAAGAATGTGGAAAAAGACTTTTTCCAAGTCTATACCTGGGAGAATCCAGAATCATGCTTTGACACTTGTAGGTTTTGATTGGTTGGTTTTTACTAATTTCCTTATGTAAATGCTTAATCAGGTTTTAATCTGATAAACTATTAGATGTAGAATTATCCTATTGTGGACATTTAAATTATACAGTTGCAGGCATTGAACAAACACCATTTATTTTTACTAGGTTTAATTTGTTTTCTTTCATCTGGATCAAACATTTCTTGTTTTACGTGAATGCTTACCAGTAGCTGTTTTGAGTGCCTCTGTCAACATCCCCTCTCTTTAAGCTCTTTTCAGCGAAATAGTAGCGTGTCTTTTATTTTTATCCCATATTTTTTAACTCTCTTCGATCTTATTAAATCCTGTGGAACAGAGTATAATGACCAGATGATTCAGTGGTTCCCATCTGTACAGGAAAAGCTCTGGTAGCATCAGTGAGGATTTTTATCTAAAATCCTCTCATCTGGGCAAGATTATTGTGCAGTCTATCTGGGAGATTTTATGAAATCATAATTCTTTCAAGTTCAGAGGAACAAAAATCCCACATATTCAAGAGGGAAAAATTTCAACCATTCTGAGGCTTGCCTTGCCCTTCTTGTGAAATAAGGGCATTCTAATTCAAAAGATATAATTTGGAGGGGGGGGTTAAATGGAAAATTCTCTTATTTCATTTTCTAATTCTGCATCTGTAAAGAAGTAGGGTAAATTGAGATTCTATGTATTTGTACAAAAAAGAGCTTATTCTGACAGTTTTCTGTCTATCTTTTCTTTCTGATATTCTTCTGAAACATGCACTTGATGTACTTTGAATGCTGTATATGCTGAGTGAGATTTCTCCTTCATTTCCCTTTATTTTGTTGAGGACTGTTGACCACAGAACGCCACAGCTGTTACAGAATGCTCAGACTTTTCAACACTTTGCTATTCATCAGATTAAAATTTACCACTTCAGAGCATCATGTTTTCTCTCTCCATCATGACTTTTAGATCTCTGAGGACCTATCTTTCTTCTTCTTTTATTTGTTTTCTGTGGTATTATTTGTGCTCACAAATGATCTCTACTGTAAGAACTATAATTAGGCTAGTGTTTTTCAGCCTTCAGGCAGTTTTGAATAAATATGAGAACTGTGCTATTTGGGTACCTGAAATTGAATACTGCTTCTTTTATTTGGTCTTATACATTACCTAGGGTCTGGAAAAGGAAAAAGTAAACGTTGGTTTACTGCTATCAGTCCCCTGCCCCTGCAACACAATAAAAACTTAGACATTGTAAACTTGAAATACAGCACAGGTTAACTAAGGTTTTAACTTGATGACACCCACATGATCCACAATATTCTCTATGGGATTGGAGGGTGCAGCTTTGGGACATGAGGCCCAGCAGAAGAGCCCCCATCACCAGGCTGTGCTTTCCCCTGCTTGCCCCCAACCGCTCACAGGCTGTAGCCTTCTCCCACAATCTCCTCCCCTCAAAACAACAGCAGTCAATTATACAGAGGTAGAGAGATACTAGTTTCAAATTTTTCACCATTTAAGATTTCATTTCTCGTTTAACTCTTTCTGAGCTGTGGATTGTTCTTGAAGTAGGGACACTTAAAAAAAAAAGTTATGATATTAAAAAAAAAAAAAGAAACAAAATCTTACTGAAAGTTAGAAAACAGAAAGCCACATTTAAACTGGGGAGATAAAATAATAAATTGAGGTCCTACCTAAAGAGAAAGATGAATTCGTAGGTGATTACATGTCACAAAGAGAGAAAATATCAATATAGCTTCTACAACGTAAAAGGACACAAAAAGAAAGTTAATAGAAGAGTATAGTTTCAGTAGTAAATACTTATAAATGTTTATTAAAAATAAGAATTAGCTGAGTTTATTCAACAAGCAAAACAGCTAAAGGAGCACAGTTGTACACAGTAGCTACTTATTTAAGTGACACATTTAAACTGATGGAGGATTAAAATGCAACAGATTTAAACTGGGGTGGGGGGAATAAAAAAGAAAAAAAAAAAAAGAAAAATGTTGTCTACAAATGTGTTGTCCAAGTCTATGCCTATGTTCATCAGCCACACTCATATGTTCTGACTAGTCTTTAAAGTTGGGCTATAAACACTTTGCTTCTAAATTTTTTTCCCCAAATTAGGACCTACTACACTAATCTCTTAAAATATCAAACTGTAAAAATAATGTTTATTTAGTGTCATAACCTCTGCTTCTGTCTCCTTGATTGATAGTGAATGCTTAAGATATTTTTTGTACCAACAAGTCACTGATTAAATTGAGTCAAATCTAGTTGAATGAGTTAGCTCATTTTACAGATGCATACCTAGATCATCAATGTCTATACCAATGTTACTTTCACATCCAAAACTGCAGTGTAAATGTGATGAGTGCATCTAATTACTAGTAATACCAGCTTTAATAGCACTCTTGGCATTGCAGCTGAAAGTCTTCTTTGTGACAGAGAAACATCCGCACCCCTTGGTTTGCCATCTCACATACACACAAACACATCCACAACACAGTGACAAAGGGCTCATTTTCACACAGCTGTTCTTGTATGTTTAGTATTGTTTTACACAAGCGCAAGAGAGTACTATATTCCACTGAATATAGAGTATCACAAAATAACACAGAAAGAAAAGGCCTGTTGGGTAGCATAGCCAACCACATCTGTTGGTTTTATAATAGATTTTACAACACTTAAAACTTTTTATTGATACTTGAGCTTTGGAGTCCTGCAAGAATCTCATTATTCAATTAAGACAGACAAACAAACCCAAAATAAAAACATGGGTTGCCATGGTTCACAGTGGTTCTCATTTTGAAGTTTTTGCAGGCAATAAAGATTATGCATTTACATGGTGCAAATAATAACGACTAGTTTGTTTCACATTTGAAAAAAAAATCATTACTAAGCCAATTCAAAGCATTTTTAGGGTCCTCAAAAGCTGCTGTTAAAGGTTCCTGAGCATACTCTTGATTCATTACTGTTTCAGTTTTAAAGACAACTGCCAAAAACATGGCTGGGAATGATTAAGAAAAGACATAAGATTCTAGAATAACAAACACCTACATAAAAGCAGCGTGAAGCTCAAAAAGCTTTCTTGCATAAATACTGGCCTTTACTGTATTTTTTTGTGTATATACATATAGTACATATATAGCTTATATGTATAGTACATATACAGTATATATGTATAGTACATATACACACACACACTGCATACATGTATCTTCATACACAAGTCTGTATCCACTTTAATACAAGGTACAAACTATAAAAGTGAAACCCCAGTTGGATGTGAGATTTTTCATGTCAGAATGTTCTAATATTAATTTGTTATTTTTATTTCTTTCTTGATGACAAATTTATTTTTGATTTTCAGATCATAACAATCACCCATTAAAAAAATAAGATAACTTTACCTTTGTATCTGGTGAAAAATATTAGGATATATTCTGTGCTTGATTCTAATTTCTACATTTGTGGAAGTTAAAGTTTGTTGACAGTTCTAGAAATACGAGTCAAATTAAATCTTCTTTTGACTCTTTTTAAATTCCCAAGAGTAGAGATCACACTAGAATGTGACCTTACTTAAAATGATGGTGTTTAACTTGGGACTACATCAGAAATACAAATATTTTCCTAAAATTAAATAGCTATGTGATACACACTATAATTATGAAAACCATCCCACAGAAGTACTTGTACGCTTTTTAATCTGGCTACTGTGACCATGTTGTGCAAGAAGACTTGGCAAACTCCTTACTTCTCTTAGCTACCAGCATGGTTGCTGGGAGGCAGTGGGGTGCCAGTGGGGCTGTCCTGCTTTGAGATTACACAAGCAAAATGGACTAACCTAGAAGCTGCTTCTGCACCAGTTCTGTGCCACCAGACGATTTCTCAGGCGTTGGCTGATTCTCCCTCAGCTATGTACAGAAGCTTTAGCTATGACGCACATAAATATCCATAACTCATTCTGCCATTCCATTACCACGCAACCACCTTTAATAAATCCCTGAGCACTTCACTTGACCTTCTGCACTTCTTATTCCTTGTTGTCATATTTTTCTTCATAACTCCATGCATAATAATGGCTTGAT
Organism: Haliaeetus albicilla; assembly: GCF_947461875.1. Classification (NCBI taxonomy): domain Eukaryota; kingdom Metazoa; phylum Chordata; class Aves; order Accipitriformes; family Accipitridae; genus Haliaeetus; species Haliaeetus albicilla. Next base: position 39,936,270 of record NC_091483.1, read on the forward strand.
AGGAGAGTTGGCTATCACAGCAAGTACACATTGACTTAACAAAAAAGACAAGACTCAAGCATCTCAGAGCCCTTGAACTTGGTATAATCTCCTTTGTCACTAGTGCATTTCAGTTTGGGGGTTTTAATGTTTTTTTTTAACAAGGTGATATTTTATACTTTTCCGTGCTCATCACATTTTTTGTCAAGAGACTAAAGTTAATTTGAATCAATGCCCAAAACCTTAGTCTTAGTCCTATTAAAATTACCCAGTGTTTTTCCTTTGGCTTGAACAACAACATTTGACTAACCAATGTGTAAATAATGATATACAAGCCAACTGAGGGTAAAGTCTGTTTATTTATTCTATTGGTAATGAAAAAGAAATACAAACCAAAAAGTTATGCGTGGTTTTCTTATTTGTAAGAAAAAAATCAAGCTTTTTGGCTCAGTGCTGTTCCTCATTTGTATATTACTATCTTTTTAGCATATGGGCGAGAGGGTCAGAGCAGTTGAGCGTGAAGAGGAAGCACAAGAACAGAAGGGAGATGAAGAAAATGGAAACTAGAAGAGGTGCTAGTGTTTCTTGTTTCACACCAGCTCCCTTATCACTTGGTTGTCCAACCCAATATGTGCTTTTGTGATATAATGTTTTTGTACTTGTTTTCATAATGTATTTCTCAATTGAACAAACTAGTTTCTTCCGAGGAGAAGCCTGACACAATTGATTAGGCAGTTTATTCAGGCCAATATCTACTTAGATTGCTATCATCCAGGATAGCTCTCCAGTTTCATCTCAGCATCATTTCTTCTTTTAACAACTTCACATACTTATGCCATCCTGTACCCTAAGAACATATAAAAAGTGAAAAAAAACCCAAAATAATCCCACTTTTAGTGAAAGGACTGAAGACATTTTAAAATGACAACCCCCTCCCGTTAAATGACAAACCACAAAAAAACAAGAATGTCATGAGTCAATACTGCACTGATTAACTCAATTATAGTCCTTCACTTGACTTTATCTGAAGAGTTTTCCACTTTCATCTGAGTCATTACAACAAAAGGAAGCTGATCCTTACGAACTTAAATCACTCTACCTTATAATGAGAAATAAAAGTAATTCACCCATAGGTTTACATATATAAAAAGGTGATAATGGAAAGTGCATCCTTTGCTATAGATACTTTCATTTGCATTATCTACTTCCATACACAGATGCCCAGATTTGTGTGTGTATATATATACATACATGCATATGTATGTACATGTGTATGTATCTTACTCCCCAGAGTGGTAAATGTGTGTTTTATTCTCCACTATAAGTATGAAGGTTAACCATTGCAAAGATGTGTGCCATAACCTTTTAGTTGAAATATTTCACGCTGTGTCTTTCATAAAGAAACAAACACTTGTATTTTAAAAGTAAAAGAAAAAAAAAAGCTCAAGAAAAAGACAGAAAATTACCTCAGAAAAATAATCAATATTAGTTATTCATAGTAAAACCATTTTAAAAAAATAAAATTAATATAAGACTAGTATAGAAAACATCATTTGAAATGTTATTGTTTTTTAATATGACCTCAGAGGCATTTCTGTTGCAGGGTAATTTATTTCAAAATATATTGTACTAATTTTCACTTGGTAAATCTGTTATTCCTTAGCTCACTGCCTACTCATTTGTGCACATGCCCAATGGTTTCTAATCAAATATAGCAAACCACATCAGTTTTGTTTTGCTTTCAAAAGTGACGGATGACTTAGCTCTGTTTAGAGAATGTGGAGATCTACAAGTTTTCCTTGCAAGAAACTTAGATGCAAGGCCGTGTTACCTTTATTTTTCATTTAATATATAACCCCTAGGCAGTGATAAATTTCCTGTCTTTTCATTCTCATACGTATTTGATTGCTCAGCAAGCTTAAAGTTCTCAGTTTCCAACTTTGGATCTCTTAACCTTCCTTTACTATCACTTGAAAATTCAACACCTACCCTATGCTTTTTTTACTACATGGACAAGATTCATATTTTATATAAAATCATAGTTACTATAAGTAAAGGAGGACTTTAGTAAAACCAGATTGTGAAATACAGGACTGGAAGTAAAATACAAAAAAAAGGTCATCACCAGCAAATGAAATATTTATCTTGTTTAAGAGAAAAATAGCTGTGCAAAAAATGAATGTTTCTTGTTCCTTTCAATTGATCAAATACATACTTACAAAATATTTTAAAGTATCATATTCGTCTAATCAGTCAAGCCATACTATTTTTTCCTCAAAGGTGTTTAATGAGCATTACAATATTAATATTCGAGCCAATTGAAACTGATATTGGAAACAAAGTTTCATGAAGTAACATATTTAATATCTTGTTAAAAAATCTGTGTCACACCCAATCTTCATTCTTCATCTGTTTGTAGCATTGTAATCAAAAATAAACCCCAAACATTGTCTTCCAAAACTAGACATATAAAAATAGGCTTCCCTATAATTTACAACTCTGCCTAAATCATAGATATTCTTTGATTAGAGTTAAATGGAATTTACATGTGTTGCAAATAATTGTTAGAATTTGCCTTTACCTTTTCCTTGGCAGTCAAAACTTTGTTTTGAGTTATTTGAATATCTATTTTGGCAAAACCTTAAGCACTCTGAATAGAAACAACCCTACACCCACCATGTTTATTTGGTGTTGCGCTTAGACATATCACTGTTCTATGACTGTCAAATTGTGTTTGAGTTAACTTCCTTTAAAGAGTTTTAAAGCACGGGTTTAGTGCCTGTTTTTATGTTTCTTCTCACTACATTTGTTGTGTTAGTTTGAATGCCTTTGTTTGGGGAACACTGACCATCCTAATGGAAATCTCTAGGGAAGACTGCCTCTCCCATGGGGAGCAAGAGAAAGACCGAGGTGGGATTAGCAGGAGCAGCAGCAGGAGGAGCAGCAAGGACCTGGGAATCTGAAGCTTATGCAGAGTCCAAGAAATAGTTGAAAGGATTGGACTGATAGACAGCCCTCCTCCAGGACAGAAAGAGCACAGTCCTACAGACCAAACTATGCAGACCAGACTGAAAGTTAGAAAGCCACGGAGCTAACTGAAACCAAGCCAGGAAGTGAGGAGCTGTTCATTAGGAAGGGGTCAACAAGGCTTCTTTAGGCCTATTCTTCTCTTACCAAATCACATCAATTTTAATGTAAAAAAATTTGAAATTGTCTATTTTATAAATAAAGCCAGTCATTTGAATTTAGCCTCCTTTTTGAGAAGCTCAGAATCAGGAAGAAGGACCGCAGAGCTTTGCTCTAATGCTTTGGCTGTCTCAGGGCCAGCTTAAAGAGCAATATTAATAGAAGATTAAAAGCAAGTAGGTAAAGAAATGGTTTGGTGTTAAATAAAAAACTGCAGGCAACAACTTTTGTAGGACATTTTCTAGGAAGAAGTGAGAGGAATTTGGGGAGTTATGTATATGGAAAATAAATGTAAATATATAGGCAAGATGGACAAAGGCCTGAAGAAAGCATCCCCACATGATATTCTCGTACCAAAAGCTCCTGGAAGAAAGAGGGAAACCACAGCTCCTGTGTGGAAATAAGTTTAGTTCTACACACAAAACCCCAGGCACACACAGACTCACATGAAGACTGCATAATCACTTGTTTTCCAGGAAGATGAATTCAGACTACAACTGAAGCAAATAAATGAATCTTAGGCTAGGGAATAGATGGGCTACAGGGTTAAAGGAGAGGATCTTGGCTTGTTTACTTTTTCCAAAAACCAGACAAACAGGGAAAATAACTCATGTTTATAGAAAAGCCTTATGTGAAAAACAAAGCAAACAAAAATCTCTCCCCATGTAAAAGGAAAGATAATATTGGCGTAAACAAAAAAAGTATACCCTTGGTTATAAATTCAGGCCAAAGAAAACCTCAACCCATCAATCCCAGGAGCAACACTGAAGGTGTATTTAGGCTGAGAAGGCCTCCCAACCCCACTAGCTTTAAAATGTTCTTTGGTCACCCTATGAAAGGAATAATTAAGTGTCTTTCACTGTCTATGAAGGAATTAGCTTCTTTTATTCCAACGTTCCTGTTTCCTATTGTTCTGTGCTAGTTTTTAGGTCAATTCAATAAAACCAAATAAGATTCACTTTTAAGAACCTTGTAACATTTCTTTGAAAATAATTAAATATGTTTAATACCACTTTTGTTTCATGGGATGAAAACCTTAAATTAATAAACATTTCAGCTTTAGAGATGCGTGCTGAAAAACACTGGTATAAGAAGCGTCATATCATACTATACAGGAGGGAGAAAGTCCCATATTTTAGGCCACAGGACAAAGAGAAATTCTGCAATGCTGAACTACATTCTATAACCAACTTAGCTATTTTTTTCCTCTTCTTTGTTTTTACTTCATCTGTTTCCGCCATTGAAAAGCAGCATCAGAACAGTAACATTTAATAAGCAGATGGACTGGATTCAGCAGGTCGTCATTCTCTGTCAACAGGAACAGGTGGGGAATTACTCTGCACTGCCATACCCTGTCAGACCTCTGCGAGGAGAGTCTGAGAGAGTTGGGTCTGAGATAGGATGTTCAGGGAACATCTAATTGCTGCCTCTACCTGCCTAACAGGGATCTAGAGAGAAGGCAGACCTGGTCTCTTCCAGAAGTGCCCAGTGAAAGGAGAGGCAACAAGCAGAAATTGCAGTAGGGGAACCTCCAACTACTGGCAAGAAAACATTCCTCACAGAGTTGTCAAACATTGGAATAGGTTGTCCAGAAAGTTTGGAAACTCCCATCTTTGGACACATCAAAACTTGGCTGGACAAGGGCCTCAGCAATGTGATCTAACTTTGGGCAGGAGGTTGAACAAGGTGACCTCCCAAGATCCCTTCATGATTCTAGAAATGATGCATATTTCTACAGCGCTTGCTTCAACTGGAGGAAATGGCTGCATGTCCTTATGGAAATTATAACATACATGCTTTAACCTTACACCTTTCTGATTCTATTTAAAGATCACATCAATAGCTTATTAATTAAGTGAAGAGTATTACTGAAAAAGAGTAAGACAATCTTATCCATAAACTCCAAACAAGTGGATAAACCAAAATAGGTCTGTGGGCTAATTTTACAGAGACTTAGAGATCCAAATGTGTTGCAGGTATAAAAACCAATATGCTGGATCTTCAGTGTACCGTTACCTCATCATACTAGAGTTTTTGAACAGCTACAGTTTTTGAACTGAAATGTTGCCAGTCAACTTTTTTGTTTTGCATTCATTAAAAAAAAAGAACAAGGAAACAAATATTGTTTAAAATTCATAAAGTATGCTGTAAATATTGAAAAATGTTATCAAGATACCTGCAGTTTGACACTACATGAGTCTATAGGTGAAAGTTATTTCCCCCAAACACTATCTCTTGCTGCTATGCATACTAACAGCAAAATGATGTGAAAGAATTTTTATTACAATAAACAGGACCTTCTTGACATGGTTGTCTGGAAGTCTAATAATTTATTCTGATTAGAAACGTGCATATTTCAGTTGCTGTAAATATTTGCATTGACTACGAATAATGTGTTCTTTCTTCATGCAATTAAAATGAGATGTAAATACCTAATCAAGATATACATTTGCCTAGTAGCAGCATTGTTCAGATTTGTCCCTTCAGAAGCAAATGAAGAACAAACTATATGTGTAGCCCTATCGTCTTATAAATACAGTATTGCCATCATTAGTAGTAGGTCGCAGGCTTCCTATTGAGTTTGCAAGGCCTCAGGACTAAGGCTTATCAGGTTTTCTTGCTTTGAGCTCATCTTGACTTGCCTTGAGCTTTCTTTTCACTTGGTTTAGCTAGCATTTAACAACCAGATAGGTATGCTTAACTTGGTTTACATGTACTTATCTTTGTATGGTAGACACATTGTTTTTATATATATGGTAGCAGCAAGTAGTTATTCTGTATAGAGGGGGGTATTTATGGCTGTAGCAGAACAGCATAGTGTAGAGGAATAGAGACCCGGCATGATTGCAGAGGCCTCTAGAAGTGGCAGCGCTGGCTGCAGCACAGAGGAGCACCTGGGATGTCAAGAGATGGGGCACAGGTTGACAATGGAAACCCCCTGGTTTGCAAACTACTCACTTATGATCAGTTGAAAAACAATAATCCAACTCTGGCCAAAACCGGTTTTGGGGGTAACAGAACAAAGAAACTGAGACAAGGGGAGTCAAAAGAATCTCAGTAGACATAATAAAGGGGGGTGAAAGATGATGTTTAGTGCTTACATTGTTGAAATTAGCTGAGGTAGAGACAGTCCTTGATAAGAAGAGCTGGTCCCAAGAACCAGCCAATGAGGTAAAGACAGTCCTTGATAAGAAGCAGGAGCAGGCCCTGAGAGCCAGCTAAGACTGGTCTTGCAGCTTGGGTGAATACCAAGAAATCACTGAGCCTGCGCAAGGAAAAAGGTTACTAGCGGTGACGAAGAGGAGTCATCTATCTTCATCTCTGCGACCACCAGACGACCACCATAAAGAGGCCCTGCACAGGCGCAGTTGGGAGGGGACTATGGAAATGACCTCTCGGAGCAAATTTCAATATGAAGCGGGGATAGGTCATGCATATGTATAGGCGTATTGTGAATATGTAATACCTGACTGTATAAACTTGAGGCGAACTGCCGAGTCGGGCGTGCACGACTTTGGTGGGACTACCCCCCGTACCGCCCAGTGCTGAATGAACATACCTACTTTACAATCTCACTGATTGTGGAGTCTGTTTTCCGCATGCCAAAACAAGTATTTAATGTATGTAAAATGCACCACGGAGCACATTTGCAGAACAGTGAAGAAACAACAAGGTGCAAAGGTGTCCTAGCAAACATATAAAAATGTCTCAAGTTGCATATGTTCTAGGGCAAGGAGGAAGAAAACATCATGATCAGACTTCTTCAGGCAAAAGGATGCTGATGGCTTGCCATATTTTCCTCCCTTCTTCCCCTCACTACTTCTTGCAGCAGTGAAAGATTAAGTACTACTAGGAACTGTGCATTTAACTGTTTTATTATTTATTGTGCTAACTGTATTATTTAACTTTTTTTTTGTACTAGTATTCTCTTTATTATTGTTTCTTTTTCTGTAATAAATAAATCTGAACTGCTAAAAATAGTTCTTAGATTAGTCTGTCAGGATTTCAATTAAGAAAAATAACAAATTCTGACTTACCTTAAAAAAAGGTGTGTTTCTGTTTTGCCTGTAATAAGATATTGAGCATAACATTTGCTTTAGTATTGTCAAGTATCATGACAATAACAAGATCATAGAGAACAGTTGGGTTATGCCTAGAACACTGTTTAATTACTATTTAAATATTAATATAGATATTCATCAAAATAATGGGAGTCAGTAAGTAGTGTTTCTATTCTATGTAAGGAAAAAAAAGCCCTGCATATTTTGATATATATATTTTAGCACATCAGTTCTGGGTGAACACTGCCACCTCCTACCCAGCTTTCATTGTTCTTCTTTTGTTTCACAATACTTTAACAGACAACTTTATGATAAGAAGATTAGCCTTTTTTTTTTTTTTTCCTTATTTCTTCTTTCATGCAAACTCATGAAAAAAATCCAAGATTATTACTTGTTCTGGAAATCAGACTTTTAAATTTGCAGCCATCCATACCTATAAAAATTGTCTGAAAACAGAAATACACTCTATGGCTAAACTGATCTTTGAATCAAAACCACTAAACACTTTTTTCCCCCTCAGAGAGTATTTGATGAGTACCTCATGGAATTGTTCACTAGGTATAAACAAAGAAAATAAACAGAACACCTAGATAGATGTTCTTTTTGTATAACACACTCAGAAGAAAAATAATTATTTTTTTTCTGATTGCCTTTGATTATTGTGTTCAATGACTGCATGTTTTAGTGATTCTACACATGACATTTTCATAAAGTAATCCACACAAAATAAAAGTCACAGTCAGTTGCCTGTCTCAAATACCTCAGCTCAACTCCTCTCACTCCAGCACGTTCCTTCTTAACTGAATTTGGCTATGCACTAATTAGCACAAGATGAAATATATATACATCCGATAGGGAGTACTACAGATCTTTTCTGTAAATTTTAACAGCACACCTTAAGCATACCCGGATTTTATTTTGTCTTCAATATGCAGAAACTTATGCTTTCTATCAAATAATTTGCAAAGAGCTATCACGCTACACATTTCTGAGGGACTCTTTACAGCATCTCCAGAGGCGATTGGATAAAGAGTATTTTAGTGTGCATTGGGTTTATTAAAGTATTTCTTCCCTAAAGTCCTGTTCTCAACCCTGTTTCTAGAACAGATGACTCTGGGCAGAGAGAAGACTTTTGCCCCCATATAGAACTTTTAGAAATGTCAGACGACTGCCAATTAATTCTTGAATGCTAATTGTGTAAACGTGTGATTCAGAACGAGACAGAGGGATTTGGGGAGATTCTGGTCACGGCAGGTACAGCATACAATTGCACCTCAGAGATCCTAAGATCAGAAAACTTGTGTTATTTTGATTAGATTAGATTTTTTTTGCTAAGCTGTAACTCGACATCTTGCAAATCCTTGCTCTAAAAATACTGTATTTGTGTCATTACTGTTTCTGTATGGAATATATGCAAATACTAAGAAACTAATACATATAAAGGATGCTTCTTATAATGTCAAATCAAGAAGGTAAGTGACTTTCATGCTCTTAGTCACAAACTTCTGAAGTTCAGTGACTGCTTGAGCGGCATTTGCCAAAGTTTGCACTATGCGTATAGAGAGTGGCACCTATGTATTTAATGTCACATACAGAACCATGAGCCTAGTCCTATAAAATGTGTGGTGTGTTAAGGCTCAACTACAGCAAAGCACTTGGTGCACTCTTCGGCATAAAACAACACTTCAATCCCACAGGGTTCAAAAAGGCTCAAGTACATGCTTTCATGTATCTAAACTGACAGGCGCAAAGCTCCTAGCTACAAGCATTTAATGAAGACACTAGCATAAGCTCAGACAGCACAGAAATGGTTTCAGACAGTAGTAATTTCAGATATATAACCCAGACATGTTCAACTGGCCTAGTCAGTAGGTTTGATTTTACAGGTACGCTGGAAGCTGCTAATACCTGGGATGAGTCTACACTAGGATGCTGTCTGAGATAGCAGATAAATCAGGCAGCAGGAAGAGTCTAGCTGCAGCTCTGTGCAGACTACTTCTGAGATGATAAATACTTCTGTACAGAATAATTCTTTATGAAGCTGATACACAGAGGGGACCCAAGAGGCTTCGCCACACAGAATTGCATACAGTCAAATCAAATAGCTGCAAACCAAATTTTACCCTATGTATAATAACAATAATAATAAAAAAAATAATAGTAAACTTCTATTAGCCCTAATATGCTTTGAATGAGATCACATTAACTATAACGGTGACTGGAAATGGACAAGAAAACTTTAGTGTTAAAAACAAGGTATCTACCGGTAAAATACAGTGAGCATTGTTTATTGTATGGTTTAACTTGCATTTGGATGCTTGATGACTCTTTTATACCATAATGTAAATAACAATAATTTGGCCTGGCACTGGCAGGTAGCACTGTTGACATTTTCTTTAGGGAAAAAACAAAACCAAACACACACACCCCCCAACTCCCCAAACAAAACAACCAGCGTTCAGTGAATTACAGTATATATTTAGTTTGTATTTAGAATTATTTTGTGCAAAAATCAGGAATTTAAATAAAGCTTCCTTAATTGCTTATGAATCACTGTTCTACACAACCTAATCAGATTCCTTCTGCTGCATTCACTGAAAACAATATTAAGCTGAAATATATATTGAAGTTTATCTAAAACTACACCATGAAAATAATTTATGAAATATTAACAGACAGTTTTGCATATCACTCAAAGATCAGTGCAAACTCCCACACCTTTGTAACTGCATACCTACGGCATTTGGCTTTATTTATTGGCTCTTTCACCTTCATAATATTAAAGGTGACACATTTGCCCCACTAAGCAAGACACAAACACATTCAAATGCTTGATCTAAGGAGATGACTGGGCTCAGTTGAAATACGGCAATAAATAAGACACATGTATTCCTGCATAGCCGAAGAACATTTTTGTCTTAGTTTTGCTTTCTCTCTGTCCAAAGAAAGCGTCTCAACTACGGGCTAAGGGGTTTTACTATTCAAGAAGAGCAATAGAAATGTCTTAGAAAAAAATAATGAAAAACAAGTTGTATAACACTGATAATTTTAGGGTATTATAGTTAATGGAAATGAAGGAGCACAGTAAAATCTGCTTTACGCAACTGAGGCTTACTGGAGAAAATGCCAGACATGCTCATACCTCCTACATTTCCCCTGAATGGATGGACTACTCTAGTATTAACAGCCAAAGATTTTGAGACCTCTGTATTTTTTAAACAGAAAATCTGAAGGCTACAGCTCTGAAATACTGAGGAAAATTATAGCTCCCCTCTCTTTTCCCCAACTGCTCTCAAGGTGCTAGATAAGGACAAGATCCCTACTCCTGAAGATGGCGAGCACCACAGGGGGTGGCCCAGGGACCCCCTGGAAAGAGGTCAAAGACCTGGCAGACCCCAGTGAGCTAAGCAGTGTCCAAGACGAGGGGGTAGATGCAACAACATGACAGAGACAAGTCAGAATTTGCAACCAACAACCCATAGCATCTAATAATAACCTATAACATCAATCTCATAAACCACGTAAACCACTATCATCTCAGATGCAGAGCCATTTCTTGTTAGAGATCTTCGTTTCCCACACCAACCTCTGCCAGGTAGATCCTATCTTGTACACTGATGTACCTTCTGTTTTTTTTTTTCCTCCCCCACACCCCCCCCAAATATCTCCAGGAGTTGAGATTCCACAGCCTCTCTTAATGATGTAACCAATTGTCATGTTTTAACCCCAGCCAGCAACTAAGCACCATGCAGCCGCTCACTCACCAGCAAAAACCAGCATACCAATATAATTCTGCTTTAGACCAGAGAGTAACTAAAAGTTAAGCATCAGTCCAACTATGTAAAAAGATATCTACATTAGCCCATAATTTACAGGGTGTTTAAATTAGACCGTGATAAGAAATAGCTACTCAGTCAAAATCTTTATTCTACTACTACTTATAATACTTCAAGGAAGCAGAGTTTTTACACAAGTTCCATGAAATGGTAGTTCAAGAAAATCCTTCTCAAGGGAAGCTTTCTGTAATGAAACCTCAAACTAGGTTTGAGAGAGGCAAGAAGGCTATTTTTTTGTTATTGCTGAGATTATAACTAAATGTTTTATGTCAAATATCAGGTTCCATGAAATACTTCTTAAAGTCAGCAGTATTTTAATTTCTCAAATTGGCATTACTTCCATCTTGGATATCTCTTCTTTCTTAGCTGCCTAGATTATAATTTTAGGTTTATGGAAAGATTAGACAGTGACAGCATCCCCTCCCTTTCCTCCATACTCCAATCACTCCTCCTCCTCCAGTGTTAGTTGCTCAGTACTTCTTTTTTGGGTACGATAATTAATTATATTGAAAATTGCCCAGTCATTGCCTGGTCACTACAAGTGAATTTTGCAGAATGTCAGCACCATCACATTCCCTCAGAAGTCATGGGAAAAAAAATTATGTCAAAGGAAGAAGGATAATTTCCTGTTATTTTTGTACTATATTGTTAATTCTGTCATTGTCTTAATATATGTTAAAGTACCAAAAGATATCAGAGTCTTTATGATATTTTCTTATATAGGAGGAATTATTTTACCTTAGGCAGAGAAGCATGACTCGCAAAAAAACCAAAACATCCCTAAAATAAAAAGGAAAAAGGAATGCTATTCAAAATGCTCAAGTATCTTTTGAATTACCCTTGAGAACAATTTACATTTCAGTCACAGCATTCTCCTTGTAAATTAGAAGCAAATTCTGTAATCTTTCAGTAAATAAAACTGAATGTTTTTCAGCAAAACCACATCTTCATTTTTTTTGTATGAAAGGAAGACCTTTTACCCTTAAATTGCTGTTGAAATTGCAATCTCCTGTGTATCATTCAGCCATCTTCTTGTCACAAGCATCCAAATAAGGTGTCTATTTGTAATGATTGTGTCCCGTGTCTCAATTTACCGATTGTCTGATTATTCTGTCTAGAAACATAAATAATTTTCATATTCTTTAAATATCCAGTCTGTACCAACATTTTAAAACCCCATGCCTAATAATAATTACACATACCAGTATAAATTATTAAATTTTATTGACCTCTTTTGAAAGCTGCTTTGTGTACTCCTTAATCCATTAGTTAATTTTCCTCTATTTGCTGAAATGCAATGTTAACAACCTAGCACCAGAGAACATACCAATCAGTTATATTTTTTTCATCATTCATTTTCCCTGTATCTGGTCAAAGTTATAAATATACTTTATTAAAAAACTGAAAAGTGAAAAATAAACTGACACGTGACCAGAAACACAGGTCAATAACCTTTGATCACCTAGTTTTGCCAAACTGATATAATTCCATTGAAAGTGGTGAAATTATTAAGATATCCATTGCCATAGGAAAGCTCATTCAATATCACAAAATTCACCCAACTGCACTCTCCAAAGCTTGGAGTGGAATTCAGAACTCTTTCTGACTGTAAATCTTGAGCAGCTCCCATCAAAGCCAAAAAAGCTGGGGGGATATACAGCACATTTAAGATTGAAATTAGAGCCAGGTATTAGTCACAGGCCTCTCAAAACCAGTGTCAGATGTGAATGTCAAATAGCCATGTATTCTTTCGAAATATCAAAGAGCAATGTGCAAATGTATATACTTCAATGTCTTCATGTCAGTATTTAATGCTTCCAGTAATATTTAATTTATAATCAGGACTGCAAAATTAATCTCAGATTTTTCTGCATTTTAAGTTCAGAAATTAAGCAAAGGCCTTATACAAAATAATGAAAAATTTTATCTTAGCCCTTCCAAGATAATTAAAAAGCCAACAAGTTTATAACTGTACTAAAAAATACAGCTCAATCTTTTCAAACTTACCAAGCAACAGAAATCAATGTTCGTTCCCACTGTCTGCCAAATCACGTTATTTGTTTGGGTTCCACATATATATGGATTTGAAAATCCACCACTAAATATGAAAACTAAAGGACTGACTCAATTTCTGCTAGAAACAGACAAACAAAAAGAAAGCCTTTTATCTATTTAGCCTAGTATGTCCTTAGCAAAATTTCAAAGACTTAAAAAATAGGAACACTATATACATATATTTTCAGTAGCCATTACTAATTATCAACACAAACCAGACTGCTAACTCATGGTACTCAGGAAACAAATACACATGATTGTAGCTGGTGACTGCATCCAAAATCCCCTTTCACTCCTTTGCTCTTGGGGCTGCCATTACTCCCAGAAATGAAGTTTGCCCAGTATTGCCTTGAAAAGGGTGCTGTTCCCCCAGATGAACCGTACACACGTACAAGTGTGCTCAATGCTCTACCCTGATGTAGCGGTCCCACAACCTGCTCCTCTACCTGCCTCCCCATCAGCTTCCCCCTCCCTGCTCAGGAACACGCTGAATAAGGCACCCGGACTTCCAGTGGAGACATGCCAGCTCTTTAACACAAAATGGTGCCTGTGCATTGACTTGCATAACTTCCAAATAACTCAGAGATGAATGTGGAATATATAAAAAAAAGAGCTAATGTATAGCAATTTTGCAATTACAGCTTTACAGCTTCTTACATATGAGCTGCTTATCCCAGTAATATTTACAATATACACTCAGACCTTCAAACACAATCAACAGTTCCTTTACCATGTAGGTTTAACAATATACTGTGAATGTCCTGGCAGGCACAATATGTTATCAATTAAATAGAAAAATGTATCATGCTAGAGCTGTTTTTTCATTAGCAAGAGATATGCACCTGGTAAGCAGATTAACTTTTTTTTCATTATTATTGTGCCAGCCTGTGGTTAAGATATTGTTGCTGAACAGAGCATCTCCATTGATATCCATCTCTTTGTAATGTCGATTTGTTCAAAAGAGGAGGAGGAAGAGGAGTGGAAAGGGCACCAACGGAACATGTACACTGAAAGGAATGCAGAAACCTGATCAGTCCTCTACACTTCTGACAATAAAGATCACAGTAATAGATATGAAGAACATTTAATAAATCCAAGTATGTGGTACAATGTGGCTATAAATAGTTAACATATAGCGCCTGCATTAGTCAAATACAGATTTTGGTAGAAGCAGAAGGGTTGATGGTCGTCCTCCCCCGCAACATTTTTATTTCAATTTCCATATCATTTGTTGTATTCAGTATTTGCTTTCCTTTCTCCTCTCCTGTTCCATGGGCTTGCCAGTACTACTTTAAAAATTTCAAATTAATTTTCATGCAGTTTTAACTAAAAACACATAGGTCTGAATTTACTTCTTCCAGACACTGTGGTGACCAAGCACATGTGGCTTTAAACGAAGATTTTATTGTCAAGGTATTAATTTCAATCCTTAGACTAAGGAAAATCTGGAATTTACATATCAATTTCTTTCTCATTGTTATTAAAAATTAGCATGTGAACACTGTTTTACATAGCAAGTGTATAAATATAATGCAACTATTTGCCAGATCTTTAGATTTTATTTCACTAACCATTTCAATGATTTAGTCAGACTACACGTGGTTACATCTTTCTGCAATTCTAGAATTTTCCAGAGCTCCAAAAGACCATGAAGTGACAGAGGAAAAAAAAAGAAAAGAAAAAAAAAAAAGGTATACTATTCAGGAAAAATGTAGCTAAAAAGAAGCATTAAAAATTAAATGTAAATCACTAACTGAAATTATAAAAGTACATATACAGCTAGTTCTCTGAACGTTGTATGTCAGCATATCTGCTGTGCTCAGATCAATGACTAAAATTTCATAGACTGTTAGGCTGACAGAGGTCAAGCAGACCTCAGTGTGTGAGGTGATTTCACAATTCTGGCTGCAACACATTATGGGAAAAATAAGGATATGACTGAAGAGTGATTTAATAACCTACTCAGCAAACCAGCCCATGACTCATACACTTGAAATAATGAGATGTGCACAGAAGCAAAAAAATTAAATGCAGATCCTTACTTTTCACTTCATTATTCCCCAGCCAAACTGCACTGACGATCTTCTTCGTAAGGCACAGGGTGCCAGTTTTTAGTGTTCCATTGAACATGCACAAACTTTTTTTGAGGGATAGAAGAAAAATAAGAAAGTATAAAGTAATAAAAGTGAAATACAAAAAACATGCAAGCATTTAAAAATGTTATTTTGTTTCTTTGGGTTTAGAACAAGAATTGTCATCTAGAATCCAATCTACAAGCTAAGATACCAAAACAAATATGTGTCATAACCCAGTAGCTAAGACCCCCTAAAATGGGACAGAGTGAAGTGGGCAACATTTTATTCTCAGTTCAGAAATTTATTCTCCTTATGAATCTGTTTTAAAGTTCTGGCACTGAGATTGTTCTCAGCCATTCACCTCAACAACACCGTTAGAAGTAAGAGGTGTAGAAATACACAGTTCAAGTCCTGTGACTTATATGCCCTTGCAAAAATTATAAATAATTAGGGCAGCTTGGCTAATGAAGAGCCTTGTGGAAGCAACACCAATCAAATCCTCCTTTAGAAAATTTAGTACACAGCTAGAAATATGACAGCTGCTTCTTCCGTTACTTAAATTGAGTTTCCAAAAATAATTACCTCTTAAAATGTTCATGTAATTAGAATATACAGGAATCAGCCAGTTTTAGTCTTCAAGATACAGATAGCTATTAGCTTGAGTTAGGTGTTAGCAGAGACAAGTATGGTGCCTTACATAAATAGAGAAAATACATACACCATTTGTGTAGCTCCTTACAAGAATGCTGTAAAAATAATATAGTACGACAGGAATCCTTCATTAGATTCAACTCTTTGCTAGAAAATGAAAAAGAAGGTGTTGATCACTCTAAAACAATAAGAAATAGTAATTTTGAGATATTTGCGAAAGATATTCACAATAAAGAATGAGAGGCTTTATTTAACAGATGGCACATAAGCTTGCCCTTGCTAGTCTTAAGAATCTATGATATTTTGACATTTCAACTGAGAATAGTCTGTATTTAAAAATTAGGCCTCTTTATTGCAATAAATCTTACAACATTTTGAGTTACATATTAGGGTTAAAACTAACCTGCTCATGAACAGTGCATGAAAGTTTAATTAAAAGACCACTAAATTATTCATATTTAATGAAACTGCCAGCAATTCGGCAGAAAAGTTCAACAACATTTATCATATTATTACACTAATGAACTTGTTCTTTCTAGTTAATGAATAAAAGTTCATAAGAATTCATAGAAATCTCTTAAAGGTTGATGTATCTTCAGATGTGTAAGAAAAAGCACACCTAAATATGTTCCCAGGTCTTAAAAAAATTCTGAACTTTAAAGAATATTGATGAAAGGAACATAATGAACAAGTTTCGCACTTTTTGATGGGAAACTGGTCAGATGTGTAACAATAATTAAGAGTATTTTCAGAAGAGGACATGGAAAAATACAATATGTACAAAGATACTAACAGCAGGAGATACAGATGAACTAGAAAGAACCATTAAAAAGGAGGGTAATTAATAATGGAAAAGTAAATTAACCCATAACTGATTAAAAAAGACACAAATATAGTTGTGAATAGAATAGGAAAGATACAAGCTCTTGGCCTTCATCGTTACAAATAAACTAAGCAAAGTGAAAGTAGTGAATATACTTAATCTTTCAAACAATTTCTATTGGACACAGTGACTGGCTTCCTAAAGGTGATCAAAGTAGTCGGAAAAACATAGTAGTAGTTCAAATAGGATTAGCATTTGTTTCTGTGATAGGCCTGTTACAGCACTAGCAGGATTTATCCCTTCTTTGTCTTAAATAAATCTAAACTCTGAGAAGATGAGAAATAGTTATGGAAAGAGTGTTACAGTGCTTCTGAGCCCCGCAGTAAGTTCTGTTAAGCCCTGCAGAAGTACAGTTCTCCCCTACTATGCTCCTGCACAAGTGGTCTTCCTTGAGCAGCTCTCTTCTATATGGCCAGAATTGCAGTTAAAACCAAAAAACCCTAAAAACCACACACACACACCCTCTCTCATTAGTGCAATGCAAGGCTTGACAGTTACTGGAAACAAGGAAATAAGGCACGGACAAAATCACGAGGAAAACTACTGGAGGAAGAGAGGACCTTGCTCATATTTTCCCCACACATAATTGTGTTATGACAACCTGTTGAGATGGCAGATGACGATACCTTCCTTTTTTTCTGCCTAAAGGTGAAGCCCAAATGTTTAAATGAACCAAAATACCCAAGTATCTTTGACACACAAACCAGAAAAAATTTCAGAAGTATTTTCATTTCCATAAAATGGAACTGCTATTTTACATCCCACTATTTACTGAAATACTTATCTTGTGCTGAGCCACGGTTAAACCGAAATCACCAATATTATTACATGGCTAGTCTCCAACTTACAGTGTTTCAAGAGGCCTACTTTGTCTTAGTGTGAAAGTTTACAAAGACCTTATCTTTTCCTTAAGCTTTCCATTGACCTCAAAGTGCTGGAGGGTAGAGAGCATTTTATTGAAGCACCACACCACATTCAGAACTTCCATGCTTTCCTAGGCAAAGGCTGCCTGCCACTGTCTAAGACAAGTGGAAGAATTTTGGTCAGACCCTGTATGGTCATTCTCATTTGAAAATACTCTTTGTTCCTCCTCAAACACAAAACATAAATGGGCATGGCAGAAACTTCATTTTATTTCCAATACAACCACTAGCCAGACATTGCTTTAGATAAAAGAAGCTGTTAATCAGCTGTATCCAGAAACAACCTCTTTATTAGAGGAATAGGGACAGATCTGGTAGACCAGCACAGGTCCGTGGCCCCAGGTCCAACCAGTAGCAAGACTAAGCACTTGTTCCCAGAAGGCAAACACACACAGAGCACATACATATGTGTATGCACAGTCTGCAACGCAGAATGCTAACACACCTTTGTACACGTGAAGCAGCATCTTAACAAGTCTTACAAACTGCCTTAGGTTTACACATCCAAGCCAATCCTTTTTGCCCACTGAGACAGGGGCAAGTAACCTTCATTCTTATTTTCAAGATCTCCATGCATTAAGATAACCAGTATAAATTTTATTTGCAAGAACAGGGAAATAAAATTAAGAATTTTTTTTCCCAACCTTTTTGACAGGGCAGATTAATATTTTATTTAACCTATCCACCTCCAGCCCTGAAAGTTCTCTTCCAACAAGTCAGTGGAAGCATAAGTTCCGAACCGAACATTTTATTCTAAAACATTGGTAAAATATGCCAGAGTATGCTGCGTTTTATCACCTCAGTTACAAATATGTATTATTCGTGTTCAAGTCCCTGCAAGCAGGGATGCTCAGCTCTGTTTCTGCAACTCTTGCCAAACTGTTTTATGGCTCAATACAAATAAATAAAAGCCACAGTTTTTACACAAGATATTTACCTGAATCGCTACAAAGTCTCATTTGATATTCCTTGTTTTGGAGGGAGTGGTAGGATGGCATAAGTGTGAGAGTCTCTTAAGCCTATCCCTTATTAACTATGTCAGTGGAGTTAAATCCTTTATTTTCTACTTTAGAAGCACCACAATTGATCATGTTTGCCCTTCCCATCACCACAGTTAATGGTTTCTGACTGCTTACTCTCACTATCACTGAAGATATGGAAAACAATTATAGTACATGATTGCATAGATCGTCTTTAAATGAAAATTTAATTCAAATAAAAATCACTAGTCATGATTTTCTCTAAATGCCAGTACTTCTGAATTTCTGTCACCACTTTTCCACAATCTGCTTTCTTTCAAAGCCAAAATAAGTGTCATTATAGTGAATGAGCTGTGCATAAATAAAATACTATTGCCAAGAATATGGGATTTTGAAAACACTCATCAAATGTGCGCTGTTTAAGACAGCTATTGTATGTGTCTTCCCAGGATGTTAGAGCAGCTTGATATCTGCGATCACCCAGTCTGATGTAAATATCTCTTAAACTAACATTTGTTTAAATGCTTTTTTAATCTTCAAGTTTAGCTAGGAGTAAATATATTTCTAAGAGAGTATGAAATAGGAGAAACTGAGAGGATAGATAAGCATGAGCTTTTAGGCAAGGAAGGACAGAAAGAAAATAATATTACCATTAGGCCACAACAAAACCTGCAGCCATGAGGAAGGGGAAAGAGCTCACTTCTGTCTGATTTGAGCATATATGCATTAAGTGTAGGCACAGTAACAGCTGAAAACCTTATCCTAAATTGTTTCCATTTCTTGCTGGCATCTGATAAGCATTTGGAATTTCAGAAACATAACAGAAAGAACAATATTCACATCTGAATAATTCCTCCAAATAATTTTAATAGGGTATAGGGTCAGCCATTCCCCCCACCCCCAGAACTGTAAATAGCAGAAACCTGGGAAATTAA
Organism: Haliaeetus albicilla; assembly: GCF_947461875.1. Taxonomy (NCBI): domain Eukaryota; kingdom Metazoa; phylum Chordata; class Aves; order Accipitriformes; family Accipitridae; genus Haliaeetus; species Haliaeetus albicilla. The sequence continues at coordinate 39,955,834 of NC_091483.1, forward strand.
AAAAAGTATTATTTTGTCTTAAGTCTTCTCAAGCAGTTTTTTCCCCTGAAGTTTGGTTTATAATTATTTTTTTCAAAAGTTATAACATTTTAATTGACAGATTATACTCTTTCCTTAGTGAAAATCTCTTAACAAAAAATACTAAACTAACAGTTACAGTTTATATGACAAAACCAGTCTATAAAGAAAGAGGCAGCTTGTTATCAAATAAGACACTACAAGAAGCAGGCAAAATTTTAAAACCTAGCATTTAAAAAACCATAAAATTTTAAAATTTTCATATTCATCTACAATTAATAGGAAGAGAAAGAACTTAGCTAGCAAATCTCAAAACAATCTTTAATGATTAGCAATGAAAATATAAAAAGCCAAAAGTATTTAATCACGAGTTATTCCAGAATTGTGAAAACTTCTTGCAACAGCAGCAATAACTTTGAAGTTTTGCTTTCCATTATTTTGAATGCTCAGATTATATAATTTAAATTTCCCTACACATCTCTCTTAGCAATAAAGCTTCAAGTCTTTACACTTTTTTGTCTAATTACAGAAAACAGAGAGCTATTTCAATGTTTATATTAGTTTCTTCAACTGTGTAGCTGAAACACTGGGAGGATTTTATTCATAAATAAATAAACAAAACCTCAGCACTTACAGATGCCTTTTAAAGTTGCAAGTCTGTGTATATTTACCAGTGCTCAACAAAACAGCAACATCACACTTTGTACTCACAAGTTGCACAGCTGTAAGAAACTTAAGAAAAAACACTTTTAACATCTTGTTGATTCTTTGGAAAGACATCAAGGGATGAAAAAAAGCGCATATTGTGCCCTGGGAGAAGAATCTTGCTTTCTTAATTGGGTGAAGGTGATGGGGAGGAGCAGCATCAGGTGCCTCTAACACTAATTAGCAGGTTTTGAGAGCATCAGGGACTATGCCAGCACCTGTGTTAACTCTCTGGCCACGGGAAGCCTGTGTAGCCACATCCACCCCCTCCAGAAGAGAGCTGGGTTCTTGTGCAGTCCTTTGACTGCTGCCGGAGGGTCTCCAGCCATCCTACCTATATATCCCATACACACAGGTCTCAGGTGCCAGCACACAGGGGCAGGCTGGCAGTACATGTAATTGGAAAGTGGCAGAGAAACTCGCAATGTTACTTATTTGCATTTCTCCCTGTGGACTACCAGAAAGAAGTACTTCAAACTACTTCATATATTTAAGTGCAGAAAGGAAAGCAGAAGCTCAAGGGCAGCTGAATTAAATTGCCATACATTGGTTTACTATGTATGATGCCTTTCCCAGACTTTTTAAGCGAATGAAACAACAAAAGCAATTCATTATTTGTGTTGCAAGCCAACTTTGATTAGGTACTAGTGTTGCTGCCATAAGTAACAGATGTGAGTAACAAGTAGTTCTGAAAGCATTATATATGTACGTATCTATCTGTATATCTCCTAATGGCATCTAGTTGTAGAGTCAACTGCTTCAGTGACTCTGGGACAGAATCATATGCGTGAACAGGTTGTGCTAGTAAAATGCTTGTTATATTATCAGGAAATTACAGCTTGACCACTGGAGAAAATAAGATGTGACCTGAACAGGGGACCCCAACAGTGCAAGCACGGATGACCACAGAGGCCCTGGGGATACAAACACAAACGTGTAAGGGTCAGTGGGCTGTTGCTGGAGGGATGCAACCTTGGTCACAGGGAAAAACTGACTTTCAGTGTAACAGAGAGAGAACAAAGAGCAGGTATCCACTGTAAATGAAACATCCCATAGACTGTAAGACTCAGACATGGCATAGAATTTGCAGACTAATGAAGAAAGAGCAAGTAAACAGACTGTGTTAGAAAATACATACATATAAAAACAGAGCTGCACCCAAGAGTGAGGAGAAAGAAGCCCTGCGCATCATACACCTCTGGTCAAGAACTCCCTGTAATCACCTTCTGTGTTAACTAATCAGCTAACAATCGATTTCTGGCCCTGTAGGTAAGTGCATTTCTTTAGCCCACATCAACTGCCTTTGATTTTTAGTTCCATCCCCTACTCTAGAGGTTGGTTGCAATATTTATCTGTCACACCATGTGGAACCATATCAAACTGGAAACCAGACAAGCCTAAATCTGTAAAGCTGCACTTCACCATCATTTTTCCAGTTTGACTTCTTTAAAACTCCAGCCCATTTTTAGGGATGTTGGGTTCAACTACTGCTAATCTGCAGAAAGATGCAGCTTCTTCCCTGTTCATGACAAGTAACACTTTTTACCATTATAAAATTATACATAAATAATTTTCATTCTCATAAAGTCACTTATTTTTTGCAAGAGACCTTACATTCTCCTCTCACTGCATATATAGCTTTTATTCTATTTTTACGTTATTAAGTTTAAATGCATTTTTCTCTTCACTGCTTTTGTTGCAGTAACTGATTTTTTCTTCTAACTCTGTTTAACTGTCTACCATAACATTTCTAATTCTATTTTAAGAGAATGCTGCATTCAGAATGGTTGCGTTTTCTTTGGTGTATGATTCTCCGATGGCATATCTCAGAAGCAAATGCTGAACAGCTGGAAACTACCTAATTAGAACAGAGAGGAAAAAAAGAAAAAGGATGTTTGAGATGAATAATAATCACATCCATCACACTTGTATTTTTTCTTATTTATGTAGCATACACCTGTGTCTCATTGGCAATGAAAATGGTTGTAGGATGAAACACTAAGCTGGCCTTACATCATATCTTTCCTTCTGTGAGCTTTAAATAGATTTTGTGTGTTCCTTTAATTATATAGGTAGATTTGTTTACTGAAGCATTCATGTTAAAACTCATTTCATGCAAAGGGGCAAATTACATTTTTAATTATGCTTCTTTGGGAGGACTACATAGTTAAGATGATTTGCTGTCTTCTATTTTCCACAGACCTTCTACAGATGATAATCATGGCAGCTCAATGCAAAACACCTTTAGTGGTATTAAGTTTTCATACAGTAAATATGTACACATTTTTAAAGGTATTAGGTTTTTCAAAAACGCCTGCATTAGTGGCTCATCTACATCTTTACGTAACAAAATGCTTTTATAAATAGGGCGCTCAGACCCTAAACCAAAGCACACTACTGAAAGACTGCAATTGAAAGATTCCTATTAACTTCAGAGAAATGAACTCAAGCAGAACTACTTACATGGATAATATTAAACAAATAAAGAAATAGAAATGCTACATCCCTTGGTGTCTTTCGTGTTTTTCTTAACATCTTAACAAATCCCCTCTTTTTTTTTTTATTTTAGTGTAAACTCTTCTCTCTCATGATTATAGAATAAACCTTCGAATTGTCTCTGAGCGCATCTTAATGGTTCACATCTAAACTGCAAGATCAAAAAATCCAGAATAGATGAAAACAAGTCTATTTTTTTGTTTTGAAAAACACTATAGGATTTTTAAGCAAATCTCATTGCATTCTTGCCATAGAAGACTTGTGATCAGATTTTCCAATTTTACAACTCCATTAAAAATGGCTGGGAGCAGTTATAATCTTGAAATTACCTAACTCAGTGTTCTATCATTTCAAATTCAGATAATAACTTTCCAGCTAAATCTGAGAAGAGATTATCTCAAAATTAAAATGTACTCATATACATTCATTGCTAATAACTGTTTCAAATAAACTACTTAGCTAGGAGCCACCTTTTCTCTTAATGGATCTAAAAGCATAAGCTACTTTGAAAGTAGCAAAACAAAGCAGGCAGTGCTCTGAAAACTGACCTGTAGTGAGTCCGGAGAGAAACAAGATATGAAGTAGAACAGAGGGCTCTCTTCCAGGCTTAGCTCCTAGTTTGAAGTATTGGGTTCATCAGCAGTTTTAAACCTCCACTTTGCTGCTGATATTATAATAATTTGGGGGCATGAACAGTGATGTTCACTTTGTTCACTAATGCACACTGCAATGTTGCATAAATAAAAAAAATAAGAGTTCAGTATTTGACCCTTTCCGAGAAATATAGAACATGTACTATACAACTTTGTACATGTACCTCTCTGTAAATGTTGATTGAAACTTTCTGCCGTATTCATATTACATGCTCTGGTGACTACTAAATTTTCTAATGGCAACAAAAATCTGAACCCATTTCAATTTGGGGAGGGGGATTGCCAGTTGGGTTTTTTTGCCAGATTTTTTGTGACCTCAAAAACTATTTTGTAAAATTTTGCTCTGCTTTTAGCACAAACACACGTAATTCATTGCCATAGTTAGTTTGGTTGATACTGTTTCCTATGCACTTCAACTTTTTGACTAAACCCACAAGGATATAATCAGGTAATTGCTAATTCCCTTGCAGAGCTTTCTTGATTTCCTATGATACCTACCATTCAAATCTCATTTTCACTTTTGTTAGGTAAATATGCCTCTCCTCATCAAAGTTCATAATTTCTTTTAGCATTAGAGCTTCCTTATCTATCTCTTACTATGAATAGTCAAGGATGACATGGTATGTTGTTTAGGTTGTACAGCATAAATATTATGGCTAGGTGTTTGCTTTGGTTTTGTTTTGTCTGTTTGTTTGTTTTAAATGAATGTATTTCTCAAATCTAAATTGTACATCCTGTTAACCATTTCTCCTCTAAAAAAGTATAAAAATAAAATTTACAGTAGCAACAAGACAAGGAGTTGGGGCGATGTATCAATTCAATCACCTCTGCTTTACTTGTTTTATAGAGACACAGAACACATCAAATTTGGAGAACTGTCAACATGTTTACCAATTATTACCAAGCACTAATTTCAATAAAGAAGAACAGTGAGTCAAAGCTGCTTATCAAATGCTTGTGTTGCATATGACTTTGTGGGGCTCTTTCTGTTTGACTTTTTAGCTCTCTAGGGAATGAAAATAGACATATAGCAAATTCAGTCTGACATTACTGTCCTGTTCCTTAGTCACAGGAGAAAATAATTTAAAGAAATGTTAATTCTGACTGTAATACTTGTTGATTTCACGTCCAGCTTAATCATACTCTGCAAAATACTGCCCAGCTTCATGCTGAAGAAATGCAGCTGCCAGTGTTTTAATCTGAGACAGCAGGCAGGGATATTTTTCCCTCTTTCAGAAGTCTGCAGTCACAGCTGCCTGCTACTTGAACACTTTTTAAAATTTTTTTATTCTTTTTCAGCAAGTTGTTCCCAGCTCCAAGCTGTTAACTATTGAAAAGCCCCTGCAGTAGCTGCATTGTTAATAGTTTCATGTTAAATATTACACAGAAAATTCAATAAAACTTTTTGCCCTTGAATCCTGGTGGTGGTAACTGAAAGATTGATGCCAAACCTCGCTGGCATTGTGCCAAAGTACATCAACACTTAAATCCAAGTCTGGATTTAGGCTTTTAAATATTATCTTAGAGAAACCCTAAACTGAATCCATAAACCCCTGCTCAGCATTTGTCTCCCAACCTGGGGGTGCTTTAATTTGCAAGATGGTTCCTTATTCATCTCAAAAATGTTCTAGTGGTGTAATTTTTGTTTCTTTGCACAATCAGAACGTCTGTAGTCTGAACACTCAGGAAAATTTGCCAAACTCTTTAGCATATAAAACACAGGCGCAGTGGCCAAATCCTCCAAGGAGCCACAACTCTTAAAATGCAAAAGAGCCCTAATCAGCAGCTTATATGCTAAATGAGACAGAGCTAGCCTCCAGCTTTCTGTTGGAGAGAGATACTTGTGGAACCAAAAGAATAGAGAGCAAAAAGGAAAAGACCTCAAGTCCACTCACTTGAAACTGAGGACTCCTAGCTCTAGTTCAGAGGACAATTTCATCTCTTTGATCCTAGACTGTAAAATGCAAAAACAATTCTGAGAGCAAGAACAAGGAGCAGGACATTCCTACCACTCCTTTCCTTTCTGTTTGCTTCTGTTTGATGCAATTTACACAGTTGCAGAGGCCAGCAGAGGCTACCTTGGCTTTTAATTAGGCCACTAGGATACTTTCCTAGGAGACATGGCATTAAACCTTCCAGTAAATATGGTACAAACCCCAGATCTACTGTTTCCCAGACGAGTTCTGCATGACATTGTGATGTAAAAGATGGTGATTACCACTTCTAAAATAAACAGTGCAGTTAATTTAAATAAAATTCTAAACATACACACTTTAGGTTAGATTCTAAATTATCCAGAGCAGAGAGTATCTCGTGTTTTCTGTTGTCAGCTTCACAGTTAATAAGCAGGAATTTGGGATTGTCCTTGTGAGACACCTTGCTTGAACAGAAGCATCTTTTACCATTTCTGGGCTCTATTGCTTCTCATTGGGAGCAGATAAATAAAAATACACGTTATTGGGTCATAGTTTGTTCCGTCTCCCACACCTAGAGCTAGATAAAACAAACATCTGGAACTCCAGATCGCTCTAGCAGTCAAACCCTTTGTTTTGAATTCTGCAGCGTTAAGCTCATCGCAAGAAGTGTTACACTGAGTATGTAGGTTTTGATGCCAGTGTTTGGGAGTTTACACTAGAAAATATGTCAGTATGTAAATGAGTTTTGGAAGTAATAGCAGGAAAGACTGAAAGAGAAAAAGAGCAGCAACAAAAGCACTCCACTATAAAGGAACACCCCTGTTGGTTATCCTGAACATTTGACTACTTTCCCCACCCCCATGCAGAAATACAAAAGCATCCCTTAAAAGCCAGAGATTTGAAGGTAGTGGTGTCACTGGGACCCACTTAGGTACCAGAGCATTTTCATAAGCACCTAAAACATGAGACTTCTATTGATTTCACTAGGAGTTCAGCACTTAATTGTGTATAAGTTTCCTCTATCCTGTGCAAAACTGATAACAGTATAAGCAAATTTCTTTACAGATTTTATCACAAGATAACAGATTATACTCATCTGACCATAAGAAAGCCTTCTGTAATGTATAAAGGGAAAACAAGAGCATAGCTTCTAATTTTTTTTTTGGACATTTTAACATGTCTTCCCAACAGTGTGAAAAGATCCAGTTAAAAACTTGAAAAATTCCACCTCCTAGAGAATCCATAAAGAACAATAGACACAAGAACAAATTCTGTGTAACAGGACATTGTCCACTTTGTCTGAATTCCCCAGGTCAGGTGCTTCAGGATGAAAGAAGACCATAGCCAATGATTTTGAGAAGTAATAATGCAATCCTCACTTCTCTCCAAAAAAATTAGAAGGATTAATGGGGGGAAGGAAGGGAAGGGGAAAAAACAGCAGATTTCAGATGGCTAATTAGCAAGTACATCTTTAGGCTTGCATCTTTATGACAACTAATTATGTTAATAAGCCACAGAGTGACTGACTCCTTTTTTAGAAAGTCAAAGAAGTTAGAATTCACTCTACAGCTACCATTTAAGCAGACAGCTGTTGAGGGATACATTTTCAAAGCTGTGTGTGGGAGTTACAACAAAGGTAAGGCTGGCCATGACAGCGGCTTTCACAACTGTCGATGTTGTAGCTCTTTCTATTCAATATTAATAAATACAGCATGCAATTATTTTGCCATCTGTCTCCTGTAGAACCATTTATTTCTGTCCTTCAAGTAAGTACACCACGAATATATACTGACTAATTTCCTCAAATATAATAACTAATAAATTACTATAATGAGGTTTTGTATACTGTATAAGAAAATAAGGCAATTATTAACATGACTTGTTACCTTTTTTCCTACTATGCATAATTGCCAAGACAAATTACTTAACTGTAGAATAACATTATCATATCTTTCAGCATGTACTAAGAGGTTTTTTAAAAATTTAGTTATGAAAATTACTATCAGCCTAAATTCTGCAATTCAAGTTCAATTGGTTCAAATCTACTTTCCAGTTTTGTTACTCTCTGTTAATATTTCAACAAGAAACTTAGTACACATTAACTGTTCTAACCTATTTGCATTAGGTAAAACCAAAAAAATCAATTCTGTGAGACATTGGCTTATTCAAATACAATCAAATCTGTCTGAAAGTTCAAATTTCCGTTTTGAAACTTTTAGCATCTTGTTGAAGCTGTCATTAAGAAGGGAAACTTACCAAGAGGGAACACACACATAGCCAAAATAAATGGCCCTTCCTGCTCTAATTATTTGCTACCTAAAAAGACCAGGGATATTTGGGAAATGCTGAGGAAACAGGAAAGTGGGTGAAAAAATGAAGGAAGAAAAAAATGTATTGAATAAAGAAGTATTCATTCGCAAAACACTCAGACTTCTAGAACTTAGAAAACTCAGATCACCATTATAATCAAAACTGAACCTTCAACGTAATCTCTTTTTTATTCTAATTTTCATCTCTGTAATTTGTCATATTGTTAAGGAAGAATATGATATAAGATCCAACAATAAACCCACAAAACTGAGGAACAAAAGCAGCTAACCTAACCACAGAGAATAGTAAAATTGAATGGTCTACATGCATCTGGTCAACTAAGGACAGTAAGAGGCAACGGCTCACAGGAGAACACGGCCCTGCTCCTGTACTATCATGATGATCATGACATGAAGAAAAGGCAAACTGGGGAAAAAAAAAAATTAAAGGGGTTTTATAAGTAACTTCTTTCTACTGCTTCTATGTTTTCTTATTGTATCTTACTTTTTATTTTTCCTATAAACTTTGATGTATCAATAATATGTGTTATAATTAAGCAATAGGATTTCACACTTATTTCTTAGAAAATTAATTTGAACCACCCTTTATTATCCTGGCTTGAAAACCATGATCTTGCATTAAAGCATGCAAGAAATGAGATTTTGTTAATTGTAAGCTGTTTCAGATGAAAAATAAAGATTAAATATGTGCCTTCTCAGTACAAGTAGCCTTGAAGGGACATGTCATTGCTAAAAAAAGCTGGTAAAGCAGCTTTTCTTTTTCAGTTACTGGTTTGCAAAGTCCTTCAGGTTTTGAGCAGCTTCACTTTCAAACGTTGTTGGTGTTCACTTGAATGAATTAAGCAGTTATTAACTTTGTTCCACGTAACTGTTAACAATAAACTGATTTTTATTCAAAATTACAGCTTTGGGTGAGAGATGTTTCCATTTGTTTCCAGATGAGATTTAAGTTCATTTGCATATTATTTTGCCAACTTATGAGTACAATCATTTTAGAGCAACAAAGCATATGAAGTTACATTTTCCTTTCAAAGTTGCTAGATAGGTTATCAGCCTTGGAAAGTTACATTCCCAACTCCTGCTCAGCTTTGTCATGACCTAAAGGTCACCTTCTCAAAGCAGAAAACATAGCAGATTAACACCTCCTAACTTCTAGGTTTCATTAAGTTAAAACCAAAAATGAAATTTTACAACTAGTAATTCTCTCCAAAGTGTTAAATCCTATGTAATATGTGTGTGTAGAAATTTTTCTGTAAGCAAGCTACATAAAGCATTATAACAAGACCATTTCTTATTCAGACTAGATCGTTTATGTTTCTTGTTCAGAGGCCATGCCACCCACTAAGAAATAGTTCTGCCATCCTGGTCACTGATCAAAGCAAGACATTATGCCTCATCTTTAACTTAGATGAATATTTTTCTGTTGTATGTTTTTGTCAACATACCGTCACTGAACATTTTATCTGTTGCTCATTCTGGCATGCTTACTCTGGGCATTTTACTCTGGGATTCCCCTTAAAATCTATCTTCATGCAAGAAAAGACTTGTGTCATTATGTGGCAGTTAGCAAGTACTTTTATTCTGCAATTCAGTATAATTTTTTGCATTTACAATTTCAAGACTGTAGATAAAATTCATGTCACTAACAATTAAAGTTACAAAATTAGCTCACTAAAGAAATAGTGTCACATATGTAATTTAACCAATTGAAATATGCTTTTTTATATAAAAACAGTAGAATCTTTCATCAATATATTGTTTCTCCAAGTCAAAAGTATTTTTCTTTTAAATTTTTTAAATGTATTTATAGCTAAAGAAAAGTTTCAGGCTGACAACACTAATGAATTACACACTCCATTTATTTCAATATTGAATTATTCAGCTGTAGTTAAAATTAAAAGAAAGGAATCCTCCTCCCTCTGCTGTGTTCTTCACCCTCCAGTTTCAAGAAGCTGATTGAGTACTTACATACTACTAGTGATAGAAGCTAGGATCCCAGATCCCAAAAGAGCAAGTACAGGATAATAAATGAAAAAGAAGCCCTATGAATTACTCTGAAGATACATGTCAGTCCTCACCTAGAAATAAACTTCCTGTCTTTATGACTGCTCACTCCTTGGTCTCTAGGCTGAAATTAATTCTGAATGAAGATAAAGCCAGCTGCTTACTTCTCACAAATTGCTAAAGGCATTCAGCAGAAAAGCCACATGACTGCTTCATTTTGAACAGAACTTTCAGAAGTTGTGTCTGGTATACATGGGATCTCTTGAGCTCTAAAGGTCTCTATTACAGCTGAAGAAAAGTTGCATGCAAAAGAAATGCTTCCATTCCAGATCCCAATAAGCGATTGATAAAGATTTTGGCTATCTAATGCAATGGTCTCTGGATCTGATACATCACTCCAGATACTACGTAAGCCAGACTACAGTGTCATATCACTTGGCACAGAAATGAGAGCTAAGTGAGCTTTTTTTGGTTTTGTTTTTGTTGTGGGTTTTTTGGGTTTGTTTCTTTTTAATAAAAAGAATCTGAGACAAAAGATACCACATGCAAAAATAGCAGCCTACAATTTGTAAAAATACTCCTTTATCAGTTCCTATGTTATTTATGGTTGTTTCTGTGGATGATTGATGTTTTATTCTGTTATTTTCTGGTGGTTAATAAGATACTAAAGTTTTGATCATCTCTCAGCTGGAAGTTTAGATAGTCCTGGAGAAGAAAGTTGTCTTGCTTTCACAAAGAAATAGAAATGGGGCAACTTTCTTTGATGCTGATAATCACTTTTTTCCCCACCCTCCACTGAGTCAAGTAAACATTTGAACTACAATCACACCTTGGAGAAGGAGTCATAGACTGGATCTTGACAAATTTTGTGGGACAACTGATCTGGTATGTTGAGTGATACAATGTCAAACATCTGCAGAAATGGAAACTATATCCATTATGTTGCACAAAGCTGTGATGGAGGTGAATAAGAAAGAAGTATTTGAAGCTGAAGTGACCTTGCTGTATGGCATGATTTCAACATGGTTTCCCTTATTATTTTTTTATTGTCTTGCCCTACCTAATGGCAGCCTCCATTTCAGAGCTTCAAAGCCTGGGAAGCAGGGAAAGGAAGACAAAGGGATGTAGCTGCGAGAGCTGCGTAATGCAGATTCAGTGCCAGCCCTAGTGATTGGCAGGAAGAGTAAAGCAGGAGGTAATGCAGATGAGACAACTGTTAGTGGGAAAAGTAGATTAATGAGGTACGTAACACAGATGTCTGAGGGAACAAAAAAGGAAAGAAAAAAGAAAGAAAACAACCACCCATAGTAATTCAACTCCAACAACCACCCTACTGTTTATATTGAGGGCATCAGTGGAAACTCCTATTGCAGATACATGAGTGCAGCTAGGTTTGCTTGATAGGAGCCTGTTTCTTCTCATTATTCCAACCTGTTGCTAGTGCTTAACTCAAGGTAAACTGTAATGGATGCGACATTTTACTTTCTTCCAGATAACCCACCAAAACTTCTCCAGACATCATTGCTGTTGTGTCCACAAATAGGGGAGGATCTCAAATTGCAGTAAAGAGGCATAGAACTCATTAACAAGCAATAGCCAGCAGCAAACAAGACAATTATCTGAGTGAACACTCCTGCTCTGCTGTCATGATAGCTTAAATTAACCTGTTTATAATTGGATTGAAACAGAGAGGAAAAAAATGCTTCAGCTCTCAGGTGGAAGGCAGAGATTCAGCTAGGACTGAAGACTAACTTTAGGATCCTTTCATCACACAAATCCTGGGAAACAGTAGCTAGCCTCATTATTTCTAGTTGGCATCTTTTCAAGGTATAGATTGTTTTCTAAGCCACTTTGATATTTTGACTTGTTGTTTCTTCCATTTGAGAATCAAGACCACTGTGTTTATTTGCTCTAACCCAAAAAGTTGTAAGACTCAGCTTACAAAGTACATTTTAGTATGGATTTGAAGTGAATTGCAGTTCGAATTTGGGTTCCACCTTAACAAAAAGTGTACATATATACCCAGGGATAAAAAAGCACTGGGGAAGCTAAGGTATTAAGCAGGGTTTTTGGAGAATAAAAAACTTGATTTTACCTTTGTTTAATTATCATTTATCCTTCTTTTTCCTCAACAAACACATACAGTTAAAACATTCCATCAATGAAGTATAGGAAAATTTCAAAGATAACAATAACAAAAAATAACAATCATGGGCCATTCATGGCAGTGGCAAAAGGGTGCCCCATATTTTTACCGTTTGAGTGCACTAGAGTTTTTAATTTCCGCTGTTGCTCCCAAAGCTCTTTACTAATAGAAGTAACTAATTTTGATATAGGTGGCCAGGTCACAGGGCTGACTCTCCCCATTCACAGCTACAACCCAGACACTAGCTTGGGACAGAGGAGGTCTCTTCAGATTTGTAAGTTTTTGGCACTTTACCAGAAATTAAGTTATTTCTGTTAATTTGTATATTGTCTGTTTTCCATGCCTGGTAACTGGGATTATATTGCATCGCTGTTATTTTGCAGACACTGGTGTAGCAGCTGTGTAGTCAGCATTGCACCTCTCCTTCTAAAACCAAATCCAAGCAGACATTGCTGTTCTAGTGAATGTGATCCTGACTAGTCCATCTCGCTAAGAAACAAGACCTCAGGGCTGAAGGAGCTTCTTACATTACTACAGTTTAGAGCCCATTTGATCTAAAGAATTAAAGAACCATGTACTCTGACACACAACAGATATGGGAACAATATGCATCTTCATCCCAAGTGTATTCATCCTACTCTGTAATAACACAATTTAAAAGGATTCCTGCCTGCTGGGTTGTTTGGTCAGAGATTAACGCTGTAACGCTCTTCAGCTGCTGCAGCATTTTGTACAAAAAGCACTGTTTGCAGTAGGATTCTGAAGCCATGTGCATCCAGGAAGGAGCTGATGATAGAAAATTTCAGTATCTTAGTGATTTGGTTTTTAACCTTCAGTCAACAAGGGATTTAAAGACATTCTGTCAACCTGTCTTCTCTGCAGCTAAGCATGGTTGTGATAGTAGAAATAAAGGCTAATTAGCAAAATAAAAAGCAACCCCATTCAAATATTAAGTAGATTTTTTTTTTTTCTCCTTCGCATAATCACACACTGAGAGGGAATCTACTTAATCTAAAAACTTTTAAGGCTAAATCTTTCATGCTTTTCTTGGGGTATCCCAGATTTTTTTTCCAAACTTTTTGTTCATCAGTCATAATGCCCCTAAATTCAGTACACACCAAAATATACATGACAGAATTATAAATAATTTTTATAAATACTTTAAAGCAAGAGTAAAAAAGAAATAGATGTATATATTCAAATTATTATACAAAAATTATCCATTGTTGCTTTTTGAGCTGAGCAACTCTGAATTAAAAAAAAAAAAACAACCACCAAACCAACATATATAACCTGAATCATAATCTGGGAAACTAAATAACATCATCTAGTAAATCCACTTGAATATGTTGTATGGAGTAAAATAGAAAGGCATCAGTTTAATTCTTTTAATCTTTAAATCAGCAATTTTAACTTCTGCTCAGATGCTATAATAAATATAGTAGAAGTGGGAATGATACAGGTTATTTCAGCATGTAGAAAAAACATATGGTTTCTGGATAGGTTTAATATAATTCTTTGTTCTTGTTCAGCTTTCCACTTTTTCCCGCATAATGAAAAAAATGAAAATAGTGTTTCCTTCCAGAGGACCACAGAATTTTGAATAAATACAGATATTCAGAAACATAAGACTGAGGTCAACTCTACAGCATTGCAGCCTAATCCCGTCTGGGATGCTGAAGTTTTCCCTGTGGTGAATCTGACAATACAGAAGTAGCAAGTGTCCTCCTAATAACTTTTATTGCCTGCACATGATGGAAAAAGCATGGTAACCTTTTTAAGCTTTCCTTTCATTGGTGATACACATCTTTTCATTCCAGAAGAAAAAAATCTGGGCAGGCTTTCAACAACAAATTGTCTAGAGACATCTCCTTCCCCATGGAATAGAAACAAAGTGTTTATGCATAAATTACACTTGCTAATGGTTTTTAACATAGTGGTCTGGGTTAGACTTTCAGAAACATTCACAGATTATCATACCCTTTTAATGTTAATCTCAAATCATCTGCTTCCTGGTGTTTGTCTTGATCGTTTCCTAGGTTTGGCTTGATCTTAATATTGTCTCTCACTGAAAGTGCTATTTAGCACAGACCCTAATGCACTGTGATCTCTACTGAGAAGATTTGCTTGATACCGGTAAGTAGAAATACTTCCCATATGAACACCTAATAACCTGTCCTGCTATTCCTAAGCAGAATGGCCTGTATTTTTCAGCTAATGGCACTCATAATCACAAACTAATTCTTAGAATAAATAAAAACATTTTTCCATCCTCAGCAACCAAGTGTTTCAAGCAGAACAAATGGTCAGAGCAAATTTAAGAAAAATTGCCGATAGCCTAACTTTATATATACAGAACCAGGAGAAAACCCTAATGCTTCTGACTGACCTTCCAGGTATTTAATGAAGGAGCATCTAATATAACAAGTAAACTAGTGAACTGGTGAAGATAAAGGTCTACTCTTTTGCCACACAAAAAACATCTTCAAATGAGTAATCTGTTGAGCATACCTAAATGGGCCGTACAGATGAATTTAAAACTCTCTAATACAGATTACTCTTTAGAAAACCCTTTTTCTTTACTGCTGTGTCACAGTAAAATGAGACATATAAACTTGTCTACTGAACAAACCACAGACATGAAATCTCAATTTAATATACATAATACTAAAGTTGGAATAAAATGATCATTCCACTCATGTCCATTTATGTCCAACTTCATAGACAAAAATGTTACTGATAACTAAAATTTTAGACCCTGAAATTTTTCTGTCTTGAGAAGCATACTCTAGATTAAATAACAGACACATATATAAGAAATCCCTTAATGTCACAATATAAATGTGGTTGGATACAATTATCAAAGGCATTATTAAACACTTCTATCTGTGCAGCCCAGGGAATAATTCCAAGCACTATCTCTGAATTGCCTGCATATAAATATTTCTGATCCTCTATCTGTAGCTGAAAAAAACAAATTAATATTTCATTGGTCTTTGGAATAAAATAAGCATTTAAATTAAGGAACTAGTAACATGGCTTCCTATGGCTTTTTGAAAAAACTCATGAACTTAGACTCAACATGGCCACTGTCAAAGTATATCCGCGGCTAGTTGTTTTGCTACTACAGCTAGATTCCAAAAGTATCTTCTACCATGAACAAGAGTGTCTTGGAAAAAGCCATAGGAAAATTTTATATATTAATTAATTTGAAAATATTTTATACTTTAATATGTCTGTCTACCAGCATTAACATTATCATCATATTCTTTGGAAGAGTTGCTGCCACAGAAAGATTCTTACTACATATACTCTAAGGTAGTATGTGGTTAAAAATAGGTGTACAGCTATGACTGAATTAACACAACATTCTGTGTTATATTTAGGAACAGAAAGCTCTATTTAGAGTATATTGCATACTGCCATTTAATTAACGTATTTGCGAGCACAGATCTTTCCAACCAGAAACACTATTTCTAGTTAAATAGACTTTTGAAAACAATTGCTAGAATAAGAAAATAATTCTTTTCTGTACTCAATTACCTGATTAACTCCTTTAATAAGCATCACTGACTCCCAGAACCCAACAGAAGCTACACCTCTCGGTGATCCAGGCAGCATCACCGGGCTTTATTTTGAGGAACAGCTGGGCTCAAATCAAAGATTGCTTCCTCAGTCTGTCCCCCATTAACTCAGTGTCTGACTTGCCTTGGTATGGTAGCAGCATCCTTTACTTTCTTTTATTTAAAAGAAGGATCTGCATACCTCAGGACTAATCTATCAGAACACGAAAACTGCTTCAACAAGGAGCAATTTTTGCTCCTGTTACTCTTCCTGTATCAGGCAAGTGCCAGAAAAAATCCCCAAACGCTAAGAGAGATCTTTGCCTCTAGTAATCTTTACTTGAAAGTTATCAAGATTCTTACAAGCTGTAGTAAATCAAACTACAAAATTACTACACGAGCTCATTCAAGTATTTGTCAAAAAGCATTCATATATAATTAAAAAGACACTTTCACAAAATACATGAATTCAATGTCCTAAAGACATCAAATATCCTTAACTGTGAACATGTGACTTTACTTGAGGTATTATAACACATAGAAATAAAAGCACATCATTCTGTCTATATAATGTTGCTGCAGGATTATCCATGAGACCAGGCAAAGACTAAACTGGATTGTTTTGAGAATGTAATAGAAGAATGTGACCATTATCACTATGAGTAGACAAAAATCATCAGCACAAGAAGAGATTCAAAGTCTTCACAAACACAAGCCTGGTTACCAGGATGTTCTAATAATTTCCTATACAGCTGAAATCAGGTTTGTTAGGGGGTTTTTTTTTCCCCACATGTATACCATCATGACATAGAGAACACTCCCTCTGAAAAAATCAATCTTACCAGAGGAAAATGAAATTCAAAGTGGCCTTCAGTGACAGTAGACTAGCAACTCCCATTTTTCCATACTTCATTTTTATCATCTAGAAAATTGGAGAATGTTATTGCATTTGTTGGTAAAGCACTAATAGAATGACTGTAATTTTTTTTTTATATCTACTAATGAAATAAGCATTAAAAACAAAAAAGGAGAAAACAAACAAACAAACAACCCTCCAAACCAAACAGCCAGTCAATACTTCTATAGAGCTACCCAGAGCAAGGGATTAGTGATTTGGAAAAAAACGTAGCAAGTCAGTTTTGATACTTGTCCTGTCTCTTGGTTTTTCAGGCAAATCCAAGAAACCTCAGAAAGATCAGTAGCCAGAGTAAGCCAAGCTGTCTAACACTCCCTAATCATTTAAATCCTCTTGGTTAAAGAAGATGCATTACTTGAAGAAGGTACTTACAGACTGGAGAAAGAATGAAGAAAATAGAGTGCTTTCAGTCCTACAAGAACATTTTGCCCAAACCACTTAAAAAACCCCCAACAACAACAAACAAAACAAACAAAAACAAACAAAAGAAAAAACTAGCGGGGGGGGGGGGAGAAAAAGGAAAAAAGTGTCACTGGAACTAGGAATGAAAGAATAACCCACAAAACTGGTTAGAAAGCTTTGGAAAGGGGCCTATGGAGGCGTATTATAAGAAATTTCCTTCTGCTTAACCAGAACTATTTTGACACTAGTGAGGCAGTCAGACATATGAAGGAGAATATAGTCACATGCAAAGACATAGCAGATGCTAAAATGCAGACAGTGGAGTTAAGAAGTTGTTTGCTTGGCACCACAGGAGAGAACAGACAAAACAAATGTTAAAGGCTGCACACCAGAATGACAAGCATCTTAAAATAAAGATGTCTGTGGCACAGAGATAAAAAAACATGCCTCAGCAAGAGCCACATCTGTAATTCATGTAGATACTTATTTGATAGGACATATATTGAAGCTGGCTTTCTGTTATACTCCCGAAGCAGCAACAAAAAAGATATACAGAAAAGCACTGTCATATCCTAAGTACTCTACAGCTGTTTCATGCTCCTTTCCTATCCATCTGCCAAAAGAATTTTATTCCTTCCTTTTCTTCCCTCAGATTTTCATTTTTAATTTAGGCTATTGAATTGTGGAGGTCTCAACAGAATAAGAACAAACTTTGATTATTCAATGTCATAAATAAA
Organism: Haliaeetus albicilla; assembly: GCF_947461875.1. Taxonomy (NCBI): domain Eukaryota; kingdom Metazoa; phylum Chordata; class Aves; order Accipitriformes; family Accipitridae; genus Haliaeetus; species Haliaeetus albicilla. The sequence goes on from NC_091483.1 coordinate 39,973,720, forward strand.
TGTTTTAATAATTTCTTCCATAATAAATGCTCTAATTTAAATGTGACATGTATCCATTGGGTCTATCATATTAGGACATACCCAAATACTCATTTATAACACTAGAACAGCTCAACATTTGTTGTTCATCTGTAATTATATACTTACAGATTAGATAGCCCAAGGATACATTCTACTTCAAGTGACATTTTAAAATTACGTCAGAGTAGAATAAATACAAACCAAGTGTTTTTCCATCCATCCAAATCTCTTCACTTCTTGCTTGTGTAAGTCAAACCTTAACCCAAGCTATGATACAGTTCATTACACTCTTTAGATGCATGGCTAAGCCAGTTGCTTCTGCTTTCATGTTCAAGTAGCATATGCACAGGTGTGTGGCCATATTAATAACTCTCATTTGAGTCTGGAATGCCACAGAAAGTTCATTCCTCCATACATCACTCTGAGGTAGAAAAAGTGCAAAAGGTTCAAATTCCAAGTGGATATCTAATAATCCAAATCCCAAATGTACTCAGGGAATATTGCTGCATTGCCTCAGTTCTGTCCTTTATTTACACGTACAGAACCACTTCCCCCCATCTGAATCTCTCAGCACCTTTCATAAAGGTTTTTGTGGACAAAAGAACAGAAGAAAAATTAAAAGCAGGATGTACTCCTACTATAGTAACCATACCTCAACCTGCTACAAAATAACCTTCTTTAACTGAAAAATAATAGCAGGATTTTTTTTTTTTTTTTTTTTTTTAAAATAGCTACACTTAGACATTATACTTACTGTCAGCAGTCCCCAGTTGGAAAAGAAGAGACTTGCAGAAGCAGAAGAACGTTTCTGTATAGCTTGTGCCTATTCAGGACAGTATCACTACACTTCTGTATTAGGATTATGCTTGTAATTATATGACACATCAGGTGATAGTTGACTTTCTTATATACCTGTACATTAAAGAGAATATTCAAAAACTTAGCAAGATTATTGATATATCATGAAATCCTTTAGGGACACATTTCCCAAAAGCACAGGTAATACAATGTGATTGACACAATATAAGAAATTAAATCTAGTAAAGTTCTTGAAATTTTTTTCTGTTTTTACTATATTGCTGTTGACTGCACATTCTGTTCTCACTGCTGGTGAAGAAAAGACCATTTTTTCTGTCTCAAGTAGTTTTATATGGCTTTTAAAAAGCTTTTAAACATGGTAGCTACATTTACATTGGAATATTTTTCAACTGTGTTCTGCAGATGGAAAAGAAAGTCACTGTCTAGCAAGACACACTGCTTGCTTCCTTTTATAGAACATGTAAATGGTGATTCATATGACTTTTCCTGAGTAACAACTGCCCAAACAAGATTTGTGTAATATATATTGTGAATTCCAAAAGCTAACCATAAGGAAAATTTAAGGGTTATGAAACATATTTTCCACAGTAAAAAAAATGAAGAAACTTTATAATGTTCAAGATTTTCTGTGTGACATCACTAATCTTCTGGAAACACTACCTCAAAAAAGTAAAAGAAAAATGAATGGTAGTTTTTTGATACAAAGAAAAAGAAAATGTGGAGCCGGAAATAAGTTAATTGTAGCAGTTGTCTTAAGACAGTTAGGACTTGGCTTTGAGTGGTTTTCTCCCTTAATCTGCTTTTAGTCCCTCAGTAATCACAGTTGCCACAACCAAGCCCAGGCAATACTGATCAAGCAAGTAAGAATATGACTGTAAATAATGAAGGGACCTATCATAAAGAACAACAAGGATTTTAAAGTACATGTGGAAAGGAATTTTGCTGTTCTTAAAAAAAAATCAAAACAAAAATTAAAATAAAAAATTGATTTTATTCTAAAATATGCTCAGTCAGCAATCAATATTGCAGGTATGGAGAACAACTGATTTTCTAACTCTGTTTCTTCCATGGCCCTTATAAAACTCAGGCAAACATAATATACTAAAGTGACAAAATAGTAATTTTGTCATCAGGGACTATTTCAGTGACTTCACAGAGGAGTAAGTAACTATGTGAACTTCAAGGTCATAGACAAGCAAAACCATTTGGTTTAAAGCCTTATCTTGCAGCTTTTGCAGCTATTTTAAGCTTTTCTATTAATTGTAATTAATTTGTCTCCAGAAACAGTAACCAAGAGGTTATACTTGACAAAAACTACAGATCTGCAATATTTAGTCTTCTAAGACACTAGGAGATGAAGATGTTTCCTCTCCCTGAATTACAATATATTCACATACCATAGCTTAAAAAGTTCCCGGTTCATTTAGGAAACAGGAAAATAAAATTTAAAGGAGCAACAAGAGAAGAGAGAGAAAAATAATCATCAAGAAATGGGGCAGGGCAGGGAAGAGCAGAGAAGGAAAGATACCAGTACCAGGGAACATAACTCAGGTATGATAGTCCCTTTCAAAAAGCTATTATATTAAGCTTAATCTGCAGGCTATTTGAATATGAAGACCACTAAAAATTTTGGAGATAAAAAAGACAATAAAACAAGAATCTTAAATGGCACTGGGCTGCCATAATTCTCCCCCAAAGACAAAATAAAACAAGAATCTTAAATGGCACTGGGCTGCCATAATTCTCCCCCAAAGACAAAATGGTCAGCCATTTTCCTATACGTATTAAAAACCCAAATTGTCTCCTATCAATAGGTGTTCAGTAGAAGCATGTTGACCTTTGTCAGCCAGGTGCTATAATTGCCCTTTCTCACATGCATGTTTGGACAAACATTAGCTCAGCATAATGACACTTGTTAAATTGATTGCCACACAGAATCTTAGGAATTAGACTGCCTTTGTGCAGGAAGTTTTAATGCCATTTTAATATCTCAGAAAACCAATGCACCAAGATTTTATCAGTATTTGACGCAGCATTGATTTATTCTTCAATGACAAAGGTAGCTGTAAAATTGTATTTAAGATTTAGTGTAATGGAATTAAGACTATATTTCCATAACAAAAAGAAAATACTTTTTATGGACCCACCTGACCAACTGGGGCAAAAGCATCTTTGACAACAGGCTGACCAATTTGGTAAGGGGAACTTTAAACTAGGAACAACAGGGGAGGGAGATGATGACCAACAATCAGCTGAGAAAGTGGTGGACAAGGCTGGCAAGAAAAGCACTATGGGCAGAAGAAACCTTTTGATAACAAACAGGGCTGAAAGGGGTCCACTTCAAGAACATGCATATAAATATGCAAACGCCTACAGGAGAGTATTATGGGAAAACCTCTTGTACCTCTTCTGGGAAATCAGCGTGACTAGGTGCCTCTCCAAAGGGCTTACACTTATGCACACAGCACAGAGAACAAACAGGAGGAGTTGGAGGTCTGCATGCAGTTGCAGAGTTATGACTTCAGTGGGATCACAGCTGCATAGTGGGAGAACTTACATGCCTGGAGTGCTACCGTGAAGGATACCGGCTTTTTAGGGAGGATAGGCCAGTTAGGTGGGGTGGAAGGATCACCCTTTGCATGAGAGCAGTGAGAATGCATGGAACTAAGCTGGGGACAGACGATGAGCCAACTAATTGCTGATGGATCAGGATTGGTAGGCATACATGGGCCACATTATGGTGGGTGTCTGCTACAGGCTGCCTGATCGGGATGAAGAAGTAGATGAGGCCTTCTTAGACAACTGGAAGAAGCTTCATGTTCACAGGCTTTTGCCCTCATGGGGGACTTGCACCACCACTATCTGCTGGAGAGACAACACAGCAAACATAGGCAAGGGCACAAGTTTCTGGATGCATTGATAACGATTTCCTGACACAGGTGATACAGAAGTCAATGTGAGGAAATGCTCTACTAGACTTCATACTTACAAACAAGAGAGAACTGGTTGGGGATATAAGGGTTGGGAGTAGCCTTGGCTGCAGTGATAATGAGATGATGGAGATCAGGATCCTGAGAAGAAGAAATAAGGCAAACAGCAGGATCACAACCCTGGGCTTTAGGAGAGCAGATTTTGACCTGTTCAGGCACCTGCTTGGAAGAATCCTATGGGAGACTATCTTAAAGAGAAGAGGGCACCAGGAGAGCTAGTTGGTTTTCAAAGATCACCTCCTCCAAGCTCAAGAATACTCTATCCTGATGAGCAGGAAATCAAGTAAAGGTGGCAGAGGGCCTGCATGGATGAACAAGGAGCTCCTGACAAAAAAAACCAGATGTAAAAATGAAGGGTAAAGGAGGTAGAAGCAGGGATAGGTGACCCAGGTGGAATATAGATGTTGTCTGAGTATGCAGGGTTAGGAAAGCTGAAGTTCTGGAGTTGAATCTGACAAGGGACATGCAGGGCACAAGAAAGGCTTTGATACATACAGCAGCAACAAAAGGAAGACTAGGGAAAATGTGGGCCTGCTGCTGAATAGGACAGAGGAGCTGGTGAAAGGAAAGGAAAGGAAAAGGCCAAGGTACTCAGCACTGTCTTCACCTCACCCTTTACTGAGAGGACTGACCCTCAGCAATCACAGTTCCCCGAGACCAGTAGGAAAGCCCAGAGCAAGGAGTACTTAACCTTAATGGAGAAGGATCAGGTTAAGGAAAATTTTAACAAATTCACAAGTTCTGTTCACAGAACTTGGCAGAAGAGGCCCTGGCAGGCAACAAGTTGATCCTGACTCAGCAATGTGCCCTTGTGGCAAAGCAGACTAACAGCCTCCTGGGCTCTATTAAGAGCAGTGCTGCAGAGAGCGGGTTGAGGGAGGTGGTCCTTCCCCTCTTCTCAGCTCTGAGACATATCTGGAACATTGTGTCCGGGTCTGGGCTCCCCAATACAAGAGAGACTTGGACATACAAGAGCAAGTCCAGCAAAGGGCCACTAAGATGACTAAGGGATTGGAGCATCTCACATATGAAGAAATGCTGAGAGAGATGGGACTGTTCAGCCTGGAGAAGAGAAGTCTCAGGGGCAATCTAATCAGTGTATAAAAATATCTGATAGTGGGAACAAAGAAGATGAGGCAGAATCTTCTCAGAGGTGCCCTGTCACAGGACAAGAGGAAATGAACACAAGTTGAAAGACACGAAATTCAGTTTAAATGCCAGACAAAATGTTTTTACTGTGAGGGTAGTCAAAGACTGAAATAAGTTGCCCAGAAAGGTAATGGAGTGTCCATCCTTGAAGATATTAAAATCAACTGTATATGGCTCTGAACAACCAGTTCTAGCAGGGGGCTGGACTAGACATTCCCCAGAGGTCCCCATTAAACCTGTACCATTCTGCAAATCTGTGATTCTGTAAATAAGATGATGTGCATTTTTTTACTTTTAGATTTTCTTGAATTTTTATCATTTCTATAGAATTGCCATTGAGATATTTTATCATCTTTTTGACCTCACAGTGGTTAAAAGCCACTCTGAAGGTCACAGAAATGAAAAATATTCCTTCTCATTTCTGCTACTCCCCTTCTTGGGTGTACCTGTGGCTTAAATGGATGTACTCTTCACTGGGTAAAAACCTGGCAGGATGGCTGGGCCCGAAGAGTGGTGGTGAATGGAGTTAAATCCAGTCAGTGGCCAGTCACTAGTGGTGTTCCCCAGGGCTCGGTATTGGGGCCAGGTTAATGTCTTTATCAATAACCTGGACAAGGGGATTGAGTGCATCTTCAGTAAGTTTGCAAACGACACCAAGTTGGGACGGAGGGTTGATCTGCTTGAGGGTAGGAAAGCTCTGCAGAGGAATCTGGACAGGCTGATAGATGTATGAAGTTCAACAAGGCCAAGTGCCAGGTCCTGCACTTGGGTCACAACAACCCCATGCAGCGCTACAGGCTTGGGGAAGAGTGGCTGGAAAGCTGCCCAGCAGAAAAAGACCTGGGGGTGTTGGTCGACAGCCGGCTGAATGTGAGCCAGCAGTGTGCCCAGGTGGCCAAGAAGGCCAACGACATCCTGGCCTGCATAAGAAATGGTGTGGCCAGCAAGAGCAGGGAGGTGATTGTTCCCCTGTACTGGGCACTGCTGAGGCCACACCTCGAGTACTGTGTTCAGTTTTGGGCCCCTCACTACAGGAAAGACATTGAGGTGCTGGAATGTGTCCAAAGAAGAGCAACAAAGCTGCTGAAGGGTGTAGAGCACAAGTTCTATGAAGAGCAGCTGAGAGAACTGAGGTTGTTTAGCCTGGAGAAAAGGAGGCTCAGGGAGACTTTATCACTCCCTACAACTACCTGGAAAGAGGTTGTAGCAAGGAGGATGTCAGTCTCTTCTCCCAAGTAACAAGCTATAGGACAAAAGGAAATGGCCTCAAATTGCACCAGGGGAGTTTTAGGTTGGATATTAGGAAAAAGTTCTTTACTGAAAGGGTTGTCAAGCATTGGAACAGGCTGCCCAGGGAAGTGGTTGAATCACCATCCCTGGAGGTATTTAAAAGACATGTAGATGTGGTGCTTAGGGACATGGTTTAGTGGTAGTGCAAGGTTAAAGGTTGATACTTGATGATCTTAAAAGTCTTTTCCAACCTAAATGATTCCATGATTCTTTGGCAGATAAACCACTTTTCCCCCTACTTATCTCACCTGACCCATGGTTCTCCCTAATCCCTCCTTGTCATCTCCTGTCCCATCTTCAAAAGCTATGTTAGGTACTCCTACTCTCACCACCTTTCATTCTGCTCAGTGATTATGAGACGTAACTTTTAGCTTTACCTTTTCACAAACATAGCATCACCTTCCTTCCTCTTAACTGAGAGAAATTAGGCAATGAACAGCCTACTTGACACCACTAAGATTCTTTGGGAAAGCAAGTAAAAGCAGTCAGCTGCCAATTGCCTTATGAGACTGAGTGAGATCCCCTAAACTTTCCATTGAGTTTCTCTGTCCTTCTTTTCTCAGTTCTACAGAACCAGAAAGCTCTTTTAACAACTTTGTGCCACTGCTCTCCATGAGGACTTATTTTCTAGAACCCACAGAATAAGATGAAACAAGTTTGGCAGTTATTGAGATCACTAGGCCTGCTTCATACTTGCACATACTACAAGTTTGGACCTGTACCATACTTACACCTACTACATGTCTGGCACCATCATATCTAAGAGATGACATGTCTCCAGTCAGCACTGCTTTGCAGTGTACCCTTGATGCAACTGCATTACAGCTTATTATTGATACTCCATCCCTAATAATACATGTGGTCCCACACCAAAATCATCAGTTGCAGGGGACAATTGTATTGTCTTAACTAAAACTCCAGCTTGGCCACATTTTGTAGTGATATCTACTCTCCTGAGTTATGCAAAGAGAATGAGGTAGGTGAGGGAACTCGTGTTCAATGAATCTTAAACTTACATAAAATTGTGAAATGCACTTGTGTGGTACTGGCAATGAGGAAGTCTGTACTTCACATGCAGATAGTGTTTTCTTACTTGTTAAAAAAAGTACATCCCACATTCTTCTCCCTTCATTGTTCATCCATCAGCAATGTAGAAACATCTAGGTCACATGTACAGCTATTTATGATGCTGATAACAGAGAAACCACAATCACTTGCTGCTGGCTACTGCAATTCTTTGTGATTTTCCACAAAGATTTAAAGGGACTTCCTTTATTTTTCTGCATGCCACAGACAACTTTTCATGATGTAAAGTTAGTATGTCTCTTTTCTACTAGGCTTTTTGTAGACAGTTATTGTTCAATTTGTGACGTAGGTCTGTCTGGACCAAAATAATATAAAATAAGTTCTATTGCTCTAAATTTCACCCATTGCCTGGTGAATACTTATCAGACTACATTATAATAACACTCTTTTTGCATGTGCTCTAAAAATAAAGCACAGTTTTCGAAATATGGCATCGTAATTTGCAACATTCACTAGATAATATTTCTTTCTATTTCTCCGAGTCTGTGTAATAATCCATTATGCTACTTTTGTATTTCCTCTTGTGTTTCAGTTATATCTCCTCACACAATAGAAAATTCTTTATGTATCGCATGTGCATGAGGTGTAATCTTCCACTAGGCAGAAAGCCCTGAAAATGTTTTACATGTCAGCCTACAAATCTTTCTCTTGTAGGTAAAAGGCATTTTACAACTGGACCATATATTATGCAGCACAGTGTAAAATATGAAATTAAATGCTGTAGAACTCAACTTACTGGCAATATAGGTCATGAATAACAATTACAAAACAATTTACCAACATTAGTGTTGAATTTTCACATGTAAGCCACAAGGCTGGACTACTGGTATATCTAACATTAACATGTAACATGCCACCCTATATGAGCTTAATTTTTCATTTGCCTGTCATCGTATTGAACTTCAAGATTGTTCTCTGCAACCACACCTTTGAGGTTTGATGCATTTCTTATCAAGCACTTATTGAACTTTATGGACCTTTCCTCCCTGGTTTTTGTTCCTGTGTTGGAATTCATTGACATAATAATGTTTGTGTTATGTTTACGTTATAATTTTGCATGTTCAAGAACTTATGTATTTCTCATGATTTTGGAGGAAACCTTAACAATGTAAGTCTCATTGGCTAAAAAAATTGCAAGTGCTAACCAGAGGAGGTCGATTTATTTATTTTTCCTAAGCAACTGGAGCAGGCAATAGTTCAAATATAATATATAAAGATAGCATTACTTCTCACTTATTCAGCACCATTCTGAATAATTCTTCTCTGTAATTCCTGCTGTATGGTAATAGGATGCCAGTTCCTTTCTGCAGCATTAAGTCTCTCTCTTCCTTTAATCTCTTCTGAAAACATCTCCTCCTCTCTCTTTATATTTCTTAAATAATAAATAGTAGATGTCAGGGAGAAATATACTCCATAAGGCATGATAAATAAAGTTAGCAGGAAGAGTTTGGGGTTTGTTTTGGGGTGTTTTGTTGTTTTTAAGTAAAAGAAGCCTATCTTTGATTATTAATGGCTTCTATGATCACAAAGTTAGTACATTTTTCTCTTATTAAAACAAATAACTTCAGTTCTCAGACTTTATGGTTCCAGTAAAACATTTTTCTAACAGCAAGGGAAGTGCATACAGTGCAAAACATCCATCAACGACACCATTGATGGCCATATAACCAGCTTTTCCAGCACTATATAAAAGAAATTGCAATTGTCTTTCTGCATCAGTAGGAACATACTGAGACACATTGTAGAGCAAAAGAGAGTCTATTATATCTTTTGTCTCACCATCTGATGATCCAAAGTACTGATGTTTCTAGGAATTCCTGTAGGCTTCCCTGCTGGAAACACCCTGCTTAGCAGATATATAAGTTATATAGGTTAAATAAATGAAGGAGTGCTAACTTGCAAAGTCTTGTGCTGATTTACTAAGAAAAAATTCAGTTCTGAGTAAAGAAAAGAGTTGACTGAAAGTGAAGAGCAGAAATGAAATCTTGTACATGAAAAATGCTTCCATTTATGTAAACACATGCAGCATGACCATGACAGAACACTGCAGAAATAAAGAAACATATAGAAGGTAGAAACCAAGTATGTATACTTCGTGGTTCAGATTTCTCAATGTAGATGCCTTTCAAAGAAGTAATTATAAGGTAGTTAAGTTCATGATGTTGTGTAAAGTGAGTTAAAAAACTATAGAAATATTATATTAAAAATAGGAAGGTATTTGGGGAGCATAGTTTGGCCCATTCCCTGCTTTTCATTGTGAAATATTGACTTGAGAACTCCCACCACCTGTGCAGAGCCAGGCTTGAAAAATGAAGTAGGGACATGTCAGCATATTTGTTGGCATAAATAATTTTCAGTATCATGAATTGTGAACAGCGTTCACATCAAATTATCTAAAGCTTGGACTGTAGTTTTGTTTCTATAATGAGTGCTGTTTTCTCATGGGTCAATAATCTTGACAAACTAGTTAGCTGCAATGGCTTTCTTACAAAGCAATAAACAACAAATAATACTTCCTCAGCCAACTCTAAGAAATAGCACTTACAAAAGAGGTAATTTTTTGGCATGTTTATTGAAAACTTGTCCTCTTCCAAGCTGACTTCATTATTTTGAAGCCAGAATAATTACTTCTTATAGTGCCTACAGGAAAAATACTGGGAGCAAAATCAGCTCAGTGGGACATCTGGTCTTCTTTAATAGCATTCATAATTTAAAGAAGTGACTTTATAGGTATAGCACCTAACCCTTCCCAATCCCCAACCATACATTTGAATATGTATTTTATTGGGCAATAGGAATATTTTTATTTAGCCATTGAGATTTTAATTGTGCCCCCACAGCTCCTATTGCTCTGTCTAGCAAATTTAAGGGATTTGGTGTTAGTAAAAAAAAAAAAAAGAAAAAAAGAAAAAATCAGACTTTATAAATAGGCAAAAATCTTTGGATTTTGGTAGTACAAAACCATGTGTATTTAGCAGTTAGCATAGACGAACAAGAGTTTGGCAAATCTGAATAACTGGGTTGAGAACTTGCTACCCACCCTGTATGAATTTTATAGGTTATTTCAAATAATTCCACTCTGGCTCAAGGGACCAAAAGCCCAGTGATGGCTGATGTGCATTGAGCATCTCCCGGAGAACACCTGTAATTTAGTTTTGTCTGAGAGGAATCCAGTTCAAACACTCAGAGTCTTCTCCACATCAACCAAAGCACAGCAAGCAAAGACAACTGGGCTATTCACTTGAAAAGCAAACTTCTGTTCCAAAATAAAGCACTAATGTTCGTCACACTGACACATTCCCAGCTTTTTCATAGGGCAGAATTAAACATCTATGCTCATCTGATAACAAGCAGATTTGTTCAGGGATAATGATCATGCTAATAATTTTAAGAAACATAAAGTTACAGGGAATATTACCCTGAGGGAAGTAAAGTTTCAACATATAATCAGAAAACAAAATGTTTTTATTCATAGAAGGAAGTATCTATTCTTGAAAGTTATATATCTAGTCCTCTTTTTCAGATAGATATTAATTCACTGACTCTCAGAGTTTTATATCTCTACAGGTATCAGTTTGGACTTATAGCTTACTTTAGCACTCATACAATTTTCACTTTTTCCCCAAGAGAAAATTCCCTCTATCCTGAATACATTAAATGGAACATTTTATCCAAGGTTTCAGTTTTACTTCTGATAGAAAACAGTCTTGCCAAATATCTAGTACACGGTGCTTTTTGAAACCTTGGTTGCAAGCCAGCTTTACTTCATTCTTCAGTGTATAGGTAAACTGGAGCAGCCACTGAGCAAACCTGAGATGAGTTATGTCTTGCTGTCAGTGATTTTGACAAGACTTTCACCTTGAATTCACCATGTCTTAAATTTGCAATATAATGGCCTACTAGGTTGAAGAACATTGATAAATTTTTTCTTCAGCTAAGGAAAATAAGAGATGGAAGGCTCAATGACATCTGTTAAGAGAGTTACATGTTAACACTTATGCATAGGTAAGGCTAAACAGGAACAGAGGCAACCCTAATATAAATGGGGGGGCTTCAGAGCTCAGGTACGTCATGGGGATGGACTGCATAGGACTGCATGGGAATTGCACAGCCTCTATTAAATCTATGAGTGGACCAGAAGCCTCACAGTTAGCATTAAACTCCAGGTCTTGGGAGAATTTTCCATGATGAATGGAGCTGTATATACACTGATTACCAAGAACAACCTATAGAAGACATCTAAAAGGCTAGAAAATGGTGCTAACTTAAAATGTTCATTAGTTGCAGATATTTAAATTACACAGATTTTACTAGAAATTGAAAAGATTTATTTGCAGCCTTAGAAGTCTGAGGGGACGGAAGGGGGCAGAAGGAGAAAGAACATGGAATAATTTGTCTGTCTTTTGGAAGATGCCAAATTAAATTCCAATTTCAAAGCACACATTGTTTTGGACCCAAAGAATGTTTTAAACTTCAGAAGTTTCTATCCACTGCCAAATGAATGAATTTTTGTTGTTGTTTTGATGAGAACACTGATAGCAGTAGAATACTTGTTTATAATTATTCTTAGAACTCAAAACTGTTAAGCAGCCCTTATTCAGCAAAACATGTATGTGTGCACTTTAATGTCTGCTAAGAGGTTTTACTGAATAGAATTTCAAAAGTGTAGTTCATATTACACATGAAATGCTTTTTCATGAAGTTGCATACCCTTCTCAATGCCAAAACCTCCAGTTCTAATCTGCAAACCAGAATCTATTGCACAGTGCTGCTAAGATGGTAGGAAACATGTAAACACACATATCTGAACAGAACATTTCATAGAATCATAGAATGGTTTGGGTTGGAAGGGACCTTAAAGATCATGTAGTTCCAATTCCCCCTGCCATGGGGAGGGACACCTTCCACTAGACCAGGTTGCTCAAAGCCCCATCCAGCCTGGCCTTGAACGCTTCCAGGGATGGCGTATCCACAGCTTCTCTGGGCAACCTGTTCCAGTGCCTCACCACCCTCACAGCAAAGAATTTCTTCCTAATATCTAACTTAAATCTACCCTCTTTCAGTTTAAAACCATTACCCCTCGTCCTGTCACTACATTCCCTGATAAAGAGTCCCTCCCCATCTTTCCTGTAGGTACCCTTTAGGTACTGGAAGGCTGCTGTAAGGTCTCCCTGGAAACTTCTCTTCTCCAGGCTGAACAACCCCAACTCTCTCAGCCTGTCTGCATAGGAGAGGTGCTCCAGCCCTCTGATGATTTTTGTGGCCCTCCTCTGGACCTGCTCCAACAGGTCCATGTCTTTTCTGTGCTGAGGACTCTGGAGCTGGACGCAGTACTCCAGGTGGGGTCTCACCAGAGCAGAGTAGAGGGGCAGAATCACCTCCCTCGACCTGCTGGTCACGCTTCTTTTTATGTAGCCCGGATGCCATTGGCTTTCTGGGCTGAGAGCACACATTGCTGGTTGATGATAGTCAGTTTTTCATCCCCTAATACCCCCAAGTCCTTCTCCACAGGGCTGCTCTCGATCCACTCACCACCCAGCATAAATTCCTGTTCCAAAAACTGCTTTTGAGCTTCCTGAAGTGTTCCAAACTATGACTAGCATTGTCCTTTTTAATACTAAACTATAAAATGGTAGCTCTGTGACATTTACATCCTCAGTAATGTACGCAATGCAATGCATTATGAAGAAGTAAAAGGGTAAGGTAGGATAGGATATGATTGAATGAACTTTACTCAGAAATGGCTCTAAAAATTATTTTGAAATAAAAAATGGTTACACTTTTTTCCAGTTTTACATAGGTGGTGGATATTATTGCTTCCAGACTATATATACCAGTCTAAAATGCAGCTTTTAGTATTACACTTCAATAGCAGGTAAAAACTGCATAGCTGATCAGTTCAGCCTGTTTAAAAGTTGGTATCACCATCTAGTGGCAGTTTGAAGGAGCTTAGATAGCACATTCTTCAATGCAGTATTTTTTTTATTATGTGAGAACAACACATTCAGCAGTTTTCCACTCCCATTACACTCATTTAAGCACATCAGTTAAATATTTGGCTAGCATAGCTTCATAATATTTATAAGAAGCTAAAATTTGTCTTTCCTGGCAGTTAGCTGCCCCTTTCACATAACTTTAGGAGCTAGACAGAAGCCTACCTACAATATTCAATATAGATTAAGTATTCACATTCTTATATTTTTAATTCCCATATTTTGCAGAATATATGACTTAATTGCACACAATTACTACTGTACTGTCTTTTTTTCAGTTTATGTCAGCCTTACAGTCTCACAGAGGATGCCGTGTAACACTGTTTAAAGTATAAACTGCTCTCAAGGTGAAATACCTTTGTAACTTCTTGTAAGAAACAAAATCTCTTCAATAGTATTGTTCCAATGTTGTGCAACATTTTTTTTCCAACCCATCCATTTTTTTTCTCCTCTTCTTCTTACTTTCCCTATTTACAATCTATTGGTGTAGAAAGAATAAAAGCTTTTATTACATGGTAATCTATGTTAATAACAAGTTCTAGTAAACAAACACATGCTTCTTTAGTAAATGCTATTTCTCAAAGTTATTGTGTGATAGTAAAATCACTGGTCTTCAGTAAACACTTATTATTCATAGAATGGGGATATTAGTATTTGTTGTTCTGATACACTACTACTTTTCAATTATAATAAATAAACACTGATAGATTGACTGGGCTTATTAACTACTCATTTTCTCTGACAGCGCAAGAAAGTTGGTTTTTACTATTTGAGTAAGAACACAGGAGTTATCATGCCAATCATACCCATGAGCCTTCACAATAGATAACATAAAATCCAAAATCCATCCCATCTACCACAGTTCTCTAAAACTTCTGCTTCCCATGTAGTCCAATATATTCTCTTTTCTTCAGCTCATTCATGACATTTCTTACTATTTTGATGTTTTACTGATTCCAAGAGAAGAATCCTCTGTATTGCTCTGAGGAAACCTGGTTCAGTTTTCCCTCTTGCCAAAAAGCCTCTACCTCAATTCTTTGGGGCGATTTTAACATCTTACTCCATAGATTAATTCTTCCCTTTGCATAATTGCCTTTTTTTTTTTCCTTCTCCTTTTCCTCTGGGGGCTTTGGGGTGGGGTTTTTTTGGTGTACACAAAAGATTCTGCCCAGATTTTATGTCTCCAGCAGGTACTATGCAACAGAGATTACTGCTGCCCTCACCAAACTCTTAAACCCTTCCTTACCTCAGTGCACAGCATTTTGTGTACTTTACAAACCATGACATTCTATCATTACTAAGTTGGAATGCACAGAATAGCCACAAATGCTGTAGACTCTAAAAAATTGTCCCAATAGGACTGCAAGTTTTATTATAGACCCCCCCCTCCCCAGCATATAGATGTTGCAGTTTACAATGATAGGCCAGTCTGTGTTTTGAGAGCCAGAAACATAGGCAGCCCATACTATTTATACATGCAGAATCCCAACCAGAAGAGTCAGTGGAAAAAGAGCAGCTCTGACTCTGAAATCCTGAGTATATTATATCAGAACAGCAAAAAGTCAATTGCAAAAAACACATAAACCTTTCGAACAGGGGAAGAACATGGCAAGGAGCTGAAAGAAGCTGCACTCTTTCTCCATTTTCTTGGAAGGACGTGATATTCAGGGGAAAGAGAGAGGTGAAGTCTCCACTCTGTTACAGGCAACAAGCTCTTGGCATCCACGGTTCAGTCCACCGTGAACATGAAAGAGATTGTAAATTACTAGACACAGTCATTCAGCAATTACAATACTATGATCCATGAAAAAGTGTCAGCTGGCAAAGCTATAGGAGGTTTTTTATGCTTTACTTTTAGAAAGCAAGCAAATAAGCAGAAGCACACAAAAAGTACATGTATTTATTAGTGCTCAGATGAAAAAAAAAAAAACAACAAAAAAAACCAAAGCACAACAACCTTATCTGCAAATGCCTGTCTACTGAAGACTAACAAATACTCTTCAAAAGACATAATGAAACATATAATGGACTAAAAACCAATAAGGACACGATGTATTGCATTAATACAGGTCCTTGTGGATTGACAAAAATACTGATATAATGCAAAATCCTGCTAGTAACCCATGATTAGGAAAAAGGTGATCATAACATAAGCATTTTTTAAATTAATTTTTGCAGACTTTGCCAGGAAGTGGCAGTACAGAATGATTTCAAGCTCATATTCTTTTTTCAGAAGCTGCTAGTTTGGGAGGAGGTACATTTGCAGCCATGTTTCCTCTGCCTGCTCTATGTGTATGGTTGGACAAATACAGTTTAGTCTGCTGTTCACTTACTCTTCGGTACATCTAAGTTATATTCTCTGTGAGAAGGAAATTTTCTGCAACACAACTTGCATGACTCTTCTTCAGAGACAGCACAGTGATTGAAGGCATGATTTGGAAACTGAAGGGTTTGGAAAGCAAAGGGTAGAAAAGCGGGAGAAGAGGAAGTAGCAATGGTTTTTTTGAAAGGTTTTTAGAGAAGCCTGAGGCAAGTAACATTACTGGATACATGAGGTTAAGCGCAGGACATCGGTTGGTGTTGAAGGTAGTGATGTGTGCGAGAACAGAGGTTTGCCATGTTCAAAAGGATTGTATAATTCTTGTTCTCTTCTCTGTTTCTAATGCTTTGCTTAGCAGGAGCAAGCTAATAGGGGAGAAGGGTATACCCAAGTGTTAGGTCTTCCAGGGCTCACTGGTTAAATGTAATTTTATTATATTAATTCAGTCCACATATTAACTCTCAGGTTTGTTTAGACATCTTCAGTACAATGTTTTGATCAGTTACCCCTTTCTGAGAAGGTGATAGGAAAACATTCTTTAAAAAGCAGAGGTGGTCTGTGATTTGCAGAACTGAAAGGTTGCTTTAGAAACAGGCTGCCCTCTCACACACCTCAGACAGCTCTGGAAAATTGCAGTGAATTTGCTTCACTGACTAGACACAGACAGGGCCTCACAAGGTAAATTGATGATAAAAGTTTGATTTTAAATAAATATTTTACCAAATCAGACCGTTTATGAGGCAGTTCAGACTGGAAGGTATCAAATAGGAATTATTAGTGTTTAAACCAGAGGGTATAGTTTTCTCTTATAATTTATTGTTAATTTCCCTTGTTGCCAATAAACTGAGCTTGTGTTGCTTTTATAGTACATTACTTTTTCACTGTGTGAGGTGGGTAACAAACAGCCAAGATATTGCCCTCACCTGGTACTTTCTTTTTTGGCACTTTCTTATTTCTGTTTAGAAAACTGGAAATTTCCTTTTGCTTAGAGAAGGGAAAGGAGTTACATGTGGTATTGTTAGATAATTCAGTTTGTCAGTTCATTAAGTAATAGATTTTAAAACCAGAGGGACAATCGTGATCATCCAGTCTCACCTTCTACATGTCACAGGCCATGAAACCCCAGCCTGTAGTTCCTGCAGGTAGCCCAGCATGCCTGCAGTGCAGATCTGTTCTGTATCAGTGGTTCCCAAACTGAAGTAGGCTTGTGTGAAGAAACTGGCAATATTCTATGCTTTTCCAAAGCTTCTCTTCTCATATATTACATGTCTGTTTTATTGCTTAGCTTTTCTACCAACCTCTGGAATTTAAAAACCTTATTAATCATGATGTAGTGCTTTTTCTAGGTCACGATGTTCAATTTTAAATATCCTGTTAGGAACACCTCTGCTCCACAGTAATTTATAAAGTTCTGAGATTGCTTCAGTTGCCATATGTTAAGTTACGTGATAAAAAGCTCATCTGCACACACAACAAGGAGCGCAGAGGCACAATGGCAGGTTGTGGAATGCCAATAACCTAATCGGAGAAAGGGAGTCCATGTCACGGCTCCTCTCAGGGCTGTCCCAGGAAAGCCTTAGCCCCACAGCCTGGGGGATGCCCATCACTGTGAGCTGACAGAAGGGGCTGTCCATAGCATGTTACCAACTGAAGGGGGTTACTGTCTATGGGAACATGGGATTCATTAGGGAATGCAGGGAAAGGAAGATTTGGGAATTGCACAAGACTTAGTATGGGATGCTTAACTATTTTCCTAGGTGAGGGGACTCTCTATTTGGTGAGCATGTGAGTGTATGAAGGTCTGAGTGCCAGCAACTGCAGTCCTACCATGGGTCGTAGGGACATGTGTCTGGGATACCAGCAACAGGAATGAGTAAGGGTATGTAAGTAGGCGTGCAATCCTTAGCGATTATCAAGGTGGGCCAGCTGGCAAGGATGCGAAGAGGCCTGAGAGCAGCTATGTGGGTACACCGCAGCGTGAGACAACTGGAGAAGTTGGCTACCAGAGGGCCAGGACAGGTGCTGGAGAGAGCGTGGGTCTAGGTGTTAACTGAAAGACTGATTTCCGTGTGTGTGTGTGTCTGTGCAGGAGGCAATGAGGGAAGGCAGGATCCACAGCCAGGTACTGGATAGACTGAGTGCCTAGGACCAACAACTGTATATATTGTATACACAATGAATATTCCCCCCCCTCCAACCCCATTTGCAGATCTTGCTCCTGATCAGCCAGAGAGGGGGACAGGATGATGCTGTTGGTGTTGTTCGCGTAAGCGCTGAATGTTTCTGTCTAAGTCAAGTGTATATTGCATACATACATTTGTGTGTCTGCCTATCAGGAATATAGGTGCACTTGGGGGCATGGAACTGTGACAGCCTCTCCTCCATAGGACTACTGGATGTGGCAGCCCCTAACACTATATAACTATACATATAAATCTATAAAACACATGCTTTTGTGCACACAAGTATGTACACATTTCACTTTTTTTTAATCATTCTAATATTCTAGTTCAAAATCCAGCTTGCCTATTAGAAGACTACAAAATCAGTGGGACAGAAGGCTCAATCACTGCTACCTATCCAAAGCCAGATGATATAAAGGAAGAAGCACAGAAGTGCATTTGAACTCCAGCCTTACTGGAGCTTGGACATCTAGATCAGAACAGCACATTAGGATCCTGAGGTGACAGCTCTTCTTTGGAGGCTGAAGACCTAACTATGGGAAACCTACTTTGTTTTCCATAATGCTGGATATATTGATAGTTATCTTTTGCACAATGTCTTAGGAGAGCAAGAAATCTGAATTTTACTTCCTCCTAGTTTTGAAGCATTTAAACTCATACTATCGATATTGCAAATGATGCCTGTTGCAAGGCTGAAATCTTTCCTGAGTTATCTATATTCAAGATCTTTGTTAATACAGTATAAATACTGGAGATAAAATGATATTCTTGCATTTTGGGGACTTCTGTAAATACAGTCCAGAACACTTTGTCCTCTTCTGTGTCCTTTCATTCTCTGTTCCACAGATTATTGTTCAAGTCAAAAGTAAACACCAATAAGAGAGACAGACTGTCCTGGTGACAGGGAAGGTGAGGCACTTTTGGGAAAGATGTGGGGTTTAGATTTCCTATTACCTGAAACAGTTCAGTAAACATTGCATAAAAGGAGGAGGATTTTTTCCTCATCTTATTCTGGAAACTAACCTACAAAAAGGAGAAATTATATAATCAATTTGGTACAATTTTGTGATTTCTTGAGACTACTGAAATAATTTTCACACAGCATATAATTAAATTTGTTCAACCCTAGTTTGGAAAAAAGCAGAAAATAATAAGATTGTCCTGTGTCATTTCAGTATAAACCAAAATAGAAAAAAAAAATGCATCAACTCAGAAAAGGAACTTATTTCAAGAGGAAAACACCAAGACTGGCACCATAGTTTCCATCACCTGAAATAACAATATCTTCATTACCCAGAAAACATTCTACAAGAGCAAAAACATTCATAAAACATTTTTAGACCACAGATAGATAAAATTTAATGGCAAATAAAAATAGCAAGCCAGCAATAAATTATTTCCATTAGGAACCAAAAATATTTCTGTCCTGCTATAGAGAAGCAGTTTCTATCACCTTTTAAATCAAAGGCATAGAAATCTACTGGGAAGATAAACAATATCAAATCTAAAGCAGTTTGTCAGAGGAAAATACTGTCATTTTCCAAAAACTGTCGCACAAAGCTTATGTATTTATGGCCCACTTCTTTCCTATTGTGTTTGCACACATACATATTTATGGGGAAAAAAAAATCATCTGGAATAGTGTAAGGTATAACCCAGGGACTTTTAGACACTGATTAGAAAAAGGTGCCAAAAAAACCAGTAGCTAACAGGTTTTGCATATACTATTACTCTTATTCAAACTAAAGGTCTGAAAAATACTAACCAGATAATGGTTCAACAAAATATATTTCTAATATTTTTGTAAGCAAGAAGCAGGGGCTTGCCCAATGTCTAGTAAAAGAGAAAATATACAATATAGTTATAAGGGGCTGCCTACTTAAAAAAATAGAGAGCTATTGCTTTCACCTGTCCCTCTTGCTTACTTTAGCCCTAACATAGGTGCTGCGTTTGTCCATACTGGTTCTTGTAGCAAATTCCTGGCTAATAAGAAAAAGCTAGGGAAAACAGGCTTCTGGAAGAGTTTCTGCAATCTTTTGGAAATCATGCAGCTCTTTTGATTCAGGTCAATGGTTATCAATCTGTATTTTAAAATGCCTTCCCTCTCTGTCCCTCAACACCCTCCCCCAAGGCATACATACTAACTTCTGGCATCACTTTCCCTCATCCAAGAGGAAATGTCTGACAGTAGGAAGGAGTGAAGAAGGCAACACCCTGGAGAGTATGGCAAAGACTATTCTGCCAAGAAGTATTGGGGCTGGAGTAGAGAGACACTGAAGATGCAATAGCTCAGTCAAGACTCAGAAGGGACGCAGACTTTCAAAGCCTGCAAAAGCCCTCCACAGTCCAAAGGACTTCCATGCTCTTATCATCTTAACCTATACCACTACCTTAGCAATATCTCTGGCCCCATGTTCCCTTCCCCACTCCTATGGCCTCCCTTCCCAAAAAGTGTGCCCTTTTAGTTTTCTAAATCCCTAAAGATCATTCAGCTATCATCGGAATCATTGATGCACAAAATATGACTGACTTCCCTTTCCATTTTAAATACATTTTGTGTTTCTGCATTTTGCATTCAAAAGATGTTATTCTGTGCTTCATTTCATATGAGAGATCTCTTTAAGATCACTACATTCATACCCTGATATAAATCTCATCTCCCTTTGGTTATAGCATTTTTGCTATAAGATACCATAACCAAGCATTTGCACATGAAAATATCTCTCTGCAATGCTACTTAAGTAAATTATTCAGGTAAAGGAATCTAACTTAAATGGCAGCAACGGTAGACAAAAAGAATCTCAAGACCAAAGTCTTGTAACTCTGCAACACTGGCTCAGCTAATTGTTAGAAGGGAAGCAACTGCTTTTGTACACACGCAAAACTTGTTCAATATACTTAGACGTACAAGGAGGAAATACATCATTTTCAGTATCCTAGCAGAATAAGGGTAGAAAAAGTAAGTCCTTGGTGCTCTAGTTAACAGACCATTTGTAGTGGTGAGTTAAACAGGATTTCATGTCAGTTCGACAAACTTGGAGACAATTGCTTCTACTGTCTAGGCGATGAACTTCATCAGATACGCCTTGGAGAATCTTCCCTTATGGGACATCTACCCCTGGGCACACTCTGTTTCAGGTAGGTACTGTTCAGTCAGATACTGAGTTCCCCCAGGAATGCCAATTATATGAACTGCTTGCATAGAAAATAGCATGTCCCACTGGGTTTAACCAGTAACGTCACGGTTCATCAAAGCAGTAAATATCAAACAGCCTAGAAATAGTTATGTGGGAGAGCTTCAGAAAAATAACTCTGGGGAAAACAAAAAGCAAAAAGGCAACCAAATTTCTTTGTAGAGTCAATGCATTTTACTGCAGTTAATGAGAAAGCTTGTTGTGTGGATGACGTAACCTGATATGACAAATTCACTATTTGGAATAACATTTCCTGCCACAACTATGAAGGAAAACTTTTTCAGACACTACAATGTGACCCATGCCTGGATTCTGGGTTTATTGAACACCACCCACAAGAAGATTTTGCTAGCTGAACTACTCTACTGTTAATATAACTCCTTTATATCTTACTTGAAAACAAGTTATCATCATTAATATAAAAAATCATATTTTTGTTTGAAAACTTTTATATAAAACCTTTCATGCATCATCTTTTCATTTATATACATACACATCCTGACTGGTTTATATCTTGGGTTTATGTTTTATAACTTTCCCAGGTATTTCTCAGTCATTGGACAGCTTATTGTTCTATAAATTTGACAAATGTCTGTGCAAGCAAGAAAAAAAAAAATCAGATGTGTCATTTCTTTAACAGCTACTATCTGTACAGTTTGTTTTTATTGTTTGCATGACTTCCTTCCTCTGAGTACATTATAACATTGACCTTTACTTTCTAAACCATTTCCAAGACTGATTTAAAGTATGCTACGTCCAGTACCTTCCCCCTCTCCCCATTCCCCAATAATTCATCATTCCTTCTGTTGACAACTCTTTTTTTTGTAGGGCATTTTAAATGCATTGTTCATCCCCCTCTAGAGAGGGATGAGAGACTGGTCTGAGAAGTGGATGTCCCTATAGATGATCTTGCTCCAAACTGGAATGTGGAGAAGCAGGACTAAAGGCTACAGTGACCTACTGGGACTGCTGAGGGCTCCAGATAATTTCTGTGTGCCTAGACCCCGATCCAGCCCACCTGAGGGACTGTTGGTATTCTTCCTTTGGTGCACATTGTAGACTTGGGGCATGTGCGCCAACATTTTATGAGGGACAAAGGGAAAGGCAAAAGTAATCATACACACTTTAGGTCATCTAACTCACTGCAATAACAGCATAAGGCTGGTTGCATATGCATAGCCACCTTTTTTCCTGTATCAAGCAGGCCAAAAAAGCGACCAAAGTCAGTCAGTACAGTACCAAAAAAAGCAATATCTGTCGCCAAATTGTTAGAACTGGCAGGTAAAGTTTTGGGACCCAGCAGGCTTCAGCAGACGCCTCTTACAGACAGCAGGTAAGGGATGGCCCTGTTGCTTTAAGCAGCCCAAGTGACTTATTAGGAAAGGGACAGTAAAATTGATATACAACACAGTGGGTTTACTGAAAGAAGAGGGTAACTATTATTCAAATATTTGTGTCTAAACCATGCACATTCAGGAGACAACTTAGTAACTTTAATAAACTAAGCTTATACACAGAAAGGAGAACAGACCTGTAAGTTTGTGACCTACCACCGCTATCAGTAACTATTGTAACAATGCATTGGCTTAAAAAATAGCAAATTTAAGTATCGGTCATTGCTGAACAAAGCAGCATTCCATTTATTCAGTACCTTATTAGAACTACATGAGTTTTTCACATGTTGCATACATTAACCTTTATGCTAAAAGACTGAGCTAGTTTTACACAAGAACAATCTTGTTATAACAACTGTTTGACTAAGTTTATACTTGGCTCATCTCTGCGTGTGATTAAGGGGTTTTAACCTCTTTTGTTAAAGGATTTTTTTGTCAATGACTTTAATATCTCTTTTCAAATAATTGAAGATAAGCATTTGGAAAAATATGGACATGAAATCTCACCACTAGTAAATCAGACTGTATTCTGCATTTCTGAAGCCACATGAGGTCTCACAGTACATGATGACTAGCCTTCATTAAAATAGCAAATTCCAGAAAGGACTTGTTTGAAGCGAAAAAGTACAGAACCAGCAGCATCACTGGAGCTAATGGAAATAAGTAATTTTTGGTGGCCAATTTTAACTAGTGTAGAAAAAGAAATAATTAGAATTTTAATTTCTGCATTATTTAGTGTAAATTAAGAATGGGAAAGTATCTACCAAAAGAGTGAAGCTTCACATGAAAGCTACTAGTCAACATTTATTTTTAGTGTTAATAAATCTTACCTGGACTGAGTATCATGGAGGGGTGGGGGAAGCAAGCAAGCTGATGGGGACACTGTTAGGCTACTGGTTTTGGTTTCCTAACTTTTACAGCAAAAGTCTTTACTACAAACCAGACTACAGCAGTGTTAGAGGTACAAAAGTTACAAATGCAAAGATGGAAGTAAGCAATGGTACTATATTTAATTTATAGATTTGTTTTGTTTCAGTCAGGGTTAAGACAATAATGGACATTGGATGCACAAGAAAAATCTCAGTGTGCATGCTAGAGACAGCATTTTAATCTGAGAGAAACCAATCGAATTTAATAAATGGTGGAGGAAGACATATGACTTACAGCAATCATCTTTGATATAGTAAATTCATTTAACAGTCTTATAAACAGTCTCTCAACTTCAAAAACTAAGCAGAAAGCAAGGGAAATTCATAAAATAGAAAACATAAATTTGAATTACATATAAAAGATATGGCAAATAAAGAGTAAACATTACATTGTTTTTGTCAGTTACTAAAGCTGAAGAGCTAGATACATGCTATACACACCAAAAAAAAAGAACAGTAAGCCAATGGCAGAAATATCTGGATGGGTATAAACAGTAGAAATCTGAAAATTTTGGCATTTAATTTACCACCAAAGATGGTAACAAAGGCTCAGAAAGAAAGAGAACTCTGCATTTGTTGTCTATTTTTGAATTATATCCTGCAAATCTGAGGTTTTTTACAGGAAAAAAAAATGTGTATGGTGTGAAAAAACTGATTCTGGAAACATCCCTTTTCAACAGTAAAGTTTATGTCAGATCCTGTAACCATCTTAAATACAACTAAAGGCAATTGATAAACCACTACTTCCAGCAATTTAATTTCTTTTATCTATCCTGAACTTTGTTACAGTTTGGGTTTCTACTCCTCCTTCCCATTTACTCCTTCAAACCCCTTGCCTTTGACTTACTTATGGATGTTTATTTTAATTTTTAGGAAGATGTCAGTGTCAAGTCTACCTTAGAATTTAAGGGACAGATCTTAAACATGTTGGTGCAGAAGGGGGGAAATCATTTACACAGCATTTGCTGTCCAATTATTTCATTTGTAAAAAAAAAGTGAGAGATATGAATTATATAAATAAGCAATAGTCTGAAGGATATATACTTAATAACTAGTGCCCAGATGGTCTTGTTCCTCTAAATCTTGTACCAGAAGTAGGTAGTTTTCAGAACTGCATTTTCTGTGCCAACGAAGTCAGAGCAGGTTTTGGACTGAAACATGTCTCAGTGGTGTTCATATTCTGCTTTAAAAGCAGACAAATATTTAAATACAAGGTAATGCTTAGTGGAGGCCTATGTGCAACTGAATCACTTGCCATTCTTTGCTTTAAAGCATTTTTTAAACATTTTTACTAACAGTAAGTAAAGGGCAAGAAGAAAAAAAGGCACTGAATGATGTTTCTACCATACACCACAAGGTAGCAGTAAAGGATAAAGGGAAAGCAGCTTAAAAAGTAACCACTAAAGGCCACAGAGGAGAGGGAAGGAGGGAAGAAATAACAGAAGCTTAACAATTTTGATGGATCTCCTACAGCCTAATTACATACACGTGCAAATGCAAGAACGTCTAGGTGTAAATTACATATTAATCAGGCAGAAAAAACTTAAAGTTATATCTGGGTGTGATTTCAACCGACATTCAGCTGCAGTCCTCCTTTCCTCAGCAAATCTTTGGTTTTAGCAATTCATTGTGTTTGGTAGCGTGGCTCAGATACTATCATCACTTTTCAGTAGGCCAAGATCACCTGCATGAAAAACCATTTATTGGTGGTTAGGATTGACCAAACTGAGCATGTTTATTGCTGCATTTTGGTGGACTTCCCTCTCCCCACACACACAGTAGGGGAGCAGGGAAAGTAATCATACTCCATTTTAACAGACGTATGATCTAAACATCATGTTTCAGTATTTCCAAGTGTTTTCAAAATTGCATTCGTTAAGATTACGTCTGTGTGTTACTGATATCAGCTATTCGGGGTAACCAAATTAGACGAACTTTGCAGACCTGCTCCAAATGGGGACTTTTTGTCCCCACTTAAAAGCATTTGCTTGCAGACAAAGAAGGTAACCCTCGACGCCTGAACACTTGATTCTCCACCTTTAAATTGCACTGCACGTTTAGCCACCAGATGGCAGATGCTCCCCACCAGACTAACAGCTACTATTAAGATTCAGAAATATTTAAAATATTCAATTAGTTTCTAAGGTTTGTCAAATCCGTTATCTTAAGTAACTTTGTTAAGCATGCTATTCTGTCTACATCAAAAAAATATCCTGTTTGATTGGACAGGACAGAATATTTTCTTATTCTTTTCAAATAAAAATTAGTACTTTTGCTGTTACTCTCAGTAACTTCAGTCAAAACACTTTTTCCACATAAATGTGTGTAATAACATTGACTTATTAACATGAAAGTAGACAGGAGCAATAAATGACAGGATTTCCTTGACTAAAACAAGAAAAAGTGCCAGTATTTGCATAAAGGGGGGGGAAGGAATCTTGACAAGGCATAGATACTAACAGTGCTCAAAGTCTGCTAACTACTCCAGAAGCCCATGCTCATGGATTTATTTGTTGCTTTTATAGTCTGTGATTGCTTGGTAAATCACATTTTCTAGTTTCTAATGCTATGTGTGTTATCTAACTAGCAGTATATCGATCCTTTTCTAAGGTGATTAATCACTTATGACTATTTTGTTAAAGACAAGAATAGGAATTGGCTGAAAATTATGAAGTTATAGAGATGTAAATATAAATAATCTGCCATAGAATGTTACTACTAATATAGAGGAGTATAGCTATACAGTTGAGAAACTGAATATACCCTTAATCAGAACACCTCTCTTAGGCAGGTAGGTCTTAAATCACAGTAATACATGAAGCTTCTCTCAGAAACTTCTGCAGATACATCAAGTATATATACAGACTAGTGGTATGAATTCCTGATAATGAGCTGTTATTTTCTTCACATCTCCAGTTTTCAAAGTGATTTCAGAGATAGCTAGTATCAAAGCTATTATTATGACAGCACTGTCAGTGAAGAGAAGCATTCTGGTCAAGCAGGCAAGCAAATCTGAGCTTCCAAATGAAAATCATTTTGGCAAACGAATGACAACAGACCAGAGATGAAGGAACAAAAAGGTATTTTCCTTCTCATCCTGCTGTTGTACATTCTTCAACATAAGCCTTTCAGGTAACTCTTCTCCAAGTTTTAATCTCTACTCAATACCAGTTAAAGAATGTTAAAGTAATGTATGCATAAGAGAGAAAAAAATGAGCGTCCAACACATGTTGAAGATACAGTGGGCCAGGGTTCTCACTATTCGTTTTCATTCCTGTTTTCTGCAGTGTACCAAGTGAAATGCTTCACTGATACCCTACACAGTGAAATAATCAAGATAAAAAGTACATGAACTATCTTACAAGCATTTCAACAATTTGAGGAAATGTATACCTTTGTTTTTCTTTTTCTTGAAAATTCAGAAAAAATTGTGAATCTTAGACAACTATGTTTAATATAGTCACACAATGAGAAGTAGTTCAGCATTTCTGAGTGCTCATAAAAGCATGAAAGAAAGTGGAAAACCTGTATTCACATAATATGGATATAAAATGTAGAGGGATTCAATGTCAACTTATTTACCATTCAGTGATTTCTTGCTGATGTGGCCAACTTTTGCACTTAAAAAAACCACAAGGGAATAAAGACGTTTACTGTGAGTCTTCCTACAGCAACTTGAACAATTTTTAGGAACTTTTTCAGTGCAACTATTCCATATTTATTTTTCATGGTAGGGGTGGCTGAAAGGCTTTTGAGTTATACATTATTGAAGATTTTTTCACTGGTGTTAGCTGAATTATTTACTTAGAACTTTTTTTATTGTAACATTTGTCTTGCTCTAAATTGTGGCATATATTTTAAATGGAGAGAATTGGTTGAAATAACCAGTGGGGGGACATAAACTTAGCAAGTTAGTTGTCCTTTAGGTAAACAAATTATATTAATCTCTTGAGATTTGTAAGGGACCGGAATCACCTTGCTCATTAAAGGAATCATGAATATGGCACTACTTTGTCTCTCAACAGCTCAGTTCACCAACACCTATCATCTCAAACTTCTTGGGATCACAGAGCAGTAAATTACCTTCAAAGTAATGCTTATAATTCCAGGTGAGTGGCACATTCCTCAGTTTATTTAAAACTTTTTTTTCTGAAACATTTAGACATAAATATATTTCAGAACGGAATGCATTTTTCTGGACCTTTTGAATGTTTCCAGGGAATGCTATAAAATTCAGCATGCATAAACCAAGATAAGAAACGGTTCTCCCTCAGAGCACGGCCTGAGATAAGATAAATCGAAGGACAGAATCTCCAAATAAGTCCATTAAGGAGTTATCCATAATGTCAGTTAAATTCTAGAGCCAAAACCGTGTTTAATCAAAAGGATCCCTGTTTTCTTCACTGATGTCTTCTATGAAGAAATATAAATGTGGTGTCACTTTGAATGTTGCATTCAAATAGCTCATTTAAATTTTACTTAGTCTGGCACAAGTAAAGAGTGGTTTTGAAGGTAACAGGTTAATGTATCTCATTTCATGTGTGAAATTCAGTAACTGGAACACTTACTGGAATAGCAAATTGATTTCTTAGCAAGTGTCTAACTTCCCAATATATTTTACAAAACTTTCAAAGGGCAGCAGTATGTATCTTTAAAGAAATTATGCGGGGCAGGTTGTGGAAACTAGTTAAGAAAACCCAGCTAAATATCATCATTTTGCCTCTCCCTCCAAACACACAGTTACCATGAAACACTGCATTTTTAGCAGCTATATTCATATCATACAGTTGTTGAAACTGAGAAGCTGATTGCTCTTCTCATTTATTCTATTCAGCTTCCTTTCACTAAATACTTAACTCCAAATGAGGTACTAGATTTTGAAGTCTCTGACATCACCACAGGTGGTTAGATTAGGTCACTTCTCTGCAAAAATTCTAATTCCACTCACATTGGGCTTGGACAGAAATAGATCCAAAAGTTCCAGAAAGTCAGCAAATTTGAAAGTGTTGTAGCATCTTAAGAACATATGGGCTCGTCCATATGTGTTGTTCTTGCAACTCTCCCCAGAGTCCCACGTCAATGGCTTTCTAAAATACCTTTTTTTTTTTTTTTTTTTTTTTTTTTTTTTTTAAGATTGGGAGCATGTCTCTGAAATTAAAAGTATTTTCCTGGTGCTTACAACTTATCCTATAGCTTGAAAAACTACAAATTGAAACCACAAATTGGAACTGCTGGTTTTGAGAGTACAAATTAAAAAATACTCTCATCAACATCCAGGTGTTTGCTTGAATAGTCCTGAATTAATAATATGACCCCAGAGATTAAGGCAATTATGCATAACTATGCAAATTTTACAAAATAATTTCTATTGTCTTATTCAATATATGACCAGCTTTTAAAAAGATTATCATTTGTTAGATTTCTGTCAATTTCTGTAATAAAAACTCTGAAAGGGGAGATGTAATTGTAGCCCCACTAAACTGATTTAATTTATTTTTTTTTCTGAGCAGCTAGCAAATGGTCACAATTTTCAGCCATTACAGCTTGACCTGGCCTAGCCTTGCTTAAATAAAATTTATAACAATCTTCTGATTCTTTGTGTTGTCTAGCTTTTACCATTCAGCCTGATGGTAGTCACATCATCAGTCCTCCTCAGTGCTGAGCCTGATCCCTGTGTATAAATATCCAGAAAATGAGCTGCTTTGAGAGAACTTGTACTTAATCTTTGTCTTACTGCCACTGTTATGCATAGAGCACATAATGAGAACATACCAATGAACTTGTTAAATTAAAATTGCATACCTGATATTTTATATAGCAGAGATCAGAAAATTAAATCAGAGGACAATTTTTAAAGCTAGAAGTCAGTCTAGTTTAACCTTCTGATCTCACCAGTGGTTTTTAAATACAAGGGTCAGAATTTTAAGGGCACTCAGCACCTAGTGTATCCTTTAAAAATTATGCTGAACATCTTGAAAAAAATCAAACAACATATATTTAAGCATTAGTCTACAAGCTTAAGTGCAGTCATCCAACATTTAAAATTCTGGTTAGCCTTCTTAAAATACGTGGTTAAAGAAAGTGCTATTTTTGTCCTTTTACCTAGAAAAAATTTCATTTCATTCCCAGATACATCCCTCCACGATGCTTAAAATGGGTGGTAGAAAGTGCCCCAATGCAGCATTGCTTACGTAGCCCAACAATCCCATTCTCTTATGAACACAAGCCCGGAACAGCAACATTTCTCGAATACCTTGACAAAGCAAATCCTTTCAGAGACAGAAGGCAGACTTTTAAACATGTACCTGCATATCTCCCAAAACCAGAGTCAGACCATTTACAGTGGCTCCATCCAAGCAAACAAGAGAGTATCTGCATCAGGCAAATCCTACTGAACTCAATTTATACAAAGCATCCATTCTTATAGAGTAAAACCAGTAACAATTAGGTCTTTTTAAATTCATATTAATACTGATGGCTGCTTTGCAGTCCTTACCATCTGTCATACCAGGCTGCATATATTTTTTCCACAATGTCATATTCTCATTCTGCCATATAAAAATGCTCTTTGTTTCCCTCATAGGAACTGCATGCACTGTGCTTCAAAACATGAAAAATTTTAACAGCCTAACACTGACATTTAATGGGTTTTGAGACACGAACTACACACACAAACTAACTCTGCTTCAGACACAAGTTCATGTACTCCTGGTTTCACTTTACAAATAACAAAGTTGTCTTTTATGTCATTTGCATATTTTCCTAGAAGATGGTTTGGTTTCTTTATATTTAGTGCTATCAAGAAGTCCTGAAATTTTATCCCGGAGCATAAATTGCCACAGTTTTTCTAATAAAATTCTATGTGTTAATTTATTTCTGTGACACATTAAAAAACTTATTTTGAGAACTGCATCTCCCAAGAACTTGTAAAGAACTAAAAACTTGGATGTGGAAGTAGTCTGTCAGAAAATCCTCGAAGAGGATTGCTATTTTCTTCTCTCCTTTCAAGGTCTAAAAAGAAAACACTAGTCAAAATGTTCTAAGTTTTATCATAATAGGAACATTGAAGAATGGCTTGGAAAAAACAGAAAATTACTTCCATTTATCGTGGTTTAACCCCAGCCAGCAACTAAGCACCACGCAGCCGCTCACTCACTCCCCGCCATCCAGTGGGATGGGGGAGAAAATCGGAAAAAGAAGTAAAACTCTTGGGTTGAGATAAGAACGGTTTAATAGAATATAAAAAGAAGAAACTAATAATGCTAATGATAACACTAATAAAGTGACAGCAGTAATGATAAAAGGATTGGAATATACAAATGATGCACAGTGCAATTGCTCACCACCCGCCAATCGATGCTCAGTTAGTCCCCGAGCAGCGATCCCCCTGCCCCCACTCCCCCAAGTTTATATACTGGGCATGACGTCACATGGTATGGAATACACTGTTGGCCAGTTTGGGTCAGGTGCCCTGGCTGTGCCCCGTCCCAACTTCTTGTGTCCCTCCAGCTTTCTCTCTGGCTGGGCATAAGAAGCTGAAGAATCCTTGACTTTAGACCGAACATTACCTAGCAACACCTGAAAACATCAGTGTTATCAACATTCTTCTCATACTGAACTCAAAACATAGCACTGTACCAGCTACTAGGAAGACAATTACCTCTATCCCAGCTGAAACCAGGACACCATTTTTTTCGGTAAGTTACTACAGAGAATTGGAAGTGAAAACAAAATGGTAATAAAATACAGTGTCGGAGATCTATGGGCTTTTGCAGTTATTGGCATCCTTCCTCACTAAGTGTGTCACTCAGCAACTCCACTCCAACCACGAGCCTACAATTTCTGCATAATACAGTTCACAGTACCTGTAGAATCTTAAGAGTCCAAGATTTTTCTATGTTTGGGGTTTTTTTTCCATTAGCACTATTTTCCTTGCACTTTCTATTCCCTTAGCTTGTCTTGGGTAACATGTCCAAAACAAACCGTCAGTTCTTCAAAACACCAGGCCACCTCTCATATCTTCAAGAACTACCAGGTTCTGATTTGTAAAAGGCACATGTTTTCTGCTTACTGCAGATCTGCCCAACCAGCGTAAGAGATGGGGAAGCTGGAAAGAACCTGTTTTACAGGAGACTACTGGACTGCCAGAGAATGGCAAGGCTGCTTTTAAATCTACACCTCCCTGTGTACTTTCATTATACTGTTAGTGGAATGATGTAAAAACTAGCTGTAGTAACAGAAAGAACAAATTACTCTTTGAGAAGGCACCAGTGGTAACAGATGTTATTATAATATTCCATATTTAGTCTCGTTGTTTGCTGCCAGGCCTTAGAAACTCAGAGTTCACATTGATTTAAAACAAAACAAAATGAAACACCACAAAAAAACCCACCAAAACCCAACAACATACCAGTATTTCTTTGTCCTTCTCCTCCCCATCCTCTCTCAGCATAGACAGCAATTTTGTTCATAAGTCTCATTATTTATCAATAACAATTTAGGCTTCCTATGACCCTGGCCTTTATCATCATGTATATGGTCAGAGCTTTCAAGTTTACCAGCAAATCTGCAATAACTTACGTATTCACTTCACTTCTTCATAAACATCTCCCGAAGTACTAAATGAACTCAAAGCATAAAGCTATAAGTCAGGTCTATTCAGGATTCCACTTCTTGGGCTAAGTCATCTACTCATTTAGAGTACATACAGAAACAGGTATCTCCTGGTCTTTCATCAAACAATTAACATGTTGAGTCATTCTTTTGAAGTGAAAACATGGCTTTAGGACATTTCTGCCATACTCTGTTATTTCAGATAATAAATATTAATAGTCCCATGTTTTGCTCCTTTTATGTTATTAGCACAACTGCTAGAAATTAATAATTTTAAAACTTACAGGAATTTTAATATTCCTGTCACTGGTAGGAAAAGTGTCAGTATACCATCTATAAAAAGTATTAATTTACGGTGCTTCTATATTTATTGCTCTGCAGCAAAATGTACTAAAAAAATAATCATGCACTGAATATTAAATTGACTTTTAAAACCAGGTAGAATACTATTCATTAACAGAGGCTGGTTGGAGGTTTTGTCAAAATGATTTTTAGTTAGAAAAGTGGATTTCTTAAAACTTAAACTTTTGTCAGGAACAAATCAATTCTGGGGAAAACAAACAAACAAACCAACCAACCAACCAAACCAACACTTTAAAAAGAAAAGAGACACACTGAAGTTATAACCCAGTGAAAAGGTACCCCTCTTTTGTGAGAAAAAGACAGGAATTAAACCTATGTTTTCTCAATATGCAACATAATTATTCAGCTATTAGATACATTGGGATGGTTTGCATGCCTATTTTCTCCCCTTTAAACCACACAACCACAGAAAGGATTTGGTTTCTGTTGATACCAATTGAAAAAAAGCTGTCAAAATATCTCAAAGGTGTTTCCAGCCTTCTGTTTGAGCTCCAGTGCTAGAAATACTGCTGGGTTTCCACGGCATGAACAGCTTTTCACAGGCCGTGCTTAAAATAATGATGTGTGCCTACAGTGAGAAATCACATATTTTGTAATTTCTGTATATAAAGCCATTGAAAAAAACCACAAAATTAGTGCTGCTTTCATACACACAGCTAGAATAAAAAAAATAATAAACTCACATAATGTTGACTGTATGTGCATGATTTATAAAGGGGTTAATAGGCAAAAAACTCCCCACAATTTCTGGTAGTGCTTGATATTAGCTTTTAAGGTATGTTGGTGCGGATCCACTTTATCAATTTAATGTTTCTGTCTCAATTTGTCACAGTTCTCATGTAGTGTATTTTTGTGTTAGAGCCTACTGCAGAGCTGAGCTGTGTGCATAATGGATTCTTCATTGTGCTGGCTGAACCACAAAAAAAAAGTGTCATATCAAATGGAATATTTCATTTTCTGTTTGTTTGGGGGTTTATTGCCAATTTTTCCCCTTTATTAAGCAAGCTTCTGAATAGGTATTTCTTTTTTTTTTTAAGTTATAAAACCATGAATACTTTGGCTTAAAAAAAAAAAAATACAATGCTTTTCCTCCTCTCAAATGTTCAACATATTAGTTAGGGATTCATACTAATAAATACTTTGCCTGGTTTTATTGCTGAGAAAGCTTCTCTTTTCTTCATACCATTTGATCAAGCTCTAGGCATGAACAAAGACAACTACTATTCTTCTTCCAGTAATATCTGTTGCTATGAGATACCATTTTTTTGACAACTTCTTTGAGATGTTTATTTTTGTTTCCTTGTTTTATTTATTATCCCAACAAAGGCAAATAAATTGTGTAGATTTAGCTTTCCAATTGGTTTTATTAAAACATTCTTTGCTTTTAAATTTAGGACTCCATTCTTGGGCCGGTTTAGACCTGAGTGGAAGAAGAGAGAAGAATATATTGTCTTTACAAAATGAAGTAAAACAACAACAAAATCTATCAAACACATTCTCCGTAATTTCTGGAAGCAATTTAGAAAAAGCTATTATCCAAACTTAGCCACTTCATACTAATTACACAGAGGATAACTGAATGTGTTATTTCATATATCAGCTGAGTTGCAGACAAACAGTTTAAGCAGAGAGATTGGAAGACTGGATGCAATGTGTGCTTTCCCACCTGCCCTTATTCTGAAATCTCAAAAGCTGGGAGAAGTGGAAGTGAGTGATATCAGGAATAGAATTATGCATTTTTGACAAACAATTAATGTATTCTTCCCTCTTGTGATTGCATACAAACCTTCCTTTTTTTTTTTTTTTAAATACCTAAGTAAAATTAAACTTTCAAACATTCAGAATTTACAAAATTTTCACAACCAAAATTTAAAAAGATCAGTGACACTGCTTATTTTGGAAAAATCAATTCAAATCCCTGTTAGAAGAATCAGAAGGAAGATGAGGTATTAGCACTGCAGTTTTCCACATCCGAGGAAGTCTTCCAGCCACTGGAGATTGACACTATTTTTTATGGACACATAACCGTTGTCAAGCAGACTGTAGCTAGGTAGCTGCCAGGCACCTCGCTCATCCCCTGAAGCAAGATGATGATCAGGAGAGGATCATCTCAATGACAAAGCCCCTCTGAGTTTTCAGACTCTTAATTTATCTTACATTCTGGTCCCTATAATCCTCACTTTTGCCTCCCCTGCACCAATTGGAAAAACTTCTCCCCTGCCCTGCCTGTGTCCATTATGGATCAGTTTATCCTCAGACACCCAGAGCAACCCAGTGCAACAGCAATGCAGTTCTAGGTCAAAGCATGCCCAGTATAGGTAGCGTATTTGCAGAGATACTTGCTGATACATATACATATATATATATGTACATTTATACACACACAGAGCAAAAAAACCAAACAGGCACTCTACTAAGCAATGACATTGTTTAAATTCACCTCATCCAGACAAGCTATATTTTGAGATACCACAGTTTCTGCAGAGTCACCCTCTACTAAATACAGTGTTGCTATGTTTATTACAGAAAGATCACCAAACACCTTAAGCAATTGAAGTTGACACCCAGCAATTTTCAGCAAAATACGTCAGTTCTAAGCATCTGAAAATATAGCCTTGTTTTTATAAAACTAACCTGTTGGCAACATAGATCTATAATCAAGACACATGCTGCATCCCAAGATGATAAAAATCCCCTTAAAAATGGAGAGATCTTCAAATTTCTTGTGTACCATTTTGTGCTCGCTTCCCTTTCCCATGTCTCTCTGAATACAAAATTGTTCAGGGGAGAGAAAACATTTAAACAACTGGACCTTGACTCTGACCAGAACCTCTTAGTACTATTGCTGCAGAGATTATCTATGACACTAATAACTATTAAGCAACACTGATTCAGTTCCAGAGCAATGACCAATAGTTACTACAGACTGACCGGCTGGGAGCTCTGTGGAAAATAGGTTGGCGTATTTGTTACAATCAAGTATATACAGCACGTATACAGACCAACAGCTGATTTAAGAAGCAGATGGAGAGTCAGAAAAATAGATAAAGCAAGCCTCCTTCTGGAGCAACATTAGTTTAGGCCCTGTATAATTTTTCTATATGAGTGCATATGTACCCTTATAACTGTGTTTTCTCACAGCTGTTGCTATTCATGTGATCTGGCAAGATTATATAAGTAATACTATAACACTTAAACTTCCGTTTCCTCAGATTTCACCATCATTCACTAAAAGTTTTTCATTCATAGCAAAACTCCTCAGATGGATTGGTATTTTATCTTGCTGTTGAAAATCATCTGCCCTATTCACACTCCAAGTCAAAGCTGAAATACAAATTCTGCTGCAGAAACATAATTCAAAACTTCCAGTATGGATAATATTATATTCTCAGTGGAGAAGGACCAGGCTAAGGAACATTTAAACAAATGGAACATATGTATGTCCATGGGCCCTGGACCAAAATTCTTGAGTTCCCAACCTCATGTTAGTATTTCAGACTTGTTCAATGGAGAAGAAGGGTTGCCTGCTGAAGCATGAGAACTTACAGGCTCAGAGATTCAACTGATCTAACAGGTAAAAGCAGAGAGGAAAAGAAGTCAAAGCTCTAGCTTTTGCTTCAGAGTTTGCACGATTAGTTTTGAAAAGCATGATGAAACAAACAAAAAAGGCCCTACAGTATTTTCAATACTCATCAGACGTACAGGGAAATCCCTCCACTTTTGCCCGATATGAAGAAATCTAAGGGTTACACTCTTTACAGCTTGGCAGAAAACAGGATACAATTACAACATTTTCAGTAGGCTGCTACAGACCCACATGACAATAACTCTAGTATCAGACTCAATTGAGCAGGAGGAATTTAAACTTGATCTATTTGACCCAAGAACATTTGTTTAAAGGAAACTTTCAGGAAGTGAATGCTGATACTTTTGCAAGACTCAGCTTGGGTTTGTGTCTAGAAGTCTGCCTACAGAAATAACTTCCCCTGAAGACTAGAGGGATGCTGGGTGCATGAATTTATTTGGAGTCAGCCTCCACCCCAGCAAGACGTGGGCGGTTATCTGCACCTTCAGTCATATCTGTGGGACTTAAGGAATCTCTGGTGACTGAGAAGACATTTTTAGATTATCTACTGATAGGGACAACAACAGAACTAAGCAATTTTATGGACTTAGCCCTTCATATTTATTTTCTACATCAGAAGATGATTTCTTATTGCTATACTGCTTTGTCAGTTTACATTTAAGATTTCAAGCAACTGAATTTGACCTTGTTTGTTTGGAGGCAATTCTGCAACCCATTAGATTTAATTATCAGAATGTGACCCATTTAATATAGCTCTGTATCACCCTAGGAACAGTCAATTTTAGTACTTTGTCTCTCTGGTAAGTGCTTATAAATTTTGAATGCTTACATAATAGTCTACTCATGTCCAACAAAACAAATTTCACTTGCTATGGTCGATCAATCCAGCTAGCTTTTTACAATACATTGTCATTTTGTTGGTTTACTTCAGAGAGTTTGACTTTTATATTCAATGGTTCACAGGAAAGAAAACATTCTTTACTAAGTATTTATTAATTTGCTATTTTTCCTCAAAAATTCTTAAAATCCTGAGACATTTCTTTGAGGGTTTCCTACAGTTAAGACTTTGTCTTACCGAGTTAAGGAGCAAGAGCATCCAGGAGATAAAAAAAATCACATGCATGCACACATACAAAACACCATATTAAATTCACCACTGTCACTAACAGAAGTTTCCTCTGCTTACCCCCGTGACTTTGTTCATTGAAAGTAAAGACACAAGTATTCAAGAAGCCTTCAAATAAAAGATTTCAAACAAGAAACTTTACCAAAGAGACCAAAAACCAATGCCCCAAAAAGCAAAGTCAGACAGCTGCTCTTAGTTCTTGAACAGTTCCAAGTCCAGAAGAGGGCGAAGTATTTCTCAGCTGTCCTGATTTGACTAAAGGAAAGAGTACCATTTACAAAGCGATAAAATTGAAGTCTCAAGAAGATATGGCAGTATCTTTGGGATGAGGAAAGAAATAACCAGATAAAAATAAAAAAGAATCCCCAAACAAATAATAAAATGAAGTCTGTACTTGTCTATTATAAAAAAAAAAAAAAAAAAAAAAAAAAAAAAAAAGGAGGCCTAAGAAATCGACTTTTAGGCTATCTGTTACTGGAGAATTCTATAGCATTTTTCCAAGTCCAAATGAGATTTACCCACCTCTACAGGACCATAAAGCACACTTGTCTTGGAGAGCTCCCATGACATCTCTAGACTATATGTCATTTGTCTAAAAACAAAACAAACAACCCCCCACACACACACTCTTTACAGGCTGGTAGGTGTTCTTACTAGTCAGTCAGGTTCATTCTAGTATTGTTGAGGTTAGTTGCTCACAGACATCATTTAGTCTACTGTGTTAATTTCTTCATACAAATTTGATGGCACTTTCCTATCCAAACTCTGTCTTCCATGCTATTAAAAAATTCCCATCATTCTAGTAGCAGCAGGAAAAAAAAAAAAAAATCCAAAATTGGGTAGTGTAGAAACCTTTAAACAAGGTTTTTTAATTATTTTTTTTTAATCTGAAAATCTCTTCATTTTTTTATTGAAGTTCAAACTTCTTATGAACCAACTAACATATTTTGTGACTACTTCGGAAAAAGTTTTAAGTTATATATTTAGGTGCAGGATACATATCTGGGAAATATGTTACTTTTTCTATTCTGAGGAGATAGGACTGTGAAGGAACATTTAAATCACTGTAGTTGCAACAAACTATGTGGCATTTCATGTTGACAGAGGTCCAGAATTTCTGTGTGAACTGCATAACAGGCCACTTCAGCATTGTGGGCCTTTTGGGGGAGAAGTGCCGCCAAAAGACACCACCACACTCACACCCCCAACTTTCACAATAAACCACATAAGACTGATTTTATGATGCAAATAAGTAGGCACAAAAAGAAAAGACAAGTCTTGTGGTTAAATCATAGGACTAAGAGTTCTGGAAACATGTTCATTTCAGTTTTCTTAGATAAGCCATTTTAACATTTGAAGCTCTTACTTTTTTAAACTTTCCTCCCAGCGCCACATGCATTGGGCAAGGGATAAACTAATTGTATCCATGTGTTGAAAGTAAAAAAAAATAAAATTAAAAAAATCAGACTTTGGAAACTGTTCTTTTAAAAATGGTGCTGAATGTTTCTGATTTGATATGAAACATGTTGCTTGTGTTGAATACCTTAGATATGAACTCTAAAACTAGAAAAAGACATTCCAGTTCATCTGTATCAGGCT
The DNA here is from genome assembly GCF_947461875.1 of Haliaeetus albicilla. Taxonomy (NCBI): domain Eukaryota; kingdom Metazoa; phylum Chordata; class Aves; order Accipitriformes; family Accipitridae; genus Haliaeetus; species Haliaeetus albicilla. The sequence goes on from NC_091483.1 coordinate 40,012,375, forward strand.
GGCAGATAACACGCAGTCTCCATACCATAACAAAACCATTTACGATTGTATACATTACCACCACTATTTTAGGCAATGTCAGATAAAATGAACAGGTCTAATGTGTTGTTAATGACTTGTTATTGATATAATTTAGGCTATTCATGTATGTGGTGGGTTGACCCTGGTTGGATGCCAGGTGCCCACCAAAGCCGCTCTATCACTCCCCCTCCTCAGCTGGACGGGGGGAAGAAAATATAACAAAAGGCTCGTGGGTCAAGATAAGGACAGTTTAATAAAGTGATAGCAAGGGTTGCGCGCGTGAAAGCAAAGAAAAAACAAATGATGTTATTCTCTACTTCCCATCAGCAGGTGATGTCTAGCCGCTTCTCGGGAAGCAGGGCTTCAGTACGCGTAGTGGTTGCTCCGGAAGACAAAACGCCTCCCCTTCCGTCTCCCTTAACTTAGCTTTTATATCTGAGCTGACATCATATGGTATGGAATATCTGTTTGGTTGGTTTAGGTCAGCTGTCCTGGTTATGTCCCCTCCCAAGATCTTGCCCTGCCCCAGTCTGCCATTGAGGGGGGGCAAAAATGTTGGAGAGACAGCCTTGATGCTGTGCCAGCACTGCTCAGCAGTAGCCAAAACACTGGTGTGCTATCAACACCTTCCTAGCTACTGATGCAGAGCACAGTGCTATGAGGGCTGCTATGGGGAGTATTAACTCCATCTCAGCCAGACCCAATACAATCTCCACACCTTATTCCATACCATTTGCGTCCTGCTCAGGTTCCACACAACTTAATACAGATATCTTCTAACCATACTATCGTATTTAATTCTCATTACTGAAATCCTTTCTTACCAACACTTACAACTGAAACTACATACTTAAACCACTTTTATACCCAACGTACGGATTTATACATTCTTATTAATTACTATCCCCTGTCCTTTAAGAGATAGATATTCCATGGGCTTCTTCCACTCTTCCTGATGTTCACACACAGGTTATGACTTGGGCCCCATCCATCAAGATGAGTGGTCAGGACAGGAGAAGCAGTATGTTCGATCGTTGGGCCCCAACACCAGCTTGGTTTGGGTCACCGATGCACTTGTCTGGTTCCTCGCGAAGTTCACTCCTCTGCAGTTCAGGTCATTCCTGCTACATTACTTCTTACAACATACAACTCACATCACAGATTATTTTTCCCCCAAGGTTAAATGTCCTTGAGGCACACACTGGGTCTCCCCATCCTTCCGCATTACCCACCAAGTACACCCAGGTCCCTGAGCAAAGACAATCCCACGAATGGGTTTGCCTTTTCCCATGGGAGGTGCAATCCACACTGCCTTCCCCAGCCACTTCCCCATGTGCACTACGGGGACCTTATCTCCTCCCACAGTATGTAGGGGTTTTGTTTGGGCAGGACCAGGACGGTTAGCAGATCCTCCGGTGTTAACTAGCCAAGTGGCTTCTGCTAAATTTGTATCCCAATGCTTCCATGTCCCATTGCCTAGCGCTCTCAACATAGTCTTCAACAGTCCATTATATCTCTCAATTTTCCCAGATGCTTGCAGGTGATAGGGTATGTGGTACACCCACTCAATGCCATGTTTCTTTGCCCAGGAGCTTATGAGGTTATTTCAGAAATGAGTCCCATTGTCTGATTCAATTCTTTCTGGGGTACCGTGTCGCCATAAAATTTGCCTTTCGAGGCCTAAGATGGTGTTTCGGGCAGCGGCATGGTTTACAGGATATGTTTCTAGCCAACCAGTAGTTGCTTCCACCATGGTGAGTATGTAGCGCTTGCCTTGGCGTGTTCATAGCAGTGGTCCAATGTAGTCAATTTGCCAGGCCTCGCCATATCGAAAACCCAGCCACCGCCCTCTGTTCCAGGGAGACTTTACTCTGGTGGCTCATTTGATTGCAGCACATGTTTCACATTCATGAGTGACCTGTGTAATGGCCTCCATGGTCAGGTCCACCCCTCAATCACGAGCCCACCTATATGTTGCATCTCTCCCTAGATGTCCCGATGTCTCATGGGCCCAGCGAGCTACAAATAGCTCACCTTTACGCTCCCAGTCCAGGTCCACCTGAGCTATTTCTATTTTGGCAGCCTTGTCTACCTGTTCATTGTTTCGATGTTCTTCAGTGGCACGGCTTTTGGGCACGTGAGCATCTACATGACGTACCCTTAGAGTTATGTGTTCTACACGGGCAGCAATGTCCTGCCACAATGCTGCTGCCCAGATGGGTTTACCCCTGCGTTGCCAATTGGTCTTCTTCCACTGCTGTAGCCACCCCCATAGGGCATTAGCCACCATCCAGGAGTCGGTATAGAGGTAGAGTACCGGCCATTTTTCTCGTTCAGCAATGTCTAGGGCTAGTTGGATGGCTTTCACTTCTGCAAACTGACTTGACTCGCCTTCTCCTTCAGTGGCCTCAACGACTTGGCGTGTGGGACTCCACACAGCAGCTTTCCACTTCCGATGGTTCCCTACCACATGACAGGATCCATCAGTAAACAAAGCATAACACCTTTCGTCTTCTGATAACTCATTATATGGTGGTGCCTCTTGGGCACGAGCCACTTCCTCAGGTGATGCTCCAAAATCTCTGCCTTCTGGCCAGTCCATGATCTCTTCCAGAATTCCTGGGCGGTTAGATTTCCCCAGTCGAGCCCATTGCATGATCAATGCTATCCACTTACTCCATGTAGCGCTGGTTGCATGATGTGTAGAGGGGATGTTTCCTTTGAACATCCAGTGTAGCACGGGCAATCGTGGTGCCAAGAGGAGATATGCTTCTGTACCAACAACTTCTGAAGCGGCTCGAACCCCCTCATATGCTGCTAGTATCTCTTTTTCATTCGGGGTGTAGTGGGCTTCTGATCCTCGGTACCCCCGGCTCCAAAACCCTAATGGTCGACCTCGGGTTTCTCCTGGTGTTTTCTGCCACAGGCTCCAGGTGAGACCATGCTCCCCAGCTGCAGTGTAGAGTATATTTTGCACATCTGGTCCTGTCCAGACAGGCTCAAGAGCTACTGCACAAGCTATTTCTTGTCTGATATGCTCAAAGGCTTGTTGTTGTTCAGGGCCCCATTCAAAATAGTTCTTTTTCCGCGTTACTCGATAGAGAGGGCTCACAAGCTGACTGTAACCTGGAATATGCATTCTCCAGAACCCCACAAGGCCTAGGAAAGCTTGTGTTTCTTTCTTGTTAGCTGGTGGAGACATAAATGCTATCTTGTTAACCACATCCATAGGGACATGACTGCGTCCATCCTGCCATTTTATTCCCAAGAACTGAATCTTCTGTGCAGGTCCCTTGACCTTGCTTTTCTTTATGGTGAAACCAGCTTTCAGAAGAATCTGAATTATTCTTTTCCCCTTCTCAAACACTTCTTCTGCCTCATTGCCCCACACAATGATGTCATCTATGTATTGTAAATGTTCAGGGTCATCGCCTTGTTCCAGTGCTGTTTGGATTAATCTGTGACAAATGGTAGGACTGTGCTTCCACCCCTGGGGCAGTCGATTCCAGGTGTATTGGACACCTCTCCATGTGAAAGCAAACTGTGGCCTACACTCTGCTGCCAAAGGAATGGAGAAAAATGCATTGGCAATATCAATTGTAGCATACCACGTGGCTGCCTTTGATGCCAGTTCATATTGGAGCTCTAACATGTCTGGTACAGCAGCACTCAGTGGCGGTGTCACTTCATTCAGGCCACGATAATCTACTGTTAACCTCCACCCTCCATCAGACTTTTGCACTGGCCATATAGGACTATTAAAAGGTGAATGAGTCTTGCTGATGACTCCTTGGCTCTCTAGGTGATGAATCAGCTCATGGATGGGAGCCAGGGAGTCTCGGTTTGTCCGATATTGCCGACGCTGCACCGTCCTGGTAGCGATTGGCACCTGCTGTTCTTCAACTGCAACAATCCCACAATGAAGGGATCTTCCGAGAGGCCAGGCAGAGTAGATAGCTGTTTGATCTTCTCTGCATTTACAGTGGCTACACCAAAAGCCCATCGGTACCCCTTTGGGTCCTTGAAGTACCATCTCTTGAGGTAGTCTATGCCAAGGATACAAGGGGCCTCTGGGCCGGTCACAATGGGGTGCTTTTCCCACTTGTCCCCTGTCAAGCTCACTTCAGTCTCCAGCATAGTCAATTCTTGGCATCCCCCTGTCACTCCAGAGATCCAGATGGGTTCCGTGCCCCTGTATCCTGATGGCATCAGTGTACACTGTGCACCAGTGTCTACCAAAGCCTTATACTTCTGTGGGTCTGATGTGCCAGGCCATCGAATCCACACAGTCCAGTATATCCGGTCATCCCTTTCCTCCTCCTGGCCGAAGGCAGGGACCCTCTATTGCTGTTCCTCATCAGAATATTCACTGTCCAATCCTTGCGGTACCAGACCAGAAGTCCCCTCACCAGAATCAAGGGAGGTAGTTTCAGTTCTTCTATGCCTGGAGGATCACTGAGTGCTTTCTTGGGCCTCTACAGCAACTACGCTGACAGCCTTCTTCTTGGGTGACCCCTTCTTAACAGCTGTCTTCCCTCTCAGTTCACGTACACGGGCTTCCAGCTTAAAGGTGGGTTCACCATCCCACTTCCTCATGTCCTCCCCTTGGCCATGCAGGAAGAACCAGAGTGTACCACGTGGCATACGCCTTGGGCTCCCTTTCCCTCTGACTGGGGCAGGAGAGGACTGATTTCTTGGAGCATCCCTAACAGCCAAGGCACTGTCCTGTAGGGATGAGGAGACACAGAGATTTTCCTCAAAGTTTTGGAGCCAAGACGACACTTTCTCCACAGTTGGTGTTTCCATATCTGGACAATACATTGCTGCCAACCTGTTAGAATACGATGCTGGGGCACCTTGAATCACCTTTCGCCACATGGCCTGTGTGCACAGGACATCCTCTGGATCTTTGGAGACTTCCTCATCATCTAGATCACTGTAGATGACTTCCACCACTGCTAACTCTCTCAGGTACTGGATGCCTTCATCTGCGGTAGTCCACTTTTCTGAGGAATTGACAAGATCTTCCTTGAATGGATATCTTGCCCTCACACTTGAGAGGAGCCGGCTCCAGAGACTGCAAACTGCTGCCTCTTTTCCAATTCCTCTTTCAATTCCCCGGTTTCTAGTGAGGGATCCCAGCTGTTGGGCTTCCTTGCCTTCCAGCTGCTGACTATCAGCCCCGTTATCCCAGCATCGGAGCAGCCAGGCAACAATCCACTCACCTGGCTGGCAGCTGTAATCTTTCCGCAAGTCCAGAAGTTCTGAGGACGTCAGGGACCGGGTAGTTTCCGCTTCCTGTTTAAGTTCCCTCACTCCTTCCTCCAGTTTCCTTATCGAAGGACCAGCTTCTAGATCAAGCCTTTCCTCTTCTTCTTCTTCCCTCACTAATCGATGGTATGGACCCGTTGATTTCCTTGTCCACTGTTTCCTTTTCACTATTGGGGCAATTACTGTAGTTGTTGTTGTTTGGGTCCCTATCTCGAGCATGGTGTCCTCAGATGCAGTCTGGGTCCCTGCCTCAACCATGGTCCTCTGACAGTGTTGAACTATGGCTCGGTAGGCATAAGCCAGGCCCCAGTACAGTGCGAGAAGCTGCTGGTTTTCATTGGGATAGGCAAGGCACCCTTCTATCAGGTGGCGTGTCAGTTTGCCAGGGTTACTTGCCTGTTCGGATGTAAAATCCCAGATTATGGGAGGTGATAACCATCCTAGGAATCTGCCCAAATCCTTCCATATACCCTGCCACCCAGGCACCGGTCGCTTGAGGGCACATTTAAGTATTGCCTCACCTAAAACTTGCCTTCTCTTATACCAGGACGAGACCAGATTCCACAATACCCATAATATGCCACCAGTATTAATTATTAGTATTAAACAGCTTACATAAGGGTGAACAAGGACCTCGGGAGCCTGCATAATAAAACCATTCACATCAATGCCTGGTAGGGAGAGGGAGATGTGCTCCCTCATCTCCTCCACAAGATAGCTCCCACAGCACAACAAAGCCATCAGTGCCAGGACAAAGCACACAGCCATTATTTGCATTAACATGTTCCCAAACTCAGCAAGCTAGAGATAAGCAAGCAGCTAACAAGCTCCGTGACCTGCACAGGAGCTTGCCACTTAATAACTAGCTATAGAACGCTTAATGCAAAAGTGCCGTTGTCGTGCCCCACGTTGGGCGCCAAAAAGGACTGTGGTGGGTTGACCCTGGTTGGATGCCAGGTGCCCACCAAAGCCGCTCTATCACTCCCCCTCCTCAGCTGGACGGGGGGAAGAAAATATAACAAAAGGCTCGTGGGTCAAGATAAGGACAGTTTAATAAAGTGATAGCAAGGGTTGCGCGCGTGAAAGCAAAGAAAAAACAAATGATGTTATTCTCTACTTCCCATCAGCAGGTGATGTCTAGCCGCTTCTCGGGAAGCAGGGCTTCAGTACGCGTAGTGGTTGCTCCGGAAGACAAAACGCCCCCCCTTCCGTCTCCCTTAACTTAGCTTTTATATCTGAGCTGACATCATATGGTATGGAATATCTGTTTGGTTGGTTTAGGTCAGCTGTCCTGGTTATGTCCCCTCCCAAGATCTTGCCCTGCCCCAGTCTGCCATTGAGGGGGGGCAAAAATGTTGGAGAGACAGCCTTGATGCTGTGCCAGCACTGCTCAGCAGTAGCCAAAACACTGGTGTGCTATCAACACCTTCCTAGCTACTGATGCAGAGCACAGTGCTATGAGGGCTGCTATGGGGAGTATTAACTCCATCTCAGCCAGACCCAATACATAACCCAATAGTTACGATGCATTGCTTTATCCATTTACTAGTCTTTGAACAGCCCATGACTGTTATACAACTGAGGAAAGATATCCCTATTAAAAATTGCTATAGACTTTGTACTTCTACAAGTAAATTAGGTATTTAAGAGCTACAACATACCAAGATTACAGGAATTAGTTTCTTTTTAAAGTTAAAGAAGGCCTTTTCCCCTTTTGGAAAGGAGGACAAGATAGCCTCATTCTGAGGCCATTTTGAAACAAAAAAATATCAGCAAGGTCTCTCTCCGACTCCGATTTCCAGAGAAAAAAAAAAAGGAACAAGAATCTGCTGTAAAGTCTCTTAATATCGTACCAGCCTTGGAAAGGGTGGAACGGTGCATAAGTATAAACAGGTTTTATTCTCAATAAGGTAAGAAATTACTAACAAACATTAGAAGCCCCCCATTCAAGCCTCTGACTTCATACTCGGAGGATCAGAACAGTCTGAAGCTGGGAAGGGGATGTATGTATCTCCTTATCTATTTTTCAAAAAAGATTTCAGTACTCATGCTGGAACGTAGCCTGAATCTTACATGTTCTCTGGCAAGTAACTGACAGGGTATTTATACACTGCTTCTAGAAGTGCTTAATAGGGAGGGAAATGCCAACTTTCTTTCACACCTCACCTTGGATAAAAAAAAACCAAAAAAACAAAAAAACAAAAAACACACCACCACCACACCCAAAACCCAGCCAACTTCCCTTACAGAAATCTTGTCAAAACCTATGAAACGCTTCCATCTGTGAAAATATAGTTTTCCAAGAATATAAGATCTTGTACCGCAAGAGCAAGAGAAGGGATGCAGATTGTGTTTCTTGGATCTTTTTCTTTACCAGTAACTCAGTTTGTAGGAAAAGCTTCTGTTTATGTGTTGAATATCTCATTATTTCAGTAAAAATAGCAACTAAAAAACCCCAGAAAAAAACAAAACCAACACCTGTCTTCACTCATATGAATAAGAATACTTCACTCTTTGCTACATGCATAGATAGAGCTATTTAATCTAAATTTTCTCTGTAATTCACCATGCAATATTTACTTTGTTCAATTATTACTTTCTGTTGTATATGGATACAGTTAGGTAATACTCCATCCTTTTCAAGGCTGTTGCAAGATTCTAAAGAGGGAGCAACAAGGTTTTGTCCGTAGATTCTTGAGAATCAAGTAGGAATGGGAAGTGGCCTTAAGTGCTGATATTAGCTCCAAAGTTCAAAAGAACCATGTAAATTTGAGAAGGAATTTACAGCCATGAAATTGTGAAGACACAAGTTAGGATGTCAGCTTGTTGTTCAAACCTAGCTCCATCACAGTAATCTTGTCTAGCCTTGTGAAGGTTATTTAATTCATTATCCCTGACTAAATATGTGGGTGAGAATAATGCTGCATAGATATTAGAGATGTGTGTGAGAGGTGTCAGGGCAGGGATGGAAGAACAACTTTTTTGACTAAAATTTTCATTTCATTTCATTTCATATGCCTTTACAATGAATCTTCTGTTCTCCATATCTCTTGTTTTCTAATTGCCTCATGCAGTATGGTTAATACTTAACATGCCTGTCACCACATGTCTGTCAGGGTAGGTACAGCAAAACATCAGGCTTCTTTCTACCTTCCTGACACCACAGAGGTTATCCTGCAAGCAAATGCAGGCACTCCTTATCATCCAAAATGAAAGGGTGTGCAAGACCTGCAGAGGTTAAGGAAAGACTGCCACTGCCATCTCTTTTTCCTCCCCTCCCTTCCACATCTTGGGGGGTGGGGGGGGGTGTGAAGACAAAAGAGGGGAAAAAGCAGCAAAGAACACCATGGAAACAGACACAGACACAGCAGAAACAGTCATAGGCTCAGATCTGATTGCCTCATTATTAACTTAACACAGATAAACCCAGAAATATGTTTTACATTGAGCACTGGCTGAAAGTTTCTCTACTAACAGCTTGAAGTTCCAATCTTTATCAATCCATACTGTGCTCAGAGTCACATGATTTCACACATAATTCTGTTGAAAAATGCTTTTTACAAAGACATGTAACTCTGTCAAATTCTGTTGATTTAAACAGCCCCGAGAACCATGTCAGAAAACTTCTGACTTTTGTCAGAGAGGGATTTTTGTTTGTTTTGTTGTTGGGTTTTTTTGTTAAGAAGAATGGAAAAAAGACATTCCTAAGATGACAGCTAGTATAGGCTTTGGCTCCATTCACAAGGAAGATTAGACACTTTTCAGCAGAAGGTAACCTCCTGTTGTACCCAGTTTTCCTTCCAACCCTCAGTAGGACATAGACCATGGAGTGGGAAGGCCAGCGAACACTCAGGTCTTACCCCAAGATGGCATCACAACAAAACTAGGCATACATTAAAATAAAACCAGGAGATCCAGAGAGAAAACACTCTTGAGTCTTGGTATTTAAAACTTGTAAGCCAATTAGTTTTAATACACTTTTGTGATTTGTTGTTATCATTATTAAAGAATTCAGTGAAAACTGGAAATCATAAAGATCCCCCAGTGAATATACTATAAAAAGTAGTATCAGCTGCCTTTTCCTTTTCTAATAAGAGAGCGAGAAAATATATCTTCAGAAACGCTATTAACTATGTGTGTTAGTAATCAAGGATAAGATTCAGGACCAAGGCTTGCTGTTGAGTCAGTAGTGACCTTATATGCCATTACAATAGCAACAAGAAATCTGGTCAGCTCTTTTTTCTTCTCAGTACATGTTGGAAAATACAGTACGACAATGTTGCATATCATCTGCTCACGTTAACAAAATTGAGAAACCTGTCAGAACTCATGGTGCATTCTGCTCAAGAAGCATACTCCAAGGCTCACAGGACAGCCAGGAGCAGACAACACGTCACCCAGAATCACAGCAGCTTTGGATAGTGACACATGTCAATCAAAATGTGAAAGATTAAAGCAAGGATTACCAACCTTGCATGTGCTTTAAAGTGATCCTTCAAAACATTTTAAAATTTTTGAAAGGCTACATGTACTTTTTTTCTGATAAACTTTTTTTTTCCTGTTAGAAGGATTCTGGTAAATTCCTAGAAAGCTATAATCAGAAATCACTAGAACATCTGGTCTACTAAAGAATACATCCAGTTGTGCAGACACACAAGTTGGAAGAGAGAAAAAGAACACATAATGGATTTAAAAATATTATGCCAAATAAGTAATATACATTTGCAAATGCAGTACAGATACACTAGAGAAGCTTAGGGGGCAGGGGGGGTGGGGGAGAGAACCTGTCTCCATTACTCAACTTTAAATCCAGCAACACATAAACAAAGAAATCAGCATATAGTCCAGCAAACAGAGAGAATGCAATCCTGATACTTAAGCCATAAATGTCAGAGTACAGCACTACCCAACACCAAAATATTGCTCATCTCGACACTGCAGAACACTGAACCATCACATTTCATATACTTACCTTAATCTAACATACAGGAACAGAATTAGGGGGACAGGTTTTTTTGGTTGGTGGTTTTTGTTTTTTTTTTAAAGCCATTCCAACATTAACTATTCTCCCACTGTCATTAAAAAACATTGCTAATATTATACCTCTCTATAAAAACAGGAAAAAATCCAGATCAAACCCCACAAAGTTGAATTGTACAGTTCCCATAGATGTAAATCAATCTTTGAAAAACTGTTTTGAAGTCTTCAAGGAGGGAATAATGAAAAAAAAAATCTGTAACAACCATTCCACTACTTTATCAAACCACAAATAGGGTTTAGATTGTAAGAAGAAATCAAATCCCTCCTCTGTATGCAGGAACATTATGTGAAGTTCTCATTTTCCAAACCTCACACAACTTACTGTCAAAGTCTCCCATTCTGTGGTTACACTGGCATGATTACGCAGGTTACACAGCTGTGCTCACACAGTTCTATGTTTCTTCTCCAGTTAAAAAAAAAACACAAAAAACCCAACAAAAACAGAAAAAAAAGCTGTGACAAAGGGTTTATAAAGTGGCTGTCATCTTGCTTAATTAAAACTTCTAAGGAAATCCTGCTGCTCCAAATGGATCAGAAAGAGGATCTGTGCCCAGCTTTCTTAAGACATAGCTGGATAAGCACTGAGCTATTGGAGCACTGAGGTCGTGTGGCACTATTACAGCACTGAAAACCCACACATTACAGAGGACATCTGAGACTGACAGATCTGGATGAGACTTTCTGAGATGGAATTTCAAAATGAAGAGTTTCAACTTCTTATTTTCCTCTTAATTTAGCTTCCCAACTTAGTTCAGTTAACATTTCTGAAATTTAGTCTAAACTTGAATACACTGTCAGTCATCTCAACATTATATTTTTCAGTATTAACTGACAAGATAATTTGCTACAAAAATACCTGACACTCAGACAAAAAAATGCTCTGTCTGACTTCAATTATAGCACAAAATATTGCAAAGCATGTATACACCACCATTTTATGTAAATCATTCTTTCAGTCCCCATGCTACAGAAAAGCTTTATTGAAGCATTTGTAGTATAATAATGGTCGTTTTCAGTAAGTTCCAGGAGTTAAGGGGCAGGGAGGGAAGTTCAAAGTTACCATGTTTTATTGAAGGTATTATACTTAGACTTAGGTGACCTCTAAGTACTGTGTGTCCTCTAAAAATGCATTCATTTATTTTTTTTCCAAGTGAGAGTGATTGTTCTTTATGTTGTGCTGTAAGACATGACAGAAGCTGCTCAGACATTGGAGTTCAAAAGCAGAAAAATATCACCGAGTTCACAGCCTACTTGAAAAAAACAAAAAAAGCCAGACATACTTGAGAAGGAACAAAATCAGAAGATGAAATCCACCTACAATTGTCAGAACACATTTTGATACATGTTTTCATCCCAGCACATGGTACAGGGGGAAATATACACATACCATTTCATGCATATATTAAAAAAAATGTATAAAAATGACCCTGCCTTTCAAATCACTTTAAACTATCCTGCAAGTTCCAATAATGTTCTGAAAACTGAAACATGTTCTCAGATGTTTTATACTTGAAAATGATGAAAGATTTCATTTTTATACAGGTTTCCTCAAACCAAGAAAAGCATTCAGGTTTTCAGGATACAAGAATTAAAAACATTTTAAAGCCTGAATTGCCACTGAAACCTCTGATCAACCTGACCAAGCACAGACCACGCAACCAAGACTTTATTCTCTTTCTTCTTTTTCAATATTCCTGCTATATGTCAGTTATGGTTCTTTTTACCATGAAAATCTCGTTTTTCCAAAGTAATTTCCTTCTTTGTCATTGTTATTTAACTAGGAACAAAATATATGTACTGAATGACCTTTAATATGCCATGCAATCTCTCTAGTCATATAGTCCCCAGACAAGTGCAATAACTGTTTCCTTATTTATAGCCTCCAATTTCACTCAGTTTTGGTGTATTACATTCCCCATACACCTTTTTCCTCCCGCTGAACATAACATGAATTGGCCTAAAGCCTCACTTGCAGCTGAGCTGCAAATAGCTTTATCTCTAAGGGTACTAATCAGATACTTATTGCAATAGTAGATGCATTTAATTTACTGCAGAAGCCATGTGATTAAAAAAGATTATATTTTTATGTTTAAAGTTTTCCTACTTTCTTTTTCAAGCAGGAGCATGCTTTTTCTGACACAAGATTAAGGTAAAGTTACAGTGGCTTTCTTCCACTCTTGTCACCTCAACCTACTAAAGGTTTCCTGGTCTGACTGCATAACTGGTTAGAAAAACAGATGGGTCCAATTTTAGAAATACTGATCGAAAGATGTATATTTAGACATGCCATTAATTATGTCGAAGGTATACTTCCCCTCACCCCCAAGTATATTCAATAACATGTCTTCTCAGAAATAAAAGAACATGAGAAACAGAATGAAGCATTGGTAGAACCATTTTTATTAAGAGGAACAAACTGGGGTGGTTTGTGGGTTTGGAGTTTTTAGGTTTGGGGTTTTTTGGGGGGGAGGGGGGGTCTGGTTTTGGTTGTTTGGGGGTTTTATTTGCTGGGGTTTTTTTAAGTACCTTAGATACATTATATTACCAGGGGAAAAGACTAAGCCAGAGCAAAAACCTTCCCTACCCCTACCTCTGGCCATGGTAGCTCTCTTCTGCAGGAATCTGCAGCAGCAAATGTCTGTCTCGGATGAGATACTACTGACCTCACGGCTGCGAAATACAAGAGAGGGATGCCCTACCCCAGGCAAAAGCCATCCCCAGAAATGTGGGAGCCTGCTGCTTAAAGGGCTGATTCACAGAAGTCAAAGCCTCTGTGGGTTTTGCTTGCTGGTCAGTTTTCCTTGTGGAATCAGCCAGCCATTTTACTCTAGCTCATTACACAAGGGAAAAGTCCTCTGAAAACTTAATTCAAGCTCTTTCCATGGAAGGCTGAGATTAAGATCCCCCAAGCAGGTGGTAAATTAAGGCTATTTAGATTGATTGTTAGTGATTACTGTGATAAATAAACATGTTGATTTAAAATGTGCTTGATAAAGCTCAATAAGATAAATAGTTGGATGTCAGAAATGAAAATTAAATTATCCAATTTTGAAGCTATTTTCTTTTGCTGTGGTTCTGGTAAAAGTAAGTTGAATTGCACGAGAGAAATTAAAAATGAGAAAAGCATAATTAGATATAATTAAGATCTCATTATCCTAGCAAGGCATTCTGAATTATAACACAAAAAAATCTTTTCAGAATGGTGTAACACAAAGGGTAGGATCAACAGATACTTCTGGAGTGTCTGTTAAAACATTCCTGGAGAAATATTTTAAAAGTATCTCCAAAACACTACCAATTGATATCAAACAGCTAAAATGATCAGTTTCAGTAATGTTATCATTTTTCACTTGTTCTAGTGCACTTTCCATGGAAGGTTCTCAAAGTATTTTACAAACATCTATTTAATTTTTGAAGTAGTTCTTGTACCTTCACATGTTGGTTTCCAATTAGCACTGTTGACTGCCAGAGAACAATTGCTAAAAAGAAACTCCTGTACACTAAGGCTTGCATTCAAAAGACAAGCACATGGGGATGATTACAAACTCAGCTTGGCCTCATACTCTTATGCCACAATAATTTTCTTCAGACCACAAATTTCCTCTTAGAGTTAGAGCATCCAATTAATTTTTTCATTTCCTAAAATCATTTAAAAAACATAGTTTCCAGAATTAATCAAAGCCTGATACAGAGACAAGGCTGACACCCTCTTTCAGGTGTCTCCTCTGGCACATAGTTAAACCCTTTTATTAGGCTTAGATTCTAATCTACACTAATAGTTAATTTTTCTTCCATTTTTAACAAAATAACAATTCATGGTAAAACCAGTTTTGATTAATAAGTTTCAGTATTATCTACCAATATGTAATATTGAAGCAGGGACTCATAATGAATCTGTCCTTAGTCCCATCCAGTAAACAGCCTTTGAGAAAAACCCTGAACTTCCACAGGTAAAGATTTGCCTTCAGTTCCATTTAAGGGCCAGCTCCCCCTCTTAATTGTTAAGAGTTTTGATATTTGCATCCGATATATCTGCAAGACTTCTGAGCCTCCTTCAAGGCTGGGTTCACTGATCATAACCCCCCCCACACACACCTACACATGTTGCCTTATGTGCAGTCAAAAGCTGTTTTCAGAAGAATGCAGAACCCTGTGCACACAGATAGGCCTGTCAGCTTCCTACAGGATTAGGCAATTTAGCACACTGCCAAGTGACACGGTGACAACAGGCCCCTAACCTTTCTTGCAAGGTTTCTTCTGCCCTCTCTGTTAATAGGCAGGGGGTAATCCAGCAATGTGCTGTGCTCCCCGCTGTTTCTCAGACTCTTCATGAAAATGAAGATCTAATACCTTGAATTGATTTTTTGTTTGTTTGTTTTCACTGCCTCCTCTAAAGATCACTCAACATTTCTCAGAAAACTACAGAGCAGCTACAGTGTGCTAGTAAAAAATAATGATGGCAGCTATAAGAGTTTCATGGAAACCTACACAGGAAAAGCAAAGTCCCAATGGGGTGTGTGGCAGACTGTGACTTGGACAAGCACGGTGTGCAATATTCTGCTTCTACAAAAGAAATGTGCCAGCAAAATTTTATGCAGTTGACCTTAAACTATTGTTTATTCTACCTGTGAAGTTGCTATAACCTCTGTTTATCCTCTTCACAAAAGGGAAAGAAAAAATTTGCCAGAAGGCAGCACACTAATTATTATTTCTCTTCCACTTCTCTGCACTGCTAATTATACACTGAAATTGATAGCACTTCAGTAAAATCCACCACAATAAACATATGCTCCATTAACATATCAGTCTGATATACCGGTATCACCAGACAAAGACATCCTGTTCCTCATCTACATTCTGTTCCTCATTCATCTATAAATTAAGTTATTCTCACTAGTAATTAAATGGGACATACACATATTGTCCTGTACAATATAATTAGATATTATTTTATTTTTTGCTTCCCCACAGAGCTGTAGCTAGATGCACAAACTCATCGAGAAATCTAATTTCAGCCATTCCTGTGGAAAATTACTTCCTTGGATTTATCTCATTCTTTCTCAATATGCAGAGAGTTTTTTTACCTATTTCAAACTGGAATTAGGAGAAAAGATATTAAGGACTGAGTTTAAAAAAAAAAACATTCAAAAGGAAAAATAAATATACATATCATTACAGGAAAAAACATAAATTTAATTTACCTGAAGACCAGAATCTGTCAGAAATTTTCTGCTGACACCATTTACTTTGGCAAATACTAACTGAGAAGGAAAAAAACCTTGCCACCATGCAAGAGCTTCAATGAAACCCTCCTTAGAAACAGTTTTTTTCCTCAGGGAGAACATTCTGGTCAAGATCAGGGAAGGAAATTCTTAAACAGTTCCACATGGGAATGTGAGTTTCATCACATCTCAGGTGAGGGATATAATCACATGGCCAGTAGTAATCCTTTAAAGGGAATTCCTCAAGCATTACTAGTAGAATAGATCTACTATTTATTAAATAATCAATGGGTTAAGAAGGGAATCATCCCCAAAAAAACCAGTTGTAGTAATGATCAGCATGATCATGTGGATGACATGTTTACATTGTGGGTCCACACAAATAGAGCAGCTTCAGATGGAAACACTGAGAGAAAGCATTTAAAGAATATCAATAACTTGGTATTAAAGCCACTTGTCAGAGATTTGAAAGGCTCTGTGGAGCCTTTGGCATGACTGTGCAAGATGAGATTTTAAGTCATTTCTCCATCATCTCAAAAAGATATCACAGTGGCTAGTTACCATCTGGCCTAAAGGTGCTCCTAAAAAACTCCACAAATGTTGACTTGTCTTAAGACAGTATGAAAACCAAAGAAAGGTGAATCTCAAAAATCTTCAATTGTCTTTGCAGGAGAGGACTTAACCTTTAGCATGTTTTGCACTACTATTTAAATGGAAAAATGTCATTCTCAATTACTATAGTGAAAAAAGATAAATAAATTATTAATTAGGTAAGGTTTCATTTCATGTGGATAGGATAAGATTTGTGCATCTCTCTTTGTATATACTTATAATTACTGTAAGACCAAAATGCTTCTATTCAATGATAGTACTGTGTTTAACATTTTGTTGTAACTGAAATGCTCTAGTGAGTACAAAAGTGATATTGAATAAAGTAGAAAAAGATTTAGTACTCCAATCTGAGAAACAAATATTTGCTTTTACAAGCAAAATATTGATTGTTTAAGCCAATAAATGCTCCATCATTCAACTGTAATCACTAAATAATCTCATTTCATGGTTGGTTTTTTTTTAATTTTTTCTTGCAAAACATTCTTAATAAGATTTTTTTTTTAACTAGAATTTCAACATTACTCCCTATAGAAAGCTTAAAGGATTTGTAATTTAGGTTCCTATCTAGAAAGGTGTTAAGGCACACACTTAATAAATAGAGATGCTTTCCTGAACTGGTGCACTGGATATATGTTAAAACATCATTCAATATTTTGCCTTCTCCCTCATTTCTGTGGAGAAAGCTTGTCTTAAAGAAATCTTATATTAACTCTGCAATATTTTTGCTGAACTGAGAAAGAGTTGACTGATGAAAGAAAATGTTGACTGAGAAATGGTGATGATTTTTGGTGAGGCGTTAAGGCTCATCTTGTGCAGGATTGCTGCTAAATGTCATTGAGCTGGTTGCCTCCACTGGAAAGTGAACAGTTTTAGAACTCTTCTGACTGAGGGATAAGTCACTTACACATGCACAAACTGTGTTCCTAGGTCTATTTCAGAAGTTTTTTTCAAGTAAATTATTTGAACACAGTTCTCAGCTTGTCTACTGTTGTGTCCATTGAGAAGATTTTTTGGCTATTGTATTCCCCACAACGCACAGAAAGATTTGGTAACGTTGTAAGGTCTGTGACTTAGGATATTGTATATATTCTTCTGCAGAACCTCAAAGGCTCAGTCTACATAAGTTACAGGAGTAATTGCAGGATCGAAACAGAGGAGCATGGCAAGCTGGTATGGAAGTCTGAAAAAGGAAAAAATTTGTTTTTCTAAAAATAAATAATCATACAGCAGAATTCAGGAGACTTTCAGAGATTTCACTAGATCCTATTTTAGATGCAAATGACATGAGAGTTTGAGATCTGCAATGGATGTTTATTAGAGAAAGATGATTTTGACAAGAAGTCATATTCAGGGCATATGCGTAAGCAAAGTATCATCTACTTTGATTTAAAATAGCAATGGTGCAATGGGGTTTTTTTGGGGGGGGAAGAGAAGTGGTGTATGCCTTCTTTTTTTTCCTCTAAATGGGTGTCCCCATTCTGTCAAGTTTGGCCTACATAATTCTACTGGATTCAAATTACATGTAGGTTACCAGTGAAATGATATTTACTGCTGTTCTAAGAATTTGGGAGGGTAAGGAAAAAAAGGGGTTGGGGGGAGGAAGGGAGGGAGGAAAATTTCAGCTCATTACAGTGATAGAGCTAGAAAATGTTTGCCCTTTTTAAAATTATGTCATCACTTTTACTGAAGGCATTGATCACTATTTATGTGCCCCTGTGTGGTCATGCAGCACCTCGCCCCGGGCCACATTGCGATGTCAGGACCAGCAAACATTGTATTCTTCTGCAGTGAGTTGGGACAAACTGGTACTTTCTTATCCTGGCTACGGTACAGTGAGTTGGATGATTAGGCACTGCCTAACTGTACTTGAAACTCCTGTTGCCTGGAACTGTACCTGAAATTCCTGCTGCCTGGATCATGGCCCACCTTGGAGGGTGCCAGAATTACCTGACAAGAATTATGGCCAGAATGGCAGTACATTAACCGAAGTCAATCATCTCGTGATCCTATAAATAGTGATCCTAAGTGAGACCCTTAGAGCTCCTCAGGATCACAGCAGACTGTGACCCAGTATCTCCCCCTGAGTTGGGACACCTCTCAGGGTAGATTTTGCAAGGATTTTTAAGTAGTAGATGTCACGAGGATTTTAAGTAGTAGATTTCACAAGGATTTTAAAGACTAGTTTCACAAGGACTTTTGGGGTAGTTTCACGAGGATTTCCAAGATCATCTGCTGACAAATGCTGACAAAGCAGAATGTGAGTAATTCACTACAACTGATTTCACAAGGTTTTTAGAGATCTTTTGGTACCAATAATATACTGTAATTGGCCAAGAGAGAAAATCTTGGTTATGGGTTAACCCCTATATATGTGTGTGCACATTTGTGTGTATGTGCGATTTGATTTAGGAAACTTTGTAGTGCTGATAGCAGACTTTATTAAATCACTCTGATGATTGGCTGATGATTAAGTATTGTTAAAAATCATATAAACTAATCTTGCGATTTACCATAATAGTGTTAATAAATCTTAAATTGCTGCTACCTCAAAGTTATATAGGATCCATAATCACTAATTGGTATATTAATTTAACAGGATATTTTCCTTACCCTTGTATTAATTCCATTAGACATAAACCATTGACCAAGTCTGGGACTAAGATTGGATCTAGCCACACCTAAACTCCATCAGGAGTTTAGAAAGCAAGGGGATCTTCTCTGAACTTTGTGACTCAATGGGAGCATCTCTCTGACCTTTTTCTATCTCCAGTCACTGTGTAAATCATTCTAAATTGATTCCAACTCAATTTTCCTTTGTATGTTTCTTCCATGGAGTAAGTAATAGGGTGAACCTAGCCATTGAACCTTGTAAAGTCACAGTTTTTACAAATTCACATGAAAATCACCTTTTGCTAATACTTTTAACAGTGATTCATTAAGTGATCTTAACCATTCCATTTGCAACACCCTGCTAATATCAAAGAACAATGGCATTTCAATAACACTTCTGCTTTTCAACAATAGCATGAATTTACAAAGCCCGATAAAAAGATGGACACTTTTCCTCATAGAATGTGTTTAGATTTTAGATAAAGCAGCTGGCAAAGACATACAAGATAGATTGATTTCTAGTGTTCACCTCCTAAATAATCATTTAGGAACCTAAGTATGCAACTATAATTCTCAAGGTATGGAAATCAAGCAGTTCTTACAAATGTCAGTTGTTGGCACTTTCAAAAATTGTGATTGTCTATGTAAGAGTGCAATAGCATGTACCCAAGTACTCAGAAACCCTAAACTAGTGTTACTCATACTGAGGTCCATGACCATCCTTTCCTCATTTCAGAAATTGAGCTGCTACTGATTCAGTTCACAAAATTTGAGAGATTGAACTTTCACAAAGGTTAGGAAAAATTTTATGCAGTAGGAATATCTTGTGTTCCTTACATATCCTTAGCAAAAAGTATTTTAAATCAAATCTGGCTGAATGTTTATGTCAAAGCCCATTTGCACCTGCTACACAACAAGAAAGGACATTCAGAAAAACATTTTTCAACCTGTGAAGCACCATTCACTAGATTCAATAGTGTTAAAAATAAACATGAATTAAGAAGATACTGTCTGATGTTTCTGTGTTTCCATAGTTACCTTTTTTTTTTTTTTTTTAACCAATGATACAACCATGTAAAAAGACATAACAACTATCAGGGAAAGAAGTAGTTCATCTGGTAGCATCTTTTCCTGTTATTAGTCACACCTGCTAAAGGCAGTAATAGCCACATACTCAGCTCTTTACAAGAACTTCCAAAATAACCATCAATTGGGAGCAACTCTTTTCACAAGCAATCCCTGCCTTTTCTTGTGCTATGTGTGGCAAATTACAGTGGGCAACATGCAGGCCTAGAAAAGGAGTGTGAATCCTGCACATTTCTCATTTCTGCTGTTTCCTAGAACCATTCTTAATTTGAGACTTAGGGTGGTTTAGGGAACTACTAAAATTCCCACCCCTTGCTCTGCTATCCCCTCTAAAGAGATATTGTCTCTCATTGCCTTGTGTGCAAAGATTTTGTCCCCCCCTTGCCCTTACTGTTGCAAGCACACTGCCTCCTGGTTGGGTATATAAGGAGTTGGTAACCTAGGAGAGCAAAAAGACAGCTTTCTGAATGTCGTCTTTTTCTTTTTTTTTTGCCTACAGGGTTGTATCATTTCTTCTACACAGCAAATTCAGAGACTTTTGTTTAAACCCAGTAGCAAGGCAGGGGGTCACTGACAAGGTCAGACAGAGAATACAGAAGCAGTTGAGCCTTACTACAGGTCACCAACTTTCAGCCTGTATTTCAGACGTGGTGGCCAGGTGAGCAAGCAGTCTCTACTCGTCCAGACCCTGGGTAACCTTCACCCACTAGTGGTTTAAGACAGATTATTCCACTTCGCCTAAGTAGAGGAGCAATGACACAGACCACAGCTCAGTAACTTTGTAAAGGACCATTTCCCAGATATTTGGGAGGCAAGGTTCAACAGCCTAGCTTTAGTTGTTAGCCTAAAGCTGTACTGATAATTTCTGTATTATGGATAGCCTTTCTGTAGCAACAAACAACGCTGTTTATTTCTGCAGTGGAATAAAGCAGCCGAAGAGGGCCACCAAAAGAACCTCGTCTGCTGTGTCAGCTTGGATTTGTCACCCTCCAGCTGAAACACGTCTGACAGTACAAAACTGGGCGTGACAAGGGCAGGAGCTCAAGAGATGCTGAATTGTGGGCCTTGACACTGAGCATGCAAAATGATCTTTCCCTTCATTATGCAATGATCTTTCACTTCTTGACATAGTGATGCAATATGGTGGTCGTGTACTTAGTTCCTATCATATTTACTTCAAAATCAGGAATAGCTAATTTTAAATTTTTTTATTTCTTTTTGAGATTTTAAATCTGTGGAAATAAAATACCTTTAACTATTATTTTAAAATAAATAAATAAATAATGCCTAATCTGCAGATTTTCTCCACTCTCTTGTTCTCCCATTCCAACCCAAAGTGAAGATCCAAGTGATGATAAAATTCAAGATTACAGTAGAGGACTGCTAGACTTTGGTGATCATGTAACCTAATGGATGTCCCCACAGACAAAGACTTGGCTATTTTGTAGAGCAAACCAGTATTTTTGGCTCTCACATTTTTGTCTTTAATTTTGAAAGATATTTTTTCCAAAGAAAAAAGCAGCAAAACAAGGGAGTAGATGTTACAAAAAAAAATCATTGCTGTATTTTGAAATTTTGAAGGAGAAAAATTCCAGGTTCTAAATGGAAGGAGAAGTAATCCAGAAAAAAAAAACTACAATAACAATAAAACCCAAACTACAAAAGGCTTTGGTACATGCCTGAAGAACAGCAAGGAAAACCTGAAGCATGGAAAGTATGTGTGCTCATTTTATCCTGCGCATACCTATAAATATGGTGCTTTGTTTGGAATCTTACAAAGCTCATATGTACCTGCTAAGCTTTATCCCTGGTCCTAAAAATAGGGAGCCACTGGGCTCTGCTTCTGTAGTAATAGTTTAAACAGGGTGTCAGAGTGCCTCAGAAAACTGTAAGTGCTAGAACCTGCTTAAAATCAGGGAAACTTCAGAGGACACAGCTTAAGGTATTGTAATCAGCTCCAGCTGAGTGTCCCATTCAGATGCCTTTATAGCACCATAGTACAGAGTAACAGCATCAGTTTATACTGCTTATATCCCTGTATTCCTGCAGTAGCTTGTACCTTTCACTACCACTCTCAACACTATGAATCCTACACTACTAGGATACATTTCACTGCATTTCACATGCAGAATTTTTGTTACAGATGCAGTGGGAGATACAAAACAAAACAAGACACTTACAAAATTAGGACAGATAGTGGACAAAATATTTTTTCTAAACTGAGAAAAACACTGTAGAGAAATAATTTAGATGCAAGAGATAGGACTTTTATTGTCATTTTTTCAGAATGTAATGTGACAGCAAAGAGAAAACCAAATTCAGAGATAGCACAAGTTCCACTGGAATGTAACTAATTAACTAATTAGCTTACCATGAATTATTCACCATAAATTAGACAAATACTGTGAAAAAAACTAAAGTAAAAACTCTGCATATATCACACAAGGATGCTTTACTGTGCCATTTCCTACTCTGTACTTAGAAAAGACAACTGGACACCATATTACCATGAAATTATCTGACACAAGAACTTTTGATTCTTTTAGTTGCAGCTGCTTGCAAGCACTGCAAAGCAGGCGTATTCTTACTGAGTTTTGCAACAGAGAAATTGTTATTCTAATTGCATGCTCATATATGTTAAAAATTTCCTTTCTGCTTTTCCATGCATCTCATTCCCAACCATAGCCATATCACAGAATCAGGCTGAAAGGGATTAGATGATGTTGTCAATCACTTGATCTGCTAACAGGGTGACATCAGCTACAAATCTAAGCCACTTCTTAATGTTCCTTAACAGAAACAAAAGTTATGTGCATCAAGTCAGTAAAAGATTCTACCTCTCTGCAAATCAATCAACATGGCTGGCCATTGCACAAAAGCTTCAAAGATTATTGAATTATTAAGTACTATTATTATGCTTCTCAGCTAATGCATGGATTAACCTGGTGGGTGAGAGTGTGCTATGAACAGAATCAAAAAATTACCCCCTAAAAACCATGGCAGTTTCTTTTCCAAATTAGCCTGCTGTCAGGCCAACAGTTCTGTTGTTAGTAAAGCTCTGGGAACACCCTCCTGTTCTGACACACAACCTGTTCGATTCAACCAATAGCCCTCTACACAGTTCCTGTTTGTCACCCTCAGTGTCAAAGGAAACTGTAATTTTGTGCTCCATTTGAGAAGTAGGTTATGGCCTGATCATATGCTGGTTTTTTTGGATGAAACTCCTATCTCACATCTAGGCAAAAAAGCAATTCTTAGAAAATTTGGCCAATAAAGTTCCAGGTAAGGTGTAAATGCTAAACATAATAAGGCATACCATGACAGAAATGAAGCAATACAGTATTTGAAAATAGATGGCAATGAAAGAGAATTGCTGAAAACTGTCCATGTTGCTTTTATTTTAATTTAAGCATATTGTGCTTGGCTCCATATATACATAGTTGCTGAATGAAAAGAAGTCTGGTGGGAGAGTTTATATCTATTATGCTTCAAAGATTGTCATGTTTAAAAGAAAAATATGAGTTATAATACTCCATCTATAAATAGCTGATGAAGTTCAGCAGTTCCATGTTCCAGATTTATCATTTATTCATGAAGATACATCTCAAAATCACATATACACACCACAATCCCCCTCTCAAATAAGTAAATGAAAACACAAGACAAAATATGAAAATACAGCAGTGCTATCCCATGCTCTACTGCATTTTTCATAGAAGTGAGACTATTGGTGAGCATTTCTTCATGGTTATTGCTGATATGCCATTGCACAGATGTATGAGCCAAGAAGCCATTTAGGTACATCAGCAGACAGCAGTGTTAGCAGTAATCAAGCTTGCGTTTGCACTGGACTTCCATAACATCAGTACAGTGCCATATTAAAGGCTTCCAGATGGGAAATGGTTCATGTCCTAGTGGAAAGCCAGCAGACATGGCACATATCTGTGAGCCTGAGAAGGCAAATATTCCATATTTATATTCTCCCTGTAGGGAAGAATATGTCAAACCGTCTTTCACTGATGCTTTCAACATAGAGGAGTTCTGATAATAGCTAAACTCAAAGGACTTTTTTTTTTCTCTTACACTTAGGCAATTACAAAAGCTTTTAGAATTCTTATCCTCAAAGCGCATATGTTATGCTATGAACCGTTAACTGCTAAACATCAAATCTTAAAGGATATATAGTCTAATACTTACTAGCAAGATGAAGCGGCAGTGGAAGAGAAGGCAGGACAATCAAGATAATAATTAATATCTTAAATTTTTGAAGGCAAAGTCCATAAATCATGGAGTGGTAGAAATAATCTGTAGTGGCAATGGGGAGCCTCCATTCAGAAAACTCCCACTATGTCGTTCTGTAGCATCCAGATAAAGCTGATCTCTCTCTTTGAAGGGTTCCAGGTCTAGGTGTATATATCCAGATCATGTCTGCCTAAACAAATATTGATTTTGTGCTGTACATTAAAAGTCACTCAGAGCAGAGACTCTGCAAAGAACAGTGCATTCATAGTCCCTGGCAAGCTGAAGTGTAGAATAATTACACCCTGTTTCTTAGCACAACATTATGTCTTTTTCACCATATGTGACTGCTTGGGAGCCTTTGTCAGCCTGTTACTGAACAAGTACTTCTAATCAAGGAATCACAAATGAGTTTGTGCCAACAGCTTCACCATGCTTCTTTCTTCTAGGATGCAAAGAATGTGTTTTATAATCAAATTATCATGCAGACTTCCCTGGGCAAGTAGAAGGAATGGCATTTTACCCACCCCTTTGTAGAAGCAGCAAGGATTGGCATAACTGCATCAGCGAAGTAAGGGCCCTGGCAAAGTTACAATGTGAAGTGACTGGAAAGGTGGATAAACAGTGTTACAGGGTAGCTGAATTGGATTTGGTCACAAAAAGTAGTGGGAAGCAGGGGAGGGAAGGTTTAGGAAACAGGAGTAAAATTAGGCCGGAAGGTTTGGTAGCATTCAGGTCTCCATTAATTCTACCTTCATTAAATGAAGACATAACACCCAAACACATGAAACTTCTTACCTGTTGGGGATATAAACAACAGAAAATATGGGCTTCTCTTCAACTAGCATAACAAAGCAAACAGAAAATACCAGAACAGAGTGGGTATAGTTCTACTCTTTCAGATTTACAAAATATTAGCAACATTCTGGTTTTTTATTAGATCAGTCAGTATGTATCCAAAGGAGTAATGAACAATGATATTATTGTATGTTATTTAGTTAGTATATTCCTTCACAGAAATTGAGAGCTATACTTCCACATGGATGCTGTTGAAATGTCAATTGGTTCTAATTACATAACACTGACGATTAAAATTTTATTTTCTCTCTGTTATTTAAATAGTCATTCTACAACTTTTACCAACATCTTTCTGGCTTCCTAAAGAAAAAATTAAATGTATTTTACAAAGTAGTTGTCTGCAAGTGCTACAGACAAAGAAAAAAGAAAAGAAAAAGAAAAATATTTACATTAAAAATGTTGATTTCTTTACAATATTCACTGTTGAATATCATTCTATTGATAAGTAACTGTTGGAGTCAGTGAAAACGTCATATAATCCACTTGTTGCTTTTGTTAAGAAAAGGATTTGAAATGTTTTGAGGTTTTAAAGCCACTTTTTCAATGGCTGAATTGTCTAACCTTTTAATGTAATTTTGTGAAAGAAACTTGAACCTCCTGGTGAGTTATACTAAATGAAAATGCCAACTGAAAAGTCACTGAAGCCAAAATCTGTCTTTCTTTTTACTGAAGCTAGTATGCTATAAAGGCTGTGATGTAAAATTAAATAAAATAGGAAAGGAAGGAAAAGAAAAATAAAGGAGAACAAGTACACTATTTCTCAAATATGGCTAAAGGCAAGCCACCTAGACATGAAATCCAAAATGAGGAACCTTTTGTTGATTTACTGAATTTGCAAATCTGTCAGGTTTAAGCTTCCTAAAACTCCCTTACTAAAATAGTGTCCAATTGTGCTACTTGGAAAGGCATGGCAGCTTTTAAAAATTAAACTGTCACTATGTGTTTGTTCAGTTTCTCCCTGAATGACTGAATAGTCAGATTCTAACCTCACTGTTTGGGGGGGGGGGGTGTGGGGGGTGGGGGAGATAAATATCTGTTTGTAGCAGCTGCTACATTTCATTGCAATATTTAGCCAAGCAGTTTTTCCAGGATAAGATGAGTATTTTTAGAAATTATTTTACATAAAAATGGATGCCATTCATCCTGTGAATCAGTTCAAGCTCTATTTTGATAATTTATTAAAAAAATACTTTTGCATGTATATTTTTTAAAAAAGTAATTTAAAATGGTAAGAGTAAAATCACCAGCTTCTATTCACTCTCCACTTCATCAATTAAGGATTACAATGTTTTTTTAAAAAAAAAAAAAAAAGTCTTTAGCCAGAATAGAATATGATCTTCAGTGGAATGAACATTCACAGGGTCAGCACTCACAAGGTCCCAAAGCCATCATAACTTCAAGAATCACACCAGGACTACATGAAAGGGCAGTGGCAACAAAGGCTTAGCAGGTGCAAAGAAGTGCCTACGCAATGGAAAGCACCAAAGCAAACCAGAGAAGATTAAGCAAAAGGTCAATCCTCCAGCAAACTCATCTTCGGAAGAACACTGAGCAACATGAATTGTTCCCAAGAGGTTCAACAATGGATGATAGAAAACGTACTTGCTCAGCTTATATGAACACACTAAACTGTCTAAATCAGAGTATACCCTGGCTGCCAGGAATTACTTTGACTTTTCTTATGAAACTCTTAATAGAGTTTCAGAGCTCAAAACCCCTTGAGCTTTTGAGGATTTCCACTGTGTAGTCAGTGAACACTACATGATTATCATGTTACAGACAGGTTTTCCACAGGGTCAAGCAGACCTTCCCATGTTCAGTTCACACAGGTTAGGCGATTCTCAGCTGGCAGAGCTGTGCTAACTTTTAATTCCTGTTTTTCCTCCTTGAGTGACTGCTATACTCAAAAGTCTTTCTTTCCTTTGGATTCCCTGGCTACTTGGCACACCACCAGGCCATCCTAGCTGTCCCTGGATTTATTAATGAAAATGAGTATGACAAAAAGTGATGTGACAAAGTTGTAGCTCCTACCCTGCCTTACAGTGTAATCAACCAGGATGGGAAATGGGGTGCAGGTGCTCCTTCTTCCACCTTCAGCAGCAGTCTTGGGAATCCTTCTCTACTTTATTACATAGTAAGCAGATGAAATTATGGAAGGATACAAATCTCCTCAAATAGATTCAAGGAGACAGCAGATTCATTTCTCCCCTGGCACTAGGAAGATATTGTTTCTTTTCTGACTTCTCAGGAAGATAAAAATGCCTGGTCCCATAACTGCGACAACTCAAGGAAAAAAAACATCCTCAGCCTGTATATTTACAGTACAACTAAAATGGGTACAGATGTTTCAAAGACGCTTAATAAAATAGGGTGGATAGGTGAAGATCTGTGGCTGGCCAGTGAAAATTTGAGAATAGCCCCAACAAATACTCAAAAACTTAAGTGGAATTGATGCTGTGCTTTTTGCATATATCGCTGTTTTCTACTGCCATTTACACCTATAACGTGAAAGGCCAAGCCCTAATTGCCAAACAATGTCTTTTCCGTGCTTTTGGTCCCAGCTCTATTCCACTAAAGACAGAAGAGGGGAACCCCACAGACTGGACATTTTGGGCAAGGTGGTCCCTGGGTCCTTAACACAAAAAACCCACACTGCCTTCCTTAAGGGTCCGCAAAGTACAGATATTCTTGAGAAATTGCACAAGGATAGATGCAAAAGTGAGGTTGGAAAACAAAGGTGCACCAGAAAGACTGAGGAGGTAAGGAAAGATATGCTTTTCAGTCTGTAGCTAGCCCTTCAATAAATTTCAAGGGCCTGGGCCATTCTTCACATGTATCCAAAACACATGTTCCTGTACTCTTAACTCTTGATTATAAATACAACTTTCACACTTTCTTAATGTCGAGTAGCTATTGCTTTAGGCAAAGAAGCACTTAACAGCCTTCTTGAGCATGTCAAATTTAGGGTAAGGGGAAAAAAATAATCTAAATTTTTTTTAAATTTCCAGCCCTGTTTAGAGCAAACATCAGTTGTCTCATCAGCTGCTATTATGAGGAAGAATGTACTCCAAGTGCACAGATGTGGATTGTGGAAACAAATTAGGCCTAAAAGATTTTTTTTTTCTTCTTTTCATAAAAAGACCTAAAAGGAACAAGACTGAATTATGCATTGATTTTAATAACGAACAATATTGGATGACATTTTTCACTTGACAAAGTGGAATTTCTTCTCAACTGTTATTATTTTAGCCTGTGGTTTTTAAAAAGCATTAACCCACTGGTAACTTCTATGTCTTCAGGCTGGATTAAAGTGCCAGAAAACATAAAGATGACTTGATTTAACGTGCAGCATTGCCATCTCCTTCTCTGTCTGAGGAATTTAAAAATACTGAAATTCTCCAAAGTATATTCTGTAGATAATTCGGTTTGCTATCTTTGTTTTCTCTTGAACTCTAGGGAGGAAAATGAAATGCTATAGATAACCTTAAAACCTTACATATTTTAGCAGTTGGATACCACAGACTAACAGGAATGTCTAAGCTAATCATTCTTCTCTGAACAAGCTCAAGCTACTGCTTTTATTCTGAGATAATAGCCGTCACTATTTTCTGCATATAGGAAACTAAAATATTTATAGCAGGTATCACAGATGTAAAAGACTTAGCCAAATCAGAAACTCTTGGAATAAGATAGATCAAGAAGCAAAAGAGCTCCCAGTGAGGGCTTCAGCCATATTTTCCCCAGGGGAAGGGCTCCGGAAGCTGAGGCACATGACAAAAGACCCTGTGGAGTTTTTGGAAGCGCACCAGGGACTGAGGAGCACCACTCCTACTGAAAATACAAGGGCTGTCCATGCTTGCCAGCAAGGTGACCAGTCCAAAGGGGTGCTTCCCCATTAGAAGACACCACTGTGCATAAGGAATGATCATTCTTTGTATTAGTTTTCCTTTTTTGTCTAGGAAGATTTGACAAATCCTTCACTCCTTTCTTACCTTCAGTGGGTTGATTGCTCAACTGTATCAGCTGTCCCAAAAGTAACAGAAACCCAAAGACTCTAGTTCATGAAAAACCCACAAGCTTGCCGCTTCTTCTACCCTACCTGGATTTGTTTATCTCTGGGGCTTAAACAGTGGTTTTGTTCATATCGAAGCATATGGCATTTATCAGGGACAGCAAAGCTTACAGATACCAGTATTTTCCATGTGAAACCTGCATAAAAGGTTTATATGTGAACAATGTTTGAAAAGGGTAACAAACTGATCAAAAGTCTGATGAATATCACAGCGTAAAAGCAAAGCAACAGTGAGAAAGGAAAAATATATAGTGGGAGCAGAAGTGGGAGGAGAAATTGAATGCAAGTACATCCCAACCTGAAGCTCCTAAATCTGCAAGCTTGCAATCTTATAACAACAGGAAATGCAATTAATATTTGATTAGTATTGTTACAAAATAACCATAAATATTTTCATAAGAAAGAAGGATTTTAAAAAAAAGAAGTCTTTTCTCAATCCTATTCTTTGCCCAGAGTTGAAAGTATGCTGAGATACACATGAAAGGCAATTTGTTTTTTTGTGAAGGGTAGACAACCTAAGAAAACAGTCTGCAAATAACAATAAAATGATATTCAATCATTCACCAATTCTAAGAAAATCTTGAACCAAAAAAACATGTTAAAAGAAAAAATAACAAAACCAAATATTGGAAACCATGTTATATAAACAGCTGAAGGGAGACTGAAATCCTAGTTGAGCTAACTGTCCCATTAATAATAGGCTCAAAATACTAAGTGAGCTAACTGTCCCATACAAAACAGATCCTTCAATGTTACATTCATCATTAGTAGAACTCTTCCATATAATTTTCAGCATTAGGAAGATTATTTTTCTTCATACTCTGCAGTTTTGGAAACAGAAATATGTAAATGGCTTTATTCAACTCTCTGGATATTTGCAGTGATTTATTTATAAATAAATAGGCAAAAATAATAAAACTTCATCTGGTGTTCTGATAATGAGGGAATAATCAGGATGCATCTCTACTGGCCCAAGAGAATTGCTCGGTAACCAATGTTTCTGCTAATCAATGTTTGTTGCAATTTTCAGTCTGCACATTTGCTGTATGCAAGTCCTGTACTCTCCTTCATCTCTGCATAGTGACTGTACTGCTATAAGCATTTTACTCACTGCAGGTCAAAGACAAGATATTTCATGCAGTTCATATGCTATTAAAAAATCTCTACTTTTGGCTGAACTCTGGGCAAAAGGGACGTTTCTCTTGTTTGATCTTCATTTCTGATCATCCCGCAGAAATGACCCAGTACTCCTAAAACACTTAACCTCTTTTCCTAGAACTTAGCCTAAATTCTCTGGTGTCATGTTTTAACCCCAGCCAGCAGCTAAGCACCACACAGCTACTAGCACACTCTTCCCCCCTCCCAGTGGGATAGGGAAGAGAATCAAAAAAAACCCAAAAAACGTAGAATTCATGGGTTGAGATAAGAATGACTTAATAACTAAAGTAAAATAAAATATAATACTAACAATAATAATGAAGAAATATTATTATAATAATAATAGTAATTAAAAGGAATATAACAAAAAAACAAAGTGAGAAAAGACCAGTGAAGTACAATGTAATTGCTCACCACCTGCTGAGCAATGCCCAAGCAATTATCTGCCCTTCCTGGCCAACTCCCACCCATTTTATATACTGAGCTTGCCATTCTGTGGTATGGAATATCCCTTTGGCTAGTTTGGGTCAGCTGTCCTGGCCATGCTCCCTCCTAGCTTCTTGTGCACCCGCTTGCTGGCAGAGCATGGGAAACTGAAAAAATCCTTAACTTAGGATAAGCGCTACTTAGCAACAACTAAAACATCAGTGTGTTATCAACATTATTCTCACACTAAATTCAAAACACACTGTACCAGCTGCTAAGAAGAAAATTAACTCTATCCCAGCCAAAACCAGGACAATCACCACCCCTTATTCAATACCATTTACGTCATGCCCAGATCCCACAGTTTCCGATACATTTCCAATCAACCACCACCACTTTTCTTGTCTTTTACTATATACACACAGGTATCATTCCCAAAGTCTATGGGCCATCTCTATCAAATGTCTGTTGGGTTCATTCAGTCCATGACTTTGGGCTCCATCTGTCATAACAGTCTGTCTGGGCAGGAGGGATGGTGCAAAGTCAGCTCAGTCAGCAGAGCAGGATTGGCTTCGGTTCGGTGTGGTGCAGTGCAGCAGGCGGGTGACATTAGACGCAGCAGGAGGATGGTGTGTAGCATTGGACTGCTGCATGCTGAAGTCAGTCCTGGTTTCATCACCACTGCACTTCACTCGTTGTTATCAAAGCTCATTCTTATTAATCTAAGTGATTCTTACTGTAATACCATTGATATAGCATATAACAATTATAGTGATGATGTCATACAGTGGCAGGATTTCATAGCTATCAACATCATACAATTTAATCTATTGGCTATTCTCACCTAAAATCAAATCCCCTTGAAGCATACATTGGACTTCCCCATCCTTCCACATAACCCACCAAGTGCACACAGGTCCTTGAGCAAAAGCAATCTCACAAATGAGTTTGCCTTTGCCTGAGGCAGACTGTTTTCCCTACAATATTTTTTATGTGCACTACAGGAGCTTATCTCCTTCTACAGTACATAAAAGTTCTGACTGGGCAGGTCCAACTCAATTGACAGATCCTCTAGTGTTGAGTAACCAGGTGGCTTTCACTAAACATGTATCCCAATTTTTGAAAGTTCCACCCCCCATTGCTCTCAATGTAGTCTTTAACAGTCCATTGTATCATTCGTTTTTCCCAGAGGCTGGTGCATGATAGGGGATATGATACACCCAGTCAATGCCATGCTCTTTGGCCCAGGTGCCTATGAGGTTGTTTCGGAAATGAGTCCTGTTGTCTGACTCGATTCTTTCTGGGGTGCTCTGTCACCATTAGACTTGCTTTTCAAGGTCCAAGATAGTGTTCCACGTGGTGGCATCGGGCACAGGATATGTTTCCAGCCACCCGGTGGTTGCTTCCTCCATTGTAAGCACATAGCGCTTGCCTTGGCGAGTTTGTGGGAGTGTGATATAGTCAGTCTGCCAGGCCTCCCCGTATTTATATTTCAGCCATCACCTGCCATACCACAGAGGCTTTAACTGCTTGGCTTTCTTGATTGCAATGCAAGTTTGACATTCATGGATAACCTGTGTGATAGTGTCCATGGCCAAGTCCACCCCTCAATCGTGAGCCCATCTATATGTTGCATCTCTTCCTTGATGACCTGAGGCGTTATGGGCCCACCAAGCCAGAAATAATTCACTCTTATGTTGTCAATCCAGATCTACCTGAGCCACTTCAATCTTAGCAGCCCTGTGTACCTGTTGGTTGTTTTGACATACTTCAGTGGCCCAAATCTTAGGTACATGAGCATCTACATGACGTACTTTTACAACCAGATTCTTTAGCTGGGAAGCAATATCTTGCCACAGTGCGGCAGCCCAAATGGGTTTACCTCTGCATTGCCAGTTACTCTGCTTCCATTGCTGCAATCAGCCCCACAGAGCATTTGCCACCATCCATGAGTCAGTATAGAGATAAAGTATTGGCCATTTTTCTTGTTCAATAATATCTAAAGCCAGATGGATGGCTTTAACCTCTGCAAGCTGACTTCATTCACCTTCTCCTTCAGCAGTTTCTGCAACTTGTCGTATAGGACTCCATACAGCTGCCTTCCACCTCTGATGCTTTCCCACAATGTGACAGGATCTGTCAGTGAACACAGCATATTGTCTCTCATTTTCTGGCAGAATATTATAGAGTGGGGCCTCTTCAGCACACACCACCTCATACTCTGCCAAATTTCCAAAATCTTTGCCTTCTGCCCAGTCTGTGATCACTTCTAAAATTCCTGGGCAACTGACGTTTCCTATTCGAGCCCGTTGTGTGATCAGTGCAATCTACTTACTCCACGTGGCATCAGTCGCGTGATGTGTAGAGGAGACCCTCCCTTTGAACATCCAGCCCAGCACTGGCAGTCGGGGTGCTAAGAGGAGCTGTGTCTCAGTACCAACCACTTCTAAGCAGCTTGAACTCCTTCATACGCTGCCAATATCTCTTTTTCAGTTGTACAGTGGGCCTCGGATCCTCAATATCCCTGATTCCAAAACCCCAAGGGTCGGCCTTGGGTCTCCCCAGGTGCTTTCTGCCCGAGGCTCCAGGTAGGGCCATTCTCCCCAGCTGCAGTGTAGAGCACATTTTTAACATCTTGTCCTGTCCAGACTGGTCCAAGGGCTACTGCATTACCAATCTCCCGTTTAATTTGTTCAAAGGCTTGTTGTTGCTAAGGGCCCCATTTAAAATCATTCTTCTTCCGAATCATTTGATAGAAAGGGCTTCCAATCAGACTGTAATTTGGAATATGCACTCTCCAAAAACCCACAATGCCTAAGAAAGCTTGTGTTTCCTTTTTACTAGTCCGTGGAGACATAGCTGCTATTTTGTTGATCACATCCATTGGGGTGTAATGACATCCATCTTGCCATTTTATTCCTAAAAATTGGATGTCCTGTGCAGGTCCCTTAACCTTACTTTGTTTTATGACAAAACCGGCTTTCAGAAGAATTTGGATTATTTTCTTCCCTTTCTCAAAAAATTCTTCTGCTTTGTTGCCCTGTACAATGATGTCATCAATGTATTGCAGGTGTTCTGGAGATTCACCCTTTTCCAGTGCATTCTGGACTAGTCCATGGCAAATGGTGGGGCTGTGTTTGCACCCCTAGGGCAGTCAATTCCAAGTGTACTGGATGCCCCTCCAAGCAATTTTCCTGGAAAAACCCTCATCTGTGGTTGTTTTTCCTTGCAATTCACATACCCATGCATCTAGGACCAAGGTAGGTTTTCCATCCCACTTCATCATATCTTCTCCGCATTCACACAGGTAAGACTACAGGGTACCCCATGGTGTGTACCTTCTATCTCCTCTCCCTTGAGCAGAGGGACACTTAATCCTAATAGCTGAGATATTGGTCCATACAGGTGGGAGGCAGAACTTATCCTTAAACTGGTGGAACTCTCTTCTTATTCAGGAAAAGCAGGAAATCATTCTTTGTTCTCCTGTTTTGCCCGAGTTTAGGCATAACTGATGAATGAATGCATTTTCTATGAGTAGGATAGTTACCTCTGGTTTGACTACAGGACATAACTATATTCATAATTCTAAAGTGACAGATCATTAGGATTGCAGTCTACTCTAAGAAACCTTACTCCTGTTTCAGTTGTTCAAAAATATAAAACCAGGTATTCCTTCTAGTTGCCCTGCCATTCTTAGCTGTGCTGATTGCAAGCTTCCAAAAAAGAACCAGCAATTCTCTGGATTGTTTCATTAGTTTCATTACTAAGTTAGGTATTTCTATCTAATTCAACAAGACTTGTAACTTTTTCACCATCCTTTGAAAAGTTCAAGAGCTACTAATGCTAAAAGAAGACACACACACACACCTTTTTTTTTTTTTTTTTGGTGGATTTGAGCTTTTAATTGTGTTATAAAACCATCATCTGGTTTTCTCTTTTTCACAGTATTAGGTGTTTTTGTCAGCAAAGATTAACATTTCAGCATGGAAATATATCCTGTTCTATCACACAATTAGAAGTGAATTTTGTATATGGGATTTATTGTTTAGTGGTCATTTTCTTCTTACAAACCACTGCCATATGCTGTGACTTAGGATGTCATTATAAGTTCAAGCATAAAAGAATTTTCACACTCTAGCTATTGCAGTCCCTGTTACCATATCTCAATTCCCATAACAATGGGGGCAAGAAGTCTTGTAAACATACTATTTTAAATATGCTTCATTCCAGAGTAGGATGCAACCACTGGGGTTTTGGGGTTTGGATTTTTTGGCAGGTTTTTTGGCTAAAATCAGGAAAACCTATTATTTAATATTTTTCCATATTTCTTAAGTATTATTTTTTCACACAGTCCTTTCCCAAGTAAAACACAATTAAGCCAATTACTGTTGACAAAAGCATTGCTCTCAACAATGTTAGACATCGCTTCTCTAAACAACACACTTCTATAACTTTGCTTCTCTAGTTTTCAGAATCTTCTGTCTAACCAGAAGATGTTTACTTTTAAAAATGCACTAAGTAATCATCTTTGCTTATCTCCTCAATGAGAATTTTGGGACCTTGGAGAAGTCGTTGTAGCAAGAATACTTATAATGAAAACTCACTAAACATTTTGGAATATTTTTAATGTCTTAGTGAGAAATAGCATAGCCTTTACATGTTCTTTTTAGTCATTTGGTGGCAGTATTTGCAAAGCACATTCAAAGTTTTTCTGCCATGTGAAAAAATTATCCTTAACTTGGGCTTCATCACTCACACTATAAAAAGCACTCTTGTTGTCCCTGGTAAAGCTGTGATTTATACCAGTAAATGAAAAAAAAAAAAAAAAAAAATTTGTTTTGTTGCCAGCAGTGTTAAGGACCAATAGCATTAAGCACAATCACTTTAAGTTCTGGTAGATTGCTTTAAAAAGGGTATATTGCTAAACCATAGCTAAAGGCCTTATTTAAGTATTCCCCGCCCCCCCCCCCCCGAATCTGTAAGATAGGAATACATTCTTGAGAGGTTGCAACTCCCAATATTATGCTATTCCTGCTCTTGTTGCTTCTACAGATCCAGCATCAAGCTGTAGCTTGTCTTCCATTTCCCTGGGGGTCTCCTTCCTTCTCCCTGTTCTCCCCGGCCACCAAAGGCAAAGTGCTGTCCTGCTGAAAGGTGCTTAACAACAGTTTTTACCATTTTCAGGAGCATTTGTGTTTTTAATTTCTTTTTTCTGCAAACCATTTCAGAAATTGGCAGTAAACAGGGAACAAAACCAGTGTTACTTCGAAATACAAAAATATTTATGCATTCTTGACCTTTCCCCATATCAGATATACATATGCACGTTAGAATAATAAGCGTATATCAGTAAATGTTTGTATTTAAGTTTTAGCACTTTTTTATCTAGAGAAATAAGAAGTTGCTAACAAAATAATTTATGAACTGCTATAATAAAAGCAGAATTTGGCAAACTCATATAAAATAATTTAAACTAGAGCTTGGATAGACTGAATTTATTCAAACTCACAAAATTCAAATTTAAATTTGTCCCAGTTTCTGCAAGTCTCACTGCAAAAAGTAAAATCAGTGGAGCTCTTCCAAGTTCAAGTTCATAGCTTTCCTGATTCCTGTGTAATGAAACATATCTATAAATTTACGGGAGCCATGAGAAAAATTCCAATATAACCTACTATAATTTTATGAAGTCCTTGTTAAACAAGCAAGAACTAGAAAGGCCAAAAATCATAGCATTTTAGCTTTACAAATAAATACACAAATCTTTAAACATTCATCCTAACAAAAACAAAACCTCAAAAAATTTTGAGTCTGAAACATACTGGCAAAGCTACTGCAGAGCAATAACGTTAATCTTTTTTTCACAACAGGGTTCTTTTTAAATAAAGAATCAGTTCAGCAGTACAATTCAACTACAGCATTCTAAGCTCAGAATATTTTATAATATCTTGTTATTTTACTGCAGAAGAAAAGCTTGAAAACTATGGTACTTTCACAACCTAAATAGAATACTTCAAACCCCAGTTAAACTTGTTACTGCACATAACTATTAGTCCAAATTTAAAAAAGAAAATAAAAATTGAAACACAAGAAAAAGAATAGCTGCAAACAACTAATGTGTTGGTGAACAACCTCTGTCATTCCCTTACCTTATACAGATGTCGAGAACCTGTAAAAAATGTTAAGTGATGATCATTCCAGCTTCTCGATAAATCAGGCACTTGAGAACAGCTGCATTTCTTTATGAAAAGCTCCATCATCATCTGAAGTACTGTACAAGACCCACTGAACATTAAACTCCATTTTAATTTTCACCTGAGCACAACATTTTTGGTTTTTTTTCCTTTTAGGCTGAGGACATCTTGGCTGTTATGTGGACTTTAGGATACCGAAGTTAGAGGGTGGGACACTTCAAAACAAGGCAAGTGAGGAACTAAAGAGGTCCAGGGGAATGGAGCCAAGCACAGATCACACTAGAAAATTTTCTTTGAGGTAGGAGCCAAGCCAGCCATGCAAAAAAACCTTGATAAACCAGGAATTACATCACGCCATGGGTGCTATGTTTCAGGCAAATGAAAAACAAGAATGTGATCACAAACCAGGCCCAAGGAAGGCAGCTTCTAGGTAAAAAACTGACAAGTCTGGTGCAGGACTGGGAACCTCCTCAGGAGTGGGAATCAGTGTCAAGCCAGCAGGAGGAAGAAGCACAAATGCAACAACGAACAAGTGGCAAGCTGAGCAGTCCACAGCAACACCTTTTTGACAAGAACAGTACATCATTACCACTAAAAAGTGTGGCTGAAGTGGTGTTCAACAGCCTACACAGCTCTGACAAACAACTTTTAAAGCAGACTCAGGACAAGTATAATATAAAATGGTTTGTACACAAACCTCCCTTAATCACTGTGTTTTTCCAGAATATGGTCCTTTCCCCAGGTTGGCCATCTACCCAGCCACTTTCATTGTATTTGTGAACCCAGAAGACAAACTCTGTACCATCTTTTCTAGGTCCCTAGGAAAAGGGGTTTTGTCACCTCTGAGGCTGCTGTAACTCTTCCTCAGATGCTCTCAGTGAAAGGTGAGCTGCTTCAGGAGAAACTAGTATTTACCAAATCACATCAAAGTACCTGTGGATACCAGAGCCTGATGTCTTGATAATCTGTAGTGACTCTCCTGTATTTCAAATCCATTGTGAACAACTAAATATCTGTTCCTCAGAGATATTTATTTAGTATATCCCATTTACAGCTATGTTATGGAAAGTGGCACTACTAAATGTAAAATCCGCAGGATATTTCTATATTTAATTACTGTTTTCTAAACCTTCTCCGAGTGCACTTATGCAAATAACACTCCTTATATAACCTAATATCTCAATTCAGCAAAATACAGAAGCATGTGTTAACTACTGAAATCACTAAGCTGAGCTAGAATCCAGAGGTGGGCAGACTCTCACTACGAGATGAGAACACTCAATTTGCAGTAAGCACTGTGAAAGATCAGTTTTTCTTAGTTATGAAAATTCTGTGGTTTTCTTGCTTTCTTTTATTGGAGAAGAAAGGGAAATTGAATACTGTTTTAGGAAGAAGTGTAAGGGCAGTCTGCCCTTCTAAAGGGGTTTCTTCCTTTAAATCTATTTGTTTTCCCAAAGCTGCAATATCCTATCTCAAAGGCTGAAGTTGATATCAGTTTACCATTACTTTGCTTTTCAGGGGCAATGTAGCTCTTTTCTTCCAATAAAAAAAATGGTCTCAAACATGTTATAGGTTTATTTTTATACACCTAAATTAAAACAGAAATAAACACAAAGTAACTTTTCATGAAGTCCATTAAAGTTGCAATCAAAATGACAAAAAGACTAAAATTAAGACTACAGATATAGTTGGAAGTCAACTTCTGTTTTGCAATCTAAAAATAGAGCATCATCAATCAAAATTTAAAATTTCTGGCTATGCTTTGCTGGTGTATATATTTTTTCCTTCAAATCCTGTTTCTCCCATTTCCTTTCTCTTTTCTTTGAAAAACACCTATTTCCTATCTCTACAGTTTCCTGTATGTGACAGTTAATTTCAATGATCTACACCTGCTACACTCGTGCCTTGGCAAATTCAACACCTTCTGGAAATTTCTGATGTTTAGTAACTGAGTTTAGTAATAAGACAGGATGGCCAGGTTTTAGCTGGTTCCTGAATGAGAAAGATATCTTCCACTTTGAGGTGTTCCTAAGGTTTATCACAACTAATAAGAATGACACACTACCAGGACTATCTTTCTTTCCCTTCCCAGCAGATTAGAAAAATAAAACATTTATACTTGCGGCCTGACTTTATTCTGTTACAAAAGAGAATTTACATTAACAGAGTGGATGCCTTAGTTACCTTTCTTGTTGTGGCTGGTCTATTTATCTACATTATATGATTTATTTATGTGGCCAAGATAACATTGAAGAAAATACTTGGCTTTTTAATACAACTAAAAAAACCCTACCTGTTCTTTCCAGGTGTTTATGAAAAAAATAAAGGATTAGCTTAATCAAAGCTCTATCATCTTCTAGTAGAAAGATAATATAACTCAGTCTCATTCAATGTTATTTCCAATGAAAGGAAAATGAGTATTTGGAGAACTCAAATATACTAAAAAGTAGAGCTTCTAAAGTTAGCAACAAACTCAGGAAAATTGAATCTACAGGTGCTTGGAAGTGCTAAAGAGCAGTACTTAAAACAAGCAAATTAGGCATGATCCCATTATCTTTGCAAATTAGCTGTCAGTCTTTACCACAAGCTGCAAGAAGTAATTTGCTTGCACAATTGCTATTGAGTTAGTCTATCCACACCTTAAAAAAAAAAAAAAAGCATGTCATCATTCCCAGCATGCATAAATCAATATATACTTGATAAGCAGTCATTCATTTTACATTTTGAAAAGAGATTATTTTGAACTGAACATATCAAGCTTAATTCTGACAATGTTGCTGCAATTGATCTGCACTTCATTCCCATTGCTAAACTGCAATTCCAAGATATTACTTAGTGTAACAGCACCATATTCTCCTCCACAAAAAAATTCCATAGTACATTGTGTAAATATAGATATTTTAATTTTTCATTTTGAAAAGTTGTGTGCATATCACAGGAGAAAATGAGATATTTCAAATGGTAAATTTGCTCAAGTCAGAAACTGCTCTTTGTACAGGATTTTCCACTGTTCATATATTGCAGACTTCTCTCAAGTAGAGTAATTATCTGAGCCCAGTTTTTTTAAAGGAACCGGTCACCAGAGGAAACAGTAGAGACATGCGTTTGCCAGCATCATAAATACTTAGTCCAAAAATGTGAAATTGATTTACAGTTCCTTTTTTTGATACTTGCTTGAGAAGAAATAGAACAGAATATCCTTTGAATAGAAGTGCAGCTCAAAGACTTCCAATTAATTTATTTCTAGGAAATTAATATTTTTCTTGAATCCATGGTGTTTTCATTATTTGCTATCACCACAGATTTTACATAGAAGCCTTTATTAATTTTTCCCATTAAAAAGCTCTTAAAATTTTTGCTCTTTCTTCCTGCTTTCCTGTGTTGTATTTTTGCATCACAGACATACAAGGTTGGCGTTTTCAGTCCACTTCAGTGGAGAAAAAAAAAAAAGTCAATGGAATGACATTGCCTTCCAGAACTATCATGTGTTCTGAAGGAACATTTTTATGATGATATTTTAATTTTATTCTGAACCTGATCTGCTTCATCTGTTTTCATCATCTCAATTTTCTGGAGACAGATATAAATGAGAAGGTAAGATTAAGTTGAGGAAGTACCTCACCTGGAGTAGCTTTTAGAAGTGATTGACTAAAAAGAATTGAAAAGAAGTGAAATTGAACAGAGTGCTTTTCTTATTTTCACAGACTAGCTAAGATTATTCACACACATTGTTACAAACTATTTTAATTATCTTATGACACTCCAAAAGATTGGTAACTACAATTACATGAATGTTTTGAACATCCACATACTGATTTACTTTGAAAATACTAAGAAAAAACTCACTCCTAGTTTGTAGAAGAAAATATTTTGTTACTCTCATGGTCAGGTTACCATCATTATTGAAAAGGAAAGAGTTTTGTGTATCCACAGTAAAGATTAGTATCATTCAAACTTTAGACTGTGTGTTGGACAGCAATATCCAACACGTCAAATCCTTGAAACTGTAGGAGACAACTGTGGAGCCTACCTCCAGTACTCTAAGCAGACTTACCTCCCGTGCACAGGTCAGTTGCAGGTCTCCCATTTACAAGGGGAGTCAGCTGTGCTGAACATGTACCATGACCATATATATTTCACGCCCACAATAACCACTATAATCGGACTCAGGATCCCCTGGAAAAAAAATAGAAATAGGAAATGAGATTAATAGATTTGGTGGGACTGCAGGGAATGACCACATGATGAACTTTTCTGCCATTATGCTATTGCCTCAGCCTGAGCTAGCTGCCGCTGCACCCTGAAAGAAGCTTTGCAGGGAAATGAAACATGAAGGGTCACATAAAGAGATGATTTCCATAGTGGACTTGTGTTCCAATGGTCTTTATATGTTTGACTAAAGATCATAGGACCACAAAACCACTATGTCTTATTTCTTACCAACATAAAGAATAGGGAGAGAGAGTATAAAAAATGGTGTTTTGTGATGGAATAAAACCAGGTGAACTGAGATCTCCCACTGGGAGCAGGGAAGGGCAAGGAAAGAAAGACAGGCTAGGAAAAGGAAGGCTTGCAGTACTCTGACATTGCTGCAAATTCCATTATTAGATCATGGACACCAGTAATAACCCATATTACAGAAAAAAAAGCCTACCCTGCTTTGCATCACTGTAACTTTTCTGTTTATATTATTCCAATCTGTCACCTGTTTACAATAAACCTGACATTAGTCTGGAATAGCTGAGTCACTATAGTATCTTTCTCAAGTGGCCAGCTGAAAATTCTACCAGTAAAGCAAATTTCTTCAAGCTGCATTTTTTCTAGTGGCCAGTGACCTCTTCACGACATCACAAGATATGCATTTGAATGATGTCTTCTGTAACTCACTCTCACAGGGCTCTTGCTGATAAGGTGGTTTAGGCTGTGTAAAGGAAATTTCCAAGCCTGTGCATCTTTTCTCCTAGGTTTAAAATAAAGCAAAACAAGCTGCATTTTCCAAGCACAATACTTCTGACTTATGTGTGAGAAGGTGAAAGGCTAACATTTGAATTTTTTGCTCACTTCAGTACCTTGCTAAGGCATGTTCTAAATATTCTGTATGTCTTTCATAGTGCTATGCAGCCGTATAACAGGAGAAGAATCTATCTCTAAATCCTTGGCTAGAGTCGCAAACAACTCTTCAGTTTGTCTCTGTTTACCAGCTAGGCAAAACAAAACTTTCAGGAATTGAGAGAAAATTCTCTGAAACAACCCTCTCCAGCCTCGAAAGGTAAATGGAATGTTTGGTTTCACATTGCAAATTATTTGTAATATCGTTAGTACTTTGACAGCTACTACAAATACAGTCATTAGCCTTACCCATTCTGTTGTCTGGAGCTTAGTTCACATCATTGGCTCATCCTCCCACCTACTGCTTCAGAACCTTCACAGTCTTCAAAAGAATATAGACAGAATTTCTCTCCCTACACAAAAAAAAAAAAAAAGTGGAGGGGGAAACAAAAACAATGACCTCTATTTTAAGATATGCCCTTAATGTCTATGCCCTCTTCTTCCTAATCAGATGGCACTACCTCCCATGCCTCCCAACAGGCTGTTGTGGAACGTGTTGCTCAGCTGCATGCCCAGTGAATGGGATAGTCCACCTAGTTTTCCCAGTTACCCTAGAGTGACTTCAAGTTGCTGCTTTTAACCTTCTCTTCAAATCTTTCCAGGAGAGCCCTAGCTGCCCTCCCCTCCATGAGGATTAAATGAGACAAAATCTGAATCACTAGTGCACTGCACCTGCAGCCCAGATGATTCAGGGAAATCTCCCTTACATAGACAATCTCCCTTAGCTGTAACTACCACCACAAACACCTGAGGAGAGGCTGTCAAAAATACTGTCAGTTGTGTAAGTAGGAGGGCTCAGTATGGCTGTTGGAAGAGAAGCTGACTTCTAGGTGTGAAAGCCTAACAGCTATTTGTCCCAAGGAAGGACTAGCAGACCAGCTGGTGGCCAGATGGAATACGCCAGGACAGAATCTAGCAGACTGACCCAGGCAGCTAATGATTTAATACTAACACCAGGAAGACCATCAGAATGGTTCCAAATGGGGTTTTTTTGGTGCTATTCTCATTGTTTTGGCAAAGTCCTTGTGTCACAGTCATGGAGGTGTTCCTCCTCATCATCTGTCTCTTGCTGAGGGCCACCCACTGCATAGTGGCCCTGTGGTCCCTAGTGCTGCAAGCCCTCCAGGAACACATTGTATCTGAAGCAGTACTGCCTTCCCGATTTTTTTCCAAGGGTGTCTGAACTAGGGCTGTCTCAGTGTGGTGCTAGAGAACACTCCATCTTCTAAACAGTGTTGAAAGGCAGGAAATGCAGCTCTGACCATGCTGCCAGCAGTATAATAGAAAACATAGTTGGAAACTTAGTACCATGACAAACAAACTGGTAAATAGATTGCTATTGTTCTAAAAGAGATAGCAATCTATACAGCAGATGGCAAGAAGATTGGGTGGAAGCAGATGTAATTTTAACAGTGATATACCTAAAAAATCCCATGTTTGTTTATGGCACACTAAGGGAAAAATGCACATTCAGAACTCAAAGAAGCTATATGGGCTTTTGTTTGGGAAAAGGAGTGAAATCTGCCATGTCAGCAGCATAGCATGATAGGTCTTGCTGTGGTGCCTCTGGCAATGCACTCAAAGACTATTGTGGTTTAGAGCTAGGTTACAATGTTGTATGCATGAGTATAATAATACAATTTAAAATCTTTCTCTTTAATTCCAGGCAAAGTTGATTTTATGACTGCACAGAGTTTGTCTCCTACATTGGAAGAGAGATACATTCCCTGAAGGAGGAGATGATTATACATGTAAGCCATTACAGAGGGGGAAAAATGGCAGAAGAGAAGCTGATGTAAGCATTGTCCAAGAATGACCCTCTCTCTGGAGAGATGATCCTTCATGATCATAAATTGAATAAATATTCCTTCATGAATAAAGTATGAAAGAATAAAAGAATTGTAATTGCTTGTATTTTTAAAAAGTATTTCCAACTTCAAACATGTTAAGAGAATTAGAGCCACATATTACATAGAGAGTAAAACATGATTTTTTATTATGATAACAAAATACTGTCCACAGCTTGGTTAATGAGTAGAGCAATTTGACAGTACTCTTAAACGAAACAGTCAGCACATGCAAACTAAAGACAAGGTGAAAGATTTTATAAAACATGGTCATTATTCTAAGTTCACAATGAATCCATAGCTGAGGAAAAGAACATTCAGCCAAGAAAAAGTGTTCAGTTATAATAATGAAAAGATAGCCCTGAAACTTTTTAAAGCAGTTATCACAGACCTGTGGTCTGGGGACAGCTACAATCTGTGGTAGTATTACACTGAGTGGCTAATTCTATTTTATACTGATAACCA
The DNA here is from genome assembly GCF_947461875.1 of Haliaeetus albicilla. Classification (NCBI taxonomy): domain Eukaryota; kingdom Metazoa; phylum Chordata; class Aves; order Accipitriformes; family Accipitridae; genus Haliaeetus; species Haliaeetus albicilla. The sequence continues at coordinate 40,056,602 of NC_091483.1, forward strand.
GAAAATGGTAGCTTTCTGCTGACCATATTCTCAAGCCTACAGACTTCCAAAGTACAGCATTTCCATGCTTCAGATGATCAGAACGGTGTTGAACCTGTAACTGTTATTGATAAACCCACACTGAAAAGTCATCCATGACTGAATCACTTACTGAGTCCCATTTCCCTTATTTAACAGCTACTTTGTAGCTTTTATTTCCACAACTGCTATTGCATTTCTTTGCTATTTTCCCCTACAACGCTGATTTTAAAAAGTGATATCTAAGGGGCTGAGAGGAAAGGAAAGAAAAGCAGATGTGTTAGAAAATGAAAGGGTAGCTTATAACACATAGACAAGACAAGAAGAATCGGAAAAAAATATAACTGAGTTTCAAAGAAGAATCTATAACTGAAAGGAATCCAGAGAAAGGGCCAGGGAATGCTTACGAATGGGAAGAAAAAAAAAAGATCAGCTGAAATGAAGCAGATGGACCATTCTCATGGTATGGATAATAATAGGATTTGTTATCATGTTAAGTGTCGCAGCCAAAAATTTAATTTCATTACAATTAAACTTTATTTAATTTTTCAGATTAGATTTAATAAACTTCAATGAGTTTTCTTTTTATAGTACCCTTGAATGCACATGTAATATCAAAAACCTAAAATGAATAATTTTGGTGTAATTAAAAATAAAGCCATGTTACTCAAAATATCTTTCTCCCCCCCCTCCCCCCCCAGTCTTCAGCTATCTGTAGGACACAAATTATCAACAATCACTGCCTAATATAGATTTTTGTCCTTCACATGCAGTGAAATTCCTCATCTTCCCAACAAAATGATCTCTTTAGCAAGAATTGCAATTTGTAGCTACAACTCTATATTTCCTGATACATCACTGATTTATTGAATACCAAAGAACAAGAAGACCCTATAGTAAGAACAGAGTTTATGCTCAGATTCACCTTAAATCTTTTATTCTACTGCAGGCATAACATATTGGCATAAGCATTAAAATAGACTACTGCAGAGTTTAGCTAGCTTTTGTAAAGGCATAAAAGATTCTTTAACATAAGTACTCTCCCCAGGTAATAGGCTTTTCAGACCTTTCGGGAGAAAACAGTTATATGTTGTTTCATAAGGCAAAGCAAATAAATGTTCAATGTTTTCAACAACTCAGAGAAATGTTAAGCTTGTGTTAGAAAAAGAAAACTTCTAATTAACTTTCTAATTTAATTTACTTTCCATTTAGACTTTGAGTTTTGGACTGTGGTTTTAGTACATGAAATTTAAAGGTATTAAGGAAGGATATGTACCATGTCTTGAAGTAGTAAATGACAATTTATCCTTTTCCTTTTAATACTACATTTTTCAAATAATCCTTCTTTAATGTGTAGTGTTGATCAGAAGAAAACTTTTTAAATAGTTTGAGTATTTCTGCTGTCTAACCAGCTATACTTATAGTATGACTTAAAATCTCCATACTGTTGAGGCATTTGGTTTTGTGTCCTTCACCCAAATCATTCACTAGATGACAGTCTTGTACCATAGGAAGTTCTCTTGGTATGCAAGACATCAGACTGGCTCCTTAAAATGAGAATACAAATTTTAATGAAAATAATTAAAGGCAGGGCTTTTTTTTTTTCATTAAGTGCTGCGTAGAGAACAGTTGATACTTATAAGCTAATATTAAACTAAATCTAAAAAAAGATTCAATGCAGCAACTACTGCTAGAAAGCTGTCTTAAGCATAATGTAATGGTCCAGCAACTGTACATTCTTCTGAAGCTGAGCTGTCATGCTCAAGACAAGATAAATGAACAAGAGTTTTACTTCATTTTTTTTCCCATTAAATTATTGCAAATATTGCTCATTGTGGATTCAAAGTACAGTAATAGATTCTGCAGGAAGGAGTTACTATTTTTGTATATGACCTGAAGTAAAAAGCAAAGAACAAACTACAAAATGCAAGTACCTGCTTTCAACCATGAACATTTCTCTTACCTAATTAATTTTGGAGACTGAAGTAATGAATCCTGTTACTTTTTTTCTCGGGGCTTACCTGAGAAGTTAGGATTCAAAGGATTTCTCCAGTAACTTATGAGAACTTCTTCTGTACTAATGGAAATAATCACTAAATGCCTTTATCAATTCCAAATTTATTTCTTTTCCAGTCCCCCTCCAGGCTGGTAGACTTGACGGCACCATGTGAAGACTGCAGAACAGATTCAGCATACTTTATTTCCTCACATGAAGAAGGTCTATGAAAACAGGAACACCCAGTGCTCTTTGTGCAATATTTGAGGCAGAATATATGATATTATAGTGGCCCTCTAAATTTGTAGCATGTGCATAATCTGCAAAAACATTTCACATGAGTTATCTACTGTTCTAGACCTGGTCTAGCACAGGCAGTGAAAGTGGTCTAACATAGAATCCAGAGCACCGTGAAGATTAAGTTACTGCATCTCAGCAAGGGACATCAGCAAGTATATAACTATAGGAAGACTATCACTTCTGTATACTGCTCTTAACATTGGAGTTTAAGATAGTGTATTTTAGTCTTTTAAATAAATCTGTTAAAAAATTTCTTTTCTGCTGAGGAGATCATGGTAAACGAAGTTTAGACCTTTGTTTTCTTTGTACAATGCTTGGATTTGTACAAATTACATGAGCATTATTTTTTGGTAAGTACTATAATTCTTTCTTCGTAAGAAGTATGTGCAATGCAATCTTGTTCTGAGAGTGGGTGAAGTATTTCAGAAAAGTAATTTACATTTATGCTTCTATGAAGATTTAAGTTTTTGTTTGCACTAGAAAAGTTTTGCAAACCAGTTTGCTAAAACGTTTGTACAAGCGGAATAGTTCTTTTAGAGATATAGTATATACCCAGTTTTCAAACAGAAAAATATATACTTGGGGTAGAAATATTTTAGCTGATGAAGTTGCATCAAAGGTATGGCTTCTGTTATCATAGTTTTGTAAGTTAAAATAAACATTGATTTCTTGGTTTTATTTACCTAGCTAAAGTCATGAATAACACAGTATGGTTTTTCATATATTTAGACTGAGCAAAAAAATAGTTTCTCATTGCTTGTGTAGCACAGTAGCTCCTGAGCATGTATTTTATGGATTGTGGTTGTGCTTTTTTTAAGAACTATATAGACATCACACGCAGTTGTAAAAGTGTGAGTCTATTGTCTAAATTCAAAGGCATGATGCAGATCAAACAGTAGGATAACACTGGCAGGCAAGAAAAGAAGAGGGAGAGAACTGGAGGTACATGTACCCACGTGCTGTCATTCACTGCCTCAGAGGAGGCACATAGCTGTTTGGGTGCATGGGGAGTGGCAGCTGCTGGAAGGAACCTGACAAGCATGGATGCCTGAAGAGATGCCCATCAGTGCTGAAATATCACTTCATGGCTGTGAGAGTTAATAAGGAGCGCGCAGCCCTTTGCCATTAAGAACACAGAATTCAGGTGCTGAGCGTGCTGGAAAATAGTCTACATCCCTCTGTTCTAGGCTGTGTTGGAGTATTTTAGTGAAGCAGCGTAAGAAAGCTATTAGGACTGTACCTACATTTGCAGTTTTCTGCTACAGTTCAAATGAAATTCTTATGCTCTAAGCTAACCATTTTTAATGATAAATTTTATATATGTGTATTGCATTATTTAAATATATAAATTCCGTAAAGTAAAACCAAAAAAATAGACATGACAAATTACAAAGTTTGTAGCAAATTACTTTACACCAGACAATAACACTGAATGCTATGAACTTTGTTATGTCCAGTGAGGTTTTGAGAGTTTATATCTAAATTCCCAGTAGGTCTTCCTCAGAGACAGTGAATCACAGCTTTTTTAAATAATTTTCAATCAATTTTAGACCAAAGCCAAATTTAAAAATTCTGGTTTCCTGTGGATTGTAAATAATGTTGTTTTTTAAAATTAGTTTTGATGTCATCTGTGTACTACTAAATGTGACCCAGAAAGATGAGAAGCACAGCTTTCACATTACATTTTGAAGTTAATTTCTATCAAATCTGTGTAGATATACAAGTTCAAGAGGCCTGTTTTTGAACTTCAGGACAAGATCTGCAAAAGGACTTGATGATTTAATTTTATCTTTGTCCAGGATGAAAGCTCTTCAAAACCTTGCTTATAATTTGTCATCTTCTGACAAATACCAAACTGTCAGGCCTAATATGACACCTAACTTCAATAGTCTCAACAGAAGTGGGAGCTGCTAATATTCCGCAAGTACTATTATGCTCAGAGCATGCCCAGATCACTAAGACTAACAAGACACAGAACACAGAAAGATACTTATCAAAGTGATTTTATGAATTGAAATAAAGGATTACATCTTGAATTTAAGATGGTGTTGACAAAAACATCCAAACATATTCACTTAAACACTTAAAATCTCTAAGTTTTCTATAGCATTCTTCATTTGCTTTTCACTATATCAGTCATACTTCTCTCTCAATTAAAGTTGTTTCCCAAGAAATATCCTAAAGATAAAATATTCCATCTTGAGCTTTTTATGTTATCTAAGTAAAGGCAACCTAAAAGAATCAAAATGTGGCTTAGTGAGATCATAAAGCAATGTGTAAGTTACTCCCTAAAATAACTACAAAATAATGGTATAACATTAGCTCTTTTAGTGCACACTGAATCGTGATCCTCTCTTCAGCTCTCTGAAGCTGTAAGGAATAAACGTTTATAATGATCACATTTTGATTAGATTTGTTTAAGGTCCAGGTATCTTTATTTATAGGTTTAGTGTAGGCCTATATTACCTGTACCTGTGAATAATATATTTCTTTCTATGAATTTATTCTTTGTAGTTTCTTTTCTGACCTTTATTGCCAAAGTTTTTTCATGGTAGGAGAAGCAGCTTGTAACCTAATATAATATGCTTGAAGATGTCCAAATGAACAAATATACTACCTAAATAAGAAATATTGCTTACATTAAATTAATATGGAAAGCCATAGTCTTTTTTTACTTGGTTAGCCAAATGAAAATGCTATGCAACTTGACTAAAGTTACTGATCTACTCTACATTCACTCTTATAAGAGAAAAAGAAAATCTTGGATGTATTTCTTACCTAGAACAGTAGAACACATTAAAAAAAATCAAACAAGCAGATTTTATGTTTCCTCCAACCAGTACATTATTAAAAAGAAGACCAGAATATTATTGTCTCCCATTAACTATTAGCCCACTGAAGCAGGCTGAAAGTCTTAATAATTACAAGCAGACCAGTTTTTATGCATTTATTTTTAATCCTGTTTGTGAAATCAGCAAGTTGTTTTTCCTTCTGAGAGACAAAACAAGTCTTACTCCAGCCTTAGTCTCCTCATGAAAAAGTCATGTTAATCTGAACTTATTAACAGAGTATAAGATTGGTGGTATTAGTTCAGACCAAGGACCATTTAGTCCAGCATCCTCCTTCCAGCAGGGCTGTGAAAGGATGCCAAGTTGCAAGAAGTTTATCTGAAGCATTTCCTAAGTAATCTACTATCATATAACTGGTTTCGGCTCAAAATATATCCTGAGCTTGATGCTGTTTATTTGTTTAGGAATCCTCTCAGTGGTTCTCCCTTGCCCAGTCTCACCTTGAACTGTGAAAAGGATAAAGCATATTTCTAACAAAATGTATGTCTACAAATATTCTCATTTGCAAAACCTGCAATTAAAACTTTGATATATGAAGTGATTTTAAGAATCCTACCACAAAGTTCAAGATTAATTAAGTGTTCTATGTGCAGTCATGCATGCAAAACTCCTGTTTATAGTGTGTGAGGACAACATAATTTCCAGCAGAACCAAAGGTAAATATACATTTAAATTACAAAAGGAAAAAGGCACAGGATGTATTTGAAACATGAGCCTAGATTCATAACATGCAGGTCTCTCTCAAGTATTATAGAAGCAGTCCAAATTTACAGAAAAGAAAACAATTTAGAATAAAGTTTTTTAATGCTCTGATCCTTCACACTGATGAAAAGTGGGCCCATGCTTAAATATGGAAGCATGGTATTCCATAGAATGGTCAAATGTGTTTACTTTGGTGACAAGGAATGGCATTTAGGTAAATCTGACAACCACTTTCTAATATTAGTTGATCCAGGATGAGTTACACATGACTTACTTGGAAGAAGTCTTAAATCAAAAATTGGATCCAATACTTCAAAATATCTCTGCTTTTCAAAACACAGATTAATATTGAAAATGAAATAAATTCATATTATTTGCAATTTCCAGTCAACAATGCTCCAGTTCAGATGTTTAATACAGTTCAAAGTGATATTCCCTACATTTTTCAGGGTTTTTTTTCCCTTCCAAGCATGCCATCCACACTGCTTACTACCTGCACTTCTGCAGATCCGTTGTCAACCCCATTGTTGAAACCCTTCAATCTATTTGCCACCTAACGAAAGCTGGTCCCCTTAGCCTTCATTCCTGGTGGACATACTGACAGTAAAAAGCAGATAAACCTGTGGTCATCTTCAGCAGAAAGGTATTGGGTATCTTGCGTGGGAAAAGTGAAAACATTAAACACAGTAAAAGGAGAGACACAGATGGCAGGAGAAATGACTGAAAGCATGATTAGTTCCTCCTGCTCCGTTAGGTCAATTAGGTCACATGAATATGTGCCAAATAATGGGCTTTCTTCTTGACCCTGTACAGCTTTCAGTCAACCACCTTTCTCCAAGCTAGTTAATTATATATGTCAAGGATGTATGATTTTAAAGACAGCTCTCAGGTTGACAGTGCAAGCAGATGTCTCAAACAATGATTCAGAAACCAGCAAAAATGTTGCTGATAACTAGGCACTAGAAACAGCCCACTCTAAATCTGCTATTATAATGAAAGTCTATAGCACCAAACTGTGAGAAAGAAAAGCTGATAGACATCTGTATTTGTTCAGAATAGAAGGACAAAAAGAGCAATAGTTTAAGCTATTAAAAAAAAAATAACAGGCAGAGAAGATGTGCTAACACAGGTATCTAACCTTTAGACTCCATTGCCAGCAGCAAGTGTCAACTGTTTGAGACAAAATCTCTACTGACAGTTCTCACATCGAGTTTTAGTTTTCTGTGTTAAACTACTCTGCTCTATAAAGTGCTGATTGCTTCAGAAACATAGCAATGCTAACTAAGACTTAGTAATTCCCTAATTACACTGCTCCCACATTGGTGCACACTTACACAGCAGGAGAGAGAGCAGCTAAACACACCTGAATAATCATAAACATTTTCATGATGAAAACATACATCAGTAATTTATTATATCTACAAACATGAAATGTCATCTCTTGTAATGACAGTTGTAGTCAATGTTTTGAAGTTTAGATGCTACATGATGATAAATACTATAAAATACTTACCAATAAATTGCTGATTGGATTACGTCTTCCTGGGAATTCAAACACAACTTTATATATAAATTGGTGTTTATTCCTTAGTTATATCATGTCTTGTTTCTTTTGGGGCTGTTTTCCTGGAGTAATTTGCTTCTCCTATTACTAAACTTTGCTTGATCCTTTTCCGCATGAAAGATTTGGTGTGTTATGACGCTTTGTTTCTTTGAAATCAAGTATCAGCTGAGAATAAATTAGATAGTTTTATTGTAACAATTACTCTGCTGGTCCAGAAAAATACCAGTTATTAGAAATTCATGGATACTCAAATAATTCAAAAGTACCCTTTGGTCTCCTCTTAAGGATTAATGTTGCTAAATCTAGGTTTATTAACATTATCTTTGCCAGTCTTATTCTTCACTGGAGGATCGAGAACCAAGGTAGTGTGGTTTCATCAGAAACTGTGCACTGAAAGATGCTGAGAGGTGGTTTGGAATGAATATTTCTTATTACATGGTAGAGGCCATGAGGTTTTCTGTTCAGTCATGCCTTCGGGATTGAGGGAAAAAGGTATGAATTTAAAATTACTTCATTTTAAGATGACCTCACCACTAATACTAAATTTCTGATGTGGCAAACACAAAGGATGAGACAGTCTTAGTTTTAGAAAGCTGATTTAGAATACTGGGCTGTAATGGACAGAGTGGGAAGAAACAACATGTAGAAGCATGACAGTCATTTGATTTTATTCTTTCATATTGCTTAGTTCAACAGGGACCTAATATGCATAGAGATCTGGCAACCCTTGTTTTTAAAATTGAAGGCAAGATTCATATTTACACAGATATTTCAGAAGGTAGGACGCTACATGGCATCATGGTTCAGAATTCCTCTGATCCAAAGAGTCAGACTTTACCAAAACATTATGAGGCAAAACATTATCCTTACCAAACTTCCTTGAGGTAAATCTTGTCTGATTTACTGACAATATGTTTTTTTTTAAAACTAATGTCTTAGTGTTTAAATATCAAATCAAATCTTCTTCAATTTACTGACAACATGGTTTAAGTACCAATATCTGCAGCAGGCTACAAGGGATGTATTAGTTGAAATGTTATGTTGTAGTCACAAGTGTCTCAATTTTAGGTAAATAATTTAGAATTTACAGGGTTCCTCAGAGTCTGCACAGAGTTTTTGTTATTCTTCACTTTACGAATTACATGATTAATTACTATTTCATCAGCTGAGAATCACCAACAGGGAAATAATCCAGGCATCAGATGTTATATTTTTATTTAGTTAAGTGTCTTAATGTTACAACATTATGTTTCAGCCTAGCAGATTCTTTTCCTGTTTTTCCTGTTGTACCAAGGGAGGTATACAGCACAATTTGTGAATATTTCTAGACTTAGCACTTTAAACAAGTTAGGAACAGGAGAAGGAGAACAAAAATGTTTTATTAACATATCAAGACCTGCTACATCTTCTAAAGAGAGTTAAACAGGTGAGAGTGGAAAAAAAACAAGCCTAAGAAAACTAAAAACGTTCACATAAGTGACTCTGTGAGAGACTCTTCAGGCTCCTAAGTCTCAAAAAAAATAGAAGTAAAAATATTGCTTCTAAATGAAAAATGTCCCAGGGAAAAAAACCAAGCTTATTATTAAATGAGGGTTTACAATTTTTATGCCAACCAAGGTTCTGTATGTTAAAAAAAGTAGAATAATAATGATATGGAATTGAGTCCATAATGCTCAAATTCTACAAGAGCGTTGCATAGGTAACTGTATGCACTCAGAACCACATTTCATTTTTATCTCTGAATAGTCAGCTAAGGGATATGAGAAGGGACAAAGCATGTATAGCACTTTTCTGGAGTGGGTTATGGACCCCTAATTCTGCCAACCTTGAAGTCAGCTACAGTTTCTGAGTTGTATTGAAAAATTCACCTTGTGAATTCTTAGGCAGCTGTGAAATAATAAAAAGTTGACAAAGCTGCCAGTTGCATCAGGTGCATGTTCTGCTCTTTTCCCCTCGCTTTCTCTCCAATATATGTAACTTTCTCCCACTACCTTGACCTAACTCAGGAGGAGAGAAGTAGCAGGGCATTATGGAGCAAGATACAGTTTACTAACCTTACAGAAAGGAGATCACAGCATTAGGCAGCTGCAGTCCTCTCCTTTTGCATTCCCCTTCACAGCTTCCCAGAGAAGTTTTGAAGAATCTAGACCTGTGTGTATAAAGTGCTGCAGTCTGGACTGTATCACAATCTGCATCCAACTGCCATATTTGAATTGTTGTTGTTTAAAACAAAACAAAACACCACAACAAAACAAGAACAACAAAATAAGAAGAATCAAAGCATTTTCTACCAGAAATTCTAAGCACAGTAATGAGTGAAACACATGAATGGTGATCAGACGTGGTTTTCTTTCCTATTTTTTTATAAAAATTAATGAAAAAGAAAAAAGTGAACTTTGTACTGTGAGACGCTGCAAATATCAAGCATCAGCACTCTGGAGAGGCAGGACTAATTAAGCTCTAATTAAGCTACTATACAAATTTTTCTGGAAGGGAAAGTTGTAGAGGAACAGTGCCTACTGAATTACATTTTTACTGTCTCCAATGTTATGGCTCTTCCCAAGTAAAAGTTCTATGATGAACTTTTTCTTTCTAAAAACACTAGGAACCAAATGGTTTGGAAAAACAATGAGGTAGCTACAGAGCTTTTCCTTTGATGTGTTGTTCTCGAAAGGTCACTTGGGACATTCCCATTTTTATCTGAGATGCCAGCAGGTGTCTGATCCCACTGAAATAACTCACCTAAGACTAAGTTAGCATAAAATGACTGCCCAGAAGCACTTCTCTGCCAGCTCTTGAGATGATGTTGTGAAACAACAGGTGTCCATGGCACAGGTTGTTAAATTTATTTAAATTAGTCACAGGGTTGTTTTCACACTGAATTGAAGGTGAAACATTTTAAAATCACATGCATGCACAATCTTATGAAATGTTAAGCTTTCAGCAATTAATCGCTGGTGTCAAAAACCTCCCAGTAATTTTTGCAGTCTAAGCATGTTACCAGTTATAAACTTGAAAGAAAAATCACAAAACTTTTAGTCAAGTCGCATTAGTAGCTAGGAAATACTAACAATTCATGTCACCTGCTAGCACTACTTCTTAGTTTATGTCTTGATGGCCTTAATTTTGAAAACTCAAATGAGACAGATGGAGCCTGCAGCATGCCTTGAAAGCTGAGAGGAACAGGTCACATTCGATACAGACAGGGAAGGTGCACCAGGCAGGCAGCATCCGATGCTGAACATCCCAACAGAAAATGGTCTTTTCTGTGCAAAGAAAATGAGTCAAATCCCCTACTCCGGCCACATCTCTCAGCAGACAATACTAGAGAAATTGTCTCATTGGATTAAAAATGTGTGACTAACATAAATGTCCAACATACATTTACCAATAATTTAATGAAAGACAGCGATATTCCTTCTATCCATGACTAAAACTATTCAGAAGTTTTTCTGCGTACTTTGATGAATTTATGTGTAAGAAAAATTTTTATATGCAAAGTAGAATTAAACAATTGAACAATAGAATGAAGCAAAACATAAAATGACAGACCTAGTATTCTTGAGCATCTGGATATATTACTTACAACATACTAGCTTACAATCAACAAATTCTCAGTTTACTCATCCATCATCACAGTATCAGTACATCCACTACAGTAAAGTAAATGCTTTAGTTTTCAGCTTAACAGAATATTTAACTGTTATTTGTAGAAAGCTATAGAAATGGGAAAAAACCCAAACCATAACAAAACTTTTTGTAGAACTGATTTTTCCAAGGATATTTGAAAAATAGTCCTCAAGTGTCTATATAGAGAAATTAATAAAAACTCAAAATCACCATTTAATCAGTTTTCCAAAGGGTCACTGTTCTTTGCTTCTGTTTTGCAAGAGAAGAAATTCTGTAGGATTGTCCTTTGCCTTTTTCCTCTTGCAATCTTTTACTTATCTGTAAAAAAAAAAAAACCAAAAAAAAACCTATGGAAAGAGTATTTGCTAGCAAACCCAGGAGTATATCTTGAATAACATTATTATCTTTCATTTCAAAAAGATTATTTAATGATATGTAATCCATCCCAATATCACCAACTGATCAATATCAATAATTTCTCTTCACCCATGAAAAATAGTAGCTCTTTCTGCTATCTCCATTCTCAGATGATGAAAGTAATGAAAGCCATCTGAAGTCCTGTTTCACTGAAATACAGATATTCTAGCAAGTGAATTAGATTATCACCTCCAAAAGGAAAATCTTTTCTGAAAGCACGTTTCAATACAGTAATGTTTATCCGGGAAATCACAAAATCACATCAATAGGTTCTGTTAATATTTTCAGCTTTTCAGAAAAAAAAAAAGAGACATTTCAGGCTTGAGAATTTTGATTGACACAAGTCTTTCGATTAAGGAATACTATTTTTATACAGAGAAACCCGTAGTTAATTAGAAAATAAAGAATATGATACTTGTTTGGTTGGGCTATGTAAACTCAGACCCAGCACTGTTTTAGTACCTGATATTTTGATAAGCCACTTGCAAGGTAAAATTGTAATTATGTAACCATGGTAATGTTGATGAGGGATTTATGAAAATACAAAAGGTTGGTCTTTAAAGCCAATAAGAATTGGGCTCCTGATGTACTAATTATTGTGGTTAGGAAACATTTGAAAAATTTATATGTAAAATAAGGTAGAAGGTTTATTTAAGGGAATAAATGTTTAGAGGGGTTTTTTTGCCAGGAAATGGTTCACCAGACCTTCCCTTTTAGGAACATGGACCTGTGGGATTTAAGTGCATGAAAACACAACTATTTAAATCACTAGTGGTTAGTTTGCCTGATTTAAATCTGAAACTAATCTGGCCCATTGCATGTTTTGTAGCCTACTTGAGGGGGAAAAAAAAAGGAATAAATATGAGAAGGAAAAAAAGGGAACTCAATTTTCCCTGAAGCCTCTTACAGGTGGATGGACCTCACTACCATAGTCATGAAGAATGAGATCTGGACCTGAACCTGAAGAAAATGCACTCAGCCAATATTGCATTATTTTGGAATGCCAGAAAAAGCAAGCAAACACACAAAAAAAACCCCAAAACCAACCAAACCCAAAACACGAAACAAACCCAAACACCAAACTGTGGTTGAGTACAGCATTAAGAGGAAGAACCTCTTTGTATGTTTCTTGCTTATTTCTCTACGTACAGAAGCTGCTATCAAATATCACTACTTAGCTGTTCCTACTGAAAAGATTCCAGATGTAGTTAAAGTCAAGAGAAGTTTACACACTTAAGATGTAACCCATTAGTGTTAGTCATTTACTCATACACTTGCTGACTGAAAATATCAGTGAGAGTTTATTGGAGTTTGGATTTTATTTCCACACTGCAAAAAAAGGTTCATTATAACTAGAACATCAAACATCCAGATTTGCTATATGAAGCTGTTTTAGTAGTTTTTAGTACTTGTAATCCAGGATATATTTCATCTATAATAATATAAGATGGAGTGAGAAAAATAAATAATTAAAACAATAAACCAGAAATATTTTAAAGAACTTGCATCAAAGCAGCTCAATTTCTAGGACTGAATACAATTGTGAAAATGTTAACTATTGCATTGTACAAAGAACAACTAAATATGATAGGGACTAAAAAATGGTCTACAGTTAACATTTTATATCACCTTCTTGTTATTGGGTTGGGATTGTTATTGAACCCGCCCACAGTTCCAGAACTTCATGGATTTACCAAATTTATACAATTGGGACTGAATTTGTGTTTGAGTCTTGAAAGACAAAGTGACTTTAGCCATTGCTCTGAAATCAAGTGAAGCTATGGTGACCTCATCGCAGTCTACATCTTCCTCAATGGGGGCAGCGGAGGGGGAGGTGCTGATCTCCTCTCTCTGGTGACCAGCAATAGGACACGTGGGAAAGGTATGAAGCTGCGTCAGAGGAAGTCTAGATTGGACATTAGGAAAAGATTCTTCTTTGGGAGGGTGGTCAGTCACTGGAACAGGTTCCCAGGGAAGTGGCCATGGCACCAAGCCAGCCAGAATTCAGGGAACATCTGATGATTGTCTTAGTCATATGGTTTAGTTTTAGGTAGTCCTACAAGGAGCAGGGAGTTGGACTCGATGGGTCCCTTCCGATTCAAGATATTTTATGATTCTGTAATTTCAGTATGTTAATATTTCTGCTTGTATTTAATTTTGCCTAGATTTTCATTGGTATCAAACATGAAGAAGCTGAGTAAAAATATGTTCTTCTATTCTTTAAGGTAGGTAAAGTGTTTGTGAATTTTTGGACCTTTTCATATTGGCTATGATCTGAACATTAAACAAAGAGGAAATCAAACATGTCAGAACTGACTAGAGATAGAAAAGCTTCATACTGAATTACTACAGTCTTACATTTTCTTCTAGAGAGCAGTCATAACTCTTTAGAGTTGTTACTAATACCATAAGAACTACTGATTAATGGGAGACATCTTGGCAACAAAAAGTGAGCATTTTAGACTCTGTTTTGATAGTACTTTTTAAGTTTATCTGTCTTAAATATACAAAGATAGTATGTTTAAGTTTATTGGATAAGCAGATGTAAAGATGTCTTGGAAAAGTCATATAAAATACAGAACACAACCTCACTTTTCAGAAGTGCCTGAGGCTATGCTTTCTGAAGGATCTTGATGGCAAAAAGCTCTTCTGTAGCAGGAAAATTCCATCAGGTCACAGTGGTTTTGCCAATATATATTCAGCTAATCTCAAGTGACCAATAAATAATTATCACAAGCTGAACATAAACAACAAGATCATAGATCCAGAAATCATGTCTGAATATCTTTTCCACTTCAGAGAATATGAGTGATCAAGACTTTTTGGTCCCTATTCCTGTCACCGCTTACCTGAGTCAAAAGAAAACAACAGAAAGGCCTGTCTTGTAAATGAGAAGACCACTGTTAATCAATGAAAAAGCCTGCAGATGACAAAAGGAATAATTCAACCAAATACATGATCAGAGTTTGCTTGTGTCACATGTGCGTACAACAGCCATATATCTGCTGTTTTGAAGTAGGCCATTACAGCTTAGACCTGACTGGATATAACACAGATGAGGTGTAAATAATTATAAACTAGGCTTAGGACTTTGTAAATCAAAACACTTATTAGGTGGCCATCTCATCTCTTCCATGTGATGGTTCAGAGCAGCCAACCTGAATGCGACCATGCATTTGCCAACCATTTTTTAAACAAATATACTAAAATCTCTTTAGGTACCTCCATATTCTATCCACATCTCGCTCGATCATTGTATGCACTTTCTAGTTGATTTTCTAATGCAGTTAAGTATGTATTAAGTATTAAACCTTGTGTTTTGTAAAAATACCATTGCAACATTATAAATTTCAGAAACTGCAACACCATTCAAAATGAAAGATTATTATGTAACTAAATAAACTAAATATAATGGCTCATTTTGTTCATTTCTCCATGGATTTGGAAGCCATCCTTTCCATAGTCTCCACATTCTGCTATTCTTGCACTGTTTGTGTTTTATGCACTGTCTACTCTGATATCACACATATATATTGCCCTTAGTGAAACTCCTTGGTTGCAACTGGGGACAAAATTTGGCATAATATACTATTACATGAAAAATGTGTAGGTAGAGAAGAAATAATAAGCATTTAAAATGTTCTAGCTTGTCTTTAATCCCTGATTTTCTTCATATTCCAGGTTATTTCACTTATTCTACCAATTACAGTTATATGAATGCTATTTCCATTAATTTAATGCATGAGTTGCTTTTTTGTAAAGGGCTTGTGTTGTGTTATGGATATTCAAGGTAAATGAATGATTCCTCGATTTACTTACATTTTAAACATGTTATTGCATTGCCTACATCTATGAGAAGTGCTCATAAATTTAAAAAAGGATCAAATGTAAATTAATAAATTATAAAGTCTGTGTACTTTATTTATTTTAGATAGCACGAATAAACAATGATTTTCCCTACCATACAAGCAGTTAATGGTTTTAACAATGAAAATGTTAGTATGTAAAACCTCATCTTTGCTATGTAATTCTGTTGACAAACCATAAAGTTGAATGAGATTTGGGACTGAGCAGCTTTGGGAAGATCCCAAAGGATGCCTTATTCTCGTTTCACCTTTTTCATTAACTATACATCATGGACAACCTACCCCACGGTGATATGTACAACACAAAGAGCACAGTAAAAGGTGGCACTCTAAGCAATCTGCTGAATTATTCTTTATTTGATGCATGATATGTATAATCTATTCACTGTTTTGGGTATACTCCATATAAGGCAGCTGGAAGATAGAATGTTGACTGACTTTGGACTAAAGTATGTCGTGACAGTAGAGGGAGTACTGTCTTGTAAAATTAGATATAAAATTAATAGAAAAATTGTTTTTATTAAAAAAAAATATGTTTGGCTATGGCCAAGCGTCTGGCATGGGTTTCAATGTTGAAAAGACTACAAAGAAGGAAATACATCTGTTAAATCCCATTTTTTCATTCACAGGGAATAAAAACGTGGAACTATACTGTGAAATGCTCTAAACAATTACCTGAGGAGTGCTCCAAGGCCTTTTATCCTTTTTCCCCTTAAGTGCGAAAAGGTTCTTTCTGCTTTGTGAATCTGATTTCAGAGATGTACAATGTGCATGAATTAACATAAAAACAAGTGGTTCGATGTTCATGGATGTCCTAGAGTCTAGTCTTTAAATCTAGTGCAGAATATATCCTTTAATATCAGATTTAACATCAACTGAACCCTTATAATTCATTTCAGGAACATTACTGAGCAATCTCTCAGATGAAACCTGGCATCCTAACAAGGTCTCATCTTGAAAATATATATGGTGGATGGTTCTGAATAATTCTTCTTTGGAAAGTCTCTGATCACAGGGTTTCTAAGTATTATCAGGTCTGACCTATCAGCTGGATTTCAAAGTAACCATTTCTGTTTGTTTCCTCAATTGTGTTAACTTTAACCTGGATTGTTTCCCTAACTCCTTTCAACACACAGCTGCACAAAAGATTGTGCCAACAAAAGAAAAGTAATGGCACAGAAGTGGGACTAAGCCAGTAAGTGCCTCTTCTAGCTGCAGTACAAAGTTAGGCTGCCTTAGAGGCTTCCTAGAAGCCTGGCCAAACTAATGCTCACCCTTCTGAAGTAAGAGCAGGCTAAAACCCTCTGTTTTCTTGGACAGTAGTTCCATTATATCCAGTAATAAGACAGAACTGAAGCAGCACCAGGACAGTAAATGCCTTTCACAGCTTGTTGCCTGCTCTACAAGATTGCTAGTCTACACAGCAAGCTAGAGAGAGGATAGACAAATGGAGCACAGCGGCACACCAGCAGGCACCGCCACCGCTGGGGGAAATGGCAAGGGTCTTCCAAGAACACACTGCTAAGTATGCAACTTCATTGGAAGTGCTAAGACAAATTTGAAGTAAACTGTTTGAAATGTAAGTAAGGTTCAGGTTTTTAAACAGGGTCTGTTGTAGTGTGAAAGTAAGGGCAGCTGTATGGATATCAGAATGCGAAAGGAAAAATAGCTTGCTGTGTTTTATTACAGTTATTATGAAGATGTATTTGGTATGCCTACAGCTTTCAAGAATATTCTTTAATTGGGAGAATGAGTGAGATGTTAATGAAGTCAGATCATAGGCATTTAAGCAAATGTTGTTTTGATTTAGATAAGAATAGCTCTCCAAAGTTATTAGTAATTTCTAATAAACAAGATCTTTGATTAATTAAAAAAAACCAAAACACAAGAGTGAATGCAGCATAACTAGTATCAAGCCATAGGTCATAGTTTAATAGTGTTAGCAAAAGACCCATACCGTTGACTATGAAAAATACAGCAAAAACTATACAAAATAGGAAAAGCTAAACATACTACCAGAATGATATTACTTATACGTCCTGTTGTGGAAGTATTGACTAAAATGAAATCTTGTAGGTGTTACTTGAAAGCTACTGTATAAAGCCCAGAAAATTTCACCAACTTTATGGTATATATTATAATGCAAATTCAATGCACAACATGGTCTAGGATATTCCTGATATGTGAAAACATTGTAGAATCCTAAGGGATTCAGTCTCCACTATCATTTGGCTGTTAAACAAGAACAATTATAATTGCTACTCTGAGATATGTCAAAGAGAGTCAGTAATTTTACAGTCTTATTTTAGTATTAGGCTATCTTTTAAAAAATGAATGTTCAGACTGGCATTTCTGTTGAAACAGAAAGTTTACATTAAAAACACCCCAGAGTATCAGTATAGCAAAATGGAAACACCAGTGACGCAGTATTATCACTGAACTGTGATGACACAATGTAGGAAGAATGCTCTCTTTTTTTGTGCCATGCAGGCTTACCATTTAGCAGGTGGAGAATGAGCTACTTTGTCCAAAAAAGCCAGCCAAATGGTGATTTGCATGATTACACAGAATTTGTCTCATTAAAGCTTCAGTGCCCAGATTATCAAGTCTCTTTTACCTCCTTTGCATTTTTGGTGGAGAATACACATGTGACTTGCATCATTAAAAGTCTAAAGAATCCAGTTTTGAAGAGCTGGTGGAGACTAATTTCTTTGAGACAAGCACAGTGTAAAAATATACTTTATCCAATAACCTGTTTTTTTAAAAGTTCAGAAGGCAGAGGTAGAGATTGACAACAGGACTTCCAAAAGATTTCAGACTGATGGAGGGAAGAAGTCTCTCAGTAAAAGCCAGTCCCAAACTTGTTCTGTCTAGCGTTAGAGATCAAATGTGAGGCACAAAGACATATTCACTTTAAAAAAAAAAATTGGTTACAAGAGCTTTGGGACAATATAAATATGCTTTCAGCTAACAATCACCCCAAGAAAACAATGAAAGTAGCATCTGTTTTCCTTGTTGTGGCATAAAAAGAAACAGATGCATCCATATTTCTCATTTCCAGTCATTTTCTACTTGTATCTGTAGACTGTAGATTTTGTATCAACACCTTCCAGAGCTATAACTTCCATCAGAAGACACAATGTCACTGGTGCTCTCACTGCTAAATTGCCTTCCATGGTCATCTTGACTTGGAGATGGAGTTATCTCCACTACAGGGAATTCCTGACTGTCCTTTAAGTGAGAAGGCCATTTGTACTGTGTGAAATGGATGTTTATTGTTGCAACTGGTAATTCAAAAGTAGACCTTCCTAAAATAAAGTGGAGTCCTCTGTGGATTCATTCATACTCTAACTTACCCATGTTAGACATTCCCTCTAAAACACTGAAATTACAGCCAACTGACTTTTTCCACTTTGATTCAGAGAGTGAGGGAATCAGTTATCTTCTTAAAAATTATGTTTACTGTAAACAGATCCATTCAGTCCTCAGACAACCTATTCATGAAAAAAGTTTGCTTCGTATTCAAAGATACCATCAGTCAAAGTCCTAAAAAAGAACAAGTTAACTCTATGTACAAAGTAATGAATAATGGTCAGTATTAATACCAGCACTTTTATTGACACATTTTCCAAACATTTGTGATATAAATATTACTTCACACAAAAGATATCATGCATTACATATTACTTCAGCAGTACTGACTGAAACAAACTACTATATTAAAGCACTAGAGATGACAGAGATGCTTGCAGTTCCTCCTAATCTGTTATTAGCGAAAAAAATGCAATAAGGAGGAATGATCCTCTTGACTTTGGCATTCCAATTAAAACCTACTATTTCCCTCCAGGGCTTTTGGAAAAAACTCTATGTAGTTTGCTGGCAGAGATCACCGCAGATTAATAAGCCTCACACTATGGAGTTCAAAACTATCAAGACAGCAAAATTAAGCACTTAAATTCTCTTTTACACATTTTTTTTCCTGGACTGCCATCTGTATAAACCAGCATTGTCCTATAAGCTGCACAATACAGCCAAGTGGAACTAATGTTCCATTTTATCCTCCATGAATCTATATTTTCAATAAATCTTGACAACACAAATACAGATTTAAGCTTAGGAAAGAATACAAATCAAAAGATTAATCATTTTTGTACTATTAAAAATAGTAATTTTTGTTAAACATTTTTGTTTAATTGTTTAAAACAAAAGAATTACATGCACCTTCAAAATCAAAGGTGCCATTGTGTTCCCATTGAAAATAAAGTTGTTCGGCGATTTCTCTGTGAATAACTCTTTTCTGGTAAATGGAGGGCTCCATTTCATATGGGTTGTGTTAACAGGAATAGCCATGAATACTGAATATAAGTATGCTAGAAAAATGCCATTTCTAGTTTTAAAATCCAGTTTCACAGAATTTTAACATAAATTTCTGTCTCTTGAAGTCAGCCCATGGATATTTTAAGTTCAGAAAGCACATGAGGTTCTGAGCCTTTTTGCTCAAGCCTCAGAAGGATGACTGATACTGAATTCAATGGGATTAGGATTCAAGAAAAAGGACTACTTACATGGCACCCCAAATATAAGAACTACTAAGTATTAAGTTCCTTATTGTAAAGCAAAAGAGCTATTAAGAATTGGCACTGATTCAGCGGGAAGAGACCACTCTGTAAAATATATACTTATAAATACATATGAGAAATGCAACATGCCTCTGATATACTTTGGAAAGATCCTTCAAAAGAACCTCTTTGCATTACTTTTATAGACAGCTATTTTGTTTCTTACCACTCGAGTCTTGAATTTCAGGTTCATTCTTAAAAAAAAATGAAAAAAAATAAAATAAAAGAGAATAGTAATTGGTACAGTCAACATTTTTTGAATGAAACATTATTTCACTAGCAACTGGAATTTTGTCAGGAGGGAGGGGGAATAGAATAGAACAGAACAGGACAGAACAGAACAGAATAGAATATTTTGGTTGGAAGGGACCTACAATGATCATCTAGTCCAACTGCCTGACCAATTCAGGGTTGACCAAAAGTTAAAGCATGTTGTTATGGGCATTGTCTACATGCCTCTTAAACACTGACAGGCTTGGGGCATCGACCACCTCTCGAGGAACCCTGTTCCAGTGCTTGACCACCGTCTTGGTAAAGAAATGGTTCTTAATGTCCAGTCTAAACCTCCCCTGGTGCAGCTTTGAACCATTCTCATGCATTCTGTCACCAGGGAGAAGAGATCAGCACCTCCCTCCCTCTCCACATCCCCTCCTCAGGAAGCTGTAGAGAGCAATGAGGTTGCCTCTCAGCCTCCTTTGCTTGAGAGATTAGTTTTATATGATACCAAAGATCAATCAAACTTCCCTTGAGGTCTGAACATGCCCTCACACATTGGTAGCTGCCAGGAAAGGAGCCCACTTCAGCTGATGGACATGTAGCTAATGACTGCACATTTAGCATCACATTCATTGTTTTTTTTCTCACAGTAAGAAATACTATGGGCAGTAGTTTCAAGCTGATACCTTAGCTGTTTGTTTGGTTCAGTTCATCTTCTGATCTAACATCTCAATTCCATCAAGGCTCAAAGAAAGTCTCATATGAACATAATTTTAAAGTATTTCCCTTTCAGCACAGAGTCCTGTACTTACTCCTTTGAAGTAAATTCTTAATCTAAATAGCTATTTAATAATTCATATCCCATATGTTTTAACCAGTCATTGGAAAAGTAACTCTTACTATTTTGATTTTGGGTAAAAAACTGATTCAACTTTACCAGATAATGACTTTCAGTAATGAATAACACTTCCATAACCATATACCTTATTTTACTTATAACACCAACTGGTTTTATTATTATTGAGTAGAAAATGTGTCGCAGCTACCAGAAAAATCTTATTTCAAAGTTGCAACAACACATCTCAGAGGTAATGTACTTATGTAAGGAACTAAGAAGTTTCTTATCTTTGAATGGGAAAAACAAATCTAAAAGTAACTGAAGTAAAATACTTGTCAAATATGGTGTTATTCCTAAAGTTCTTAATACAAGAAAATGAGAATATCATTAAAATTTATTACTTTCCACAGGGAAATCACTCTTAACTTCTGAAAAAAACTTAAATGTGAAAACTCATTCTTTCACAAAGCTTCTAAATATGAGGATCTTTCAAAAAAGTAATTATTTTGCATATACTAAAACCCAATTTTCTCTATACTAACTGATATATTAGATTCAGTTATATTGATTTTTTTACTTCTAAAAATGTATATTTTTCTTTTTGACCTATTCTCTTTAGATTTGCTATGTATGTTATTTACAACTTATAACAAATAGATCTAGAAAAATAATAGAAAAAAAATAAAACAGTAAGACCTATATACACTTTCCAAGATACAGAAGAATAAACATAGCACAAATTTGTAAAGCAAATCAGTTTAAAATATGTGTCTAGAACATGTGTAAACTGCTGTTTTCTCCATTCAACCCAGCAAATTTACCTACGTGTTTTTCCAAACACTCTGAATAGTACAGTTAATAAAATACCTAATCAAAGCTACATGCCTGTACTATAATATTTTCTGGACATAATAGTATGAAAGTAACTCTAAGCATTTTACAGCTGATTATGGACACTGACAAAATGTAACAATAGATCTTAAGCAGTAGAACCGTATCACCATTATCAACACTGAGTATTACTCCACTAGTGAAGAATTTTCAACCATATTCATGTGTTTCTTATCTAAAATTGAAATATGTATTTATCATAATCCACATTTGTTATATGATTTTTTTACTCTGAAGGACATATTTCTAGGAGAACACACAATTTAAAGTTCTTCAAACATTTAAGATACTTACTTCTGCATATGTATTGAAGTTTTGTCCACTATCTTTTTCCCAGCTACTTTCTGAAGGCTTTTTATACCATATGGGTCTGAACTTTTTTGTACTTCTTGCATCAGTACCTTCTCTGACATCACAAGAAAAACCTTCAACAGAAAAGCCAGCCACAGGAGAAATGTAATAGAGAACTGAGTCCTTTCCATCTCCATTCAGATAGATATCATTCTGCTAAGTGTTTTTATAATGAAGATCTTGAAGTCTGGATTTAAATAAAGAGAAGAAAGAGGGGGCACATCTCTCATTATAGCAAGCTAATAATATCATAATGTTTTAAAGACCTCCTACATTTCCACAGAAGGAAGTGTTGAAAATTGCATTTCCCCTTCTCACCTTTTGTTCTGAAGATACACTGACTTTATGTCTACCTGTTCTCTAAATCCTTGATGATTGTATCATCTTTTCCTTATCTCCAATGGGACTAACCTTCTTCCCATCTTTCAGTTCTCCCTGTGTACTGCCTTTCCCCTCCCTTCTTCTTAACATAACCTCATAGTCGAAGCAGCATGGCTTGTTCAGTTATAAAATACATATCATAGAAATACAGGTATATAAAGGAGTCATCTGGTACTGCAGGACATACTCTCTTAGAAAAAAGGATTATGAAACCTTATTCTGGCTGCACCAGGTGTGAAGCATGTTTCTTTGAACTTTTCTCTTTACTAGCAACAGAAATTGTTGTGAAAGTCAGGGAAAAAAAAACCAACCAAAACCCAACAGACACACACACCCAAAACACACACAAAAAAACCCCACAGACAGATGTTCTGCTGTATACATTTCTCCCCTGGGGAGAAGATACAAGAACAAAGAATCTAAGATGTGTTTTAGTTACTTTGATGAGTGAACAGCATAGAAGGTGCTCAGATAATGAAGTGACAAATTTTAACACAGCAAATTTAAAGTAGAAGAGGCTAAAAGGTCTCTTCATCTCCTCATTGCTACCTGGGAAGAAGCTTCCCACAGTCCTTTTTATTTTACCTACACAAACATTTTTTTTAATAATGTTCATTATTTTGTGAATTATTTTATGATTAACAATTATTTTATGAATAACAGGTGGGAAAGTTTCAAGGAAGAAATTTTGCTGAACGCAATACGAGTCTTGAAAAGATGTGTAATAGCTACTTATGAATAAATCTGAAGCACAGAATAGAATCATAGAATGGCCTGAGTTGGAAGGACTCATGAAGATCATCTAGTCCAGCTCTGGAATCCACACAGGGCAAGTTAAACCATGTATCTAAGAGCATAGTCTAAACACTTCTTGAACACTGACTTGGTGCCGTGACCACTTCCCTGGCGAGCTTATTCCAATGCTTGACCACTCTCTCAATGAAGAACTTTTTCCTAATAGCCAATCTGAACTTCCCCTGACACTTTTAAGCCTCACATTCTATCACCAGACAGAAGAGAGATCAGCAGCACTCTCTCACCTCCCCATCATGTTGAACTTCTAGACAGCAATGTCTACATACTGTGACCTATTTCTGTTTTTTTCACAATTTGACTTACTTTTACTCCAAACTGTGGAAGGTCAGACTCATTCTAACTTGCAGAGCACTACACTGATTTCTAATGTTGCATTTTAGAGAAATACACATTGGCCAGTTACTGGTTGAAACAGACATCCTGAAAGAATGAGAAACTGAGAGGAGAAGGGTCACATTCGCCTCCATTAATCAACTATTGAATAAATATACAGTTGTTAATAATGTTCTTAAAAACCTTCTAAATATCTCAGGATTTTATCTGTTTTGCAAAAGCTTACTAATAGTTAACTTGGCTGTAGGCATTAACAAGGTTTTTTTTGTGTTTATAAACTATGATGCTCTATGTTTTCATGTGACAGCCAAGAATAATAATTCATTACTTGGGCTCCAAGATTATTCCAAGCACATCAACACAAGTTTAAATCAAGAACTACATGTCTTACATTTGCCAGCATTAATACTGGGACTCTTACTTCTTTCCTGAATTTAGAATGCAAAGTACTAATTAAAAAAGAAAGCTTCAAGAATTCAAACAGTGTAGTTTCCTAAGTGAAAGACAGAGATCTCTGAGAATATCAAAGAGCAGATGAGAAGTAAATGAAAAAAATTAAAACTATAAAATATGCATTCCATTTTACTAAATTTTCAGTGTAATAGTTCTGGATTTAGCTTAAGAAATTTTGCATATGCCTTAACTAGGAAAGTTCTTGTTCAGCCACATTGGAGACTTTTTAATGCGGTATGATTGTTCATTACTTGAAACAAAAAGATATATCACTTCAATCACCAACATCTTTAAAGCAAGAGTTCAGTAGAAATCATGAAATGATCCCAGGCCACTGCAATAACGAATCATTCAAAACCTGTTAAGAAGTGAAACATTTTCAAGAATTACAAATAAAAGATAAGTGGATCAAAATTTGGGGGGATGCTATTTTTTTGATAAAAAATCTGATTTATGACACAATCTGTGAATGTGTGTCAACCTTCATAATGAGAACAGGAGCCTTATCCCAAGTCCTTGCCCCAGGAGCAGAGCATTATTGTTACATCCTGAAATTTCTCCTCTCCAAGTCCGATTTAAAAAAAAAATATAAGTTTGAAAAAAATATGAAGTGAGGCACAAGAAGTTTTTCATCACATTAGACACTACACTAATTAAAATAGTAAGACCATTTTAGTTTCATAATCTCTAAGAACAATCACTTGCTTTTCACAAAAGAAAAAAAAAAGAAAAAAAAAAGTACCAAGTTTTATTTTCACTCAGGTTAAGCTGGTGTCCCCACCAAAAGCATGGCCCACTCCTCTTACCAAATACCCTAAATTCCTCTCTTCTGACACTTGCAGTCCCTTGGAATCAGATTTGGAAGCATATATTATAAATACTTTTAAGACTAGGTTACTTCACATTTGCATGAGCACTATAAGGAAATTAATTTTAACAGAAATTCAATTTTAACCAAGTCAGTACTGCATTGTATTCTGGAATGAATATTGGTGTTTTGTACAAAAAAATGTATTTCTATTACTCCTGTATTTAACTTAAGACATAACAAGAATATTTGATAAGCAACAGAGAGAACAAGATTTGAAGACGGCACAATAGACCATGTAAGATTCCTCACTGTCACATACCGATTTCTCAGGATGATGACTCAGGTTCACCAATTCCCAGGTCAGGATTAAGGTGAAATGACACCAGGGATCCTTTAACTCACAAAACTCAACTTTTATTTGTTCACAACAAGAATTGGCATGAAACTACATCAGTAAACTGTGTAACACATGCTAGCCATATGTCACCAAACATATACTACAAGCCTTGCTTATTTGGGGATCAGTTCAGGGGCAAAAATAAGGAGAGCCCTCCTTTTGAGTCACGAGGTTCAGATCAGACCCCCTTGCTTTGTAGAATCCCTCTCACAGAGGAGCCCAGGGGTGGCTGGATCTGCTCTTAGTCCCAGACTTGGTCAACAGTGTATGTCCAAAGGGATGAGGTGTCGGGATTACGGGGGGGGGGAAAGAGAGAGAGAGAGAGAGAAAGAGAGAAGAGAAATATTTCGCCAGTCCTGGGTCCAGCATTGGTCCAGCCAGCCCAAGGGTCCAGTTCTGGTGGGCACGTGCATGGGGCTTCAGTTTGTGTCCTTTTATCATCTCCTTGCCCCTCCTTTGGGTGGGCACTCGAAATCATTCAGCTAATTAGGTGTCATGTGCGGTTAGCGCTTCCAGAACCTTCGGGAAATGGGTGGGTGGGCTTGGGGGTCGTCTGGGGAGTAACTTCTCCCTCCCTGCAGGCACAATAGTTCTTTGACCTCTGGCCACAGGGGGTGAGCTGCCCCACTCAGCCTGTCAGAACAGGGATCGCAGGCCCTCCCCGCCCTCTTGCTGCGGTTCGTTGCTGTGCAGGTTCGTTGCTGTGCAGAGTGCGCCATTATGCAGAACTTGCCCCACCGCCATGTTTGAGACAGTAACTCCTTCCTCCTCTCACACTCACACATATACATTCACATTATTGGTTTCTTCCATATACCATAGTCCTTGCACAGCCTATATGTATCTTTCTAAATTATCAAGTGAATTGCTTCCAACTTTTCATAAAAAGAGTCAAAACACCTTTTATCTTCTCCCTTTTATCACCTGTGGAGAATATAAAATGAGTAAGTATTTTCTTAATTAAGAAAAGTACTTCCTAAAAAAATCTTTATAATTGCAGATGGAAAGACAACTGTTGGGTAAGGACATGTTCCAGAAACTGTTAAAACGCTTACTTTTGTAATCCTTTTGGCAGATGGATAAGATGATTCAAAAGTTTTGAACAAATTATGACTTCCTTGAAGCATAAATTGCTTACAATTTAACAAATTAATTACTACATAAGCTGTATACAAGAATTTTCCTTCCTTTGTTTTGTATTTATTTGTTGATGGGTCCCTGAAGTTAGCGGTTTTCTCATTAGCCTCAAATGATAATACATTATCAAAGCTCAAACCATTTGACTGGAGAATTTTTTTCATATATCCTTAGTGCAATGTATTTGCACTGCTTGAAAATAAATCAAACAATGCATTTTTCCCACTTGGATACTTCCACGAGCCGAAGTTATGTAGGCATATAGGAAAGCATACTTTTTGGGGCACCAAATTCTCAATTTCTTCTTCTGAAAGAGAATCTGTTATACTCTTGGTGACACACAAGGCTCTTGTCCTGCAAAGACAGACCAACACATAGCTAACATGGTGTGACATTCAGTCATAATTAAACTGAAGATGTTTCAAGTGTTATTTCCTTAGAAGATATGCCAAGATTGTTTATCTGAGTCACTCTCATTGCATGATGCTTCACATTTGGTACTTAAAATGAAGAATAGAGAAGCTTCTTCATGAACTAGAGTTAGGGTCTCTTTACTGATCTGTACAAAATATTACTTATTACAGAAAGTGCAAAATCCCTCCTTTTCAGGTGTGGTGATTTTATCCCAGCCAGCAGCTGAGCACCTACACAGACACTCACCCACTCCCTCCACCCCAGCAGGACAAGGGGAATGAATAGAAAGATAGCAAAAGTGAGAAAACTCGTGGGTCAAGTTAAAGACAGTTTAAAAGGTGAAGGAAAGAGAAAAAAAAAAAAAAAAAACCAAAGCAAAGGGAATATCTCACCAGCTCCCACAGGCATACCAATGCCCAGCCATTTTCCGAACAATACCTGCCTTGGAAGTAAAAAATCTCACCTTTTTCTTCCTCTACCCTAGTTTTTATTGCTGAGCATGATGTTATGTGACAGGGAATATCCCTTTGCTCAATTTGGGTCAGCTGTCCTGGCAGTGTCCCCCTCACATTCTTGCTTATCCTCAGCCTACTTATGGGGGAGCTGGGATGCAGAGTGGGAAAAAAAGAAAGCCTTAACACTGTGCAAGCACTATTCAGCAACAGCCAAGTGCTGGTATGTTACCAACACTATTTTAGCCACATATCCAAAGCACAGCACCTTACAAGCTGCTATGAAGAAAGTTAACCCCATTCCAGCCAGACCCAGTACATCAGGAAATAGTTTTGTAAATGAAATTTTATGACCTTACTCTCACACTCCTGATCTATCCAGAGGATATAAGACAAGTAACTGAAAAATCATATGTTAAAACAAAAACAAAAAACTTCAGCTCAGGCACTGTTCATCATCATTCTTTGGTGGTGATGACATGAGCATAAGCTATTCATTCTGTCTTTCTTGCTTTGTTCCAGGCAGGTTCTTCAGTTTTCAAACTGTCGTCCTGATGTATCACCTAAGTTTGCAACTCTTGCCCTAGGCAAACAGAGAATCCATTTCTTGAGTGAGTTTTACCACAGGTGTCCAAAACCTTCACTCTACACACCTTTTAGCAACACCAAACACATCAGTAGCACACCATAGGTAAGTCCCATAAACACTAGAGTCCTCCTGTATTTAAATTTGTCGAACCTGCACAGGCATTTCTACAGAGCTTGGAAAAGGCTTTTCTCCAGATGCTGCCAAAAAAAGTGGCTTCCACTGGAACTGAACTTCAGTTAAGTGATTACTTGTATGTTCTGTGTTGCTTCACAGTGACCTGATTCAGCTGCCTTCTCTCATTTCAGAATGAAAAGCATTGTCCTTTAAAATAAAGAATGGATCATCATGCTATTGAACTAAACAAAGAACTGTTCTTTTAGATATGATGTGGGTGGTTAACCTAGTCATGATTCCCTGAAAATCTACCTGAATATGTGAATTTCTAACCTAGGTTCCTTGAAAATTAGTCAATTTTCTGTGAAGTAACTGTTTCCACTAAGGAAATGATGTCTTAAACGTGGAAAGAGCTGATACCACTGGTTATTAACTCAGGAAAATGTTTCTTTTTATGAAAGTCTTTGTGAAAAATCTCTATAGAGAAAATAATTTCCCGCACCTTTTCTTCCAGGTTCATATTACAGGAATGTATATCAATCAGTACAACAGACATCCCTGTTTTCCTTTTAAAGTAATGGACATTAGGGTAAAGTCATTTGTCTTCCACTCTCAAGACTGATAGCTCAGGAAATTCTACTTGAATTATTTTCTATTAAAAGATTAAATAAATGAGACAATATCAAGAGTTATTGTCATTACAATTTTCAGAGTTTAGCAAAGTGAATTCCATTTATTGTGTAAATATTAGGCACACCAGCTTCCAGAGATATCACATACCCAGAACCATGTGTGGTGAACACGTGACTTAAGCCTAATGTCTGCACAATATGACACCAAAAAGAGAGACCAACATGTATCCTGGAAAAAACAAGTCTTGTCTGAGGTAGCTGAACAATTACATTATTTCTTAAGAACATCTGCTGTATGTCACTTCACAGCATTCTCCTTTCCTGAACCACCAACAAAATAAGTGTAAGACATCAATGACTGAAAACTGCAAGAGCAAAGAGTGAAATGCTGTGCTAGCAGATAAGTGTTGTAAAACGAGGCAAAATTGTGACCAGTGCCAGCAGTGAAAAATGTCTTAAAACCATAAATGGTATTAAACTAAGATAATATTGTATGAAGGTTATATTTAAAAGATACATGCAAACAACACAGTGAATATGGGCTTCCAGCAGCATACGTAAATAAAAGCTTATTTAATAACAATGAAGAAACCAAATGATGGAAGGAGGTTATGACTGCAGCTCTTCCAGGCTGGTTACACTTTTATATCGCTGTCAAATTTTCTACTGGTTTTACTGTCAGGAACACATTTGCTCTGATTTTAATGCATCCCTTAAGTTTTATACTTTCAGGAATGTTCACAATAAGACATTACATCTGACAGAGAATAAATACTATCTGGTTTTTATTACATTTCCCACCATTTTTCACTAGTTGACTGTAGTTAGGGTTGCTCTTGCTCATTATAATAAAGTCTGCTTGGATACCTCCTTGATACTAATTAAGTTGAATATTTCTCAGACCTCAGATATAACTTATTGCTGCAACTCTGAGGTACTGCTCCACATAGTAGAATTCTCTTTAATGTGAATAAAGTTATCAGAATCTAAAATCTCCAAAACATTCTGAGACATTTTCTGATACTGTCCTATTAGTCATTTCTTGCCTACATTCATAAATATTGCTTTATGTGCCCATTAGATGTGAGGTAATATTCAAAGTAAGTAATTAATAGCACAGTCTCGCTACACACTAACATCTCTACAGAGAGATAATCCTAAATAAAATCAATTGATGAATCATAGGACCTATTTGGTAACTAAGATTTTATGCTGTACTTAAGAGTCTACAAAACAAACAAACAAAACAACCAAAAAACAAACCACCCAAAATTGTGATTCAGATCTTTGACTTCTTTTAGTGTTTGCTAACAGATTCTGTTGGTCTCTCACCGAGGATCAGATAATGAAAAATATCCCAAGCAGTGACTACCAAGCACTTTGATGAAGTATACGTTAGCCCAGGGCATAACTTGTCTGGATCGCAGCAGAGCCTATCTTAATGCCAATTTGTAAAATGCACCAGAAGCTTTGGCATCTGTTCAGACCTGCAGATATGCAAACAGCACAGGGGGTCTGCAGAGTGCTGTGGGAAGTCAAGAAGCTTGCAAAGTGAATGGTCTGCTTGGCTCCCCACTGTTTTCTCACTAGGAGTTTCTGAGCCAGGACATAGGTTATGTGGCTCTGCCAACCATTTATCTAGCCCAAGGACTAGAAGGTGCGAGTGGGTGCAACTTGGACTTGCTAGACTTTTGCTGCTGCTGGGATAATAGCCTGGGAACTGGCTGGGGATAGATCTGCTAGGTACAGTGGAACAGCCTGAGCCAACATCTGAGTGGCAGAGCTAGCACCAAAAGCTGCCCAAAACCACGTACATATGATGATGTCTTGTTAGACAACCATTAGAAAGTCCTATAGGATGTCTTATGTCCTATATCTAAGGTGTACAAAGACCACTTTCCCTGTAGGGACTGAAACCCTTGAACTCTCTGGAGACAGACATATAAACAACACATTTGTCTTCCAGTTATCCAGTAGCTTGAGTATTAAATTAATACATTAAATATTCACCAGAATAGGAACATGAAACTCCTAATCATCTTCCCCAGGTGAATGTCCCAATTACTAGGTGCATTCTTTTTCTCGATGATTCTTGGACTTACTTAGTCTGTGCAGAAAGAAGTAGTTTCATCATGAAGAACAGAGAAATACCCATGCTCCACCCCTGCCCCAGAATATCATTTAACTTAGCATTAGGGTTCTTTTCTATAATTAGGACCTATGGGTTCAAAGTTCAGGAAAGTAAGTAAATAGGAGATATGAGTTCAAAGTTTAAGAAAGTAAGCCTGCATGTCTCAGAAGTGGGGTAAGTAATAAGGCAGTACTGCAGGGAGTTTTGGGTGGTTTGCTTTTTTAGTCAACCAATTGTTTTGATGTGAAACCGAAGTAGTAGTAGTATTCTGGGAATATAGGTCACGGGAGTTCTTGGAGTTTGGCAATCCATTTTGTATTGAGAATTGGGAACTGTATAAGCCTTGCTAAGGTTTTTGTTCTTAATTATTTCGTCAGGTTTAGCTAGTTTACAAATGTTGAATGTAGCCATATATTCCCCTTATTTGTAATATCTAATATGTTTCTTTATGTATCCATCATTTATTCTTTTCCTTTCCTATCTGTTTTCCTGTTATAAGGCTTTATATTTTAGATATAAGATCTCCTGTTATAAGACTTTAGACTTATTCTGTATTTTCTGAATACAATAGCATCACAATACTCTTGACTTAAGGGACAGGTACTTAGAGAAAATAACTTCTAACAAGAGCAGGATTCTTTTGCCCTTCCATCTTTCAAACAAGCCAAATAAACTATAATTTCCCTTGCATTTAGTTTTGTCCTCCTGGTAAACGTTATTCTTCATAGTATTCCACTCTTTATAGAGTAATCCAAGGCAGACAAAAGCTGCATTTCCAACACATAAAAAAAAGGAAGAACAACTTTAAAATTTATCGAAATGCAATAAACAAACTTTCCTCCTTTTAGTACTTCAGGCCTACCTTGCAGAAAAGTGTGTAACCATGCAATTTTCATTTCATTTACCTGTTTCCATTCAGGACAGTACCATCATCTGTGAAAGCCTTGAGACTGACAAATACATATACGTTAGATCTGATTTTTTTTTTTCCCATATGTGTCATTAACCGCTGTGTATCATCAACCACACCAGCAATTTGTAACTATTCCCTCATATGAGGTAAGAAGCACCAGGGTACTTTATATCATTGATGTCAATGACTAGCTTGGTTTCCTCTGTCTGCAATTCTGTCAGCTATGTCATCTCAGCTTTTGAATAAAGACTCAGCTATAATTAACTGACTTCCTAGGGTGAAATCAGAATTTTAGTCAATATTGCTCTAAGTTTAAACAATAGCTCTTGAATTCTGTATAGCACCTGCCACTGTTCCGTCTTTGAAATGCTTAACAAAGGTGCTCAGTCTCTTTCAACAGCCATTACCGTGGAAAGCCAACGTAGGTGGTAGCCTGTATTATCACATTCCAGTTAATTGCCTTTCTGTATGTAATTTTCCTCCTAGCTGTTTAGCATGCATTTATTATTAAACCATTGCATTCTGATAGCACCCAGATGCTCAAATTGAAATCACAAGCCCTTTTGTTAAGAGACTGTACAAAATATTCTTAAACTAATTTCTGTCCTCAAGAGTTTGGAGTCTAAACACACAAAGCAGACAAACAAGCTCATATAAATGGAAAAATATTCTCACACAGAAAAGAAGGATCATTACAAATGTGCTTGTTAATAATCGCAAAGCTCAGAAGTAACTCCTTTCAGTATTCACTTCTAAATCCTGACCTTACTAATGACAATATTTGAATGGCAGTTAATAAGAATTTTGCACCTAACTTCAAAGAGATTGGGATTTTACCTTATGAACCCAGATCTTGCAGAAATCGGATGTGTGTGATGATTATATTTTAAATGCTGACTGTAGTTTTCCTAAAACATTATTTCATGGACTTTATAGAAAAGCTCCCAGTAGGTGGCTATAATCCCAATTCTTCATTTCTTGTTTTCTTCTTCCCATCTTTTCTTCTGTGGTATGGCTTGAGATTAAATATAACACTAAATCATTTTAAGAATTATCGTTAAAAGAAGAACAGGTTATTGATTATGTCATCATGCTTCACGATATATTAAAAAGTCATACGTGATGATTGTAAAAAAAAAAACCAAAAAATCTGATAACACAATATATTCTGGATCTGTAGGAAAAGAACTTTATATCTTGTGAGACTGATACCGGTTGATGGCTTGTCCTTGCACAGAAGCAAAGAAAGAAAAAAAACCCTACCTTAACAAACATTAAAAATTCACTGTAAAAAAAAAGACAAGTATCACTAGTCCTTTTCCAAAATCTAACCCGAGCTTTTGGAAATTGACATAGTCCTATCTTCTGCTCATTATTGTCATCTAAATTACATGACATTTTACCCAGTAATTAAGAATGTGATTTTTTCAGTCCACTCAGTTAAAGACATAGGTCAATCCCAGTAAGCACCTAGAAAAAGAACAACCAACTTTTTAATGCATATGTGCTTTAAAACTTATTGAGTGTATTCTACATGACAGATCTTGAAAAAACAAAGTTCTTAATAGCAGGCATGTGTTATATCCAAAACAAAGAAGGAAGAAATTATGCTCCAGTGTATCGTTATGTAGGGAAATCATAAATTGCCCTTTGCCAGATCCATCCAATTATGCTCATTTGTGGCACTAAGAATTATTCCAGAGACAGTTTGTCAAATATAGAATTCAATGAATGATATGAGAAATAAAGCAACTATCAAATATGAGATTATTATTTGGAGAACTGCTGAAGACTTTTTTTAAAAAAGGTACTTTTTCTAAATTACAGTTATTGTTTATTTGTCAATCCACTGATTGAAGTTAAAAACACTTCAGGTGATTAATCATGCTGAAAGTACAACTCCTTGAATAAATGTTCCTATCCGGATTTATCTTCTCATTCATTGGGTGTTTCTTTGCCTCCAGTTTTGGTATGCACTTAGCACTTCAGTAAGATTCTAGCATATGCATAAATGCCTTCCTGAACAGAGACACATTTGGCATGATTTATTGACATAGAATCTTTAGGAGAAAGCACCATGAATTCATACAGCAGAAATGCATGCAAAGGCAGTTAAGCACCCATCAAAATGGGTCTTTATTGTATTTTAAGCCCAAAAAAACTCTAGAAAAAAAATGAGAATCTGCTTCCCAAAACAATGCAGGGTGGCTTTTACTTGACATTAGGATGCTGCCAGAACTGCTTTCTGAAGGGTCATTTTAATCTACTTTGTTTCTCATTTAGTGCCAAATATGTGATGACACCTAGATTTTATATGAATTTATATTAATAATATCTCTATTTAAGGTAAACTGATTGAAAGGGAATAGTTTAACTTCCTCATATGCTTCAACAGAAGATCATGAAAACATTTTATATTAGCAGGTCAAAATGCTTTATTTAATGGATTTGACATTGTTCATTTTGCCTTCTTATTTCAAGTATATTTATTAATGTACATAGTCTGATATAAAAAACATCAAAAGACTTAAGTCTAATGACATGATGTGCCATAAATCATACCATTTGATCCCACTGAAACAAAATTTTTCAAAAGTGTAATTTCAAAATATGTTATGAAAAGTTTCCAAACAGTGTTTTTTCCTTTCACTATAGAATGAAATAATTTTTTTCTAAATACCCTGATTTTTAACATAAATGGTATCTTTATACACACTCAGTACTGGAGATGGAGGGAATGTGCATTTATTTCCCATGAAAACAGGTAGCAAGGAATTACAATACAGAGCTATCATAATTCAAATTACTGTTTTAATGATAGCTATAAAAATATGCATTCATATTTGGAATACAACACTAATTTGATCCTCTTTTTTTATAAATTGTCTTTGAGTGACATTATGGATATAAAATACTAACATTTTGCATGTATGATTTCTGTTTTTCCACCTTTAATTAAATTATAAACTTACAGAGACAGTGTATTCACGCAATGCCTTGCACAAGAGTCTGCAATCCTAATCAGGCTTCCAATAATAGTTTCACTGAATATTTAAGTTTTTTACTTGGTTTTATTTTAGTAATTGGGAATTGTAGTACAGGTTGGTATTGTAGCTAATTGTATTCAACATGTGATTTTACCTCTATGAATGAATGAATGGAAAACCCACTAATTGGTAGGGGTTAGGAGCTGTCATGTTTGATTGATTTGGTTTTGGAAGAACACACTGACTTTAACATATCATATAACTAAACATGAGCATGAGGCATTTACTTGGATGTGGGAGATCTTAGATACATAAAACTGCTTTTATGTGATGTTTGCTCATCTTTCTCTCTCCTATCTCTTTTCATTAAAGCTTGCACTCAGAACAAGTGAGTGCAGATTTCATGCCTTCAGAAACTCTGTTATTTGCTCTGCCATGACTACTATTTCTCACTTTTCTTTACCTGAATGAAAACCTGTACTGTAATAGTAGGTAGGTTTATTTTCTAAAACTAATATAAACTTGATTAGAAATGTTGGAGAACTACAACTGCAGAAAAGCATATTAAGATTTTCTTCTTATACACCAAAAAACATGACAACCTCCCCACACAAAAATGCAACGTGAGGAAAAAAAATTATTGAACCCCAAACACAGAAATATGCAGGTTATGAATAACATCAACTCTAAAAAGGTTTACAGTAGGCAACCCTCACAAAATGAGGAGAAAAAACAAGTCCACAGTCAGTACATTTACATTGCTACTCCAGATTTCAATACTCTGTGTGAAGTCTGTGTATTTGCAAATCAAAAGACAAAACCCCATTGATTTAGTTTGTCATGCTCCATACCACAGGTCATTAGATCTCAATCACGTATCCCTGTGTTCAACTGCAGTAATTGGTGTTTAATCAAGGGAAAATTTTCAGAAAGCAACCCAATTTGGCTTTGGCACAGCATTTATTGCAAGAAGAATGAGGGAGACAGTAGCATCCTACTCCCCAACCAGCAGGATTTCAGTTGGAACAAGTGCAGAATGTCCAGCATTGTGAATCCTTCCAGCCACACTGAGGACGATAAAGATGGTAAATTTAGCAATCCTATAGTAATTTATACCAGCACTTAATTATCACCTTTGTTAAAAAGCTGTACCAAATTCCTAACGCAAATTTCTGTGCCTCAGCTACCAGATATTAATCATGTCTTTCTCTGCTGGATTTAAGTGCTTTTTATTAACCGCTATATACTCGTATGTTGTTGTCCCAATCCAATGTCGGGGAAGGTTTCAATATGATCCCAAGAGCGAGATTAAGACACAAACGAGGTCAAGTGCCATATAGTTGAAAGAGCTTTTATTATCAAAAGTATCAAAAGTGGAAAATGGTGGCTATAGGATAGAATGCAAGAAAAGGTAGAAATTAAGCAAGCAGTCGGGATAGGATTGCTAGGATACTCACCACCACGGATCCAGCAGCGTCCCGTTGGTCCTCAAACTTCAATTCTTTGGTGGTGAAAAAGGCCGCCACAGCTTGTCTCTACAGGTTTTTATAGGGTATATTTCGATGATGTCATGCGCTGCAGGTTTCGTCTATCACACGACCTTCGCGTGATCAACACCCGAAACCAGTATCTTATTAGCTCCAGCCCCGTTTCCTCCCCTGGATGCCTCAATGGCCTGGTAATCACCCTTATCGACAGAGGAGTGTCCTGCTTAAACAGGCCATCTCAGAGACAAAGGGCTTGAGATAAGCAGTTCTTTGAGATGAGGGCCCAGTCCCTCACACCTAACAATCTTTGAGGAAAATGGTTCAAGATAAAAATTCAGTCTCTTACAGTTGTTATCAAGTGACATCTCAATTTTATTTCAGATAAAGTAAACAAACTGAGCTCAGTTCCTCACAGCAAGACACTTTCTGATCCTAGGAATATATCAATGGCTCTTTTCTTCATCTGCTCCAATTTTTCAACAGTCTTTTAAAAATATGGAACTCATGAACAATATCTCAATGTCATATACAATGAGCCAAGACTTCTCTTTCTTCTCAATATCTTTTTCACAGATTCAAAGATTTCATTAGCCCTTTTTTCCACCAGAATGACCTGTGGGAAAGAGTTTGGAACAAGTTCTACTCTGTTCTGAGAAAAAAATATTCACAGTGACAATAAGTGGAAAAAAACTCTGCAAATTCAGCAAGGTAATAGCTAATTACAGACACCTCAAGAGCCAGGCAATCATCAGAATGGGCCAACGAGCTGTCATTAAACATCATTCAGCATCAATTCTTGATTGAAAAATATATCTTTCCAGAGTATACTTTTCACCAACAAAAACTGCTTTGCAAAAGGAATACTACAAGTAATTTCCAATGTTAGAGCACAGTCCACATTATCATCACATAATTTTAGACAGCTAATTTAGTTTAAGAGAACACCTTTCTTTCCTGGCTATGCAGGCAGGTTTTAAGTTAGAGGTTTTAAGTTAAACTATTAGAATACCATCTGTTACGTGTAGGGCTTTTGCATGTGTCAAAGGGCCACATGTACACTCTGAGAGAATGCAAAAATGAAATTGATTTGGGAAAATTTGTTCAAATGGTGACTATACATTTGGGAGCTCTGAGGCTGAGGGTTGCAAGCAGACAGGCTAAGGTCCAAATGGCCAATGAGACACATCCAGATCACAATATTCATAAATGTTGAGTCTTATCTGACAGAAAATAAAATACAGGGACATGGAAGTACAGGCACACATATTGCCCTAGGTTATGGGGTTCCTTTAAAATAGTTGCTGGTAAAACGGGGTTCCTACTATGAACAAAGAGTCATATCTTTAGTCTTTTTTAACCATATCTTTGTTAATTTAGCAACTATTCATTTCATCAAATAGGTGCTATATCCTCTGGAATTTCTCTGACAAGAGGATCCCCCAGAATCTGGAAGATGATGCAAATACATTTTAAATAAATTTACAGCAAGGATGACGAAAGATAGAAGTTTCTTAGAGCATCATGAAAAGGAAAAAGAATATAAGAGAGTGTGCATGAGAGAGAGTGAGGTTCATTTCTCACATGAATGAAGTGAGGAGATTATACCTCTCCTTAAGTTCTGTGGTGAGTGGATTCAAGGTCCCTGGTGCTGAGCTTGGACCTGCTTGCTTTCCTTCTTGTCTTCTATTTCTCTCCATTTTGCTGTGTGTAGACCCCATACTTACAGGAACAACTTATATTGATTCTTATGGAGTCTTTTTAGATTTATATGTGTTAAACAAAGGGGGCTCTTAACTTAAAAGCTCTGTTTGGCGCAGTATGGTCAGAGAATAAAAGATCGCTATTAAACCTGGGCTGAGTCAGTGGGGTGGTGGATGGTTCCTTCCCTAGGAATGCAAGGGAAGGTCCAGAGAGCCTTTACCTTGGAAATCCCTCCCAGAGCAGGCTCATCAAGAGCTACCAGCTCTTCCTAGCTCTCTCTAGATCCTGGAAGTTGTCTACAGGAGTCCATATATCACACCTGGAGTGAGAATTACAAGATCATGGATTCCCACCCCATGTCCCTTGTAAGTATAGTGATCCCTGAGCTGGCACAGAAGAGTGTCTGATTGATTCAGCAGAATTTGAAATTGACTGCTGATCAGCGCCATTTATTCTTCATTGCTAACATCTCCCACCTGACTCGCCCTTAGGCATGGTTGGGCAAACCTTACTGCATTTTCAGGTTGGACCTTCTCCTTCAGCCAGCATGGCAGTGTGTCAGTGGGCACAAGCTGGGAACACCATTTTACACACCTGAAATATATATTCATGTGCATGTATTTTAATATTAGAACCATATTGGACTATGTTGTTGTTTTGAGCAAATAAAGAGGTTTCACTGATTTTGGTGACAACACTAAATCACTTATTCTGCAGGGGAAAAAAAACAACAAAATCCCAAAACAACTGCAACATAACAATACCAAGTAACAAGTATGGAAAGTTTAATGGTCAAGCTCCACCAGAGACTCGCAAAAGCTCCCCTGAAGCATGAATATACAGTGCTTCTGAGTTTTAAAAACTCCTAGAGGGGGTGGTAATGAATGCACACTAATAGCCATTTGTGTGTTAAGTAACAAATTTGGGTTAATTGTAAGAGTCTGTTGGGATCCATTAAACCAAAAATACCAATAATTAATTTCTCAGGTAATATCACTCAATAGGGCTTGACAAAGAAAACTGAGAACCATGTTATTAAAGACATAAAGGACAGTAAAAGATCAGCCGTTCTAAAGCAGATTACACTTAAAATATATTCATTTACAGACAAATGTAAACCTTCTAAAATCTTTGATTTAATTTTTAGGTATTACTAAACTACAAAACAGAGTGAAGTGTCAGGGAAGCTTTCAGTCCACTGCATAGTAATATTGAATGCAGTTTGATTGATTTCTAGAACTGCAAAAAGAATAAAACAAGAACAAAACAATTTTGTCTGATAAAGAAGCTTCTCAGAAATTTCTGTAAAGTTGTTGAGGTTGAGAGGTCAGCACACAGATATGATCATTTATTTATTTAACAAACTATCACTAAAGTTAAAAATCCTGTTTGAATTTCAAGATTTATATTTTGTATTATCCCTTTATATGTTCCAAATTTGTTTGTTAATTATTGTGGCTACTTTTCACATTACATAATCTATTAATTATAGAAGCAGGATACATATAAAGACAGGCCTAAAAAGTTTTACAGGTATCAGTATTACAGGAAGGCGTAACTGTGGGCTATTCTATAGTTTTGTATCATTAAAAGACACTAAATTTCAAACTGTTGTTTCTCCAGGTGAGTAAATTCATATATATACATATATACACACACAGAGGAGATCTTCTCTTAATATTCTACTCTGTGATCTTTACCAAAGTTTACATGCCATACCTGGTGTCACTGTGCTGGGTTTAGTCCCTGGTCTCTTTGGGGAAAAAAAATGAATAGGCATTAACTGAACAGTATTAACCATGTGGGCTCATTTTTTTCACAGAATCATTTATCTGTGACAGATTTCATCTCAGAGGCTCAGTGAACCACACTCACCAAATTACCAAGGGAAATCACAGATTGCTGAAGAATTACTCCAGACGTCTTAGGTCAAATCAACTTCTATACACCTGCAACTGTTGTTCACTTATGATGTTTCCATTTTAACCTCTTAAATGAAGCTTTTCACTTCATCCAAGTCTACTCCCTCCTAGGGAGAAACGTTCAAGTTATCCAGGTACAATCTAGCAATTCACTGGCATTTATAGTGTTAGAAACTTTACATTCTGCATGTTATCTGGAGATAACGTGTTATGGAGATGCATGTTATCTGCATGTTATCTTGAACTCTAGGTATTATTTTACATAGACAGAAGGTAGGAGTTTAATATTTTTGTTAAAGTACCTTTTTCTATTAGGATATTACCATTTCCAACTCTTTCTTTTAAAAAAATCTGTTCTGATCGTTACATAAAGTAGAAAAGTTTGAGCAGCAGAATTTATGTTGTGTTGCATTTTCATTTGTCATTTAGAAAAACTAGAAGGGATCTTTTAAATCTTTGAATATTTTTAAGAAAGTATCGAGCACGAAGTCGTTCAAATGTATATTTTCACAATGAGATAAATAAAAAGTAAAGAGGGATAAAGATAAAAAAGCAATCTGCAGAGGATCTGTTGTAATTAACAAGACTTGAAAATTGCAAAGATGTTTCAGGATTTTTTTTTTACTTTTCATTGTTCTGAAATCTTTTTCATTAAACAAGTCATTATATTTTTTGAGAATGTGCTCTTAGTTTTGCTGGGGACTTCTTAAGGCCTCAGAAATGTTTGATGTAATTTGATTTTTAAGATTCTTCCTCTATCAGTCTGCTGAACTTAGGCATTCTCTTCTGGAGTTGACATTTAATTAGTCAGACAACAGCCTCTTTCCCTACAGAAAAAGGCTTAAATATGTACGGTGCAATCTAGGGAAATTTTCAGATATTCATTTTTTGCAATCCCTTGTAAATTGTAAACTGCCACAAACTTATTTTTGCCCCATTTGCAGAGTCTTACAAAACACAGATAAAATAAAAGATAAATATTAAAAATAGGAAGAAAGATATGTCAAGATGCTAATCTACACATTGTAATATATAGGGTTTTCTTCCTTTTTCTACTTTTGAAAATGTTCGTACCATATAACCAAAATATATATTTGCAGGACTACAAGAATTTATTAATATCAGTTAAACTACTCCTGTACTTCAAGTGCTTAGATGTTTTTCTGAAGCACTTCTGATTTCTTAACCAGAATATAGTAAATACAAGCTATTTTTATAGCATCCTCTTTATAATTTTTTTTAATTTTTACTTTTTTTTTTTTTTCTTACTAATCACTGTGAAGTTTCAAATGTCAATATGTTGTTACTGTACCTTATGAATCACAAAATCATGGAGCTGGAAAGGAACACAAGAGATCAGCTGGTCAATCAGCCCTCCAAAAGGCAGGTTTTGTTCATAGCAACCCTTCAAAAGCAT
Organism: Haliaeetus albicilla; assembly: GCF_947461875.1. Classification (NCBI taxonomy): domain Eukaryota; kingdom Metazoa; phylum Chordata; class Aves; order Accipitriformes; family Accipitridae; genus Haliaeetus; species Haliaeetus albicilla. Next base: position 40,097,946 of record NC_091483.1, read on the forward strand.
AGACAAAATGTTTATTTAACCTATTTTACAGACTACAGATGACAAGGACTGAACAGATTTGCTGGAAAGTCTTATGGGTTTTTTTGTGATATTTATTCTGACCATTGCTTGCCACCTTTAGCATCATATACAAAGCCCTGAGAGAACTAATTCTTCCTTTCCTCTTCTCAGTAGCTTTTTACACATTTATTTACACATTAATTTCCCCTGCTTTTGTAACTTCCTACATTTTTAGAAGCTTGTCAGAATTCTGCTCTGCTTATGCAGATCTGCCTATACCCCAAATGAAAATGCCAAGAACTGAGCTATTACAAAAGCGTAATTAGAGCTGGCTAGGGTCACTTCAGCAGCCTTGTGAACTCAGGACAGCCAAGTGTTAGAAAGCATTTAGCAGCCTTAATATATCTGTCCATGAGTTTTTCATCTGCAGCAACCTTTCCCTGACTTTTCCTTAAAGTAGGCAAAGACTTTTTTTTCTAAGCAGCACATATATTGCACCATTTACTTATACCTCATAAAATCAGATTATGACTTAAAGCTGGCCAATGAAACTTATATAAGCAAAAATGTCCTGACCAAGCAAAAGATTTCCAAAACCAAAACCTGCAAAGACAGCTTGAAGACACCCAAGGTAAGCTAATTCTGTGGGGCTTGGGGGTTTTTGTTTGTTTTTATTTAAAACATCCATTGTTGGCCCAAACTTAAGAGCTGGCTCAGAAGTCGTATGGGATATGAGACCAGTTTTGATTCATTACCTGTCCCTTCCAAACACAGACTGCTGTTATCATCAGTATTAGTTCTGAGGTATTGTTCTTTGTTCAAGGCAGATGTTTTCCTCCGACTCTGTTTTGTCAGGCTCTAGGGAGGGCAAATCTAACATGAGTCTAGGATTTATAACTGAAGAATCAGGTCTTATTAGGTTTTCTATTTTTGCAGTCTGAAGAAATTAGTATTCATATCACTTATAAGTTAGCTGCATTTGTGCTAAATATTCTTTTGCAAAAATAAACCTGAGATATTTCACTAAATTAATCTAAAAAAAATGCAAAGTAACAATCTCATCCAGAGCATATAAAAATGTTTGTTAAAGTTATGAAATATCTTGCAAATACATACCAAGCTGTCTTCTCAAGTGGAAATCAAAGCAGCATTTAATCCCAAACTAAACTCACACTTGTTAGAAGATAAATTATTATTACTTTGAATACAAGGTTGCACATAAAATGTTTTACTTGCCACACTTTATATATGACTTTTTAAGCCAACTTTCAAGTATTCTAAAAATACTGTATGGCAAATGTTTTCACTTGATTAATTTTTGTCACCACACTTAGATTAATACAACTCTGTAACAGATGACATCTGCATAGTGTTCCTGTGGGAGCTAAGGACATGAGATAGGTTTGCAAGCAGAGAACTATTAATAGTTCTTGCAAATCAAATTATTACATAATGAAACAAACTTATATAAGATCACAGCTTAGAAATACTTTGTAAGTAAGTTTTAGTTCTGCATAAACTTGAATGCACTAGTTCAGGAGTCACTGAATTTGCACCTAACAGTTTAGCACAAAACCAACAGAGATATGCATTTGTGTATGTCTAGCCTAAGTCTTGTTTGTAGTCTAAATATTAATAACATAAAAAAGAAACAATATAGCTACTCTACAAAGTATCTTCAAAGGCATTTTCTCAAGGTTTAGATATATATGGGTGTGGAAATTATACTACATTCAGAAGGAAGGAATCACTTACGACCACTCAACAATGTGTGTGATTTGTTATTGATGAAGTCAGAATGTTAATTTCTGCATAGTGGAAAGCTGTCTGGATTTTCTGGACTGAAAACCTGAGTAACACAACTTCAATTATCTAGGATAGCATAACAATGTTATGAAGCTGCAAAAAGTCAAAACATTCTATGATACATTTTTCCATACCATTAATACTTCTCACAGATGTCATTCTCCTACTAGTCACATAGAAGAGAGTGCATACAAATACAGAGCACACATGGGAAAGGATTGAACAGTGATACCATGACGGATAGCAGAGTATTCTCTAACCTAGCAAGCAAGGCTGAGATTAGACAAGGACTCCTAATAAGGAGTCAGTTGCCAGAACAAGATCTCTTAAATGCAGATTCCTTGTGAAAAGTCTTTAAAATGGGACTGGATATCTTTCTAAAAGATGAGTTTCAGTTTCACCAGTGTTACGATTTGAACCTTGCAGTGGAAATTTTGCTACATCAGAAATCAGAAAAGATTATTGTAGAGATACCTTGTGACCTTAAAATACAAAGACCTATAGCAGTCCCCTAAAAGAGCAGAAATGGTAGCAGTATGTCTAGCTACAAAAGCTTCTTTTCTATGAAGAAACAGATATATATTAAAAAAAAACACAAACCCAAACACCACAGGAGAAATATATACGTGTAGGTAAGCAAATATGCATGTACACACACAGACATGTATATATACATATCCACATACAAAGACAGACATGTAATAGAGAATCTGTGCATATGCTTTCTTCCTGAATAACTTTTACTGCAAGGAAGAGAAAAAAGTAACCTCAGAAATCATCATCATAAAGGAAGGAAGGAGACAGGGAGCCTATGGGAAATACTGAAGATTATTATAAAGTTCATGAACTAAAAGGGAAAATGTTTTGTTAATTTGGGTTTGAATTTCTTTAGTTTAAAAGTACATTGATATTCTTGTGGAAGCTTTGGCACTGAATGCCTCACAGTCCAGTATGAATCCTGAAATTAAGAGTATCTTGTAAAGACATTTCAGATGGGTTTTGACAATGGGTGTAACTTGCTTCTAACCCATTCTTTATAATACATATTTCCTGGCTTTTGATGACTACTAGTTTAATAGAGATCTTTTTGCTTCTGAAATGTATATGAATGAAAATATATATGATATTATTGTGGAACAGCTAATGTTCTGCAATACATTTTTCTCCTTTTAGCCTTGTTAACCCAGAATAACTACTTAGCTTCACCAGTCCCATTAAACATACATTTCTGCTTTTGGTATGAAAGCTATTGACTTACTGATTCATTATTGCTAATACAGTCTTGTTAATATCAACACAGAAACATGAATAAGTTATCAACAAATGGAATTCTTTGCATGGCAGTTGAGACTATCTTTACTCTTCTTAAGCACATTTGGGTTTCCGTCAAAGGCAACTGAGCAGTGGGTGCCCAGTGATCCCAAGTGCTACGGGGAGAGGACCAAGGGTTGATTTACATGTGATGTGGATAACTGAAGACCAGCCTCTCGAGCACTTGTGATTAATTGCCAGCTGTCACAAGCTCCTGAAATTAAGGTAATACTGATAGCCACTAATGTAATTAAGACTCAGAGTCCAGAAATGGAAAGGACTGAGAAAACAAAAGCTATTGCTAGTCACGCAAGACCAACAACAAAAAAAGATAGATCTCTGAAATTACGGTGACATGAAGGATAACTATGTGTTTTGGTAACCATACAAAATGAGGTAGCACACTACAGTGAAGTTCACTTTCACCTCAATCTCCATAACTTTTCTGTAATAAATGAACACAATAAACTGTAGTAAGTCATCCTCCAAGCATCTTTGCTCCAGGCACACGCTCAGCAAGGCAATGCAAGTTAGTCTTTCAACTAACTTCATTTAAAAAACTGGCTGCTGTTTGGTTAAGTTTCTGTTAGTGGCACTTTAATTCAAGCAAGTTCTCTGAAGGATTTCATTCTCTTTTTGATACATGTTTCAGGTATTTTGCTAAAAAGCTCTCTGGGAGCTCATGTCATGTTAACTGCAAATTAAAAGAAGTAAATTGGCAGTGCCAAAGCAGACTGTTTTTATTAAATTAATTTTTAAACACTAGGGAAATTTTAAACAAAGGAAACAGAATAAAAGCTAAGCTAAATCTTAATCCTTAAAAAGCCTGTCGTTAAAATTGCCATAAGATGCTTAATTTCCAGTGTTCCCCAATTCATTTACTATGTGCAGTCCTTTTTCCTGTGTGCTCTGTCACATATATGGGACCATACATCATTTGAAACTGTATCTGTGTGGTGGGTTGACCCTGGCTGGATGCCAGGTGCCAACCAAAGCTGCTCTATCACTCCCCTCCTCAGCTGGACAGGGGAAAAAAAATATAATCAGAGGCTCATGGGTCAAGATAAGGACAGGGAGAGATCACTCACCAATTACCATCTTGGGCAAAACAGACTTGACTTGGGGAAATTAGTTTAATTTATTTCCAATCAAATCAGAGTAGCATAATGAGAAATAAAACCAAATCTTAAAACACCTTCCCCCCACCCTTCCTTTCCTCCCAGTCTTAACTTTACTCCCAATTTTCTCTACCCGCTCTCCTCCAACAGCACAGGGGGACGGGGAATGGGGGTTACGGTCAGTTCATCACACCTTGTCTCTCCCGCTCCTTCCTCCTCAGGGGAGGACTCCTCACACTCTTCCCCTGCTCCAGCGTGGGGTCCCTCCCACAGGACACAGTCCTTCATGAACTTCTCCAACATGGGGTCCTTCCCATGGGCTGCAGTTCTTCATGAACTGCTCCAGCGTGGTCCCTTCCATGGGCTGCAGTCCTTCAGGCACACACTGCTCCAGCGTGGGTCCCTCGCGGGGTCACAAGTCCTGCCAGAAAACCTGCTCCAGCGTGGGCTCCTCTCTCCACGGGGCCACAGGTCCTGCCAGGAGCCTGCTCCAGCCTGGGCTTCCCACAGGGTCACAGCCTCCTTCAGGCATCCACCTGCTCCGGCGTGAGGTCCTCCCTGGGCTGCAGGTGGATATCTGCTCCACCGTGGACCTCCATGGGCTGCAGGTGGATATCTGCTCCACCGTGGACCTCCATGGGCTGCAGGGGGACAGCCTGCCTCACCATGGTCTTCCCCATGGGCTGCAGGGGAATCTCTGCTCCGGCACCTGGAGCATCTCCTCCCCCTCCTTCTTCACTGACCTGGGTGTCTGCAACGTTGTTTCTCTTACGTGTTCTCACTGCTCTCTCTGGCTGCAATTGCACAGGGATTTTTTTTCCCCCTTCTTAAATCTGTTATCCCAGAGGCACTACTGCCATCGCCGATGGGCTCGACCTTGGCCAGCAGCGGGTCTGACATGGAGCCAGCTGGCATTGGCTCTGTTGGACATAGCGGAAGCTTCTAGCAGCTTCTCACAGAAGCCACCCCTGTAGCCCCCCACCTACTAAAACCTTGCCACGCAAACCCAATACAATCTGTTATTCTGAATGTATTAATGGCATCTTTCAGATTTTCTATTTTAGGATTTGTTAAAGTGTTCATCACTGTTGTGTTACAGTGATGGATACTTCTCTAATCAAGTGAGGCAGTGAAACCTTACGAAGTGATTCATCTTACCTAAGTCACTCATCCATTATACATTCTGTGTCTAAGCTAACTATCCTGAACATATCCAGGACTGAAACGCAACCGAGATGTTTAATCTGCTTGAAAGTCCTATGATGGTTCACTTTCATAACTCAGTCATCTAAATTCTCCACATTCTATCCATACTGCCCTGTTTTACTCTGCTCAGCTCATCAGCTGAGCAATCAGCTAATTGACAAAAGCCAGGTCAAAACCAACACCATTAAAAAGGCAACAAGACCTGCTGACCCATATAAAAGGCAGAAATCCTTGCACATTTCTCTGAGCCTCAAAGTTAGTGAAGCAGTAATAGTGCATGAGAGATTTCTGCTACTTTTAAGTCATGTCATTGTATTCAGCTGGACTCAGCTGCATAAGTGTTTAAAAGAGGAAAACCTAAGAATTTCTCACCCTACTTCCAGCTTCCCCAGCCCATGGATGAGAGAAACAATACGACATGATTTCACATGCTTTCTGCATGTCTCTTTTTAGAGTAAATCAACCTTGGAGAATGTTACCAAGGATACAACATTTCTGTGAGTACTTACCCCAGCCTCCTGGCTCTGTGACTGGTCTTTACTGGCATTCACTCCCACAAAGCTTTTGAGATGCTAAGAAAATTCTTGTGTCCTCAAAGAACACGTGGAGTTTATTAAATTCCCCAAACCCTATTTCCCATGTGGGCCTACAAAAAGATAAAGTGATCTTTCCACAGAAAGTTACATTTAATGACGTGCGAGGGAGACTTACAGGTGAGCCCCTTAAGTTTCAGGCACCAACAGGTACATATAAAAGACAGGACAGAAGTTTTCAACATCTCTCTGTAGTTTACCAGCATACTCTTCCTGGTAATTGCATTTTGTTATCCTCTTCTCCTCCAACAGCTATTTCTTCCAGGAGTAATGGTAGCCCCTCAGGAGAGCTACTCCATGCCTTTCCTTTTGCTCCAGTCCCTCAACCCCTTCAGTTTCCTAGAGACCATAGGAAGGAGCACTACAAACAGGCGTATTGGCATTGCAGCAGTGAAAATAAGATGTAATCAGAGCATTTTGGACAGCAGGAATATGACAGAGGAATGAAGATAGGATACACTTTTTGCAGAGTTTTGTATGAGTGTATCTGAGGAAAAAAGAAAAATGATCCCATATCCCTCTCAATGTGGTGATCATGTCAGGAAGTCCTGGGATCTCAGATTTCCTTAGGGAAATGTAGCTTTCAACATCTGCCGTGTGGAGGGCATCCATTACTGCTGCAAAGTCCGGTACCATGCTTGTTTAAATGTGAAGCCTGACTGCAAAGTGTCTATGATACCTGATACTGTTAAGTCACAAAGCTTGAAGGCTGTTCGTACAAAGGGTTCAGATACAATAAAAAGTATTGCAACTCTCACATTTCTCATATATACGTGATTCCCATTAAGATAAATGTGTTTCTTACATTTGGGGAGAGTTACAAGCTCTCGTGGATACAAGAAGAATGTTTGTGCTATATGAGTTCTGTTTCTTTACTAGTAATTTTTAATTTACTGGCCAAATTTCTTCAAATTTTATAGAGTATTTAACATTTTGACTGCAAATTTTCCTATTAAGAAATAAAGATAACTCCTCAAAATTTAAAATAGTAGAAACCTTGTCACTCATTTTCCTTTCATTTACTTTAGAATAAATTCAGTGTAAATCAAATTAAGATAATAAAGTTACACTCCACAAGTCAGTAACCTGATTATTTACAGAAGTTTTCCCTATTTCTTTCCAGGCAGATTTTTTTTTTTCCCCGATACAAAGTACCACAGATTTCATCTAGGGAAGAACTCATATTCCACACAAATATCAAAGTTCCAAGTACCAGATTTTTCCTTTGCTCCTCTTTTTATTGTAAAGACATTTTAGTATTGCCTTTCTTGTCTTTGCTTTCAAACTTAACAAATGTAACTATATTATAAATTAATCCCCTTTTTTATTATGTGTTAACCAATTTTTTAGCATATTGACATCCTTTGTTCGTACCAGCAGCTACTGGCTGGTAATGAAGAAATTACCGAAAACAAAGCTATCAAGTTCATCTTCTGGTAGAAGATGGGAAAGTAGCATCTTTCCTCATCATAGAAACTGGTAAAAAAAGCTGTAAATACAATAACATATATCTTAAATGGGCACACTGAAAATGCTGTTCCACTTGCAAAATGAATTTTGAAGCAATTGAAGGTATTATTCTCAGTGCCTCACAATCTTCTGGTCTAATTGATCCAGCCAATGATAATCACTGCCCATCTGCTTCCTTCAAACTCCCTTTTAAGGGTATCCGCACACTTCAGCTGCACTATGCTGCGGTTACTAAGGCAACCAGCATGTGAAGCAGGTAGAAACTGTGTTTATTCACCTTATTACATTCTGCTGCCAGAGAAACCCCACAAAATTCTGTATCTCAAAAGCTACACTTTTGCATGCAAGGAACATATAAAAGGCCTTTTGGGGGGAAAGGGGGTGTTTCCATTTTTCTTTCTTTTCTTTCTTTCAAAAAAATATTTTTTTGTTTGTGGAATAAGGAAATACAGGTTTCATAACAGCTACGATGAAGTATGACACAAGGTAAATAGGAATTATTCCAGGCAAGTTATAAGCATGTCCAAGCCCACAGTAGACACAGAAGGTGCTCTCTCAAAGTACCTGCTATGCACAGTCTGATGCAACAACATGCATTTGTGTCCTATATGTAAAGTTTCTCACATGCTCACTGGATGATGCCAACTTGAACTCCCATGTAATTGTCAGGCTCCTCCGTACTGTGTGACCTGGGAGTGCTCACCCAAATCCCAGGTTTGGATGTGCTGTGTCCTACATGATTTTAAGTTTAGGAAAAAAACAAACCCCATCCCCTTCCTCATGCTTACTTTTCCTCAAGAAAGCAAGCCAAGTACTTTTTATCAAAATATTTCACCATTTAGCTCATGCTAAATATTTCAGAAGTTATAGTCTTCTGAAGAGACAAAAAATACAAGGGTTTTGCAAGGCTTGAGAGGTTACAGGATAGAATCAGAAGAGATTTGCCCAACACAAAATCAATTCCATGTCTTTCAGCAATATTTGCAAAATATTCTGCCCTGATCTCTAATTCACTTCAACATTACAAATATAAAATCTATCCCTCTCTTACCAAGTTCAAACCCAATTAGAACTCTGTGGAGGAATCGCGCCTCTGAGGTTAGTGCAGGTGAATTATACGTTCTGATGAATTAGCTGAAATATTAATGTAGCAGAAATAATCACATTCTGCACTGAAGGCTGAGACACTAATTGTGTCTTGCATTTTTATACGCGGCTGACACCAAAAGGCCAAAGAGCCTGTCTTAGAGGAGGCAGCAGCCCTTATGGGGAAATAGGAAACCTCTCCCAGTTTGAATGGAGCTGCCAAGGAGAGCTCCCCTTTGGAACCGTTCCCCCTATAGCAAAATGTTGGCAGTTTTGTTTAGAGCTAGTCAGAAATTTTCCAGTGAAACAAAGTCCGTAAAAAGTGGTAGCTTGTTGAGCTTCAAATTATTAGTTTGACCAGCTCTGCCTGCTCACCTGCATTCAACTCGAAAGATTTATTCTGCTTAAAGATCTACTTTAAAAACTGAGGACAGGATTTACATGTCTACTTCCAAACTATTCATCCAAGCCTCCTTTTTTCGTCAGCAGAGAAACTGGCATTTATAGAAAACAATTTATTTGCACAGTGTTAGCCCTGTAGGAGGGGAGTTATGTCCTACTCTTCCCTGTTTCCCCTGACTGTAATGGAAACATAGACATCTGGCTCAAGTGCAGGCATCTACATTTCATCAGACAAATCACCCCCTTAAAGAATGTCATCTTGTGTCTCTTCTCAGTATATTCTTGTCCTCAGAAAATTATTAGTCTGGCCAATGTGAAATTACTGTTTGAGTTATAGGGAACTTGTGTAATTGAGTAATACACTTAAGAGAAGCCCTGCAGTGAAGGACAAAAATACAAGTGTTTCTGTCAGTGTATCAACGAAGCAGAAAAAGACTGGAGACTGCGACTACCAGATTGCTGGCTTTTCTACACTGAACCTTAGGAAGCTGGCAGCCAGTTGCAATTCTGAGTTACATCACAAGGTTTGAGAACCTCATGATCACATTAACTCACTAATTGTACGCGGCCAATTGTGCCACAACTCACTTTTTCCTTTGCAAAGCCAATCTCATCCAGACTTGAGAACATGGATCCAAATTATTCAAGGTCATCCAGAATCAGAATTATGTTAATGTAAAAGGAAGAGGAAAATCACATTTTTCCAGGGATAACTAAGGAAACCCATGGACGTACATATTCTGTTAGTGTGTGATGTAACGTTTCCTAGACGTGGAGATACAACTTGGTGGAAAAACTAATTTCTGACACCTAGTGAAACTCTTCCATGATCTGCACTGGTAAGGGATTCACTGAAAAGACGTGTTTATTCTCTGGCATGTGAAAGCTTTGCATGCTGCGTGCTTTCAGTGCCCTCTTCTCATGTGAATTCTGCTCAGATCAGTCAGATACCTCTGGAAACTCTTTGCATGATTCACTCCTTAGCATTCCAGGCTGTTTGAAAATAAGCTAGGATGAGATTAGGTGATTCTGTAAATACTTTAAGTTACAAAGTTTAAGGTGTAAATACATTCTTCTTAAATCATATTGTAGACTGATCCAGTGTCTTGATTAACACAGCCACAGGAAAACAAGAATATGGTATATAAGCACTCAGGGCACTGATAGATTATGGTCTTAGCAAATTGAACTCCGTTGGATCATCAGATTTCCGCCACAGATTAATAAAAACAAAGGAGATAAATGAGATATTGCCATCAAACTAATGGCATTTGATTCAGCTAGGCTAGCTGTGGGGGACCTGTCCTAGCACTATTGTAACTCAGTATAGAGCAGTCCCAAGCAGTTGCCTTACCAGTGTCAAGCTCAGAAAGAAAGGTATCAGAAAACTCTTCTCTTGCCTTAAGTCAAGCTGAACTCTGACACAGCAAAGTTTCTAGGCCACAATAATTTCAATATATCTGAGTTTTCACTTACAGAGTTTGAAGTGTCCAAAAGCAATGAACATTTTGTAGCTTTCCTGTATGAAGAAGCAGGATGAAAGCATTTAGAGCTCCAAAATTCACGGTGGTGTTGCACTATAGTGTCACCTTACAACTGCAAATGACAGAATTGAAAATGCTTATACTGCAACTGCACATCATTTCTATCAAGCGGTCTCACGTGTTGCTAGTAGTAGATGTGTACATAGATTAAGGTAACTCCGCTGCCTCCTGCATCAGTGGTTGCATTTGAGATGGATAGTTCGGATTGCACCAAGTAACTATAGTTCTGATCCACAACTTGCATAAACTAGAGGAAAAGTGAATCTGCTCTACAACATGAGAATATATCAATGGTAATCATACAAAAGTAAAAGAAACTAGTGTGAAAACAATACAAGCAGTAATACCTTAGGAGAACATTATTCTCCCAAGTAGTTTAAAAATGTAGAAGAGAACGATTTCCCATGGGATACATAGGTTGGAGTTTAATTGGCATTTTTGTACAAGTATTATAATTGTTATTATAGATTGCACACAAGCTTGGTGGACATTGCATAATTGTCTCCTTAAAATGTAAATAAATATCTGCCTAAGCTGCATCCTCAGTCCCTTCTGTTTCTATAAATACTCTAATGACAGCAGAAGTTCATTTAAGCAAATATAGCTAGCTATCTGCAGTTACTGTTGTTCCAAAGCTTTCATTGTGGAAACCTAGTTCAAAAAGTTACACCCACGTACATATGCCAAAAACACAGACATTATATGCAATAAGAATAGATTTGATTTGTGAATATTCTCAGGCAATATCTTGAGTAAACAAAACAGACTAAGAATTATTTCATAAACCAGACTGAGCCTGTGCTTTAAGCTTTACTTGAGACTGACTAGTTGCTATGCCCAACCACAAAGCTTCAAGAAATGCTTTTGATTCAGATAGTCACTCTTCTTCCACAGCACCTCTCTTGTTTCTAGGGTGTTATACTTCCCCAGTAGCAAATTATTTTCCCTTTGACAGTCTAGTTCCACTTTGCAGTGCATTGTTTATGTGGATTCAGGTCTTTCTATTTCCTAGCATGTCTCTCTTTTCCTGTTTTCACTAAAACGTTATACGTGATGTCTGAGGACTGTGAGCTTAAGAGGTCATTGCAGTGGTTCCCATTACAGGGCACATATCAGTCAGAAACCAGATACTGGAAGAACCAGATTTACATCAGACACCTTGGTCTGAGCGGTCAGTGGGTAACACTGATGCATCATGCAGTGGGCAGTAGTGCAGTTGAATGAGATGCACAACATAAAATAAATGGAAGAAATTAGCAATCTTGTGATATTTTCAAAGAAAGAATACTTCATATCACCTCAAGTTAATAGCTGCTGGCATTAGTTGCAGAACTACATGGTGATTTTGATCTTGTGACATCTGTGCACGTGGTTTGATAGCAGTGTTTCTGCATCTTTTCAAATTGAAGTACTACCTACTCTTATTGGAGGGAAAAAAACCCACACCTCAACAAACCTGTGTACGATCTTGTGCACCTCTGCACTTTATGTAGAATGAAATAAAAAGGTACTATAAAAGAAATAAAAAGATAATAATCTTGAATATTCATACATTATACCTTGCATTTTGTTTCTTTTACTGCATGCATGGAAATGTGCATGCTTATTTGATTTTTGATTCATAGCTGTGCAGAGTCTGATGACTCACTGCTCCTACGCAGTAAATTCAATGTTCTTTATGTCTCTGACTTACCACGCATACACACATCAGCTGCCTAACACATACAGGGTAGATCATAGATGCATCAATCTGTTTTTCTGCATCTAAAACTGATCTGCACATATTGAGTGACTGTTTGTCCAAGATTTCCAAGTGTCCAGCAGCTCAATCATAGCTCATTTATGACTTCAGGAAATGCTAGGCAAATGGCTGAAATTTTCCTAGACATAATTTCTGACAGAAACAGAAGGTGTTGCCAAGATATACTAACTCCTGGATGACGTTCACAGATTCAGATACAGAAATGATATAAAAATCAGGCATCACATTTTAACGTATAGTTCTCTTTAAAGGTGACTCACAGTAGTGGCTCTAGAAAAAGTATCCAGAAAATGCTCAATAGCCTATACTAAGAGATGCTTCTGTGACAAAGACAGATAAAAAATATTGCAACCCTCTTGCATAATGCCTGGAACACTAATTGTAAGTAAATTTTGAAGGGAAAGAAAGAGTTAACAGCAGCTTAGGAGCTGGAAATAATTTTTCTTACAAAGTTATCTTTGTTATATATCCAAAAATAACACAACAATGAAACACAATGATTCTTTAGCTATTCCAAGCTATAGACGATTTTTAACATGTATTGTCCTTTAATAAACGTCATAGTTGACCTTAGCTTTCTCGTGGAGGATCTCATTTTCCCTGTCTAAGGCCAAGGGTTCTATTAGTCTCCTCTAAGTACCAGGACAATTATCACATATTTACAAGTTCAGCTCTTAAGTATATCTTAGTCTAACTTTTTTTAAAAATGGACCTTCAAACCAGTCCCTCATACACAAGATTATGAGCTGATTCAAGTGACAATGTGCCTGTGTAGTTTGCAGAAATTTCATAGTCCAGACCTACTATGTAGATTTCCAGGTGAAAAATTGTTGTAAAATGGACACAAAAGGGACTAAATATAAACTTGATGAAAAAGTGACTTAGTGGAAAAAAAAGTTATCAGTCAAAACCAGAACTAGAGAAATAATGTGGTTCTGGTGTTTGGCAGTTTCCTTGAAAAAAAGACTAAAATGATTGTTTGGGTCCTTTAGAAGTATATTTTTAAACATGAAGATCACTAAAGTGACATTTTGGTAAACTTTCTAGGTCATCACAAAATGACTGATTCGACCTAAAAAGAAAAATTCTGTTTATTTTCAATTTGGGAAAAATCTTTATTTTAAATTACATTTTAGAACAAGGCATTCGAATTGAAATGTTAGGGCATTTTGATTTAAAAGTTTTTAAAACATAAATTGGGATTAGGAGAGGGATTTAATCTCTTTTCAACCAAAACAATATTGCAATGCTGACGGGAATTCACAAAATGGTTTGCTTGACACAAATCTTTCTGTCAACATAATCTGTAGTTTTGAATCAAGAGAAAATCATTTTGACCAAGAAAAAAATGCTTGAACTCCATGACACGATCTGTAACATGTTGAAAACAAAAGTATGACAATGTAAGACTTATTTTAAGTTTTCTACTAAGACATCATTCTCACTGAATTCATAGGAACTGCAAGTCAAAAACGTACTAGACATTGACTTCACCATTGTCACCTTGTTTGGAATTGAAAACACCATGAGTATTCAGACCTACAGGACACCCTGGAAGATGCTTCAGGGCTGACAGTTAAGACTCTTTCCTAATCCAGAAACAAAAATTATCTTCAAGATTTTTAATCAAAGCAGAATAATAAATTCTAATAAGATACAATAATATAAATCAAAGTGGATGCTCAATCTGGGAGTTTGGCTTCAGTTTGGCATCTGAGACTATCCAAAATGTCACTAGATATTGGAGAATGTTTTCAAAATTTTCTATGAGAAGCCAGCTATACTTCACATACAAAATGATCAGGGAAACAACCATGCAAGAATAAAATACAGATAAATGAGTAGTTAAGAATTTTTTCATAATAAAATGTCCCTAATACAAGATAGGATAGATACATGACAGCAAAGACAAAATAACTCAGAAGACAGAAAACTCTGAATAAGCTGGCAATTGCTGCTTTAGCTCAGTTTCTTGTAGTAATGACTATAAAGGTTTACCTTTATCTCAAAGGTTAGAGAAAATAATTCTTTATAACAGATGTCTCTGAATATTTTGCTCTGTCATTACTGCACAGCTAGACAGTACATTTGTGAGAGTCTTCTGCTTTGTCGCAGTTAGGATCTATAATGCTAAGAAATACATTATCTTCATTTGTACCACACCACAAACTATTATTACAAATTTTCAACTATAGATGAGGAAAATATATATAACAATGAACAAAAGGCTCAGAGGAACAGTTTTGACATATATAGCAACTGCTTCTACGATATTTTATTTTCTGTTCTAGACAAATTGGAACATGATTATCTTCCTAAGAAATGCATATTATTAAGTTGGAATATACTTCGGAGTGTGTTAACAACTCTTTCATATTAATATAATTTCAAGACCTGGAAGCACTGCATCTGACTCCATGGTTTCTTTCAGAGCAAGAATTGAAAGCAAATTTCCAGACATAATTAAAGGCAGATGGACTTGAACCTATCTAAAAGTCAATTGTTAGACTTACTTTATTAACCCTATGTATGTATTAAAAAAAAAAAAGTTACTGCATTAGAAATTGATGAACCTGATGATGAAATACAACTCCCTGAATGTCTCTGTAGTTTACAGACTCTGCAACTGTATATATAGAATAAATCTATCTCCCAGAGGAAAAAAAAAAAAAGACAGTTTTTAAATAGGAATAAGCTATAACTTTTCTCATTACAGCCTGACTTCTATTGTGGGTCTGCTTGCAGGTACTCATGTAACATATAATTTTAACAAAATGTTTTTACAGGAGTGGGATCAGTTCTTACCTTCAGATTACCACAATTCAGTAGTTCTTTAGTTTTACAGATACATATGATAATAAAATTCATTATCACTTTTGAATACATGCTGTCATAGACTAAGATCATGTATATACATCAATGAGCAGAAGCAAATGCTCAGTAAAAGGCATTTAGTAATCTTCATAAATACTTATTCATCTCTAAAAATCACCTATTTCCTATTAGGTGCATCCATGTTCCAATAACTGAACTGGAGTAAACATATATATCAATGTATTCAGAGTAATAGAAACAGGCTGAGGACCAGGTTCTCTCATTGTCAAGTAGCCTGGTTTTCTAATAGTGAGTGAACATCCAAGGCATCTTCATACCTATCTCATTGTACTTCACATCAGTAATGAGGATCAGCTCTCCAACACTGAAAGGAGAGGTGGTACCTCTATAACAATTCCTTTTATGTAGGAACTGCACCTTTCAAAAAAACTGAAGAAACAGGAAATTCAGTGTACGTGTGCCATTAGAGCTCATCAAGAATAAGCTATCCTCTAGCTCTCCTCTGAACAAGGACTTTGCTCAATTCAGAGTTTGTTTTACAATGTCTATAATAAGTTTCAAAATTTGTGTGTGTGTCCTTTCAAAATAACACTGGAAAATTAAACTAACCTGGGAGGAAAAAGAAAAATCCTCTGGAATTTTTCCCTACTCCATGGGATCTACAATTAGAAAAAAAAAAGAAATAACTTTAAGAACAAAGTTAATGTAATAACTTTTTGCTAATCAGTTCTTCATGTGTACGCACAATCAGTCAGAAAACATCCACTTTCCAGAACAAATGCAAATGAAAAAATCAAATCAAACCAAACAGAATGTCTTTGTATAAGCTATTCCAGCTATTTCTTTCGCAAGTTAGGAGATGAGAGAGATTGTTATGCTGTTTCTGTTTTAAGTACATGGGATATGCATGGAAACCAAGTGTAGAACCATCTAAATAATTAAATATGTCCATAGACAGGCAACTCCTGTTAACATTCTGCATGGTTTTCATCTGGGTGTCATATGGTTAAGTGTTTTGCTTAATCTTGCTACACATTCACTAGCCAGTTTGATTAAAATCAGCGAATACGTATCTTTTCATATATATTTTTAGAATATTTTTTGGAACTTTCAAGCTCTTAGGTGAAAGTGAAGGAAAAGGAGGAGAAAAATGTGCCAGTAAACCTTGTGCAACTCACACAGTTTATCAGAGAAAATTACCAAAACTGTCGACGCTCTTGTCATACTGTAAGTGAAAGTAAAGAAGTATTAATGACAAACAGCAACAGCTTCTCCAGAAACATTGCACATAAACACTATTGTTAATCCTGCTGCTAAGAAAGATGAGCCCCAGTGTGATTTGTGTCATAAACAACTGCAGGCTTTTTTAACGGCAGTGTGTTTGTAGCGCTGTTCAGATTCTCTGCAATGACTTTCTGTATGGCACCTCACACAATATTGACTGTCACTGTTGTTCCTTAAGCATACTGGGAATCGATATGGTTACTAATAGTAATTACAATAAATGAGCATTATGAGTAATATTTTACTGCCAAAAGAATCAACAATCATAATTTCTGTTTGTGCTAATTATATTTTCACTGTGGCTGGTAGATAACTAGGGCAGAAAAATAGTCTGTAGCCTACAGTTAATGAACCAAATCAATTTATATCCTTTTATTCTATATAGAATACAAAGGAGGGATTATGATGAGAGCATCTTTTGACACACATTTCCCTGCTAAGTTTCAGGCCAGACTGGAGAAAAGATGGCAATGTTTTGAATGAGTCTGAGGATGCTTGGAAGTGCCTCAGGCAAGGATGCTAGAAGGGAAGCAGCTCTGTCAAGAACTTCCTGCAAATACAGTTTTGAAAAGGCTGTCAAAACCAGCATACATACCACCACAAAGAAATAGACTCCTACAGCTGCACTTACCCCTCTTTATAAAGTAGGTATCAACTTTCACTTGGAGACAGTTAATCATCCAAAACAGATATCAAAAAAACCATACTGGAACAGAAACTAGGGGTATGAAATGGAAAAAAAATATTCAACACTTAATTCCCATTTCTCAGGTGTAATTTTGTGCTGCATGCGTATCTATATGAATCTGTGCATTTAGACTCATCCTCCTATTTGCAAATTATCGTGAAAATAATCATGTGCATGTGTTCAAATGTGATACATTACTGGGGAGTTAAATAATGCACACAGAAAAGCTGAGGCCTAAGTGAAATTGCTTGGAAAAATAGCTAGGTTTGACTGCCCTCCTACTCTTTAGTCAGCATAAGTTCTTTTAACTTAAACATTATTTCAGTTCAACAGCAAGTGCTGGTGCTATAGTCTTGCCTCTTGAATAATACTTGGGGCTGATCAAAGATGTTAGAGCGTGTCAGTGACAACCTTCTAACCTTTCCATCCTTCCCATAAATTAACTGCTGTAAAACCAGACTACAATGACTGGGAGTGCAGTTCATTGGTAAGAAACAAACCTTGCAAATCAGTGAAGCAAATGCGCTGAATGAAGCTGTTGCCTGAGACAACCAGGTCTGGATTGTGATGATCTAGACAACTATTTATATGTAGCCTATCTTTCACTTCGGATTAGATTTGTTAAGGTTTATTTTCCTTAAAGAGTCTTAAAGAGTGATTATGCTGGCAGCTCCTCTTTATAAACAATAGTTGAGAGCTTTTCTAACTATCCTTGCATAAATTACAAGGTGTAAATTTCAAAATGTACATAAAATAATTTTTGCCCACTACTCTAACAAAACGCTTTGTTTCTTTTTTTTAGTGATAGGTTTAGGGAAATGTGAACTTCAGCTCCTGTTAAACCTCTCATAAGAAAGTGTATCTCATAAAATGGGAAACAAAAATAAGAAGAAAAAATTAACTTAATTTTAAAAATTCTACAAAAAAATCACACCAGCAGTGGGTAGAAAAAAAAAAAAGCAGACATAATATTTTGCCTATTCCTTAAGAGAATGCACATTCATAAACTGAAAACATGTATATCAACTCACAAAGGAATAAGTCACTGAGAGAGTGGTAACAGCTTACTTACTTTTCATTCAACAAGCCCTGACAGGTATGTGGTTTCTTCCTTTGGAAAAAGTGATAAAACTAAAGGAGTATAAACACTGAAGTGAGCACCCAGCAGTACTTTTCGGTTCCATTTTTCAATTTTAAGACCTTTTCACAGAACACCCATATAATTTCAGTGAGCTAACACTTTTCAGCAGAGCAGAAAAGAGAACAAAAAGGATAACTCTTCTAGGCTAGATATTGTCATTGACAACTCAATCTAAATCTGATGTGATGATGGCAAATGTCATAAGTCATGCAATTAGCTTGTCCGTAATAAACAGTTTGCCTCATTGTTTTTCAGTTTCTTGAGGTTAACACACATTGAAATAATGTATTCACCCACTCTGAAAGTAGTATTAAAAATGCATCAGTGGAAGAGCGCTTGGGGAAAAAAAAAACAGTGACAATTTCTGTGTGACATTTCACAGCTTCTTTCTCCTTTCAGTTCACCTTGAAACTCATCTGCTGAGAAATACAGGTCTCTTAAGTCTCCCTTTAAAAATGATGAAAAGGTGGTATCCGTCTTGAAAAGATGTTGAAAAACTGTTTATTGCAAACCTACAGACAGCTTGCATACCTGAACTCAACAACTTTGTTGTGTTTCCTTTTATGCAGCAATTTCTCCTTGAGATCTCCATGCTTGCCCAACCCCTAAAATATACATTATACAGTATCCAAAGATATCCATCCCAGTATAATAAATCTGTACAAGAAGTGTATGGTACATATGCATCTGCTATATGTAAAGCCAGATATAGGCAAATATTTAATCATTTTAAAATTTTTCTACTCACATAAAACAAATAAAGAGTCAGACTAATTATTCTAATTCTCCTGTAACATTTAAAAGTAAATTGTTTTCATCTAATCACATTACATTCTGGAATGTTTCCCTCCTTCACAATTCTATAGAATGTAACTGTAGGTTATTCTCTTAGATACACCAGAACATAGGAAAATTGAGGTTAGACACAAATAAAATCAACCTCCTACCATCTATACATTGAGATACTCTATGAAAGAATGCAAAGCAAGTCTGAGTCATTCATTACAGAGATTCAAGTAACGATAACAATAATATGCTTTTCTTTCTCTGCAAAAGTCCCTCTACTGTTACTCAGCCCACAATACCATTGTTAAGAGAAGTCATTTGTGTAACTTTGTACTTACACTGCATGTTGTCTTTCAACGAATTCAAATGTAAAAGCAGACAGTGATAAATTGCACTCTCCAAATCATTTTCTTTAAATGACTAGGTCCTGATTTCTGTAGCTTTTGAACACAGCTCCTTTGACAGTCTAAGTAGTCAAGGTAGCGAGCCATGTGAAATTTAAAGGTTGAGGGTTCACAGCCCCAGGGAGGCCTTGGCAGCCCATGCAAGTATGGAGAGCTGGTAAGTGAAATTGGTAAAAACTGTTATTTTTGTGAAGCAGCTACTATGAACCTGAGGAGCAAATCTGCTTTAAAGCAACATCAAAGAAGAAAGAAAAAGTTAATTAAAGGGTTCAGAACTACTTGTTCTGAGCATGGAAGACATTTTAAAGGAACAGTGTCTCACAGAAAGCAGAGTATCCAAAAAGTGGTCAAATTGTATTCAGCAGCTGTATGTGTGAGAGCTGCTGATAAGACATTACAGAGGCAGAAAGACACCGACAAGCTGTTTCCCTCTCCTGATCGGAGATGGAAGCAACTGGTTTGAATGGAGGTTATCAAAGCTTGTCGGGAAAGATTAAAATGTCAGCTGAAGGACATACAAGGAAAAGTACTTACTACTTTAAGAACAGGTGTCCTGCTCTGTAATTCTTCACTTTTTCTACTTCACTCCAAAAACAGAACATCATTGCTTTGATAATACATCATAGGTAAGAGGAAATATACATAGAGGTATTCCTTTTCTTTTTAATCGCATCTGTGAGAGACAGATATGTTTGACTGGGGAGGTTAATTTGTTTCTGAAGATGCTTCTGAGCCTTTTTAATCAGCTACTAGCTGTTGGCAACCAAGAGAAAAGGGGAAAAGAATGTGGGTTAATACTGAATTTTCTAACATTAAAAATTGCCTTTTATGTACAGGTTAAGGATGAAAACTAGGATCTCAAATTTCCACAGAAAAAGGAATAGAAACTGGAAATGCAGGGCAATAGGTAAATTATTTTACTTTAGTTTTCTCAGACCAAGATGAGACAAGTGTTATCCTGTGCTGGAGATCTACTTCTTGCCCCTGACCCTGTGAAAATCCCAGGAGATTTCCAGCAGCTGGAGAAGGCCAGGTCGTTTGCCACAAGTATTTAACAGAGACCCAAGGCACTGAACAAGCCAGAGCCATGGCTGCTGGGGCTGTTCAGCAGCAGAGGTCCTGGAGCTCCCAGGGTCTACACCACTTCCCCTCTAAGACAAAAGCATATGTTCAAGGCAGAATTCCCAAATTTCTAAGCTTCTATCTCTGCAAGAGAAAAACAAGGGAAATATGCCACAGGTAGCTTGGCCTGAACCAACAGAGCTGGCTGGTGCAAATTGCCACTGAGAAGCTCTGTGCTGTCATTGCCACTGCAGTCCCACAGAGATACATCACTTATTTACTGCTCAGCAGACACCTCCTTTCCCCTTTCCACCTCCTGCTCTGGCTTGGATGCATGAGGAGGCATGTCCCCAGAATTTCTTAAAACTTTCTCAAAACTTTCTCAGACTCATCCCCAAAACAATTTACTGAGTACATCCTATAATGTAAGAATACAAGGAAATCTAAACAGAGATCTGCATATGCACCACCTTCTGGGAATCACAAGGCAGACAGAGACACAAAACAAACGCCTTGAATACTGTAGGAAAAGATACCATTTATGGATATAATCAGATGAATCTCTAAAAAAAGCTATTTCCCACATTTTTAAAAAGGAAGAGGTATTAGCTGATAGTCTTTTCTATCAAAATAGCTGGAGCATGTGTGGGGCAGAGGTCAGGGTGACGACAAAAGGAAAACAAACAAGATGTCTATGTATGCACAACCATTCTTAGATAACTGTATTTTTCTCTGTATTTGACTGCATTGTTTTGTTGTCAAATATTTCACCAGAAACATACAATTTTCTTTTTCTCATTTTTCCCCCCCTCTCTAATTGAACAATACTGTTATTAAAAATTAGTGTGGAAGATGACCATAGCCAGAGACTCCAGATAAACCTGAAAAATGCAAGTGTTGTAAAACAAAAACATTATATAGAAAAAATGTAAGCTTTTTTTGATGAAAATATCAGACCTAGGAGGAAAGTTAACAGAACTATTTGTACAGATGTACCACAATAATAGTAAAGTCATTATAAACATGATTATCACCAGACACTGGGAAAGGGTATAAATGTTCCTCAAAGCAGTTTACCATACAGTAAAATATGTATTTAATGAAGCTGTCTGTATAAGGAAATGTATAAAGTGAGCTAAAGAAATAGATATTCACAGAATGGTTTGGCTTGGAAGGGACCTTTAAAGGTCATCTAGTCCAGCCCCTTGGGATGGGCAGGGACATTTTTCACTAGATCAGGTTGCTCAAAGCCCCATCCAACCTGGCCTTGAACACTTCCAGGGATGGGGCATCCACAGC
Organism: Haliaeetus albicilla; assembly: GCF_947461875.1. Lineage (NCBI taxonomy): Eukaryota > Metazoa > Chordata > Aves > Accipitriformes > Accipitridae > Haliaeetus > Haliaeetus albicilla. Next base: position 40,119,743 of record NC_091483.1, read on the forward strand.
TTCTCTGGGCAGCCTGTTACAAGTGTCTCACCACCCTCATAGTGAAGAATTTCTGACATCAAAAAGAAAAGGGAATTTTGAGAAGTGCAAGGAGACAGAGAAAACTGAACAGAAAAGAGCCTGTGAACCAGCCCCTTCCCCCTGTCACCACCTCATGAATACCAGGTAGTGCACATTTCAGGTATAAACTGAAAATAGTTGTTATGCCAGTGGAAGCAATCACCCTGGGATTGCAATCCCAGCCCCTCAGACAAAGGTGCCTACGGAGAGGAGGAGCTGGCACTTTTAAAAGCAGGATAGTTTTAAAGCAGATACTTTACAGATCTGCCTGAAAAGATCTGTCTGAACAACTACAAGAGGCTAAAGGGGCTGAGACCTGGGACATAAAGTTCCCAAAACAAAAATATGTACTGACAGCTGCCATCCTAGCATTTCAAGGGAGATCCTCAACCCATGTAGCAAAGCTATCCACTTCAGGGCTCTTGTGCAGTTCTCCAAGCAGACAGGAGAGGGGTGAGCAAAAAAAACCCAGAAGAGCAGCTAAACAAGAAAACAAAACAAAACAACAAAAAATAAAATCAAAAGACAGCAGTCAGATTGCCCTCCGAACTGAATGTGTTTCAAAAAACCTTTGTCAAACTGAAGATGTTGCTATAAACCATTTCAGCCTTGGAGAATCAGCATTTACAGATTTGCCCTTTTCCACCAGTGACATTCTGACTGGCTTTACCACACTGGCCAAAACCTCTTATATGCTTAACCTTACCCTGTATAGTAATCCAGCTGTTGCAGGGTGTTTTTATGGCTTCAGAAAAAGGCAAAAGTTCTCACAAGATCTCCCTTGTAAGCAATTAAAGGGAGTATAAGGCAGTTCACCTTTAAAATCTTCACATAGGTAATAATGCAAACACCCCTTCTTCACCTGTGGTATCTCTGCTCTCCCCCAGCACCCCAGGGCAGCAGCCGTTCTAGCTCAGCTAAGTACATATAGCAAATACAGCTGCAAATTCCACTGCCTTTAATTAAGTTTAACTTTAGTTGAACTGTTGCCAGGAGGAAGTGGGTCAACAACAAAGTAGTATACTGTCATATTACAAATGTCTGTCTAATTTCCGTCCCCAGTGTCCTCTCGAGACTCCAGCCCCATCACAGAGCACCAGGCAGAATTTAATCACTTTCTGCTCTAGTAATTCTGGCTATTTGGGAATTGAGATTGATTTTGCTCATTTTGGACTGTGAAGATCCAGTGTGAGCCTGCTGTAACACAGTATGAGGTGGCATCAAGCGCAAAGGAATTTGATGTTCTGTAGCAGCTGTTATGAGCCACAGAGCTGGCAGCATCAGGAGCAATAGTGTGAACATGCTGCTCAGCTGCATGAGTCTTCTTCCTCAGCTCTATACAACCAAGATGTTCTTGATAGGTACTTCAGCCTGTTGCAATGAATATTTTGGCTTTTTTCTGTCTTGTTTGAACTTTTGCTGGTTTGATTAGAATGGTTTTGGTGTTTGCATCTACCAGATCTGGTTAATAAACGTTTTCGGTACTTGCAGAGACCATTAAATAAAACAAAGTGGAACACTTACTCTGGCACTTTCAGTTTACAAGGCAGATGGGAAAGAAGGACAGTAACTGCATCACTGCATCAGGAAGACATCCGTAGAACAGTTCAAATTTATTTTCTCCTATGACAAGAGGGAAAAAAAAAAAAAAGTCTTACTCTGATTGTTGTGCATTTCCTTTAAGTATCAGTGAAAATTCTAGAAATAGAACAGTATATAATATAATTTAGCTTCCTTTTATTAAGGCTGATCTTTACACCAACTGGTATAAAGCATTCAGTTAATGTTTTATAACAAAGACTTTTGAGAAAAGTTTGTAATTTTTGAGATTTTTGGACATCTGATATAGCCACTAAACAAGACTACATCTTTTGTTATCTTGACAGTGGCAGTGAATCTGACAAGTTCATGAAAGGTTTCCCCTAGTGGTGAGACAGTTAAGAGAGAAAAGGTTAATTCTTAGTTCACATTGAGGTAAATCTGGAGGAATTCAGTTAACTTGGTCAATGAGACATCTGCATCAGGCCTCAAACTTTTCTGTGTAAATCAGTTAGCAGGAACAGTTACATATACTGAAAGAGATGGGAAATTTATTTAGTAAATAGGACAAGGTATTAACAGGAATTAATAAATCACTAAATGGAAACTGGAAGTCTGTGGACTGGTATTTTGAACAAGCGAAGCATTTTGAGCAAACTAAGGAAGAGCTGTTATATCTGATGTCTAATGAAAAAAGGCAGCTGCATAAGCTTTCACATTTACTGTGTAACTGTGAACTCTGTCGGGACTTTCTCTACAAATGTCGGATTGTATAGTATTAATCTGAGTAATGATGACCTAAATCAAATAACCATAAGTTTGTGTCTTTATAGCTAGTTTGCTTTTAAAAACTGATCAGAATGTATTTTTTATTTGGTAAATTGAAATCTATTGCAATCAGTGGAACAGCTTTTCATTCCAGAAAAAAATCTTGCACTGTATTGCTACTAGATGGTTGTTGTTAGGTCAAGGATGCTTTACAGAGGAAGAAAAAGGGGTTCTTCTGCTAACCTGGTTTTCACTCTTCTTTCTTGAAATGACTAAGTTCATCAGTATCTCATAAATATATGTTGATTAATGCTATAATTTATTTTAAATTCATACAAACTTTTTGACTCATATTTTAGAAGTTATCCAGGTACAATTTCAGTGGCTATGTTTGGATGACATATATACACATGTTTATACTAAGATATGAGATCAAATTGAATTATAAGGAGAGATGGAGACAGTCATTCTCCAACAGGGAAATAAAAGAATCAACCAGAAGTATAAAAATCCAATTTTAAAGCAATCATCAATGATCACACACAAGTGACTCATATCATGTTTAAATTCCAAGACTGCTTGAAGAAATAAATCTGTATAGATTTTTCATTGCCATTAAATGAGAAATCTTTGTCATTATCTGATACATATATCAACCAGGTCTTTCAGAAGATTTTGGTACCAATAATCACAGGACATTTCTCACAAAACATGAACATTCTTGACCCCTGGAGAGAAAATTTCAGCAAATTCATTGATTTTAAAGGTGCTAGTTAAGGCAGAAGTATTCTTGTATGTAATATGAAATAAAATCATATTAAAAAATACTAAGAACCTCCTGCAAATATTGTGGGGTTTCAAGTGAAATTATTATATATGGTTATTTTACTAATAATTAGTATGTATTTTAAAATTCAAAATTTTTAAGCAATGACTGTGGAATTCTGATATTACTCCTCTCCCACTGATATTTCCTATCACCAGGATTTACTAGGAATTACAGGTTAGTCCTATGTGCAGCATTTGAATAAAACATCTTTTTCCCTACAGTTTAGGTGCCATTTTGAAATATTTCAAATCTTTCAGGCATTATTAAGATTGGAATTCTGATTAAAATACATCAACTTATTTTTATTTACAGAACGATATGTAAGTTAAGTCTTTGAGAGATGTATAAATCTCTCTGATCTTATTTCCAAAACAAGGAGCTTTGGATAGAGGTCGCCAATTCATAAATGCCATTTCATACAAAGTAATCAACATCTGAAAGAGAAGACCACCTCTGAAATAACTGTTTTAATTATGGAGTTGCAGGCACCACTGTTGCATAAAGCAAGAAAATATTATTAGACAGAAGTCAGGGTGGGCTGAATTCTCCAAAATCTCAAGTTTACGAAAAGCCAGATGCTGCTGTCCACCCTCCATAAAGGAAAGGGATTGTTCTGAAGTTTAGAACATGCCGATGCACAACTGCTGGGACAAAGCTGTACGAGAGGACAAGGATGCAGTTGGAGCCATGGCAAGTTTTTTTAGCATTGAAGAGGAGACAAAATATTAAGGTCAGATTTTCTTCTCATATGACATTTGAAAAGGTTTCAAATTTGCTGACTTTAGCTGCTCTGATTTACATCAAGATAAAGGGCAGGAGAATTCTCTACCTTACCAACACACATCTGCTGCTTCTGTCTCCATCTCATCTTCAAGGCTAATTAGGTAAGTGCATTGGCCTTACTTCCTACATAGCTGGTATTGATTAAGCCAATGATGTAGCACACAGTCCATCTACCTGAACGCAAAACCCCTTCCATTTTCTTTTGACTGACCTGTGTTCCACTGTTCTTCAATTGCAGAAGTATACTTCGACTTCCTCATGCTTTTCTCATTAGCATGCTTAATGATTCCCATATATCATCCCTGAGACAAGCCTTTTTCAGTAATTATTTGTTCCCAGGCGGTAGCTTAGAATGAGGAACTATGTTGATTCCCTGTACAAATTGCTCTATGAAAATAAATCAAATAGAATTTACTTAGATAAGACTTAACAGGTATAATCTCAGAATGGATTAATAGATATGCTACAGAATATGTCTGTGCAGTTAACTGTGTGTTAAAGACATTCTGATTTGTATACTATACAAATATTGCATTAATATCTCATGCAGACATTTTCAAACAATAACAGTCAGAGGGTAATGTGGTAAACAAATTCAAAAAATTATTCTATTTAGCAATTGCATATAGTATGCCCTCAGAGAAAGCAGAAACTGTTTGTGAATGTGGAAATTTAATCCTGAAACCCAGCTATTGTATATGGAATACATTTTTCTTTATATTGATTAGTGAATGGAAAACATCAGATTTGGATGGAACCATTAGTTGAGCAAACAAAAAACAGACCCTAACTGCAAACTAAGCTGTCTCTTCCTTACTATGTACTCTGTGAATGCAAACTGTATAATTATTAGCATTTAGGAATCAGTGATGTCTGATATACAACATCCCATGTGTTATAACCTAATTAAAAATGAATGGTCCCTTAACACATTAACACTTAGCCTTTAAATGCTTTCAAGAGGCATTTTCTCCTCTTAGTGCTTTGAGAGGCAATCAAGAGCTTCTTTTCCTCTTTAATTACTAGCTTTTCATCCTTTCCAGGAACAGGTAATTGGCAAAATGTTTACATCCTGTTGCAGCAACGAGACAAATTATCGTTCACATGCTAAGGTGGTTTGACCTTAGATACGATGGCTATAAGGTCTCCAAGGAAATACTGAGTTCAAATCTATACTTTAATTAAAATTATATTTGAGTGCAGTTATTGGGGCCACAAAATTTAATTTACTGTATCACTGGTCATTACTCTCTCAAAACTGTATAGTTACTGTGCCCAGTGGCCTCAGTCAAAATCTACTTGGGTAATGGCCTTGCTTTGTAGCTCTAGTTGTATAGATAGTCTCCATTTCATGTTATGTTATATTGTGTTCAGCTTCTCTGCTGTAGTTTCTGCTGGCAGAGGGCACTTCACACCAAAAGTACATCTATTTCAATATACTTCTGGTTGCAAACTAAGGTTCTTTGGCAATCCCATGCCTTGAAAAGCTTTATATAAATATCACACTTCTATTATTTTCTGAAATATATATTTTAAAAAAGGACTTTTTTATCTAATACAGAATACTAAATACTAGTCACTTATACCAAGATGCTTGTTACCCTTTAATATTTTTTTTTTTTATGATGAATCAAAGATACAGAATAAAATCACACAGAATTTCCTAGGACACCTAGTACATGACGTGCAGACCTACCAGGTGCTAAAGCTTACACCTGCTATTAGAATTATGTTTACACAGAAGACTCTTACATTCTTCTGGACTGATGGACGTGGTCATTCAAATACCATAATAAAACAACTAGTAATGAGCCTACTAGTTTGTCAACGAGTAATATTGTTATTCATCTCTCAACAATCAGATAAAGATGTACAACATGAATGTGTTTTATGCACCCCTGTCATCAGCTCAAAGCATAACTTAAGGAGCCTTTAACTCCTTACGTCTTCTAAGAAAGCTGTGCAGCTGCACAAATTATATCTACAGAACAAGCCATTAGCCATTGTTGCTACCAGAAGTTTGTTAAAGACCATCTGATCCCAGGAGCAATGACTGAACTTGAGGACAAGTGGTACAAAGGGGGACCTCTGATCTGCTTGTTTTGCTACTTTGGCCCTAAGAGACAGCTGTTGGTGTGTACATGATAGGAACGGAGTTTCATTTTGAAATCTCTAAAAGTCAGCCTTGTTGCAACCCTGAGTGGTCTTTTTATGGCAAGAAAGTGGCAGTATTTATGAGCTTCATGCCCGAGGATTTGACATAGAAGCATGTAGAGGAGGTTTCAGATAACAAACCATGATGAGGCAGTAGGGAGGGACTGTAGAAGACAGAAAATAAAAACCTGGTAGAGTCTTATCAGGAGAAGTTCATTTAGAGAAAGCTAGCAGGAATACCCCAAAACCAAAGGGAGCAAAAACTATCAATCTGCAATACAAACAATCAAGATCCAGTGCCCGAGTTCACTCCCCGGCTTTTTGATTAGTGCTCTCTCCATGGAGACTTATTCTGGACAAAACTGTTGGGAATTTAATAGGATGCTTTAAATATTGGAGTAGATACATGCTGTACTTTAAAGTAGAGACACATTCTGAGATGACAACAAGGTGTTCACACTCGGTAATAACTCAGGAAGAACTTGGCAAGCCATTGTTCCTTCCTTCTCCTCCTCATCCGTCTAGGCTTTCCAAAAAAAAAAAAAAAAGTACTTAAAACTAGACTTCCTGCTACTCTCTGTTAACAAAGGATGGCAATAAATGATCTTCTGACTACTCAGAAATAACCTACTAGGCTAGTCAATAGAGTTAGTGTTGTTCCATGAGCTATGGTTTCTTGTAGTAGCCAAGCAATAAGTAGGAATATAGGGAGATAGTATAACTCTAGAGAGACACTGGGGGGAAAAAAAATTTTAAAAAAGGAAGAAAGAAAAAGTAAGAAAGCTACTTACAGAAACTTAAAAGTTTACACAGCATAAGAATGTTACTAGAAGGCAAAATATTGTTAATATGGGAAAATTCCCCTCCTGGTATAGCTAGGGTGGTTATTTGAACAGTCTGGCCCCTAAAAACATTCTGGTGCTGTGGAAGCAGAATTATGAATTTAGTGTGCAGCACTCTTTCTTTTATGTTTATACTACACCAGTATAATACTGGTGAAGATGCTGCACCCTGGAGGAATGCTAAAGCTGAAATCCCAGATGAGAACTATATTACAAATAAGAGAAAATATTCACTAAGAAATCCAGTTTTATGGCTGAATTTGCCTTGCTTGGCTGGAGACAATTCTTGAACCTGATTTACTTGTAGGGTGTGCAGCTCTGCTGGCAACTGCTGGCTAGGGAATAGACAGATCCACTGCATTTTGCAAGTACTATTTTCCAGTTTGAAACAAAAAGCCTTTTTTTCCTTCAGGGATTTCTCATAGGAAGCATTCCTCTGAGACTGTTTTCAAAAGCAAAGTGATTTATGTATGATCTCTTACTCTGAAGAATTTTAAAAGCAACACTATCTTTTTTTCTGCTTGGTCATGGGGGAAGGGGTTTGCTTTGATTTGGGGGGTTTGGGGATTTTGTCTTCTTTTAACTTGAAAGAATAGCTTTAGCAGAGCACGAGCTTCATGACTGTCTCTGCATGGCTTTAAGACTGCTGACAACCACCACCGTAACAACATCTTTAACTACTACAGGCCACTTTTTAAATAGAAGTAGAGATTTCAATAGGTGATGTATACAAGGTAGGCTGATAGGTAGAAGTCAGTTCCTAACCCAGTCTCTAGAAATATCCCAGATAACAAAGATTTTTCAGTACTTTTCCTAAATGTTCACTGTGCTCCATTACGTTATTGGCATATGTCCACCCTGAGAAGGCTGCCTCTTGGTTGTCTATAAACTAATTTTCATCCAAAATGAGCACAATATTTTGTTAACCAAGTACAAACTACAATAAATCATTATCTACATCAGCAATATCACAGGAAAAAAAAGTCTACAATATCTTATTAAATATCTCAATAAACATTAGCTTAAAAATCACCTGTTTTAGCAAACAAAAATGGTTGCATCTCCAGTCTCTCACTCCACCAAAGTGGGGGGGGGGGGGGCTTAAAAGAAAACACAACAAAACCTTTGAAAAAAAGTGATTGGGAAAGAAATAAAAAAGCATTGAAAAAGAACAGTTTCATTTCAACAATGGGATGGTTAGTCATCTCATCCTCCTTTAGTCCGCTAGAGCTATACCAAAGATATACATGCATGTTTAATCTCATATTAATGACTTTATTTGCATACCTAGCTACTTAAAGGATTTGTTTTCAACTACCACATGTTGTCCATCAAGCCATTTTGATACATTATAATAAAGGATAATATTAGAATAGCCTTATTCCTTCAAGAAAATATTTTTAAAGATGCAGTAAGAAAAATATCATGTCCTTTGTAATATAATGAGCTAATAAAATGATAGATAACGAGCAGGATTTTTCAGATTACAATCATGAAGTTCTCTAATTCTCCCAAAGGCTGGTAAAAATTAGATGACCCCCCCTCTACCCACCAAAAAACCCAATCCACTCATGCAGATTATGTGTCTAACTTCCATGTTTTATGGTTGATATGGGGTGTCTTTTGAAAGTAAAAAGTGACATGCCCAAACAGGAATACTGTCTATTTTCAGGTGCGTGTGATTTCTGCAGTGACAAGTTTTGCTGGAACTTGTTTGTGGTAGTGGCAAAAATTGCCACCACCAAAAATAAAAGGCTAAAACAGAAAAAAAAAATTTTCACAAGAAAATATTTAAAATACATGTCTCTCATATAATCTTCATAATCACATGCAGTTAAATCACACTTTCATTCATTACTTCTATGAAGAACAATATGTAAAAGTATATAGATTTCAAACAAGACAGCCTGCCTTTCTGTCACCCTCTGCTCGCAGCCCACCCTCCCTTGCAAAGCAATCTATGCCTGCTGCTCCCTGACACATGAAGTGCGTATTTAATTTTACAAACAGCTGGAAGAATTATTTTAGAAACTACTTATTAAAATGCAGGATCCCCTCCTCCCCAACACACACTTATCTCTCTATTCTTTCTTTGAGTTCCAGCTTGAGCATGAGGTTGCTATTAACACAAAAGTACCTTAAAAGCCAAAACATAGACTGATGCTTGTCTTTTCATGGTGGCACTGCATAGCGCAATAACTTTTAGAGTACAACCATCATTCAGTCACACTGACCTTCGGTTACACAATGAACTACAAGCTTTGCACATTTTCAATAGAGGAAAAAAAGCTTTTAAAGTGGCCATTTAGCTGCAAGTTATAAAATTTTTTTAGCATTTGGGAGTTCTGTCTTTTTCTTTCTAAGAGGTTGAGTGATGGGAATATAAATCAAACCATCATTTAGATACTGCTCATGCTGCAGAATAGCATTCTGTAATGAGAGAGAGGTTATTTTGTAATTTATATTAAGATCCAGCAGATACATTTGATTGTATGGGATGGGATTATGAAGACAAAAATACTGCAACTAGTTTACAGAATATATACATGTATATGCATATGTGTGCACATGTATCAGATGACAAAATCTTGCCTACAAAAAGCGCTACTTCAATTTCAAAGGAAATTTCAAATCTCCCTGAGAAAAATATTAACACTACTTTTCTACAACAGTCACTTAATGATATTTTAATAATTTAACACCTAAAGCTTTCAAGCAGCAATCAGACACCATAATACTTTAGCAAACAAGGAAACAAATTAAGTAGAAGTTCAGGACAAAGCACAGGAAAGCTAAAATTACAAAGGAAACAGCTGTAATGATGGACATGTAAGACTAAAACATGGGTGGTTTTTTTTCCCTGTCATTCATGCACTGTATGACCTGCATTATTATCTAACGTTAGCTCCTGACCCTACTGTGTTGGATTCCAAGAATCTGCTCTGGTTTAAGCACCATGGATTAGTTTTCTATATGATTTAGCCATAAATTTATAACTGGAAAAGTGGTCTCTAAAATAACTTAAAATATCATTAACTGTAGAAATAAAAGATCCTTCTATTCTTCATACCCATTAGCAGAAATTTATCTTAACTTATTTTGCCTTTAAATTTGACAGTTAATGTTGGAATGGCTGGGAAAGCATTAGCAATCCTTAAAATACCATCCTTTATTTCTATGAATTGTTGTTTACACAGATGGTTGAAAAGTATAATCTTTCTTTCTAATTAGAAGAATGAATCTCATTAAAGTGTCAGTGTTACACAGACCAGAGCCACCCGTGGCCAGCTGGTGCTGGGAATTTAAAGCATGCTCCGGCTGGACTTCTTGGACAATCTGGAACACAAGACAGAGCTTCGACACTTCATTTCTGATATCAGTGATTAGACCAGAATCAGATGCCACTAAATCTTTCTTCACCTGGATAGTTCTTCCTCACATGGCAATGGTTTTTGGACATAAATATACACACTTCAGTAAATTCAAGCTACATAATCACTCATTATTCATAATAATATATGAAGGCAATATATTTATGTGTATGCATATGCACTGTTCCCATCTTTGATTATGTAGAACAAATGGTTGATAACCACTGTATTATTTATCACTTAACTCTTTTTTTTTTTTTTTTTAAATCATAACAGTGCCTTTTATTTTTCCAGCAGTATATGAAATGGTCATTTCTTGGCATTGCTGAAACAATTACTGAACGTTTTTGCCAATGTCAATATGTTTCTATCATTTTTGGGAAGGCTTCTGTATTTGTTTGAGCTCCTTCTGATAACTCATAGGTAAAAATCTGACTTTTGTTTATCTTACAGGTTCAGAATAGCCAAGCCAGGGAGGGAGAAAGAAAGAGCATATACTGACTTCTTTAATTTACCTCTTACATGTATTTGTTGGTTATTATGTTGTATGTGAAGACAAACTTTCCAGTAACTTTCCTGTACAAAGAAGCAAGAAATAATTTTATCAATACTCCCTGGGATATATCTATATCTATCTATATTTTATATCCATAATGAAAAGTTTAGCTATAGAGATATTTTCTTTTTAATCACAGCAAAGTGTTAACTGATTCACTGACTGTGTCAGTCATACGTGATTAATTGAGATACATAGCTCCACCTAAGCTCTTGGACATCTGGGAGCACACACATGTCTAACAAGGGGCTGGGATGCTGCTGAAGCTGGGAACATCCTTCGGTCCTTCAGCAGAGATCCAAGTTCCCAGCTGCCACAAAATAAGCCCAGGCTGCACATTTTAGTAGCTCATCTACCCATTCCGTAGTGCCACTTCTGTATTTTAATACCTTTCTCCATCTCTACTTTGCAGCAAATGGCATGTTCTGCAACTGACTTCGCCCGTAGGCAGGACGCCTGCAGTATCAGCCCCACACCAAGCAGCACCGTGTTATGAGCCTGCAGAGTACTCTTTCTGGCAAGTCTAAGAGAACCAGTCTAAGGAAGAAATGTTGGTGGGAAAGATTTTCAATTAGGTAAATTTTTAACGTAATTCATCCAATGACCATACATTCTCTGATCATCTCTGTTGCACAGAGAGACTGAGTCCTTTGCAGGGCAGCAGTGCCAATTTAAGTGCCACCAACCCTCCCAGTGCACTCACGACTTTCTGAGCCTCTCAAGCACGCCCCAGGCAGCTCCTTAGCTAGCTATCTGTGCTCCTTAGCTAGCTGCAGGGCTCCAGTTTGTGAGCCAAATGATGGTGCCAAGGAAGGTCTACTGAGAAAAAAGTCTGCATAACCACATGTTTAACCTGACAACATTAAGTCTCGTGGAAATCCTCTAATCGCTACTACCTTCCCTGATACAGCTCCAGCACATACTTTCTTACTCTCTTGAACTTAAGTTTCCCCGGCACTGTGTCATCATCCTGAATATCGGCAAAAACTGCCATAGAGTTTCGAACTCAAGAGGGGCTGAGCGCCTGGAAAGCAAATACACTTACTAGCCCAAGACACTAAGGTGACCCCTTTCCTGGGTCAGCTGCTCCACTGCTGACTTACCCAAGAGAGTGGGTAAGTTGTTAGCAGTGGAGGGTGAAATCAGCTTTCCCACACACATGAGTTCAAAAATGCTTTCTTGATACAATATTACACTAGGAATTAATTATATTCATAAAAGGACTTAATGACCTGGGAAATTTTAATTTACTTTGGAGACCTAAATGAGAACAAGTGTACTAGAACTTATTTGATATTGAGATTTATTGTTTTATAAGTAATTTGAAATGTTGATGTATTTACTCAAAAGAACTGTAATAGCCTAGATAGTTACAGTCACAGAATCTCTTTCTTATCAGTGGCGGAACATTGTAAGTTATGATTTTTTATTACAGACTTATATATATGCACACACATACATAATTTATATTTATGTGAATTTAAATTACCTGGTCATAAGTTGACATGAAGTTTTTGAAGTGACTAATGTTCTTTGATTCTAGTACAAAGGCTTTCGTGTTAAAATATTAAGAACTGTCCATTTCCAATGTGCTGTTGGGTTATTAAATTTTTTAACTAAAGCCTTGGAAATATATGGGGGGGGCTTTTCCAACAAGAAATTAAAAATTAAGCTATATATTTTAAGTAAGACTAGTTACACATTATTATTCAAATGTATTCTTTTTAGAAATCTGAGTCAATTCTGAACTATTGCATTTGTGACATAAAACAAACAGAGTTCAGCTTACAAAAATGACTTATTCTGCAATCAGACAAATATAGTATAGTTCTGATTCCAGTGTTTCATCCAAATAAAAAACTTTGAGGCCAATGCAAGATAGAAACTTTGTTCATGGCACAGACTTAAAATAAAAGCCCCATTTGCTTCTCCTTCATTTAGAGCACGTACAAATGCAGAGTACTCATGGCTCTGGCTGTAGAAGAGTCTATATAGATACTGCACATGGTTTAGCCTCAAAGCTTTTTCTTACTCAGTGAATATGAAAAAGAAATGAGTGTGCAGGACTGCTGTTCTGGTGCCTTTTCCTGCACACTAACATTTAAAATATTTCTTGATCAGGATCATAACTTTTCTAGAAAACACAAATTTGTTCCTTTCATTGTAAAGCTTTTTGCTACATATGCTACTGATATATTCATAGCTATTATAGTAATCTAGCAACCATGAAAACATAGCAATCAAATATTTGCTTTGTTAATTTCTGTCAGGATATTTATAACAGTAGCATAAGATATGTTGGTGTACTATTTTTATGAGGACCTATTTTTTCTTATGGTTAATCAGCTTTGGTATCAATATATAACTGACTAGATATTACTTCTCACCTATTAACAACTGAATAATAATATTGGTTTGATATTAAAATTTATAATAATCCTTCTTTTTACACCGTACTCTCATATGGGTGATAAATTATGGTTGAAGAAAACACAAAGCAGATAGTAGACATACCTGCTTTTCAGGAGACCTTCTGGGCTAAGTACAGTAAAACATAAATCGCTAGTTTAATCAAATTTGTCGTTCATGTCACTTTAAACAGAAAGTTATGACTCTTTAAGCAATAAAAATCTCCTGCTCAATAGTGATAAATAGTCACAGATGTGAATGGTTATTTTTGCACTTAGCACATCCACCTGGAAAAGAACTAGTCATTGCAAAATTCTGTCCACCATTTAAAGTGAATAAGCCGTTTCTAATGAGGCAGTGTGGATGCCAGATGGAATAAGTATAACATGGTAGGAGGATATTTATCAGTTCTATATACCGTGGAATGCCCAAAAAAATCAATGTATTGGACACATCCATATCTTTATGCTCTTCTGAAAACATGTATATCGGAAAAATAATCAGTTGGATCCACAAGACATTTAAATTCATATCAGGTAAATGTACTTTTCACTACTCGTTGTGGTCAAAAAACCTTTTTCTAGGATTAATGTCTTCCCCCATTTTGTATGACCTTGATAAAAATCATGCTGTATGTTTGATCCAGGGTACTCATATTTATTTCTTCAATGCATGAGAAAATTTGAAACCAACAAAATAATCTAATGTTACAATCAACAGATAATTTATTATTATCGAATGTGTATGACTTTCGATTTTCAATTCTACAATAAAAATTAACATTTTTATGATTGTAGGGGACCTAACTTCATAAGTGAAGCAGGAAAAAGAATTTTCCATTTATTATCTGATGTCTAGAATGCCTAGATTTCTAAACAAAATTAAAAAGAAATTGTTGTTTATTTCAAGCAAGAGCGAGCTTGCATTTTTATGCTGCATGCCTCTTTAAAGTTGGTACATAAAGCTCTGAGCTTTTGTAAGCCAGAATCCAAGCTTTTACCAATGAAGTTTAAAGAAAATAGATAGGTTTCTCATAACAAAAAGCTATACAGAGTTTCAGATCTCGACTTTCAACATGTACCTGTTGGGTTCTTTAGAAAATGACTTGACAGATTGGGGAAAAAAAAAAAACCAACAAAAAACCCCCCACGAACATAACACAGAGAACTATACTTATGAAAACTGGAGTTAATCTTGGAAATAAAGCAATAAATCTTCACTCCTTGTACAAGGTTAAAAAGATGTTCCAGCAAGAAAGGATAACAGCTTTTCTTTGCCTTCTTCCCAAGAATACACCCAACAAATAGGCTACTATTAAATTCCTTTTAAAATGCCAAAATGGAAAAATTTATTTATTACCTAAAAAAAGAGAAAAAAATTAAATTCAAAGGAAACTACAAAGACAATCTAGCAGAATTATTTTCAGATATTCTTATGACCCTTATAATGCAGAAAATCAAGCTGAGGAATTCCAAGAGCCATGTTCTTAGCTCAGGTGTCTAAGCGTGGTGGGATGAATAAATGTCACTTAATTCAAACCATTGCCTTTGTGTATGGTATACCACAGGGGGTAGTTTTAGAGTACATGTGGTAACAGAGTACCTCACTGCTAAATAGATTTTAAAATTTGGTTCTAGGCATTCATGTGTCTGACCTCTTCAGGCCAAAAATGCTGTGAAATATCCAGCTCAACGCTATGGTTCTTTTTTTCACTCTTATTTTCCTAATATGCCTACCACCAAATAAGTGTTAATGTGGTATTGGTAGTGGCTATGTTTTTTAAAAAAGGCGGGAGGAGGGGGAAGAGAACCTTACAAACCCAGGCTTTTAACCTTGTACTGAAACTGCTATGAAAACTGGAGAAAGAAACAAAAGTACTGACAAAAGAATATAAAATATTAACATTGCTGACTACTAAAGCTTATAGTTACTATACCACAATGTTATCAAGCAGTGATCTTTTTGTTAGATTACACTGCTAAAATGGCTGTAAATGGTTATTGCAGTGGAGTATTTAATTTTTAATTGAATCATTCAAGTAATAGTGTGATGTGGCAATGCAGAGATCTCCAACTACTACTTTTCCTGTATTTTAAATGGGAAGCTACTGAACTTGTGCCAACACACTTCTAATTCCATTAAGTAAAAGTTATTATGCTTTGAGTATTTCAAGGCTAAGAGAGGACTAGGCATAAAATCCTGGAATAGTAAGTAATGAACAGATTAAAGAACACATTTTTGAGATGTTAAATCTGTACAAACATTAGTTTTGTACATGATTTCTTACTTCAGATAATAAGAAAAGGTCAAATACAAGAAGATTTTTCTATGGTACAGCACTTGAAGTACATAGAATTCTCTATAGTGGGTAAAGTCATTGTAGTTTTCTCCTTTTTAAAGTCAAAGATATTGTTTTGGGTTTGTGTGGTGGGATTTGGGTAGCAGGGGAGGTGCTGCAGGGTGGCTCCTGTGAGAAACTGCTAGAAGCTTCCCCCGCTCCCAGTCGGACCCACCTCTGCCCAGTCCGAGCCCATCAGTGATGGTGGTGGCACCTCTGGGAGAACAAATTTAGGAAGGGGAACCTGCAGTGGGGGAGGAGATTGGAATGTGAGAGGAACCCACCTGCAGACACCGAGGTCAGTGAGGAAGGAGAGGAGGAGGTGCGCCGGAGGAGGGGATGCCCCTGCAGCCCGTGGTGAGACGGCAGGCTGTGTCCCCCAGCCCACGGAGGGGAGCGGGGGAGCAGATGCCCACCTGCAGCCCGGGGAGAGAGGAGCCCACGCCGGAGCAGGGGGATGCCCTTGAGATGGCCGTGACTCCATGGGAAGGCCCACGCTGCAGCAGTCTGTGCCTGAAGGACTGCGGCCTGAGGAAGGGACTCGTGCCAGGGAAGTTCGTGAAGGACTGCAGCCTGTGGGAAGGACCCACGCTGGAGCAGGGGAAGAGTGAGGAGTCCTCCCCCTGAGGAGGAAGGAGCAGCAGAGACAAGGTGTGATGAACTGACCCCAACCCCCATTCCCTGTCCCCCTGCACCGCGGGGGGAAGAGGTAGAGAGAACTGGGAGTGGAGTTGAGCCGGGAAGGAGGAAGGGGTGGGGGAAGGCATTCTAAGGTTTGGTTTTACTTCTCATTATCCTTGTTTTAACTTGATTGGTAGAAAATTAAATTGATTTTGTTTCTTCCCCAAGTTGAGCCTGTCTTTTGCCCGTGACCATAAGCGGTGATTCCTCCCTGTCCTTTGTCTTGACCCATGAGCTTTTCTTCATATTTCCTCCTTCTCATCCCACCAGGGCAGGGGAGCAGTAAGCAAGCATCTTTGTGGTGCTTTGTTACTGACTGGGCTTAAACAACAACAGATACATATTTTAAATGTGATAGTATATGTTGAAGACAGATAGCAATGGTGTAAAAAATACAAAACCGGCTACAAAAACTTGAGGCATACAGACTGGATCTGCTTTAAGAATAGGATTAAACTGTATAAACAAAGGCAAAAGTAAGTAAGCAGTGCAGTTGTACTAAAATCTACAGTTAAAGGAAGCAATGCCAGTCTTGCTCACATAGCACAGCTCTGCAGCCTTGAGCCTGACACATCATATTTAGTGCTTTCTGTTCCTTTGTCCCAAAAATGAGTGGTTGCTCTTATTTATACTAACAGCATGCATAAAAATCTAATTATGCACAACTGAGACAGCTGCCCCATCCGTGTTTTCTTCTTAATCTACAACTGCAATCATTACATTTATGAAGATGCTAAAATATCACAGAAGAGCAATCTATCTAGTTATAAATGGATCACATGTTCTGAAAGAATACAAGCTATTCAGCCTATTGTTTGACCTGCAGTAGCATTACTGGCATAAATGAGAAAAGGGACCCAGCTGGGTCTCACTATTTCTAACATTTTCCTCTTATGGTACAAACAGCAGAAAGAACAGTAGCTAAGACTGAATCTGACATTTTCAATCAAGTAGGGAGTGGACCTTACATTCAAGCATAACGTTAAATAACATTGTAAGCAGCTTTGCAACCATGAGTTTGGAAGCAGACAAATCTCTAGTCCCACCGCAGAACCTTAGCATGTACCTGACCTGCTTTTCATGTAACCTGGATATACTGGCAACGGACAGAGGTATTCCATGTTTGACCCTTCTTAGCAAGGTGAATGCTGAATGCCTGAAGAACAGAGATGGAAAGAATGACAAATTTGAAAATTACAAGAGATAACAGATGGGGGAAAAAAGAAGTCGAATACCAGAATAGAGCAGATATCTTAGTTATAAAATAAAGATAGTGAAATTATGTAATTCAGATCTCTGAACCAACTTTGTAGGTGGCCTCAGAGACAGAAATACCAGGTAAGCATAACTTAACCTAGGTTTTTATGACACTAAATTGTGATAACTACAGTTGAAGAAGGGGCGGGGCGGGAGGGGGAGGAGGAATTATAAGGCCTTCTTTTAGCTTGTTTTCCTGTCAGATCTCTCTGATCAGAACGCTATTGTAAAATTTGAGATTACCGTGGTTCCTCTTTCTAGCCAAAGCAGAGTTCTTGGAAATAAAGTACTTGGTTTTCAAGGAATTCTGTTCTCCATGCAATTTCAAAAGTTTTTGTTGGTCTGGATGATCAATGGCAGGAGCAGAAGGGACACTAAGGGAACAGCTAGGAGCAATCAACAGTCTTTAGAAAGCATGCCTGGAAGGGTACAGAGTTAAAGGGCAGTTGCAGTACTAACTGCAACAAATAGAACCCCATGGTAACCAGATATATACATAAATAAATATATATATATATTCACACACACACATATATAAATAGATAAATGTGTCTTTTTTTTAATGCACATTGTTCTCAGGTAAGAATTTTCTTACTGCTTTTTCACTTCTATGTACTTGGTGGTACTGCATGGGGGAATACTCTAAAAGCAACAGTAAAAAATCTGGTGGAAAAAAGAAAAAGAACGTGCATTTTCATGTACAATCCAGAAGTGGAGAAAAGTAACTGTTCTAGAAGAAGGTTAACAGAGAGGGTCAATAAGTGTCAACTATTGTCAGGTTGGATTTTTTCCATACCTAAAAGGAAGCTTCTGAAGTTTCATCATCCTTTTTTAAATCATTGCAAACTACAGCCACCAGCCTTTGGATCCCAAAATTTGTACTGTAATTATAGTTGGCTTTCATGCATGCTATAATTTGTTCTTTTACACCAAGCCAGGACAATTAATCAAGAGGGTCATGAAGCAAAAGAGTATCTCTCTCTATTATAGAGTTCAGCAAGCTGACAGACAAGGCTTGGGGATTATTTTCAGACATAAATGCCACAAATATTTAAATTTGGTGTATTTATAATTTTAAAAGAAAAGACCAATAGAAACTATGCTGTTGGAGAGACTGGTTTTCTTTTTCTTTGCTTTACACAGCTTATTTCATTAGTCTACTGATTTATTTTACATCTGAATGTTTTTCAATAAAACATCTGGAATATGTACCTATACTTCCTTAAAATCTATATACGTATTTCCCCAAGAGTCCTTTGAAAGAAATCTCAAGAAATCTGTTCTTTTTTTCTGTTGAGCATGTATTCCAGGTTATTCTATATTAGTCTAACAGTTTCTGTTAGAATATGGTGATAAATAATCAAAGAACATTATTTCTAAGGTTTTTTGGGGTTTTTTTACTTCTCTATCATTATCTTCTGGGTTCTTTTAATTTTAATCAAGTTTAGAAACTTTTCAATTACTGATATGTACATTTCTTCATTTAAATTTAATTCCATTTGGTATTTAGTATGCACTTAGTATTTGTAATTAAATTTGGTCATCAGTTTTTATTCTACTACTATCTTTAGCTCTCATATTCTGTTTCCACACAGAAGATGCTGCTCAGTTAAAGTGCAATGCAGCACAAAGTTTTGAAACATGACAGCAACAAGTCCTTCTGGTAGAGCCAGGGACTAGGAGAAGTCTTTTGTTTATGGGGCTTTACTGCAGTGCACTGCGCACACTAGTGCACCAGGATACTCTAGGCTCCTCAGGGACTGTAGAAAGCAGTCTTCAGAGCAAAAAAGAAGGACACAGTTGTCTTTGAACTCAGGATTTCAGAATAAATGAGATAAAAGACTTCTTCAGAAATCCAGCTTGAGACTTCATTATATACCACAGAGGTATCCACGAAAAAAACAAAGAACCCAACAAAAATAAAAAAAAATAAAGAACTGTCGATAACTAGGACTTCTATTCTGAGTGCTTACTATTGCAGAAGGAACCTATACCCATCTTGTGTATTTGATCTAAAATAACAACATTTTATTTGACAAAACACATTTAAAGGCTTTAAAATACTAATTATCTTCAACAACTATACAGTGATATAATTTCCGTTGCTATTGTTATCTAAAATGATTGAAGTGTATTCCAGTACAGTTTTAGCTTATGTAAAGAAACCACTTCTGAGACTGATAGGAACAGCTGCCTTCTCAGTACCTAAAGATGATTTATTCCATAAAATAACTTCAGTTAAATACCAGCTGCCTGAGGCTCCATGCAGACAATTGTGACACAAGGCTGACACTAAATCTTGCTTATATATAGTCAGTAACCTGGCTTACATCCCTCCGCTCAACACAAATATGACAGTGACTATGACAGCAGCATTCCATGAGCACCACCCCCAAGAGACGGGACTTTGTCTCCTCTAGAACAGCTCCAAGAAATGCTTTTGCACAAATTAGTTAGATAAACATAATTATCAGGAAGATTAGTGTACTTTATGCAGAAAATTCTCAGCCATTGATAGGAAACCATTAGATGTAAAACTGCAGCACTTAGAGAGAGGTCTGCTTTTTCTGATAAGTGGTCCTTCAATGGGATACTCTTAAGCAGAATCTGATAATGAACAAATATGTACTTAAACTTTTCAACACGCAAAATCCCATTGTTCTGGAAGTTTGTGCTCCTTACGGTTATTATTGATAATGACCTGTAACTTTGCCATCCCATTTTTTTCCCACAGTTGTCCTAAAGCATTTTTTTCCTTCAGAATTTTTTCTGGTAATAAGCTGGATTTCTCTTTCCATTTAGTTAACTGATCCCTTCTGTATTAGATCAGATGAGTGTTTTCTCAGGAACAATATATTTAATCATCTTTCCAGACCCTTTTAATACTACAGATGCCAACACAAATACGTATCTCTCGTTCTTAGTAACCTCCTTATCAAGAAGAGGAACAAGTGTCTTCTGCTATTAAAAAAAGCCTGTATTACTGTCTATAGATGCATAACATACATGCCTGGATGTTTCTTAGAAATTGTAAGGATTCTATATATATAAATATATCTGGCATATACATTTTCATATCCTTGATTATATAACGCCTGAGTATCTCACAATGTTTACATGCAATGAGGTCATCTCGGGAGCTCTCTAATATAGCTGAAGAATTGGGAAACAAGGAAAGAAAGCTGATTTGGCCAACAACCAGTTTAGGCAAAGGTAATCAAAATATATTTTGCATCCCAGTGTCACATTTTAGTTACTGAGCCATCATCTTTTGAAAGATGTTTAATTATTCTATTCTTTGCACATCTTAATAGGTACAGACAGAATAAAAAGAACACCTATGGCTCTTCCTTTCTGTTTAGCACCTTTCCTTTCAAAAAACAAAACAGGATATTTTAGTGCAAGAGCTCTGACTTTTCTGATTCTTAGAACTGCTGACAGAGGAACAAAACTCCGCTGTTAGTAGAAACTAGCACTAAAAATATGACTAGAGATTACAGCAAAGTATAAACCTTTGTCTCTACACTGTCATAATGAATAGGGAAACAACTAAACCCATTGACATCTGACTAAATTAACAAAGTGCAAGTCAAGCTGTCCTAATTCTGAAACTTTGTGTTGGCTTGAAGCAATGCATAAAAATCAGCTCTGCACCAGCGATGCACTTTTAGTACTTGGTACATCAGAGAGGAACCGGCATGCTTTTGAATACTTACTTGTCCCTGCACGGCCTCTTTGTTTCTTACATTTTCGAAAGCTGTGCCCGCTCATCTGTGTGCAGCTGCTATTGCCTGAGTTGTTCCAGCTTTCAGCTTCAATTTTTGCACTTCTGTTTGCAGTCCGTAGTCTCGGCGTGAGGCAGTTCCCTCAAAATGGGTGCAGATTATTCATGAGTGCATAAGCGGCGTTGGTGGAAGAACTGTGAACTGAAAAAAGAAATAAATAAACTGCACAAAGGAGAAAACATGATCCTGTGGCTTCGAAAATATGTCAGCTATAAACACATTGGAATAAAATTAACTTTGAATTCTCAACAGAAATAAACAGGGACCATGTTCACAAATTATCTCAGCAAGTCCAAACACACTAACTGTGTGTTCATCTTACCTAGGTGAGTAGAAAATTATTTTAGAAAATATATTGGGTTGGATTTTTTTTTAAGAAACAATGCATCATTCAGGCACTGATTCTGAAAGAATAGTACAGTTTCAAGACAAAAACCTGACAAGATTATGTAAAATTAACACTGCTCATCATAACTGTGTCTTAAATTAAAGGTCTGATAGCTCAAGAGCTGCTGTGCTGCAGACAAAGGCTTGTTCCTCTTAAGAAGGGTCTTTCAGGGAGTCCTTGGTTTCTGTTTTTCTAAAGCAGTACATGCACACAATCTGGTCACTGTTGGTACAAACACCTCTTCCTCCTCAGCTTGTCACATGAAGCTGTACTTCTGTATCATCTTATCCAAGCCATGCATTTATTCATAATTTTGGAATTTCATCCTTTCTTTTCTTCTTTCTTTGAAACACTTTCCTAGTTGTCTTGGTAATCTCTTTCAACTGTGTTATTTACAGTTTAAAATATTAACTTTAATTCTCAAATACTGCAGAACAGTTGTTTTGCTAATGAACTTTACTACAGATTACCAAAATCAGTAGATAATTCTTTTGATTTAAATGAGTTCTAAATTAAGCTTTCAGACATGTAAAAGCCACAATGCACTTAGGATCCTTTTGAAGCTCTCCTTCTGCATATAAGTGACATGTTTTGGTATATATGTAAACAGAAGGCACTCATCAGTTTTCAGCTATGATGACTTGGATAAAATCCCTTTACCAGCTATTTCAGTTTTAGTTCCTCTGAGAGCACAGATTGCAAGCCCTGAAAAAACATCACGGAACATTTTCAAAGTTTTCATAAAATGGATTAGTAGGAGACATGAAATCATCAAGGATAGCTCAATGGATTCTATTGGTGACTCCTACTGACATCAAACCAGACCCTCAGTAAGAAAACTCTTGGTTAAGAGCTTTCGAGAAGAACATTTCAAGATGCCAAGTGTCAAACAACCACTAATGATACATTAGCTCCTGCTTAAATCTTTTACACAGTCACACTTTTTTTTTTTAGCTAGTGGAATGCAGGGCAAAAATAGCCTGGGTCAAAACACAAAGCTGCTGATCTCCAAGAAAAGCCAGCACCTCCTCTCCAGGACCAAGACTGTTGCTGGGATGATAAAGGAAACATGCCCTATTAACACTCTGCAGATATAGCAAAGGCTTCGCTTATCAGAGTAATAAAAGCCTTTCAGCAGCAATAAATCTAATTTCCATATGTTGTGGGTTAACCTCGGTAGGCAGCTAAGCACCGCACAGCCGTACCCATAAATAGATTTGATATCATGAAATTAGCTTTTGAAATAATACATATAAAAGATCAAGACAGAACAGATCAAAACTCAGTAGGCATCAAAAAAAGGAGAAAAAACAACTTATAAGATTAAAAAGATTTTGTTGGAAGAAATGTATGCTTCCAGAGTTAAAATTTAATAACAGTAATTCAGCAGACGAGTTAAGCAGAATCAGTGTAACATGACATCCCTAATTCCAGATAAATGTGCAGTGTGTTTTCTCTAGGTATTTGGAAAATGGTCAAACTGGAATTTAAAGACTGCCAAAGATCAAAAAAGGTACTTAATTCCTAAGAAACTAAACAAGAATAGCATAGCAAAACATGAAAATATCAGGTGGTATACTTAAAATAGCATCATTGAGCATTAATTCTATAAAAGCATCTATTCTGATTTTTGCAGAAGGCTAAGTCAAGATGTGAGAAAGGAAACAAGTAATATAATTCATTGGGACCTCCAAACTCCTTTTCACAGGGTCCTTGAAAAAAAGATTTTAAAGGAAGTATTAATAACCACACAATAAGAAGATTTAAGATGGATCATGAACCAGTTAGGAAAAAAGAATGGTAAATGGCAGTATGAAAAAAAAAAAAACCAACCAAAACCCAACATTTTGTACTAGAGATGAAGACTGAATTAGTATGGTTCAAGTTTTTTAAGACATGGATATACAAGAGACTAAATGTACAGATGGACATTATTGGTTGATTAGGTAAGAAAAACAACACCCAGTATTGTTAACCATTACAAAAAGACTTAAATCAGCAACATGGTTGACAGGACAATAAATTCAATTTAATTTTATTTAAAAAAGAAAAACGTAAAATATATAAAACATAAATGGTTTTGCAATGACTGTAGATGAAGTATCACAAATTGTGAAGGAGACAATTAAGAGCTATATGTATCTGCAGCAATATTTTAAACTGGATTATCAAGGATGCTCTGATATCCTCGGTACTGGAAATATCAGCTTCCTACATTATGCCATTTGTCAGGAAAAATTCTTCAGAAGCAGCAGAGGAAAAAGAAGTCGTCTTTAAAATCCACCACATTAAGAAAGCTGGGAGTTCAAATTTAAAATTCTGGTTAGCCTGTGTGAATTGTATCTCTTTTTTTTTTAGCATTGTGTACTCAGATTTATTCTACATTAACGCTGCTATACCTTCTGATGTACTGAACCTTGGCTTGATGTGTCAAGACTGTCTTGAAAGAAGAATGGTATAGATCAATATAAAAAATAGGATACTCTGTTGTTTATCCAAACACTCATGGGTTTGTGGCTTTGTTCATTTCTTCATCTCATCTTTAATATCCCCTAAAAACACTGAAGGAAATGTAATCAAAATTACATGAAAACAGGATAAGGTTACAGAACAAGAGCTGGAAACTACAGTTCCTACAGTGCTGTAATTCAGAGTCCTCTGTCCAGCTCTGCTCACCTCCTAATGTCCCTTGAATACCAAGGGTTTAAGACGAAAATAAGAAACACAGCTAATGGATTTCTTGGCACAGTGGATTTGTTTTTCCAGGGTAGCATAATTTTACATTCACATTTCATTACTAAGTTTTACCTTCAGGATTCAATTCTAATTAATTAAATGTGCAAAAAAAGGCCAGGTGACTTTCACCTCTTCGAATGCAGCTTGAATTTAATCCTTTAAAATCAGGTATAAATACCAAGCCTAAAATATAATTGCTCTACCAGGAAAAGCTAAACTCAACACAATAATCCCTAGCCCAAATAACCCTGGAAGCACAGGGTGAAATTTGAGTCTTAATGCAACTATGTGCATGTGTAAGCAGTCTTAACTTTTTCTGCTTTTCAAATCGCTTTTTATCTTCCCCTTTAGAAGCATAACAAATCTGCAGGACAACAAGCTTTGAAGATTTTGTTTTCTGTGAAGATTTTCACATATGACAAAAGAATTCATAAAGTACAATGACAATTCACAGTTAAACATTCTTCAATTATAAAATAGTAATATAAAAGATTTCCACTAGTCAATTCCTAGCATGTATTCTTCTTTCTCACAAGAAATGGCAAAGCTACCATTGTTTCTTCTTATGAGACTGTGCTATGGCAGCATCCTTAGCAGGCTCTCTTAGGTTATCGTAGGAGCAATTGACAGCAATTGTTGATATGTGAAACAATGATTACAAAACAGAGTTTGCCAGAAAACTTCATTGCACAGAAGGCTTTGACGTTTGAAACACTTTTCTTCATAAAGTAGGGTGAAAAGCAGCTCCAGAGTTATCTGAAAAAAAAAAAAAAATTAAATCCCTTATATTCCAGATACAGGCTAACTAATATGTAGTAATGGGGTCCTGTGGGAATGCTGGGTGAATGTCAGATTCTGAAGAATTGTTCAGTGAAGGCAGACATAAGCATAAACATAATAAAACAGTGATATGTGTGGGGGATTTGATATTCTTTTTCATCATACTCTTTTGGCACAGGTGTCTAAACCACTGCCACATAAGTTAGTTCCATAAACTGTTGAACTTACCACCAGCTTTGACCTCTGCTAGCAAGATGTTTTTGACATAACAATATCCACAGCATTTTAATTCATTACGCTGTTACACAGAGGCCACCTTTTGTCACCAGCATATATTAAAGAAGTTCAGTTTCAAGTTCAGAAACTTACTTTTCAGTTATCAGAGAACATAAATATGTTTTCTACAGTATTTTTATATGGCTTGTCTTTCATGCTTAAATGTTCCATGTAGTCCTATTTCATCTGGTGGGATCCGGTCCCCTTCATCCGCTTCCAGGGTGTTTTAGTTAGGGCATTCCATCTTTGAAATACCACTAAACTGCTTACCTGTAAAGAAATGAAGGCATGCTATGACTCAAAATCAGGGGTCTTCTAAATACAGCTAACTAGTTTATAATACATTTACATGGAGCAGAGAAAGGGACTGGATTCTGTGACCTAAAAGGCCTACCCAGTCCTATACTCCTTGTTTCTGTTGTTCAAAGTAAATAATGTAGCAAACATTTTATTCTCTATACATCTCTCAACACTTACCTGCAGGAATATTCCCTTTTGCAGTCAAGTCCCTTTGGCATTTCTGGATAATGCAGCTGAGAAATTTTTCTGTTTACATTGAATTTACTTTTACTGTTGCTCAAGGTCACAATTGCAGCAAACGTACTCTAATTCATATTTTTAAATCTGTGAATCTGACGGAAGCAATCTGGGTACCTAACCCTGCTAAAATGCATAACGTAGTTCAGTAAATAGCACGTTATATCTCCTTTCAACTAGATACTGCTTTTTATTGATAGAGCCAATGGGAGAAAATAATCCCCAAAAGATGAGATTGTCCAGAAATAGCAAAATGGAAAAATGTTGGGTGGAAAGAACCTTCTGGCATTTATGAAGTACATTAATTTATAAATCTGCTGTGAAAATTATGTTTTCCTATGTTCTCTTAATTATAAAACCCAAAAATTCCTATAAAAGAAATAAATATAACCCCAAATATAACCCTTACTATTTGAAATATAATTAAACCACACATGTAAGTAGTCTATTATATGCCAAGTACTTAAAGAGCTAAAAAACCTACCAGGACATGCTGCAGAACACATGAGATTTCATAACTATTTCAGATTTTATACATAGTCACAAATACAAACAGATTACTAGTAAATACACACCTATCAGGACCCAGTAAAATTAGTAATTGCTCAAGACCACCTATATTTGAGGTCTCTTTGGTTTGGGTTTGTTTTGGTTTTTTGTACAAACAGTTCCAAATTGTGTGGGCACTTTTCATGTTATGTTCACAACTTCTCTGGAAGCACCTTCCCTAAAATACTGTTTGTGTCACATTGTAAAATCAGAATGTATTAGAGATGAAACCTAGGGCATCAGACCACATTTCAGTGTGCTATTATCAGTCTGGTCATTTGGGCAGTAACATAAGAGGAACCTAAACCAGGAGAGGTCAAAGGAGCAAAGGTCAACTCAGAAACTGCCACACCCGGGTAACTGCAGCCTTCTGTTAGGTCTGGTTATCTAATACGTAAGGACTTCACAAACAGCGATAAATACATACCTGGGCAATAACCTGGATAGCAGCTTTCTGCCCCATTTGACCTTTGGAAGGTGAATGTATGCTTTACTCCAAGTAAATTTACAATGTAAACATCAACATGGTTGAATTTATTCCCAAATATTCCACTCCTGTTAGTTCATCTTAATGATTTCTTAAGGTAAGATGGTTTACTGAAAAAAAAGTTCAGGGGACATTTTTTGTTCTTCATTTCAGAATGATGATTACGTATAAACCAGAAGGTATCAGCGAAGGCTTACTTTGTCATAATCCTGAGCAGAATGAGAAAAATAAATATGATAAAAATCTCATGTGGCCATGACTAACAACTCCACTCCTCAGACACAGCGGTTCTTTCAACCAGAAAAGATAGAGCTTCCCAAGAATAGGGCCAAGACAACAGAATGAATTCCCTTATTACATATGAGACAGTACAAACCATATTCCAAGTGCA
Source organism: Haliaeetus albicilla (assembly GCF_947461875.1). Taxonomy (NCBI): domain Eukaryota; kingdom Metazoa; phylum Chordata; class Aves; order Accipitriformes; family Accipitridae; genus Haliaeetus; species Haliaeetus albicilla. The sequence continues at coordinate 40,147,259 of NC_091483.1, forward strand.
AGGCTCATTCCCTTGAATTGCCACCTCCTACACAATACAGACCATAGACACATAAATCACAATGTCTGCCAAAGGAAACCAGCAAATAAAAAAGTTCTATCAAAACAAGGCACTTCATTGTACTTTCCCTCTGCTGTAAAGGAAAAAAACAAAACAAAACAAAACAATAAAAGACCTGGTGTCAGCTGTTAGGCCTGTTACTAAATGACTGCTAAAATATACCATTTTGTTATAGAATACAACAAGCAATAAAACAGAAGAAGGAATAATAAGAAATGCAAGATGGATGAACACTGTCCCTGTAATTCCAACCCAGTTTCTAGACCAAAGAGAAATGATTAAAAATCATTGCTGTTTTCATTGTTTATTTTTGTGGTACAGCCTTTCAGGAGCAATAAAAATAAATATTCAGTCAGAGCTAAGGCTTGCATGGTAATGAACATTTCATAGATAACTGGAGTGCTCTTCTGTACCAGTGAGCTTCCCTCAAAGTCAGAGGAATCACATTGCCTGCGATAAATACATTACCTAGCGCTTCTAACTGTGAGCTGTAAGGCTGTATCCCAAAATACATTCATGTAATCTGTGTGCATTGTAGTACATCTGAATTACAAAAATCTTGTCAGGGTCCTTTTGTTAGTAGTTAATGCACAGGCTAAAAGAGCTGACTCAAAATCCCATGTGAGCAACAGCATTAATTTTTCAAGTAATTCAATGTATCAAGTATGCAGTTTTGCCATGAAAAGAATAAAGATCAAAGAGACCCATCTGGGCAAAATTGGCATAAAAACATACCACATTCAGGGACAAAAACACTGCACAAAATGGGTAACCCTAAGACTAAATCTTCTCTATTTCAGATCAGGCTTGCAAGGGAAGGCTACGTTTGTGACATGTCTATTTTAAAGTAACGAGAATAACTGTACTACAGTGAGGATTAATCTTTCATTCTTTTTTAATGTTTATCAAGTTCAGAAGTGTAACATCTGAAGGTTTTTTAACAGATGAAATATTGCCATTATTATTATTAACAATTTTAGTTTAAAGTTATTTCTCTAGGTGGGGATTTTGTAGATTTTGTTTTTAAAGGATAACATAGCAAAACTGGAAGCGACTTTTGTGCATAACAACTTTAATTGTTTCTATAATTAAAATAATCACAATCCTCTTCCTCTCTTGGGAGCTAAAACTTCTGAAAAAAATTAGTTAGCTGAAGGTTTCCCCAAAGGTCAATGGAAGCAGCTAGAAAAGGCAAGCGATACAGTTTGCTTTCTGCTTATAAGTCCTTTTTTTCACTCTGTCACTCATGAACAGAGACTTGCAGCATGTCTTCTAATATCACCAGATGAAATTTAGTAGGATGACTTTATTTGGACTAGTCCATGTGGAGAGCTGATTGGTAACCACAGTATGCGTTCTGCAAAGCGGGTGGCAAAAGCCATTAGTGCCTGCTTTTCTCCCCGTTGCCCTTCAGCAGCAAGTCCACTGGCTGGTGCCTACAACTACACCATAAATAAATTATTTACCTGTCACTTCCGAGTTCACACCATATTCTAGCCTTAAAAACTCACTGTTTTCGAGGACTTCCTAGGGATTACTAAATTTGTAAGGTAACAAAAAAACTTTATATTTATTTGTGTATAAAAACAGAAGGACATTTTTAAGAGCAAGAGTAGTTAGGCACTCTCCTGTCCAGAATTAGACTGAGATTAGCAGTTTTTGGATGAAACATATTTTCCATCTCTTGAGCAAGAATTTACAAAGAATAAATAGAAGCATGTAAATCACAGTTGTGCAAATGCACACGACAAATGTTTTAATCTACCTATATCAACAACCATTATATACTTGATACCTGCAAAAACTTGACAATATCTACTTGGCTAAGAAAAAACTACAACAATCTAGGTAAGTATCAGTTTGAATGTAAGTCATTGGAAAAAGTGGCCCAGGAAGGTCCTGAAAAACAAGAACAAGAGAGCCAGATTAGAGTAAAAGAGATAGCTGGGGAAACAACTGCAAATTACAACTGAAATAGCTGTGTATGTAACATATATAGGGGAATTGTATCTATATACATACATGCACTTAATTTCCATACATAATATGCATATTAATATATAGAAATACAGAGAAATCATATGTAGAAAAATATACATGGCTATGTATGTAGAAATCATATATATAGAAATATCATGTATCTAAAAAATAGATAAATACATATTAAAAAAGAAATATCATGTCTAGAAATATATATATAAATAAAATTATATTTCTATATATAAATAAACTACACACAGAAATCAGAAATATACATGATAAAAACCAAAATATTGCAGAACTGAAATCTAACAAGGAGATATCATCAGATCATGGGAGAGAAAAACAAAAAGTAATTTAGAAAAGAACCCACTGCTTCAGTATCTCAGATCATAGTTATCTGGAAAGCTGGAGAGGTTTCCAGATGAAGGAACAAGGTATCTTTGACTTTGTTTGTTATTTCTATTATTTTTTATTGTTCCAGTTTTTTTATTCTCTTCCTTTCCTTATTCACCTCTGATATAGCAAATAATATCATTTTCTATCTTCTTTTTTTTTTTTTCCACATTTTAGTACTTAAACATAGTTATCATACTTTTTTTTTTTTAATACTTTTTACTTATCTCTTTGGGGAAAGAAAAGAAAAAAGGTTATGTTTTTTATGTTTTGTGAAATATCTGAAGTTGAATAGATATCATAGTCTGCCTCTCATTAAGAAGCCAAGCATCAGTCTTAACCAATTTAGTGTCGCTCAAAGCCCTTCTGGGTCATAAAAAAACCCTATGTAATTTATTAACATTTACCTGACTCCTCTGACTCTTTCTTCTGTTTTGTACAGCATAGCTATTTTTGTAATAAATGTGGATGTTCAAATTCCTTTTTTTGTTCTGCATTTTCTTTTTCTTCTTAGTTAACTTATGTAGTCTACTTTTTCTAGAATCTACAACTTCTCTGTGCAGAAATGAACTAAAAATTTCTATAATCTTGATCTCCACAAGTTGTACTTTGATACTTTTCATTATTATCATCCTACTTTAGTGGTTTTTGTAAGTATTTGAGCAGCCTGACAGCAGTGTTTATAGTGAGATATATTTTCTTTTAAGAACATCATACAATATTGTGGGGTTTGCATAAATTTTTTTCATTAAAATATATCAATAAGAAGCTACTCTTTGAAATACTCTGGTATTTTGTAATCAAAAGTACCTGGCATCATTTGTGCTTCAGAGCCAAAAAGTTGAAATTACAAGTCATTAATGGAGGCTGCTGGTATTGTGTAGATACAGCTGTTTTACCCCAATTTTGAACTTCTCTTTTTTTTTTAATAGCCTAGATAGAAAATCAAGGCAATATAAAGAAAATGTAACAATACATTCAAACTTACTAAAAGCTGTGTTTTTTCTCAGTGTTTTGTTTGTAAACAATTTCAGATTACTCTTTCAGTAGTCCACTGCTTGTGAGAGTCAGATAAACTCTTTTCATCCTTCCCCAGGCTGTTCTTTCCATGGTGTCTGCTCCAGAAATGCCATCAGTAATAGACTGTGAGCTTCTGAAAAAAGTAGAAGCAGAGCAAGACAGTGAACATCACTCTTGGCGAGGTGAAGGCAGGAGAGCAATGGGTGACCATTTGTGGGGAAAGAGAAGGAGAAAATGAAGTGGGACTACCATGCAGGGATACATGCTGGGGGGCTGGAAAGCAAGGATGATCAATGTAGAAGGCTGATGTCCTTATGTGAAAGGACAGAAGAAAATTTGAAACTATGCTATGGAAAAGGGAAAGAGAAGAAAGGCACATATCTATCTGTGATGGCATATAGCCAACTCTTTACCACTGATACTGCTTATTCATACCAATGGTTCCTGGGGGGGGAAGAGAAAAAAAACCAAAACAATGAAGCTTGTGATTATCTGAGTTAAAGCATACTAGGGTTCAATTTTCCTCATTTTACTTACCCTGTCAACATTTTCTTCTGGTCACAAAAGATACTTCAAGGCTGTAAAATTGTACAGCATCAAACATTTGTGAGCTTAGGGCACAACTGGGTTGTACTCCAATTCATTTATAGCACACAGAGGTCCTGTTCAGAACATTCAGGGACAAAACCTTAATTTTTTTCACACCAAAACACAAAACTATCAAGTTCTAAGGAGACAGAAACTCATAGTTTTTGGCCAGCGCTATTAGTTTTAAACATAGTTACATTATAAGTCTTGCTCAGACAGTCTGTAGTTCTGAAGCGGAGGCATAGCTACATGACTTCAATTGGATCAGAGTGGACCTGAATTTAACTCTTATTTTAAAGCATAACTACAAGTCCAAGCCTCAGTAATTACTTGCTTAAACTGGGAAGGCATAGGACAAAGCATTACTTTTCCTTTTGTTCAGGCTGTCAGAATAATAATTTTTAAACTCGGTCCCTCGAGAATCATTCAATTCCTTTAAATACCTAGAGCATTAAAGACTAGGTGTCTTTCTTCTAAGACGGCATAACTTTGAAATTCAGTGTTGTTTTTTTAATGCAGAATTACTACAGCCATGATTGTAGTAAATGTCTTTGACAGATTGCTCTCAGTCTTATTTAATGGTAACTATAGCAACAGAGTTCTGCAATTATCAATTGAGGGCATGTTCTATCTAAATAAATAAAGATATCATCTGAGTTATGTCTTTAATTACATCTGCATAATTAAGAGCTAATCACAACAATTTTAAAAAGCTCTTTGCATTATTGAATTTTTAATCTCGTAATAGTATTGATATTTAGGTATGTGTTTAACTGCAGTCTGAAAATATGCTGCTAGCAGATAATTTTGTTGCCTCATTTTGAATAGACAAAAGTTTCACTTACTGGCAGGGAGATGAACCTCTGAAAATGACTACGTTTTGGCTAGGAGTCAATTCAGTTGCACTGCATGGAAGTTACATTGGGGGTTAGAATCCCTTCCTTCTTAAGAGAGGGAAATGTAGCCCCTGACTGTGGTGGGAGCAAAATTGTTCCCAGCTCATGCTTTCCTATCAAACATATTCAAAACACAAAGTGAAATTTACTACTAGAAATACAAGATGCATAATCTGCAAGAATATTTATGTTGCATGCGAATACAGAAGCTTTATCCATCACTGAGCCGCAAATAGCCTGGGTTTAATTTTGCCAAAATGATAGGGAGTCACAGAGACAAACTTAAAACAATGCTGTGAGTCACTGCCTTTTGATTCTCCTTTTATTGCTCCATAACTTATAATCTTAATAAGCCATTTGCATCCTGTTTTAAGTAGCATGGGAGAGTAGATCACGATTTTTTGATTTGTGCCCCAAGCAGTAGTGTAATCAGCATATTTTTAGGTTTGTCACAGATTTGTTGCAAAAGTTAAGGAAATGCAGTCACCCAGTTCTGAATATCAAGTTTCGGGCTAGATGTATTAAGACATAGTAAACAGCACCTTTCCATATTTATTATGGAATTTTTTATTGTAAACATAAAAGTCAAGCTCTATCATGATACATCCAAGATATTTGTTGTTTAGAAATTTTAATTTGCAGGTTTCATCCGGTAATTTTCACAGAAATTTCAATAGCTTTTTTTCTCAAGTCTTTTCCCCTTTGGCACCACATGGGTCACTTTACTTCATAAGTAGTCCAAGCTGTGGACCAAAGAGAAGAGTTATGAATGAACTCCTTGATATTTTTGTAGAGATGACACTGATCAGGGAGTAATGCACTTGTTAAAATATTATAAATAGCACAAAAAGCTATTTAAATTATAACTTTATTTATCATAAACCTCCTGATATACCCAGTTGTTGGAATAAGTGTGTATGACAAATACAGGGAGAAAAGTAATACAGGTTACACTACTATGCAAAATTAAAGACTTAAGTTTGTAATATGGTCAGTTGTGAAACAGCTGTAATAGCCGCAGTATTTTTTAATAAGCTACTGGTGATAACACTATGATATTTCCCTCATACGACATTTCAAAATATTTTAAGTTATTGCTAGTGCCTTAGCCTACTAGGTAACAAATTTTATAATAGTCAAGAAATTATCAAATATTGGTGTTCTATGTTAAAGTTTTGCCTTTCAAAATATAGCTATTGTGTCCAAACTCTCAAGCCTGTATCTGAAATTTTATTACAACTTCTATTTGTGACTGCATGACCTTGCCCATTTAATGTGCTGGAATCTATAAAAAGCTCCATAGGGTGAAAAATGCATTCTTCTTTTTAAGCTTTCAAAGATATCTTCCTATTTGTGATATGCAGAAGTAAGTTTCTTTAATCTCTGTATTTTCTCAATTCATCACTTGTAGCCATCTAAACATTTTTAATACCTAGCAGGATAAATGTCAGCACTGAAAAATAGTGCAGTCTTGCGCCTTAAGTAAAAAAAAACATTACTGCGGATAAGCTTTAGAAGATTATAACTTAATAGAACATTACTTTGTACAGATGGAAAAACCATTTTGTTTAAAGATTTTAAACTTTCCATTGTATCTTACTTAAAAATAGAATTTCTATAGAGTCTCTCTCTTTCTGTCTGATAACTACTATACTAGACACTGAAAATAGCATAATGAAACCCAGAGTTACCATCCACAGTATGTTTCAAAGATGCAAGTCTAGGTTACATACAACCCCAAGCTAACTTTAACCATCCTAGCTTGGATACTAAAACGAATACAGATGTGGCATCAGAGCCTTCAAAGCAACCTCCACAAACATGCTCACCTAAAGTGCTCATCATCTACACCAATCCTGAAATTAAGCTATAATCTTAAAGTTGATCCACTTTTAAACCAGAGATTTCTGTTTTATGTATGCTGCATTCATATCTGCCCATTGCAATAAAATATTACATATCGAGAGAGAAAACTATGTTAACAGAGAGAGGTGCTATTAAATCATCCTTGAATATTTTAGCTTCAGGTAAAAAACATTGATTTGTTTTTTTGCTCTGTGACACATTGTGAAAGTTGGGATAACACACACAACAGGATAGCAGTGCTTCTTTTCCATACCTGCTCTTACAGAGATAATAGGGTTTTGATTGATTTAGATACATTTGGCTGCTGAAGAACACTTTGCCCCATTTGCTGCTAAAATGCAATGACTGTTCAAGGCACCACTGGAGAACATTGTTGAGCTGAGCACATGACTAATACCCAGTGGCTGTTGACACAACTCTTCCTTTCAGAAGGATGTACGGTTGTTAAGAAAATAGTCCTGTGTTATGATAAATTCACCTTACACTTTTATTGCTATTATTACCCTTTGCTACTTGCAATTCAACCTAACAAATGATTACAAGTGATAGTTACAGAAATGCCAAGCCTTCTGTTTTCAGTCAGGTACGTTTAGTCAAACATAGAAAACAAACTCTTTACACAAGGATGGAAGACATCTAGCTGGAATGAAAATTTTAAAATATCTTTGATAAAATAATCACCCAAATAACACTTGCTAAGAGGACATAACAGCACCTATTATTCTTCAAATCATTCAGTCAATTTCTAGCCCACCAATACAATTGATACCAAACCATCACTGCTATATTAAACACAATTGCTGCCATAATAGTAACATTTTAGCTGGACTCTTTCAATGTAAAGACTTCATCACAATAAAAACACATGAGTATCAGAGCAATTCATAAAAAAAACCCAAAACCACAACTTTGCAAAAGTATTTGGTTGGCCACTGCACTCTTAACACACTCCACATCTTCAGATTCATTTTAGTGCTCCCATGACTGTTTTACTGTTGGAAATCTTTCTACTAGCTTTGATTACTAGCTTTATTCTCCATGAATAAAAGTGTAGAAGTGTTTAACAGTTGAAGTTTTTAGTTATTATTTTCCACCAACTTTCATTTCCAGTTCCTTGAAGTTCCACTTAATATTAAAATTAACCAATCAGAACAGCTCAAGAGAACATTAAAAAGAGAAGGCAGAAGGGGGAAGGAAGGAGAAAACCAACAGGATCACCCAGACTCTTACTTGCACACTTATTTAATCTTTCCTTGTCTTGTATCATACCTGTTTCAGAATAAATTTTCATTGACGTACATCTGTATCTCAAGCGCACATGGTTTGGCTTCAGTAAAACATTGCAGCAAGAATAGTGACAAAGAGATACAATGGTCTACATAGTCTGCTATCCTAGTAAATTAAATTAACTTTCAATTTTATTCTCTTTTATAATTATTTATGTAAAATATAGGAACACTCACAATATTTAGGGTAAAAGCGTATTCTGTGATCAACACTGCAGATCCCTGGGAATTCCAAAGATAGAACAAGAGCAGAATATGTGATGGAAACCTGCAATGCAGATAAGAAGTACACAGTGCATGTCAGAGAAGTTTGTCTTGCAGAAATAATGGAAGCCCAGTGATAACATCTATATCCATGTCTACAAGCCTCATTACTTATTCTAGCCAAAGTAGTAATTATTTCTTTTGCTAAATGAATGTAATTGTCTTATAAGTAAATCTTGATTTTAAAATATTTTCAAATTAATATGTAATTATATTCTAACTTTATAAATCTGTTTTATTCAGTATTGCATGGAAGTCTCAGACATCTTTCACTGAAATTAGATTGCCAGTTTCTCTGACGTAAATTAACTTAGGAACTGGAAAAAAATTCAATTTAAACATTGTGTTACACACACAAGCGGGAGGATGGAGGTAGCGTTCAAGCAGGTAAATTTAAAAGTTATGGAAAGTGAACATTGATCCCCACTATGCTTTCACTACTTTCAAATTACAATCCAACAAAGCTTTTGTAAGTTGAGAGCTGGGGCCTTTGTCAGATTTTGGTTTTCATTTGAAAGTCCACGTGATTTTTGAATCATCAGTCTTTCACAATATTAGCCTTTTCAGCCAGGAGGTCTTCATGATATTAACATCTTTTTCGCTTCTCCCCTCCTGCTTGTCAAGTTGATACATTGAGTCTCATCTTAAAATACCTCTAACACTGCTGTAAACAGTACTAAAGCAAACCCTTTGCATGCATACTGAATTTTCTTTTCTATGCAGTTTCCTATATTAACCCACATATATAAACCACTGTAAAATCAGTCTTAAAATAAAGACTTTGAGGTAGCAGGAACTAAGTCTCATTGTACATTTGTAGCGTTTGTGTGTCGGATTTGTAAAAACTAAAGGTATGACACTGCTGTAAAGGAAATGTCAAATACTTTTAAAATCATAATAATGATAATATTGAGCAGCATTTCTAGTTGAGGTAAACTGAGTGGAACTTTTTCTTGGCATCACTGATACTTTGTTGAGCTTTCTGTTTTGAACTGGGAAATACAAATTTTATCAAACAAATCAATACCATGCCTTCAACTGAAATAAAAAAAAATCATTTCCAGTAGGTTTATCTCAGAGATACAGCATGTCTTACAAAAGGGTTCAGCAATAAGCAATAAAAAATATTTGGGATGAAAAAAGCTAGAGCCTAAAGGAAATTAGAAAATAATATTTTGCATAGGAGCCAATAAAAGGGGTAAGGAAGATACAAAATAATTATTGGTATCTAAATGTTGATTCCGGCACTTCTTCATTTTTACATACTAAAGATTAAGAGAACATTTAGCAAAAACAGATCCTTAGACCTTTCCAAGAGTTTCTTTCACGTCTTGAGCTTTATAGAAAGGCTTGTGAGCAAGCTCAAGGAAAGCCATATTAACTTTTCACTGATGTCAAGACTTTTTTTTTTTTTTTTTTTAATCTGAAACCAAAATAGTCCACAGATACAACTTTTGACTCTTAAACATGGAAGCTGTTCATGTGCACGGTCAGGTAAACAGGTCTTGACACTGTTTTGGGTCATTTCTTGAATTAGATTATGTTCATACTAAAATACTTGACCAAGTCTTTAAGTCACAGAAGACAACTCAGTATCCCACAGTACGTTGTCATATGGCCATATTTACCACCAACTACCATATTGTATAGGTCAGAGTCTAAGTGGGCAGACTCCCCAGTGGTCCAGTAAAGATGAATTTAAGAAATGCTGGGTCAACTACCACCTGCAAGCCATACTACAAGAACAGCCTAGACGCTCTTCTGGTCCATCTTCCAAGACCTTCCTTCACAGCTTCCCAGATGGCATCAGGCTTGGTGCACGTTTCTGTCGGTTCCTTGACAAGGTAATTTACTGCTTGTGGTGCACATGAGGATGAACACCAAGACAGCAAATGTGTGTAGGTCAGGAGGCAGCACCATAGGGGAGGAGATCTAGAGACTTTGCATAATCATTCCACAATGGCCAAGTGTCCCATAAAGCCTACAGCTCAAAAAGATTTCCACAGTGGAAACAGAACTTCCAAAAATGAAATGCTACAAAAAGCACTTTGTTCCCAAGATAAGTCCTCCTCCTCAAGGAAGGCAGCGTTTCACCAACAAAGACAACTTTGCAAGCCTTGTGAGCGCTACCAGAATGTCCTTGGACTGTATGCATTTGAGGTTCCACCACCCTGAGCTTAAATTTAAGTAGGAGTAAAGGGAAAGACGGACAAAAAAAAAGCATGTGTCCCTCTCAGATGTGCCAGTATTATGTTACCAAAAAAAAAAAAATTCCCCACCTTTTTTTTGGCATGGTTCTGGTAAGGCTGCAGGATTAGGCATCCAAGTGGTGGGAGATTTACAAAGTTTGTTATCAGCTTATAAATCACATATGTATGTTGTATTAATAATTTAAAAGTATAATTACAGCTTTTCAATGCTGAAAGGAAATTTTTGCCCAAGTAGTAAAAACCCATTTAAGAAGCACTGATTTTTATTCTGACATCACCTATAGTGGATAAATTCAGAACATTTGGCTGGAGCACTTTTTCAGTCCTCTGAGAAAGCATTAATAATTTCTTCCTTTTCATTAATCATCATTTAATTAAGCAGCAATTAATTAAACAGCATACATTTTCATGGAGAATGTGCGGCCTTAAAATTCTCCAAGGATTGTCTAAACCTTACAAACCTCTGGAACCCAATAGCCTAATACATGGGGTAAATAAGCTTAGCATTTAAAATAGACAATTAAGTTATAAAGTAATTTAAATATTTGTCATTCAGAAGGTTTTCCTGAACAGCACTTCTACGTGAAAAATTAAGATTATTCTGCATTAATAAAATAAGGCATAACTGACAAACTTGTACAGACCTTATACAGATGGAGGCAAGGACAAGCATTCTGAAATATTAGCTGACTAAAATACAAAAACAATATCCATATGATATTTTCTATGATCACACTTTGATATTTCATCATAGTGAGAATTCAGGTAATTGTCTGTGTTTCCATGGATGCACATTTCTGTGTTTACAGTTGCATTAAATAACTTACAAAAGGTGCTTCTTCTAAGTCATTTACTTAAACACCAAAGTTTAATATGAACTCCTACTGAATACAGACCATCTAAAGGGGCCTGCAATGGTAAACAAATCAGAACGGGGGAGGGGGCGCGAAGGGGGGTATAAAATAAAAACACCACATTTCCTGTCAATTCCTTAAAATCCCTTCCTTTGAACGTACAGAATACCATTGTGTCATCCTAGCTGGAAGATAACATCTTATTTTAAATATGACCCAACCTTATTTTGTAATGGTCCCCCTTTTCTGAAACGTTTGGAAAGAACTCAAAAGAATTCAAAATAATTCTATTACATACACTTCAAAACAATTGCCTGCCTCAAATACAAAACAAGTATTTTCATTTTATTTTTAAACTAGAGGATTTTTTTCCTTCCCATAAGATACATTTATTACTTACTTATTACTTATATTATGACTTATTACTTACATTAGTAAGTAAATTGGTGACCGCTGTGTATTAAATGCCTTGCCAAAGCAAATTTCCCTACTGATCTGTCAGCAGTTATTTTTAAATCCAGGAAATCATGTTCTAAAGCTAGGAAATACATGCACCTGAGTACACAAGGTATTTTGCAGTCCTGTGGCTCTTCAGGAAACAAGTTGTCAGGGTAAATATTATCACGCAGTTTTCTCAACAAATTGCTTTGCCATCCAAAAAGACACAAACATTTATCTCTTCTTGGGGTCAGGAAGGTTCCTTTGCACCTGAGTTTGTCACAATACAAAGAAGTACCCTTTCTTTTTCTCCTTACTTGGACATGTACAAAGGGATAAATATTTTAACTAGCTTGTTTTTAGACTGGCAAAAATATATTACTAGAATAAAAATTAACAGAAGAAAGAATAAAAAAAACAGTGAACTATGCTGTCATGGTTTAACCCCAGCCGGCAATTAAGCACCAGACAGCTGCTCGTTGGGGGGAAAAAAAGTAAAACTCATGAGTTGAGATAAAGACAGTTTAATAGGACAGAAAAGGAAGGGGGGGGGGGATAATAATAATAGAATATACAAAATAAGTGATGCTCAAAACAATTGCTCACCACCTGCTGACCAATGCCCAGCCAAACCCCAAGCTGTGGTGCCCTCCCGGCCAAGTCCTCCCAGTTTATATATTGGGCGTGATGTCACATGGTATGGAATACCCCTTTGGCCAGTTTGGGTCAGCTGTCCTGACTGTGTCCTCTCCCAACTTCTTGTGCCCCTGCAGCCTGCGCTGGCAGGGCAGTATGAGAAGCTGAAAAATCCTTGACTTAGTGTAAACACTGCTTAGCAACAACTAAAACATCAGCGTGTTATCAACATTCTTCTCATGCTAAGTCCAAAACACAGCACTATACCAGCTACCAAGAAGAAAGTTAACTTTATTCCAGCTGGAACCAGGACATTTGCTATATCCTAATCTGTGGTGCTCAGTACCAAATGCAATTTTTTTCAGAGGTAGTGACACACACACAAAAAAAAAAAAAGAGGAAGAAACACCATGCTGTGACACATATGAGATATGCTATTACACTTTTTATAATACCATATCACACCTTAAACTTCCATCCTTCAGCTTACTTCCTTTAGTTCTATTTTATGACATTATTTTTACTACCATTGCTGAAATTAGAACCCAGTCTTCAACAGACTCTCCCATCAACAGAAATTATGGTTTGTGAATTAGGAGACCATTACAGTAGTCTGAAAATTACAATTAAGAATAATTAAGTAATACTAAACCTACTAAAACGATATATTACCCAGCAAAAATACTAGATAGAACTGGATAAAAAAAAGTGTCAATGAAACATGAAGATATGAGTCACCCTGAATCTTTCTTAATGCATATAAAAAGTATCAGCTTCAGGAAACAAACAACAAAATGTGGGAAGGTACAGGAAGCAGAATATCAGGATCAAAATCTTAAGCTTTCCTTCCCCATGATTCCCCCCCCGCCCCAAATCTTCAGGGTGAAGAGGGGCTTTGACAAGATAGAGTGAGCAAATGCTTGATTCCATTTTTGTTGCAGCCCATTTTGTTGTGATGCATGAATTATATATTGGTGATAATATTCAGAGAGGGTTAGCAAAACAAACAGACAAAATCAATTCACCTTTATTTTTATTATCTAAAATTTACTACCATATTTGAAGAAACATCACCTGTTAACGAGGGCTATGTACAAGAAAGCATCCTCAGAAGTTTAGCTTTGTTCTTTACTATTGTTTTGCTTTTGTTCATGTGTACGCACACCACCTGCACTTTTCTTTGACTTCAGGACCCAGCTGAACTGCAGCCTACTTGGTTGCATACAGTTTTAAACAAAATAATGACTCCCTGCTGAGAAGTAGCATGACACAGGAGTCCCGTATCAACTCTGACCCATGCTGCAGAAACTTTGGCAAACCTGTAGAAGAAACTAGGATGCAACTGGCAGAGTAATTGAGAGTTTTACAAGCTCAATTGCTTTTGCTTGAGGGCAGGGTGTATTCAACTAAAGATGAATTGATAACATGCACTTGAAAAGTACAGTGAGGGAGTCAGATTTTAAAAAGCATGGTGCTGAAAACACTTATTTCTTTCATGATCTTAATTGCAAATCAACAGTCTGAAAATTTAACATGCCCATTACTTTGCATGACATAGTAGTAATTCTAGTCAGCAATTGAAGACACTAACTGAGAAATTCACTCAGTGGAACAGAAAGAAAAATCTCAAAGATGTAATTAAGTCGGATTAGGGCAAAAAGAAAACAGATTTCTAAAGGCATAGTCTTTCCATTAAAAGAGAAACTTCTGAGAAGCATCAACATTTCATTCCAAAACTACTTCTTTACTGCTATTTCAGAATACTCTATGTAATTCCTTCTTGTGGAGTAAGATTTACTCCACAACTTCATACTTACTTGATAAATAATGCAAGAAATTCTCCTCTCCCTAATCCTTCAAATTCCCAAAGAGTTACAAAACCATCTCTGTTTTACTTCTAGCATTTCCTTTATGAGAAATACAGGTGCATGAAATACATTTGTGCCACATTTAATGCCTGCAGTAATTCAAGAAGTAATTTTAAATACTAAGTCACAAGATATATTAGACAGTTTTAGACAATTCAAATGCCCCCCTTTTGTGTTATTTCCAATCGTTTCATCACTCATTGCAAAGCATTAGAAGAAATAACAACAATTTCCAAATGACAGGGACTGTGCCTGAAGGCTTTTATGTGGGCTTGACTTTATTGATGCTAGTTTCTCTGTAAGGCGCAGAGAGGATAAACACAGTACAACAAACTGATTCTTTTTTAAGAATTGTAACTGCCAGAACTGCCTTGGCATGTTGAATAAACTAGACCCAACATTTATTTTATCATTAAATGTGTACTATAACTGAACACCACATAGAAATGTATTCATAGAATTTAGGACCAGACATTCATTTCTCATGCATAAACACAGTTAGGAGTCAAGCTAAATGCATCAATATATTCTAGCTAGAAGAAGCTTCAAGAAATCTTCCTAAAGACACATAGCAATGGACAACTGGAAAAAGTTCATTAAAAATTCAGTCACGAGACAGTGAATTCTGGGTATGACTAGTGAATGTGGATGTGAGAGAGAGCAAGAGGAATTAACAGACTCAAGACATTGCTGAGAATTCAGAAGGTCCTCCTAAATGCCCTTCTCAATACCCCATAGCAGCTGCAATCAGCATCAAGTTTGTTTCACTAATCTCCCCTTTTCTGCTCTTCTACTAGCCAGAAAATCCAAGGGAAGCTTTTGCATATGCAGAGAAACTATCTGTTTGTGGAGGCAGCAGTGAATACAAGACAGATCTTCTGATACCTTCCAATTTTTATCCTGTGCAATTTAATGTGATGAGTGATTAAACATTACATCTGTTGATATTGTTTATTCGCATGGACGGAAGTTCTGTGGCCCCATAATTTCAGTCTCATTTGTACTAAGCTCTCTTACATTCGTTGCTCTTTCTGCTATGAAACTGAGCAGCCCATCCAAATACAGTTTACCTTTCATGATGCAAACAAAAAAAAGCCACTTTACAGATCCTTTTATTCCTCTGTTTAATTCCCGCAAGTTGCTATCAGAAGGCGATAATCCAGAGCAACTTTTACTGATCGGTAATTTCACCCTTTGCTGCAATCAAGTGTGAAATACACAGAAACAGAATAAAACAGGGGAAATCAAGAAAAGCACTGTCAACAATTAGCCAAGTTTGCACTACATCTTTTACTGTTCAAAACAGTATGGTGAAATCAATGAAACTTGTTATAGGTGATTTTTTTTATTATAGGCAGTCCATTTAAGTACAAAACACAATTTTCTGTTTCTTTCAGCTTTTAAAATTGTCAAAACTGTTTCTGTCTATGTTAGTGAAACACAGGTAATAGTAAAGAAGCTCAAGCTGAACTTTTCTCTCAGTAAGCCATCTCCTTATTAAACTGACAAAACAATGCTCTATGTCAACTGTAAATTTTGTTGTTCCAGTTGGCTTTCTGACCTGTTGATTTTAGGCTCTCACAGTCTGTCACAGTATTATTTTTCTGTTCCCAGAATACTCCCAAGACAATGGAGGTTCAAGACAAAACCATACCTTAAACCAGCAGTGAAGGGATTTCAGTATCACTTATTTCCAGAAGCCCAAGGTGAATTTGACTGGGTTTTTTTTTATTTTGTTTTGAGAAAATGCATTATAGCAATTCATTATTCCCCCCCCCCCTCAAAAAATTAAACTGTTTTGGGTTTTTTTAAATAAATCAGATAATGAAGGGAGTGGAAAAACAGATAAAAGGAAATCATTTAACTCATTTACATGTATTCACCTGTACCAGCTGCTATCTTCCTCCTATAAAAATATTGCATGTGTGTGAAGATCGTTCTTTAGCTGCAAAAATTGTAATAAGTTACAGTTTTGTAGCTGAAACAAGAAGTTGGGCCACAAATTCTCTGTTTATTGTTTGTTCAGAAGCATATTAAAGCATGAGAAAAAATTAGTCTTCTGGGTGCTACAGACTGAAGTATGCAATTAAAAAAGGTTACCTTCTAAAGAAGGTTTTAGGAAGAAGGAACATAAAAGAAGCTAATTGATTTGAAGAATATTGTCCATATTCTCTTGAGTATTCTATATTAGTGCCTAACACAGAATTCTAGTAAGAACTAGATATTTAAATACCCCTGAGAAATGGGGTTTATGTGCCCTCTTCCCTCCCTATTTCTTATGAATAACATCTTTGTTTACCCAGCAATTGACTATCTTTTCCTACTTCTCATTTTTAAGTAAGAACAGTAGAGACATGACCTCCTTCTTTTAGTCTTTTTTAGACCAGTATCTCCAATGATTTTTAGTTCTCTGCTATGGAAAGCACTAAGTGCCATTTCAATACATACTATTTATTAAGCTTGAATGGTGTGTGAATAACTTCCCTCCACTGTTAATCGCCTGGGGCACGTCTCTAGATCTAGAAGAGATGAACTAGCTATTTATTGACCCAGATCTCAGGACCTACAAGCTAGCCCCTTCCCCTTGCACATTCCTTAGGACTGACTGCCATGATTGTTCAGGAATAACTCCAGCTCCTGAAACAACAGGGGAACCCCTGAGGGCACTTGTTAGCCTATCTCTAGGCCACCTACTCCTCCCTTGCCCAGGACAGCATGGCTGGCTTGTGCCTTCCCATTGCCCAGGAAGCCTCCCAGCCACCTCCAGGACCCTGAGGAAGACACCATCTTCCTTCTGCTCTTGCTTGCTCATGACTGGAAGCAAGTTGGCAGAACTTAAATGATGAGGGTCCTGGGAATGGAAACGTGGTATTGGAGAAATAGAGAAAAATTATTCTGTCTGACCTGTCCTATTCTAAAGCAACTTAAGTTGGCACCTGCCTTAAGGTGAAACAAAGATCTTTATTTAGGTTGAACACGAAGACTTTGTGTCCACAGAGTTTGATAGTTTCTGAAGTTTATTATAATTTTCTTCTTTCAAAGTCCTACGCAATTGGACTTATGGTAAAGATTTAATTACACAGTAATATCTTTCATGTCCTTAAGACACACATACACAGAGTAAAGCTTTATAAAGATCCTACAGTTTTCTTAATAGCAAAGCAATACCTTTCTTTCTTCATCACATCTTAAATATGGGCAGTTATTTGGAATATCTTTCTTGGTGTAAAACACATGGCCTTGCTCACATTGATCAAAATTTAAAACACACCTTCATTTAATTTGCAATATCTATAGACAAATGAAAATGTTTTCTGAACTACTACTTTTATTAGGAAAAAAATCATCCTTTTATGTTACAGTCAAGTAAACATAGAATGCTGCACCACATTCTGGTTTTGACACTGCACCACTAATATACTACCTATGAAATATATTCTCAAAACCAGGTCTCTAAAACCAGATGAAAACTGGAAAAAAATCATCCTCAATAAGAGGTGTTAACTAAGGTAGGAGTGCTAGAGTGTGTGACAGCTTCTGTGCTTCAGGTTTATACTATGAGTCTTCCAGTAGAACACTGAAGGCTTGGTTTATCCAAAGCACAACTGTTATTTACAAGTTCATGTCATTCAGAAAAGAAATGTGCTATATTTACTGATCATATACTACATATATTTCTGACAGTTCTTTCAGACTTCCTTTTGAAGTATCAAAGGAGCATTACCTGTTGGGCATTAATATATGTGAAAATTGAGAAAAATCAATACACCTAGACCAAGAAATACCGTCCTGTGCACCAGAAATTGAGGCTTGCTGCCAGTAAGATGTTTGAAATACTCAAAAAGTACTACACTTTCACTTATTAATTCTGCTTAACTGCATTGCTATATGAGCATATCTTCTAATTGGAATTTAACTTTACAATCTGGAAGCTCTGGCAGAAAATCTGCATTCTAGGGTCAAAGCAAAGTGAAACTGAACAGATCTGAGTATTTTACAGCTCTGTAAGCATATTAATTTTCTAAATTTCCTGAAGTGTAAGTACACACTGATGGTGCTGTTAAAATTGCCACCTAGTGCATGAAGACTGCTACAGATACTTAGGATCACAATTTTAACACTTTACTGATAGCAAGAAGACAAAAGAAGTACTTCAGTTAAGCATCAAGCCAATTGCTCTAAAAAATATACTGAAATGTATTAAAAAAATCATCTACAAAATCATGTACAAAAAAAATGTCTACATCATTACATAGATGTAATTAATTGTATTCTGCAGATCAGGGACAGGACAATAGAGGCCTTATTTTACTTTGCCTTACAAAATCTTATTCACAAAGAAATATTGTAAAAAAGGCTTAACATTCTGCCTTGTGAAGAAAGCTATGCCAATAGAAGCAAACTTCTATTTCGCACCATTAATGAGGTGACTTAAAGATTTTTAAAGATACTGAAATTTACTGCATAGAAAAACATAAAGAAAATTGAGTAGTATATCTGAAACTCAGTCTATTAGACTCGAACCACATAATCAATTTTAAGGATTTTTTTTTTTCTAAGAATAATGTATATTTTTATTCTTAAGTGGTGATTAAAGCTACAGAGTGAGAAGATTCTAGAGAGATTTACTTTGAGCAAAATCTCACAGGAATAGATTATGTTGGAAGATTTGCATATACAAAATTTAGTGAATCTGAGTGGTTTTGTTAGTTTTTGAATAAGCTGGCACTACAATAGATGTAAAAATTAAAATCACCACTTCCCACCCTCCAAAAAAGATAAATTTGCTTTGCTCCACAAAAGAGTTTGTAGAATGTGGAGAAGGAAAAATCTGTTCTCTCAGCCTTCCTTTCCTGTCTACGATGGCCACAGCAGAAGGCTGGCTATTGCAGCCTGCCATATAACACTGGTTCTACTAGATATAGCTGTTGTTGCATTTCTATTTTTCCTAAACTTTGCAACACCAAATAATACCTGACATGGGATACTAATTTTGGAATGCATTTGTGGAGTACCAATACCCATAGCTTTAGTTTTCATATTTTGAAGGTTGTATGTTATTTCAACATTCTTCTCAAGCTTACATACGACCATCGTTTCATCAGAGCTTGGAACAAAACACAGATATGATATTATTCTCTCAAGTCTTTGGAGAGGTTTGACTCTCATTATCTCTTAAGTAGCCATAATCAGCTACCACGCAACCCCAAATGCATATCCTTACAACTCTCAGTTCACAAAGTAGCAATGAAAACCAGAAGCTGGTTTAAAGGTTGTTATTAAAGATACTAGGAGATTCAGCAATGACCCATAAACATGTAGGACATGAGTCGAGTGAGTAGACCCTAGATATATTAGGACCAGGGTTCTTAACAATACCCAAGTCCTTGAGCTCAGATAGCTGATTAATGAAAACAAATCAACCATTAGCAAACTAAATAATTTAGCACTAAACTGAAGAGAAACAAAAATATGGAACTTTGCAATTGATACAAGACCTATGTACTAACAATCTGACAATCTCACACAAAAATTGTAAACCTTTATTTTTTATGCAACCATATAAATCCACCAAAACAAAGATTTTTGAATGAGTTAAAAATCTAACTGAATCTCAAGTAAACACCTCACAAAGCAGTATTCAAAATTTAAAGATTAATCGAAATGGACAATAATAAAGAGAATTTGGTCACAGACTGTCATCTGAACAAAGCTGTGTACAAGTAGAGCTGAAGTAAGGAAGTTCATTGTTATGAATTATATGCCAAGTTTCCCTAATGCTGTATGCATAAATGTTAGGACAAGCAAGGCACAACACGTGCTTTTCTGATTAGGAATATAGAAAAAAAGCTAAGTAGATTTCCATTTATAAGCAGCATCTAGAGTAAGATTACTAGAAAAGGGGATAGTAAAAAAAATACCAATAATTCTCTTCATCAACAGGAAAGCCTCATAAATACATAGCTGTTTCTCTCTGATAGACTGTATCTCAGAGTTCCTGAATTCAATATTATGTCTTCACTTTTAAGGGGCACTGGAGAGGTCAAATGAGGTTTTTAATATTACTTACTCGAGAGCTTATAAAAAGTTTGTTTTCTGGTGACTGTTTTTTTCAACATAGCATGAGGGCAGAACTTAATTAACTGACTACATTTTCTGATTATCATGAAAAAGCACATGCTCCAGTCTTCAAGTAAAATTTAAATCCCCAAACCACTTTGTCAAAGTATATAAAGTTTAAATTTAAATTACTTTTATTTATATTGTTTTTTCCAATCCTTCTTGCCTCCTAGCCACACAGGACTCCTATTTAGTGTGTTAGTATCAGTTCTGTAATTTTGAAGACTTTTTTTATACTAACCATTTGTCCTGGTTTCAGCTGGGATGTAGTTAACTGTCTTCCTAGTAGCTGGTGCAGTGCTATGTTTTGAGTTCAGTATGTGAAGAATGTTGATAACACTGATGTTTTCAGTTGTTGCTCAGTAGTGTTTAGACTAGAGTGAAGGATTTTTCAGCTTCTCATGCCCAGCCAGGGCACCTGACCCAAACTGGCCAACAGTGTATTCCATACCATGTGACATCCCATCTAGTTTAGGAACTGGGAAGTGGGGGGCAGGGATTCGCCGCTCGGGGACTGGCTGGGTGTCGGTCGGCGGGTGGTGAGCAATTGCCCTGCGCATCATTTGTACATTTCAATCCTTTTATTACTGCTGTTGTCATTTTATTAGTGTTATCATTATCATTATTAGTTTCTTTTCTGTTCTATTAAATCATTCTTATCTCAACCCAGGAGTTTTACTTCTTTTCCTGATTTTCTCCCCCATCCCACTGGATGGGGGGGGACTGAGTGAGCGGCTGCGTGGTGCTTAGTTGCTGGCTGGGGTTAAACCACGACACCATTTATCAACTTGGAATATTTACATCTGTTTAACTGGATTTTTCTTCCTGTAGCATTTGCATACCATCTGTGCCATCATTAATTTATATTAGTTTTAGAAATATGATACAGTTTATTACCTGCTGACTTGAATTTTGTGTTTGGATGCTGCAGATAATTTGGGGCTTAAGTGACAACTGTTTAGATGCACCATTGTTTGTTATTATATTATAGCTCTTTTCTGCTGCAGGTTGCACTGACAGTACCTGGTCCAAGAATGAAAAGTCCCAATACATTCTATGCAGCA
Organism: Haliaeetus albicilla; assembly: GCF_947461875.1. Taxonomy (NCBI): domain Eukaryota; kingdom Metazoa; phylum Chordata; class Aves; order Accipitriformes; family Accipitridae; genus Haliaeetus; species Haliaeetus albicilla. The sequence goes on from NC_091483.1 coordinate 40,168,805, forward strand.
TAAGCCAGGACACGCTTTTCTGTAACAGCTATCATTACCCCACTCAAACTATTGTGCTTATATGCAGTACCCTCTTACCCTCAATTGCTGCACTCTCATGAGACAAAAGCAATACTTTAATTACAAGAAAGAAACAGCAATCGCAAAATAGGATAAGAAGAGTAATAGCAGCAAGTATGAAAGATTACTATTAGTCTTGGAAAGCATTTTCACAACTGAACCTAAGCACTGGCCTTGGCATGATATTCTGCGCAACACAGTTGTATCAAGACAGGTTGAGAGCAGACCTCTGGATTTTTCAGAGAAGTTCTTTATTAGACAAGCTGAGGAAAGACAGATTTAAAATTCTCTTAGAAGTCAGTGTTTCTAGAAAAAAGAGTTCTCTGCTATATTAAATAAAAAAAGAAAAAAAATTCTTTCCCTCTTCAGATAGAAGCCAGACTTTGATGTGAAATGGCATGAATTTATATGTCCACTTACATTTAAGCCTTTTTTGAAATAACTGCTCTTTTCAGCAGTACAATTTTTGTTTCTACCACTTGCCAAGAAAGCTCTCATCAAGCCAGTGCTAAAGTTTGTCTTCAAAATTGCAATGAAGAGGTTCAGCCTCTTCCAGGTACACATATTTCACTACCATTTACCTTCATACCCTACCTCGTTCTCCTGCTGGTAAAAGAACAGGGTCAAAAATTATTATTCTGAATACACAGTAATAATGAAAATATCCCTCTTTGTTAAAAGACTGACTGGTGGTTATCCCTGGAAACAGACACAGAAAACAAAGTGTAATAAAATTTGCTCTTCAGCTAGTAAAAACAAAATAAATGCTACAACTACTTAAGAGGCCTTTTTAAATGAAACTAGCGTGTTTGGTACAACCTTAACTCATAGCTCTCTTTTCAGAAAATGTAACTGAGTAACTGGATAGAGATTTGTGATTTATGTCACTTTTCAGATAAGCTTCAGCACGCTCGCCGTTAGAGGGCAACAGTAGTCTCCACTGCCTTAAGAAGGGGGTTGCATAGATCATTTGCTTCTTGTATTCATGTATTCACTCATTTCCCCAGAAGATGAAATTTAGTCTCCCTTTTAATTTTTAACTAACAACCTTTATTACTTGCTTAGCTTAACAATAACATATTTATAAACGTATTCTCTCCTCAACATGCCCTTTCCCCTAGAGCTGGTCATTTCAGTATGTTCAGAAAAAAATCTAGTATTACAGGTTATTGCTGAAGAGCAATAATTTTAAGATTCAGTGATTCACCTGTCATGCCCCTTATTACTCCTAGACCAGTGTAGCTGCTGTATGGAAGGATGAAATAGTTCATTACTCAAATCTTTTGAAAATGTTCTTTGAAGAAGCCTATTTAAATAAGCCATTGCTTTTTAAGGAAGCAATGGATTATTGATGCAAAAGCCAATTGAAAAGTTCTTGCTCTGAGTAAAGCCTTGCCTCTTGAGTCTTATTGATTTCATGGCTGCCTACAATTTCACAAGCACTTGAGTCAGAGTTATAGAGAATAAGCAAACAAAAGTGTGCTTGGCTGAATGCATTTATCTCAGGGAAACACAGAGGACATCATCAACATGCAAATATTTTATCTATTTCCTCTAGTAACATGTGAGAAAAAAAAAATGCAAACAGCAGGAAAACATCTTTTCTTAGCAAAATAAATGTGTACTCCAAGCAACCAGGACGCATAATCCAATTAAATGATTTTGGAGAATCAGCACTGAAGAGAGGCAGGGAGGAAAAAAAGAAAAAAAAAAAAAAAAAAACAAAACACAAAAAACCAAACCAAACCACCAAAAAACCACACTGACCATTTCTGCTTCCTGACTAGAAGTCGAACCCCAAACTACCTGAACTCAGATACTACTGCTTCCAATTCACAGAGAAGGATCACTCGGAAATCACAGGAAGAGGAGTACAGTTTCTCCAGTGCTGCATTCTGCTCAGGCTTCAACAGGCCATATGAGTTAACAGAAGGGCCTGTTATGATTAACAGAAAAATGGAAGTTTGTCAAATTGTAGCTAAATCAAAATGTTTGAGTAACAGATTCTAGTTAAGGTTAATTTTAAAACTGCATTTACTGCTCTCATCCTAGTTTCTTGTTATATTCAGGATTTGAATCCTGGCTCAGATTTTGCTAGCTCTGGAAGTACATGGATTTTATATATAGCTATTCTTCCTCTGATAATGCGTTTTCTATGTTTAATCATCTGCACTATACCAGAATTTATGTATGAAAACTGACAATTTACATCTGGTCAATTTGCCCAAATCTTCCTTCAGCTGTTACCATCCTGGTACACAATATTTCTGTAAATACATTGAAACATGGTAGATAGTCAAACAAAATTACTCAGTGATCATACAAATATTGTTTGTGGAAATGCGACATTTTAGTGATGTACTTATGATACTTCTGTCCATATCTAAACCTGGCACAGTAGATATTTTAGTAAACTGTGTATCAGCACTGGGCAACTGAATTGTTTCTCCAGCTTCCAATTATTTGGGTTGAGATTTTATTTCATAGCATATTCAACAATAACAATTTGTCATACTATCACAGGTGAGCCGAGACCCAGTCAGCCTCCAAGATGCTGAAGTTGTTTACCAGTAGGCTCAGCCCGAAATCCTCCTTTTTCCCAGCATTTTCTGATGTGACAAGTTCTAGTCGATATCATTCACCTAATGAAATTCAGCAGTTTATTTTCACCTCCTTGATTTTCTTATCACATGCTACAGGTTGCATGAAGGCTATATCCAAACTGCCTTGTTGAGAGAGAAACCTAGGCTACAGACCCACTGTTCATGATGTTCCCACTGCTCAGAACTAGTAACCTGTGGAGATGACTGATATAAAAAACAATGCATAGCACTTTGCCAAGTCTCCTCAAGGTTTTGCATAATGTCATTACAGCCCCAAGACAAAATGGGAGGATTTTTTTCCCAAAAGTATCTAAAACAAAATCCAGGCAGCACTGCATTTACTATCACAGTTCTGAGGAAGCACCGTATGCTTGGGAGGACGCTGGAGGAAATTACAATGTTACATGGCAAGTAAGAAGCTTTCCTGGTCCAAGGAAACCATGTTGTGCACTGTCTGTCTGGGACAGACCTTGCAGCAAACTAGCCTATCAAGACAAGCTACCGCAACTTCGTGTCGAAAACAGGTATTAGGTTCACTCCAGAAGGAATGAGGAAGCACGAATGCAGTGCAGACCAGGACCCTGAAATGAAAGAAAACACTAGCCATCTTGGGAGTAGAGATTGATCTCGGATCAGTCCTCTTAAAATTTATCCTTTTACCCAGATGACTTGAGAAGATTGTCACTGGTGAGACCGAGTCCTGGGCGGATCTCTGAGAACTACGATGGCTGCCACATCAGCTTTGCCTCTAACTTCTTCATTAGCAGTGCAGGTTGTCAACTACTCTCCTCCCCACCTTCCTCCTCCCAGGCTTTTGGGCTTCAAAGTTTTACAGTTGAAAACATGGCGCTCTAGCAAAATTGCACAGCTAGACTATCAGGTTTGTGTTGCAGTTGTATGCTTCTGGGGAATTTTTGCAAAACTGTTATAGCTTGTTCATACCAACACAACCTGAACTAAGGGGAAATGAGACAAGCAGTTTTCGTATCTTCTTTTAACTATTAGCACTTACTTCCATTTTGTGAGAGCTCAAATGCAGCAGCATCAAGAACATCACAGGCAATCTCTTACTAAAAAAACCAACCAAACAAACAAAAAAAAACAGCAAAAAAAGAGACCTACCACCCTTGTAGACATTCTAGAAAAAGTTTGATATCCACATACTTCCCGACTTCAAGTGCCCTTTCTCCTCATAAATAAAACATGGCCAGAGCTGCTCCTTTAGCTAAGAATAGGCTGCAGAACTTCTAGCCCACTGACGTTTCTTCTTTCCATAGCTGCAGCTTAATTTGTTACCTCTTTCTTGAGATTACCACTCATCTATGTGGATTCAGGTGGACTTTCTACTACTTCTTTTAAGCTCTACACATTTGGAGAGAATTGCAGATACCTGGCTTTGCTGAGCAGCCATCTCGGGGAAAAAGCACTAAAGCTTCTATAATCATTGCTTTCTTTTCAGATTCTCTCTTGGGAAGACAGGCATATTATAAAAATGGCAAACATAGGAAACTCTTCTTTTGCATCACTTCTCCTCAGAGAAAGTCCATTAAATCCTGCTAGCAATCCCTGTCAAAATTCTATCAACAACTTCATTCTCCGCTCCAGCTTCAAACTAAGTAATCCCTCCATTTTGCCTTATTCAGTAACCCAATCCATTATCCCAGTCTCTGTATTACATAATAAACTCAGTTCAGGTAAGGCAATTACTTCTTCCAGTAGAGAAAGCATTGCCCCCAAAGCTGTTTGAAAATACAGGGAGTTTTGTAGCTACCTTTCTCTTTGCCTATTTTAAGTCCACTGGGAAAATTCGGTGCTCTTCCATTACAGTGTTATTTTAATCATGTAAAGAAAACATTTGACAATTTCTACATTAACCTCTTTTTTCACAGATGGTCAGCTCTAAGCTTAGATTTCTAAGTGGCAGGACATTATTACATGAAAAAGTACACCTTTTCCCCTTACATGTTAAGTCAGGTGAAATAATAATTTTGCATTTTCTAGGTAATATTTATGTGTCTTTATTCCATTCATTGAGATGTGTCAAATGCTGTACTGGCCCAATTCAGAAGACTTAGGCCAGGAAAATAAAATATCTGGAGCCTTCTTTTTCATGAGCAATATTTATTACCTGGGGACATTAACTTCTGAATGCTGGAACATCAGACCAGCTGGGTTACGTGCACAGAAAATTTCTCTACTGCCTTGTGCTGGTCTAATTTGTTCCTGTGTTAGCAGGTAGCATGCTGAAATGCATAAGGAATTCTGCAGAGGTACTCTGTACACTGTGCAACATTCTGCCCAGTCATTAGCACTGAAACACAAAGGGAAAGTCTTTCCTAAACCTCTTGGCTTGGTTTTTCTTCTCTATAATTTACTCTTTCTGTGCCTTTTCTCTGAGGGGGAAAAAAAAAAAAACACCAAACCGCAAAACCAACAACAAAAAAAAAAACAAACAAAACTTCTTTTTTAAATAAGAAATTGACTTCAACACCATCACTTAGCACCATGTAGTATATACCCATACACTACAGCATTTGGATCTGTGTGGTCACAAAATTCTAGTTTTGTCAAGTATTCCCCCATTATTTCCATCTCCAGATCCCTCAGGCACATCAATTTCTTTTCTTCTGTGCCCAAACCCCTTAAGTTGCAGTTCCTACCTCTTCATAGCCACTGGCTGCATCTACCAGCCTGCCCACATCCAAGCAGGAGCCCGCTCCAGGATGTGCCGGGGGCAGCAAGCACTGTGTAGCCGGACCTCAGTAAAACGGGGAGACGCTGGCCAGCGTGATAGAGTAACAGTAGGAGGAGCTCGCATCTGTCTGAGGGACAGAAGGACTTACAGAAATTCTCCCTGAGGTCAGAGAAGAGCGGGGACAGCCCTTGCTTAGCAGTTTGAAATGGTTTGAAGGAAAACCAGCAAACTTTTCTTGCATTGTCCGTGAGGCTTTCCCACCCTTCTCACCTCTCCTGACTCTTACAGTCAGTCAGCTGAAACCCCCCACATGATGTAATTTGGATGCCTTAAAACATCAGATTTTTCTTCTCTTTCTTTGAAATCAGGATCTAGAATGTTTCCCTCATCTTTTTATTCAAATGCTGCTCATTGCTCTGCTTCCCCCTGAAAAAGACTCTTTCATTTTGAAATTAAATCTAGTCACAAATTAAAATATACTGAAACAAACTTCACTTTCCAAAGACAACTTTGATAAATTACAGAGTTTCTTCTTCTTTATATGAAATAATGTGTAGCCATGTATTTTTTATTTGTGTCCATATCCAACTCCTCAGGGAGCAAAATTACTAACTATTAGATCTTCAAAGGTAGTATTCCTCAGGTTTAGGTCATCTGACTTACATCTCTGAAAATGCAGTGTCTACAGTTTGGGGAAAAAAGTGGTGTTCTTTTAAGCCATTGCAAAACCTGTATGTCCCATATATCTATAAACCCATTCTCTCTGTTTTATGTTTAGAGTTTGTAAGAAGAGGAGGAAGAGGAGGGGTAAAACTGGGTTCCTGTGAGGTTGGTTGTGGTTTTTTAAACAGATCTTATTAAAATGTTGATATATTATTTATCCTTATTATCAAGGTTATTGACAAAATAATTCTATGGCTACGGACTTTAAAAAGAGTCATTAAGAAACTCTGCAAGCAAATAAAAAATACATTATCCCTGAAAAAGTATAGTCCAGGCAGTATGTTTGACTTAAACTTTTGACTGTGACATTTTTCAGTTTCATGAACCTTGATTACATCTACAGTCACCATCACTAAAATAAGAAACTTCTTGAACATTACTGCTGCTAAACCTGAACTATATGAACTCTCCAGGTGGAAAACTTACTGTAGGAAGGCAAGATAAAAAGATTCTGTACATATCAGTATTCAGGTAAACATAACAGAGACTTATTAAGGAAAAGTGAAAGTCTTGCAAGCTTCCTGAAAGATTTCTGAACTTGTTAGACTATTTCACTTATTTTGCAACTATGTTGTCTAATTTATTATTTGTTTTCTGGAAATGCTTCTCTATAACCAAATTGTTACTTAAAAAAAAAAATAATTAAAAAATCTATACCATTATTATTTGTTTAAACCTTTCAGGTTTAAATAAGCTAATCAATAGGTTTATCTTACCATGGTAACAAAACTTTGTTATGCTGTTTGAGCTGTGTTGCAAAGCAGAAAATCTGTCTATAAACTTTTTAGCTAATTAAGTCACTACTCCATACAGTACAGTAAAAAAAATACTTCGCATGCATGATGTACTTCAGATTCTTAGTGCTACTGCACTCACTCAAATATCTGATTCATTCTCCAGGCTCTTGAAACGTACGTTTTCTACACAATAACAAAACTACTTCAAGGACTAATACACAACACATCGCACACCCTGCTGGAAAAGCGCTGGACATGACTACTTGCCTCCTCTGTTCCAGTAGTTAAAATACATCCTCCAAAATTGGAAGTGCAATTTGAGAACCTTTCCGAATAACACTGGCTGGAATCCTGCAGTTTCCTTCATCTATTCATGGTAAACTGCAAAAAAGTTTGGAAGTCATGAGAAAATATAAGTGTTGCTTTAGGCTGTAATTAATAAGACTTCATGCACTAAACTATACAAGCTGTGATATTGATGCATATCCAGAGTTGACTGCAATGATAAACATTCATTTTCAAACTTCATTCAAGACTCAAATAAACAGGCATTTATGATACTGAAAAAGCATGGTACATACAGTATCCCAAGACTATCTCAGTTCTACAAGGAAAATTCTAACAAAATAGGTCACAGAGCATTTTAAAAGTAGAAGTATAAAGGCTTAAGCAGACTCTAATTACCAGAGCTATCAGGTGCTGCCATTCTACAATATCTCAATTTTTCCAGCCTGATATTTTAACAGTAGCTTGAAAGGAAAATAAAAAAAAAAAAAAAAAAAAGAAAAGAAATTACTAAGATGACAGCTCAATTGTGCAGCAAAACTAAGTCATATTATAAAAAGACATCCAATGAAGAATGTCTTTTTAACACAGAGGTTTTTTTCCTTTGTAATCTTAACATATGGTTTTCCTTGATGCCAAGAAACAGACAATAAAAAGAAGCTTTTGTTCTTGAAAAGCACCTTTGTTCTTACCAAGCCTTAGCAACAGTTCATCAGTTCATGGAAGCAGTAAGAGCAGAAGAAGGGGAAAGATTTAGTATGGACGAACTCTATTGCTTACCTGAGTCCAGCTTTAGTCTCGTATCTGACACTAACTCATAGTGCTAAAACTGCTAAGCACTACCCCTAGTGACAAAACTGCTAAGAATAGGAAAAAGCACCTCCCCTTTTCTGCTCCTTATTTCAGACCACGTCCCTTGAGCTTAGCACTGCCTGATGTGACCATTTTCTGCAACAGTAAAAGATGTAAATTTTTTAATTGGATTTGTTGCGGTGAGCAAGCTCTGTTAAGTAACTAGATTAAATATAGAATATGAAACTTCCTTGCCAGATTTTACTGAGCACAAGAGTACTATTCCACTTAAGAAATTCAGAATCAGATCAGAGCACTGTACTATAAGAGTCACAGGCACAGCTGATGAAGGGACCTGATAACATTTCTCAATTCTCAGGTCCAGGTCTCGCTGTTGCCATGGCTGATCAGTATATCAGGACAAAATATGGAAAAATAAATTCTCCCATGCACAATAGGTTCCTCATGTGGGAAGCCTGGATCAGGAGTCATGGGGTACTTCAGCAGGTCCCTAGGGCTGGGCAATCAGAAAGCGGGGAAAGTGGGGCCTCCAGCTGGGGGGAATATCTTCCACAGAGCACATCCTTATGCATCAGAGCATTTTCCATTTTCCTCACCATACTTTGACATGAAAGCTTGGGTTTGCGTCTCACAGAAACCTACGTTATGATTATTTTTCCATCACAATTTTTTTTAAAAAAAACACACACCTATTTTTGATAAAAACTGCTGTCCAAAAAAACCACCAAAAATAATTTGGATTGCAAGAAGGAAGCACATGTTTAAATTAAAGTAATTTGACACTGAACCTACTGTTGGTGGTAGCTAATTCTTCATTACTTGACATTTTTGCATCAAAACCAGATATTTTTTAATGGCTGTGTCATAGCTTATAGCCATTGTAAGTCTATGTGGAAATTCTTTGAAAAATTGTTCTGCTCTGTGTGATACCATAAATCATAGCAGAAGCTAAGAATAGGCATTTCAGGTTTTAAAGCATCTTGATTTAATCATGCAACGCGAAATCTTAATTAGCTCTTTATGAGACAGATACTCCATGATTTACATTATTCCCCACAAAAAAACGCCAAACGTCTTTGTCACTATGGATATCTCTTTTTCTTTTCCTTTTTTTTTTTTTTTAAAGTAACTGACAGGATTCCAAATTAAGTGACCTGTGGTCCCAAGAAATTGCTCTGATTCCTTCTTATAAAGAAATTATTTCTGTCTCTCTCATTTCATGAGTATAGTGATTTTCTCCTATGGATACAATTTAAGTAATAATGGAGTTGTTCTACTTAAGATGACTAGGAACATTAATTTCAAATTTATCAACAATCCACTTAGTTTTCTGTAATAAAATCCTTGATTACTAGAAATACTGAGGATATCTAATATCTTTTCAGTTTATTTAAAACAGCTAGTTAATACTACAATAATGCTGGTTTAGGTTACTTAGGATCTTAGGTGACACGCTAAAGACATACTAATACTCTTCCACACATAACAATGAAAACTGGTATTTAAATCAGTGTTTCTTCAGTTTATGAACTTTTATCTGATCCTGCCTATGGGATGGTCAATGCCTGAAAACTTCAAACTCAGTTTTGATGTTTCCAGTAGAAAGAGTTATTCCATATTACACCAAGGAGATTAAGAGAAGCCAATTCAAAGCCTTCAAAGAGAAAAAGCTACTTATATTGACCTTAAATAGCTACAGATCAGGCCTGTAATTTAGGTATGTGCTGAGGCTCCAAAGAGTGTGTCCTCTTTAAGAAGCTTCTCATTTTAGTTCCATGAGGACCAGCAGGATATAACATGCATGACATTATGAATCACTTCAGTTTCAGTTAAGCTTTTTAAATAACTTTGTTTTTTCTTTCATCAAGATACAGGCTAAAGGCACGGCCATGTCCACCGCTGATCCTAACTGCAAGTTCCAAAATGACATTAGAACAGAATCTCCAGCTGCTGAAATTATTTCACTACAAACTTAGTTTTAGCAAATTATTTAATTTTTTTTTATGTGAACTTATAATTCTTCCTGAAAGCACCTTATATTTGCAAGCAACTGATTTCTGTTCAGACTATGGTTCAGAAAAGGCTTATAAAGAACAAGGAGGTGGCAGCTGAGCACCACGCAGAGTCTTAAAGGGAACAGCAGGAAAGATACCTCAGGATGGACTTGCTGTCTCAGCAACCCTTTATTTTACTACTAAAACATCTTTCACACACAGAGACACGTGGTAATTCTGCACCATTCCTGGTCACACTGCCAGTGCAGCTGCAGATATGCACTGCAGTGGATTTTGAAAGCGTGGATCGTTACAGAAGATATTGTCCTCCTATGGCAAACACCCAGCTTGTGTGCAATCATAACACGTTTGTTCTGTTTCAAGGCTCTGGATCACAAGAAGAACGAACTTGCTTGGGTTGTTTCATAACAACTTCAGTATGCATATAAGCAAGTCACTTAACCACATCATCACTAACTGTAAGGACTGTACAGTCAAACCTCTCCCTTACAGACAGGACCACTCCTCCACCTCACCTGCTCAGCCTGTAGCCCTCCATCCCAGCACTCCAAATGTGGGACTCATTCCATCAGTTCTTCTAATACCAGTGATGTCGTAGCTCTGGGAACTGACCAACGCTTCCAGTTCATTCTGGTTTTTTCTCATACTGCATGCATTGGTGTATAAGCATTTCAGACATGCTCCTGAGCCTTCCGTGCTCCTGGGAATGCCTTTGTGTTGAGGGCATTCAGGTCCACTCCTTTAACATAAAAAAAAAAAAAAAAAAAAAAAGTAAGTTTTTCTGGCATTTAAGCCTCTCACAGTGATCATCTTCAATCTTGCTGTGTGTCTGTAGTTGCCTCACAAGACAAAATGGATCCTTAGGAAAGGCTATGGAATAACCTGTGAAAACAAAACTTCTCACATCTTTCCCTATGGAAAGCATTTTATCTTCTATATGATTTCTCCAATTGCTTTTAAATTATAAATGGGTTAACTGTTAACTATTTTTTTTAATAGGGTTGAACTGCCCTCTGCAGCTGAATCAGAGGTAAAACGTGTAGGAAAATTTTTATACCATGATTCATGACCTATTTCTAACTGCTCATGAAATCATGTTCAGTTTTGCTAGATCTCAAGCTGTCCAAACCCAGTGAGAGTTTTATGAGCAGCAGGTTTAGAATATTGAAGCAATGTTTATAGAAAGATTGAAATCTTTTTGCAAAACTTGCTAACATTTGGCTTCTCCATTTCAGGAATAAAAGGGAAACTGTTTGGGGACCAAAAAAGGTTTGGTTTTCACTATTCATTTTTTGGTCCTGTGAGATGACAGGGTTAAGAAAACATTCAGAACAAACGTTACAAACACATTCACCTGCAAAAATAAGAACAGTAAACCAGAAGTCTAGCTGACACCTTCCAAGAGCAAATTCAAGATACAAATTGAGTGTCTGAATCCATTGGAGCTTGACTTATTTATGCTGTGGATAAAAGGTCAAGCATCTCAAACTGAAGCAGCTTTTTTTCTGCTGGCTCAGCACAAGATAGTATATTAGAATTACTGTTCCTTCTTGCCTGGATTTAGTGCCATTCACAATATCATGTAAATTGTGATCCACTGTTCTACATGCTGAATAAATACCAAATAAATTCAGTTCCCATGAAGAAGATGATGCAATTTACAAGACAAGTAGTAAAAGTTCACATGGGGTTGAGTAGAGTTGGGGCACAATGACTAAATTGTACTAAGACAATCTCAACTGCTTTGATCAGTACTAATGACTAGTTAAGAAATCACACACATTCCTTCGTGAAAAAAGAGCAAATTTTAATAATGTACTCTTCAAACAAAACACTGCCATAATTCCAAAAGATTAATAGGGGCTAATGAATGATGCATCTGCAAAGCCAGAAAATTCCATTTTCTGCCCCTAAGAAAGTGCTTGTAAAAAACTGAGTGAGCTTTTCAGAAAAAAAAAAAAAAAAAATCCCAATCATGTCTTGAATTTATGGGTTTGTGCTATAGCTTTCAAACGCTAATTCTAACTGCTGAATCAACACCTGCACAGCAACAGCAGGAGGGGGAATACTGGCACTTGAGGCTCCAGTCAGCAAGTGCAGAGAGTCCGGTAGCTTGGCAACAGTGGTACAAAGTAATCTTTAAAATTTCATCCATTTAATTCCTTGGGAAGAGGACTCTTAGTGAGCTGAGGTTGCTGTTAAAAAAGTAATACAAAAAAAGATTCAGGATGATTGAAAGTAGTACAGAACTTCTGGAAAAAAAATGTTTGCGGGGGTTTTTTTTTAAGATTACTTTGATTTGCAGATTAGCACTGAATACCTGTTACCTAGAAGTCCCCAGGAGACATTAATTTCTACAGTTTTCTATTGCTGAAATATAGTCTTAGTTCAGACTTCAGTTCCTTATTATTGCCTTGAAACTTTGGCTTCTCGGTAGAATAACAATAAAAAACCAAAACAAACACAAAAATCACACGGTAGTTCTCAAAGAATCTGTGAGAAAACAGTTTGATTTTTAAAGTTATTTTCCAAGCCCATTTACTTATTCTGTCCCCAAAAAGTTAAAAGAAAGCAGAAGGCTGACTGATAACACTTACAAATTTGATACGATCTATGAATGTGATGGTTTATAGCAAATTAGCTATAATGCATCATCATTTATAAATACAGTCAACTGTATCAAAAGTTCTTGTCTGGTCTCATTTATGAGCTTTTCCAAGTGGTTAGGAAAACACAGATAGTTTAGAGACCACACTTATCAGAAAAATGTTAAAAATACCATTGTGCCATGAATTTTATTGCTGAATTTTGAATTACATTAATACTACCTTGCAACATGCAATTATACACTTACATGCACAGAGATGCTATGTTCACAAGTCCTTAAATTTAACATTATGACTACCACTTGTACTTGCTTTCATTACACATATTTTAACAACACTATTTTTTCAGTCTACAGATACCTAACAATGCTGTTTTGCATACCTTTGCTAAGCTGAGAGTGCCAAGACAAGAGAAAAAGGTGTCTGACGGAACTTTTATCTGTCTTTCTCTTTAAAGCAGAGCTCCTTTCTGCCCCTTTCCAGACTTGGCACCCCTGAGAGAGAATGGGAAGAGAGACTAGCAAAAGCTGAACTCGGAGGGGTAGTGGAGAGAGAGGAACCATTCCGCCCTTTCTCTGCACTCTTCTCCAACTCACACAAAACCCTCTTCAGTTCATGAGCGGAAACCTCTGCCTTTTCTCTGCAGTTACCCTCCCAAGGATAAAGACAGTGGAAGGGAGAGCTTTTTCTTGAAAAGGTCTGAGATTCCTGACAGAGCTGGAGCTTCTGGTGTCATTGTGAGAAAGCCACCAGCTCGAGCCTGAATAATTCAATTCATAAATACTTTGAAAGTTGGTAACTGCGACTCTTGCCGGTACCACTTAAAGAAAGCGTCCTTTGTGAATTTAGAGCTTACGAACAAGCAGAGTATGAGTAACGTCGTTGCCACTCCTAACAAAGATCAAATCCCAGTGAATCAGCTATGTGGGAACCAAAATATCACAGTGACAGGCACTTCAGAACTACATCATAAAGCCTCTTTTGTAAAAATGATGGGTTAAATCTTAGCCCTATTGAAGTGAAAGCTCGCTCAAAATCAAAGAAGGGCGTAGCATGCCTCTAGGGAAATAAATTCTTCAAAGGCTTATCTTCCCAGCACTATCAGGCTGCTTCTTACACCTTGCTCTGATTCTTGTTCTGCCTCTGACCTGCTGTGCGACCCTGAGTAATTCGCTCACCTCTCACCTCTGTGCTGCGAACCTCTCTCTCAGACTGGAGCTGTGCTTTAACGGGAGATAGCCTGCTTCTTGCAACAGAATGGAAGTCAGCTGCTGACAGGTACCCGAATGCTGCCGCTGTTATTACATCTAACAATAAACGCAAGTGTACTGTACCTTTATCTTTAGAGAGTTTGGGATTTTTGTTGCAGTCCAACAAACACCATCTTCTTTTCACTTAGGAATCCGGGTGATATAAAAGAGAAATCACCTGACAAAATAGGATGAAAGCCATGAAAGGACTCACAAATCTAATCACAACAGACAAGGCCCTTTGCTCTAAAACAGGATGACAGCATGTTCCAAAACAAGTTAATGCATTCTGAATTAAAAAAGAAAAGCAGAAAATTAAAGGGGAAAAAAAAAAAAAAATCATTGAGACTTGCTAATAAAAGCTATTTGGAATCATCTCAGCTTCCAAACAGGTAATAAGTTGATCCCTGTAAAATCAGGTAAAGGCCATCTGAAGTTGACAGTTTCAGCTCCCAGCACTAAACACACAATCTAGGTGCTCTTAGAACAATGCTAAATTCATATAAGCAACCAAGCAATAGCATCTTAATAAATACACAGGCTATTGACCAAACACGGTAGAAGGCAATTTCAGGAATGTGATAAAAGTCATGGTAATAGCACTACACAGAAAAGAGCAGACATATTTAAAAACCATTTAGCTAACTGATCCTCTGCCACTACAACTGCATCTTGAGGCCATTCAAGGCTGTGGAAGAATTCAGCTCAAATAGGTACAGGACAGGGTTGTATTCCTGCATTGTCATCCTCATGAAGCCACAGTGAGTTTCTGAAGAGAAAGGACACACTATTATTACACAGATTTTTTTCACAGTCATTTATGAGAAACTAATCTTGTGGAGGAGCCTTCTTTTGCCAGATCTTCTTTATGGTCTACATGACAGTCATTACAGAATGTTTCTCATGCCTAAATCTAATGTCTTCTGTATGGTAAAGACACTCAAAAAGGAAATCTGACCTACTTATTTTCAAAAATAAGCACAACATAGTCCACAGGAGCAGAAAAGCAGCTGTATATTTGGCCTAAATTAGATGACTAGTGATTCTCTTGGCATGGGCTATAGAAAGAATAAGGTTCTGGAATAATTCACATCTATGGATGTCTGTGTCTGGCTGTACACAAGTACTTCATTTCCTCCCTCTTGCATTTTCACAGCAGTAAAGTAGTCACCCTGTGTCTACGATTGACCATAGTAAGTGTTACTGCATTCAGTTACCCAGTTTGCTGGCATAAAATAGGTTTCTGGAAAAAAAACGGCAATACATTTCACTCACTTTTAAATGAAGACAGTGCCTATTACATACTTCTACAGCTAAAACCTAAAACTAAAAAAGCAAATAAGGTTTCATGTCTTCCTTAAAATTATTCATCAGAATAGAAGGACAGAGGGAGATTATTTTCAGCAACAGGGCATCAGTCTAATGACTGTTGATCTTTCTACAACAGTCCATCCAAGCACATGGCAATGACCATCTACTTAGGCCCTTGGAGGCAGCACAGTAAAACTGATATACACAGAGATTCAGTTTATAACCTTATAGATGAGCTTGCATAGCAGGGTATTATTTGCATAGCAAGCATGATAAACAAAAAAAAAAAGACACAGAAGTCATGGATTAAGAAGCTGAGAGAACAAAAGCTCACATCACTGAATTGGGCCTGGTAAAGGGGGGAGGGGAGGAATTACCTCAGTAGGATTAAAAACTTTTCTTAGAAAAATATATCAGTATTATTAACTTTTTTCAAGCCCTTTATGGTTTAAACTTCTTATTAACACAAATTTGTTTTTTAAACCATCTTATCAGAAAGCCACCTGCTCTGGCAAAGTCCCAAGACTTGATCACTGTAATGAGAGTCATTTTACAGGTATCCTAAACCATAAAAATCTACAATATTTATAGTTAGTCTTTAAAATTATTTCTCTAATAACTTCCCAAGTTATCATTGTCCTCTGGAAAGTAGCTGAGATTATTATGCACAGGATTATGTTTAATTTTGAGCTGTACAGCTTCATTGAATATTTACATGGTATGTGGCTCCTCTTCTACAAATGCCCACTAGCAGCTTATTTAGTGTCTGCCAGCTTCTCTTAATTTTTTAAAATTATTCTAATATCTCTTTGCACTTGTGCAAGGTGCCAAATTCATTTTTCTTACCTTTTACTGTTCTTCTGTTAACTACAGCACATTACAATAATTCTCTGCTCTTCAGATACATCCCTGTCTTCTCAGGTAAGACCTCTCCTTCCCCCCCCACCCCGCCCCGTTTAAGAGCTTTCTTCAGCAGCATTCTGCTGTGCTTCATCCTTTGATCTTTTGCTTGTTTTACATCTACAGATGTCTTCCATGGACAGGATGGTTTTTCTGTGGAGGGTTTTTTGTCAGCTTTGGTTTAGCTTCACCTGACAAAGATCTTCTCTGAGATCAGCAATCTACGTGTCTCACTGCTGTAAATGACACCATTTCCAAACTGATTAAGCAAGATATTATTCCATTACTTTCACTTCATTTACAAAGGTGAATAAGTCTAAAATATGCTCATTTTTCAAATAAATTTTACTTTGACTAAGAATAAAGTCTTAATATATTTTTCAAAACCATCAGAGTACTGACCAATCTTGACAAAATCTAAATTGATAAGTTATGTCTTGCACTCGATGCCAGAGGAATGTCGACTGCACTCATAGTTAACTACCATTTGCCTTCATCAAAGAGTAAGTAACAGTAGACGAAATAAAGGAGCAGAAATGCGTTTTATGAAGAGACACTGACATACAGCGCATATTGCATCTTCTTGGAGCATTATCATAAGATAATAAGGTAACAAGTGTAAATCTTCAATATTGCATGAAACCTCAAAAGGGATTTAAGCTAGCTAATAATAGTAGCTTATTTTCTTCGTTTTCCTCTAGACATCAATATCCACCTCCCAGTCTGACGGTTAGGTTCTCCTTCAAAGATACTTGCTTTTGTATTTAATCTCTGAATACAATACAATCATTAGATGTCAATACATATTTTGAAAAATGTATTTTTCTATAATCCAGCTTTTCTTTTCTTCCTGTCACTTGAAGTTACATAGTTCCAAGCCTTTTCTGTATCGAGCAGTAGAGTTAACACTTTTTCTGCTACACCTAGTACATTTTCTTCTATATTACTCCCTGTAGTTCAAGCAGAGAGCTAATACGCAAACCCAGTTCCCCTGCAGTAGAAAGCAAAATTACATATTGAGTCAGGCATATTACTTAATATAATCTTATTTCTAAACAAGATAATAATAAAAATAACAACATAATATTTCTTCCCCACTGAGGAATAATAACAATGCATGTAATCTTATTTCCCAGAAGGCCGTATCTACAATCAAAGACATAGTTTCTGTGTTTAGAAATCCCCAAAGCTGTCACTCCAGAGAGCCATATGTCAAGATAAAAAATCTGGTCTGTTTTCATTACTTCTTGCCTCTACACCCGACTCTCATGGTTCTTTATGGCCTCTCCGGCTTTAACTCTACATGCCTTACTGCTTTCCTGCTTTACGTCTTGCTCTGTACTAGGCCAGGACAAGTATTCATACACTTACGCATGAGTCAGACTGGGACACTACTGAAGCTGGAAAAGACATCTAGCAGAAGAAAATAGTTAGCCTGATTAAATTGATATTGCCCCTAAGAAGCTACGGGCCAAATTTCATCCTAGAAGAGTGTCCAAGAGGTTTTTTGTTAGGTTTTTTTGTATGGTTTAGTTTGAGGTTTTTTTAATTAGGTCTGTGCTTTTATTTAGTCTAAAATCTTGTCTATGGGCATTTTCAAGCTTACCTATACTTGCACAGAGCCTGCTCCAGCTGTTAGCACTGTAATCCTGCTTCTCTGGGTCACTTTGTTCAGCAACTTCTACCAGGTGCCAAGAGACTCCACAAAGCAGGATATACAAAGTTCAGCAGTACACAGCAATTATTTATTTGTGAATACACACAAGAAATGCCTAGGTGTAAGGAGCAGTATCTAGACGATAACGTGCTCTCCACTCTTGCAGCAGTCATCACTTAGTGGAAAACAACTAATTCTTATTGCTCCTCAGAATGGGATAATCCTCAACCTTACTGAGTCGTCAACTTCTAATCCCCTGCTTCTTCTCTTTAATACCTTTTCTTATCAGTGTTATTCCTCTTTAATTCTTTCAGGATTAAGATAACTTACATTTTAATAATTTTCAGCATGGAGTTAAGACAACACCACATTGCTTTGCAGCACCAAACCAGACCTTCGACCGCAAACTGCTGGAGCCCTAGCCAGGAGTTGGGGTATCTGTTGTTCAAGTGATCTCATGCCCTTACACATTCTACTTCTTCCACCCAGGATGAACCTAAGCAACTGTCATCCACTTCTGAGCATCCAACTTAATTTAGTCTCAGCACAAGCAGACAGTGCATACTACCTCCAAATTAGACTGGCCTCAGCGATGCTGCTGCTGCCCTTTGCAGTATGGAAAAACCCTTCTTTCTATGTCACTGAGTGCCAGTGCAGGCAAGAAAGAGGATAGCAGCCACACATAGGGGAAACCTTGCACAAATCCAGCACACACAAAGCATGTCAAACTAATAGGGAAAACATTTCAGAAAAATTCCCTTAACCAGATTTTTCCAACTAATCAACATTGAAAGTCTTTGCATAAACTTCTAGGGGGCCTCCAGTGGAGCCAGGCACCTTTGTCACCCAGCCGCCTTAGGGTCTGCCACCTCCCTTGTCTCAACCTTGGCCACACAATGAACTCGGAGCGGCAAACATTGTTTCCAGAGCTTCCAAGATCTCTTTCAGAATATTGCCTCAGGAATTTCGCGCTAATTGATACTTTTTCATAAGATGTTTCCATTTTGAGAGATTGATATTTTCAGATGCACAACCGTAATCTCCAGTTTTAAATATCTACTTTAAATGTAAGGTTTTATACCTTTTGTTAAAAAAAAATAATCAAAATAAACTCAACAGATGTTTCCTTTATCTAAAAACAAACTTTGTCATCCTTGCAAATCAGAGAGATGTTTGTGTGAGTGCGCACGTATGCCTGTGAATATGACTAAGTACTACCTAACATAAACCTTCTAGTCAGAAGCCAGGCCTTTAAACATTCTTGAGTGACAATCAGGCCACAGTTTTCAAATATAAAGGCAAAGTATATCTCAAGTATATGAGAGATGAATGGTGAAACGCTACAAAAAATAAAGCATTGGAAGCTGCAAGACCTCACATGCTGAATTCTGCTGACCAAGGTTATCGCACACACTAGGGACTTCATCTCATTCCCCTCCCTCCCCGAAGGCCACAAATCACATCCTACTGCAATCTCCTCCTATCTCAGGAGCTGCGTATATGCACCCCATTTCCTTCTATGATCTTCTCTCCCCCACCGTTACGATTTGTCTGAGATGGTTATATCCAAGACGTTAAATCACTTCTTTTTTGAGGAGATAGAGTATGGTTATGCAGATACTAAGGGATCCTTTCAAATTCTCATGTGATTACAGACTTACAGCGGTGCGTATGTTTTCACAAGGTGTGCACTAAAGACTAAATCTCTACTGTTGGCTCATTGCACTGGAAAAATTGTGCTCCTTCAGTATAGTCTGGAAAGAGTAATTTGACTCTGCTATTTCAAAGTACAGCTTTGAAAACATAGCTGAGTCTACCCTAGGAGTACTTCCTGTCATGGCTTTCTGATATTCCCAAACTGGTAACATACTGAAGTTTTCAGCAGTTTCTGCTTATGTATCTGTTGCAACATACCTATGGTTATTATGAGCAATCTATAAATAAAAACCTAAATTTTGGAAGCAGGAAAATGAAAGAAGAAATTTGGCAAGAGGCAGAGAAGGGCAGCAAGAAGTGTCCTGCCACCCTTAAAACTACTGCCAGAGCTTCAACATACTTTAGTAACCATCCATGATTCAACTAACCGAGAAGACCCATTAACAACATCCTATTTCACTTTGTTCATATCCCCCTAAAAGCACAACATATTTAAATCCTGGCACTTCAAATGACCTCTCTCTGGCTGTATTAGTATTATATCAGTGGTGGTATTATGCTCTACTTTGAAGGAAGAAAATATTGGAAGGGCAGGAATGAAAGGAGGGGTAGATTGGAAAATTCATTCGAACTTCCTACAAACACACACAATTAAGGATACAAGTTTTTCTAAACACTATGTGTCCAGTTCTTTATCCAGGGAAATCCGCATTGACATCAACATTGCTAAAGAAGACCAAGGGTGAGATCTCCTAGGGAGCTTAAGACATTTTGCCATCAAGAGGTGATCTTGCTCATCCTCATGCTCCTGGCCTGTACTCCTGACCTCTTCTCGTGTCCACAGGAGTACCAAGTAGTAAACTGGACTACTGAGTTTATCAATCTAAAAACATATATCTGCCTAGTACAAAAACCTGTCTACTTACTGACAATCGAGCTGAGATTATTTCAAATTGATAGTTTTTTCATTACAGAAAAACAGTGGCCCATGCTGAGCTGCTACAATATTTAAGCTGGACTGCAGATAAAAGTATTTTTTTCAGCACATTGCATTAGTCTAGTGAGACTATGCAGGCTTTTCCCTTTCCAAAGGGTTATTCCTTCCGATTGTGAACCAAAAGGCATGTCATCCTAATTATTCTGCCCACTAAAAAGCAAATAGTGAAGATGAGGCAAACATAAATGAGAGGCTAGCAGTTTTGCTGGAAAAATTTGCTAGCAATACAACCCCTGTAATATGTGGAAAATGGAAGTGCACTTTTTAAAATAGTAAACCATGTGACCAATTTTCTATTCATCATTTTTCAGCCCAAGTGTATTCTGAAGCATTTATTCATAATGATCTTATAATGATGATACTTCCAAGTTTCACCCTTGAGAGATGAAGATGATCTGTAGCCACTATATTAAAAGGCTATAAGTGATATTTGTCTGTCATTATGCTCTACCATACCACACTACTTTGTTTAGACACATACCAAAATTGCTCAGGATTAAGCCTTAAAAGCTAGATTCCATTATATAGTTGGGCAATTTGTGAGTATAAATACAAACTTTAAAACCTCAGTGTTGACTCTAACTAGCTCTCGTATGTACTCTATTCAACGCCCATTTCCATTTTCTTGTCTTCTGTACAAGACATAACACATTTGCATACAGAACATTTGTAGTGTAGCGCTATTTATTAGCCTATACAAATAAGAATGCAGGAGGTACTAACAATAAAGATTACTCACAGGTGTGTTTTGTCAGGTTTTTTTTTCTTTTTTATTATAGTCAAAGCAGTACAAGTATCTGATCTCTCTGAGACGTATTCAACTTCCTTAAGCCTTGT
Organism: Haliaeetus albicilla; assembly: GCF_947461875.1. Classification (NCBI taxonomy): domain Eukaryota; kingdom Metazoa; phylum Chordata; class Aves; order Accipitriformes; family Accipitridae; genus Haliaeetus; species Haliaeetus albicilla. The sequence continues at coordinate 40,189,950 of NC_091483.1, forward strand.
TCAGAAATCTGTATAGAAATTTTGTTAATTCTTTTGGATGAGATGTAAATAGAGACCTCTCTCTTTTGTGTTTTTACCTCATATACTATTGTTTCAGAAAATTATTTCCATACCAGAGGAGTGAGGAAAGAAGGAATTCTTCAAAGAAAAAAAAAAAATATCAAGTTTGATTCCATTTCTGCTGCATACAAAGCAAATTCTAATAAATATTAAGGGATGCAAAATTTCATCCTAAGTAATGAACAACATCAATAAAAATGTTTCTTTGGGAATAAAAATAGTTCTCTTTCCATGTTAAAATTTTTAAGTGCATCTACCAATGTGTTATAAAGTATCTGTTTTACTTGCTGTCTTTGGCTTCTGCATGATGTTCTAAGTGAAAATAAGAAAATACTTGTCAAGTGGTGGTTTTAATCATGAAGATTACTTGATCATCAAGAGGTACTGTAATTACTTCTGGAAGTTATTAAATTGCTTTTCGAGTTTAAAAAAACTACCCTCTTTTATAATCACAACTTTAATGGAATCTGAAATGCAATAATACATGCCAACAGAATTGAATATAGGAAACAAGTTATGATAGTGAAATTAAATTAATCACTTTAATGGCATAGCAGTAAAGTTAAAACTCCAGATTATTATTTTTTTAATCATTGACAGTTTGACAGTGTTAATAATTTGAAAAAATATACAACTACAATGAAATTGTAGTTTCATCATAAATACATATGGATGTTGAAAACTTCCAAAACAATATAGAAGACCATCCACTTTCATAGAAACACAGAATGGTTTGGGTTGTGTCGTGGTTTAACCCCAGCCAGCAACTAAGCACCACGCAGCCGCTCACTCAGTCCCCCCCATCCAGTGGGATGGGGGAGAAAATCAGGAAAAGAAGTAAAACTCCTGGGTTGAGATAAGAACAATTTAATAGAACAGAAAAGAAGAAACTAATAATGATAATGATAACACTAATAAAATGACAACAGTAGTAATAAAAGGATTGAAATGTACAAATGATGCGCAGGGCAATTGCTCACCACCTGCTGACCGACACCCAGCCAGTCCCCGAGCGGCGAATCCCTGCCCCCCACTTCCCAGTTCCTAAACTAGATGGGACGTCACATGGTATGGAATACACTGTTGGCCAGTTTGGGTCGGGTGCCCTGGCTGGGCATGAGAAGCTGAAAAATCCTTCACTCTAGTCTAAACACTACTGAGCAACAACTGAAAACATCAGTGTTATCAACATTCTTCCCATACTGAACTCAAAACATAGCACTGCACCAGCTACTAGGAAGACAGTTAACTCTATCCCAGCTGAAACCAGGACAGGTTGGAAGGGACCTTTAAAGGTCATCTAGTCCAATCGCCCTGCAATGAGCAGGGACACCTTCCACTAGACCTGGTTGCTCAAAGCCCCATCCAACCTGGCCTTGAACACTTCCAGGGATGGGGCACCCACAACTTCTCTGGGCAACCTGACAAGAACATAGCGGAGAGGACAACACCACCTTTTCAGTGCATTTTACAACCACTTAACCTCTCATGAAACCACACCCAGAAAGCTAAAAAAAATAAAATTAAAAGGCAGCCCAGCACAGCTCCCATATGACAGCAAAGCCCTGATCTGCCAACATACCATGTGGAGCAGAAGAGTGAACCACTGCAGAAAGTGTCTTGAGAGGAGTGTGGATCCTTCCATTCAGTCACCTGTACAGGGAAAACACAGGGAACAGGCATCCTAGCAACCACGGGTAAAGTAAGGAAAATGCTAACAGATTCTCCCCAAAAAGAAGTGCTTTCTTTGTCTCAAGGGATAATTTAAATTAACATTTTACTCAATACAATGCAATGGAATAAGAGCATTAACATGCTCAGTCACTTTGATTCAGCAGCCTTGCAGTAACTGGTTAAGCAGCACTAACTCAGTAATTTACAATTTTCTGTCTGCTCCCAAAACTTAGCATGAGGCAGACTAAGGTATATCAGTTCAGAATAACTAATAAATATTTGTTTATACATGTATACTCACATACGTAATTACTAATGATAATTTAATATTTATATTTTTAAGTGCATATATTACAGATTATTATATTAGATATACAAGCATACATTTCTTTATATTGATACTAAAACTGTTTACTGGAAATAAAACATTAGATTATACTTAAAACCAAGCCTATTAAAAAAATCTTCCTTGATAAAAAGGGGATTTGCTTCCCAAGATTACTTTTGAAAATTAGAATCTAAGCAAGACATAAAACATAGCTTCAAAGATTTTCTATGTCTCCTCTTTTATTACATTATAAGCTAGTTTAGAGTCAGTCATGATTATTCTTTGTTTACTCACTTAGGCTCTCTATTCTGAGACTGAAGTAGAACATCACAACTTAACTGGATTAGTGATTGACCACCTGTAGGAACTCAGCCACTTTTGTAGGTTTTTGGCTCTAAAGAAAAAAGGCTCAAGATTAAAAAAAGTGTTGATAGGCCCAGAAATTTGAAGGTATATAAATAATGCTTTCTGGTTATGGCTGCAAAGTTGGGAAACTGAAAGTAAGACATCAGCACCTCTACAAGTAAGCATGTAAAGCTGATGTTTTCAAAACTGCCTTTTTCCAGGGTTTAAAATCCCAAATTAGTGCTAAAATCTCAAAAATCCTTAGATACCTGTTGAAAGAGAGTTTAAGTTTTTCCTCCAAAATCAGGTTATAGTTCTTATTTTTCAAGTCCCTCTGTGCTATATTAGATGCATTTGCAACAGTTTTACCTTTAGATTTACTTGATTTTAATCACAAATTATGAAAAAAATTCACCTTTAAAGAATATCATCATCACTGGACATTGAAACATTGAAAATTCAGGAATGCCAAGATCAAGCATACCTTTACAGATAGACGCTTTTTCATCCACAGATAAAAAAGAAATAAGCTGGGGTTTAAATGGCTTTTGGATTAAAGACTCAGGAGCGCTGATCATAAGATCTTTAAGAGCAATACTATGCAGTGGCAATAAAGTACATCATGCAAAGACTTGAGTTATCAACAAAAACACCCAGTATCTGAATCTTGATAAAAAGGCAAATCAGATTACTCTGTAAATTTCAAAAAGGAATAAATTCCCTGAAAAGTCAAATCAATATTCCCTATGTCAACAAATCCTTTATGCCATTTTCACTTGCACCAGTATTCAATGCAAATAAAATTATTTTACTCATGTTATAAAAATAAGTAAGAAAACATCAGATTCTTCTAGCATTTTAAATTATTTTTAGGTCAATCTTCTCCCTCAAAGCAATTTTAGATTAACATTTCCATAGAGGACTACAGGAAAAGAAAGTTATGGGATTTGGACATATTTCCCATTAACCTTTCAGGAGGATATAAATCTAAATCCCTTACCCGTTAAAAACGCTGAGCTAATTTGCTTTTCTCAGGCCTGAGATACAGTGAGTGTCAAGAAGGTATTAACATTAGCTCAATTTCTACCTTCTAGTCCTTTGCCTCACACACCTGTCGTGTTCAACAGCTTTCTTAACACCACAGAATAACAAGTAAATGTCAAGGAATGCCCAAATCAGAAATATGAATTAGCCTAGTCAAACTAAAGCAGAGTCTAAAAAAGATATTAAAGACACTTAATTGTAAAGACACTTAACTGTAAAACTCTGAAGAGAGATTGATTGGTTTTTGTTTTGCTTATTCACAGAATCCATGAGGATGTTGTTATTTTCAGTATCTATCATATGTGCATTATAGTACTCAATGATGCAACATTAAACTGCTGCAAAATGTCTTTGTCATCCTATTTGTCCGTAGCCACCTGAAACAACACAAAATATATTTTCTTATTGACACTGTACAGTTCTCATAGGTATCCTGCTGTAAATTAAATTTAAAATAAACCTCTTTCAAGATTACACTTTACTAACCAAATTATGTGCAGAAATAACAAAAGAAATCACTAAGTAAAAGCATTTTACACTCATTTCTATGCTATCCTTACGTCAGACAAATGCGTAAAGATGGGTCTTTAAAAGTTTATAACTGGGTTAGATTCATGAGCATCAGACAAAAGAAACCTAGTATCTGACCACGAGTTCTCTCTGAAATGCAAATTGAATTCCTCTCAGGCTCCAAAGTTTAATGTTTTCCAGACGTCCATGCTAGCCAGATTGATTCTGCCTGAAATTGCTTTTTAAATGGAATCTCCAAACCAGTTACAGGGCACAGAAGACACTGACCCAACTTGTGAAAACTAGAATCATCTCTTCTCTAAAAGGATGCTTTTCTCTAGAGTTAGTTATAATAAAGTCACCTTCCTGTTATATATTCTACCAAAATGAGTTTGAACTTAATAGGAAATATTTTGCCTATGAATCTAAACATTGATAAATGCCATAGCTTTTTGCTCGTTTCTCCAGTGGAAGAAATGGTTGATTTGCTTAAGAAATTAAGGGTGACAATATAATGAACTGAATGTCCTACGTTGCCCCACCCAGCCACGCCTCAGTTTTAGGGGGTATGATAAACCCCTTCCTGCTAAGGTCACCAAGTCTTTCTTCTTTCATTACATTGGAATAGTGAAATGAATAGCAAGCAGGATTCTCTACTTACAGACAAAAGAGCATCGTGACCTACATAACTTACCCAAGGCGGTATTTTCCTCTAGCGTACAGTAATTGTTTCCATCTCAAACTCTGATATCACCACTTCATCACCTTATGCTGGAGGGATGGAAATCTTTAATGCCTGAGCAATTTCAGGGTCAGAATTGTACTGAAAACAAAAATCGGGTATACCATAAATAGAAAGAGAACATAATGGATATTTACTGCAAGGGAAAACCCAAACAGCCAATCACCAAAAGCAGAATACCAATGCAAGTGGTACTGCACCTTTTTTATATAAGAGGAAGAGATGAGTGTTATGGAGTGTCAAGAAGCAGGAAAAAACCCCAACATATCCATGCGCTCTCTACCTTGCACGATCTGTTAACCAAGACCAAAGATCAAGTACATTACTATGTGGCAAAGTAAAGCTGTGGAGACTGAGGATTGCAGGGTATAAGTAAATGTAGAGCTACCTGTGTAATAAATACATCATGGTGAAGAGTGCAACCAAGAAACTAAACGCTGACCATGATTTTTGAGCAAATTGTTCACAAAAATGCCTCCTCTTTGCACTTTTAAAAAAGTTTGCCTTGATATAAGGGGACATACTGTTATGCAGGACAACCTAGGAATGGTGGAATAAAGAGCGTGAAGATCCAATAGAAAGGTTAAACAGCTCTTTATAGTCTATGTATACTTTTCACTTGTAAATTGAACACTGTAGAAAGTCTACTTTCAGTCAAACATTCAACTGAAAACCCACAAAATGTATTCTTTTCTTTGGTTCTGTGTTGAAGAAAATATTTTGTTATTTCAGACCTCACATGCATGCAATCCTCACAAAACGGGTTTAAGGTTCCTTAATTTACATTTTAAAAATTGAGTCAAGGTCATTAAACGAATATAGGTAATGACATTTTTCTTCTCTTTAAAGAAAAATCTTACCTGTACCACTTCTTCCAAGGCAGACCTCCCTGACAACTTAAGTCTGAGATTAAATAGCAGTTTATTCTTGATGATCAAGAAATGCCTTAATTTTTGTTTCCTACTTTCTGTGGCAGGAAACTTACAGAGTGCAATCTTCCTGTTTAGAACATAATGCAAACAATAGCCTTTGAGACTTAACGTAAACAAATTTAGATACTTCATAACCATCATCACTCCCACATTAGTTTCAGCACTTGGTGGAACAAGTTATTTTATGTCTGTGATAAATAATGTGAGTACACCTAGGTGGGAACAGAAGAGCCACAGAGAGAAAATTCTGTTTCCAAGTTCAAAGGTAGAACATGTGACAGTTCCCCACCGCTGTCTCCGCGTATAGGTGGCTGGCTTTGTGCTAATAAATGGCAGGCGTTATGCATAATTTCCATCCATTTTAGATGTCAGAAATCATACAGAAAATTCTAATAAAGCATTTTCACAAATCATTACCTAAAAAAATTTAGGGCATCAGATTCACAGAAAAACCAACAATAATATCCTTCCACAGTTACCACAGATTTCATTTACAGCAAACAAAGACTACTCCACATTCAATAACATTGAGTAAACTTTCAAGTGATTGACTTAAAGAACATTACTTGTGCTTTCCAAAATTATATATTTGCCCTAAAAGGTAAGCTGCTCTGTAAAAGCCTGGTGCTATGCCTACGGTAATACTTTTATTTGCCTTGTCATTCTTGGCTGTGTTTTCCATATTTTCACCGGTCACCACAGCAAGTTCTATTACCAACTGTTCTGTGCAGACTCAGCAATCATTTAAGTCAGACTATGTGCATCACTAAATTCACTAGACAAGAATAACTGACTATACCTTTGTCTTGCAAAGAAATAGAAAATAGAACCTGGAAATAGCTAAATATAACCTACAAAAAGTCTGCTTATTTCTAGTTTTCAGCTGTGTGGCACTAATATGCATCCTGGCATGAATTCCCAGCATGATTCAAAAATTCAAAAGGTCTCCACTCAGGCAAAAAATCCCTTCTTTAGAGAACATTTGTTAAAAATAATTCTTAGGGTTTTTCTGTTTGTGTTTTGTTTTGTTGTGTTTTTTTTAAAAAAAAAAAATTCTTTGGGTACTGTTATTCATTACATGATTCTTAAAATAAATTATACAATACAAAATGTTTTACCCCCCAAAGGAAAATGACAGCAACTGAGACTTTCATTAGCATTAGTTCCCAAACAACTAATAAAGGAACAATTCTTCAAATCAGCTCATATCCAGTGAAATGGAAGCAGTCATTATCTTCCACAGCAAGTCTAACTTTTAGCACAGCACGGATATTTTAGATATAAAAATCTGTAGGATAATGAAAGAGCACAATAGCACAAATGAAAAGCGAGGCTTCCTGAACACCAGTAATTCAGGCTAGGCTATTCATGCCTTTTAGTATCTAGAGACAAAAAGTCTCTGGTGAGAAGACAGAACTCCTGAAGAATGAGAAGAATAGTTTAGGTTGGGATGGCTCTCACAAGACCCTCTGGTCCACCTCTCCACTCAAAATAAGGACATTATACCACACAGGCCCTTGTCCAAAGTCAACTTCTGAATGCCTCCAAGACCATAGGTTCCACCATCTCTTAGAGCAACCTGTGGCAGCATGAGCTTCCCCCTCTCCCCACAGCACTTGCCTGACTTTTCCTTTAAGAAACTTGTTTGCCTTTTTGCTATTCACCTCCAGGAAAAGTTTGGCCCCTTCTGACTGCTGATTCTTGTTCAAACTGGAGTTACAAGCCAGGAAAAGTACCAATGCTGTTTATTTACAGATTTAAGAGGAATGTTGTCAAGGACGTGATTACACTTTTCATTTTCCCATGTTACCACAGTTACAGTCATTTATACAGTACTATAGTTTACTGCATCCATACTTCTATTTATAAACCTCAGCCTCTGGAGAAATTGCAGCCGATGTTCCCTCTAAGCCTCTGCTTTTCCTCAAGTCTTTCCCCTCTCTGGCTTTTCACTCATCTCATACCTTAAGCTTTCTCTGGAAAGCAGTCCATGAAGAAAGGTTAAATCCCATGAGGGAAAAACTAAAAATGTTACAGAAGTGACAGGACTCAATTGCAGCTCTCTAGGCTGAATTTGAAAATAGACATCATGTGACTCATAAATAGAGAAATATTGGCCTACTAGAAAAATATGACTTTACTGAAGACTTGCATCTGACCCATCAGAGTCCTGAGCCTAGTAATCCCTGCTACTTTTGGCAGACAGAAGGCTGGTGAGAGTCATCTCTGGAAGTTCTGTCCTGGACTCAAAACTTTTCTGATGTTGACATTGCTTTACCCACCTTTGAGAGGAAAGAATAATGACGAAACAAGAAATGCTCTCCTCTTTTGAGGCTTTTACAGACTTCCCAACTCTCTCTCATTGAATGAAAGCAAACTATTGTAAAGTTCTAACCTCCCAAGAATTCAGTAAATCCTAAGAATTCAGTAAAAGAGTCAAAGTTAGTAAACATGCCATCGTAGTATTCCTACACCAAATACATTTATTTGGAAAAAACAGTCCAAAATCAGACATAAGTAGTGAATTAGGCTGGTTAATGGAAGGAACATAAATAAATTCACAGGTGAAGTTACTCCACAGGGAAGATAAGACATGATTGCATTTTCCCTCCAGTCCAATTCATCTTGGACCACTGAACCAGTTAATTTTAAATTTCTTCTATTCAAAACAGGGTGACTACCCAGCAGAATTGCAAAATGATATCTGTACATATGGAAGGTCAAATTCAGGAATTTGGGGGGGATGTTTTTGTTTTTTTAAACACAGGGACTAAGTGAATTGTATTCAGTAATGGTTGTGGAAACTGGGATCTGCCTCTTCTTCCCTCATAGCTGACTATTTCATTGCACAAATCTACTTCACAAATTTAGCATGGCATTGGATTTGGGTTTTTTTTGGTTTTTTCTGTGGTTGTTTTTGGGGGGAAAGGAAGAGGGGAGAGTTGGATGATTTTATTTGTTTTTAAACATATCAGATATATTGCAGTGATTTTACTCAATAAAACATTGGCTTCAACACCTTTTCTGGTATCAGTGTACTAATCCAGCAACCTGCCAACTGCTGAGACATAGGTCATAGTGAAATTCCTAGGAAATAGGTGTTTGCTGGTATTTTGAACTGGCATCAGGATTGGATGCTATTGATAACCAGAAAGAACAGAGATTTTTAAGCCCTTCTGTCTGTGTGCCTGTATTAGAAACATTAACTACAGTAATGTCTAAGTAGTATCTACGAAAAATAAGGTTTATTGTAGTACCAGCTGAACATTGAAATTACACCTATGTTAGCAAGTAGTGTGGGCCAGCTAGAGATCTGTGGAGAAAGCATTGGTACTGAGGACCTGATGTCTGTACAATTCACATTTCATGGCTTCTATTTTCTGGCTGGCTGGCTTTTTTAATTTGGAGTATCTCTAGAGAGGGTGAATTACACACCAAATTATTTCAGATTAAAAAGCTCAGCCTGCTCCTAAGTAGCACTAATCAAGAAATGAGCTGGTGTGCATTACTGTTCAATTTCCAGCAGCAAAGGAAGATGTTTTAAAGTGCTTCATTTGCCAAGGATCTGTCCCTGTTGTGTCTAGGACTGAAGTGGTGTCCCAGACACAAAAGAGAGCAGTTCAGCAGATGAGTTACTGTAATCCTTTTATAGCATATTGCTCTAACACTTTGATGTAGTAATGAATTTAATGTAACACAGTAATGTAGTAACATAGATTTCTACAAAACAGCTTGACGTAAAAATAGCTGGGGCCAAACAAAACGAGCTATTCTTGCCACTAAAATTGTCAGGCCAGTTTTCCCAAGCTTTACAGTTAAGGCTTTAAAGGCCTGTGGACAAAGAGAGGGACATTTTTCAAAGAGTTAAAGATATAAAAGTATTTCCACAGCATTCATTTTTCTATCAAGTGTACCCAGTTTTATTTTGCTTTCTAAACAGCTGAACTTGCAAACACACCTCAGGTTCTAATTTCCCCAAATTACTGCAAATTTACATTGCTTTCTCAATAGCAAGCGTCCAGCACGCTGAATCAGGATCTGACAGTATCTGAGCAACGCTATTGACTACAAAGAGCTATATGAGGAAACTTAATAATCAATGATTACATTCAAGATCTCTTCTAAAAAAAAGGAGTTACATTAACTCTATTTTCAAATTAAGATGGTGCTATTCTAGCAATCTATTGCAACGCTTCTTCAGTGTAAGGGATGCTGTGTGCAAAACTATTTTGGGCAAGGAAATCAATCCTCCATATATTTCAAACTCAGTAATCATACCTAGCTCTCAAATAATTTTATAATGAAGAACTAAAGTCAATTCCAAGCAAAGATCTGCAACTATGACCTGTACTCACTAAACGCAGAACACATGGAAAATTTGTTTCGACATAAAAAACCAGGCAAGCGCATACAAAAGCAGTGCTGCAGTTAACTACCAAGCATTAACAAAATAGCTTAGACCACCATAAATTTCTGTCAAACTACATTCTGTAACCTGACTTTATATTGGGTTTTGTTACACACAAAATGTTGTTATGGGAAAAGATAATAAACCTTAGTATAAGTGAAATCTTAACAGCCTGCAATAATTATTAGTCCAGATCCAATTATTGCAGAAAAGAAGTGAACATTACTATACATAAAAAAGGTCTCCACAGTAATAGTTAAAATTGCTGTACATATACTTCTTATTACCTCACTCCTTTTCCTGGTGTTACGCTTACCCTTCAACTGCCCCTCTGGATCTTAAAGGCTGATGTGTCCGTTTGTGCCAGGGACATGCAACAAGTCGTCAGCATCCCAAGTCCATGTATGATGTCGACAGTTTATTCCTCCTTAATCTATCATCGACTTGGGATCACTTTTATGTTTGGTAACACACTTGTAACATCTTGCTTTCTTCATCTGTCTGCAGGTTCACCATTACAGCTGATTTTACTGTATATGGTGCATTTTACATGTGTTATATACTTTTTCTCCGTTATATTCAAAATGGGTTTTGTCTAGAGCCAGGATTGCATTTCTTCAACTGGCTGCTGGGGAGTAGTTTGCAGCCTAGGAGTTTCCATTGCCAACTTGTGCCCCATCTCTTGACACCCCAGGTACTCCTCTGTGCTGCATCCCATGCTGCCACTTCTAGAGGTCTCTGCTATCATGCCAGGTCTCTATTCCTCTACACTATCTTACTCCATTAAAGCCATAATACCCCATTCTACACAGAGTAATTACTTGCCGCTGCCATCTATGTAAAAACCTATGTGTATACCATTGAAAAAAAGTACACGTGAAACAAATTAATCATACCCACCTGGTCATTAACAAATGGCTGTTATAGCTAAACCAAGTAAAAATAAAGCTCCAGGTGAGTCAAGGGAAGCTCAGACAAAGCAAACCTGCTACGCCTCAGTCATGAGGCTACATTGAGTTTACTGTGTCCTATCACCAGCAATGGTAATATCTGGGCTACAGTTTAGCCAGAAATTCACCCCCTTCTACTTTCTCCCAGAACATAAGCATTTGCAATGGACTAGAATTGAACATTCTTTTTGCTACCAAAAAACCAAAAAAAATCTGTAAAAACCAAGTTAAATATTAATGTCTGGAATTCTATTGTTCCAAAACAGTTTGTTGCCACTGTACAGTACCTGTTTACTTTAAATTTGAGATCTATACAACCGTCTCAGTTGCACACCTATGAAATAGTAGTTCTAGATATATTAGAGAATAGAACTATTATTTAAGTATATTACAGAAAACTTTATAAGTCTGAAATTAAATTCTAATTCACAGTAGCAGCATCTTGACAATACATTCCCTCCCTCTGTGCATTACATTTTTGCTTCATTCTTAAGTTACCTGGAATTAGAGCAAAAGTCTAAGCAACAGCTGCAGAGCTTAATTAGCCATTAAATACATATCCAAAGTAATGAGTTTGAGAATAGAAGAACATACTGTACACTTCTATCAGTTCTGTTCAATGGTTTGGAGCGATTGTACTGTTGATTAATGATTCAAAAATCATTACAACTAGTAATGATTTTTCAGTGGAAAAATAATCTTTAAGATGTCTCTGTCCCACCATTATTTTTTTTTTCCTCTTTTTAAAATCTTCATGCAGTGTAAGGGTTTCCATTCTAGTTAGTCAGAGCCACTTCCATGGAGACTAAGGAAGTCCAATTGTAGGACTGACCCTTTGGGACAGGTGGAGGTTGTTCCAGGCTGTCTTTGGTTGACAATTCCACCAGTCTCCTAGCAACAAGCTGGGAGAGCTGGTGAACCTCGTAACTTCAGAAGAGGCAGTATTGACTGTGAAGAGAATCAAACAGCCATCTAGTCCTACCTGCATTTTGGATACAAATTTAAACAAGGGAGTCCTGAAATGGCATAATTCCTCTCCCTGACAGGTCTGATGACTTCCTCCTAGAAAGGCTGACTACCTACTATATGCATCTATTGGCCTTTCTGCACTAGGAGCAAAGACAAGCCAGAGAAATTATGCTGTTTTTTAATTTCCCTATACCATGCAGTTTTACAACCTAAATTGATTGCAAAACATCTTAAATAAGTTGATCTTCTGTAGCTATTGTAGGACACTCAATCTGACAGAGTAATTCAGCTCTCATCCAAATTCTGATCTAGCTACTCCAGCTATTTAAAAAAAAGACCATCCAGCTCCAGCCTTTTAGTTAATATTAAATTAATGAAATATTAAAAGTTGGGTAACAGGAGTTTATACATTATATAAAGAGCAGCAAACCGAGCTTAAAATTTAGGTGTCAGATTTTTAGTTTCCATGCAAGCAGATTTTAGAATTTGCAGAAATTGATAAAAAGGGTTTAGCATAGCAATATACCACTACGCTAAAAATACTGAAATACCATCTATGCAACATATCCTGAGTTACATAAACTCTTAAATTTATTACAAAATAATTTCCACTACTACATACCAGTCTCCAAAAAGTTTTTATTTATCATCCCAAACTAGTAGATATTATAAAAATAAACCATTATTTAATATTCAGTTATTTTTATCATACAGTTTTCTTTTTTGAAACAGAAAACATATATAGAAAAAAACAGTCTTCCATGGATGTCTCATAAAGCATCAAACCCTGCATTTCTTCTACTGTTGCGGAAAAATGAAGCATTTCCAAAATAAGGGAATACAGTCTTAGCAGCCTGTTCTTCCTCCCTTTAAATTGCAACGCTCTGTATGCATATTTATGGAAACTCAGTAAGGCCTGAACTGAGAAGGATGGCTATCTGGAGGAGGTGGAGGAGGTGGCGGCGGAGGTGGAGGCGGTAAAAATGGGTATGACGAGTTGTACATGTTCGGGCCTGTCCAAATCATATTCAGATTTGAATGTGGAAGGTGGAATTGATGCACGTCATTAACAGAACCAAAAACTGGAGGAGGAAAGGGATACTGTTGCATCATTGGATTTTCTTTTCTATGAGATTGTGGAAACACTGGAGATTCCTGACGTATTCTGTTGTCTGAAGAGTATAGTTGTGGTGGTCTTACTTGTGGTCTCAAAAAACCCGGAGGGCCTGACGGAGGAGGAAATGGATCCCTGGAGAACCCTCTGCCACGGTATCCCCTTGAATAACTTGAAGCAGGCTGTTGCATGGACTGATGAAGTCCTTTATTCTCACCTTAAAAGAAAAAACAAAAAACAAAAAACACCACCACACATAGTTTTAATACTATTTTGGAACGATTAAGTTTAGTCCTCACGAACCTTTCAAGCTGAAGTCAAGGAAATTTGAGAAGTAATCTTATCAACAAATAATACTGGCAAATAATACATAAACAGCAAAATAATACCGGCAAGTCTACTGTTTAGTAACTCATCTTGATTTATTAGAGAAATATAGAAAGGATGATCTGAGGGTTGCAAATTCAGTCATTAAAAAAGAAATTTCACTTTCTTTCCCTCCAGGCATTTTCATTTGTATTAATGAATCACAGGAACACTCAAACTGTGAGTATTTTGTAAAGTTTGGTTTAAAACAAGATTTAAAACCAACACATTTTAGAACTGAAGATAAATCAATACCACATTACACTAAAGTGGTATACAGCTTTCAGACCTGTGTTGGTATTACAGCAGACACAGGACACAAATTATTCAAACTCAAATTAAGAAAACTAACTTACTCTATCTGAAAAAAAGGCAGCCTGTACCTCTACCAATTGGCCTTCAGCATTCAGCTTTCTAAGACAACCTGTACAGGTCACTGTAAGCATACATTTAAGGTTCATAACAACTGTACTGCCACTTTATGTAAATACCATCAGAGTATTAATAGGGTAAGTGCTATAAAATTTAAGAGCACCAAAACCAAAATATTAAAGATGTTCCAAACAGCTACCAAGGTACTCAAAAGGCTGTAGAATTTAAACTGAAACATGATCTCTAAAGGATTTTAAGGCTAGAAACAAAAAGGTATTTAGGGACATAACACCACATAAAGTCACTGAATTTTAAGAACCTGTGTGGACCTAATCCTTGGCACTAGACTACATAGAAACATTTTCACCTTTGAAAAGCTAAGTCTTGAAAGGTAGTTGCATACCAAAATTCCTACTCATTTCCATGGGGGATTAGGACTTAAGGCTCCTTTGGTGCATGCAGGCCTCTTGGAAGCACTGAAGTGAAAGTACTTGAGTGAGTATTTTTTAGGTTCTTTCTTCTCCTATCAAAGACTATAACAATGAGCCAATTTTAATATACTCAGAGTTCTATGAAGATGGAACCAAGCAAAACTCCAGCTGAGACTGAGTTTGTGCCACAATTTGCCAGATATCCTTGTTGTTGAATTACATAGCCAAACTAAATTGCACACAGTGTCAATTTATACCATGTTACTTACAGAAAAACACAGCAAATCATAAGCCATATTCCCTTGACAGATTGAGACAGTTCCTCCCATTGTGTTCTCAGTTATGGAACATAGTTCAGTAACAGTCTCAGCAAGCCCTAGGCAAAGGCAGGTCTGCAATAAGCTGGCAGAATAAGGATACAGTGGAAAACATGCCATATGCTAGATAAGCAGAAACTGGGAGTGAAAATAACTATCAGCAATGAAGGTAAAGTATGGCATGATTCAGATCCTTCCCTTAAGGGAAAAACTGTCAAAACCATAGGGCAAAAGCCAGTCCAAAAATGATCACAGCTTTATTTAAAGGGTACAAGGGAGGGATGTACTGCACACAGAGTAAAAGGGTTAACAGGACAATTACTGATCAAGAGAAGAGGGGTTCAGTGGGGCACAGTGTCTAGCAACTTTAGAAAGGAAGAGCAGCAAACTCATGGAAGGAGTCAGTGCAAGAAAAATCAGTGGGGGGGGAGAAGCACTGTGCTGCAGAGTTGAAGCAACTTCATATGTAAGCAGCAGAAGAGGAAGAGGGGAAGGAATGAGGGTCAGTAGGGAGTGGTACAAAAAGCATGCAACAGAAGCAGACCAGTGAGAACAGAGAAAGAGAGGTGAGACTTAAATTATTCAACTAAAATGGCAACCAAAAAGCAAAAAGTTTTGTCAGTAGAGAGGCATGAGAGAAGACAGATAGGAAAATCTGGTTATTACAAACAGAGCATAAATGCAAGCATACACCTGGAACAGATCTGTCAACAACAGGAGAAAGGAAGGTGAAAAAGGCTATGTATATTATGAAAAACTATACATAATTTATTAAACTACTATAGGTTTATCTAACGACTGTGTTAGGTAAACAGAGAGGTTCTCAGCAGGCTACACAAGTAACAGTTATTTTAAAGGAGTATTTATATGCCATGGGTGAGGAAGAACTTTCTTTTCAGATACAGGAATAAATTCCCCATCTAAGACTTGCATCTTCTCCCTGATTGTCAAAAAAAATGGGTTTCTAAAAATTGCACGTGGCCTTCCTCTATCTTCTCCCTGCACTCAAAAGCTTAAGCTGAACTTGGGCCCCAATAACCCCTGCAATAAGCAAGCTCTAAACTCCAAAAGGTGACATTTGTTCTATATCCTCACTGTGTGTCAGCTGACATGGTTAAAAGAGCATGTGAATCTCCTGACAACTGTCCTGCTCCTATACTACTTCCCTTGCATAGTTTAATGGAAAAAACCTTCATTTTCCTTTAAAAAAACAATAAGGAATGTAACCACAAATTCACGAATGTAACTTTGAAAAGCACAGAAATACTGATTAACTGTATGAAAGCTCTATCATTAAGACAGACATCATTGTCTATTTCAAACTCAGTTTAACAGACAAAAGCATTCTCCCACAGCATTTACTCACTTGATGCATTTGTTTCCGATTTGAGTTTCTTCCTTCCTTGACTCTGAGGCTTCTTTTTCTTCTGTTTTGCCTCTCTTTCTTTTTCATCATCACTGAAATCCAAGGCCTGTTAAAAAAGAAAAAAGAACAAAGTCATATAAGGCTGCAGAGAACTTCAGTTCTAGCAATAAATCATTATTTAGAAAACAATCCATCCTGCAGTCAGCTTAAAAGAATATTAAAGCTGCACTTTCTTATTTTGCATTCGAAGATCAACATTCAAGTACTGAACACAAATTTTTGATTGCTTGGATGTTAGTAAGAAAAAAATTGGGAATCTCTGAGGGAGCTTGCTAGTTATTGCCAAGAAAAAAACTTCTGAAGGGAAATTAGGTGAATTAAAATATGGATTTTTAAAATAAGTTAAAATTAATTTGGCAACCAATACTTAGCACAGTTAAACTCCATTAAAAAATATCTCTAGTCTAAAATTGTCACTAAATTGGAATTTTCTGTAGTATATTTAATAACACTGTTCCTGTTAAACTTGCAATAGCAATGTTATTCCAAAGGAATTTTCAGCTTTGGAGAATGTTATCATCTACAATAGATTCAATGTCACTGCAACATTTTGTTCCTGTTACACAAGGTTTTGCTACCTTTCGATTCCTAGCTTACATTTAGAATGAGGAAGTTACTATTGACAGAAAAGAAATCTGTCAGCTTAATTAAATCCCTGAAAAACAGCTCACTTATATGACTTAAAGAGGTAGGGTTTGTTCCCAACCTCCCCTTCCCAATTTTGAAAGGAAGGGTTTTGCTGCTTACCGATGTATCTCTGTAGTATACAGAGCACAGATCTCAAAAACACTGCACTAAAACAATGCTAAAAAAGCCACATAAAAGTTAATTCTGAATACAACTATTTCTTCTTCTACATAACTGGATTACATTCTTACTCAAAAAAAGCCACAAGGAATACAACAAGATGATATATACCATGAAGTAAAATCTTTCACTAACTCCTGCTTTTTCTAAGGACTTCAATACACCATCCTCCAGTAGAGCAGAAATAACAAACAGGTACCTTCTGTTGCTAGCTAATTTCCATGTAACATTCCATAAAAGCCACCTCAGAGAAACTGCAGTTATCTGCTCCTGCTAGCCTTGCAGCATACAGATCACACTTTGTCATCCTATGACCCCAAAGACAAGGCCGAGAGAGATTGTATTACTGAGTCTACAGTTAAGCTGAGCTAATTACGAGCCTGTCAGAAAAGGAACACTTACCATATACCTTAAAGTAGCAAGCATAAAAGGCCTAACATGGATTAATTTAACATTCGTATAAAAATAAAGCTTCACAGTATCACAAAAAGAACTAACTCCAGCAATTGCACACAGTTTACCATGGGAGTTGACCAGAAAAGTTATAGAATCAGCTGCCAGCTGAGGACTCTAAAAGTCTGGCTGTAAGAGACAATTTCAAGCATCAGTAGCGTAAAATTTAATCTGCACCCTTGTCAACAGCTATTACCTTCACAGCAAAAGCCACTTTCTATCAGCTCATCAGCTGTCACAGTCTGGATATCTTAGTGTAAACTCTAACTGTTAGAACTATCTGAAGATTATTCTCATTAAGGATTACAAGACATTAGACATGGTATTTTCGCCAAAACAGAGCACACAGACATCACGAAGTCAGAATGGCCACGAAAACAAAGCTGTCATAAAAAGCAATCAAGTTTGCTCATCCATGCCATCACTGGTTTTGTTCAAGCTTCCTTCCTTCCTATAGTGAAGTACAATAAACCTAAAGTTCCCCCTGTACTTTCACACTGTAACCTGAAGGTAACAGTACCATAATTAAGAAAAATCATTAAAAAAAAAAACTTTGGAAAACGCAACAAATCTATATCTCCAGAAGATTTGACTGCTTGACTGTATTTAGCTGAATTTTAAAGTTACTTAGGTTCCTACAAATTCAAATTACACATTTACAAGCTCATCTCCTGAACAGCTATAAAAATACAACTAAGAAACAAACAAAAAAAGAGCTCACCATTAGCCAATAAGCACATTTTTGTATCACCATCACTAGAAAATTTTTCAACCAAAGAAAGCTAAGACTAGACAAAAGTTTCTAAGTATATACAGTCTTCCAAAGCTCTGTTGATCACATACCTACAGTCCAATTCTATGCAACACTCCTACTTCTCAAATGATGATTCTCTGTGAGATGTCTCCCCAAGAAAGGTGGGTAATTTACAGTCAGAACTGACAGACAAGCATTCTTTGAGAGAAGTTAACACTGCTCAGCTCAGTTCCATTTGTGGCAAGAAAAAAGGTATTTCAAAATGTATCATCATCACAGTGGAAAAAGCAACATTCTGGGTTGACAGACTGATACATCATTGCAGGACCTACCTTCAAGCATAGAAAAGCCCATGTCACAACATCTCCCCTTCAAAACAGAACACCTAGCCTGGAATAAGGACTGTGAATGCAAAAATTGATACTTTCCCTCACAGCGTCCTTCTGGACAAGTTGTCCAACTGTGGGACGAGTGGGTTCACAGTGTGCTGGGTGAAGATCTGGCTGAAGGGCAGAGCTCAAAGGGTTTGTAGCAAATGGGGCTACATCTGGCTGGCAATCAGCCACCAGCAGTGTTCCTCAGGGTTCAATTCTAGGGCCAGTTCTGTTCGATATATTTATCAACGATCTGGATGCAGGAGTTGAATGTACCATTAGCAAGTTAGCTGGCGATACCAAACTGGGAGGTGCTGTTGACTCTCTTGAGGGACAAGAGGCCCTGCAGAGGGATCTAGATAGATTGGAAAACAGGGCAACGATTAATGGGATGAAGTTTAACAAGTTGAAATGCTGAATTCTGCACCTAGGAAGGAGAATTCTGCACCTAGGAAGGAGAATTCTGCACCTAGGAAGGAGAATTCTGCACCTAGGAAGGAGTAATGCCAGGCACAAGTATAAATTGGGAGAGGAGTGGCTGTAGAGCAGCCCTGCAGAAAGGGATCTGGGGGTGCTGGTCGACAGCAGGCTCAATGAGTCAGCAGTGTGCCCTGGCAGCCAAGAGGGCAAACCCCATCCTGGGGGGCATCAAACACAGGATAACCAGCCAGTCTAAAGAGGCGATTATTCCACTGTGTTCAGCGTTGGTACGGCCTCACCTTGAATACTATGAGCAGTTCTGGACCCCACAATTCAAGAAGGATGTGAAGGTCCTTGAATGCATCCAGAGGAGGGCAACAAAGCTGGTGAAAGGCCTAGAAGGCATGTCCTATGAGGAGCAGCTAAGGGCTTTGGGCTTGTCTAGTTTGGAGAAAAGGAGGCCAAGGGGTGACATTGTTGCTCTCTACAGATTCCTGAGGAGGGGATGTGGAAAGGGAGGGAGGTGCTGATCTCTTCTCCCTGGTATCCAGTGATAGGACGTGTGGGAATGGTTCAAAGCGGTGCCGGGGAGGTTTAGACTGGACATTAAGAACCATTTCTTTACCAAGACAGTGGTCAAACACTGGAACAGGCTTCCTAGAGAGTTAGTCAATGCCCCAAGCCTGTCAGTGTTAAAGAGGCATTTGGACAATGCCCTTAACATGCTTTAGCTTATTGTTAGCCCTGAATTGGTCAGGCAGTTGGACTAGATGATTGTTGTAGGCCCCTTCTAACTGCAATAGTTGATTCTATTCTAAAAATTGGTTAGAATAAAAAAAAAAAAACAACAAAACCGAAACACCAAACCCCCAAAAAACCCCAAAACCACCCACAAAAACCACCTTTCCTACTTATGGAGTAAGAAGCACATACTATGTAGCATAGAACTACGCTATTCATGCAAACTTTTGGAAGATTGAAAAGAAGCAGATAGATCTCTTTAGGATACTATAATAGACACAAGGCTTCTAGGAATTTCACCTATTTTGGATAAGATACGCTTATAGTAGAAATTGCAAGGAAAAATTACTCAAGTGTTGATCTAGAAAACAAATCTCATGAAAACACCTCAATAAAACTACCAGCCTTGCGATTCTTTTTGAAGAAGAGAATAGTAATGAAAAGTATAGTTACAGCAGAGTTAAGGAGCACTGGACAGGAAGCCTGGATTTCATTGAAGCAATCTTCACAGATCCTACAGTAAATGACATCAACGGTCGTGAGGAGGTCTCACGTCTACATAGCCCTGTATGACTGCCTTTGTATGGAAGAAGCTCATCTCCTCTCATGAAACTGGTGTTTTATAATAGGAAACAGTAGGGAAACCTTACTAAGCCATTCAAAGAATGCAACAGAGGAGGTGTCAAGTTAATCTAACAGAGTAGACAGCTTAAACACCCAAGTAGTACAGTTTGCAGAGTACTAGCAGGCCTTTTAAGACAAACAACTGCTTGTGGCAAGGTGAAAGAAAAAGCTGCAGCAAAAGAACAGCAAGGACAAAAATTCCCTAGCAGAAGCAAAACTATTAGGCAAGGTAAAAGCACTGCCACTCAAAGTTGAACATTCAGGTTGCCAAACATGTTCTTGAAGGACTAGAGGAACTGAAGATACACATTTTCCCAATTGCAAAAAGCAAGTAGAAAAAGACAGCTAGTACTCTCTACACTGACTATGAGACCTCTCCAAGAAAAGCATGACCTTCTTTTCAGAGAAAAAGCACATAAGCTTGCTAATTAGTTACCCTGCGCAGAGTTTTTTCTACATATATCTTGTGTAATCAAAACCAATAAACAAACAAACAAAAAAACCCCTATAGTTACTTCAGGTGGTGGTTCTTGGTCATTCTTCCAAGATGCATCTGAACCTTTTTCCCTACAAGAAAAACAAACCACAAATTAGACAATCAAGACAAAGGAAGACAGTGTCAGGAGGCTACAAAACATCTCTTACTTGAGTCACATAGTAGCAACATATTCTAGGTTAGAAATAATTTGCAAGAACTGTACTGTAGCAAATAGGTAACACTTTCTTCAAGGTATCAGTTCTCCTACACAAGAAGCTTCCTGTTTTAAAAGGGGCATTTGTTTTTTAATGTTGTTTCTAAATGAACAGCAACGTATGTGTCAACTTCAGACTTCACTACATATGTCATTTGAAAAATCTTCCTACTCTGAGTGAAGACTGAACATTTCACACAGCTAATATTAAGCTTTGATCAATATTCTCTCAACACATCTTTTTCAATTTAAATTGCTTTGAACCCAAATTGAGGTAGTTCATTGCAACTTTCTTCTGTTGACTCACTGCTGACTACAGTCACAAATTTTCTTATTCTTCTGGTTTCAGAACACGTACCTCCAGTCAAAAAGGACAACGAACTAGTATAGTAGGATACAGGCTTTAAGTATAACTATAGTGAATTCGGAACCAAAAAAACCTCTAAGCTTGGCTTACAATTCCATTAAGATAGTGTTAGATAGGTAATTAGGTTTCATCTTCTATTTTGTTGTAAATATAAAATTAAAAATCAAGGTAAAAGACATTTAAGGAAGCAAAAACTCAACTGTCTTGCCTGACAAGCACCAAAATTAACTTGAAGTGGTGTTATTTATTTCACCCACCACTGCGAACTTCACTAAAAAACAAGTCATTTCTTTGATTACCAACAAATTTGTGGAACAAAGTTAAATTATGCTGTTAAAAGTCTGTGGAAGGTTTTTCCACACTGCTCGCAAATTTAATGTGTTTTGGTTGAAAATGACAAGACACTGTCTTTATCTATGTAGACAAACTATATTAAAATAATGCAATACTGAAAATTCTTACTTGCAAAATGGAACCATATAGTTAAAAACATCAACATGTTCAGTGTGAAATGTTTTCAATCAGTGTTCTAATAACCAAGGGGTTTTTTATGTATTTATCAAGTCAGCAACAATCAAGCAGCAATAGCTACATCAAAGTACATAACCATCGGCTCTAGGTAGCCTGGACTTGAAGAGGTCCTTAGTCAAAGGCTGCCCATGAGAACACTGGCAAGTCATCTGGAAGTACTTTGTGCCTCAACCCCTAACCATAAAACTGAAGCTCAATCTCTACATATCACTAGAAAACTATACAGACACACCACCTTTGTGATTATGAGCAAATCATATTAGCAAGCAAGCCATTTTAAAGTTTAATTAGAAGAAAATGTTACAGGGAGGAAAGAAAAATAAGGGCTTTACATGAATAACTTCTCAGCTGCAGAAAACTGTCTACCTATGGAAAGATGAAAAGTATCACTTTTTTTTTTTTTAAATCATGAACCAACTTCTTTGTTTCTCCCTCTCATCTTGTTATTTTGGGGCAATACATGCCTGCCAGAAATACCAGAGCACGCCAGAAACTCCCAAGACTTGTGGTCATTAGGCAACATGTAGTACTACTGACTGCAAAACTTAAACCTCCTCAGTCCTTCAGGCAGCTTATCTCACTCTCCCAAGGCAGCCTTCCTCATTTCAGCAAAACACAAAACACTTCTCATGCTCTGAGATACTTAATCTTCTGCAAAGAACAAGATAGTAATTCTTTGATTTCTGAACTCAGATACTGTAAGATCTGGAAGTCTAACAAAAGGTGACTCAGAGGAATCATGAAAATACATGAGCTTCTTTAGAATTACTTTGTGTTTCAGGCAATACAACACAAATCTATTTTTAGCAACAAATTATTTTGCATTCAAGAAGTTTTACACTACACTTCCATTTATTTTGCTATAAAGTGCAAGGCTTATTCATAGCACTGCAACTTTGTACAATGCAAGCAGATTGCATTCCAGATTTCAGAAAAAGCTTCAAACTTAAGGTTTCTTTCAGATCTTAACCCTGATTCCTTTTCTTTTTCAAAGTACCATCACAGCTTTGAGTAGCAGTTCTAGACCTTTAAGCCTGTAATACTCCACAAGCTGGTCTGCACACAGTCAGACTAACAAAAAGCAGAAAATGAAAGTCATTGGTCATCAAATTTGCAATCTGCTAAGGTCCAAAAGCCTTCTTGTGAAGCACTGATCAAAGCTCAACTTTTCTACTATCCATGTCATCTTGGTTTCTTTATAGAGACATTACAGCACAGGTCAGAAGTCAAAATTCTTTATCCTTTTTCAATAACACCTACTTTGTGAAAAAGGCAGCTTCAACAAATAGTACCAGTTGCGTCACAAAAGCTTAAGAAACTTTACTGACAAAACTGAGAAATAAAATATTGTTTCAGTGAAATGTAACTTAAGTTACATTATTCAGAACTTATGGTTTACATCAGATTACACAGGTGTTCACACTGCTCCTTTTAATACAGGGCAAGAAACAACATTTGATGCATTGTTCAGCTGTGCTGATAAGACATGAAAGTGTTAAACATCTTACATAGTGTTCAATTTTGTACCATATATGATAGTAAAATACTACCAAAAGACAAACAGCTCCCAAAACTACTTGCAATGTATTAACAATCTAAAATACGAGTCTCACATCTCAGATGCTGAGTACAGCACACAGTTACTGATGTAGCAAGCAGATGATTAAGGTCTGTGCAGTTACTGTACTAAGCAACAAAGTTTAATGGCACAAATCAAAGACCAGCTGGCATCAAAATACTGCAGAAAAACAAACAAGCAGCAGAGTGAGAAAGTGATCTATTTTGGTCTTCACTGAAAGGAAGAAAAACGTGTTTGTTGCTTCCACAGAAATGGGAAAGGAAAAAACCCCACCAAAAAAAAAAAAAAAAAGACTCCTGCAGGCCTGGCCACACATGCATGACTAAAGAAAAAAATTATTCAATATGAATACTGGCAAGGTTGCAATTAATGCAGACACCAGTATTACTGGCTAGTCAGAAAAAAATTGCAAGTCAGGCGAGAACTAATCCTAATAACCAGAGACTAAGTCACTTGTGTAACAAAGGATTTTTTTAACCTATATTTATTTCAGACAATTACTCATCAATAATTAGAACACTGATGCCTAGCAGTCACTTACTATCCTTTCTTTCTTATTCTGTATCTTTGAGTACACTTCCTTTTAAATGGCAACAAGTCCTATTCATACATGCTACTTTCCTCAGGCAGGCTGGGATACACAAATGCTAGAAGTTTCTGAACATCATACTATATTGCCACACAAATCCGTCCCCTCTCCCAAATTTACAGCAGGTAATTACCACACAGAATTGTTATTCTCCAACTGTACAATAGATTTATTGATAATTAAATTTCAGTTCTGGCCTTGTAACATGAAATAAAAATAGTAAATAAATGCAAACTTGATCAGAATTCAAACAAGTTTATTTTAGGTTATGAAACTAAACAAGAATCTGAGGAACAACAAAATCCAGAAAGTACAGCTTGCAAAACCACTGCATGTGTATGTATGTGAGAGGGTGTTGGGGAGGTAAGCATCAATGAATTTTTTTCTGGTTATGCTATTTTGGGTAACACAGCAACATGAAAAGAAAGCAAGCTTAATATATTGAGTAAGAAGCTACTAAACTTTAATAATTATAACACTTTAGAAGCTTGTAGTTTACAGCTACTCTGTACTGTTCTGAAAGGCAAAAGAATACAACCTTGTTATTACAACACAGTTGAGAATATCCAAAAAAAAAGAAAAGTTTTAGTGTCAAGCTTAGTCCTACAGTTTCTCACTTAAGGCTAAACTTTAATTCACTATTTTAGCTATATTAAAAAATACATTATAACCAGATTAGAAAAAAATCAGACTCACTGTTTTAGTTTCTCTGCAAATATATACTGGGTGAAGTCCTCCACTGATGGAGCAAAATACATGCTATCTTGCACATTAATACCTTTTGCTTTGATATGCTCAGAGCTGTTAAATCTTAACACATAAAAGGGATGTAAGACAGGACCAAATATCTCAAATATCTGAAACACAAACAAAATTAAAATGTTTAAATAAACCACCAAGAATAAATAGCCAATTTCACTGTAGACAACCATGAAGCTTTAAGATGCTTTGTATTTAAGAAGTTTGATATATTTTCAAAATGCAGAATGCAGCATCAAATGAAGTTACTTTCATGCTTTAGTTTTATTACCACATTTTGTTTGACAGTATATTTCCCAGCTACTGTTTAAGTTATAATGTGGAAAAGTAAGTTCTCACACATTGATATTACCTTTGCCCACCCAACTGCACTGCTTTCACTGTCTGCTTCCTCTACTGTGCTAACTTTCCTTTTGTCAAATCTCTGTTCTTCTCTCTCCACTATGCTTTCAAATCTCTTACACCTGGAACAATCTCCCATTCATTTATTCCTCAAAGTTCATCTTTACAAGACACCTTTACATCAGTTCCCGTCTGTTCCCCAATTCCATTGAGAGCAGGGAATTCTGCCATGTTGTACAGAACATCTGCCAATTTCAGGCTGAGATTTTTGTTTCACTCACATCTAGCATTCAAAGATATTATAGTAGTAACTGTTCCAGATGATGGCTTTTCTTCCCCAGAAAACATACAAAATTGAATGCAACAGCCCTCTCAGCAAACATTCTTCATTATACTTGCAAAAAGCACACAATGGCCTTAAACTGCAACAGCAGAACTTAGATATGTAAACATTCCCCACTTTTCCTGAAACTTGACTAATTTCTCCAATGTTTGCCCCCAACTCCTGGCAATAAAAGAGCACAGTCTGTTATTGAAGACATCATACATCTGAAAGCAACCTCTCCCTCTCCACAAGCACTGTCATAAAATAGCAGAAACTCATCACACATTGTAATTCTGTTAAGGATGCAATGAATTCCAGGTTAGGAATTCCTGAGATTAAAAAAAAATAGATGACTATAGCAAGAGTCAAAAGCACAAAGCAAGACTACATATCAAGAAAATATTATCTTTCATCAAGTCGACTTCAACACTACTTGTTGGAACATAAAAGAATACTTTGATTTTTATATTAGAATAACAGGTTTTTATGCTTTACACATACCTTTCCTGCAGCTTGCCGATCTTCTTTAAAAATTATGCTTTCCTCATTTACTGGAGGTAGGCCTCTCAGTGATTCAATTATTACTAAAATGGGGGAGGAGGGAAAAAAAATCAATTAGAACTTTGTTTCAACAACATCATATAGTTAATTGCAGAGAAGCTTAACAAAACACACCATTATTTGTCTACTAAAGTTCATAGAGCTTCACCACCCCTTCTCCATTGATATATGAGTGGTAAGATTTACATTTGTTTACAGAATTATTCTCTGGGTTGAAGAAAAGAGACCAGCCGATAGGTACAAAAGAGAACTCTCAGATATGTATTTGCGAGCTACCTGTTCTATTTACCCAGCATGTTTCTTAATTAAGTGCATAGCAGCAATAACCTGGTTTTTTGAGTGCAGATGCATGTGTATATTCTGCCTTCTTAGTATTCCAAATGAAATCCTCCTTGGAAAAAAGAATGGAAATGGCTATTCATTACAGCTTGCCCCAATAAGTCATAAGAATCAGACCAGAACAAAAAAGATGTCTGGCAGTCCAGTCACAGTTGCAACTGGTGGTGTCATTTATGTATGCAGAAATACAATTTGAAATACATTTCTGCAATTTAATGTCCTGTAAGTCTCGTATTACATTTGGGCCTAATCCATGATTAACAATGGTATGAGTGGTCAGAGCTAGCAAGTCATTCTAGTAGCTCAAAATATGAAATCTTAACACTTAGTAGACTTTAACACTTATAAATGGACACAGAAGCATGTTCTTCCTCCATTAAATACATAATTTGATATACATGCTACTTCATTTTTAGGTTTTCCAATTCAGAGACCTAAAGAGCTTATCCTTTACTGAAATCTTTAGAATAGTTTCTTCTTTGGTAGCAGTTCACAATTTGTTCCTTTAGTCTGCAGGAATTCTGCGTCTTCCTTTACATTCAGCAGGAAATATGCTCAAAGCTGTCAATACAGAGGCCTAGCAGCATTATGCTTATTAGTCTGCTTTCTAACTTTCACCAACCAATCTAAATTCAACAATTCACATATTTCAGTTTCATAAAGATGCAGACTGAAGAATTCACCTATCAGTAAACTGACAGGATTTGAAAAGGTTATACTCACCAAGGAGGATTAGAAATTAAGGAGAGTTTTCAAAATTGAAGTCTTTAAAAACAGCTTTGTTTAAACATTCACATACTAAATCAAAAATAAGAATAATAGCAAGTTATGATTCAACTGTTTCTCTTTTAACTTACTTTCAAACCATCATTTTAGCTGAAAACAGCCTTCTTGAAGTCCCCATTATTATCAATAAGTAAGAAAGGGCAAAGTAGAACTAAAGGACGATGACCAGATTACTACTTTCCACACTCTCAAGCCAGCTTCCTGCACATGAATGAAATTAAATCTAACTCCAAACCAACACCACCAACAAAAATACTATAAAGGAATTGCCTGTATTACCTGCAGTCTTCTACAATAAAAGAAAATTTAATAGCAAAGCTATTTGCTTTAATTCTTTTGTACCCCACTCAACACAAATACTTTAACTTCAGAATTGAACTTAATTTCTAATTTTCGTAAGAAAATTGCTCTGAAAGCAGTTCAAGCAGAATGGAACACTTGAAATAAGCTTAAATACAAACATACTATGGATATTTTATTAATATCAGCTTCAGCAAAATTTTGATGTCACATCAAAAACTGAGGTCCCAGGTAGATCTGAAAAGATCCCTAAATGCATACTGCCTGCAGTTAAGCTTACATCCATTGTATGTCTCAGTCCCATTAAGCTTACCCTCCAGGACCTATAAATCATGTTAGTCATGCTGTCCTATGACTGCTGACACTGGCGGCTTGCATTTGGTCAAGGTGCCAGAAGTGGGATGCTCTGCTAAAGAAACAAGTTTTATCCTGTCCTCATACATTCACAAGCAAGAACTTGGGACTGGATTGTACTGCACCTCTGCTTTTAGTTATACACTGCCTATATCTTCAGAGATAATTCAAATACAGCATGTACGACTGAAAGATTTTCTTAAAATACTGCAAGTGTTCAATCTTATTGTTGACAGAATTAATATAAAGATCATAATACACAGTGAAAAAAGGCTTTTTTAGCAAAAAACTAGAACATGAAAGTCACACAGAAATATATGCATAATAGTCGTAGTATCTTAATCTTTAGAAGATGTAAGCCAGCTAAAAGGGAATTCAACACAAATGTCATTTAGCAGTCCGAGTTCTCATTCAGCAATCCACTACCCCCTGAAATAGAAAGCTGCAGTACTGACACTTTGAGGGAACAGTTAAGTACACAATTAATGCAGAGATATACAGAAATTATTTTAATTGAAAACAAAGCAAACATATCTTGCTTACCTAGCTGCTCAATTATGCTGGAAACTGTCCCAAAAAGCTTCAGTTCAACATCATCAGGCAGAATTATTGATAAGTCTTCAACAGGAGGCAGTTCCTGAAAATACCATGTCAATGTTCAGAAATATAATATCATCACACTAAGACATTCATCACTTTGTCACTGCATAAATTTGACCATCAGAAAAACCTCCTAGCATTTTGAAGATTTAATTTAAAAAATGTAGTTTGATTTGTCTCTTCCAGAATAATTCTAAATAAACTCGCCTTGGGGGGAAAATGTCACTTTTGAAGACACCTTTTCTATTGAGATGCTACTCTACATATTTCCATTGCAACTAAGTAGAAGCCAACTTTACTCAGCTGGAGAAAACCAACAACTGATAGACATTTTGTTCCTTTTTTTGAACTTAGATAATAAGTTAAATGTACAACACAATAATTAGATAATCAGTAATCAAAAAATCAGAAAACTTGTAACCACATTCAATGCATGACAGAAGAGAAACATACACAGCAAGAGATAAAATAGCATGAAATACACCAGGTATGTATCATCTGATTCAACAAAATGGTGTCTGTCCATTTATGCCACAACTCAGACCATTATAAAAGATGTAAAGATCACAACAACCTATCTAAAGAAAATTATTTTTACCTGAAAGCTGTATTTGGTACAAGAGGATACTCACACAGAACACACTCAAAAAAAAAGCCAAACTTAAGATATACAAATGAATACTGCACAAACAATATTCAAATTAAACTTTCTCCTCAAATGTAAGCATCAATATCTTCTATCAAAGGCTGATTAACACTGAACTAATCATCTACCTCCAATTTATTCATAACTAAGATTTCTATGTATATACTATACTGCTGTGAATTCAATATGGAATACAAAGTAAGGGCAAATAGAGCAAGAATTATCTTCAAATTCAACATCTTCTGAATTTGGAGGTAGAGTCCAAATCTTAGCACTGAACTGCACTTTTAAAGGCCATCACCAGAAATAAAATCACTCTTCAATAGAAGAATCTTGTCCTGTCTTATCAAAACTTCAGCTGATAATCTTCACGCTTAACAAAAGTGCTTGGCAAAGGCTTCTAGAGCAACTCAAAGACCAAACAGAGGACAAGACTTAGGCAGACCACATAAGATAGCATTAAAGTCAAGACGTGAATTCAGATAGAAACACCATATACCCTTCTACAGGACAGTAAGTTTTCCAACATTAAACCAACTTCACTGTTAAGCCTTAACCAAGTCATGGATGCCAGAGCAATTCCAAGACCAGAGACCAGAAGGAAGAAAGCTAAAACTTTTATCATAAATCTCAAACTGGTAAACTGTACCATCTGTCATACTATATACAATATCTGCCAATCTTACACTCAAAACAGGAGGTTTCTAAAATAGTTCCACTAACACTCCTTAATACATGCAGGTTTTTTTCTGCTAAGCACACATTCCAGTTATATACTTTCTTTAATCTTTTATTGTATCTTTGAGCCATGCTTTAGCAAGTTAGCTATTATTGAGGACTTTCAGGTAAAAGACTAATCATCACGTTTCAGTTTTAACAGATACATTTTAATTTTCAAATTGTATTCCTTCAAATTTACATAAGGTGATCTACAACATTTTTACATAGATTAATTCTATTACTGTTGAATGGCTTAGTACAAGATACAGTAAATAATGTAGTTGCTAGAACTTCGGTTCTTATTAACTATCACTGGCAAAAAGCAATAGCTTTGCTGAACCAGTGAAACTAATCAGGCCAGTACTTAAAAGGAAGACAATGTTTCAAAAACACTTGGACTTGAAGCTAGTAAGCTAATGAGACAAAAGAGCAGATCAACAAAGCATTTTCGGGCTAACATGAATTTTATTTAAATAAATAACTGAGATAAGAGGTAAATAAAACCTAGTAAGTACATCTACCTCAGCAAAGATTTTTGTTCAAAAGTCCAGTGCTGTAAAAACCATCTTTGTCATAGAAGCACTTATAATGGTTCTATTATTAATCATACATCAAAACGAAGTGCATGTAAGCAGCAATTGCTCTGACATTTTACTCCTTCAGAATACAATGTTACACGTTTCTGAATCTTTGATTAATTTCAGTGAGAAAAGAATATCCTAAAAGCTCTTCTTTACTTCAAGTGTCTCTAGAGCAACATTTTAATAATTAACAATGTATTCCCATCTCCTGGTGTTGCTACTACTAATGCATGTCAATGCCTCAGCCTTTTCAGACAGTCATCTAGCACTTCATTACAAACTCTTACAGAGCACTGAAGCAAAGGTTCATGTCTCCATATGTATCTGCTCTTCAGAGGTTTTTTTTCCTCTACCTTTCTAATAATGTCTTGTACCCTTCATTGGCCTTGTTTCTCATTCCAGAAAGCATTTTTTATGAAGGGGAGAGATCTACAGAATAACAGATAAACATATACTGTTAATGTAAATTGACATTACAGTGTTGCATTATCCTTTTATTTGTAATCCATTACAAATGATGATAGCAAATTGTCCATTAGCAGATTATTACTAAAACTCGTTCCTTTAAACCTCTTAATTTTGAGATAATGAGGAATAATGGCAGCAATACTTAACAAGCGTGTTATTTATGAGAACCAATATAAACCACTTCTGTGACCACTCTAACAATTTTGCTTGAGTAGAGACGATGCAATCTGAACCTCTGGGAGGCTTAATATAACATTTGAAATTTTTTGCCTCAAGGCTGAACTTATTTGAAATATGTCTTACAGACATATCAGACCTTCAAGTCCCTCACACAGAGAAAGGATGATGAAAGCCTGCAATGTACAAACAACAAAAAGTGTACTAAAATATCCAGAAATTTGTTTTCATTAGTTACAACTGTGATTTTATACAACTGTGAACCTCACTTCAGAGTGGTCTTAATATACTGAAAAATAAGACACTTTTAATTATTAACTGTGCTATACCTGAACTAGTGTAAAAACATACATTCAGTCACTAGGTATTCATTAAGTTAAAATATTTTAAGTTGGGTTACTAGAAAAACATTTAAAAGATAACACAGTGTACTTACATCAATAGGCAACTCATCTTTCGTTTTAACACAGTAAGATTTGTTATCCTTCTCATTTGGATGATCATCTTCATCTGATACTGTTGAAGGGGAACACGAAGAGGAGGATGTAGTTGAATCAGTTGAATCTGAATCCGTATCACTGAATAAAACAAATATGGGAGTTATAATATAGACTTCCGCCTTACAGATAAAAAGAGTGGCTAGATTATACATTACTCAAATACCCTTGGTTACCAGATATGTTCTTCTTAAATGTATATATCTGTATACAGAAAAGCAGCAATCTTTCCTGAACCTACAAGCCACTGGGCAAGACCATTAAAAAAATCTCAGAAGAGGTATAGCTTCAACAGTTCAGAGCAAATGCTAACAACTACAATGGCTCATTTGCGTTCTCACTGTTTTACTGTTGAAAGGTGTATGTAGCGTGAGAGCAATCACCTCTTTAAGCTCACCTAGTCCAGTTTTTCCCACTGGCTACCTCATGCAAAAGTCCAGCACCAGCATAACTCCATCTGTCAGACATACATGACAGCCACAGTTTGGGACCTATACTTCATTGGTTTGCAACTGAAATGACACATTAGAGTCACAGGATGATTACTTCAGTGTAGTACCTAGATAAATACAGCCAAATTAGGACCATAATGTCTATGCACAATCAGCATATTTCCATTTTATGCACCACTTAAATTCCCAGTATTGAACATCACTTGACATAACCGAGCACAAAAAAAAAATTTCAAATACACTAAACTACCTTCTATAGCTCACAGTCATTCTTCTTCTACAACCCCAACATTAGGATACAGCTAAGTGAAAGTCAAGAAAATACTTATTTCCAAGCAATCCATCTTACGTTATGAAGGTAAAACAAAATTCTAATTTTTTCAGATAAAAGGGATTAGTTTCATATTTCATGGCAGGCCTGAATTCCCCTAGTACATATTCACACATATTAGTAATTTAATATTTCTCACTGGCACACGCATAAGAGATGTTTATTGTCTTAGACTCTTAATATTACAAGTAAAGAGCACAGTAAGAAACCAGTCCTTATTCACATCAACCTGTTCCTTTTAGCAAAAGTCTAAGTTCTTGAAGAGCTGGGGAAAGAAACAAACACATGGAGTAATTGATATTGATGACTGAAAAAACACGTCACAAACCTTACACAAAAATACACTAAGACAAGCAAACGTTTGTAAAATTGCATCTTCCTTTCTTACCTGATCTGCATGTTAAGAAAGCAGCATTTGGAAGCAAAGTGATAAATAAAATACAAAAAATGCTCCCTTCTAGATTCTTTGGTATTAGATTGTCCCCTTCACAAGCAAATGGATGGCTTTCAATTACCTGTTGCTGCGGTTTTTTTCCCCAACAAACATTGATAGGGGAGACAACAAATAAGAGCACCTCTCCAAATAAACCTTTTGAAAAAGGCAAATATGGTCTTCTTGGAACAAAATCAGCAGAGCAGAATGACAAAAATCAGACTACCAGAGACCAATCAGTGGAGGGAGGAAAAAAAAAAAAAGGAAAGAAAAAAGTTTGAGATACACATAGACAGCTAAATAAGTTAAAGCTATCAAAATTTCATCTTTAATATTTATCTGAATATCAGTGCAACAGATTTTGGAAGCAAAAAAGACTACAGGTGAAGCCCCTCCCACAGGTCAAGAATTTCACTCTCCATCACTTCATGATGTTCTAGGAAAACTTTGAACTAAGCAAAGCATTTCCAAAGTCAAGCTTTAACCCATTAACTGTTAATGAAGCTCAGTATCTTCTTTTTAAGAGATCGTTAGACTTCATTTCAGCCTCCACTAGTTAGAAGGAGCACATACCCATCTTGCTGCAAGGGCCCAAGAAGAAAACACAAAACTCACTGAAACTGACAAAGCGTGCAGGCTTCCAAGACTGAAACAGAGCCCACATCTAACCAAAGTTACCTTTCAACAACTATTCTGAACACCAAAGCACAGACGGAAGTAGAAGATGGAACCTTTCATAAAAACCGTACAGGTTGAGAATGAGCTTTTCCACCGAGAAGCCAACATCAGAGCACAAGTTAAAATCTGCAGACTCTTTACCTTGAATCCTACATTCAGCTTTCTTCAGCAATAACACCGCAGATGCCTTGTCACAAGTGATGTAGGCGCACTCTGTGAGGACGGTGTCAAAGGACACTCAAACGGTGACGGCGGCCCAACCAACCACGACGCTCTACAAGCCACCACCACCACCAGACCCATGCTTTCATTAAATCCCATACCCTCACGGTCAATTGCTCTGGAGGCTTATTACTTCAACAGTTAAAACTCCTCGTGAAACACAACAGAAAAGGTCATCCCCAACGGCAAGGGGGACGCTACCGCAGCCGAAACGCCGGGGCGGGGGGAAGGGGCGGACTGGGCCACCTCGCTCGCAGAGCGCCGAGCCACAGGACCGGCGGCCCGCCCCGCCGCCCCCTAAGGGGCCTCAGCGGGGAAAGAGCGGCCCGCGGGGAAAGCCCGACGCGCCCCTCTCGCCTCCGCGGCCCAGCCCCGGGGGCTAAACCCACCTGTCCGAGTCCGAGGAGGGGGTGGCGGCAGGCGGCCCGCTGGGACTGGCGGGCGGCGGCGAGCAGCGCGCTCCCTCGGCTGGGGGCGGCGGGGCCCGCTCCTCCCCGCCGCCCTCCGGGGGGCTCGGCGGGCTGGGCGCCCCCTCCGCGCTCGCCGCCCGCTCCTCGCCCGGCGCCGTGCCGGCGGTGCCGGGCTCAAACGCCAGGCTCTCCAACCGCGCCACCACCTCCACCTGCGCCTCCATCTCCGCACGTGCGCCACGCGGCCTCCCCGCCGTACGCCACTTCCGGCTGCCGTGAGCGCCCGCGCCCCGGCGGGCTGGGGTTGTCTGGGCGCCGCGAGGGGTTAGGGCGCATGCGTAGGCTAGGGAGCGCGCCCCGGGGAGGGGGGCGGGTCCTCCTGTGACGCGGCGTAGTGGGCCGGCGCGAGGAGCGGCGCTTGCCGGCGGGCGGGCCCCGCGCACCTCAGCGGGTGCCCGCCCTCTCCTGAGGGAGAGGCACCGGCTCAATGCGCGGAGGCAGCAGCTGCCTGTTTAGTGTTAGATTAGCCTGGGCCCTGTGTTAAAACAAGCCATTCTGTTAAAAGCCGATGGAAGGTAACAGTAGTGAATTTTGTCATCGTTTTTCAAGTCTTGTTTCCTTAAGCCTTAACGCTAAGTAAATTTTGCGCTTAATTTAAACCCAACGCCAGAGTTTTGGTTTTATGAGGCTTGCCTCAAAGGCAAAGCTAGAGGTCATTGCTACTCTTGCTGAGGGTCTGTTGGGTTGGATTAGTTTTGGTATTTTATAAATACGCTGACAACACACAGAAGATTCATGTAACTAAAAAAAACTCCCGACGGCTAAGCTGTACGATACCAAATTACTATACTAATACCTAACCCTACTGTAGTAACCCTATAACAATACCTACCTCTGCAAAACCTAACCACATCCTTAAGATCACCAAACCATTCACCACAACATACATGTCCATTTATGTCCTAGGTTCACCGTAAATACCCACCGTTCCGGAGCTTGCGGGGTTTTTTGGTACCAGTCTGTGCAATGCCCCACACAACACGGGGAGGGGGGAGAGCCTGTTGGTGTCCTAGTCTTTTTTCCTGGCATCCAGGGATCTGGCCATACATAGTGTCCTCTCCTGCAGGAGAAAACGGAGGATTTCCCCCTGCCCTCCCCCAGCCTCTGTGTTTGGGGACCTAAAGCTCTTCCCCATGACAATAACTTAGGAGAAAAGACACGTGTCTTCTCTGGAACACAATTTATCCATGGGAAAACCCAAAAGATGTGTAAAAGACAAGCAACACCAGGTCACTGTGACTGTGAGCCTACGGACAAGCCCCTCTAACCCAGACTCGAAACTGCAACCTGACAACTGTGCTCCTGTGCCAATGCTGTGTGTTCCTGACCATCACAGAGCTTCATCCCACTGTCCTTTGGACTGGCTTCCAAATGAAAAGCTAAGGCTCTCTTCACTCCCAGGCAACAGGGTGAGCCGCAGAGTGCAATGTGGGTCCGAGGAGGAACCCCATAGATAAATACATGAAAAAGTTATGTGTGATAATGCTGACAGTGCCAGAGGACTGGGACTTGATTATCTGATGAGAGCAGAGGAGAGAATGATACGTTTTCCATAAAATAAACTTCCCCTCCAGCTCTGAGAGGACTGCGTGTCCACAGCTCAAAGGGCACCCAAAACATTTCACTCTTCTCCAGAATGTCTGGGCTATGTTGAAAAAAAAAATCACAAGAGTGCTTCACAAGTACCCCAGACAGGCTGAAGGGAGCATCCGACAGGCAGAAGATGTCTGTCTCTGGTAGTTCGACTCTTCATTTGCAACATGACACAGCAGATGCAACCAGCAGAATTTATTTATGTATTGGGTTTGTGTGGCAAGGTTTTGGTAGCGGGGACGGGAGGGGCTACAGGGGTGGCTTCTGTGAGAAGCTGCTAGAAGCTTCCCCCATATCTGATAGAGCCTTTACCAGCTGGCTCTAAGACAGACCTGCCGCTG
Organism: Haliaeetus albicilla; assembly: GCF_947461875.1. Taxonomy (NCBI): domain Eukaryota; kingdom Metazoa; phylum Chordata; class Aves; order Accipitriformes; family Accipitridae; genus Haliaeetus; species Haliaeetus albicilla. The sequence continues at coordinate 40,225,844 of NC_091483.1, forward strand.
CCCAAGGCCAAGCCAATCAGCAATAGTGGTAGCGCCTCTGTGATAACATATTTAAGAAGCAAAAAAGTTGTGTGGCACACAGAAATGGCAGCTGGAGAGAGAAGTGAGAACATGTCAGAGAAACAACGCTGCAGACACCCAGGTCAGTGAAGAAGGAGGGGAGGAGATGCTCCAGGCGCCAGAGCAGAGATTCCCCTGCAGCCCATGGGGAAGACCATGGTGAGGCAGGCTGTCCCCCTGCAGCCCGTGGAGGTCCACGGTGGAGCAGATATCCACTTGCAGCCCAGGAAGGACCCCACGCTGGAGCAGGTGGGTTCCCAAAGGAGGCTATGACCCCGTGGGAAGCCCACGCTGGAGCAGGCTCCTGGCAGGACCTGTGGATCTGTGGAGAGAGGAGCCCATGGAGCAGGTTTTCTGGCAGGACTTGTGACCCCACAGGGTACCCACGCTGGAGCAGTCTGTGCCTGAAGGACTGCACCCCATGGAAGGGACCCACACTGGAGCAGTTCGTGAAGAACTGCAGCCCATGGGAAGGACCCACGCTGGAGAAGTTCATGGAGGACTGTCTCCCATGGGAGGGACCCCATGCTGGAGCAGGGGAAGAGTGTGATAAGTCCTACCCCTGAAGAGGACAAAGCAGCAGAGACACCATGTGATGAACTGACCGTAACCCCCATTCCCCGTCCCCCTGCACCGCTGGTGGGGGTAGGTAGAGAATCCTGGAGTGAAGTTGTGCCTGGGAAGAAGGGAGGGGTGGAGGGAAGGTGTTCTGAGATTTAGTTTTATTTCTCATTACCCTACCCTGCTTGATTGGCAATAAATTAAGTTAATTTTCCCCAAGTCAAGACTGTTTTGCCCATGATGGTAATTGGTTGAGTGATCTCTCCCTGTCCTTATCTTGACCCATGAGCCCTTTGATATATTTTCACTCCCCTGTCCAGTTGAGGAGGGGGGAGTGATAGAAGGGCTTTGGTGGGTACCTGATGTCCAGCCAGGGTTAACCCACCACAATTTAGTAGGAAAATTAAGCATATGTATATAATGTAATTCATAATTTTTTTTACATTTATCTAAAATTAAGTATAGGTCAAGCAGAATAGGCACATTATGGGTATCTGGTGGTTTTTGCACTGTCTGGAGTGAGGAGACAGTACAAACAGCAGAAGTAAGCTCTCTCACTGTGCAGTTACTCAGAATACCTAGATTAGGAATCATCTTCTCTCCAGTGACAACACTGGGATCCTGAAGTGAGGGTACGTGGAGCGTGTGGTCTGAATATTACTGCCCTGTACTGCAAGCTCTCTAACAAAAGTGATCTTTAGAAATTCATGCAATTAAATGTCAACAACAATTAGATGTCAATTGCATGGAGATTAAATATTGAACAATCACAAAATGGTTTATATTGAATCTCACTGGCAAATATGTTTCCATCCCTAATGAAGTGGCAGAAATGATATATATATCCAATTAAAGAGTAAGTAAAGGCAGAACCCTTCTAAAATCCAGTCCTGCAAAAACAGATCCTGCAAAATTAGGTTTTGTTTTAAAACTAAGCAAGGAGAGTTTATTATTATTTGAGGGTTTTTTTAATTTATTTGTTTGTTTTTCAGAACTGAGGCTTGAGATGTACCTGAAGTGGACCATAGTACAAGATCTGTGAGTTTGTCTGAGAAAGCCGATCAGTGTGAGGGGGGAGAGGGGGATAATTTCCCCAAAGCAGACAAAGCAGTTATATTGGCCAAATCCTTTCCTAACAAAAGCTGAAACAATTGATGTCATAATGTAGGACTGAATTAGTTGAATGGTAGGGAAATGAAAATTAATTTTATTTGCTAAATATAAACCTCTTATGAATGTAAAAGCATATTCAGGTCTCTACCTTGCACTTATGTAAGTAAAATTCTTCAACTGTCTCATGAATCCTGTCCTTCCTGCTTTTTAAAGGATTTTAGTAAGTGTTTTGTAGCTGTACTCTGGCACCTAGATTGTGTTTTGACAGTTTCCTCTGTGTTTGTGCAGAACTGGCAGCATCTTTCAAACAAGAAGATACTTTATTTCATCTGACTGCAGCTTAGCCTTTAACACGTAAGATAGCATTTCTCTTAGAATGAGGATAGTGAAAGGCGTGATGCATAGTAAACATCATCATCCGTTCTGCCAGGGCGTTTTTATGTAATCTGCAAAGTAGCAGCGTAGGCACAAAGATGTTCTAGGAAAAGAGTCATTTCATAGATGAACACTTGAATCATGGTAGCTCTAACGCTTGTTTTCAAGGTCTGAGCAGTGAAGAAATGTCTGTGCTGGGACTGGAATCCAATGTCATCTGTCAAGGCAGGGCTAAAAGTGATTGTAGGCCTGGTTTCTGCCTGCAATTTCTTTGATGAAGTGCTCTCTGGAGGTGTTGTTTCCTACATTTATTTTTTTCTATTCCTGCTGCTAAGACAGGTGTGTGTAATTGTTCCCATCATACTTTTAAAGCTAAAATGACACCATTCAAACTATTATTACAATGTTTTATTGAATTTCTTTGGATGCAATAGAGGAATCTGTTGAAAAACACTTTCATCCTGATCTCTCTCCTGAACTTGAAGGTGGAAAATAGCTTGGAGATTTCAGTACAACCCTTTTTATGTCTTTAGAGGAAAAGGCATGAATAAGAAAAGAAGTTATGTTTCTTAATATATTTGAAATATAAAAACCAAATACTATTGTGACATTTATATATTTTATACATCATTTATATATTTTATGCTTTCATATTCTAGTGACTATACACAGCGATATCAGAGATTATAGGTAGTACAAGAACAGTCCACTTAATAGAAGGAACAGAGTAAATTTGAAAAATATTCTTCTGAAAACATTTTTTCTTAAATTTCAGCTTGGATTCTTTAGGTAATTTGACAGTATTTTGTGTGTAACCAATTTCAGTGTTTCGTCAGTATAATCAGCTACTTCGATCTTCCTTGAGATTCTTGTGTCAGTTAAGAATTATTTTTAATATAAAATAATAAGCAAGAAAAAGAACACCCTGGAAATATTGTTTTAAAGGTGTATAAAAATAGTATCTGAAACTGAGTTGTTACAGTGTCCTGATGGTTTCAGTTGCCATATCTTCTTCCCTTGCTTACTACTGTGCAATTTAGCTTTCACCCAACTGTAGCATTACTAACTGAAGCTGCAGACAGTTCGTAGTGACAAATTGCTCCTCAGAGCTCTAAATGTGGTCTCCAGGTACCACGAGGTGACAAAACTTCTGGGAAATCTGTTTACACATCCAGAGGTATAGTATTGAATAGATTAACAAAAATGCTTTTTTCTTCTTATCTACTATCCTGTGGTGGAGTCAGATAAAGCCTTCAGAAGATCATTTCTTCTCCTGATGACACTCATCCCTGTTTTGGGCCAAGAGGTGATGGGAGTCCCATTAGTGTTGATTTAACCTTTTCATTAGCACTGGTCAGAACAGCATTTACTACTCTTTCATATGAGGTGGGTACAGCTATAGAGCTGGTCAACTTTTCAGCTCAGGTCTGCACCAGTCCTTCTCCAGTAAACAGAGAAAGAGAAGAAAGAGAGAGAATGTATGGATTTGGTGATGTGCTGGTTTTGGCTCAGATACAGTTGATTTTCTTCATAGTAGCTAGCATGGGGCTGTGTTTGGATATGTGCTTCTCACACCGCCCCACCAGTGGGTAGGCTGGGGCTTGGAAGGGGACACAGCTGGGCCAGCTGACCCTGGCTGACTGGGGCGATACTCCATGCCATGCGACATCATGCTTGGCATATAAAGCTGGGGGAAGAAGAAGGAAGGGAGGACATTCGGAATGGTGGCATTTGTCTTCCGAAGTAACTGTTACACATAATGGAGCTCTGCTTTCCTGGAGATGGCTGAACACCCACCTGCCGATGGGAAGTGGTGAATGAATTCCTTGTTTTGCTTTTCTTGCATGTGCGGCTTTTGCTTTCCCTATTAAACTGTCTTTACCTCAGCCCACGAGTTTTCTCACTTTTAGTCTTCTGATTCTCTCCCCCATCCCACCGAGGAAGATTGAGTGAGTGGCTGTGTGGGGCTTAGTTGCTGGCTGGGGTTAAAACACGACAGATGAGTACTGGAATAATGGTACTGGAAAAAGCATTTTAAACACATAAAACTGCAATTACAGTAGGGCTTTTTTCCAGCATAGTGATGATCAAAAAATCACATCCCTATGTGCCTTTGCCATGCTTCAAGTTTCTAGTGTAGACTTGCTCCAGGTGACCCAGAGCAAAAGGATGGCACTTCACATCACTCTTCACAATATTTCACTTTTTAAATTGATGAAGGAAAGAAAATTTCTGTTAAAGTCACCCAAACTGCTTTCATTTTGACCTACAAAAATAGATAAGTACATGAGCTGAATGTGTCTTCTAAAATGACCAGCAATGTTAGAAAGCTGACATCTGAATCGTTACTTGTAACATCTGAGAATAATTATTCCAGGGAATTGAACAAATCACTTTAAAACTTTCTTTGAATGGTTGGTTCCATCTGAAGACTCAGAAAAATCCCTTCAGAAAACCAATTTTTTGCTATTATGCAATGTAGCCTTAAGCTGCATGTCGACGCCACCCATTGAATAGAAATAGAATGGAAAGAGACTGACTTACTACATCCCTTACTAAACAAGGTAGGGAAAAAATGACAATTATCCGCTCTTCTCTTGTATTAGGCAATCCTTGGTGACACATCCATAGTCATATGCCCGTATGCCAATTTGTAGTGAAGACTGTCCAAGGATGCTTGGATGCTGATACAGTCGGTGGGATATTCATTGTATCTGGTGGTGATGACTGTGGTTCCCCCATACCATTATACATTCATTTTGTTCCTTATATTTAGTCCAGTTTTAAGGGGAAACTATGGGCTTAAATTTGCAACAGTTTTGAAACTACTGCTTCTACTTCAGAGCCTTTTTTTTCACTCCTCAGCTGAACTATTGGAAGTTAAGGTATTCATGATCAGGAGCAGTGGGCGGGCAAGGAAATCAGATCAACAGAATTTTCTGTAACACTATTGCTAGTCATATGTCATTCCACCCAGATGAATCAATATTGTAGCTTGCACAGCTGAGATACCTAGTTCTGAAACAAGATTAAAATAGCTACAGTACAGAATGTCTTACTCATTTCAAAGCTTCAAGTTATTGTACAGAGCTAAATTACACAAACTCCTTAGTTCTTTCTTTGTATAAAGGGTTGGGCAGTTTATAACTAGATGAAAAGAAACAATATGACTTCTAAGGATAAAAGACTTTTTCCCCAAAATATATTTTTAAATATGAAAAATACACAACTTTATCTTACAGTCCCATATTCTTCTTCTACTTTATTCTTCCAAATATAGCCAGTAATATTCTGATGATTGAGCTGCCCCAGCCAGTTTCATCAATAGCAGTCCAAATCCCTTCACTGATGGACAGACTGGTTCACCTCCAGTTATTCTAAGAGTTTTTACAATTCATATATCAACTCTTTTATTAGACTCTATTACATTCTTTTTCTAGTTATGATTTAGTGTAATATTTTAAATTATACCAATATAAGCATAATTTGGTTAGCTACCAAACCAACTGCATCCAAGCTACATCTATAAATGCGATTTATTCTGGCATGTATGAATAGCTCAGAAATTTCAAATGTCTGCATAGCTGAAATCAGCCTATTGGAGTCTGTAGGGAGTCACATTTGGAGAGAGTAATATGCGCTGTAAAATTGAGTGTGGCTTCCCTATAATGACCTCAATAAAAGAAAAAGAACAAGTTTTAGTAAACTGGTTGTTTATCTGATTACCATAAATTCTTGTGGCTCAGGCATGTCTCCCACAACCTTGTGTGAAGTTTTTGTGGCTATCAGAGCACTTTACCGACTGTCTCCAGAACCTGGAATACCTTTCTTTCCATCCTGACACATGCTCTCAACCAATCCACCTCACTTTGGCTGCACAGCCTAGCATTCTTTCTGTGCTTGCAATAATGTTTTGGGTAGACAGGCACTCATTAAAGTGTCAATATACAACAGGCATTAGTCATGAAATCCGTGAAGAAATTAAAGAATGTAATTTTAATCCACTTATGTAATAATTGAATCTAAAAGTTCTTTCTCCCTGTATTCAGATGTTTTGCTGTAGATTTCTGCACACTTGACATCTCAGATTGTATTTCGTACGTTGTAGTTTCATAACTTCAATGCAGCATAAACTGGCACTGCCAGCAAAATAGATGGTTTTGCCCTTCCCGCAGTTCTCATTTTCTGTCCTGTTCCTTGTGCCAGCACTAGTGTTCATGCAGACATGAGTGAGTCAGGGTAGAGAAATCCAGTGAAAATAACCACCACCACCCTCCCCCAGATTAGTTTTTAGCCAGATCAGTCCCAGATCCCACATTTCACTGTATAACCCTACAAATGCTAGCACCAGCAAAAATGGGCCGTAGGATGTGAAATGTTAAGATCCAAGAGCTAAGGTATTTCCAAGTTAAGGGACAATATACAAGCTCCTAGCACTGAAAGTTTTACCTCCTCCCAGTTATGAGGAAGAACTAGTTGGGTTTTTTTGGTTTTTTTTTTCTGAAAGACCAATATTAAGAAACAGAATAGCAAAAGGACTGTGAAAAATCCTAAAAGGTCCCTTTGAAACAAAACCTGTTTTGTATGGAAAACCATAAAAAAGCACTTCTTTGAAGTATCCAAAAAAAGCAGTCTAACCTAAGATAACAAGAAGGTTCAGGAGAACAACAGGTGAGAAAGTTGCATCTTTAGACTCATTGTTGAACAGCTTTTGGGAAATCATTATGTCCTCAAGAATTTTATGCATACTCATTTGGCCTTCACATTTATTTTGGTACTCAGGGATTTCCTTCCACAAACTACACTGATTTTTTTCATCTGTTTGGCTGGGACATGACGATCTTTCCATTGCATTCAGACTTAACCACAGGGAACCAATGTATTTGACTTACCTTTGGCTCAGTTGTAATGCTCTGTACCTAAAAAAAAAACATGACACCAAAACATTACAAAAAAATGAAAATATCTCAGAAAACAGAAGTTTTTCTGCCTAGCAAAAATAGCTACTGAAAGCACATTGCCTTAGTGCTCAAATCTTGTTACTGATTCCTCACTGATAGGTAAGATCTGCATCACACTGTCCCTCATGAGAGCTACAAGTGGATTGCAAACCTTGCAAGTAAAACATGTCTGTAGAATGTAGTCTTTTTGGAAACCCACCTGATGAAATATGGAATTCATTCTTGGGAGAAATTATGGTGCCTATGAGCTCAATGTCTTCAGACAAAATTGAAAATCTTGTCGATGGAGTCTTCTCATAACGTCACCAGTAAGACACATTGAAACAAACACAGCGGAGAGCACTTACGCAATGATTATTCTGAAATAATAGTCATCAGAAAGACAACAAGCAGGCACATTTCACATTCCATACACAAGTTGTACCCAATATACCACAATGATCTAAAGAAAGTGGAAGGAAAAACTAGAATTAATATATTATGCAGGACTTTCTAATATTCCTTGCCTCTGCTTTCCCTTCCTTTTCCTATCCAGGGAATTTGTGTGTCTGCCCCTCTGTCTGTCCCAGGAGTTTTATATGCCCTCCATTCTCTTACCATGCCATGTTCTTTTCCTCTTCTTTCTTGTTTTATGTGACTAAATTCTATCTCTTTTTTTAGTAGTAATTTGTTGTTGTAGATACAAGGCTCTTTGAGAATGAAGAAACAGAGACGTGGAAGAGACGTGGCTCATCAAATTCAGGCTCCTGCAATCTCAGACAATCATGTGATTTATGTTTGGTCCAGAAGGACTAGAAAAACATCCACTCTCTGCATCACAAAATGGAAAATACTTCTTTTTGTTTGATGAACTGTACAATAAGATGAAAAGCAATGCTACTACAGTGCCTCAGAAAGAAAGTAAAACAGACCTTATGAAATGATCAAAACCTTTCTCCCTATAGCACTAAGTGGCCACTTGTTACATAAATCACCCCAGTTTTGACCAGGCAAAGGGAGAGGTACAGTGCAAATGGGATCAACAGTGCCAATATCCAGTCTCCTCTTATTTAAGCCAGTAAAAGGTAATCTATAGTATTATTACTTTAGCCCTGAACTGTGTGTCCTGAAACTCTGTGGGAACTTCTGAATTCTGCTTTCTGGTCTACTTGCTGATTTGTTTTTAAAAGTAAATTTTGGATATGTGGAAGAGCTGAACTGCTTAACCTGCCTGTGACACTTCTCAGCCTGTAGCATTAGTTGGACAATATATGAAAACTTAGGTTTACCTATTGTCACAAGGAAAACAACGAGGTGGCAGAATTTGCTGACTGTTACACTAAGGAGGGTAGTAAAGGTATGGGTGACTGTGAAGAATTGCAAATGAACATTGAGAGACTGTGTGGCTGGATGAGAAAAAGGCAGGAAAATTTCAGAATCAAAGCCTGTAAAATCATACATATGAGAGAAAGCAGACCGAACTTTACAGATGATAGATTCTGACCTGTTTACTACAAATCTTGAAAGACACTTTAGTATTATAACAAATAGGTCTACAAAAACATGAGCTGAGCACTTGGTAAGAATCTGAAAAAAAAAGAAAAAGAAAAAAGAAAGACAAAGACAGAAAAGAAAGAAAAGAAGACAAAAAAATAAACAGAGAACTAAACAGAAGAAATACTGTGCTGCAGAATAAATTGACTGTGCTTCTGCATCTTGAATACCCTATGTAATCCCTCATGTCAGAGAGGATATAGCAGAACTGGAACAAGTGTAGGGAAGATTCTGTACTAAATAGACAGCCTTCTTCAGTCTGCAAAAAGACAACCCAGATGTACTGTCAGAGGGATTTATGAGGGATATGAATAAGAAACAAAACTTGACACTAATAAGAGGCATTAAAACAATGGCATTAAAACATTAAAACCTGCATGAGGCAGGTCAAAATGAAAAAAAGACAAGGCTGGTCCTTCACACAACACATATAATTTAGCTATGGAACTCCTTTCCACAGAATTTTTTGGATGCGAGAAGTTTTTATTAATTGTAAAGATAACATCACTGCCTCAGAAGGTTCCTGAGCCACAAATTGCTGCAGGCTAGGAGCACTTAAGCTAGCTTTGTTAATCATGTTTTTCCTTTAGACAAGCACCATCACCTATTGCTGCAGACAGGATATTCAGCTAGATGAGTCTTTGGCCTAAACCAAGACAGTTGTTTTGTATTTTCTCAGAGCAGTAGTTCCTGAGTGCCTGGTTCCCCTGAGAAATCCTAACATCCAGAACTCCTGAAGCAATGGCTACTGCACAGGAACTCTCTGCCTGATTTGCTTATGTACACTAAGTCACATACAGAAGGGATGCTCTGAGTTATTGTACACGCTCAGAGCCTTATCAGTCAAGTTATTAATATATAGACAATTGTTTGATATTGCCTAAGAGACAGACATAATACATGTGCTGTGTGGTGTATTTACTCTTATTTCTGTGCAGAATTTTCCTGAGAGACATATAGGCATCTTAGCCAACAATAAAAATAAATTAATCCATTTCAGAAATGGTTTACTATTCCTAGTCAAAAGCTTAATTTCAATCACAATACGGCACTCTAAAGCACAAAACAATTTTATTGAAAAAAGGAATGTAGTATCTGCATTCCATGTTGTATTTTAATAATGAAAATTAGTGGATTCCTCTCACAAAAAAAAAGTGCTACAAGACACATCATCCAGTATATTCAGATTGGATTTCAGTTTATTTCAGGAATTGTCATATGTCCCTTAATAATCTTATCTCTTTTATTGCTTAGATTAATTAAAATATCTCAAAATTCCATTTGTCAGTCAGTATCTGAGGTTTCCGAATTTTGGAGATATGCAGTAGACAAATTGTTCTTAGTGGGTTCAGAGAAAACTGGAGAAGTATTGGTTGCTTTATTGATTAAGCTAAGAAAAAAGGTCATATGCTAGCAAAAGTTAAAATTGAACAAATTTATCCTCATTTACCATCTGTATGCAGTAAGTCTACAGCTGGAAGGTTTCATACTTTCAGGCCATCTCTTTTTCTTCAGATTCTGTTTTCCATCAAGCTGTTACTCTGAATGTAGATATTCTAGGACTTTGTCTTCCTTATGGATGTAAGTACTACCTTCTATCATTACCTCATTTTATGGGTGAAACCCTCCATATAAGCTGGCATACTTCCATCAGAAACAAAATTCTGAGACAGTGTGGAAAAGGAAGTAAAACTTCACTAGAAGTTCAGTCCCTTCCACTCAGAAGCAATGTGTTCATTGCAGACCAATGGGTACTGCCCCTATCCAAGATCATACTTTGCTGGATATTAGAAACTAGACCCCTTTGCTTTGTACTGTTTTCTTTGGGGGCCAGAAGAGAAAGAAGTAAGGAAGAACATGCTCCAAAAGCAGATCACTATAAGAAACCAAAAATTTGGAGAAACAAAATATTAGCAAAACATTAGAGAGAGATGACATATGATTTGACACCCTGTGATAAACTCTTTGATAAATAATTAGAGCTTAATTCCATCAGTGAGAAAGGCATCCTTCATCTTGTGGCCAGAAAGTGACACTCCAGAACTTTAAACAATTGTGGCCCTCTCTGGCAAGAGAGGGCCTATAATTTCCTTAACTGGATTTGCTTACTCATGTAACTCAATATATTCAAAGGAAATACAATCCAGACATGCTCATTTGTTTTTTATTCACCTGGGAATGCCTGTTTATTGTAAATGATTTAGCTCCTTATTCCCACAAAGCTGAAATCATCTATACACAAAATGGCTACATGGACACACACAAAGGTAAGGCAGCTGTGTGTCCCTGCTTTTTAGCTTTCTTAGGTAACCATCCTGTTTGTTCAGTGTCAGAGTAGAGGAAGAGCTTCAGTTGCAGATGAAGAAGAAGAAAAACGTCAGATGGCAAGTTTATAAGTGAAGCCATTTCCTCAGACTCACTTCCTTGTATCTCCAACCTACGTCTTACTCATTCAGGCAACTGGTGCTTCTGATTTGATTTCTCGTCTTCCCATTCTCTAGAACTCAAAACAGAGTACCTTAACTTAATAGCAGTACTGATATTTATATCTTTGCTTTCTGGCAGTGTGGTAGGAATCTCATTGTACTTTGAAGTACAATGGAAAGTACAAATGGTAAGTACAAATGATAAGTACAAATGACATCAGATCAGAGGTCACACTGTCATGAAGGAATCGGTTACTGTAGTGCCAGAGAGAACTGATTGAATTGACTGGGAATGAGAGGAATTACTAACAAGGCACAAGTCAGCCTTTGTGACAAACAGGCTGGTCAAAATACTGATTTGAGAAGATTGAGAGAAATGGAACAGTGAAAGGGTAATTATTTCCATAGAGAAAAACACTAGACTTGTGACGCTAGAACATCAAACACTAGAAGACAATGCCCATGGTAGCAAGAGGAAGTCTGCCTGCTGGTAAAAGTTGAAAGAGAAGCAGTGATTGTGAACGAGAAGGCAATCTAGGAGCATTAGTTGTTAGACTGTGACATTGTGATGTATATGACCATCGCATATGAAGCCCTAATTTGTGGACAAACTAACTGTAAGCTACCTAATAAACTATTTGGAAAAGATAATATACAAAAGCAGAGGAGACCAATTTTAGAGTGTTTAGGGGGATAATGATCAAGCAGTAGAATATTTTTTAGTGGTTCACATAGCCATGGTAATGTCAAATTTAAAAAATCAAAGCTAGCCAGAAGACTGAGTGAATTTGAAGTATGAAAGTAAAGCACAAATTATGCAACTACATTATTTGAGTGCTTATCTCTTTTTTTATCTTTTTAAAATCTGTTTCTATTGCACTTACTCTTAGTAACTTTTACACAAATAAGAAAATCAAATACAGAGATGCTTGAAGGACAATTACTAAAACAAATAAAAAGCATGCTCTTTCTTTGATTTAATACTTTATTGCCACATGCATGTAATCTTCACTCGATTCCTTCTTTGTTATCTATTGTTACACAATATAGTAAAACTACTCTGTGATTTGTGTTTATTTATATATTTGTAATATGTATTTAATAAACCATGTTTTTGGGGGCTGGTGTCCTTTGTGAAGTTGACCAGGATCAGGAATAATATTAACAAAACACTTACCATATTGCAAAAGAGTTTGTTTAGGTAATGCAGTGATTACTCAGCTGGATATTCCTAGATGCTTCTTAATTATAAAATAAGAATATAAAAAATAGAAATAGCTAGGTGTTTTTGTTAGGCAATTTTTTATTTTTGTTTTGCAAAAAGTACATTGTGAGGTTAGTCATGAATCCAAAATAAAGAATATATCTAATAGATTCCAGTAATATCAGTGAATTCAAAACTGCAAATTTGGCATTACATCAAATAGCTGTTAATTCCAGATTGCACAGTCCTATCTGAAGCATGTTCAGAAGGCAAGTTCACCAATTACAGTTACTTGTTCTGAATTAAAATGTTTTCACAGATAAAGTATTTCATTTTCTGAGCTCCATTTAGTTAACATATAATTGAAATAAATTTGCACCAGCTCATCTCCTTTTGAAGAAAGGCAGTATTTATATATTGATGTATTTTCCAGATTTTTCACATACTGTGTTTCCTGGACATTTCTGTTTGAGAGATGCAAAAACTGGCTGAGAAGTCTTTACAACAATAGTGTTTCTCAGTGTCTGACAAATCAAAATATATACTTTAGTCACATATTCACTGACATTCAGCTGAAAATAAAAGACCAAGTTACGAGGAAGTTAGGCAAGCAAGCTTGGCAATGACCTGTTGCAATTCCTAGTCTGCTTGCAGCCCACGATGGAGTTGTCTTTGGAATCAGTTGTGGACTGGAGATCCAGTTATCTTCTGTCCAGTTATGGACAGGAAATCCAATTCCTTCTAAGTGTTTTACACTGGCATGGGAAGATGCGGTGGTTCTAATGGTTGATTTATTTTTCAACAGAAAGCTCATACTTAGGCTAAGCATAAATAATAGGAATTTCCACACAAACAGCTGAGAAAATGCTCACTGATACCTGTAGGAGTTTTTTTATGTGTTACAATGAGCGAACTCACCTATTTTGTTTCTGTCTGTGTAAGTTCAATATTCCTCTTGTCACTGTGCCATGGAAAATGGGTTAGACTGAGAACATTAATAGCTACTTCTAATATTTCTCATCCTGAACCCTCAAAGAATGTAACTGGCATCTTGATCTCTGTAAACAGGCTTCTTGATCTCTTTGCCATCAGAAGTGTTGATAATATGCATCAGAGGCACCTGCTTGACCCCATACTTTTTTTTTTTTACCTTTCAGAAGATTTGATGCTTCATAATAGAAAGGGGGTTTTTATCTACAAGCTTATTTTCTTGCAGACTAATTTATGGATAAAGTTTCTCCAATGGAACATTTTCTTCCAGTGCTCATCAGAATTTGTGATGACTGTCTGGATATGATCTACTTCAGATCAGCCATGACTGCTCAGTAGGTGAGCTGACAATTTGGAACAAGTCCTGATAGATCTGCTTTTACAGAGGATCCAGACAAGTTTCAGAGTTAATCTTACTGGCCATTATAGACGTCTCTGTATTTTATATAGATGATGTTCTAACATGCCTCTGAGGTACAGCAGTACAGGACATGCTGAGGTACCTCAGCAGGTGTTCATTTTGCAATGCAACAGACAGAATTTAATTAATATTCTAGTAATCAAAATTCAGTAAGGTGGCAATACCCTTTATGTGAGGTTTCTTGGGGCAATGGGGAAGGTATTTGGGCAGAAAGTGCTGGGTTGTCAGACGGAAGCGTCAAGTTACCTCAGGGTTGGCGAGAGTGCTCAGGTACCTCAGGAACACTGAGGTACTTTGGAAGGGCTGGGACAGTACAGGGAGGGGGGGACGACATGATCCAACCCAGTATGTCTGAGCTGGGCAGTAGAGATTTTTGCCAGGAAACACTGAGATACATCAGGGTGACAGACCATTTCTGGTGCGAAAAGCTGAGGTATCTCAGAGCTCAGTTATTTTAAGGGGCATGGGTAGGAAGTGCTGAGGTCCCGCAAGGTGATAGTGAAATTTGGGAGTGGGAGAACCACCCCCAAATGTCTGAAGAGTTAATTCAGGGGGGAGGTGGTCAAGTCTCAGATGGGAAGTGCCAAGGTTTGTCTGAGGGGACAGCAGAAAGTTTTGGTGGGAAATGCTGAGGTATACCAGATGTGGCATTTCAAGGATTTCAGAAGAAAAAAAGAGGGATACTGTCATATGGGCAGTGAAAGATTTTGGCTAGGTGGATATAAGTACTTTAGAAGTGATAACAGTGGGATTTAGGTGGAAAAGGACAAGGTTCCTGGAGTGGGCAACAGAGGATTTTAGGAGGGAAATGCTGAGGTAAAGCAGCTCAGGGCTTTGTGGAAATATGTTGAGCTACCTGGTATTACATATATGGTAACAGCAAGCAGGAAAGAAATCTGATTTGGGAAGCAGTAAATTAGCTCTTGGGAAGGAGAGAAAGGAAAATGCTAACACACAGCAACGAGATGCAGCTGTGGTACCAGAATGGCTACTGTGGCAAGGAGAGTGAGAATTTAGTGGGAAATTCTGAAGTGGTCTTAAGAAAGCCTAAAAGGGCCTTTCAAAAGGCTCATTTCATCCCCAGGGGGTCCACAGGGAAGGCAAACTGATTCACTACAAGTGAACCAGGGAAAGGCGCAACTGAGAATGCGTGCGTTAGAGATTAGGTGGGAAAAGCTGAGATAAGAAAGTGCTACAAAGTGGAGAGAGTCCACATCATAGTAAGTGAGCAAACAATCTTGTGCAACAATGTGCCAAAGTAGAAGCACAGAATAACTATTTTAGTGGGAAATACTAAAAAATCCTTTTTGTTTTAGGAATGACTTTGGCTATACATGCAAAGCTGCCATAGGAGACAATAGAGTCGTGAATGCATGTTTGGAACAGGTTATAAAAAGAAAATGCAATGGCAGGCACACACAGAATGACTGAGACAGTAACTCACATAAACAAGACTTTGGGACATGGATTTTTAAATTTTAAACAACTCTTTAAACAGGAAAGGTTATTGGAATAAGACTTATACACTGCATGTTATAACTAAATTTTCTATATCTTAATAAAACCATAAGAAAAAAAAAAGAAAAACACAATCCTTACGGGGAAAAAAAAGTTACATAGTGAAGGAAAACAAAGCCACCCTAGGAGCAAAGATCTGCAGAGAGATGCTTCTTCCTCCTGTCCCTGCTTACAGTGCTGCCACCTGCAAGCTCTAGAAAGTATGCCTAGAATCCCAGCCAAGCTAGAACGCTTGCAAAGCAGAGGAGAGCAGTTAATTTGTCTGGGAGAGTGGGTGGAAGATTTGCTTTGCTCCTTTGAATTCTAAACCTGTGCTGTACCTCTTCCCCCAGCAGCAGGAGCAAGTCCTGAGGAATGGAGTGCAGGAGGCAGAGGAGGAAAGGCACCCTGGACATGGGGACCTGCCTATAAGGAGGGATCAGGTCATGCACGAGCCTTGCTGGCACTCTCGAGTGCCTTTTTTGTTGCCTTGAGCGGGTTGCCCTCCTTGTAGGCAGGGCTGGGCTATCTGCTGTTCTGGCTTCCTCCCAGGGTGCTCTGTGTAGTGGGCTGGCTAGAAAGAATGACGGCCCTGACCCCAGGGTGAGCACCACCTGGGGGTGTCTTCTGCTGAGGCCCCCAGGACTCGGGGCCTTGTGCCCTGCCCACAGTCTGTGGGTCCAGGTCTGTGCCCATGGGGCTTCATGCTCCACTGGCAGTCTAAGCCAGAGAGTGCAAAAGCCCTGTTTGGCCAGACATGCCTCTCAGAATTGGGAGGTAGGTGGGGTGGGCATCCTTGAGTCACTGCTTCTGTAGTGGAAGGCCTGGGTATGGGTGGATTATCTTTTGTGTGTCTTGAGAGGCATCGCTCTCTTCATGATCTGCAGCATAGCTATGCCTGCAGTTTTTGTCTGCTGAATTTGGGAATTTCCTATGCTTCTGTGAAATCATGTGCAAATTCCTGGGTTTCAGCTCTTCAGCATCAAGAACTTTTTTTTTTACATTCTTTTTTGTATTTGCTTAAGAGCCACATTTCTGAATTCTGCTTCAAGAAGTTTCCCCTGTGCAGTTATGTTGCTGCACTGGCTTTGGGGAACTGAGCATCTCATTCTAAGGAAGAGTTTGGCAAACTTCTGGATCAGACTGCCAGGTCCTGTCCTAGCTTGAATTAACCATGTCCTGAAATTCCTTGTTCTTATTCCAGCTTAAATTTTTCTCTTTCAGCATTGGAAGTTAAAAGGATGCTCATGAGCCAGTAGATGTTTCCCGCTGATGTATACCAGAGATTACCATTAACATCAAAATACTGGAAAACGGCCTCTGTATCTACCCTTTTTCCAAGGAGAACTCTCATTCCTCAGCAAATGGCAAGGCAATTTGTAACTTTGTAACCTTTAAACCTAACTCTGCTTTAACTCATGCCATCAGAAGTGCACTTCACATTTGATTTTAACTTTGCCCCAAGTATTGGCCTTTTTTTCACTGTTGTAAGGTTAGGGTGTCTTTGTTTTCAGGTAGTGCTGCTTGCCTTCTGAGGAGTATTTTGGAAGTTGTCAGCAGTTTGTTTCTAGCAGAACATTCCTCTGGAATTTTTTGTGCAGGAATTTTGATGGTGGTGGAGTTTTGCTGTAGGAGTGGTGGGGTGGGTTTTGTTGGATTTTTTGACAGCTTATCTTTGAGATGCAATATGGAAAGTAGGATGGTCTTACAGCGTGAATGAAATGACAATCAGGCAATTTTGTAGAGGACTGTTAGGTGCAGCATAGGGGGCAAAGTTGAGATTGAACGTATGGTGCAACTGGACTAATGTGGAAAGTTAATAGGGGTGAGTTTTTGAAGGTTACTGAGACACTTAACACCTTGCTAGCTACTTCAGCCCCTTTTCCTCTGCCGAAGTGGACTGAGGGGGGCCATGTGTAGCTGAAGTGTTCCCAGGCACCACAGTGGACCTCACCAAGGTTGAATTTCCACAAATTCATGAAGGTGCAACAATTGTAGAAAAATCGAGTCGTGAGCTATAACATCCATTAAAGAAACTGCAAATTCTCCTTTGACCAGAGCTCACTGGGATAGACATGCTACTTGTTTACTTCACAAACTATCACAAGGTTTAATTTCACTAGAAAGTATTGTGAATTAGCAAATAAAATTATTTAATTCTTGTTATGTTATCTTAAGTTAATCCAAAATGAGGGAGAAGATGGAGCTTGTCCTAAGTTTTACAGGCATTTTACATTTTTTTCTTGTAAAACTATAGTGAAAATGCAATAAACTCCTCCTTTTCATGACCTCTGAGAATATCTTATTGTAATTCCTTACCTCCTAGCATACTTTATGTAACGGAGGCTTTAAGTTCAGAAAGTTTCTTTCCTGTCTTTGCATAAGTCATAAATAATCAAATGTGTGGGTTTTAATTATTTTGGTATTAAACTTTAATTAGTAGCGAGAGAGGAGGGGGATTGAAAGTGGGAGAAGGGAAGAGGTGCCCAAGGGTGGTGTCCTGTTTGAAACGGGTACAGTGAGCAGGGGAGGACGGGAGAAGACAGGGCAAAGCAGGGGCTTTCTCTGGGAGCGTGGCCCTGCTGCCAAGGGCAGTGGTATCCTGGGGGGAGGCTGTCAGAGGGAGGTTGCCACCCACACAGCACCATGACACTCTGGGTGGCAGGGCATGTGTCATTCCTTGTTTCTTTGTTGCAACAACAAATAGACACATACTTCATTAACTTGCATGTAATGTCTAATCTGAAACATTTGTCTTGCCCTAAGATTGCCCATTTGCACTGATTTAGCTGTGCGTTTGCAAAAAGAGATGTATACAGTGGCCTAAAGCAATATGGAAAGTGGAAGGTTAGAGACATTTAAGATGCAGCTCTGCTCCTCTTTTGTGAGTATGAAAAGGGGGTAACGTCTTGGTTCCTACAATAGTCATCAGAAGAAACTTAGAATTTTATTTTGTATGATGTCAGCTGATATTCAGAAGTTAAGCCTCACCACTTAGTGTTTTCATATCCTAATTTTCCATACTGCAAGAGAAAGCAGGGCCCCACGAATTCTGAGAGAATTCTGAGATAATCATCCACTGCTGTTGGTATGATTTTGACTTATCAGCCCCTGTCCTTCCGCTCATTCTTGTACACAGCATAATCTGCTACTTTGTGTGCAGTTGCCACAGTATATGACTTTAAGCCTTACACTTTACTTCTCATTGTGAAATTTCAAACACTCAAGGCTATAAACAGGCCTTGCTGATGGAGCTGTGTCCTGAGAGGATCACATTGTTCAAGGTGAAAAATCTTCTGTTAATGTTTTTAACACTGCACTGTGCACAGACAGTCTTGAGTCATTTACTTCTAGTGAAATCAGAGAAAAGAAGAAATGAGTGACATTTTGGATACAAAAGAAATTATTCATGAATAGAAGGACTCATGGAAAGCCCTTGAGAAAAGAACTGATCTTTGGCCCTGGGAAAGAGAATATCAGCTGTCATTAAGCAAACAAAACCTTGAAAACATAAATTTATGTAAGTGGAATTCTAAGAATTGATGACGCCGATTTCAAGTCAGCAACAGACACTGGGCATAATGAGTTGCTAAATTACAAATACATAGATATGGAGTCATACTTCACACTCTTAGGTGAAGCCTGAAATTTATGGAAAGCATTATATCCAACAATATGATATGATACAGTCTGATTGTAATATCAGTTTATAATATAGTGTGATAGAGTCTTACATCACAACCCATAAGCCAAATCTGATCCTAATGATAACATAATGGGAGATGCTGGTTCAGCAGCCACTCCTAGAATGCTTCATTTAGCTTGACTTTTTAGATTTTCAGGTTTCTTTCAAAATGGGATTGAACAGGTGATATGTAGGTAGCTGCTGCAGTGGACTTGCCTCTTTCTTTTATGACATGAAAATGTGCTTGCTGAGTTACCAAAACGTGAAATTCTGCTGGATGCTCCAGCAGTGTGTTGGAGAAGAGCACAGAGGATTTTTGTCTGTTCTGATATTCTGACTGCTTTGTCTCCATTGTGGAGCTCAAACAATCAGGAGTAAAAAGAGGCTTGAAGTTTCCTCTCCCAGTGCCCCCCTCAAAATCATAGTATAATACTTACTACCTCACTTCACCTTCTTATACCAGCAAGAAGAGAAACATGGTAGTTAAGTGAAAATATCTGCAAAAAGACCAAGACCCAGTCCTCTCCAACTATGTGCTGCTGGAGGGAGGCTACTGCCCACACTGGTGTAACAGGATTCATATTATTCAGCTGGTCCTATTTCTGGTTTAATAAAAAAACTCAGATAAGCTAGTAGGAAGCTACCTGAGGTACTGGAAAAAGGCAAAGAACTGTGGCATGCCATGGATTTCAGGATTCAGCGTTTTGGGATGGGTCTCTTATTTTACATAAGAAACATTGCATAGACTTCAGCTAAGGTAAAACCCTTTTTAGAGAAATGTTGTTTTGTACTTGAGCAACAATTTAGTATATGCAATCATCCCTTGTGCTTTTTCTTTTCTGTAGCCTTGGAAATACTTGAAGGCAGCACATGTTTTTTTCCCTTATATATTTTTTTTTAAATAACCAGTTTTAATTGCTTGTAGTAAATGTAGGTAGGTGAAAGACTGAAGCTCCATGAAGTTGTGTCCAATGGTATTAATGACATGAGTTACCACAGAAAGCTATGTTCCATTATGGCCTAAATTGAAAGAATACTGTTCCAAATTTCTATTTCTTCTTAGAGGTTTTAAAATTAATATGAAATTTGATTTAAGCAATTTTTTTTTACAGATCATTAAATACTGACCTAAAGCTGCTGTATATTTTTTTTTTATGTTGACAGCTTCGAACTTGGGAAGAAAATATTGTTTCCTATTATGGAATAATCAGAGAAGCCAACCCTTAAAATACATGTTTCTTAGTTTTGAGGTTTCTATATTAAAACACTTGTATTTTTTCTTATCCCATTTCTCACCATATCAGTGAACATTCCTGTCAGTGCTTGAGAAAACTTTATGACAAAAATTCTGCACATAGAGACTGGACAAAAAAGAAAAAATCCTAAAGTTTGATCCACTTAGTCTTTGAATAGAAGTGATCATCATTCTAAAGCTCTGCTAAAAAGAAAAAAAGGGCACCTTGTTACACAAATTTAAATGTTCTACACACAATTCAAATGTTCTTTCTCATAAGCATCAGCTGAAAGTTTGCAGTGTGTTATAAAAAGTGAATACGAACTGCCTATGTGATTATAACACTCCAGACTGAGGTATGTTTCTATTAATTAAAGCATTAAATGCATATCATTCAGTTTCCAGGTTCAAACCATGGCTTTTGTTCCTGCAGATGTCCTTTAAGTGAAAGATATACGTACAAAACAAGGAAATTCATTACACATTTCAAATAGGTGCATGCTGAAATATCGGTATGTTATTTGCCCAGCTATGCTTAAAATAATGGTAGGTAAAAGCTGTTCTTCCTCAGAAGTCAGATTTTTAGATTCTTACATGGATCTATTTTCATAATTTTCTCCTATGCTGTCCACATGAGGCTGTTGGAAGGGTAAGCACAGATCCGTCAGCAGTACATTACAAATAGCGGGGAACTCACTATCCCATTATCCATGGATGATCAGCGGCATCCCATAGAGATCTTTATGCAAGATCAACATTGGCAGTCATCAAACTTGAAAAGCATTTTGAAGGATTAATGGAGACGAATGTTCCCCTTCCCAGACAGACTTAAGCTGCATAACTTTACAGAATATTTTCTATTATTCAGATGACATATCTCATTTAAAGTGATATCTATTAATTAAGCAGAATTTGGAGACTGTTGACTATCTTTGAATAAAAAGTAATGAGGTTTCTTAATTTCTAGGTTTGGGGAACCCAGAAGACAGATGAAAAGGTATTTTTTAGTTGTTAAAGATGACTACTGCGTTGCAGATGCTGTAAGGACTAGCGTGACATACTGTCCAAGACTTGAAACATTAGAATTTGCAGCAGATCTCTTTGACAGGATGCAATATTGCTCACATGTAAGACCTTAAAACCTAGAAGAGTTTCCCCAGAGAGATGTTTGGAGAAACTACTCTATATGCAACACTCCTGCTTTAAAGAAAAACCATTGCATTGCTTGACACTTGTGATATATATGGCCACAATCACATGGACATGTTATCAGTTCTTCTAGAGTCATCATCACTGTAAAATAAGGAGCATATAAAAAAAAAATCTATCAATCATTTTAAGCAACACAGAGAGATTACTGCTTCCAAATGTTGCACTGATACCCAGCTTGGGAGAAATCCACATCTTGGATAAAGACAGAAAAGGGGAAAGAGGAACTTTTCTGAACAGTAGATTATGTTATGTTGCTTCCTACAACAAGCTGTGTCTACAGGGTTCTTTGGAACCCTCAGAAACATTTTTTTGGCACGCTTTCTATCAAAAATGCTATGATTTGTTGTTCTGTTGTATATGCTGTGGTTTTGTTACTGTGCTTTGTACCATGAGCGTAAGAACCAGAAGAGGGGAATTTCTAGGGAAACATGATGATAGAGATACCAGTTTACAATTACTTCCAGTTCTGGAGCTTGGGCTTTGCCAGAAATACAGCTGAGGGTATCTTAATCTCTATTCTAGTGCTAAGTAACAGCAAGAAACCAAACAAGCGCAGCTCAGAAAGTTCTTCTCTGTATGGAGATTACTGTTACTATGCCAAAATCTGGTACTTTGACCATATAGAATCATAGAATTGTTTAGGTTGGAAAAGACCTTCAAGATCATCGAGTCCAACCATCAACCCAACACCACCATGCCCACTAAATCATGTCCTGAAGTGCCACATCTATGCATTTTTTTAATACCTCCAGGGATGGTGACTCCACCACTTCCCTGGGCAGCCTGTTCCAATGCCTGAAAACCCTTTCAGTAAAGAAATTTTTCCTAATATCCAATCTAAACCTCCCCTGGTGCAAATTGAGGCCATTTCCTCTCGTCCTATCGTCAGTTACTTGATAGAAGAGACCAACGCCCACCTCCCTGCAACCTCTTTCCAGGTAGTTGTAGAGAGTGATAAGGTCTCCCCTCAGCCTCTTTTTCTCCAGACTAAACAGCCCCAGCTCCCTCAGCCACTCCTCATCAGACTTGTGCCCCAGGTCCCTCACCAACTTGGTTGCCCTTCTCTGGACACGCTCCAGCACCTCAATGACTTTCCTGTAGTGAGGGGCCCAAAACTGAACACAGTACTCGAGGTGCGGCCTCACCAGTGCCCAGTACAGGGGAACAATCACCTCCCTGCTCCTGCTGGCCACACTATTTCTGATACAGTCCAGGATGCCGTTGGCCTTCTTGGCCACCTGGGCACACTGCTGGCTCATATTCAGCCGGCTGTCAACCAGCACCCCCAGGTCTTCCTCTGCCAGGCAGCTTTCCAGCCACTCTTCCCCAAGCCACTTGCCTAGTCTATTGTGGCATGAAAACAATCAAATTTTCTTAGATCAACTCTAAAAGGTGGATTCCTTTTGAATAATTTACTGCAGGATAAGGCATAAGAGATTCCATAGTCTTGAAAATTCTTATTTGCCGTAGCCATACATCAGAACACCAACAACATTTAGGGTTGTCAAATACTTAAAAATACCAAATTAAAATAAAATAATATCAGTCATCAGTACATCAGTCAAATTATTGGTTTTATACAGATATATGTTTCAAATAATATTAAAAACTCTTCTACCTTCTACCTGTTAGAAGTGCATACCACCTTGTGTTAAAGGCATTTTGCAAAACTGACTAACTAGATACACTGTGCCATGTTAGGCATGAACCCCAAACTTCTAGAAACTGTGAGGCTAAACTGTGTTAAAAGCAACACCTTACTCACAGGGGCAAAAAAAAAGCTGGATGCTTTTATATTTTTCTGTCTATGTGCTGGTTGCATCAGAGAAGCACAGAGTTTAGCAGCCATGGAAGAATGAGGAATACTCTCAAATTTGTTTGTATTTTATATCAATTTGACATAGTTAAAATAACATAAAATTAAATTAAATTAATTGTCTGCTTCAATTCCTATCTGGGAGCATTCTATTGTCAAGCGAGGTATACAGCGACATATATTTTACATGAAATAATATTTCTTTGTGCAACCTTGGCCCCTGAAAATCAATTTACATCACTTTCAGCATTTTTTTCCTTATTAAAATAAGAAGTACGATTGAGATGCTATCAAAATATTAATTATAGACCTTTTTAAGAAACAAAGGGCTTACTTTTAGGAAAGTCTCAGCACAAAATACAGTCTGAAGTAAAAGGAGATTTGCAAATGCTATGTTTTTAATAAAGAATTACAGTCCCCTAAAAGCTTTCTCTGGAAAAGGAGTGGAGAATGAAAGAGAAGGCAGAAATTTGTAGAATAAGAAAATTCAAGTAAAATTTTAGAACAATTAATTTTTTATTTTTTTTTACAAAGGAAAACTGCATTATTAGAATTATTTAAGAAGGTGAAAGTAGATAAAATGAAGATGTGTTCAGTGCAGTAAGTACTCAACATAATATGAAACTTTATTAGTATTAGTTTTACCACTACTTAAGTAATTTCTTCTAAAGAAAAAAGAGAGCAAAGAAGGCTCTCCAAACATATTCCCTGACCTTTCCTATTCTCAGAGAAAAATTGTGATAGTACTTAGTTTACATGGAAAAATGTTTTTACAGTAGTCAATTATCATCATTCAGGACTTGAAATATTCCTGCTTCTGTTTGTAAATTCCACCAACTACAGCAGTCAAACTCGGGGGTTAAAAAATAATAGTAGCTTGGCAGCGATAAAGCTGCTGGATTCAGGAAATTTATTGAAGTTACAGTCAGTAATTTCTCTTAAATGCCATGTTAAATAATAACATTAAACAATAACATGAATAAATGACAATGAGTGATAAATGAAAATATTCCCAAGAAATACTTTTTAATTAAATCTAAAGCTCTAAATAAATATTATTTAAAACACCATAGCTAGAGTCTTGCATTTATAAATGCATATCAAGAAGAAGCTTTAAAGAGTTAAAGTTCCACAAAGAACTTCAGTTCTGGCAATTTAATTTAATTTTAGCATATTTTTTCTTGAAAACTGCTGAAATTTGTTTGCCTAATGTAACGTACCTCATTTCAGTTAATGGTATTGAAGCATCCTAAAGCTAAATGAATGAGGCAAGACAGAGATCAAAATTAGCTCTTACATAGGAAAACGTTAATTTTTTTACTACAGACTTCCTTCTTTTTTTAGCATTTATAAAAATTGGGAAGAAATCGATGAAAGTCTCTATTTATTACATGTTGCATGTTGTCTAGAATTATAATGTCAAAGTAAGATAGCATTTTTCTGACTTGTTTTGTCACTTGGCGTACAGCACAGCTGCTTGAGTCAGAGAGGTGCAGGTGATGACACAGCTTTAATCCACACTGGGCTTCACAACTGCAAGCACAACAGGTAACAGAGCATCACACGGCCTTCCTACCTGGAAAATGCCACGTCCACTAGGACACGCCTCGTGAGTTTTACATGGCCGGGATGCCACAGCTCACACACAGCCTGAGCAGCCCGCACACAAGTGGTACAGGCTTGTGCAACGTGGCCAGTTATCCCAGACTGCAAAATTTTCGGCAGCATAATCTGAACTACCGATGTAGGTCAAATTTGGTTTGAACCAAGTTGCTGAAGATCAGCACATCCCCCAAAACCAAGCTGCCCTAAGTGGGACCAACATAGGGTTAGCCTCATGTCCTCGCTAGTGCGTTTACAGTTGGTTAAAACCTCATTAACAATAGACTGGGAGGGTGGATTAAATCAAGGAAAGTTTATAACAGTAAATACAGATGTTCCTCTTTATGTCCATTCTCTCTTAAGCCATTCTGATACCAAAACTAGTTATTCTGAGAAAAAAAAAATTATTGAACAGGAAAAATAATGTAGCTTTTATTCACAAATTCAACAAAATTGTGCAGCTTTTCATTTTACCAAAAGTCTGCAAAGCCAGATATGTGGCCAATGTTACAGTGTAACCTCTGAAAATACCATAACCTTGAGAATTTATTAGAACTGGCATGTCTTGGTGCTGGGTATTGTACTGGTATCTGGAAGGGCTTACTTCAACACACTACTGTGCTAGCTTTTGGGTATATCTAATTATACGCCTATAAGTAAAATGAGGATCATTGTTAATGCATAGTTACCAACAAAATCACTGATGAAATAGGGGCAAACTCATGCTGTGGATAGTTTGGCTTGAAGCCCTGGATATCTTATGAAGATTTAGACATAATTAAGAAAAATCCATTGTTTTCAGAAGTATTATTTCCCTGCTGAGAAAACATCCACCAGCCTGTAAAACCAGCATATTAACTTAGCATGAAAAAGCAATCTTATGGCATTTATTTCCACTAGGATGCTAGAAACTCTAATGAGAAACCAAATGTGCAAAGGTGTTTATTGATGGGAAGGGAGCAGGTTTAGAGAACAAAAATTTTTTTGTTTATTTTTAAGCTAGTTATCAGGAGTTTCATATAATTCCACAAACACATACTGTTTAATAAGATATTTAGGTCACACTGGAGTAAAAGATAACCTGGAGTGTTCCTGGCAATTATCACTGAGAATTATTTTTCTTGGTATTACACAAGATTGAAATTTGAACTACAGACTCTTTGCAAGAGAATTCTAGAACCATACGCATCTTTGTCAAGGGTGCCTGCTCCTTTCCTGAGATACACTGTCTTACCCAGGCTAACATATATTGCTCTAGACCCGCCCTCCTTTGGGCCTTTTTGACTTCTCTGTGTGTGGAAACAAGAAAAAAAATTGCATCACAGATGTAAATACCCCGTGCTTAACTCCACTTTTGGGCTGATATATGTTGCACCTCAGTCCTCTCTGATGTTAGCCTACAGACACGACAGAAAAGGCTGCATGCGCTGCATCTTTTAATTTTGCTGTACTGTTATAACCAATTATTCCTAACAGCAAAGGAAGTGGGTGGTACCGAGATTTATTGTAGCATTTACTTTGAACGGAAAGCGGTTGGTTTTCAATAATACAGGGAATAGTGAAAGTAGTTAAATGAACTAAATGCTTGAAAAATATTTTAGTCCTGGCCCTGAACTCCTGTTTTCATTCATAGAACAGGAACATGCAAAGGATAATACATCCCACGTAGTCTCTATTCAGACTGCCTTGGTTTGTTGTCTGATGGGCTCTTCAGCTGTGTTGGTTACAGTCGCAGCTGGGGTGATCAGGCAAAACACAGTCTCTGAGCACATAAAATTCTTACTGTTTTTTCTGAAACATCTAGTACTTAGTCTCAATCCTAATATAGAAGGCTTTTTCCTACGGGATTAACAGGAGATTTTTAGGTGCTCAGGGATTTCATTTCCATAGTCTTCGGCTCTCGTACCACTTAGATACCTTGTGCTGCATGCTGAAAAATAATCTTGTCAAGATGTTTCCTTGTGTATGAATCAGTCTGGGTTTAGAAAGCACATGTTTTTCAAGCAGTATCGTCCAGTATAAAAGGCAGTTAGGCACCTCAGTGAAATGCATGCCTGTCAGACTGACTTGAAAAATCTATACTTCAAACAAGAAATAATTTAGGAAAATAATAATTTCAAATATGAAATGTAATCAAGGAGAGGGCAGCTAAGACGAATGCAATCTATTTATGATGGAGGCAGGTGAGACAGTTATATTATCTCCATAAATTCAACTTTGCTCTTTTCTATGAGTTATTCAAGCTTTCAGAAAAGTCATAATTTAAAGTAGGAAGGAATCCCTGTGGAAGTGCTGGGGTTTGGGTTTTTTTTAATATTAAATTCTTGGGAGCGTGCTTTCCTATCCTCTCCTACCTGAACATTAATACATTCATGAATTTAAATTTTAAGATTTTGCATTTACTATTTGAGTAGTCAAACCAATTGGAGTTCATGTTAAACTAAAATTAATTAGGGAAAACAGAAAGGACATGCATTGTTAGATCAAAATCTTAACTTCTCTTTAAATCCTGATCAACTCTCAATTTGCTACTTCCCATGTATCAGTCATGAGCTATTGCCCAAAAAACAACATCACAAAAGGGTTCCATGTTACTTAGTCTGCAATGAACCTCTTGTTGCTTTCAGTTCATAGGGTTTTGTGGGGGTGTGTCTATGTTTAAGTAGTAAAAGATTTGTGAGGAAATTATCTAGAGATTATGGTACACAATAATAAATGGGAATTGCAACCTTGAAAGAAAAGCAATGGCTATTTTATTTAGCGTTTAAAAAACAGTGTGCCATTCTGTCAAAACCAATGCAAAATACTGATTTTGGGTGGTTAATTTTGGGAAAGTTCCTGGTGTTCATAATCAGATCAATCATTTCTTTTCAGTTAAAAAAATTGAGAGTATCTGAATATTGGCCATCTGAATTCTGCACTGATAAATAGAGAAAACACAGTTATTCCCCTAAATGGGCCTAATGGACTCATAAGCAATTATTTTCACCACACTCATCAGTCAGCTTTTTTGTTGCCTAATGGCAACTTTCAGTATAATGAAAACTGTACTTTGGTGAAAAAAGGGAAAAGATCACCTGTGGGCCCACAAATAAGGGAGATAAGAAGAAGAAAAACAGTAGGTGGGACATACAGATACTAACTGTCCTTACTGATGCACTGCACACACAGTAGCCAGGGAAACAAAGGAGACAAAGGACCAGTTACATTTATTTATTTTAGTAACTGACAATTCTGGTTGTATAAATAATCATTTAAGTCTAAGTGGAGAGTAATACTATAAAAATATGTACTTTCCTGAATTAAATGAGGTTACACATTTATACCTGTTCTTCTCAAGTGCTGATTATAGCATTATTATGGCATCTGAATGTCTTCCAGCAGCTCACCAGCAATGTGATTAGTACTTGGTATGTTATATTTTATTAGAGAGCTTGATCTTACAAAATAACATAGAAGATGGATTGGGAACAAAGATAACTGACCATTTGTCAGCATCAAAATTCCAGAAATGGTCTGAAAAGTTCATATTTTGTCCAATCTGTTACATTTCATTCCCCACACACATGCACATCCAGCATAGCCTGGTTCTCTCTCTCTCCCTTTAAAAAATTGAGGGACAACTTGCAGTATTGTAAAATTGATGACTTCTGTTGTTGGTATGAACTACAATGCTTCTACTGCTTAATCTAATTTTTCTTTTCAGCTAACAGACGTAAATTGAATTATTGGTAATACAAAAACAATTTGTTCTCATTTGGATTACTTCTAGCACTTTTGACTAAACTGTTTAATTTATAACAGCCACAGAAATTCGTTCCTACATCAACTGGAAAGGCTCACATGTAGACCAAAGAACAACTCTGCTATGGCAGAGGACTTGAATCAATATCCCAGGTGGTCTCTTCCAGTATTGTGTCCCCCCCAGAAAAACCCAGAGGAAATCACAACAGCTTGGGAAGCTGCATTTTTAGGAATCATGTACTGCAGTTTTTTCACTGTTATTAAACAAATCTAAATGATAACAACAGGTATGGTCAAAAATAAATGAGATGCAGTAAACTAGCCCTGGGTCTGCAGTGCATTCAGTTTCAAAAAAGAGAGATATTAATAAAATAATCATTATACTTCAAAAATTGTTCTTCAGAAGTTTTTATGATGGCAATGTAATCAATCAGTGGGTACTTAAAAGTATTATCTCTGTACACAGCATTGCATTACAGGGTTATGCAGCCGTCATTACTAAACTAAAAGAAAAGAAAAACTCTTCAGTAACATTGTATGTGTGTATATATATATATATATATATACACACACAGATACTTGTAGGTATGTATGTAGGAGGATATATAAAATCATATAGTCACCTTTATTTTACTGACTAATGATTGAAACCATTGTTCCACTAAAAATTCATTATTAGTATAGCTCAGCTTTAAAGGCAGAACATGCATTTTTTCTACATCCTGTCAGTTGCTTGCTTACAACTAAATACTTTATTGAATAGTGGAAAGCTTACCAATAGTCCCGTGAACAGTCCTGTGCGAATGGTAGCTTTCAGTGAATGAATTACAACGTTCAATTGCATGCCTGAAACTGAGCAATGAGTAGAAAAGTGCATTTCATTTCTGCACACCAAACTTCAAAGTAAACTTAGCTGTTGAGTATCTGCTGAACAAAATTAACTTAGAGCTTATACAGCTGAAGTTAACAAAACTATTGTCAGGAAATAGGGCAACCAAGTTGGTGAGGGGCCTGGAGCACAAGTCTTATGAGGAGCGGCTGAGGGAGCTGGGGCTGCTTAGTCTGGAGAAAAGGAGGCTGAGGGGAGACCTTACCGCTCTCTATAACTACTGAAGGGGGGTTGTAGTGAGGTGGGTGCTGGTCTCTTCTGTCAGGTGGCTGGAGATAGGACAAGAGGAAAAGGCCTCAAGTTGAGGCAAGGGAGATTTAGGTTAGATATTAGGAATTTTTTTTTACTGTGAGGGTTGTCAAACATTGGAACAGGCTGCCCAGGGAAGTGGTTGAGTCACCATCCCTGGAGGTATTCAAAAAGTGAGTGGATGGGGTACTTCAGGACATGGTTCAGTGGGCATGGTTGATGGTTGGACTCGATGATCTTGAAGGTCTTTTCCAACCTAAATGATTCTATGATTCTATGAAAGACTGATAAAGTATGATGCAGGTATTGTCTCTCATTTCTTCCTGTTTTTTTTTCCTCTTGCCCCTTCTGTCTCAGTTTTTCTTCATTTTCCAGCACCAAGGGATCTGTGCATTAGGCTTGATGTGGTTTGCAGAATTGAGCTGTAAATCAACACTCACTTGTTCCTTCATTGTTTGTATGTTACATTTTAAAAAAAGAAAGAAAGAAAAATTGAATTTTAAAAACTTTACAATGGCATATGGCAAGTTTAAGTTCATTGCCATAGTGACTAGAGCTTATTTCTCAAGCTTAGTCTTTCTACAATAACAAACCTATCACCCACACATCTCTCAGCTTATTCTTCCTTGTATAAACATTCTAATACATAGTACCACAGAATAAGTACAGTAGATAGTGTACTTTGTTTTTTGTGAAAAATCACAGAAAAGAGCATGAATTGCAGGTGTGGTGAGAATTACTGTGGAAAAATGTACAAAGATAGGAGTTAGCTTACTGAAAAGAGAACTGTCATTTGCAAGGGATTCATTACTTTCTCTAGTTTTCATCTTATTTTTTTAAAAAGATTTCTAGAAACATTTGGAAAATGAAGATATATCACATTTTTTTTCCCTGATTTTCTGAAGTCATATTGATCTTAGGCAATTTGCAAACTTATTTTTTAAGGCAACAAACATTATTACAGGTTCTAAGATGAACATGGTCTAAAAGTCATGCTCCCAAGCTTCTCTACTACTTCTCCTTTGCAGTACCTCTGGTTGTGCTGTTTTTTCTTGAGTTACCACCTCCTTTAAGAAGAGGAGGTGAAAAGTTACAGTACACACATTCTGTATCCTGTTCTAATTCTCCTGTCCCATTCTGCATAGAATTGTCATAACAGAACTTTATAGTCCCGTGCCATTATTCAGATTATATGGGATGCTAATAGGATACCCAGCTATTTAAAGTTTTATGTTTCACAAACAATTTCTATAATAATACAATAATATTTTAGCACCCACAAACATGGAATGCAGGATAGTTCATGAAGAAAAATTATGAAAGAAGACAAATGGTTTTCATTTACACTAAAAGAGTTGTAATTTATTGTGAAGTTACATGTAACATCTATGGTATTATGAGAGTCGGTAAGAACTGGATTAGTGCTATCAGTGCATCTTTATAAAGTAACAAAACCACCAGAAATGTCATTTATCTGGAACAATGTTATTCACAAAATTTTGCTTCATTCAACCAGTATGGTTTTTTTCGGGGGGGAGGGGAGGAATTTAAATGCCTCTTAGTGCTTAATTTCACAGTCTTATCAAAATATAATGTTTTTTTTATTTGAAAAAAGCTGGAACTCATTTTGAACATTTAAAAACAGAATGTAATTTTCTTGTTTCACAACAGCATTTTCCAGTAAAATCTTATCAAGATTAAGAGAAAAACATGTTTTACAAGGTTAAATAACCCTGAACAGTATAAAAATCTTTTCATTTTGTTTTTCTGTTGAATAAAATCCAAAACTGCAATTCTCACAGTCCGAACTGTGTATTTCCCTGATTTTTTTTTCTATTTGATCATGAAAAAAAAAAAAGATCTCTTATTATTTCAACACCACTTTCAGTGTCCAATGAAGCTATTACACATTTTCCTCATCCATTCACCACACTGGATCTTTACCAAAGGATTTGCAAGCTCTATTGCCTCTGTTAGCAATCTGGTGCCTGCAGGGAGATAGCTGCAAATGTTGTTTCTCTCTCTAACCCATAGTCAAAAAGGACATTGGCACTAAATGAGAAAGTTTCTTACCAAAGCTACTTTTCTTCTTATCCTCATTGTTCTGTCAGTTTCTTATTGATAGCCACCTTCATTGACTTTTGATTTTTTTGCCTTATTTTGCATAGAATTGTCATAATGGGACTTCTATGTGTTCAGTGCTTACCCTGGCAGATTAACCTTACTCATCTTGGATATAAAACTATTTCTATCAGCTACAAAACTTTGTCAACTCCAGGTTCATGAAGAAAGCTTTTCTAAAAGAGCCATTACTTCAAAGGCAGGCTGTCTGTATGGATACCCTGTCCATACCTTGGAGAACTATTCTGTCCATCAGATCACGATAGCATAAATCACCTACGTATGGAGAGAGCTTACATCTTGACACTTCCAGTTGTCACCTGTTACCTCCATCATATTTTGAAGGCTCACTTCTCAAATTGTACCACCTGTACTACTTCAAGAACTAGTAGACAGTCTGGCAAGATTTCAGAGCTATAATTACCTTTACTTACTAGGCTGTAAGAAAACCGCTTGTATTATCCAGCACTCACTACAATGGTTTCTTTAGTCTTCACAATATTAAGAATATTAGCTTCTGCCTTATGTTACAGGTTGCTTGGAATTATTCATGCTAACTTTAAGATATCTAATGTGGGTGTTGTTGGTGCTGCAACATAGAAACATATGTATAAATATCACAGTGCCTTATCTCAGACAAATTTGAACTGTTTCTGACCAAACTGAGATAATTAATTCAAGAACAGCATCTTGCCAATATGGCTACTAGCAGTGCTCCAGGAATACATACACTTATATGATGACCAGGCCCCTCACAAAAAAAAAAAATAAAAAAAAATAAAATCTGCAAGATAGTAAAACCTGTGAGAAACAATAAAAAGCTAGTCTCTTTAGCAGTTTTTACAGAAGGAATTATCTTTTATCTTTCCCAGGGGATTCATCCTTTCCAGTTTTGTCTAGAGGAAGACAGCCCAAGATTTCTTCCAAAACCCTGAATCTGGGAATCTGCAGGGCCATGCCCTAATTGTCATTGAAAGGGACTAAAAAAATTCTCATCAGGCTTCCTGAAATGAACAGGACACAAAAAAAATGCAGGATGCATCATGGAGCACAGCTCATATGCAGCAACAACATTAATGTTCAACAAAGTAAAGCATGCATGTCTCATATTGCAATGAAGTCTGTTTTCCTATGGATTTTTATAGGCTCCACCACAGGGCCTTGATGTTTAATGCTGAGTCAATCAAATGTAACTTAGTATTACATTTAAGTATCCCAGCATCACAAATTATAAATTCAAAGTAATTCTAAAAAGTTGCCAGAGGTGATCAGCAGGCATTGATATGAATGGCTACTGATGACAATTGTGCTGATCCTACATCAAGTTACCACATCTGAAACGTAAATGAAGTTTTATTTCTATTCAAAGAGTTTTGGGGGAGGGGATAGTAGGAAACAGCATGGGTATAGAAATGGGTCAGCTGTTCTATATATTGACAGAGTTTGTAGGCTGGTTATCTTAATCCCCCAGGTTACAAAAGACAACTGTAGCAGCTGTTACCTAAATTATTGGAAATATGTTTGCAGCACAAATGGGAGTGTCCCAAAGACAGGCAAGGTACAGAGCTGGAGGTGAACACTGCCACACCTCTTACTAGACAAGCTATACCATTTTGAGTTGTCAAAAGGTTTCATGCTTCTGCAGACATACATGGCACCTAAACAAGGATTTCAGTGATTAGCGTCTGCTTAAGAAATTGAAGGTGTGATTGCAATTCATGCTGGCTTATTTTACTACAGTTCTCCATGCTTGTGACAGTGTGGGTTATGCCACATGGTAATACTAATACAACAAACATAGGGAAGATCATGGGGAAAGGCAGCTGGATGATTATCCCATGTATGGCATTTTGGTCATTGGCCTCCGTTAAGCTATCACAAGTACAGTAGTCAGAATAGTTCAAGGCTAGAGACTAACAGGGGTAAGCATGGATTCCAAGATCTTTTCTACTGACATTGGACAGGCTACTTTCTGCTTCTTTATCTCCATCACTATTATGTTTACGTAGCAAAAAGAATTTCAAATGCATGAGATACTGCCTTTTAATGAGAGTTAGGTGTCTAAGTTTTATTGTGTCTCTGAAATTAAGCCTTTAGTGTTTCTGGGTTAGCTTTCCCAGCATGCATGCTGACCACAGTATAAAATTTAAATGGACTGTGAGATACTGTAAGTACTGTTAAATAAAGAACAAACAAAAGAAGAACAAATAACCCAAAGCCCTGATACTGCAAAAAGTGAAATTCCTTCTGGAAAAAACTGAACAATTTCTTCTCTTAAAAAGTTATGTTAATACTGTGCTGTGTTTATTTCATACACTGTATAAATCAGACACAGTTATCTTCCATGACCGTTATAAAATCTATCTTAAATTTTAGAAAACTGGCCATCAAATTCTTTGTATGTTGTAAGTGAGAGAGCTAGTAAGATCATTTGAAGGACTGGGCAGAAAAAGGAAAGTACTTTTAAAAGAGGAACAGAACAGAAGGAAAACGACAGAACAAACTCCACAGAAGAAAAGGAGAACACCTGGGAGTACACCAGTGTTAGCACAGTACCAATAAGCATGGGACATAAAGCAAAATCAGCAACTCCTACTACTCTTTCCTCTGGCAAAACTTGTACTGAACCCAGAGAGGAACTCCATTTTGATCTCTTAGATTTTATATCCATCTTATGAACAAGAACTTACTGAGAAAAAGGGCGTTAGTCAAAATACCAGGGTATAATGAGTTCTTTTTAGAAATGTGTTTTCGAGTATGAGACAGAATACTCTGTGCCAAACTCAAGTTCTATTTTACCGTGAAACTTCTGAAAAATCAAGAAGAAACAGTATTCTAAAAACAGCTAGATTTTTATTTCAGTCACTCTCTTTCTATTCAAAGCAATCTTTCCAATCCATCTAATGATGGATTTGTATGCATTTATTACACATTTACATGCAAAAGTTGTAATGTGTAATCAAGATATATGCCCCTGCAATTATTTGCTAATACAGTCAGTTAAAAGATCTCAGCACTGGATATTAATATAATGTGCACATCTATATCTTAGGGACCGGATTGAAACTCAGAGAAAACAATTTCATATTTCAGATTTTAGCTATTATTTCTCTCTTTCAAGAACATGCTGGTGTTCAAATTTAAATACGTGACACAAACCAGCCTCAGTGAGCATAGTAAATAAAGTCATACTTAGAAATAGGCGCTCGCTCTCATTTTATTAGTATCGCATATCGTAGTCTCTGAGCACTTTACAAAGGAGACAGGCTGAGTCATATAAGATTTCACAGGTCAAGCTTAGCTAAATCAAGGCAATTCCCTTTAAATCAGAACTTTGAAAGTGAGCTGAAAACTGGAGTTCACAGTGGTTCAACACAGTAATTGCTGGTAAAAGTATCCCACCCTTACTTAAGCAAGACAGTCTGAACCTACTGGCCTACCAGAATGTATTTGGAGAAAGCTCAAATGTCAGGGTTAGTGATATTGCTTAGCCTATTCCTCAAACAGAATCTTGACCACTGTGTTTTCCTGTATACAGTTCTGAAGACTCAAGGGCATAACTCTCACTTTAGTCAATGGATATAGCCCTGCAGCAATCAGTTTCTTCCACGTAGTTTCCAGGTGAATAAAAAAAACATCACAGAAATATCAGCCTTTGGAATCCAGAGACCCACACCATGGATTGCTGCACATGGTTGTAGAGTTTACTAGAAAGTGCGTACTTCCATGATGATTATGTTTCTTGGAACGGAGCTAATAGCTTCTACAGTATAGTGTGCATGAAAGGTGGTTCTATATGAAAAGGCAATAATGGTTGTCAGCACACAAAGCTTAAATCAAAAGAGAAGTGCAGACTCATTTAAAGCAGTAAGCGCTCCAGGATCTAGACAAAGTCCAAGCAAGTCTTTTCGTTTGGCAAAACTAGCTGTTTACACAGTGGTGGCCACCCAAAATAGTAGACGTCATAGCAGGCCAGAGCTAACACTGATGTATTAACAAGTATTTTCCCTATTACAAAGTTAGAGCACAGATTGACTAGCATCTTTCTGTAGCCATGCCAGCCTAAGAACTGTGCATTCCCAACCCTAGTCATTCACTCATTCCTCCCAGTAACCTCTGCCCTTCACACCAGAACAAGTGTTTGTGTAACCAGGTGATAAATTGGACCAATTCCCTCATTCAAATCCCTTCTTTATTGTTAGGTTTATTGTTATTAAGCTGGATCTGTGCCGCAGCTTAGTTTACACTTCAGTGTGACAAGTAATTGCAATGCGTAGGCGTGGGAAGAGAGGAAGGTGGAGAGAGGGATTGCTTAATCCTGAACCATACCTACAAGAGGTCTGCGTGATCACCGTTTCTGTGATTGCAATATTGGCTGCTTGCAACGGGAATAGAGAGGGTCAGTGTAAGGAGTTGCAAACACAACACTGAAAGGAAACAGAGACAGATCTTCTTAAACCCAGGCTCACTTGGAACTTGTCTTGCAATAAGTTTCCTGTTGTTCTGGAAACAGTACTGTATATAAAATGTTTCTAAATAACCATTGCATGAAGAATATGTTTATCTCAGTTTCTGTCTAATTAATCTTGAATTCTGGCTAACTGCTAGGGCACAGTAGCAGAGTAGTTTGAGGTCTAATTAAATACTCCTGCTAGCAAGCATCCTCTTTCAGAGAGCACTGTAAAATCAGCATAGCTTTTAGACTGGGTCAGTGTGGGTAGAGGCCTTCAGTGAGATTTTTAAAGTCGTGAGAACTCTCTGTCTGCTACCCTGAACTAAAAACATAAGTTGGAGAGGTGTTTGATGGAGATGGGGGAGTGCTTAAGAATCATGTAAAAATATACCTTCTGAGCAGAGAGCTTTTGTTTGGCTCTTTTTTTGCCTAGCTGCAATCATAGTCATTGTACAAGCAGTGCCCCATTTCTAAGAAAACCATGCGAGAAATCAAAGGGCAATATCCAGTGTGACAGGGCTAGCACCAATTTTTAGTAAAAAAGTATGAATAACACTTTATTATGTGTCTTTATTATGCAGCTAGTAGTATTGCATATATATTCATCAGAAACACTGCTTCATCTGTAGCTTTTTTTAAAAAATATATTATACCAAGTAAGCAAAGTATATTAGAGCAATCAGAACTCTTTCAAATTCAGCTGGCTTTAGAGTTGCAAAAGAATAATTTGTACTGTCAGCACCTTCACTGACAATTTCTTTCTCTAACATAGGAACCATGCTAAACTGGATTTTACTATTCAAATAATTGCGAGCTTTATTTTAAAAAAAAAAATTTAAAAAAATGCCCAAAGCACAAACTTTGACAAACCCATGTACTATAGCTTGGCCTAGAAACTGATAATTATCATACACATCCTACCACAGGTTATTCTAAATAACAAAATTAATAAGAATTGGATTCCATGTCTCTATCCCCTATATCTGCTCCTTGGCCCAGCAAGTTTGTCTCAGCTCTCCCCTCATATTGCCACGCAGACTAACACTGCATTACCACAACTCTTGGTTGTGGTCCATAACTCTTGGACCCCATGGTCCTCCTTCCCGTGTTTCCTTGCCTGGCTCAGACGTAAGATGTGCCCATTGCCCAGGTGGTGCTGGCCAGATGGCTGCTGCCCAACATAGCAGGCAAGAGTGAGTCTTCTATTTTTTTCCTTACTCTGGCAATGAGTAAAATGCTTTTACCTGCATAGCTCCCAATCATCCCCAAACTTGTAAGAGTACAACTGCACCAAGTTACTCTTATATTCAGTGCTTTTCTAACAGTACATATATAAATCAGGTCTTTTATTATACCAAATTTTGACATCAGAGTGAAGTGACAATACTTCTGTATGAAAGGTTACTTGGATCTTGCTTAATGGATTAGTAAAAGCAATACAACACTTAATGTGTTAGCGTTGAAACACTTACAAAGTAAGTAAAAAGGCTTTTTCAGAGTCCAGTGTCTTTTAACAGATTAGTGAAATCAGATTGTGTTTTTCAAGATGCCTAAAGAATTGACATTTGAGAACATTCTCTCTGTTGTAATGCTAGTGTAAAAGAAATGGAAAGCTAACAGTAACTACAGTGTAGTAAATATGATTGCAAATAGATATGTTTTAGAAGCACACAATAATTCATAGCTTGGAGATAAAAACAGCCTGAGAGCTTTACTTGAAGAGAGAAGCTCTATTCTGTCGATAAACTTCTGATGCTGTCATTCACAGAATCACAGAGTGGTTGAGGTTAGAAGGAACTTCTGGAAGTCATCTAGTCCAGCCTTGCCCTGCTCAAGCAGGGCCACCTAGGGTTGGTTGCCCACGACCATGTTCAGACAGGTTTCGAATATTTCCAGGGATGGAGACTCCACAACTTCTCTGGGCAACCTGTGCCAGTGCTCATTCACCCTCACAGTAAAAAAGCGTTTCTTGATGTTCAGAGGGAACCTCCTGTGTTTCAGGCCCATTGCCTCTGGTCCTGTCACTGGGCACCACTACAAAGAGCCACTGATCACCACCCTCTGGGCCTGACCGTTCAGTCAGTTTTCAATCCACCTTACTGCTTGTTTACCCAGCCCATACTTCATCAGCTTCTCTATAAGCATGTTGTGGGAGACAGTGTTGACAGCCTTACTGAAGTCAAGGTAGAAAATATCTACTGCTCTCCCCTCATCTACCAAGCCAGTAGATGGCTTGGTAAGATACTCTTGATCATGGAAGTTATCAGGTTGCTTAAGCATGACTTCCACTTTGACAACCCGGGCTGACTACTCCTGATGACCTTCCTGTCCTTCATAAGCCTGGAAATGGTTTCCACCATGAGGTAAGGCTGCATCCCATCAGGACCAATGGACTTATTTATGTCCAGTTTGCTTAAGTATTCCTTAACCTTATCCTCTTCCACGAAGAGTATGCCTTCCTTGCTCCAGCCTTTCCCCCTGGTCTCCAGGTCCTGGGATTTCTGAAGGCTGGTTGTAGTAGTAAAGACTGAGGGAAGAAAGCATTCGGTACCTCAGCCTTTTCAATGTCCTGTGTCACTGGGCCCCTGCCCCATTTAGCAGCAGACCCACGTGTTCCCTATTCTTTCTTCCTTTTGCTGTTTATGTACTTACAGAAGGCCCTCCTGCTGCCTTTCTTGTTGCCGTTCTTGTGCCTTATTCCCTCATCAGACTCAGCTCCAGTTGGGCTTTGGCTTCCCTAACCCCATCATTGTATGCTCAAGTAGTGTCTCTATATTCTTCTCAAGTTACCTGTCACTTCTTCCCCCTTCTGTGTACTTACTTTTTATGTTTGAGTTTTCCCAGAAGCTCCTTGTTCATCCATGCAGGCCTCCTGGCATCTTTGCTTGACTTCCTGCTCATGGGGATGGACTGTTCTCGAGCTTGGAAGAGATGATCCTTGAACATCATCCAGCTTGCCTGGCTCCCTCTTACCTCCAGGGCCTTATCCTATGGGACTCTTTCAGGCAGATCCCAGAGGAGGCCAAATTCTGCTCTCCTGAAGTCCAGGGCTGTGATCTTGCTTTTTGCCCTGCTCCCCCCTTTTAGGATTCTGAAGTCCACCATCACTGTAGCCAAGGCTGCCTTTGATCTTCACATCCCTGACAAGCTCTTCCTTGTTTGCAAGTATGAGGTCCAGCAGGGCATGTCTTCTCATTGGCTCCTCTGTCATTTGTGTCAGGAAGTTGTCATCAGTGCTCTTCAGGAACCTCCTGGATTGCTTATGCCCTGCAGGTGTTGGGCTGGTTAAAGTCCACCATGAGGATCAGGGCCTGTGAATGTGAGGCTTCTTCTAGCTGTCTGTAGAAGGCCTCATCTACTGTTTGCCTGATCAGGCAGCCTGTAGCAGACACCCATTACAGTGTCACCCATACTGGTTTGTTCTTTAATTCTCACCCATAAGTCCTCAGCTGGCTTCTCATCCATCTTCAGAAGAGCTCCATGCCCTCCAATTGCTCTCCTACATAAAGGGCAACTCCACCTCCTCGTCTTCCTCTCCTGTCCTTCCTAAAGGATCTGTATCCCTCCATTGCAATACTGCAGTCATGGGAGCCATCCCACCACATCGCCATGACCCCAACAAGGCCATAGCCCTGCAATCACACACAGATCTCTACTTACATTTATTCCCCATGCTGCACACATCAGTGTACATGCACTTCAGAGAGGTACTCTGGCATGCCCATTTCCCAGAAAGGGTCTGGGGATTTTTCCCAAATTGGTGTCTTGTAAGCACTTCCTTGCTTACCTGCAAATGCTTGAGGTGACCCCATTTAAGCTCTGTTTTGTTGGTTCTGTCTTTGCCTTCATTTGCATCCCCCCAGGCCCTTTGCTTGTCAGCCCTGTCCATCATTCCCTCACAGGCAGCTGGTAATACTCTTCATCTCACATCACTCCTAGTTTAAAGACCTTCTTACCAGGTCAGTCATCCTGCTGGCAGAGATATGTGTGCCTCACTTAGTGAGGTGGATCCCATCTCTCCCAAGCAGATGCTGATCCTCAGACAGGGTCCCGCGGTCACAGAAACCACAACTCTATTGCCAGCACCAGCTGCACAGCCAGCACAGCTGCACAGCCAGTGCAGCTTGGTTTGTTCCTTCCAGAAACATGCCCTGAACATAAGAACTGTGAAAGGTTTAGGGCTTTTTTATAAATATGTAAAATTCACTTAAAGTCAGCATTTTAAAATGCTTCTTTAAGTGATATTAAACATATATATCTATATTTTACTGTGGAGCATATACTACTTCAGATGATAACAGCTACAATATGTATGTCCTGCTTAAAAGAACAAACTTATTTAAAGAACAGGCATTCAGCTTATCCAATACCATTTCACCCTCAAAAAGCTTTGGCCAATCTGTCAGGTCTCAGTGAAAATTACCAAGGAATTCAAAAGCCAAGGAAAGGGAGAACAGGCAGCCAAGGTACATCATTTCCTTAAGGAACAGGA
The DNA here is from genome assembly GCF_947461875.1 of Haliaeetus albicilla. Lineage (NCBI taxonomy): Eukaryota > Metazoa > Chordata > Aves > Accipitriformes > Accipitridae > Haliaeetus > Haliaeetus albicilla. Next base: position 40,266,482 of record NC_091483.1, read on the forward strand.
AGGTTAAATATTCAGTATGCTATCGTGATCCTAGGTAATATAAAATCTATGGGCCTAAAAACCAGTCTGACAGCCTTCACAGACTGATCTCATTTACCTGCCTCAGCTACACCATAATCTTCTGAACAATGTCAGAGATGTTACCACAGCATTGGACTAATATGAGTGAGACCAGGCTCAGGCTTTATAATTTCATGAAGTCACTGGGTTATCTGAATGCATAATTTCCACCACAAAAACATTGGTATTTGAATTCAAGTTTCTATATGTTGACTTAAAAGTCCCCCTACCTAATTCTGAAGATAGCCTTTTGTAAGCAGCTATTTGCAGTGGGTTTATTCATGATTGCTGATGTTCCTCCTGTAGGAGCACCATTACCAGGTAAATCCACAGCCTTTGCTGCAGGCTGAGAGTCCTTTCTGCCTGGACTGAATTTTAAATGTAAACTATGCTGTCCAGCTGTTAGTGATCATTTTTTTTGACAAAGTGAAAAAAGCAGCAGTAATAATAATACTAAACAAAGCCCACACTTTTAGTAGTGGAAATCTATAAATATGTATGCCTGTCAAGAGCCAAAACTACATTCAGAATTGCGAGTGCCCTCTTCAATTTTCTATGAAGGGAATTGGTTTAAGTCAGTAAGCCAGACAGCCTGGCATAAACATTTGACTTGTAACTATGTCAAGAAAATACATCGGAGTAAAACTAACAGAAGAACCTAAGAGGATAACTTTACTGTAAGTACCAGCTGAAGATGGCCTTTTGGTATGTCCCTCAGACTGATATGGACAACTGTGGAGTTGTGTCTCTGCTGAGTCCACACAGATAGAAAAATGTCACTTCTTATGGCCTGCTGCCCTCTCTAGGAAGCAGATATTCAGACATGTATCGCACCTTAGTGTCACTAGAAACAAGTACCTTACCCAAAGCTCACAGAAGTCAGTGAGAGGCTTTCCATTAACCTTGCAGTGTTTTAGGTCAGGCTTTAAGGCTCTTTAGCACCTGTCTAATTATAAGCACATCAACATAGTGGCTGACAGACATCCAGGAGACTACCCTTGTGCCCAAAATGTTAATAAATCAAGGCTTAATTGAAGACCCTCAAATGTTACAGTCATAATAATAGTGGGAAAAATCAGAAAAGATTATCCAGTCCTATCTATTAAATCTCCTAAATGTAAAACATTTACTAGTCTTAAAGAGAAAGAAGGGAACACTTTTGCATATATATCTTCAAGTATATTAAAAACAATGAGAATCTTATAGACAATCATGAGGGCCATAGTTAAGGAAACAAGCTGTGTTACCCTATGTCTCCTACTAGCTGGATGTCTCTGGAGGCTCGTCACCAAGAGGTAACACTAGATACGTAGACTTAGGTGACATTTAGATTACATGAATTAAAATTATAACAAAAGCTTTAAATGAAAAGGGCTGAATAACAGTATGCAACAAATATATTTTCTACTTCTCTACCCCCTGAAACATCACCACATTGCCAGTCACATTTCTACAAATCCTGTATGGCCTTTCACCCATATGTTCAAGCACACATTGAATAGGATCTTTCAAGAACATCTTTTCACAGAGAGCTTTTATTAAGAAACAATATAAATAGCATAATAAAAATGTCATAGCTTGGGGGGGTGGGGGTGAGATTGCAAAGTGAAAAACAGCAGCACAGTATCAGTGTAAACACAAACCAAGAAAGACAAGGAGAGTTTTGTTGATCAGGTTACTCCTCCTGCCATGAACAAACATTCTCCATGTTGTGCAGAAGTGACAGCAAATGGACTCATGTGCAGTGGGTGAGTGCGATGAAAAGCTGTTATTTTTTGATTGTGCCAAAAACATTTTGTTTCCTTTGTATCAAAGACAGATCTAGATTAATCTAAGGTGAAGAACCTTAAAATACATTTTCAGAGTCATTTATAAAGATCCATATACCTTTTCTGAAAACAGGAGGAGAGAACCTATTTATCACACATACTTTTTTGACCACCACTTTGCCCCAAAAAATATTTACGTGTCAGTCTGTTGTCCCCAAAGATAAATAAATGTCCGAGTCTCCCTTTGAGTCATTTTGTGTATATCTGACAGAATGCATCAAGGCTTCATCTAGATCTTCTGCTTTGTTATTCTTTTCCAAATTCTATCTATTTCCCCCTGTATCTGAAATTTTGCATAATTTGCGGCAAGTCAGTTCACCATGCAGAGCCTCTCCTGTGCAGCAATCAAACACATTTGCATCTGTGCAAATTTCTTGCAACTAAGCCTGATCTTTGTCAGATAACCAGATCATCAACCCAGATCTTTGGAATACACAAGACAGCATGTGCTGTCAGTTTTGCTGCAATGAGCTGGATGTTCTGTATGGACATAAATCCTACATAGGCTTTGTAAATTATGTACTTCTATGGAGTGCAAATTTTGATAAACTTGCTTACCAGAAACTTGCTGGAAGATAATTTTAATGGAAGAAACTATTTAAAGCACTGTCCTGAATAGAGTTGAATTTTACCATACACTCGAACACTTTACTAAATCAGACTACAAATTTCCTCTGACATCCTCAGAAACCAGCTGCCAAGGGTATGAAGTATGAAGTAACAGCAGAAGCACCATGGAAGATGGAGGAAGGGAGGCAGTAATCACTAGGCCTAATGCTGGCCCTGGAAGCTGGCTGTCCCTTAGCAGCCTGTATAAATAATGAAGCGAAAGACATTTTGGTAGATGCGTGACACCTAGAGTAGAGCAGGTGTGAGTGCCCTCAGGTTGCCACTGAAGGAGGCAAGAAAAACTGCCACCCTTCAGCTGAAGTTAGTCTTTGTGAATGCTCTCCTTAGTCTTTGAAATACCAACTTCAGTTAGACCATTAGCACTGTTTTGCATGGGCAGAAATATTTAATAGAATTTATTTCTGACCACAGGTTAATTGAAGTGTAAGACGCTAAAGCTGGTCCTATTTTTGCTTCTTCCATGTAATCCTCAAACATTTGAAATTCTGCAAAACAGCGATAGAAGAAAAGAATTTTCTTTCACATCAGCCTTAGTAATGACTTGGGTATTTAGTAATGATTCAGGGAAGCAGATGCCACATATTAAAGAACACAGGAATGAAGAGGACATGGTAGAGCTTGGAGTTGTGTATATCCTTCAGTTGAGCAATGGCTGTCAACAAAACTTATCATTTGGTTATAACTATTATTTCTCCACCCTTTCTACACAGCTGAATGAATTTAATCTGTTGCAGACAGAGGTGCTATTTAAGGTCATGTTTCCTACTGTTAGGTATGCTTTAAAAATAAGAACAGGAAAAAAAGTTTCCTTATTGTCTTCGTTCTCTATGCACTCGTTTGGTAAATTTTTTTATATGAGAAATTAGGAAGCAAAGCCTTAAGTTGAAGCATTGTCAGGCACTGGACTCCAGAGAAAATCCAGAGAAAATTCCAGAGAAAAACTATATGCTATTAATTTATTTCTATAACAAGCTGAAATGCAGAATCTGATTTTTAGGAAAGAGTGTGAGCTGCCAGCCAGCCAGCAGTGCACTTTTATTCAGTATAGTGCCTCGGCAAATGATTAACTTTAAGCAAATTCTCCAGTTTCATTGATCTCAGAACATTTTCCTGAGGTCAGAATCAGAATTTGATGAACAGGCCTGGATTTAAACATATGCTGATTTACAGTCTGAATATGAATCAGTATCAGAATTTTGCTTTTAGGATCCATTAATAATAGCTGGTACTGTACTGCACTGCAGGACAGCAGCATCAGAATATATGAACCCTTAGCCCTTCACACCTTCATCACTGATGAGATGCAGTCAGCATCAGCTCAAGTGACCTGGGGGGTCGTGCCATGTTAGTTCTTTTCCTGGTTTAAATCTGATTCCTTTATGAAGTGGAAAAAACAGGGTTGAGTTTATGTTTTTTGTAAATAGCTAGCTTTTTCCTAGCCTACCAAAAGCTGGTATTACTGTCAATTAATTTCTTCCTTTATTATTATCCTTTTTTTAAATGAAGATGTGAAAGCTGTGGATTACCGTACATAGTAACAATGACACAGCCAAGAGATATGTGAAAAAAGTAATATGGGAATACAGAAGCATTTATTAAGATGACATACAAATATGCTGGTGTATTTAGATTATGCAGAACCTTTAAATGTCTGTGGTGGATAAAAGTGAAGTTTAAGATGATAAAATAACTGACAAATAAAGCAGATATTAATGTTTATTAAATAGTTACATTTGTCATTTAAGGCTATTAAATAGTTACATTTGTCATTTAAGGCTGTAGATTTGACATGAAATGTATTGCATGTAAATAGTAAGATACATTATAGATCCCTCACTGTTTCCATTTTTCTGTCAGTAAAACTTTTCTACCAGTCTGAAAGAATAAGAAGGATCTTCAGGCTTTTGAGACAGCAATCAGCATGGGCTGAAGTGTGGGAAGTTTGACAAAACAGCACATAGGAGGAACACATATCAAACCAGAATGACTGAGAAATGACAGAGAAACATGAAACCTGACAGCTTACCCTGTAAAGAAATTTAGCATATAGAGGATGAGAAGCCATGCTGGAGCTCTGAAAGTGAAAAAGAAGATTAGTGCTGTAGCCAGGTGTCAGGAGGTGAAAGTCTCCAGCGGCTTTTGAGGACTCCAGTGTGCAGTCACAAAACCAAAGACAAAAATACTCTACTCTCAGTAGATGTCATCTACGCCCTGCAGATGTCAGGTCAGCACCTCGGAGAGACTTTTGTCTTTGTCCTCATAACAAATTCTTCAGAAGAGCAATGAATTTGCTTCTGAAATTCTCCAGATGGATTTTCCTGCTGAACATTCTTTACACTGTGTTCATTTCCACTCTCATTTCAGGCAGCATCCCCTGTGCTATTTTTATGACGATGTGCTAGCCTGCATCCTTAGCAGAGGCTCAGAAAAGCTTCTTGCAGGGAAGTGAGGAAACATAAGAGAAGCCTGGTCCTAGGACAGCAGTGCAGCAGAAAAATGGCTCCTGCGCTTAACACGAATAAGCCAAAGGAATGCTCCTACTTACACTTCACCTTGTTTATCAGGCATTGGTAGGCAAAAAACACCTGACACGCATTCTCAGGAGACAGCATGAGACGGTATCAGATGGGCTGTATGATATGAGACCATACCTCAAGCAGGAGAAAGGCTGACATAGGAGGAATTATGTTGCTATCCCAAGACCTCCGAATCTTAGGACACGCCAGTTTTAGGTCTCTGTGCACCAGCAAGTTCCTCAAACGTTGCTCCAACACCTACTCTGTATAAATGTATGATCAAAAATTTCCAGCAAACTAACTGGAAACTTTCTCAAATAATTCCATTTTCTTCTTCCACTAGATTGCAAGAAAGTTTGGGGTTTTGTTTGTTTGTTTTTTTTTCCAAAATGGGAAAAAACATAAAATTCACTGCATTTTTTTTCAAGTGGGAAAAACCCACTGTCACATTCTTAATAGAAAAACAAGGCTGCATTTCTACATTACATCTCTTCATGAAAATACACAACACTTAGCCTGTGAAAATTATTGTAAAGTGATAGAGGAATAATTTCAGGAGACTCTTGTCAAATTATTAGCAACACGCTCCATAGAGAACCACAAAGAAAAGGGAAATCTCATAAAATACAAAGGGGCAAAGCTCTGAAAGAAAGTTCTGCCTTAAAATTCATTTTCTACTTTCCTTCTCTGTTCTCAACCACAGAAACCTCCTTTTTCATTAAATTATCTGCCAGTAGAGAAATATGTGGAATTACTATGCACAAGAACACATTGCTACTTTAATATTCTACACTATTTATAAGACAGCACAAGGCACAGTTTTTGACTTTTAAATACTGGCAAACCAAATAATTTTCAATTCTTAGGCATTTATCCACGTCAAGTTTAGGACATATTAAATTCACCATCACATCCTGAGATCTTTTTGCTCAGAAAGATATCAGATCAGATTTCCATTTATGCTACATTTACATTTATATCCATTGTAAAGACCCTTTTCTCTGCCAGAATGGTTTAAAGTGACCTTGCTAAAAGAAAGTAGGGTCTATACTGGATTTTAAAAAGCTGATTATTCAAAAAGGCATTGATTATACAGCAAAGTACACTGTATGACACAACCTCAGCTGGCTGATATTGTTGTCGTTTCATTTACAGCAGTCGTTATGCGGGTTTCCCTCAGCTGGAGATCTAGTCATGTATATTTTGTCTAATTAGAGGATATATATTTTAAGCAATAACACACAGAGCTCTATTGTATATATTTGGCAAATATTTCCGCACTTCAACCAACTGTGGAAACTGTGAGTTTGGAAGCTAAACATAACAATTACAGCCAAACTATATCCATACCCTCCATTGTCTTGGAGATAATCCATGCTTATACCATTGTATCTGAACACAGAATATTATGAGGCTATACATAATTTATATAGATCAGCACTAATTATTATGAAAAGACTCAGGTAGCTAAAGCTTATTTTTTTAATACCAGACCTGATTTTCACTGTCACCTGCAAGGATGGAATTGAACGTCGTCCAGACAGTGAAGAGTCTCACCTCCCTTTGGATTCTGGACATAGGTCTCAAGGAGAATTTACACAGTTCAGGACAGACAGTACATTTAATCCCAGCAACACTACCTCCTGTCAGTGATGGCAGATGAAAATGGGGTTTGGGTTTTTTAAATTAAAAAGCCTGTATTATTAAAATCAGTTGGGACTGAAGGCCCATTTGTGCCTTCATTTGCTGTGGTGAAGCATCACAGTTATCCCATTGTGCTCTGTGGAATTACTGTAGGGTTTTATTCTCATAAATGAGAACAGAATTTCTCTCTTAATCCTGTCTTTGAACCTAAGTGATTACAGCCTGAATTGTCTCTATGAATGAGACAACTGCATGTCCCCATTTAACAAATTCTACAGGTTTCACAGAATCATTTTCTGCATGCCTACACTGATTTTACAGGATTTTAACATCGATCAAAAGCTGGATTAAAAAAGAAGAACTCTTCAAATTAGAATGTCCTAATTTTATGCTGGGATGGGTGTCCTCTGTAGTGACAGCCTCCCTGTGGTTCATATTGTTTCTAATGGTCTTAGATGAACACTCCTGAAAACTACTTCTTTGAAAAAAAAATCAATAAATATATCTTCGTGCTAAAGCACATAAGTGTACAAAGAAAACAGAACAAAAGACAGTTGACGAAAACCATAGGTAGTAGCAGGTCCAACTATGTCTTATAATAAGATTCAGATATAACTGCTGCGAACATTAAAGCAGTAAAAGGGACAAAAATGCACAGCGTATAATTTCAAAGTGACAACAATCAAAGTTCCTTGGAAAAAGAAGAAAAACATTACCCATTTTGTACTTGTTACGTAACTGTGCTTGTCCTTGGACACGTTTCACCTGCGATCACACTTCCAGCAGTTTGGTGCAGAATTGTTCTTACTTCTTTAGATTTTGTCATCATCATCGCTATTTATTTTTTTAAATGCAACTGGGCTTGCCTGCTTTAGAGAGGTTTTTGAAACATCTGTGTGCATGGTGGACATGGCTATAGTCTCATAATCCTCCTCACGGGAGCGGAAATGACAAAAATGAAATAAAAACTGCAGGTCCCTTTGGAAGTTCTTATTGAGAAACCCATAGAAGATGGGGTTCACACAGGTAGAGATCATGGCAGTGAGGTGGCAAATCAGGAACAACAGGTTGTGGCTGCAGGTAGTGACCGGCAGAATTTCGTGATTCCAGTCAAACACAATATTGAAGATGGTGAGCGGCAGCCAGCAAACTGCAAATGCGACCACTATTGAGATCAGCATGATGTTGATCCTTTTGGTTTCAGAGGATCTGTACTTACTGTCTCTCATCTTGTCCATCATGTTGTTCCTTTTTTTTAATCGTATGTATATCTGCAGGAAATTCAACAAAGAGAAACATGGGGGATAATTTAACCTACAACCATCATCTTTGCAAGGATAAACAAACATCAGATGGAAAGAAGTACGTATCGCAAAGGGATTCTCTCTTACCTTCAAGTAGCAAATAAATATAAAACAAAGCGGTCCAAAGTACTGGATCACCAAAAGTGTCGTGGTGTAAGAAAGCCTGGCAGTGTCCAAGGGGAACAGGTCCAAGCACACATATTTGTCCTTATATTCGTCAAATGTTATGTTTCTGAAGGGTTCATCCGTTAACACGTGGTAGATCAGGAAAGGCAAAGAGGAAGCTGCGGCTAAAATCCATATGGCAGCAATCCCCATGTAGGCATGTCTGTTGTTCGGCCTCCAGCCACGGGGATTGATGATCAGCTGATGGCGTTCGATAGCAATGAGGACTAAAGAAAAGACCGAGACGGTGATTGAGGCGCATTGCACGAAAGGATTCAATTTGCACATGGCCTCCCCAAAAATCCAGTGGTCCATTAAAGTGTACACAAAGGTAAAGGGAAGACACATGATGGTCACTAGAAGATCAGAAAAGGACAGGTTGACAATGAGGATGTTGGTAACATTGCGCATCTCCTTTTGTTTCAGAATAATAACAATCAAGGCCAGATTCCCGGAGACTCCCAGAATTATCACAGTCCCGTAAGCCAAGGCCAGAGTGAAGACCATGGCCAGAGGCACACGGCAGTCCTCATCCTCAAACCGCAAGATCTGCGAGCTCTTCTCTGAAAAATTCGGGTGACCGGATATATTTCCCAGGGGGGCGAGAACCGAAGTATTCATGGTGCTTCCAACTCGCTCCACGACGCTCACGGCCGCCCCAGCCCGCTCCCGGAGTTCAAAACGCGCCCATCAGCCCGCCAGGAGACCCCGGGCCGAGCCCGCTCCTCGGCGCCGCATCTCCCTCGCACCACCTGGGGAGAAGGGAAGAGGCAGGGCCAGTCACCCCCGGGCGCCGAGCCCGCCCCGCCGCCCCCCCGCCCCAACGCCGCGCCCCGGCGCGGAGCGGAGCGGAGCGGCGGCCCGCCCGGGTCCGCCGGGGGAGCCGAGCCGCTCCGGGCTCCGCGCCGCCGCCGCCGCCGCCGCTCTCCCCGCCGGTGGGGATTGCCAAACCGGCGGCCGGGGGAAACCCCGCGGGAGGAGGGCGGCGGTGGCCGGCGCCCCGTCCGAGGAGGCAGCGGGGGCTGCCGTCCGGGGGAAGAACGGCGGCAGGCACGGTCGAAACGCGGGTCTGCAGGCGGGGGACGCGACCCCTTCCCGGCCCTTTCCCGCCGGCACAAGTTACGCGAAATCACGAGCGGAGAAGCAATTTCGGTCTTCCACCGGCATAGCCTTTACGTGATGTTTTACATCTCCTTCTCACAAGTTTGATCTGCGAAGGTCTGCTTTCTCAAGCTGCTCTACATGGAATTACATCCAGCCATCGCAGGAGGGGGAAAATCCCCATCTGACTAATGTGAGGGGCGGAAAAATTAACTCAAAAAATTGCTGCATTCTTTTTTTACCGAGTACATACACTTGATGTCGGGCGACCGAGTGCCCACAGCAGCGCTGGCACTGAGTCAAAGGCACATCAGGGACTCTGAACACCTTAATCTCAGCTAGCAGGGCTGTGCAGCAAAGAAAGAACAAAACAAGATCAAAGACAAAAAACAGCAGAAATTAAACACTGCAGAAAATTTCTTTACCCATGCAACACAAATAGGCATGCCTAAATCACCACCCCTTTGCAAGGCCTTGGATTTTAATATCAGAGAAACGCAGGGATATGTGTAGAGGAGGAAAAAACCAAAAAAGATAGCTAACCTGACACACCTTTACTCCAACTCGCCATTAGTGGCAGCCACACTGAATCTGGAACTTTCTCTCTGCCCACTCTCCCATGAGCTAAATTTATTGCTCACTTAACCTTAGGTTATGGTAATGAAAGTAATGCCACTTAAAATTCACACAAGTGGGTTTCAAACCCGGCACCATATGGCACTTATCACAAAAGCTGTAAAAACATTGCCAACTAAAATGTACTTCATTAAACGTTACCCTGAACGGGTGAGCTTTTGGTCTTAAATGCTACTTGATATAAATCTCGGTGCCATCTAAGTGGATTCGTCTTTGTTGCTGGTGGCAGACACCCTTTTAACCAGCCGCGTGCTGGGGACCAGGGCAGGGGCTGCCTCCTCACTGGGGCAGGGCCAGCGTGCGAGGGCTGGGCTTGCAGCTCCAGCTCCTCCTGAGGGTCAGCCAAAGCGTGACCATGCCAATGCTGTGTCTTCTCACTGGCATCATGAGCTCACCTCAGCTGGCTCTGCTGGTTCTTCATAATCACCACATGGCTACGTGAAACCGCGACAGGCGATGTGGCTTGCCTCTGAGTGACATTTTACTGTCAACATTAAGATCAGTGATTTCGGACAAAAGGCATCTCTGCCTGAGGTTTGGCTACTCTGATTTTCAAGCTAGCTAGGCATGCACCTGAGCATTCTCTCTCAGACGTGCTGCCTCTGCTAACTAAATTTATCAGGTCTCCCTAGTCCACAAAGCGTGGTTTAGGGTCCAGTAAAGAACCTCCCACCCCCAGGGCCTCTTGAAGCATCGCTTCAGCCAGAGCCAGAAGTAGGTGCTTTACCCAAAGGGCAAGCGTGTGGGTGATGTGAAGCCAGGACTCCTCAATTCCAACAGTATGACCTTACCCCAGCCCGAAAATCAATGTCTGGATTTAATCATGATCTCCACTGTCACTCATATAGCACAGGTGGGCAGTCCAGCCCTGGGACTTGACGGGACGATGGCAGGAGCAGAGTGGGCAAGGAGCCATGTCCTGCAAGGAGAGAACCAGGCAGGTTTTCTCACCAGCTAGGACCAAACTGCACCCAGCAATGAGGTGGCCTAGGTTTCAGGCTCTTGGGTTTTCTTTTCCCTTAGCCAAGCTCTGCTCTCACTTATTTATTAAATATCAAACTCAAAACCAGAAAATGCCACTGCTGCTTCTTCCCTCGCCTCTCCCCATAGCAGAGATGCAACCTAAGAGCACAGCTGGGAACCTGGTCAGAAACACAGCACTGCTGGCAAGTGACAAGGAGTCCTTCCTCTCTGCCCACCTCTCCAAAATGGACCAGACATCAGGAGGGGATGAAACTGCATCTCCTGGACAGCTGCACTGTTACCTGTCCCCTACCTCACCAGCTCCCAAACCATGAGGGAGATCCCTCCCCATCCTGGGTGCTGGCATGGGGTGGAGAAAGCCCACAGCCCTGCAGACCCCTCTGGGTGATTGCACAGTCTCCCCCACCACACATACCCTTCCAACTCTCCAGGAGGATTTTGGTCAGAAGTTTAGCACCAACAGACAGAAAGGGTGAAATAATGTGCTGTGAGGTGACTGGAAATGCACTGTAAAACTACTGGAGCTCTTCAAAAGGAAGCCCAAAATGCTGTCAGCCCAAGCCGGTGGTTCACCCAGCCACCTGCAAGTCCAACCTGGAGCCTACCCCTCCCTGGGATTTTGTCATCTGCACCTAAGAGAGCAAGCAAACACCAGCCTAAGCAGCACGCAACCACTCACAGTTATGGGAAAGCAACCGCAGGGGAAACTCACCTTGCAACTGCTCTGCCCGTCTGATCTGCTCGGGGGCCGGCTCAGGAGGCTGGATGGAGAAGAAGGAGTAGGGAAAGGGGAAGGATCCTCTGGTATTCCTCCAGCTGAGATCCTAAAGATTGGTGAGGAAGGCTGGAGACTCCCCCTTAAAGACGAACTCCACCTTATCCCAGTATCACATGATGGTGCTCTGCTGAGCAGGTCCTGAAAATCTCACTGCAAGCACATCACCTTGAAATTACACATCTGGGGGTGCGTTGCCTAGTAATTCCGAAATAAATGCAATCAAATATTGAAACAAAAGAGGAGGGGGGAGAGCGCAGGGAAAAGCTCAGAAGGGAGACAGTTTCAAATCGCTGTCTGGCTGTTTCAGCATTTTGTCTGCAAGTTATTGCCATCTTGTGGCCAAACTAAAGATGGAAGTAGAAGCTTTATTGGAAAGGGGACGAGGAGGCGATTTTAAGTATAAGGAGCAAGTTACAAAGTTCGGGTTTGGCTTTTTAAACCAGTACAACCAGCTTCTGGTCTGTATTTATCATGAAGAGCGATGACTGGATTAATAAGAATTGTCAAGTTGCTGTTCTTGCTATTTTTTTTCAGCTAGAAGTAATAAGAAACTATTTTAAAAATAAATTAAGTCACTAAAGTATCAAACCTCAAGAAAATACAGCTGTCACTGTGGCCCCTGTGGGTATTTTTCTGATTCATTCAGCCAAGTGGTTCACTATCCTGGATGACCCGTGGAAAAAGAAAGGCAGGTTCATACAGAGCAGTGAGATATTCCAGGGAGCTGGAAGGAAAATGGACCCCTGAAAATAAAGAACAAATCTCCACAGTGAGGTACAGAGCTGGAAAGCTGGTGGCTGTTGCCTTGGCCAGCTCTTCTACTTATTTTGAAAGCTCCAGTTCCCAGCAACCAGAATATTTTTTTTTTAATGCAGCTGGCATGAGTAGCTCTGCAAACTGCTACCAGCTACAGGAGGAAAGTTTACTGTTTACTGAACAAATTCATAAAAAGCAAAATGAAAAATTTTATTTTCCATTTGTTCTTTTCAGGATCCGGAAATGCCTTACTCTCTCACTCACAAAAAGCACTGCTGCAGAAGATCTATGGGCATAAAAACCAGTGAGTTTGGAAGTCCGAGAGAAGTTACCCAGATAAACTTAAGCAGCACTTTGAAAATGCCCTGAAAAACCCTGCAGACTGTATTAGGAGTTTGGATTTCTTGGAAAACAGAAGTGCACTAACTGTTCCAAGGCTCCAGATTAATTTTTCAAGTGTAAGGAGATACATGATCTTACATTCTTACCTTCAGGCATATTCCTATTGTATGGCGACACTGTTACGTCATAAATAATTCTCAAGTGAGGAACCATGTTAATTATAGCTAAAAAATTAGTTGCACATAATAAATGATTGTAACATTTTTTGCAGAATGAGCCTCATGGGAAGGTTTCAGAAGCCAGCACTGCGCTTGATGTTTACACTGTATTTCCAGAAGCTCAGCTCAACTGCATTGTAACTGCAGTCCTTGATGTGAGAAAGGAAAGTGCAGGCATGCCCCAAGGTTGCTGTAAATCAGTAGCCTGGGCACTGCTGACAATTTAACAGCAGCAGCCAGAAGGTAAGTACAAGCTATATACAATGCCTCTCAAGAACTTCGGTCATATGTGGGTCATGAACATGCACCGGTCTCCGTCTGAGCAGAGCAAAAGTGGATACACTCAGGCAGAGATCTAAGCTGAAGATCCCACAAGGAGCATATTTCTGTCTGAACCAGTGACACTCCAGGACATGTAGAACTGAGGACTCTTATTGCTGTGGATGTGGAATGATCCATTCACATTACAAAAAAAAGGAGAATGATTGTCCAATACAGAGATTTTAAAGGACAATAGATGTATTGCTAGGCAGGGAAAAAGTCTTTTTTTATGCCAGGATGATCCCGCTACTTCCCTGTAATGCTTTTACCCATATGGGCAAGATGGCTATTTTAAAAATTAAAATAAGCATTCTGTGATACAGAATTGTAGTACTCTGCCAACAGGTATCCAGAGCACAGATACATTTTTAGGACCAGTTCAGAATAAGAGGCTTGGGTTTATATGACAAGGTTTTGGTAGCAGGGGGGCTGCAGGGGTGGCTTCTGTGAGAAGATGCCAGGAGCTGCCCCCATGTTGGACAGAGCCATTTTCAGCCAACTCCAAAATGGAGCCACCGCTGGCCAAAGCTGAGCCCACCAGGTATGCTGATGGTGCCCCTGTGATAACATATTTAAGAAAGGGTAAAAAGTGCTGCGTACCAGTTGGGAGAGAGAGGAGTGAGAAAAATGTGAGAGGACCAGCCCTGCAGACACCCAGGTCAGTAAAGGAGGAGGGGGAGGAGGTGCTCCAGGCACCAGAGCAGAGATTCCCCTGCAGCCCGTGGTGAGAACCATGGTGACACAAGTTGTTCCCCTGCAGCCCATGCAGGACCATGGTGGAGCAGATATCCATGCTGTGGCCCGTGGAGAGGAGCCCACACTGGAGCAGGTTTTCTGGCAGGACTTGTGACCCCACATGGGACCCACGCTGGAGCAGTCTGTGCCTGAAGGACTGCAGCCTGTGGAAGGGACCCACGCCGGGGCAGTTTGTGAAGAACTGCAGCCCGTGGGAAAGACTCATGCTGGAGCAGTTCGTGAAGGACTGTCTCCTGTGGGAGGGACCCCATGCTGGAGCAGGAGAAGAGTGTGAGGAGTCCTCCCCTTGGGGAGGAAGGAGCGGTAGAGACAACATGTGATGAACTGACTGCAACCCCCATTCCCCATCTCCTGTGCTGCCCAGGGGTGTGGGAGTATAGAAGATTCAGGAGGAAGGAGTGAGGTTGAGCCTGGGAAGAGGGGGGAGAGGAGGGGGTGTTAGTTTTCTCTTTGTTTCTCAGTATTCTACTCTATTTTTAATGGGTTAACCTACCACAGAGGCATTAATTTGGTCTCCTAGCAAAATCCAAAAAGAGAAATGCCATTGTTTCTGCCACAGAAATTTCCAAAGTTTCAGGTAGGTATCATCTTCTTTTCCTCCATTTTTTCATTAGTCATGAGGATCTCCATATCAGCAGTAAATTAAGCGATTAGTAATACTTCACATTTTAATCATTAATATATACAAGAATTTCAAACATCATATAAACACAGGTGAAGCAAGCCTCACAATACTTCTTTTAGACTACGGAAATATAATAATAACCTATAAGAGATTAAAGATAGAACCTACATGTCACTAAGTGACCTCAACTCACAGCGATGGCAACAAATATTCATAGTTATTCACACTGCAGACGGACGCAAGGTCAGGCTTTAAATAGTGTCGTGGAGCAATGGAAAAGGCTGCCTCAGTCACTGAGTCTTTCAAACATATATTCTATACATACGTGTATAACCTGAGTGTTACTACAAGCTTCCTGCTCTGCCATACAGTTGTGTGCCCACCTCAGATGACTGAATCTCCTGGAGGTGTATCAATCTTCTCTGAAGCATTTCACATACATGTGCGCACTAAAACACACTAATAAATAACGACTCTAATAAACAGAGACAGGCTCTTTGCAAACTCTTTCCATTATAGCTATATAAAATACATGTTGTGCAGTAAAAGCTGCATAGCATCAGGTAGGTTCTGTAGGAAACTCAGGCTTTAGCAGTTCCTAGCTGTTCTGTGCATCTCCAGTCTCAACACCAAGCTGAATGTCTCGAGCTGGAGCACCAAGTTCACAAAAATGTCAAATGCTTCCTCAGTATCTGTTATTCTATTGATGACCACTGTCAGGACATGAGAACACTGGAGCAGCAACATAGCCATTGTGTTAAAGATTATCTTCTTCCAGTGAGTAAATTTTTCCAGTGCATCAAAGGCACCCTGGACTGGAAGACTGTGTTTGTTTGTGTGCGTATGTTTATTTGTGTGAAGGCATGACATTGCAAAAAGAGAATAAGTACAATAAACAGAACACAAGTATCTCAACTAAGGAAATAGAACAGCTTGAGTAAAAGAGTACAGAATTTCTTTGAAGCAAAAGCATTGCGAAGGGAACAAGATGTTTTTAAGAAACACATGGAAAAAATATGCCAAGAGATCAACCCATTAAAATTCTCTCTCACTGTAACTCTCAAAAACGGAAAAGAAAAGATGTCATAAAATGAGGCTGTGACTTTCATTACAATGTATTGTCATGTGTTCAGGCAATGTACTCCCTCTATAAAACTTACAATCCACTGAGTGAAAGAATACCACAAGACTTGTTTCTACACTATATAAAACAAACGGAAGTCACCACTATGGAAATGAATGGAAACACTCTCTGAAGGTTTTTTAAACTTTATTTTTATTGTTTTAATTTTCTAGTAATGAACATCAGTACCATTGAAATACTTGCATTTCACATTACGCTATTCACAGATAAGGGAACTCATGCTCCTTTGGGGCAAAAGTCTGTCATCAGTAGACTAAATAGGCATTTTGCTGTTGAGTACAATGAGAATAGCAGCAAATTCTCTGTTTGGCTAAGAGCATGTTTGTTCTGCAATGACTGCAACTGACACCAAACATAACAACACTTCATTTGACTGCTAATGTCACAAACCCAAAGAAGCTGTGTGAATAATTATGTGATTAATCTCTGCTGAGAGACTTGCTGCTGCAGTTCCATTTTCAACAATACAGCCAAGCAACTATTGTAAAGCTATCCTGATCATATGCAACATCACTTAAAGACTGCTCGAGACAGAACCTAAATTATGTCCACCCGGCTAAAATACTAAGTCACGTTTTCTGCTACAGCTACCCTGCTCTGTCCATTCGGGGTTCAAACTCACGTCCACTCACACACAAGCTCTCATCCGGCTTCAGATGAAGCAGAAATAGGCCGTGTGCTTCAGCATGATCATCCAGAAGGGACATTAACAGCCAATAACACCAGCCAACACATGTGATGACACAAGTTAGGCAGCAAAAAGGATCAATTACATTCTCACCCTTTATTAGCTCACTGTCAGATGTCCTGCCTTTCACGGCAAAGACATCTGAACCATTGCAAGCTTTTTAGTAGTCCGAGGCTCACTGCCTTCATGCCCAGCTGCTTTATGTGAGCTAAGAATCTGTGGAAAGGATGGGCCATACAGGAGCCAGGCATTAGTGGTATTTTTAATAGTATTTTGTCATAGTATTTTAATAATATTTTTGTGGGGGATGAACAGTTGGGTTGATGTGTGTGAATAATTTCAACCAACAGAAATGCTTTATGTGTATCTCACAAAATGCCTCAAACTCTGTAGTAGCTACGTCCTACCATTTTAGACTGTCTTGCCCATGGATAGGTGCTCTGTTGGTAGCAGACTTTACAATAACATTAGACTGCGACTCATGGCAAGCTTTCACTCAAGATGACCGACTGCATGCTGTGGAATTTGGACATTATGTGACTTAGACCTTGTTTTTTCATGGAATTCATCAGTTCTCACCAACTTCAGTTTGAGCCTTCACTTCTTTCACAGTTAGTTAGCCTTTAGAAGCTAAATTTTCAAAGATATTGGGATGAGACTCCTGAAGGAAAGATACATTCAGGAATGTGTTAAGAAAATGTCAAAATTCATTTGTATTCTTATAACCACAGAGTTCTCTCCTGGTTTTTTTGTTGTGCCCTTCTGACTCTGGAATCCCAGCCTTCTCTCTGGGAAGAGATGTTCTCACTTTTCTTCCCCAGCTCCTCCAGAACGGGTACCTTTCATCATCACCACCTCTTACTTCTTGGAGGACTCCTCCATGGTTTCGACAACCCTATGGAGGCGGTTTCTAGGGAACTTGTACTACTATCTGTTGTCAGTCCTGACATTAGATACCTTTAATGTCAGTACCTTTCCTATCTCTAGATCACCTATTTTATTATTCAGTAGTATTACTGGCAAGACAGAAGTACACAAACAGTGAAAAGGAAAAAATGAGAACGGTCTGAATAGTAATTGCCTCTGATGTGCGCAAGTAGCAGGGATCAATTGTCCAAATACAGCTGAGAGAAATCTGGTGTTATTTACAGGTCCGGGGGGGGAAAAACCCAAACCCACACCTGCCAGTACATTGCTGGTTGATGAACTCTCCTGAAATAAGACAACTAACAAAACAAGTATGATATTTTGTTCTTAGAGGAAATTGCTTTGAGCAAGAAACACTTGTCTTACTGACTGCTCTTCCTAAGCAGCATGTAATTTCTCGAGACTGTTTAGGAAACGGTAGTAGTTGACTGCCTGCCTTAGAAAGGTCAACATGGAGGTAGGCTCTTTGTACCTCTACGAAGGTACAATAGCATCCCACGTAACCCATGGCTGTGCAATGCAAGAAACCGTAATTTCCCATTTGTGGGCTCTGCCAGCAAACGTAGATTATTTTTGAAGACAATGTCAGTCTGCTGTAGCCAGAATTTTTCATAGAAAGATAGCGTCTCTAAAACTTCCCTCTTTCCAGGAGGGAACTTCCGCTTCAAGCAGTGGGGCCAGCAGTGTGCAAAGCTTCCCCAGAACAAGGGACACGAGGTAAATCAGTGCCCTGGGAGATGGTTTTAATCACCCCCATCGCAGATTAGACCCAGAGTGGATTTCTATCTTCAGGTCAAATATTTGCATGAAAAGCTTCAAAGCCATCAGTGTTAGGTGGGAAGATGGTCGAAAATGCTAAGAACAGCTGCTCAGCCCTAAAAAGGATTAATTTTGTTCTCCTTTGTGACTAACAGGAGAACTGTCTTAAAAGGATGAGATGGATTGGCACGTCACTTCCACCTGGCAGCTCCCTGTGCTCCACTTGCACATGCAGTGATTCACCAGCAGTGGGTGGTGAATAATGAAGAAGCAGGCGAAAGAAGATGGGGCGCAATCTTCCTCACCATCCTGAGCTCATCCGCTGAAGATGAAGGTTAATTGTTCCTTGCTCACTTACCCTAAAATGAGTATTTTTTAACCCAAGTTAAACAAGGGACCTAAACGGACTTTTTGAAAGTTATTTTACAATATGGTTGCTCCAGCTGTTTTGTCTCTGTGTGGTACAGTCATTCACAGGCTAATTATACTGACAGCTTTTCTGCAGTGTCGTGTTAATATACATCAACTGTCGAAGGAGTGCCTTGGCAAATGGAAAAGTCATTACATTTTCGTGTCAGATTCTGCCACTTGTGCTCCCAGAGACCTGCACGTCACTCAGTTCTCCAGTAGCCCTGTAATTGGACTATGATCAATGACTCTTCTTGCAGTAGAAGATAGCAGCTGGTGAGAACAGCAGAATTTGTCTTTTCATGCTTTGTGCTTTGACATACCCCACAACTTTTACGCTTTAAAATACTGCTCGCTTAAAAAAATGCCCTGCCTTCCCACTGCTGGCCCAGGTAAAATTAAAACCACCCTTCAGCTATTTGCCTCTGTAAGAGCCGAGTTACTCAACTCACAGAGGAAGACTGTTTGAGGGAAATCCATCACCTCCCACCCGTTCTAAAACAACGGTAAAGACTAAAGGGTCTTCGAGCAGTGCGGATAAAACACCAGCAGAGCTCCGCTCCGGCCAAAGCGAGGGGAACCAGAGAGCGCTCAGGTCAGCGCTCTGCGGTGGCCCGGCTCCGCGCACACCTCCCGAGCTGCCGCGGCACGCGGGGGCGGCTCGCCTCGGCAAAACGCTGCGTCCTGAATTCGGGGTGAGGAACGGAGCGCAGCCCTTAAATACCGCCGAGCGCGGGCTCTGGTTACAGTCTCGCTGCATTTCCATGGAAACTCTCATTGTCATACCGTGCGAGCCTGAAATCACGGGCTCCGGATACCGCCCGGAACAGCCTCCCGAAATGCGCCCGCGCGGCGGCTCCAGCCCCGACCCCGCCAGCGGCCGGGCGAGCGGCGAGCACGGCGGCGGCCACCGGCACCGGCACCGCCATCGGCAGCGGCACCGGCAGCGGCAGCGTCCCGCCCCGGGGCCCGGCGCTCGGCCGCCGGGGAGCCCCGGCGTCTCCGCAGCACCCGCGTAAGATGCGCCGGCAGGCAGCCTGGGCGATGCGCGCTTCCTCCACCCCGCGGGGAGCCGCGCTCCCCAAACCGCGGCCCGGGCCGGAGCTATGAGCGGCCGCCCGGGGCTGCCCGCCTCGCCTCGCCTCGCCTCGCCCCGCGCTCCGCACCCGCGGCCCTTCCCGCCTCCCAACCCCCGAGGCGGCCGCAGGTAACGCAGGGAGCCCCGCGGCCGGCGAGTTCGCGCGGGGGAGCGCCTCGCCAGCAAGTTTGCGCGGAAATCGGGGGGGGGGGGTGGCTTCAGCCGGGGCAGGGCGGGGGGTGGCTGCCGCGCCCCCGGCGAGGGCCGGCACCGTCCCGGCACGTCCCGGCCCGGCGCCCTGAGGCCGAGGCGCTCCGGGGCAAGGAGGGGTGCGCGGTGTCGGCCGCAGGGCTGAGCGATTACCCAGCGAGGGGTGGAAAGGCAAAAGCAGCAGTCGCTCCCGGTTTGGTCCGGTTCTTTGCCTTTGCAAGGCAGGAGCTGCCGCGCTGCCTGGCATAAAATGTAGTCGCGCCTCACAAGTTTTCTGTTCTGGCCAACAAATAACCCATTACATTGCACAGCATTTCCTTGGAGCTGGAGCAATAATCTTATTAGGTGGCTTTTGCTTATTTTGGGAAGCCGTGTTCTTGTTTTCCAGGATGGTGTTGCAATTCTTCATTTAGTTAGGCACATAAAGAGGCGTACCGTTAACGTGCATGAAAATCCATTTTTCTGGACTTCTGAAGTAATCTCAGTCTTTTGAATTCTCCCAGGTTCTCAGACTAGTTCTTGCTGTTGCGTGTAATGAGCAGGAACGTTTGAAGCAGCGGCATTTCATCTTTAGCTTGTGTTGTGAATGCGACTCTTCAGTGGTTTCAATTTTTGGCTCGGAGGTTATCTCCGTCTTCAATGATGCGAGGGCATCATTTCTCAAGGAGTAACAACTACTTCTTGTAGCGTGCTTTCCTTAAGATTAGGTGGTCACGCAGTTACAGCCTGTCGTGTTAACTGTTTACAGCTGTGTAGAAGTTTAAAGACTTTCTCTGACTTTATTTTCTATACAGTCCTGATACCGCTCCCGTGTTACGGGGGCAGAAAGGTTGTATTTCTTAAGGCGTTTTCACATTTGCTTCGTCCCTGTATGTGTTCATCTTTATTTGGTTTTAACGTAGAAAAAGGTCTCCTAAGACAGTAAATTATTCACAGCTGTAAAAATTAATTGTCCTGTTACATGGACTGAACTGACTGGACTATACAGGGACCAGCCAGTCAGAGTTAACTTAATAGGTACTAATATTGTAGGATATAAGCTCTTATCCATGAATAAACCTTAATATAAGTATCTCATCTAATAGAAGGAATATTCTCTGAAAGAACACTTGCCTTCAGAGGAGGATGGTTGCCTGCCCAAGTTTTGTGTTCTTGAAAATTTCCCTTTATATAGGTACAGAAGGAGAAATATCTAGCCTATTCACTCTCCTAAATTATGATTTATGGATTTTGTATTTTAAACGGTAGCTTTAAGTGAAATAATGAGATTAGTTATAAGATTTTAAACATACTAAACTAGCATATCTTAGGTTATGTGGTACCTCTAACTCAGCTAAACCTTAATAATGGTTTAAGTTCTCCCTGTCACTCTCAGGCCTTAGATCAACTGCAACTGAAAACTCCTCTGAAGCATGATTTTGGTGAAAATAAAGTAATCAGAGAGTCACACTGAGCTATATCACAAATGAATGTGAGTTAAGGAGGTGTTACTTGACATCTTCCAAGATCATGGTACATCAGCTGTTATAAAATACATTTTACTGTAAAAGGTAATCACAAATATTCCTTGTACTTAATGTTAACTGCAATCATTTGATTCTTACAGTAAATATTCAAATCCACCCTGGATCCTGCCACAAAACTGCAGTCCCTCCTGCCTTGTGCAGCCTAGCCTCCTGTCTCCAGCATCCCATTGAAACTAAAGGAGAACCTAAGCAAACCCACTTAAAGCTCACAGGGTGTGAGCTCATGCAGGTGTAGCTGAGCATGGTCTCGGGGAGTGTACGCAGACCAGGGATATGGTAAGGGGACCTCATTTGCTTGACTGATGTAGGAGATGAGTGTGGTCCATCCTTTGGAGCTGACAGTTAGAAAATCTCCATCAGATGCCTTCAGATTGATTAAATTTGATCTTGAAAACAGACACAAGAGCACCCTGGCACTGTGGTGCATTCAGTTTAGAAATACACTTCAAATACGAGGAGAACAGTTAGAAAAGAGGCTATATTATTTAATTCTATTTCCCACAGTGGGACTTTCAGGAATCTTCATTTCCCTGAAAACTATGGCCATGTGCCGCACTGGGGTTGACCAACCGACAAGAGGGAGAGTGAGCGAATCCCCCAAAACAGAAGCGCCTGTTAAAGCAAAGCAGGAAGATAGATGCCAATAAGTGCACACAGCCCTGTGAAATCAGTGGTATGCTAATACAAGTTTGGGGACTGCAGATCAATGGTACAGGAGGAACACTTTCATTTGCATTTTTACTGCCAGTGGCACTCAAACTGAGAGTAACTGATTCCTTTTGAGCAGAGGAGGAAGCTCAGAGAGCAAGAGATCCACTTGGCAATTTTTGAAATTTCAGGGGAAAAGTCTGCTTTCATTTCGTACATGGAAAATGAAAATAAAATTCTCTTTGGGCATTTTGCAAAGGGAACTTCTGTCAGCACAGCCATCCTCTGTTGAAACCAGTGGATTATAGTCTTCCTCCCTCCCTCTCTGTCTTTCTGTCACTCTGTGACTACAGGGAGATGGTGCAGAAATGGCTGCAGTGCACTGCAGACTCTTGTGGTGTCCTGAGTGTCCAGCCAGGGCCTGACCAGACCATGTTGAGGCTTCTTCCAGTGCTCCTTCTTCGTGGAAATCAGGACTTGTGGTAGGGGAGATGGCACCTTCTCAGCTCTCACCCAAGGCAGAAGGCAGTCATAGCTCAGGGTAGATGGAGCTGGAAGACCCACGCTGGTCTTCAGAAGGACTCCTGCTAAGCTTCTTCAATATTGATGTGTCTCAACAAAATATGTCTACTTCAGCAAAACCAGCATATTCACTTTTTGCTTTTAAAGAATTCTATCAAAAACACAATTAAAAACTCTGCTAAAATTATACTGCAGAGCTTTTTGTGAAGGTGTAGAAATCCACAGAACCTGGCAACAATCTTTCAGTTAAATTTTTAAGAAGAACTCAGTAAACATTCATTTAATAAACATGTTCCAGTACACATAAAATTTTGTTCCTTGGTCCTAGTCCTAGCATTACCTGTATGGAATATAAATTTCTAGAAGAGAAAATAATTATGGTGCATCTGACTTGAGATTCTCTTCACTTTTCATCACCCACAGCTGAAAGTGGCAGTAGGAAATAACAGCGACACCACCAGATTTTTTTCAATTCTCTTCATAAAATTCACTGATTAAAGCTAAGCAAAACTGAATGAAAATATACGGACTTCTCTTCAGACCATAGCACATAATTGAAATGGAATGGACTAACTAGACAGAGAGTTTTCTACTAGTAGGGATGCCTGCTTTTTCTCCACGCACTGATGAACCTATGGCTTAAGATCAACCTTTTCAATGACAGCTGATATCACCAAAAAATCTAGGGAGGAAGCTGCAGTTTTGGTACATGGATCAACAAAACTTTCACACATACATAGCTGCTATTAGAACTTTAGCATCAGTGTGTGTTTTTACTACTCAGTATGACTTTTGGAGAAATATGACTATGTGTGGGAATTAAATTATTACTGAAAATACCTGTAGATACTCTAAAAGCAATCCTAATTTCCAGGTTTCTGAAAGAGAGACAGCATCTGCAGTTTCTTTCTCCTTTACAGGTTAGTCCTTCAACCTAGTGTCAGTTAAAATAGAAGACTACATGGAATGATCCCTGTTAGCACAGAGTTACTTATGTAGGCACACAGAATAAATTAAAAGCTCATTCCTTCAGAGTCATCACCACTTTGAGAGCATTGTAAGAGTTTCTGAGTTTTTTTGAATCTCATGATGGTACTGGATTTCCTTTCCTCTTTCTTATTGGTCTTCCTGTTCTCAGTCTATGAATGGTTGGTTAGTAACCGAGATTTGGACAGATCTAGCTCTTGAGTAAATTTTCATTTCATTTCCCCTGCTCAGGTAACTCCTGATTGGTTTCAAACCTGATATCAGGCAATGGGATGCTCAACTAGTAATGCTTTCTTAAGCTGTGCAAGATATAAACTGGAAAAGGCAGGTGTCCAAGCAAAAAGAATACTGTCCAGAATTACACTACTAGTTTTTTCATTATTAACTCCTCAGTTATATGCAAGGGTTTTTCGGACACACTTCTCAGCTAAGATGAATGTGGTAGTGCAAAGATAATAGAATGTTCACCCTGAAAATATTAGGCAGATAATATTTCATATTGAAACACAATGTACGGTTGAAGTGGCTTTCCTGAATCAAAAGAGAGTCTGCCGATTTCAGATGTGTGCACACACTGAAATCTGCGATAGCATCAGTCATAGCAAAACCCATCGTTCCTCCATGCTGAACAAAGGGAAAAAAATGATACAGGTGTGACATAACAGGGACATAATTCCATAAGCCTGAGGTAGGGGAATGTATTTTATCCAGGGCAGAGCCCTGCTGTGGTTTTCTCAGACAAAAATTACGTTGAGTCACATTTAGAGAATAGGAAGAAATTTCAGCTGATTTTGGAAGTCACTATGGTCTGCAGATCATACTGTTTTCAGATGATTACTAGCAACTCAGAGAAATTAACTCAGAAAAATTAAGTGAAAAACTATTTGCTTCTTTAGGTAATAGTTGTATAAAGAGAAGCCCACCAAAATGAAAACTTCTGATAATATCAATATAGAAATAGAAAGGTTGGATCACTTACAGGATCTCTAGTCTGCTCCTTTAAAGTTGGTCTAGAGGCAAGGGTAGTCTCAGATAGTGTTGTTTGTCTATTATATGGTTTTTCACCATTTCACTAGAGACTGGGAAAAATTAAACAGAAATAATTTGTGTTAATGCCACCCTGCTCGTATGCACCCAATTATAATATTTAGTTTATCTAAATTCACGTATCCAATTCTTACTTCTATTTTAGCTGTTAAAAAGCACTTTAACTCAACATTGCAAGAAGTTGGCAAGGCTTAGTTCTTTCCTCCTCTCCTCAACACATTACTTGCAAGACACAAAAACTTGCAATATCTTACTTTTTTTTTTTTTAAATAAATATTTCTAATCTTACATGAGGGACCTCCCCATCACAACACACTGTCAGTGAATATTCTGAGAATGTTTTATCATTTGAGCTTCCCTTTGGCACCCGACAGTAGGAACACAGATGTTGTGATGTGAAGGAAGGAGCACATCTGCATGTGTAGAGGAAACTGAGTAATATTATTGCACTTAGAAGAAGTCAGCATGATACAGCTCACTGAGGATAGCTACATTCTTGAAGAGCCCTGCCTTTTTTAGTTGACAGGTTTAGCCGTCTGCTCAATTTATGTATGTTTTGGGGTTGTTTAGATCTTTTTGTTTTGTCTTGCCTAAGATTTCTAAACATTAAGCAATTTTGTACAGGACATGGGCACTCTGGGGAATTTTGACTTTGAAACTTTAGTACATGCAGGTGTTTAAGGTAAACTGGAGTTTAAACTGAATTCTCTTGTCTTTCTGTTTCTTCTAAAATGAACACTAATACATGAAGATTCTGTGGGCAGAATAACTTTGTGCCGAGCTGGGTTTTAATATTAGATGTTTCTGTGCAGAGTAATGAGCAGCTCCGTGAATTTTCAAATGGCTGTGTGGGGTTTGCTTCCAGTTAACGTTGTCCTCTCTGTGTTACATCCAATTACTTTGGATGTTTTATAGGCAGTTTTCCCTTCTGCTTGAGCAACAGTTAAAATATGTTCAACACTTACTACAAGATGGTTTGTGTACACACCACATTAGGAATTCCATTTTGGATCACTGACAGTGGATCTCCTTATAAACTGATCTTTTTTGAAAGCTCTCCCCTATTTTATGTTAGTTTTCTACTACAAGGTAAGAAATACTACTGCAGTTGTTAGCATATGTCAAAACATCATATATTTTCAGGTGCTTTCATTAGAATTTGCTGTCGTGTTAATGATTAGGCACATGCCCAGATGGTGATTGTAATTTCCTTACTCATATCAATGAGCTGTTATTCATATGAGTAATCTGACTGACTGTAAATGGATTGCTTTTGTAGCTAACTGCTCCCTTGTGGAAAGGCTGACAATATGGTCCATAGCAAAGCACAGTTAAAAGCCAGCGTCATAATGCAGAACCTTAATTTGCCATCGTCCCATGTGAGCAGCCAGGTAGGAGGCCTAGGTATCCTGAACGCCACATGATAAAACCTATGAAACTAATTCCTATTGACCTGAAGTTATACAGGATCTGCCTCACAGTAGGATAACACCACTATTAATTTATTTGCATTAAGGTGATACAGGGTAAATTTATGTTCCTTTACATTCTGATTAACACTGGTATCATCCTTCCTTCAGATGCTAATTAATGCCTCTCTCGTTCTAAGCAGGACTGTAAAATGGATTTAGGATTCAAAGACCGTAACAACAGGACGCTTACCAAGAACACCTCTGCTGCTACAAAGAATTTTTCTGCCTGGGAAGATTATAAGAGTAGTGTTGATGACATACAGTACTTTCTTATTGGGCTGTACACACTTATAAGTCTGGCCGGCTTTATGGGAAATCTGCTTATACTAACGGCTCTACTAAAGTGCAAGCAGAAGACAATAATAAACATTCTTATCGGTAACTTGGCCTTTTCTGACATCTTAGTTGTGTTGTTTTGTTCACCTTTCACACTGACGTCCGTCCTGCTTGACCAATGGATGTTTGGCACTGTCATGTGCCACGTAATGCCCTTCCTCCAGTGCGCATCAGTTCTAGTTTCAACTTTAATGTTAATATCTATTGCTGCAGTCAGGTACCGCATGATAAAATATCCCCTTTCTAGCAATTTAACAGCAAAGCAAGGCTATTTCTTAATAGTGACCATTTGGGCCCTTGGCTTTGCCATTTGCTCCCCTCTGCCAGTTTTCCACAAAACTGTGGATCTCAGCAAAACTCTGAATTTAGAGGCACTGGAGAACAGGCTCTTGTGTGTTGAGTCATGGCCTTCTGATTCCTACAGAATTGCCTTTACGATAGCCTTATTGTTCATGCAGTATATATTGCCGCTGGCGTGTTTAACTGCTAGTCACACCAGTGTCTGCAGGAGCATAGGTTCCAGACTGTCAAACAAGGAAAACAAGTTTGAAGAAAAGGAGATGATAAACCTAACACTTCATCCATCCAAGAGTACCCGCACACAGGTGCAGCCCTCCAGCCATTCCAGGTGGAGCTGCGCCTTTGGTAGAAGGCACCACAGAAGGTACAGTAAAAAGACTTCAAGTGTGATGCCAGCCATTTCAAGGCATCATCAGGATACTCATTCCAGAGACCTCCCAGAAACCTCTGGCACAGAAAAAAGCCAGCTCTCTTCCTCCAGTAAATTCATCCCTGGGATACCTATCTGTTTTGAGATGAAACCAGAAGAAAATACAGAGATCCAGGACATGATTACGGTATCCCAATCCTTCATCAGAATTAAGACAAGGTCTAGGAGAGTTTTTTGCAGACTGACAGTGCTAATCCTAGTTTTTGGTTTCAGTTGGATGCCTCTTCACCTTTTCCACATTGTGACAGATTTTAATGCCACTCTCATTTCTAACAGACATTTTAAATTAGTGTATTGCATATGCCATTTACTGGGTATGATGTCCTGCTGCTTGAATCCCATCCTTTACGGGTTCCTTAACAACAGCATAAAAGCCGATTTAATGTCCCTTATTCCATGCTGCCAAATACCATGATTTTATGCACCCCAAGATAAAATAAACAAGTTTGGCTTTCAAGCATACTGGCGTGTATAGCTGTAAAACTAAATTAAATTAGTTTAGTTAGTCTGACTTGGTAGTGATTAGTAGCCTTTCATGCGAATGGATAGTTCTATGGCTGCATGTATTTCTTGCGTTGGGCAGAAATATATACATGTACTATAATATTCTTCTAGCTGTTACACGTAGGAAATCATGCCCAGTGTACAAAACCAGAATACCATTTTCATTACCTGAAATATTGGCAATCTGTACTTTGGAATTATACAGAATATATAATGAGTAATAAATGTAAGACTACTTAGACATATCAGTATTAACTGTCATAAAACTATGATAAGATACATGCTGTTTACTAAATAACTGTTGTTGAGACTATTTCAGTGCCAACTTTGACTGTTTTCTAAGATAATTAAACATCTGTTTCTGGATGTGATTAGAAAAATATTTTTCCTTAGCTCTTTGACTCATACTTTGCAGTATCTTTGCAAGATGCTTTGCTGCCGGTTCCCAGATTGCCATATTCCCTGGAATGGGTTGTAGGTAATTGCTCTTGTTTAGATTGTTTCCATCTCACTGTGTTTACCCAGTACAACCTATCTCTGGTTTCCTTAGCCAATTTTTACTCTGCCTTGTCATTTTATGTAATTTTCAGCCAGGCCTGAACTCACATATAGTTATGCCTTTGTTCTTACAGTGATGACTCCCCTGAACATACAACATGCTTCTGATCAGAGTAAGCCTTCATTTCGTAAGTGGTAGAAAAAGAAAAAGAAAATGGAAAGACAGCAGGATTTTTTCTTTTCCCTTATCAGAAAGCAAAAGATTACTGCACTTTATTATAGGTGACCCACTTGCTTTGGAGAGCTGCAACAGATTTTAATTAAACATGCGCTTGTGTGCGTGTGCGCGCGCACACACACACACGCTTTCTGCATCTCCTTCCCCTCTCTCCTTTTCTCCTTTTAACCAGACCAATACTTTTCCTTCCAAATTTTAATCACATGCATCTTCCCTAAGGAAGTCATATACATTTCACAGCACAAATTCAAAGGGTATATATATGTATTCTTTCCACCCTCCCTGGATTGCTCTAACTTAATAACCCATCTCCACCCTCAGGATTCAGTAAATGTACAAAACCTCTGCCCTGAGTTTAAAGCTGTAAAACTTCTCCCCAGGTCTAGCTGGTGATTATTTCCTTTTCTCCACTAAGATTTCTAATCCAATAGGCTTTTTTACATAGCCTTTCCAGGCTGAGAAATAAAGTTATTATTTTTATAAATGGGTGGATGGGAAGGGTCATTGTGCATTTTTTGCCTTGAGGTAGTTCCCTTCCAGTTGGTCTTCAAAAGTGAAAGCTGTTCTTTTATTGTGAGGAATTGTCAAATTATTTTTATCACAATGATACAATTCTGAGACCTTTTCTCCCCAAGCCATCATCTGCTAAGGAGTTTATTACATACCAGAGGGCAATCTCTCTGCTTCTATCATTAAGGTATTTCCCTGAAGTCTAGTCCCCAGTAACCCACTGTTCTTTGTTTTTGCTAGTGATATACTTTAATAGTTTCTTTCTGGACACTGACTATTGCATTTTGCAGATTATTATCTCTTAAAAACCTACAGTATGTCATTTTATAGAGTACAAATGGTACAGAATACAGAATATTGGAACAATAGATTTTAAAATAGCTTTTAAAGAGTTTAAAATAGTTTAATTTAAAAATATTTATAGCTAATCTTTGTATATAAACTTCAGAAAAAAATTAACTAGATCCACAGCCAGAACACAATGATGCAGTTCTACAGAAGTTGCAGCAGTTTACGCCCTATTTATGTCTACATATTTTCAAGTAATTGTAATATATCATTTACCCTTATTTATACCATGTGATGTAACCAAATAGTATAAGAGAATAAGAAAGCAGTTACATTGTTTCAGGTTGAAATATCCCTTCTAGCTTTTTTTTTTTTTCAATTTACTGTTTCTATTTGCTATTTATTTTCTATTTCTTCCTTTATATACATTCAGAATTTCAGCCATTTTTAACTCCTACACTTAGGATTGTTATTAAAATATAAAATAACTGTTTATTCAGTAATTATTCTTTTCAGATCAAATTCTACTCACTTTTACTCTATGTGACACACAGAATCATGCTAGGACTTGATGAAGGCCTTCCTCTAGTTTCTGAGGTGCACAAAGATTAGTCTGTACACTGGAGATTTTACATAAGCCCTATCCATTTTCCTGGATGAAGTCAATAACTGTGCTCCCTACTCTTTACACTGATCAAAGAAAAACAAATTGTAATTTGGCAATAGAGAATTAAATCAAGACAGCTACTGAACTTTAGTCCTGTGCTGCCTAAATCTGTTGTCTTCTCTTTTAAGATCAATGGTGGGAGAATGTATATTTTCTTTTTGTTTATAGAGCAATTGTCAGCATTATATTTTGACATCTCCAAAATGTCAGTCTTTCCTCTGCAATGTTAAATAAAAATAAAATAACTTTTCCACCCTCCACCTTTCTTCAATAGCCAGCATAACTTTATCCCAGTATCAGCAAGGAATACATAAGAAGCAGACAGTAGCAATAGCAAGTGAAACCAGGCTAAAGGCAATATCCAAAAGAGTAACTTCTCTGAGTGGGAGAGGAAAAAACTGAACCATCCACTTAACATTTTCCCAGTCTGGAACATTAAGATAAACAAACAAACAAACAAATAAATAAATAATTCAAAACACAAGGATCCCTCCACCCCACACTTGTTGAGTAGGCCTCATCTGGTTTGAGCTGCAGTAGATGCTCCTGTGGGCTTCATGCACAACAGTGACTGGCAGCGTGATGTTGTCTCCATTATGTATGTCAATATGTCTTGGGAATATGTATCTGACCACCATGTCCAATGACATTTTATCATTCTTCTATGTATACAGGTATATGTACCTGGTATGTGTATAGATATATACACTTCCTAGAAAACAAAGCACATGAAAATGAATTTTCAAATAGCACATTTAATCAAGTCCTTAGACAAGCTATACTACGATGGGTCAATTCCTTCTGTAACTAAAAATCTAAATAAACGGGAAGGTAGGGGTTTTGTCTTGATAGCATCTGCTAAATGCAATCAGGAAATGCCAGCTGCAGAGCCATCTGTCCATTGGAGTTAGAAGAATGAAAGATCGTAATGGTGCAGTGATCCGTCTTTATTAATACAAAAAAAGTTTGGAAAAAAACCCTCTCAGACGTGTATGATGAACATTAAAACTCTTACAACGACTCGCATGAGGAAACGTTTATACGTTTTTTTCAGTTCTACAAAATCATATCATTGTCAAACTTGACTTTTTTTAAATGTCAAAGATTAAATGTTGTTAATAGCGGGCTTTTGTCCCTCCTCGTTCAGCGGAGAAAAAACAAACGCCCATTAAGAAGTGCCGGCATGGCTGAGTCACTCCTGAGCCAGCCAGGCCAGTGGGGCCGAGGATGGCAGGAGCTCAGCCTGGGCTAACACTGGAGCAGTATATTTATTTAGGTTGTGGGGAAGAGGTTGGAGCTCCTGTGGTTCTCCATAGTGCCATGGCTGAGGGAGATGTGTATGGCTCCCCTAGGCCTAGAGCGGCTGTAATCACAGCAGGCAGGGCCATCGCGTCCCAGGCAGATGCCCGGGGGCTGGCGCGGGAAAGGCAGCCCTGGGCAGGGCTGTGGGCATGGGAGAGCAGGCAGGGGCACAGCAGGAGAGGAAAACCGCGTTGCCGTTGTATTTGCTGGTGGTTGCAGCCTTTCCCGGAGCCCGGAAGCTCTCGTGACAAAACGTTTCCTTCTCAGCAGCGTCAACGCCTGAGGAAAGGGAAAAAAATAAATCCACCCGTCTGAAGATGTGCGAGGACCAAGAAGAGGAACAGTCAGGAAGAAAAGTGTCCGCTCCTAATCATGCTGAGATAGGCTCCAGCTCTCCCTTTGAGAAGTATAGGACAGGTGGCATGGAAAAAAACTTCCCTACCTAAAGATTATTAACAGGTTAAAAAACCCTTCTGTAATCCACAGTGGTCTGTCAACTATCATTGCACTTTTGAAAAATCAACAGTTTTCTCACAGTAGTCCCAGTATCTGTCTGTGTAGCATACAAGATAAACAGTATTAAATGTCATGGTTCCCTGAAAGACATCCTTCATAAATACTGTTGGATACAGGAATTCAGCCCTTTATTTGGATGAAAACCAAATTATGCCTTTACTATTTGCAGTAAAAATTCCTAGCCAGAAATTATATTGGTACAGTCTGAAAGTCCAGAATTTTTAAGCCTGAGAACTCTCTTAGGTCAGTGACAGGACTCTGGTCCTAGGCAAGTCTCTTTTCCCCCCTACATGACTGAAATAATGGTATAAAATCATGATCTTCATGGAGGACCTTTATAAAGACTATTAGGTAAACTTTTGAACACTTTTTGACCATGATATAAGGTTTATAATCTCTGAGGTCAGGTTTCTTGTTCTTCCATTTCATGTCTTTTTTATATACTTTTGAATCCAAACCCCCCTTTTTTTCTAAGGCATGTTACATGCAGCATGTAATGAAGACTCCTGAAGTTGCTTGGTTTTCATCCAACAGTATATATTTTTTATTGGAGGTATATTTAATTGGTTGAAAGTTGCCTTTCCACTGAAGGTAGGTAGAACTGCTGTTATTATTCATATTCAGCTGAAGTGACTTTTGACAGGAAGAGAAACAAAAGACAGCAAGAGAAAGAGAAGCATACTCACACTGACGCTAGCTAGCCATATTGTGCCAGTGACAAAGGAACCTGTCAGAGCCAGACCCTTCTCAAGTATCTGCCAGGGACAAAGAGCTTGTGACAGTACCATTGAACTTTGCTAATCCCACGTGTGGCCAGAAAATCTATTGCAAATTTTTCAATCTTAGAAGTGAAAGCTAATAAATGAGTATGGATACACATGCTCTTACCCTTCTCAAAATGTTTCTTTAAAGCAAAGGCATTTTCTTTCCAACAATTTGATAATGACATTTTTGTCTGTGATCACTCATAATGCATCATTCTGTGCCATTAAGTCAACCTGTGTCATCATATCATCATACTATGGTATGATGCTATCCACATGCCAGTGAGTCTTACCACTCACCTGTTTTTAAATCTCTGCAAGCTCAGAGATACTAGTGATATCTGCTCTGCTCGAAAGGTTACCATGATCTCCTGGCCTCCTTATTAAACTTTGCCTCATTATATATAGGGGGGAAAAAAAAAAAAAGGCATAATAAAGCATGTCCTTGGTAAAAAGTCTTATTGATTCTGACACAAGCTTTGTCAAAAACCTGATTTCCCTGGCAAGAATATCACTACAGAGAGGAAGATGTGGTCACTGTGTATTTCAAAAAACTGAGCTGTGCATTAAGGGTACAACTAGCATCATTGTTATAAATACAGTATAACTACACAAGTCAGATTTTTATTAATCTTGTTTGCTTTTGAAAAGAAAATATTGCAAAATATTTGAAAGTTATGAAATTACCTCATTACATACTAATATTAGGAAATACCGTCACAATCCAAATTCAGTTCTTTTGAACAATTATGAATGCTTCATTTTGCCCTTGTAGTCATATTAAGATGATCCTTTTAATAATAAGGCTTAAAAATACTCCTCTGGGAAATTATCAGAATAGTGATTTGACATTCAAGACTAAAGTAGGTTGGCCCTGCTCTTGCATCCAGTTAAACAAATGTTTGCTTTGTCTTAGCAGGAGAAGGCTCATGTCTATATCATTTGAATGCCATATTAATTGGACATTTTTGAGCAGGAAATATTTATTACTGTCCTTGTGAACAAAATAATGTACAAAAGGATTTTAAAGGCACTTTTGGTGCAAAATTTCTCCAGAGGAGTAACTTGGTGATAAGCAAACAGTTGTTCATCTCTTCAGACTCAGTAGAAACCACAGACACAAAATCCATTTAATGACAGACCACAAGACCATTAATTATAATTTTAACTATAAATCTGAGTTGTTTTTTTTTAATGGAGAGAAAAACAGCTAAGCAAGCAGATAAATAAAACCATCCTTACTACAAGTAATCTTAGTGCCTCTTTGTACCTTACATACAGATTTACTTATGTTGAACAAAACGATAGTCTCACTCTGTTTTAACTCCTAGTAATTCCCTTGGCTTTATGAGGCTCTCCACCAAATTATGGTTCATTTAGTATTCATAAGGATTTTGGCCTCTTGGCCTAAGGATTAAGGAGCTGCGCAAGAGGCCTGAATACAATCCAAATCTTTACTTTCTGCTGCTTTTGGGTTTTTTGTGGTGTTAGCACAACTGGGAAAAGTGCAAGCTGTTTACCGTAGGAAAATTAAACTCATTTTTATGTAACTACTGGGACCTGATACAGGCGAAACAATTATGTATTTTTTAAGACTTCGTCAGTTCCAACACACATCTCATAAAGGTAATTTTCTGAAGCCTCAATGATACATTCTCTCAGTTAATATCCTAGAGTATGAGAGCACATTTCAGATAGCATAGCCTCATCTGATCCTCACTGCAAATCATGACGGGTGAAATTCAGAACCTTATTCCTACCGCACAACCAAATTGCAATATGCTCTACTTGAGATTGCTCCTTAATATCATTCAGGGACTAAAGCCCATTCAGGGCGCAGTTGATCTCTTACTGGTTTTGTGGGAGTCCATTCTTTAGAAAAGCTGCTCCAAGGCCATTTATGTCAGACAAATTACAGTTAGTTCCCAGGAGTTCTCAGGGGCACATAACACCAGTCTCCTCCTTGCACATCATCACACCTGCAGTCAGCAGGGGCCCTCAAGTGCTATTCCTTTCACAGAAGAGAGGAGATGGCTGAAAAAAAGCAGTGAATGAGACTGCAAACTCTATGGTACTTGTTTTCCCTCTTGGATCTGAAACAGCCTAAAATTGGAGACCTTCCAGAAAGTTGTGGAGGACACCTGTGTGAGACTTTTTGGAGAGGAAATGAGGAATCACTTCCCAGAGATGAAGTGGAATGAAGAAATCTGTCAGTGCAGGACTAGCTGATTAATTCAATACATCCAGGATCCTAGGGCCTTACTAATAGTATGGCAAAAAAAAAGTAGGTAGTTGGATATGCAGTTTTGTTTATTTTCTTTAAGATGAATTTATTTTAACTCATTGGAGGCAGACTCTGGTATGTGCTCTGACCCAAGCAACTTCATGTTGTAATACAGCTCCAACACCAAACTACCCTTTGCTGTTAAGGTATTCCCTCCATTTTTATTGGTCCATTACATGGCACAATAGGTTTGATCCTGATAAAAGATTCTGTTGAATTACTACTGTGAAAATGATTAAAGACAGTAACACTAGAAAAAAAGGAACACATCTGTCAAAATGAGAGGTTGACTACATCAAGCTATCCCCAAAAAGCTGTGGGAACACTGCAGAATATTTCATTGACACTTGTTCAAATACATGAAAGGTAAAGGGTTTCTTTTCCACAGCTTGGCAGTTGTTTCTGCCGAAATAGAGCTTCCGACCTGTCCCTTTAATTATGAACATCTATAAAAGACATGGCTATACTAAGAATTTTATGACCACCACCACCAATAACCAAAAACTCAGGCTTTTATTTAAAGACCACACCATAAACTAATAATGGCTTATTTTCTTTGCTTGTAGTACTGACTGCATGCACTGTACTAAACTGATTTCTACTCTCCATGCATGAATTTCATGGGATAATGCTTACAGTAGACTGTAACTGAACTAAACCTGTAATTTACAATGATAAGAATTAAAAAGCAGAGTTCATTTAACCATCGTTAGAAACACAAATAACCTTGCTTTCTTTTGTTTAAAGCAGGAGTGAAGACAGCATCTGTTACACTATTTATGCAACAGCATTCATATAAAGATCTTACCACATTTATTTTTAAGAAATCAGGTGTAATAAGAGGTGGTACAGCCAGGCTGCTTCTGTGTTTGTATCACGATATAAATTTATCCTTCATGATACATAAGGTTATTTGAAGGACAACAAAAAGTCATATACAATATGCAAAAAAAAAATCCTATTTCCTATCTGAAACATTAATTTCTCCTCCCCTAATAGTGATAAAGCCATATTAAGCACCCCAAAATGAAGGAACATCATAAGTGTCTGGAATTTCCTTGGCAAAGCCAAGCACAGTAGTGTTAATCTGCACATCGGTGGTGGTGCTGTTTATAAAGTTGATTTCTATAATAGCATTTAAATCTGTTTAATGACATTTAACAACAGCTTTATAAAGGAAGAAATCAAGCTGAGTTGCAACATCTTCCTTATTTTTCTTTTTTTTTCCCTAAGAAAAAAAAGCATTTAAGTAAATCAGACTTATTTATTTAAGTTTTACATTTAAGGTATTTATGGCACACTGGTGAATGTAATCTGATTTGAGCAACTCTTGCGTGAATTTTTCTGTAGCTACATCTTTTGGTTTTCAAGTTCCCAAATTCAGTAATATCAGAAGACTGCGGGAGCCCTCTCCTGGTGAACACAATTTATCTCCCTCCAGCTGCTGCTTCCCGACCAGAGATTACGATACAGATACTCCAGCTGTAAAAGAGGATAGTGTTTAGAGCTTTTAATGTTATTTCCCGCACGAATGCACTCTTAAGGGTTTTTTTTAATTTATTAATACTTTTTTAAAGTTAAAAAAGCCCAAAATAGAAGCTCTATTTTTTCAAATATCACCTTACAAAGTGAAGCAGAAAGTCAAGGGAAATACTTCTCCAAAAAATGGTATCTGCCAATAAATACAAACTTCAAAATACTCTCACACCAGTGCAAATTTTGCACAGTTAAAACTGACATCCTTCTGGAAATACTGCAGTGTTTTAAATAAAGCCACTTTAAAGATTTGTTCATTTAGTGGTAAGTATTGAGAATGTTGTATGCACACAGACATTCACCAGATGGGGAATGAATGAGTGAGTGCAGTCTGAAAATCCTGTCACATCTAAAGGGTGTCTTGGGATCCTGTAAGAAGGGCAGCGAAGAGGAAGGCTCTCGGCAGGAGCATGGTTTTTTTCCCCTCTGTAACCAACAAGAGACGGCGTGCTGGGTACACAGGTTATTCTTTCATGCTAACAAAACTGTATCTCTTTTCCTAGTGCATGTATGAGGCAGATTGCCTACATTATTCAGAAAGGAGGGGGGGGAAGAGAGTATATTAAACACAATTTATTTTTCTGTCATCCAGCTTTCCCTACCTATAGTTACTATTATAAAATTTTGCACTTTGCTTTACACCTATACTTGTAATACAAATTTGGCTTTTTCTCCTGCTCTGCTCTCCCCTTTCCCTGTAGTAAGCACTTGATTTAGGATGAAACACTGAATTGCAAAATCCAGTCTCTTTCACTTGCATTTGTTGTCCTGCCTACCTTCATATATAAGGTAGTTTGATTTACTATTTTAAGGACACTGTGTCTCTCTATTCTGTCACTTTTGAGGCCCTGAAACCATTAATTTTAAGTTCAAATCAGACTTAGTCAATGAACTACCAAGTGCACTTGAGTCCAGCTTAGTATCTAGATAGCATCTCAGTTCAAAGGCAAAGGGAGTTGAAATAATGTCAACACAGTAAGAATACATACATGCCTAAAGCTAAGTTCCTAGTTTGAGAGCTTCAGGATAAACAGAGGCAACAAACACCCTTCAATTTCAGTAGGAACTAAGCATCAGGGTAGTAGTAATGATACTGCCACGTGTTGGGGAGCAGGTGACTCCTCACAGCCCAGTTTCCCCAGTATTTCTCTAGGAAGCAATGCCTGGCCCAGGCAACCTAAAATGAACTCACTGTTCATTTGCATCAAATTAATCTCAGCTGAAAGGTGAGCTTTATCCAGGTTAAAAGCACCACCACTTTTAAGATGGCTCTTTTTAACCTAGAGAGGTTTATTGGTCTGTTTTTCTGTGCAGTAGCTTAAATTGTCTTGGCTTATCTGAAGGGTCTGTGTGGAGATGGCAGAGGCTGGCTGTGTAGCAACTGCCAGGGCATGAAATGTTCAGAAAACAAGGAGTTTAGTATATGTACTTTGCTTGTAATGTTGACACATGGTTGATTAAGGTGTGGTGTGTAGTCACTTTAGTGAGTCAGAAAAGCTATATACAACTGAAACTATTACACAGTGGATAACTTTTATGATATGTAATTTGCAATCAGTTAGAAAAACAAGTGTTTCACAATGTAAATTTTTCTGCCTGAA
The DNA here is from genome assembly GCF_947461875.1 of Haliaeetus albicilla. NCBI lineage: Eukaryota > Metazoa > Chordata > Aves > Accipitriformes > Accipitridae > Haliaeetus > Haliaeetus albicilla. The sequence goes on from NC_091483.1 coordinate 40,304,337, forward strand.
AAGGGAAGGTCTAATTTGCAGCTAGAATACACTTGTTTTCCTCAGCAAGAAGGAAAACATGAGCAGAGAATTAACACGTTAAAGAATCTTTCATGAGTTCAGAGACAAGCATTCCCAGTTCAGCTTGCACTAGGACTGCTATCTCTTGAAGAGCTCAAAAAAGCTGAAATACAATAAGGCCTCTTTGTTAAAAAGGAAATATTTTTATATAAATATGTAGCTTAGATCCCATCTCAGATGATCTAATACAAGATCTTACCTCCTCTGCTTCTTTTATAGCAGCAAAGCATGTCAACAATGCTATTTCTAGCTTCAGTTATACCAGCTAGAATCCAGTATACCAGAGACACAGAGGCCAACTGGGAGAAGTAATATTTGGAGTCAGAGTAGTGCTAGCCAAGTCAATCCCTAGGCTGCTACATCTGAAATGTGCTGTATAGATTGAAAGTGACAGCTAGGAAAACACTTCCATATGAAACAGACTTCAAGATTGCATTTTTTTGTTTTATTCCTCACTGCCTTTTTTTTTTTTTTACCCAAGTCTTTTGCTTAAATAAACAAATATATTTTTCTTTTTGAAGTCAGGTGGTATTAAAGGTAAGTTCAAATGACACCAGTAGGTAGAAAGCTCATTGCTTGTCTGGAAATGACTAATTGCAGTGGAATAATATACAAAGCAAACCACCTCAGAGCATTTGGAAACTGGGACATGTATCTTTCAAAGCTAAAAGGATCAGTCTGAGGACTTGTATCACTAGGTGAGTGCATTCAAGAACTTGCTGGCAGCCATTGGCCAGCATTGCCGCATCAAAAAAGTAACAGGCAGGCCACTGATAATATTGAATAATTGATTAATTATCACAGGAGCCCTAAGGACCCTAAATTAACACACCTGAATTAGGGCAAGTTTTCAGAAGTGGTGAATACTCTGCAGACACCAGTGTAATGAGGGGCAAAACAAAACACAGAAAAGCCTCAAAAGGGGAATGTGTTTCTTGCTTACCTCCATTCAGGAGTTGTGAAAAAAGCTGCTGGATCTCATCCTGAGGAGGGCTCTGCTGGCTGCCACTTGCTTTTTGGAGCTATGCTTCCAGTCTCGACTCGCACATTCAGAGGCAGGTAAAGCAGGGTGCACGTGTTAACTTCCACTTTTACCTTGAGGACCTGAAGAAAAGGAATAATAGCTGTAGAAGTTTTATTTTCTCCCTGTTTCTCTCTGTTGCTATACTACATCTGAGCTGAAATACCTGGGAGCACTCCCCAGGTCTGTACGCACCTTCTTGTTGTGTCCCCATTCCAGACTGGAGCAAGGCTGGAGGCACACAAGGTGATCCAGAATAACAGGAGAACAAGACACAAGGTATGATTCCTCAGATACTTGCTGTACCATTTCTAAGCACAGCCAAGGAAGCTAGTTCCAACCCAGTTTATTTTATCTAGTAAAAGACTTATTCTTTTGGGTAGATCAGTGGAAGCACCAGCTTACCTAGGCAGCAAGTTTAAAAAAACAATCAACCAACCAGTCTGACTCAGTTCCCCCTCTAATTCAGTAAACTAATGACTGCTGAGGTGTGTCATTTTAGAAGGGATTATACAAGGCGATTATTTTCGATCAGTTAAGATGTGGTAAATAATGTAAGTGTCATGCAGTCCTTTAAATTAATGGTATGCTTTCATCTACAATTTCATGCATCATTCTGATCACCAAAGATGATGAAAGAATCAGATGATCCCCAGCTGATACATACATTACTAGCAAAAAAATAAGTTGGTGGACTTCATAAAAAGACAGCTTTAATGAAAAGGTAATAGAAACCCCTATTAATCCCTCTGAATGGTATCTGCAGAAATGGGCTTTCAGATGAACAGAAACTGCAGATTGTAAAAGGACATTATTAACACAACACATAATTAATCTGTTGTCAAAGGTATTGGAAAGGCCAAAATCTTGGCAAACTGTATCAACTGATGACAACACAACCAGCACTTTTACAGAAACACCTTTTTTCACCTGCGAAGTGTTAAAAAGAGCTTAATCATGAGGCCACAGACTCATCTATAAACTAGTTTTAAAAAAATAGATGTAAGAATAAAATATTCTTTGACTGCCACTTGCAAGGCTCTGAGCCACAGCAGTCCCTGGTCTGATCCATCTAGAAATGCCTGCAAAATTCCATCCCAAAAGTTGAAGTTTTAAGTCAACACATGTTAAAAAACAAACAAACAAAAACCTCCCACCATCTCTAATTCTTTCTGATATAATGCTTGAAGAAAACTAAAAACAAATCAAGAGAAAAACTGTAATGATGATAAAGAATTATTTCCGCATGCATTTCCCAGTTCAGTTTCTCTGAACCAATTCACTTCAGATAATAATTATGCAGATACCTCCATAAAAAACCAGCTATGCTGCTCATGATACCTGCTTAACAAGACCTGCTAGTTTAGCCAGATTTAACACATTAGAACCAAAATAATTGTAGTTCTATAGTAAAACAGGGCACAAAAATACATCATTAACAGTTTCTTTGTCTTGTAGAAATGAATATAACTGGATGCCAGTGCAACAACTGGCTAAAAGAAATTTAGTAAGAGATTCTCATATTTATCATCAAGGTAGCTCTGAATTAGATTGAGATATTGTCCTGCTAATATAAAACATTTGAAGTTTAATGTCCAGTAATTATATTCTATTAAGAATTAGGCACTGTAATCCAGACTTTCAAATAGGGATAACATGAATAGATCCCTTGGATATTTTTGAAGAAGTTCCAGCTCAGTCACTACCACTAAAAATCTTAAATAGCTTAAAGCTACATGATAGTGGAGAGGGAAAAAACCTTATCAGAGATCCAGCTAAAAACATATTTGTGAAAGTTCACACAACAGCAATCAAGTGTGTATGAGAAAAGACAGCTCTATTTTCCTACAAAAATTGCTTCATTACAGAAGAACAATAGCATAAACAAAAAGAAAACAGTTTCCCAAATAGTGAGCCTCACGCAGTAGATACCATTTTTCTTCATATCAACTTGCACTTCTTAGTCAACAGACATTTCAGATTGGTTCTTCCAATTATATTACTCCAGTGAGAAGCATCAAGTAATATCGGAGAAAGCTTCAGCTTGTCTTCCCATTCCCCTCACTGAAATGTATCCACCTGGTTAGCAATACATCTGTGTAACTGAACTACTCAGCAGTGCATCAAGGACCAAGCCGAGGCAAGTCATAGTGGGCATGGAGATGCCTTTTACTTTAAAAAGTTATTGTGACAGTTATTCCTTGTGATGCAAGGAAGCCGTAAAGCTCTCCTGACTCCTTGCACTCATCAGCGTGCTGCAACACTAACCTTGGCCCAAGCCATCCAGCCTGCTGTCTCCTCCTTTCTCCTCTGTGAGCATTCAGGTTGCATACGGCAGTGCTGCCTCCCTCTCATGTTCCTAGTTATGCTAGCACCCATTTTAAAAATCTGCTTTATTTTGGAGTTGCAGCCTTCCCTTCTACCAACTCTGAAAAGAATTTTTGCCAAATTCTAAGGTTGCTTGAAATCTGTTAGCTATTAGTTCATAAAAATTGCAAGCCTAAAGATAATATGCTGCTCATAGCATTCATTCAAGATTTTCTTTTAAAGTGCCTACTTTTGCTGTGTTCTTAGGTAGTACTTCTTAAATTCTTCTGTTGCAAGAGTTGATGGTATTAGCTGTTGATAAATGGGTTATTATTTGAAGTGTCAGATGAACTCAAAGAACAATTTTATAGTGAAAGCAGCAAATGCCCACCAAGTATAAAATTGCTTTTTAAGACATTAGACTTTTATAAAGTAAACCAATTCCTCTTGATAGAAATTGTCACATTTAGGAATAGAATTTCTCTGAAAAGTCTGAAAAGTAAAACATCGTGATCTGTCGAGGAGGGTAAAACCAACACCTTCCCAAATATCCCTATTTTTGTGCTGTACATTTAAAAAGAAGGTAAAAGATGCAAAACCAATAAATGACTAGGCAATTATAAAACCTGCATGACATTGTGTGAAACATTATGGAAAACACTCTCTAAGAAGATAATTTTATGTTTTCTCTCTATTTGGACTAAAACATCTGCAACGCCTTTATGCTGATTGTACTACCAGCAGGAACTCCTGAAATCGCTCTGATAAGTTGTTTCAACAGGATTTTATTTAACAGACACAACAAAATCTGACCAACTTCCCCCTCCAAAGAGTGCAAAACTCTTCCCTTTCTCGTTAGCCTGGGGTTTTTAAAGGGTATTCCTCTGTCATAAAAGAAAAAGCTTTTGTCCATCTCCTTCTGACAGCCTGCCTGCAGAGAGAGATGTCACCACCCTGTTTCCTAAGAAAGTCCTCATGACCACCCTCTAGAGAATATTCACCTCAGTGTATGTATACTTACTTCTTTCTGTAATATATGCAAAATCTGATGATCGCTATAACCATAGGAGCAAAATGCAAAGAGAAGGCCTCTCTGCACAATTTCCATGTGCTGCTGTGACTCTTCAAAAGCCAGGAGCCGCAGCAAAGTCACAAAGTCCACAAGTCATTCTGCATACATGTGTACAATAAACAGTACTAATCCACGCACTTAATCACATGTCTTCTGTATTGATTGGTTATGGGATAAACACAACGACAAAGATTATTTCTATTTAGCAAGTGCTAAGTTAGGAGTAGATGACTGAAGATGAAAATAGGATAATAAAACTAGTTGTGTGAAATCTGTGCTTAATTAATAGTTCTCCACTATTGTCCAGAATTTCCTGGTGGAAGTAAAATAAATTCACAGACCTCTTCTCTGCACTTTCTTTCCACTTAAGAACCATCTTCACCCAATGCTAATAAACAATTGCTCTGATTCTTTCCAGTAGAGACCCATGGTGAACCAGCTGACTGACAACATAATAAATGTACCTACACTGAAGTACCAAGAAAGATTCTGTGTTAATATATGTCCTGTCTGGGAGACCACCGTACATCAAGGTGGTCCACCTGACAGCCTGCGTAGGTGCAGGCCAGTGCTGCACAAATGTCTTGGCCACAGGATGAACCCAGCCAGCTCGTTGCAACAGAGGAGCTTGCAGGCAGCTCCCACTCCATGCTGGTGGTTATGCCACCTGCATGGCCTTGCCTTTAGGTAAAATTGCAGCAAAAAGTTCTCATGTGAACACCCTTTAGGAATAGAGTTGTTTTCTTGTAAAGAAATTATATAGTAGCTCGAATAACCAAAGAGGAGAGCTTTGGTGAGAGAAAATCCATCTGGGCTGTGTCTGATGCTGCAAGAACATGGGGTGCCCAGCATCTGAAGGGACATAAGATTTACTCACTATCTACATTCCTCTTCTTATTGTCTTATTAAGGCAGTTATCTTATTAAGCCATTTGTTGTAACTGAAAAGGAAAGGAGATTAAATTCTAAATGCATGCAGCGGGACTTAACACTGAAGCATAAGTAAGCAAAGGAACATTCCTTCTGAACACGCTCAAATTCTATTGTGTCGTAAATTTTTTTTAAAAGATCATTAGAGACAAGAATGGCAGGTTAATTTAGCTCCTAGATTCCATGAGATGCTACTCAGTAAAGCTGTATCTCCCTGCTCTGGCACTGTTTCACTATAAACTAATTGAGACTGCAGTATGGCACCTGTCATCTTGAAATCCTTCCAATTTCCTCTGGGAAATTAAAGAAAAATAAATTTAAAAGAAAATCAGAAGGAGATTAACTGCTTTTTCTTCTCATTTTTGCAGTACCAAACTTACAGTCTAATTGATCTCTTTTGCTTCTCTGCTTGTACAAATGAAATTGTTTCCAGAAGCTCATTAGGAGGAGTAGCTGCCTGTAGACCAAAGGAGGGAAGAGTCACCCAAGGTGACTGGCCTTACCTATCAGGAAAAAAAAAGTGTGAAATTCAAATTCATCTATGTACATCTAGACTTATCCACACAATTCATTGTTTAATAACAACACTTAATAATTAGTGTAAATTGAGTAGATTTTACACTTCATGTACCTGCGTAGACACAGAACGCTGATTGTACTGTCAAACTACTAGATCTGTTTGTTTTCATGAAAAATCACCAAGAGTTGTACAATTAATATGTTTCATGACAAACTTGGTGTCTGGGAAACATTCAGACAAACAAGGCAGATTTGGCAATAAATGCTTCTCTTTCTCAGGAGCTCTGAATTTTATTCAGAATATAGTATAAACTGATTGTGTGAATACTTCACCGAAGACTTGTGTGTCTGTTCAGTTCTCAGTAAAGCAAAGAAAATGATGCCCAACATCATGAAGTACTTCAGGATTTCTGGAGGATACAGGAGAGCTAAGTGACTATACAACTCAGCCATTGGATGGTGGACTCTCCAAAATGGGTATGTTGTTTACAACTTCATGCCAAATTTTAAAGCTGACAAAGTTTCAAGCCAGACTTGTGCTACAGCTTGAACTGACGTAATTGTGTGTCCTGGTTTGTCTGGGATAGAGTTAATTTTCTTTCTAGTAGATGGTATAGTGCTATGTTTTGGATTTAGTATGAGAAGAATGTTGATAACACACTGATGTTTTCAGTTATTGCTAAGTAATGCTTAGACTAAGTCAAGGACTTTTCAGCTTCTCCTGCCCAGCCAGCAAGAAGGCTGGAGGGGCACAAGAAGTTGGGAGGGGACACAGCCAGGACAGCTGACCCAAACTGGCCAAAGGGGTATTCCATACCATGTGACATCATGCCCAGTATATAAACTGGGGGGAGTTGGCCCAGGTGGGGCAGATCGCTGTTCAGGGGCTAACTGGGCATCAGTTGGTGAGTGGTAAGCAATTGCACTGTGCATCACTTGTTTTGTATATTCTGATACTTTTAGTATTATTATTGTCATATTATTATTATGATCATCATCATTATTATTTTCTTCCTTTCTGTCCTATTAAACTGTCTTTATCTCAACCCACAAGTTTCACTTTTTTTCCTGATTCTCTCTCCCATCCCACTGGGAGGGGGGAGAAGTGAGTGAGCAGCTGCATGGTGCTTAGTTGCTGGCTGGGGTTAAACCATGACATTGTGATGGATAATAGTTCAGCTAGATTTATGGGAGTCAGGGTTATATTTCTTCCCAATACAGGAAAAATATGCTACCAATTTGTTTATTATTTAATAAAGCTGATATGAAAGTAAGTATGGTTTGGAGATACGTGGTTTTCAGTCCTCTTGACATACCAGGAACCATATAGACAATGTGGTTTCAGGTGAGTGTTTACTGTAAACAAATAACAAATTTCAGTTACAAGTTTCTAGGCATGCATGTAATTGCAAGGCTCAAATGTTATTTGCAGGGAATTACTACCCTATGTCTTTTAAAATCTCACAGCAAACTTACCATAGGGCTTTTCTGTGGATTTTTTGTACCTGCTAGCAGCAGACTCTTGAAACCTCAGGAAAATTGCTGGCACCTCTGGATATAGTAGAGTCTCCCATAGTTTCCAGATGTAAGAAGGTCTACAGAGAACAAAGGATGGTGCCCATGGATCCTTTCTTGTGGGATACATTCTGACTTCATGAAGACACATGGTCATATTTAAAACAGATTACAGGTTATCACCGTATGGGGCATTAAGATTTCCTAATGGGATGAACTTAACACTTCCAGTTCTCCATAGCCCTCTATTTCCATGTATGTTGCTACTGGACAGCATTTTGTTAGCCATACTAAACAATTCTCTGTGATCCAATCACTGAGAAGCTACTATGTGTGAGCAGGTCTTAAATGATAGGAGGTAAATATGAAGGGGAGCAGGATGCTTGTATGGGAAGGTATAAAAGTTTTGCTGAATGGTGGCTCAAGATTCAGTGCTACGTAATGGCTTGTAACTTCCAGTTGTATCACACCTTGATAGAATCATTGCTATAATGCAGCAACTGTTAGCAACATCTTACACAGCCCCAAAAGACACCATTTAATTCTACAAATTCACATTTACAGCTGGAAACAATAACATGCAAAAATGTTTTTTTTATTTCCAGACACGTAAATGCCTATTGTGCTGTTTCAGTTAATGTCACTGTGGTTTTAGTTGTTTCTTCTCCTTGGTTTTAATTATCTTTCCCTCTCCTGCCATCCAAAAACAAAAGACAAGGTAGAGGAACTAGCAACATGAAACTGTAATTATATTCCCTCAGGAAATACTGTCGCTAGTAGCTGTCTTTTAGTTTGTTTAGATCCCAAGCCATTTTGAACGACTAAAAAATGCAGACATTATTTGGTTATTTCTGTATGGTTTTAGGTAGCAGTACTTAATTTTAAAAATAGTGGGGCTTTTCTCTTTGCTTTAACCAAAGCGGTAGAATTATGTTTCCTATGCATGTCATATTACAAGATAAGTAATAAAGATCTGAATCCTCAGGAGCTGTTACTTTAAATACTGGCTTCAGTGACTGTTGTCCCTAAAGAAAGAAATGTTAAATCATATTCCAGCTTCACAGCAGTGCCTGTTTATAAGAGCTGAGGGTCTGACTGGAGAGCTTTTAGAATCTGAGACTTTCTGTTTTGCCTTTTTTCACCAATGTCAAACAGAACTTCCAGGTTCCTGGCTTAGTCATGCAGATTACAATCAGGATAATGCAGAAGTCAATACTGATAGGAAGGTTTCTGCCTGAGATTGTAACCTTGAGGGCCATTTAGCCAGAAAACATGCAATATGCAACCTTTTCCTTAGCATGGTAGGAAATGAATGCTGGAGGCAAGATTGCTCATGGACGCTATGACAGAGAGTCTGGGGCAGGGGACGCATTTTTTCCAAAGTGCCTCCAAAATAGCTTCCAAGTCTCTATCTCTGCAGCAGTGAGCAAGGGGACTCAAGAGTCCTGGATTGAGTGATAAGCACCAGAGCATGATATTCTAGAATTTAACATTATTTAATGTAAAGATCTTCTACAGAAAGTAGTTAAAATTACTTCGAAATAATTTTTACAAAGAATTTCCTTTATTTGTGAGAGAACTATTTTTTCTACTTCTTATTCCAGAAAGTTTTTGTTTTGGTTTGAAATTCAGAATTTCACAGGGAAGGGAACTAATGATAAATAACATCACCACAGATCAGCTGTCTTGTAATATTGTGAAAATGTTTATACTCTAATATCTTTCTATCCTGTTTTGAATACCAGCAGCTACACAAGCAGCTTAGCTCCAGTGAGTTTTCTTCTCCAAAGTCATTCTTAACATACAAAGAGTACGGTAGCCACAGCACAGAGAATGTCATCAAATTTGCTCTAAGTGTCAAGTCATAGCTAGTGGGAAAATTGCCTTTAGTTGATGGGTGCAGTTATACCACTGAAGAGCTACATTGGAACAGCTCTGAATATGGAGGCAGAGTTTTCCAGGATTTAATTACCTTCATTCAGTGCCATTAACCTACACAGAGCTCACTGAGGATCTTTGCCTTTAGGCAATTTTAGTTTCATACAACAGAAGAGCATTACACAGCAGTCACTATGTTACACAATGATCGCTCTTACACTAATTGCATTCAGCAATGATTTAGATCACAGTAACTGTTAAGTCTGTGCTCCCAGTGTTTCTTACAATAAGTGGAGAAGCATTCATAGACTGATATATCTATACATAAATTTATTCAGGGTTAAATTAGCAAATTTGTCATATTGACCAGTACAGTTACTATAATCTTAAATGAAACATAACTTGCCTCTTCTAATACCTCAATGTCTACATTTGTTTTGTGTAGTTCAGCAAATGACATCCTATCCATTGGAAACTCCATCTATACTTTCTTCTATACAGTGTTATGCACATTGCATGTTCCTGATGCTGAACCTATGCACAAAAATGAGTCCAACAAAATTGTTTGATGAACCATGTCACATTTTAATTACTTTTTCTAGATTTATATAATTAATAAATACAAATAATAAATATAAAACTAATCACCCATTTTCTTGATTGAAGATCCTCTGTCAAAACAAGTATAACCTTTAAGTAGGGTAAGTTGTTGGGTTTTTTTAAGGAATAAACACGCTGTTGGATATGGGTCATGATACTTCTCAGTCTAAGTGATTTTAGAGACTATTTTTTTACGCTTTGAAGACGATGAAATGATCCAGTCTCTAGAAATTACATACTCCAAAAGCTGAAAACAATCTAAGCTCATCGTTATCTTCCTCTTCTTTTAAAAGGTTAATTCCTTTAAACAGACAGTAATGAAACCATGGAAAAAACAGAAAACATTAAAGGGACTACAGAGATTTATTAAAGTGGTGGAAGGTTTACAAGGAGAAGTTATGTCTAATGAGGAGAGCTAGGCAATCAGCTAAATCAGCCAAACAAAACTTAAAAGAATGTCGTTTGTGACAGAGGTATATACCAATGAGCCTGAACATGTTTATCTAGACTATCCCTAGATCACTCTTGCAGACCCAGTTTGAAACTCAAAAGTATGCAGATTACCTAAGGAAAAATAAGCATTGTAGGGGAGGTGCTTGCTTACTGTAACGTGATATAATGCTACAGAAATTATGGGGATTACATGATTTTAAACTGAAAATATTAGAGGGTTGTATATATGTAAATTTTAGCTGTGCATAATACTGTCACATCCTTTGACTGCAGTAATAAGAAAGTCTATTCCAAGTTTTAAAACAAAGAGGAAAAAAATCAGTCTAAACAACAAAATCAGAAATGATTTGTAGCCTCACAGTCACCTGACACCCCAATAAGCGTGCTAGAGGAGCTGGTGAGAACCTCCTGAGACCTGATGGATGATACTTGTTTCCATGAATCTCAGACAAAATTGAATTTCCAGAGTCCCCTCATCTATATTATACAATATGTTCATATAAAAGCCTCAACTCTGCAGCTACAGGGCCTGAAGTGAAGGAGATAGATTGAAAAGGGTAAGAAGGAAAGAGACCACTCAAACCAGACAACAGATAGGACTAAGAATTACCTACTGTCACTCTAATGGTACACAAAACATTGAGATTTCAATCATTTCAGGTTTTTCTGTGTCCCACAGAAATATGAATTTTTTAGGCTAGCTTAGTAACCATCTTCTGTATTGTCAAAGGTTTTTTTTTCTTACATTTCTATTCCTAGTGTATGTATAGTGAAAATATCCTGATATATCTAGGACAGGTCTGACAAATTTATCGGGCAGTGGATTCAATTTATTACCGAAGAAAAAAGTTATGAAAGCTTAAGTCTCACATGAATAAAAGTAAGTCATTATATGGTGAATTTCGGCTGCAACTTCACAAATAGGTACATTTTAATGGTTATAACAAGGAATTCTTCAGAAGGGTGCCCAGACAGGCTGGACAGAAGTTTAAGCAGAAGCAGTTCATTCTCTAAGCTACAGGCATGTTGCTGAGATATATCTGCCCACATACTGAACTGTTGATCATTTTAGCTGAGTATTAAGCCACTGGGCACACCAAGGGTCCAAAGGAAACTGCGGGTTCCAGAAGGTTGAATCTGTGCATATTTACACACTCACTTGCACCCTGACTGGACTTTGGTCAAGAAGGGAGCCTGCGAAACAGAGTATCTAAAGGATCTAATATATGAGATTTGATCTTCTTTGCTGAAGATGCCATGCTAGACGGTGGCAGCATGTTGTACTACTACTCTGTAGTCTCATTTCAGGTTCTTTCCTCTAGAAAGTTTTAAACTTAGACACTTCTACACTCAATATCTTGAAACTGGAGACCTGCAGGTTATGCTATATAGCTGCTGTGTTACCAAGGACTTTCAAAATATGAAGAAGAATTGGTCTATTGGAAACATTTCTATTTCACCATGCATGTTTTTTTTTTTTTTTTAATTGCGGCAGAAGTACAGGGGATGGGAAAGGAAAAGAGGAAACAGATGGGATAGAAGAGGGTGATTTTACAAAACACTGTAGGTTATTTGTGTGGAGGATGATTTCTGCTATTTAATTTTTAGTACTTTTAATACGCTAAATCCTATTTAGAATTTTAAAATAACTATAAGCATATAGTGCACCAAAGAGCCTCTTAAAAATCTTAATAAATAAAGTGGCAAGAGGACTAATTTTAAAAGGTTAAAAGGATTGATAAAATGGTTGACTATACCAGGTAATTGCATCAGCCTAGGAGGTTCTGTCAAAAGGAATAAGTGGTCTTCTGCCGCTCTGATTAGTGACAGGAATCCATTAGGAAGAGCTTGAGTGTAATTAGAAAGGAGAGACTAAAAACGAACAAAAAAAAGTAGCAGCATTTAGAAAAATCAGGAAATGTAGAAATAGGTAGCATGAAACATAATCAAAGGAGCATATTAGGTGTTCTTAGTAGTTTCTTGTGCAGTATAGTTTAGAAATAGTTGTAAACCAGGAAGGTTAGAGTAAATTAAATAAATAGGTACTTATTTCATACCTTTTCTTAGTTTATCAGCAGAGAAATTAAGATATCAGTGCAAAATACACCAGAATCAATGACAGAAGCAAAACAAATTTGCTGAATATAAGCAATGTAAAGAAAACTTAAGACAAATGCTGGAAAATCTGCTATAATCTATGTGAAGAACACAAGTTTCAAAACAAGGCCCTCTTGCCTTCATTTAGAGCTCTGTTGAGTCACTAAAGTCAAATCTGTGGAAATACTGCCTCAGCAACACAGATAAATATGTTCAGAATCTGTAAACTGTAGACTTAAACAATGGCATTGAATTGATTGGAATGTAATTTCAAAGCATAAACCTGGCTAAATTAAAAGCAAATGGCATTTTATTTATGAAAACAGGATACAGCAAATATTAGGGTATGTCTTTAAACCAGTGAATGTATCCTCAGATTCGCTGAGTCTCAATCAGTGACCTAACTGTGACAACACTGAGCTCACTGTTAGCTGATTTATGCTCCTAAAAGTTGATTTAAAGACAACCCAGATTATGTACCAGTTTCAGTGATTTATCATTCTTACCCAGTTTATTTATATTTAAACAATCCCTGGAACAATACCATACCAGTTTCATTCATACCCTTACTGCTGTGAGCATATCTGAACTCTGCATATGTAGAAAGAAACCGGCATTCCTAAGAGCATATCATTCATCAGGAACTTTGCAATAAATATACATTAAGTGAAATAGAGAAAAAAAACCCAACACCAAAACCAAAAACCCCAAACCCCAACACAATTTAGTGGTGTATTTTTTATTACGTTTACCATTCACGTGGCTATATCCTTCCTTCATTAAGGTAACAGCATATATGAAATTCACAAATGTAAGAGATTAGATTAAAAAAATCCACAAAATAACTGTAAGCACAACTGCAATTTTATATTTCTATTGTATTGCTTGGACTTATCGATCACATGGAATATAGTCAAGAAACTCTACATGTGTCTTTTCACTAAAGCTCTACTACAGCTGCATTTCAGACTATGGCAGATCCTGCCAAAGCTATGTCTTACTGCTTACTGTTCCCTCACCGATGTAGTTTCCCCTGCTCCTTACTTTTTTTCCTTGCTTCTAAACCCAGCTGTTAATTGCTTTAACCTTTAGTTGATTCCCTTGAACTCAGGAAATTTGCATTCTATTAAAACTAAGCTAACCACAATGTTAACTTCCATTCTAATTAATGAAGTTATAACACTGTAAATGAGATTTTCAAGAATATTCAGAAATCAGTCTAACTCTTACATGTCAATTGGTCTAATTGTTGTATGTCAGAATTTCTGAAAATCTGATACATCGTATTGTCATTATAATGGGGTCTCCTTCTCAGAATTGTATGGCTACTGTTTCTAACTACCATAATGTAGTCACTGCTTTATAATATTTAAGATGATATTCCATACTAACTAGAATTTAATAGCAAATCTGTTCATGGGTGTAAGATTATTCAATCTATACTTAGTAAACCTCCTTTATTTTGCCTCATTGATACAAAACACTGTAGGAAAGACTATCACAGCCAGGTATCCCTTTATTTTAATTTATGCATTTGCAATGGTACCGGTAAAATTAATGCAAAAAATGCAAATTAAGATCCAGATACCAACATGCCAAATTTGGATTCTTGTGTTTTTCCACACACACAGGATAAATACATGACTTAGGAGAACTTACACAGCAAATATTCTACACAGCTGTCAAGACATTTTACAAAAGATCCTTGATAGATGGGGAGAGTGAAGTATTAAAAAGCAACAATTTTTTTTTTCCAGATTACAAACTATTTAAAGAACAAGATTGGACTAGAAATCAGTGCACATTTACATTGAATAGTTTTTGGTTTGTAACTAGGTCATCAAATTAGATGCATCATCACCCAAGGGTCTTATTATACTCAATGGTGAAAGACAAGCTGAATAGCCCCTGGGAGCTGCCCATTAAGTATAAGTATCTACTGAGCCTACGTTTCTTTCTTAATGTCCCAATTAAAAATTTAAGGTTAAGTAGAATGAGTCTCGGTAATCCTGCACTGTGGGTACCTTTCAGCTCCAACTTGTGTCCCAACCACATCCTCTACCTCAGAAGTAAAGCTGGTTACACACCTTCCCCTGCTTCCCACCCAACATATCTCTGTGAAACAAAAACCAGACGGAGACCACAGTAGTTTTCCTGTGGTTTTCTGCCAGGAATTAACATTTCCAGGCATGCATGCTCTAAAGTCTCCAAGCTAAGGACATTAATCTGCGTGAGGCTGCAATGGCTGTGAGCGGAGCCACCGGGGCCAACAGGAAAGCGGGTGCTCGTGCTTGTGTTTGCATTTGGGACCCTAAAGGAAGGAAGGAAGGAAGGACTGCAATTGCAACATGGTCATGATGCAAGTTTGGAAATGGTTCATCTAAAAGCAAAGGCTTAAGTCAATGCTGCTTCTTCATAAGTGTTTTTAGTTAGTTTCTTAGCAGACAAAAACATAGCCACATTTTTGTTCATCCAAATGAATACAGAAGCTAAAAATTACTTTTTCATCTTTGGTTTGTATTCACGAGTGGAACCCCACAGTCAAAATGTTTTCACTGTCATTTTACTGTATTGTCTGACTTCCTTCAGCATCTCTCAGTTAAAAATAAGTTGCTGCTCCTATGTAGATTTGAACAGTATTAAAACAGAGCTATTCCCTAGTTTGCTACTATGATTCCTGTGCTGTTTGAGAGCATAACTCTATATCTATTTACTTGGATGGACTATTTAAAATTCAGTGTTCAGTTTCCTGTTTATGACTGCTACATCCTAAACTATTACATGAAAAAAATTAAAAAATGCTACTGTCACTGCCTTCTGTAACAGTTCTGTAAATTTGTGAAAGAGTTTTATTGCGAGTGCACAAATAGGTAGTGTTCCAATACAAGCTGAATGAAGACTTTGCCTGAGCTAATCACACTTTCCTTATTTTTTTTATTTTTTTTTAGTAAAAAACTTGGGGAAATACTGTTTAGGGACCATCTTTACAATGAATATATTTCTTTAAATATTTGGTCCCCGCCTTAAACAAATCAAATGTTCATGTAGCATTAATAACAGATAGCAGAGTACTGCCTTCCCACTTTCAGACAAGCAAAAGAGAACTGATCATACATAGTGAGAAGAACTACTAGCAAAACGATATTAGTAGGAGCCACATCTGTTTGGGACCCTTTCTCCTGAAAGTAGACATACTCCACTAAAAAGCATGTCCACTCCTGTGAGACACCTTCTCTATCAGTGAGTTACTATTCCACTATTTCTTCTGCCAAGACAGTTAAGAAGCTGGAAGAACTTGGAGCCTTAGTTTTTAAAACAAAATGACTGCCCTTTCCACTGTCTTTCACAGACAAGGGTGAAAGAAGTACTATTTAAGCTAAAAGGATGATGCTGGCACAAGAATGCACGATGCATGTGGGCATAAATCAGTGACAGATACATTTGTAATGAACATTAGAAAGTGTTTAACCGTGAGAGAAGTGACATCCTGGAAAAGGTCTATGGAGAAGGAAATTCAAAAAACCCACTTCTAGTACAGGAACGAACTTTCCAATATTAATAGCACATCATGCTATAAAACCAAACTGCAGATTGCTACAAGAGACGAAAATATATAATGAGAATGTTTTGCCTGACACCTCAATGTTTAGATTTTTTAGGTTTCTAATACTGGAGCTCTCACACATTTTCATGTTACAAACATGTTTGACTGCTTCTGGTAACGTGAAGAATAGCAAGTCTCCTCCAATGGTGGCACGCTACTTGGCAATCCTCAGAGCTGTAAACTATGTTCCCTGACCCGTCATACCATCAAAGATCAAAGTAAATCACCATTAAGCTGAACAATTCACTGATAATTCAAAAACTGAAAATATTTTAACATAATAGCCGTGGCCTTAGCGCACTGAGAGTCTGTGACAAGTGCCACTGACATGGTAGAGAAGTTCTGAATTATGTCTGTGGAAAGTTATATCTTCATCAGAATCTTGAGGCACTACTATATTGTAAAAAGGACTTCTATTCTGCACTTCTGCATTCACCAATCTTCACAGGGAACGTGAAATAAAGAAGTAGTTTGAAATTACTACTTAATACCTTGGTATTAAGCATTAGTCTGCCAAACTAGTGGCACGTGTGGGTGCCAGTGAACTTTTAACTATCATTTAGAAGCAGATCTTTCATACTGCAGGTAGAGGTTCGGTAGGTCACGACAGCAAAAGAAAACATCCCGTCTTGATAGAAACCTTCAGTCTGGAAAATAATTTTTCTTGTCCTTCTGCAGGTGTGAAGAGGGTTCCTAGGGAAGCGGGGCCGGAACGAACGCAGGGGGCTGACAGAAGAGAGTTATGGGCGCCTGAGAAGCAAGATGGAGTAAGGCCTGAAGCCGGTGTCCCTGTTGAGCCTGTGACGCTCGGAGCTGGACAGTCGCAGACGATTTTCGGTAGGCCCACGCTCTGGCTGGTGACTTCTTAACACAAGCCTGCTTTAAGACGGCCCCGGGGCACCTCGGCAGCCCGGGCCAACCCGCGCCTTTCTGCTCTTGCTCTGTTTGTTTTCGGGGTGGGGGGAGGAACCGGCCACGCCGACAACGTGTAGCCCTGGGGCTGCCGCTGGACCGGCTGGCACCCGGCACCGCCCGCCCCGCGGAACGCCCGCCCCGCGGAACGCCCGCCCCGCGGAACGCCCGCCCCGCGGCCCGCGCCGCCCGCCCGGATGGCTCTGGCTGTTGCACCGCGGCGGCGGAAGGAGGGTCGCTCGCCATGGTGCGTGCGGCGGGGTGGCGGTGGGGATGAGGGTAGCGCTGCGGCTGCCGCAGCCTCTGCTTCTGCCGGCGGCGGGGGGCTCCTCACGGGGCGCTCCCGGCCCTTCCCTTCCTTTCCCTTCCCGCCGGGAGCGGCCCCACCGCCGTTCCTGGACTCCGCGGCGGGTCCCCTGAAGCGCGGCGAGGCGGCCGGGTGGGCCGTTAACGGCGGTAAACCGACCTCGCGTCTAAAAGCGCCTCCCCCAACCCCCGACCCCCCGCCGCTGGCCGGCCCCGGGGGAAGCGGGGAGCACCGAGTGACCCTGCCCGTCGCAGGGGCGCCTTTGCGGCTGGGGAGGCTTGCGTCGTGGTAGGCCTGCCCGGCCGGGCCGCCGGCGGGCGGGCGAGCGAGGGCAGTGGGGCCGGTTCTGTGCCCGTAGCCGCCAGCGAGCACCTCCGGATTGACGGGGGGAAGGAGTGAGGAGCGGGGTTGACGCGTGAAACTTGTGCAGGGTGCCTCCTGAGGTTTCTTTAGGTGTTCGGGATAATTTTATCTTTGTCTCTTCTTTTTTTGCAATCCCAAACAGGGGTGCCAGCACAGATTATGCGAGGTACTGAAGTCTCCGTTTATTGATGGCTGTTCCCTGCATCACGTTTGCCCATTTAGCCTCCTTGCTTTCAGGTGTTTCTTTTGCACACAGTTAAAGACTTTAAAGAATTTAAATCACCTCTTGTTTGAGAAAGCCTTCCGGTTTTGTTCAAACACTTTTTCACCGAAAAGTAACCTAAAAAAATACTGTAACACTAGTTTAAGTTAATTTGTGAGTAGTATTCCCTCTCTGTGCTGCGTGAAGGGCTAGAGAAGGCAGGCCTGTGGCTGCTCCCTGGTGCGAGGCATCCTTGTGGTCTGCAGGGAGGGACAACAAAATCCTTCCTGTTATGTTGTACAAATTACACATGACCTTTGTCAGAAAGCTAGATGCAACAGTCAGGTAGAAGCTTGAATGGGGACATTTACTGCAAAGGTACAGAGAGGTAATCTCAGTTTCCTAGCTGCGGGGTTCTACAAAATAGGTATTTTGAACTCTCAAAATGTCACTATGTAAGATTTTTTACTTTACTGCATTTTCCGTGCTCCAGTAGTTTTGTTACAGCATGTACCATGTTCAAGTAGTTTTGTTTCTTACTGAGGAGGGTAAGATCTAACTGGTGGAACTGATAAGCTGCTACTCAGGGCTTCCTGAGATATTGATGCATGACCTTTTAAGTCTTTATCATGGTGTGTGCTCCTATCTTCCCTTTAATGTTTTACTTAACTTTAGTAGCATATAACATCTTTGATTTCTTTTCAGCCAAAGTTACGAAAAACCCAAGGAGGGAAGCAAGAGAAAAAAGTTATCCATCCTTACAGCAGAAAAGCTGCGCAGCTTGCAAGGGAAGCACACAAACAGGAGAAGAAAGAAAAGTAAGTTGACTGTGCAGAATCTGTGCACAGGCCAAAGGATAGCATCACAGTAGGTTTTTTTTGTTAGGGGGGAAGACGGTGGTGGTGGAAGGGGACTGTTATGCTGATATAACCTTAGGATAGAAGAAAGACCTATATAACTTAGAACTTAGTACTGCTGGGCCATGTGAGCTGACAGGTTTGCATTCATGAAATCAGCTTATACAAAGTATGTGGTTCTGCTGCTTGATTTTTGGTATTGTCCTTACAGGTTAGGTTTCTTCTTATCACAACATTTTGCTTTTTATAATCTGAATGGCATGATGCTGGTGATTTCGCACGAAGCTTAATCAGCTCGTTTGACTTTACTCCACGATTTAATAAGAATCCTGCTTAGGGTCTAGCTTCTTGTGCTGAAGTGCTGAGTTTGTACAAAAGAAAACCCAGAAACCTTCCTGCAAAGAGAGACTTCTGAATAAAACTGAATAGTTAACTCCTCTTTGGTGATTTCCTGTTATTCCGTGGCAAGTTCATTTTCTGCTTTTAAGTTTTACCTCCCCCTTCCACAGAGGGAAAAGGTAGCTGGAGAGGACTGGCCTTTAGTTTCCATTCTGTCTCTAGTATTTGGATGGATCATGTGAGCTGAGCCCAAATACTCAAATGTCTGACAGTGTTAAATTGGGAACTCCTGGTACAGTTGAAACGTTCCTCAGAGACTGTGCAATTTTATGGTTGGGGATGGATGTACAACCTTATCCATAGCAAAGTTGTAAGGTTGCTCTAACAGAAAGGGACCCTTTACTAGCATAACTGTGTCATGTAGACTCAAGCAAAGCTGCTGCAAGAATTTACAAGTAGCATTTGTTGAGGATTGCGCAGTTTCCTAATGTGCAAGAAGTTTTCCCTACTACTCCATGTTTTGTCTGTGCTCTCCGACTGCTGATTGTAAGTTTATTGTAGATTATTTTCCTAGTGCTAAATTGACTGCTTCATCCCTTAACTCTCTCATATTGCCTCATAACTGAGCACTTAATCACAAAGGATAACTGAATTACACTTGATTCTTAGTGCTTACATCTATGACTTTGCCATAAAGAAAAACATGCATGAGAAAACTTACTGAGTGAAGGAGTGATATACTGATTATTTATTGTGACATGGCGCACTCCGTAAAATCTTTTACTGATTGTCTCTGTGGGTAGAGTTATACTGATACAGACACCTGTGCTGATGTTTGTTTTTAGAGTGCTACTTTTGGTTCCTCTTGCAACAGCAAGAAGTAAAAGCAAAGAACTCCCACTGGAATAGTATTCTCCCATTTAACTTGCTCTTAATTACTTTTCTTCATGGAGAAGCTTTTAAGGTACATGTTAAGAGATTGCACAGGGCAATATTTTGGTGCAGGTAAGAGAGTACCAAATGCATCGTTCATTTTTCTGCTTAATGCAGGTCATCCTTGCCATGAAAAGGAATGAAAAGTTGCTGGCTTTGTACTGACTAGGCTTTGTTACTGAGGCGGTTAGATTTGGCAAGTCATAGTATGTAAGTAATGTTGCTTAATTCTAGCACAGGTGCTTTTTCTGATGAGCAGCTGAAAAGTTTACTGCTTTAAGGATGTTCAGAGCAGTGTCAGGGTGTCTTGAGCTACTGGAGCCACCTTTGTGGCAGTGGATTCTTAGTGCACTGCTCACATTGCCAAGTGAAGTCTACAGAGCAGAATATGGATCAAAATTGGTTTAGGAGCCAAAGGCCACTTAGTAGTTTTGAGCACACAGGGTTCAGTAAACTGGAAATATTACTGACTTTCTAACTGATTGTCTAGATAGATACACTTGTAGTAAGCCACTGAAACACACCTTGTCCTTTCTCGTATGATGATCTAGATGATCTTAACCCTTAAGTTTGGTTAAAAAAAAGTTCTAGGTCCCCCAATGACAGACAAGAAATTAAATTCTTTAATTCATTGGAAGTTTCCTTTCTTTTGGCACTTGTCACCAAATGTATTGATTTCGAGACTTGCTTATCTGAGAGTTGGTTCTAATGCCTAGTCTTCCCTATGTAGATTTCTGTCTGTGCTTGCCAGAGTATATGAAGTCTCATAGCTCAGCACATGACAATACCAGTCATTTATCTGCACTAGCCCCCATGGCTGTAGTTTTACAGTTAATACATTGTGGAATGCAGCTCTCAGTTCAACCATGTTAATTTTTTTTTTTAACCTCACCAATAATTGCAGTACTAAAAACGTAGATTTGTTGGATTGAACAACAGTTAACGTCTCAGTAACCAGGTTACGCAAGGATGAATTGATGGTATATGTTTAGGGAGTTTATTTCCTATGCCTTGCAAATAAAACCTTATCTTGACTAGCGGTAAATGTAGAACAATTGCTACAGTGTCTTCCTTCTATCTCCTAGCACCTGTTGCCACTGGCTGTTAGAGACAGCTAAATGCTCCTTGTCCTTTACTTGGGCTATAGTAGTTTCTCCTGTGCACAATGACAGGTTAATCCTCTACGAAAGTTTTTTTTGGAGGATTTGAGTTTAGTTCAAATGCTTCTGCTAACAAATATAACTCTACCATGTTACTTCAGCCTTTCTTTAAAAAGTTAATTTGCTTTTTAAAAAGGAATTTTACATAAAAGAAACATTTATTTACAAATGAGTTTTTTACCTGTTTAAGAGACAGTGGTCTTTATAACAGTATGGTTAGCCTTCCTGTTCCTTTCCTCTGAAATGCGGCAAAAGGAGCTAGCCATGGCAGCAGAATCCTTCCAAGTGAAACAAGCAGACCAACTTTTGGTATCTGTCATGGGTTACCCGAGGAAAAAAAAGCACCATTTTATGAAAAACGATTAAATATTGGCAGCCAAGCAGGGTAATAAAAGGGTGAGCTTCAAGCAGCCCGATGAAAGAGCAGATGGTTTATCTTGAATTATTGTGGGGATCAGTGAAGCCTAATGCCTTCACAGAGCAAAAGTGGTTAATGGAGAGAAACTCAGTTTAAGATTAGAGTATGTAGATAGCTATCCTTTCCCATAGGTTCTCTTTTGGATGTGGATAGTTATACTTTTTAGGCCTCACAGAGCAGAGATGCTCCATAGTCTTATGAGGAGCAGCTGAGGGAACTGGGGCTGTTTAGTCTGGAGAAAAGGAGGCTGAGGGGAGACCTTATCGCTCTCTACAACTACCTGAAAGGAGGTTGTAGTGAGGTGGGCACTGGTCTCTTCTATCAAGTAACTGGTGATAGGACAAGAGGAAATGGCCTCAAGTTGCACCAGGGGAGGTTTGGATTGGATATTAGGGAAAAATTTTTTTACTGAAAGGGTTGTCAGGCATTGGAACAGGCTGCCCAGGGAAGTGGTTGAGTCACCATCCCTGGAGGTATTCAAAAAGTGCATAGATAAGGCGCTTCAGGACATGGTTTAGCGGGCATGGTTGATGGTTGGACTCGGTGATCTTGAAGGTCTTTTCCAACCTAAATGATTCTATGATTCTATAGAGAGAAACCCAGTTTAAGATTAGAGGATGTAGATGGGTATCCATTTCTTTAGGCTCTGTTTCTTGATTTCTGCCTTTCCTTTTCCAAGCTCCCTTACTATTTCAAGTGTGAGGCCTCTATGCTGATGGTAAAAGATGTAACCCTTCATTTAGCATAGGGAAGCTGTTCCACCATAACTAGTGTGTCAGTCTGGACCATCCAAAGCATATTGTGATAGCAAAATGATCTATCTATAAATAAGATTTGTACATCTTGCAGTTCTGGATCCTAAACAATTAACTAGCATTGTTCACAGATCTGCACTTTGCACATCACTTCTGTTGTGGTGTTCTAAAAATAATTTGCATTAAAAACATCCTCCAGTTGTCTATATTCTATTTTCTGTACTGTCTTGGCTTGAAGAGCAATTTAACTTGAAATACATTAATAATGTTGTTTTCTTTTCTTCCCTAGTGTCTTTAAAAGACTTGTTAAGGGTTCCGATTTCTTTTGGATCTCTATTGTCTCAATGATCAGCTTGTTAAATCTTAAGATCTTTTTTTTTAAATATTGGGAGTTAAGCATGTGTTTAAAAACAGTCAGTTTAGCCACTAACCAGTCTTTTTAGTGTAATTACTTAGCTTTCAGTTTCTTTACTATAATGGCAGGGTTTGGGTTAATTTTGCAGAGCTCTGAAAAAGACAAGTTAAATTTCTGATGCTATGGATGGAGGAAAGCTTTCCACTCCTACACTCAGGAAAAAGAAGTAGCCCACACTGATTTTGTTCTTCTCATTGCTTTTGCAAGTCTATTAAATGTCTTCTTTTGGTGGCAGCTGATACTAAATAAATGCTCTGGCATTGTTGCTTCCAAATTTGTGACTTAACTGCAGTAAGCTTACTGAAGACTTTTTCACTGGAAAATGACTTACTGAAGTTGAAATATTTGCAGAAACAATTTCCAAATTACTCCTATTTAATGACAGCCCTGTTCTCTGCTTGGAAGGTTAATGCATCCTTTGGTAGTAAATAGGAGAAGCTGCCTCATAATCTCTACAGTATTTTCTTAATCCCATTTACAATTCTGGTACTTTTTTGACTATGCTTCTTATTGTATAGAAATTAGTTGTCTTAAATGTGGGGAAGGCCCAAAACTGGAGGCAATATTCTCAATATGATCTCACCAGCCCTGAGTAAAGGGGATAATTTCTCTGTACAGGCTAATGCACTTCTGCAGCATGGAAAAACTGGATCAGAGACAGTCAATGAATCTAGGAAGTTCATACAGTTCATCTGTATTATTTTAATTAAGCTGTGGATTTACTTGCCAGAAGATGTTGTAATTGTGGTTGGCTAAATTTGTGCAATAATACTTTTTGAACATACGTACATTTTATCTGTTGATTACTATTCAATACAAAAGTATTACCTTGGGTGTAGGAAGCCCTTGAATGGCATGTTACTGGAAGGTGAGAATGTCTTTTGTAGAAGTGTCAGTAAATGTTTGCTTTGGTTTTGTGTGGTTTGTTTCTTTTGTTTTTGTTTCCTTTGGTAGTTGGCTGGAGACAGGATTCAGGACTAGAGACAGTTTAGGCTTCTGTTTACTTTTTAACTTTTCTGTATGATAGAGGAAGAGAAATAGCTACTGTGAACATTCCTGTTTATGTTAAACAGGAAAGGAAATTGCATTTAGTTACAAGATGCATATTCAAGTATCTTTTGCCCAAACAAGGTAATAAAAAAGGGAAGACATTACCCACAGGGAATTTCAGTACTTAATGCAGCACTGGGAAAAAGGAGGGAGAAGTTCTGCTCTGAGTTGCAGAAGTCTTTTATAGCCTCCATTGTCCAGATACTCTTCAATGCAAGCACTCTCAATGAAATATGGCAGTAATAATAAGTTTATTGTCCAGAAACTCTGGCTGCACTACAAAAGACCAATCTTGACCATAATAAGAGGAGACAGACCAGTTGGTTTTAGAAAATTGGCTACAGTCTTAAGTCATCTTGTTCACTTGAATCACACTGTTTTCTTGCCTGCATCCCTCTTCTCAGTTCTCAAGGTCTGATGAACAGCAACAAATTCCAGTGTATTACTATCAATGTATTCTCTCTTAATCTACATGTGAATTCTTATTTCTATTGGCAATTTGTTTATTCTGTTAAATAATTACAAAGATGTTTTAATGAGACAGCAATAGCTGGTTCACTGACGCCAGTAGAACACTGCTTTTTCTACACTTTAGGAAACCAGACCATAATGGGATATTCCGGGAACTTCTCATAGTAGATGTACCAACACCAATCATGTTTTGTTTGCAACAGCTGAAATCTCTGTCTGGTTTTGGTAGCTAAAGCTGATCTAGCACTGGATTTTTTTTTCTGTTGTTTTCCTCCTGAGTCAACATATACCCTTTCTATTGTGCATATATTGTAAATTTTTTAGGAGTCTGTGCGTTTTCATTACAAATATACAGATCTAATACTGTCGTGCTCTGAGATACGAGCGCTAAGGAGTTTTTACAGGATTTCTTGATCTGGCTGAAGCGACCCCTTAGGAGTGAGCAGTAACCTTAAAATATCTCCTTGTGGAGCTCTTTGTTTCTCCTTAGCTTTTCTGTTGTCTAGCCTTTTAATCTCTCTCAAGCCATTATGCTTCTACTTGTGCTGTTTGCAGTAGTGATGCTTTGAATTGTGCTTTTGCAGATTCTTTATGTGGAACTAAAAAAAATGTTAGCTCTTAAGATTATTTGGTTTGCTTACAGAAATAAAAAATGAACTGAAAATAAATCAGAATTTTTAATTCTTATAGAGTGGTTTTCATATGGAAGTATCCTAAAATGCTTAACCAAGCCACTAATTGGTGCATAAGCTAACAAAAACGGACATGTGTAGGGAGAAATATGGAAGGTATTTAGCAACATGAAACAAGAAACAAGGAAATATGTCCTGTCAACCATGAATTATTTTTTTTCTTAATGAAAGAGCCTATCTTAGCTCTCAGAGCCATAGATGGCATTTGTGTGTGTAGACATTATGGGGAAAAATACTGAATTGGTAGACTGATTTGACAGATATTTATTCATTGCTAGTATTTAGTGTAGAACAGTTGAATACAATATCTGAGAGAGAGGTGTTGATGGAGCATGAAGGCTTTAACCTTTTAAGTACCTAGTAAACATCAAGAAAACCACTTATCATCCTTATCAATAATTGGTGCCTAAGCAGATGATTTTTGGGAGGTGGGTGGAAGAGAAAATCATTAAGCAACAGCCTGCCACAAGACTGTATCCATGTCCGTGTCCTTACCCTCTCTTTCTGTTGAGCAAAAGATGTTACTCATTGTGTGGAAGGAGATAAGAGGAACTTTCTTTGACTTAATTGGTTAGCCTCCATGCTAATACTATTGTCTTCTAGTAGTCACTGAGGTGAGGTTTTTATGAAAACTACAATAAGGCAATATCCAATCCTATCATCATTATCTCTCATACTCAGATAAGTTGTGTACACCTAGAGATGTAAGGTTTTTCTTCCAGAAGAAAATCCTGGTTATGTGTTTCATTGCCTTGATAAATTAATTATTTAGTGACCCTTGCAGTTGCAAATGGTAATTTGTAGTGTTTTAAAGCATAGATACATGACATGATTTATGATTCTAATCTGGCAGCTTTTCTAGATGGTGTCGTAGTTTTCTCCATGGCAACGCTTTGCAGATGTGCTCTGCTGGCTGTGTTGCCATGCAAGGTTCACAGTAGGGACTGCTGGTGTGGAGTTCCACCATGTGGAATGCGTCCTTTTCTTGGTCGCTATTACTGTTCAAAACTCCCTGCTGTAAGCCCTCTGTAGCCTACCTACCACAGTTTTTATTGCAGGCATCTTCTATAGCTGAGTTTTAAACCTGACTTCTGATCTAACTCCTTTTTCCTTTTTTTTTTTTTTTAAATAGTCTCATCCAAGTCTATCCTTTAACCCACCAGAACAAGAGTCATTTTTGTTTTAACACTAAAATCTTCGATTAATCAACCAGCTTGGATTTTTTTTGGCAGGTATGATGGAACTCACACCCCATGCTTGACCTCTGTAGACTTTTGCATTAAAAATGCTTATCCCAGGTGCTGGGGTATCTACAGAAGTAAAAGGGCTTTTCTTGAATGCATTAGTGGAATTCTTGGTAGCCCGCACATGCTGTGCATTTGCTTTTGTGTGGCTTTTGGATGGTCTCCAGAGGATGAAATACTTCTTGAAAAAGCTAATCTTTATTTTAATAATGTAGGTTCGTGGACAAGTGACACAAGTATGTTTGTCTCTGGAAAGTAGGGCTTTCTCTTTTGACCTGAATTTTTGTGACAGGTGACACAGACTTCTGTACTCTGAGTTACTTCAGTTAAGTCTAAAATGGTCATTAAATTCTATAGAGTACCAGGAATTTAATGAAGGAGCACATTAGCTTTGAACTGTGTTGAATTTTGGCATTATTTGTCAATGATATCCTTTTATGATTTTCTTTATCCTTTATCAATTTTCTTATTAAATAATTTTTAAAAAGTCAATTTTATCAGAGGTTCTTGGATATATACACTGAACATGCATGGCTAAGATATTTTTTCCAGTGACAAATTTTATACTTATCCCAACAACATATTATTTTCCTTTCTGGAAATGAAGTGACATTCAGCACCATTCACTGCTGCAGACTGAATCTGGGCACTTCAGGACAAAAATGTGTGAGGCACTGTATTACTTGTTAGAAAACTTGTGTTCTCTGAGAATTACTCAATAGGACTGGGATTAATCCCAAACTGAATTGTGTACACACATCCCATAGAGTACAGAAGGCTTCAAGTATCTCGCCAGAGGTTGAGGTGGAGTTAAAAATACTTTGAGATGGATTTTTTTCATCTTTTTTTGTAAAGTTGTTAATTTTGGTTTCTTAACACATTAACTTTTACTGTTAGCTAAGCATAAACTTTAATTATTAGAAGTTTATTAGATACTAGAATGGTATTTTTCCCATTGTATGCTTATTTGCAAGGATGAATGTGGTGAAATCTTTTGTTCTTAATCTCCAAACTCATTAAACATACCAGCAGAATATTAGATATACTTGATGAAATTATTACAAGGTCTTCCATGGAATTCCTTTTGCTGTGCTCTAAGAAAAGTGTTGTGTCCTAATTTCTTCCAAGAAACTGCTTAACTTAATAGGTAAACTGGACAAATTTCAGGTAGTAGTTTTACCAAAAGTAGAATTTTTAGATGAAGTTTTACATGTTCTGAATTTGGGAAATACTTCTATTTGAAATTTTACCTTGACTTTCATGGTGACTCCAAAAAAATGATTTTTGGAGAAAGAAAATTAAGATAATTATTTGTATGGTACTCCTTCCTGGCTAACATATCTGGTTTTTCTTTGCTAGGTTGAAGACTGACAAAGCTTTGCGTTTGAGTATCATTGGTGAGCAAAAATGTCTATTACTGCGTACAGTATTCAACTTTTTAGCATAGATTTTAAGTTTTACCAATTTTATAGCTACACCAGTTAGAGTTTCTTTCTCTATAATCTGAGTCTGTAATCTTAAAATAGACTGTTGAAATGCTAAATTACCCAACATGTTCACTCAAGTAGTGTATACGGGATTGAAGTTGGGGCTGAGTATAGCCTAATCTTTAGTCAGTGTACATGACAACAGGGCAATATAGACCAAATTTCTGTTTTGTACATCTGTACATGTAATTATTGTACCTGTCTCCATGCTTTTTTTTAATTGCTTGTAAAAGAGGATTATATATGTAGGTTAACAGACACATTATGCTAGCAAGTAAATTCAAAACTTTGAGACACAACCTGGAATATTTTTCTTTTTCATATGGCACTGCACCTTTTCAATTTAATCTGTTAAAAAATTGTGATGATCAGAACTCTTGCTCAGCCATTGTGTTATTTTTTCCCCTTGGGGCATTCCTCAGTTTCCATCTTAAGGAATTGATGCAGG
This sequence comes from Haliaeetus albicilla, assembly GCF_947461875.1. Lineage (NCBI taxonomy): Eukaryota > Metazoa > Chordata > Aves > Accipitriformes > Accipitridae > Haliaeetus > Haliaeetus albicilla. The sequence goes on from NC_091483.1 coordinate 40,332,445, forward strand.
GATACTTTAAACACTGATTTCCAGTAAAGCAAAGTGTAATGTCTTTTTTCCTTAAGGAAGATACAAAATACATCTGAAATGATGTGAGAATGTTTCTATTACAGCTGCCTTCATACCTGGTACACACATCAGTGAGTCTATGATGCCATTTAAAATCTTGAAAAATGGGGGGTTATTTAGAAGACTTTTAAGAACTTTAATCTGTGTTGGTGCTACAGTGGAGATGTAATCATTAATGTTAAGTTTGTTCTTGTAGGAGAAAAATTGCAATGGTTTCAAAGTCACCTTGACCCCAATAAAATTGAGTACACGAAGAAGGAAGCTGGCGAACTAATTGAAAAGTAAGACTGGTGCTAAAAACAGGATTAAAAACCTTTATTTATGTTTTAAAATAATGTTCTGAAATAAGATCTGTAAAGTGATGATGACTCAGAGGAGGACTTTTTATATATTACTGTTAATAATATGAAGTAGTTGATTTTGTGGCAACTGAGGTTAATTATAGATTGAGAGATATATATGTTCACACTAGAATTACTGAAGTAAGTCATGTGTTATTGTTTGGGTTTTTTATTATTTAAGTATATCTCTGCTTTTGTAGTGTGTGGAGGACTCTAAATGATTTGGACAGTAGTAATTGCATGAATTTGCTAGTTGGGTTATTCAGTGACACTTAAATGCACAGATTTCATTCTGCTTACTCCTTTATTCTTTCAGTTTCCTTGCTGAGAAAATTAAACAGTACTCAGGTGGGTCAGTTTTTAGGGCAGGAAGTACCAAAATTGAATCTGCTAAGAAGAAACTCAGTTATTTCTGTGCTGCTAGACGTATGTACCTATAGCTTGTCACCATTTTTTACCTGCTAGCTAGGTAACATAATATATATGTATTCTTACACAGGCGTACTATATCAGTTTCCTTTTAGAAGCTCTGACATATTTCCTACGCTGTTCCTGAAACCTGTAAACTGCTAATCAATGCTAGTGATACTGCAAAGGCAATAAAAGCTTACTTTTTGGATTTGGGTTGGACATTTGCGAGATGATGTAGAACACTTGCCAAAGAAGAACTTTACTTTAAAAATTATTATTGAGGTGGTGAAATTCAGTAATTAAAAATTAGGAATACTTGGATTTAACTTGTCTTCCAGAGCAGGTGACTTATAATAATGTGGGAGTTTTGTTTTATGCAAACATAGTTGTTTTTTTTTTTAAAAAAAGGGCAAATGAAAAAACCCTAATCCTTCTGGAAGCCACAGATGGATCAAATGAAGTTCTAAATGGAGATTCCACTTCGAAGATTAAACTAGTAGTTCAAATCTAAGAAACATCTCTGACTAATTTAGAAAATAAATAAGTTTAGTAAAATAACTTCTTAGATTATCAAAGTAATTCTGTTTTGCAAAAGTTTTGCATGACTGCATCTAGCATAAATGCATTTTATTTCTTTCAGTTATATGTGTCGATTCAATGCTGAATTGGAGCAGATTGAATTACAAAACAGTATTAAAGGTAGACAAGGAAGACAGCATGGTTCACGGGAAACTGTCATCAAGCAGACCATAGAACGTGAAAGACAGCTCTATGAAGGCTATGGAATAGGTACGTAAAAGCATTAGAAATAATCCTTTGGTCACACCTTCTCCTGCTCACAAGGCTAGGATCTAAGTCAAATTTCTAGGCATTATCTTTATTTTTCTCTTTAAAGGAATTAACGAACTGCTAGGTATTTATGCCTTGCAGAGGAGTTTGGGAGGAGGGGCAGGGTGAAGAAGGGGAGAAAAAAGATGTTGGAGATCTGACTCATATATTTCTGCTTTACTGCTTTGCCTTTGTGTATCTTTGCTAGTACTGCCTCTTTAGTGCAGGCATATATAACATATTTTTGAAACTAAAGTGAGATTTAATGCATCTGTCTCAAATACAAATTCTGTTCAGCAGCTTGCTTGGACCTTCATTATATACAGAGTATTTTTTATTTTAAAAGTGCTTTTGAGTGTGTGTGCGTGTTTTAACATGCATTAGCATGAAGACTTTGTTTGCTCATGTGGGGAATAACCAGCATCACTTTCTCTACAAATTATTTACTTTTTTTATCTGGGCTTCGTTATGTGGACTTGTGCCAATGAAGCCTTTATACACAGCTTTCTCTAACATTCTTTCGATAATATACAAACTTACTGTTGGGGATAAACTTGTGGCCTGATTTGCCCCTTTCTGCCGAGGTGGACCAGTGTCATGAGGAACTTCAGCGAGCTTCATATCATGAGAGAGTGGGCTTTAGGGTTCATGAACTTAAAGAGAACCAAAGCCTCCAAACTCATGAGGCTAAAACATCTTCAGAAAGAGTCCTTTCATTCCACTAAGGTTGAGATGTGTTTCATGTGGGAGAATGGTTGCAGCAGAAATTGTAGTACTGATGTATTTCCAAAATTTGAGTATTTCTGGAGTTTTCCTGTTAAAATTTTGATATTCCAGGAAGAAATCCGGGGCTATTGTGACACATCTACTCTACAGGCTCTATTCTACAGGTATAAATGATAACCCACAAGTAGAAAAACACATTTTCCTCTTGTTCTTGTCAGGCAGAGGAGTTATACTCCTTTCTTTTGACTTACTGGAGATGATGGTGGAGGGAGTGTAAGTGCTCTGTGTGTGTGAAGGCCCTAACATTTAACATCTTAATAATCAAAAAACCACAAAAACTCCAAAGATTTAAAATTAAAAATCTTGTAGATAAGAGCCTAGTTGAAAGCACTTTGCGTTTTTAAACTTTCACCTTGGCAATTATCATAAGTTTGAGTAAAATCATAATGCCAGATACTCTCGTTGATTTTTTTATTACCATTTATCTTCCTTTGGGGTAGCCATCTATGCCAGCAGATTATCTAGTGAAATCTTCTGAGGAACAGTCATGTGTGAAAACCACAACACAAACATTAGAGCTGAAAATTGCCTAGTAAGGTGTATAGTCTTCTTTAAGAAGAAACACTTAAACTCTTTTTGAAAGTATTTTCTGGGTTTAGAGGTAGTACACAGATGCAAGCTACATGTGAGAGAGAGACTGAAAATTTGATAGCTGGAACTAGGCTGAAGAGAAGCAGCAGTAATCTGGTGAAATAAGGGAGAAAGACAAAGGGATAATGAAAGTGCAAAAAGTAAAGAGTTGTTCTGAGGAGAGTCAAGTACAAAATAGTAGTGAAATTTATGTATTTTGCTTTAACAAGTAAGTATGTTGGGGTTGAGTGATGAACTTGGCTTTAATGGTAAAGTAGTATTCAGATGCAATCAGGCCTTCTACCAGTGAAAGTATGTCATGGAAGACGTGAAAAATATACATTGTTCTGTGGTCAGGATACAAAGCACAGCAGGGCTTGGGTTGTGTGTCATATTCCCCTTTCCCCTGATTTATATTGTACCAATAAAGAAAATGAATGGCTTGAAAATTTTGCCAGTGTTACTTAGTACTTTCACAACCTGCAGTGGCAGAGGAATTCAGGAATATCTGTATGACTTCATGTGTAATCTTTGATTTCTTAGAGGGGGGTAAAAAAAGTCATAGGAAAATAGGTACTATGAAAGTCACCAAATAGCTCAGTTGTAGAAAATCTCCTCTTTGGTTTTGCTTTTAAATTTTAGTTCTTCCTTTTTTCCTTACTGCTTTGCAGAAAGCTGACAGAGAAAAGCAATAGGACTAAATAGAAAGATGTCAGATGCACAAGCACAACATAAAAATACAGAAAAATTGTAAGCAAAATTTGAGGTTATTATAGTATTAGTAAGTAAAGCATTCAGAGAGCATGGTGCAACTTCACATATTAAATACACTCTCAAATCATTCATTATTTGTTATCACAGCTGCTGCAGGTTTTGCTCTCTGTCTAGGACAGTATTCATTCAGAGAAAATAGTTGCTGCTAAATACTGTAATTAGAGATTGGGGATAAATGGACATCAGCTGGAAACTGCTTTTATGCTCTAGCTCATTATCCCTGGAAGCTGTAGTGAGTGGAGCTTTTAAAACTGACTTAGTATTTGTTGGGTTTTTTTTCCTTCTATTCTTGAACTCAGTTATTTCTTGTATGCATGTGCATTTGGTATGGAGAGACTACATGACACGTATTTATTTACATTTAGGAAAATCTCCTAAAATTTGATGCCATATATATATATATATATCATCTCAGATATATGTAAATGAAAAATTAATTCTTCTTTACTGGCTGTTTACAAAAGTGGTAGATGTCCAAAAGCATAGTAAATTTTAGTCTTTTTTTAAAAAACAGTACCTATACAGGCAATATTCAGTCTATCTATGAGGTTGTTGAGTTTTGGTAGCAGCTTCTTGTCACTTCCTTACTCCTTAAATATATCGACATTAATTTTACTGCAGTTTTCTTTCTGATGTTGTCCTTTGTGTGTGTTTGGTTTTTTTAATCTGGTCTCACATGTTTATAGCAAAGCTATTGAAAGGGAATCCTAGATATTTACAGGATATGTCCTTGGAACTCAGAGTTAGCATGCTTTCAGTTGAAAAGCATTGTAATTATTTCATCTGAACATCATACATTTTTGATAATTTGCTTCTAATTACCTTGCATGTTCTCTCTGAAGCGTAATGTTAATCTTGGGGAAAATGGCCTTTAAAGCTAAACACACCAGTTTTATTAGTTAATTTTTGAAACTTCAGGTCATAAGGAAATTGATTTAATTCAGATGAAAGTTGTATCATTCACATGTATCTACTAGTGTAACTACTGTACTGTTCGTTAGCTGCTGTTTTCTGTAATGATCATTATTGTGTAACTGAATGGTTCTTTGTCTAAAGAGCATCTACAGTTCCTAACATCCTTTTCCTTTTTTAAATTCAGGCTGCAATATCATCCTTTGACCTGACTTGGGTGTTTCTCTGTATGACAGTTCTAATGGATGTGATATATATGCAGCCTATATTCTGTGCAGAGTGCTGACAGAGCAGTGACATTTCAGTCCTTGTGAGATTTAGGTAAATCTCTTGGGCAAATCTTTGCTTTGGGAGAGAGAAATGGTTGCTGCTATGAAGAACAATAATATTTTTATTAACAGCATACTTCTGGAAGAAAATAAAACGCCTCAGCAGACTGTCACAGAGCATTCGGTTAAAAAATAGTGCTGTGGGATACAGCTGTGGAAGGGCACTCCAACACCAGGATTGGCTCCTCTATCGCCTTTTTCTCTAGTTACACTTTAGAACCCCTCCAGTTTAAGTTTGTGCACAGAGGCAGGATCGGTTAGACCTACAGTTGACAGAAGCATTTTAATTCTGATGCCCATAAGAACTTTGATGTAATTTGGTCCAGTGCTGCTCCATCCAAACAGTTGGAAAGGTGCTGACTTTACAGTATTTTACGCAAGTTCTGTGTTATAAATTAAGCTCAGTCACTTTGTCTTTTTCCTTGTTATGAAGTGGTGTTAAGCACTAACATCTTTGTGACAAAGTTTGAGACCTAACATGCTGTTTGTTCTTCCTCAGAAGAAAGATACAGAAATAAAATTATCTTAAAGGGCCAGAAACATGAAAAAATGCTTACTGAAATTTCTTCACTGCTGCATCACTATAACACACAAGTGGCTGAATACTTCATCTTAGAAATGCCAGACAATATCTGCTCCCCAAAATACTGTCTTCATTTCTCTTCCACTAACTCCTGTGCCATATTTCTCTGTCTTCCATTTTTTCCATCTTTAGTTCAGAAAAACATGCTCCTGTGACTTAACATTTTTTAAGCAAATTTATTAGTTCACAAATAGCAGCAAAAATCACAACACTGGTGCATGCTAAGGAGATACTTCTCAGTAAGACAAGTGTTATTAATCTGAAAATGCAGTGCTACGGTAGCTTTCCACCATAATTTAAAAAATCAGTTACTGTGCGGTGTAGTTACTTTATTTCTACACACATGGGATTAGAGTTTCTAGTTCTGTTCCTAATCTGGCAGCTCTGTGGTTTGTATTGTGTAACATACTGCAAACACACATGTAAGCAGTGAGAAGACTTTCAAATGAAGCCCTTTCAATTGCTTTTTTTGGTTGAAAAAAACCACCGTGGAAAGTGTTTAATGGCTTTTATTAACTTACATAGGACTTTTTCCAAAGAGAATATTCTAACAGTTTTATCTAGCCTGTCATCCAGGGCTCACCAGCGTCACGAGAAAGCAGGCATTCTGGAGGGGGGAGGTTCTGTGACAAACCAAGATTTGGCACTGAATTGATCTTTGCTGCTTTGGCGGTGGCAAAATTGTTAAATAACTTCACCAAATTTTTTTCCAAAAACATTTCAAAATACTTATGGAGCACTTAGTACTCATTAACTTAGAGTGAGGCCTGTATATTTAGGTCAGCTTCGAAACTAAACTTTCTTTTTTTACCTTTTATCTGTTGTGCATATTTATAGTAAGTTCTGCAGACCAGAATTGTCACTTTATTACGTGGGCGAGTGAATGTTTGTTAAAAACTAGCATAACTAGACCTTGATCTTGGTTGAAGATGTTAGTTATGCTTTTAAAACAAATAATTAATTATTTGCCTAGTTTCTTCACTGAGCTTTTTTTAAAGGGAAACTTTAAGTGCTTAAAATTTTGCTATTTCTTGGATGTGTCAGTTTAGAGAAAATGAAGCACCCTCTTGATTATTTGTCAGGATTGGATTTTCAGTAACTGGTGCATTTGAATTCTGAAACAGTTCATAGGTGTAAGTGCACTTCCTTTTCTTTAGCAGTGAGAGATCTTCCTGTTTATATATTGCTCTGGAAATTTTCAAATACAAATCCTCATTCTCATTTTCTTGGTCTTTTAAGCTCTGAAATAGGTTCAACCCTTTAGCTCACATGTCTTTCCTTGAAATGAGACTCACTTGAATAATGTAACACATCTAATAGAATTCAATTTCATTCCCATTAGAAATCCCAGACATTATGAACAGAAAGCATCTTAAATTTTTCAGGTAAGTTAATTTTATTATCACTACTAATCTGTTTATGCAAAACAGTGTTTCTGAATTTGACATGTTGTATGTCTTTTTTCTTAAAAAAGAATTTAGGCAAAACTGTCAAAGAATTTGTTTTTGGAAAAAGACTAGGTATGGTGTTGTTATTTCGGCATTTCTTAGCTGTTACAAGCTGAATGCTAGTGACAGTTAATAATTAAAACATTGGAAGCGTTAGAAAGCTTCAACAGTTAGAATTCCATTTCTGTAACTTAAGTATCTTTTTTTTTCGATATTCTTAGAGAATATTTCTCTCTACCTAAAATTCTCACCTTGGCTCTTCACTGATTTACACAAAAAGTATTAGCATTTACTGTTAGCATTTAAGGCTCAAGACAGATTTATTGATAAATGGAGTTACACTGTTTCTTAACCTGAAACGAGATGGGTTACTTATAGTCAAAACTTATCACTAAATAACTAAACCAGCACTAAGTTCTTATTCATGTTTTCTAAGATCCAGCTCTCGGTGTAGTACAGTAGTGTTTGTGTATATACTAGTTGAAAATCTTAAGTGAATTGATGACTTGCATCCAGTTAAAAGATCTGGGAGCTATGAAACTTGCTGCTAGCTCATCTGGGCCAGCAAGCCAATATGCCTTGGTAATGGATTGAATGAACACTCTTGCTGACAGCTCTATCAAATGAGATACTTTAAAGGAAAAAAAAAAAAAGATACTTAGGAATGATTATGTTCCAAGGAATGATAGATACATCACTAACCCCTAGGGGTGGTACGTAGCCAGAAGTCATGCTTACAGGATGTTGGAATAAAGCCAGAAATCTCGAAGAAGAGACAGGCCTCTGGCTGCTGTGTTTATAAAAACACAATTGACTTCCGCTACTGGGACACCTGATGGAAGTGTTGTTGTTTTCTTACCTCGGTAGAGCAAAACGTGTCTATCTTATAATTGGCAAATATTGTCTTTGCCCTTGAGAAAATCATCCATGAAGTGCACTTACTATAATCAAGAAAGCATTCTATTAATTGAGTACAGGATTTGACTTGCGATATTTAAATGAACCCTTCCTCCTTCAATGCAGCCTTTTGAAATAATATACTTATGTGAATAAATGTTTACTAACATTTTGTGTCCCCTTGAAGTCAGTCATACAAGATGTTAACAGTTACCATAAATCATAATGAAGGACTTCATGTACATGTGGTATTAGCTCTGCAAATTGAGCATCCAGATGAAGAAACTCTTCCAAACTGCTTTTCCATTGCTTACAAGACTGGGAGTTTTGTGTGTCAAACCTAAAACCAGGTGGCCTAAAGTATACAAATAGTCTATGAGAATAAAGGGAATCGTATCTTTTTTGTTCAGAATGTCAAATCTGAAAGTACTTAATTCTTCACAGAGTAATTACAGCTGCTGTAGTGTACAAGATCAGGTGAAAACGTTGGTGCTTATTCATACTGCAGTGGGACTGATAGTATAATTTAGAAAAGTATCCTCAATTGAGTTAGCATCTTCTGAGGAAAGGTGAATTAACTCTGCCATTCCTTCTTGCTGTTTCTATTGGTAATTTTTTTTTATTACTTCTTTTCTTTAAGAGAATGGGATGGTGATCTGAGGAAACTACCAAACATCAAAATGAAAAAGCTCTCAGCTAGGGATGCTGCTTGCAGTCACCCTGAGGTGGCAGATGTGGAAGCTAAAGAAGAATTGAATAAAGCAGAAGAGGTGGTCTAATGAGCACCAGCTGATTCAGGAGCTAACACAGCTGAAGGGAATTGTAAGAAACCTATTCTAATTATCACTGGAAACAAGAATAAATTCTAACTATATTTGCAAAGGCTTTGCTAGCTGCATTTTTTATGAGCTCACTGTGTACCTCTGGTAAAGAGTAAACAGTATATTGTTGGGTAAAGCTGTATATTATTAGATAAAAAATTTTGAATATTAATAAATACTTAAAATCTTAATTGTGTCCTTACTTCTCATATGGTACCTTCTCTTTAGGATGCAGGCTCCTGAGTTGACAAAGCAATTGTAGTTTATATCTTGAAATCCTGACTAGTTGGGTATCTCTTCCCTGGTCATAGAGCAGTCAGGGTTCAGACACCTGTTAGAAATATTTTGTGGTGGGAAATCCTTACCTTTTCCTGGTACTGGCAAGAATTTATGTCATTTAGTATATAAACAGCAGGTACCCTGGTAGACAGTGGGGCCAGTTAGTGGCAACTTCTGTCCGTCTCTTGTGGTGATGGCTGGGATGTCTCTAGGTGTACACAGTTTTGTGGAGAGCAGTGATATGCCTCGTCTCCCAAAATCCTGTACTGTGTGGCAGGGAACACTCACCTTGGGTGTAAGAAATGCTCTCGCATTTGGTGGAAATGTATATGCAGAAGATGAGATACATGGAGCATCAGTTAATCATGAAGAACTCTTCTCTTGTACCTTCCCTTGTCTGAGAATCTGTGTCAGGAACATAGGCTGGAAAGACTTCAAAATAGAATACTGAGTATTTTATGTTTTGTCAAGAGAATTCTCTCAAATTACACTGTCCTCACCACTCTGTATTGAAGAAGTCAGATCAGAAGCCAATTGAAGTCCCTACAGTCTGTTCCTAAATACATCTTTTCTCCATATGTTTTTTTGCTGACCCCTCTGTTGAGAAAGCTGTGCATTTTAAAATTAAGTTGCTTAGGACTTTTAAATAGCAGGCTTGCTTTATGAAACAGCTCTTTAGATGCCTTTAAATGTGTCTTTCAGGAAGGTTCTTAGCAGATACTCACTTTTAATAGTGTAAAATAAAAAAAAAAAAACAGAGGGGGAAAAAAAGGGCAAGGGCAAAGCCAGGTATAATTTCACAGCAGGCATTAAGTAGGACATCTCTGTTAGTGCAGATTAGATTGTCTGGGCACAGAAGTCACAGTTCAGATGTATTGTCTGTACACATTGCAGCAGTCACAGTTCAGATACCTGTTAATTATGTGGAAATAACTATTCCTGGTGGATGATCTTTCTAGTACTTGATCCCCAGTACAGTTCTGTGTGTTAAACAACACGGCTTTGTCATGATAGTAATGTGGGTTTCCCAGATTTCTTTTACAGATATCCAGGTGTGTATTTTCCTAGCTGTGCAGTAAGTGTTACTGATGAGTGTTATTCTGTTAACATCTATATTAAGTTATTCACTCTTTACAAAACAGGCTTGTGCTATCCTTTCATGTTTTAGGAAACCAATCTACTTAGGTAATATAGACTTAACCATTGTCCTCCTTAATCTGAAGAAGAAACCTGAATAAATTTAACAGACCTAAGGCATGTGTGGGTGATCTAATGCATTGTCAGGTGGACTGCAAGTCTTAAACCTGGCTAGTCTTATCCTCTGATACCAGCTGTATCTCTAGGTTGTCACTTCACTGCTTTGTGTTTGTGTTTAGAAATGAAGTGTGTTTAAGTTCAGAGCAGGCCTTTGTTATTTTTTTTTAACTTTGTTAAATTGAGCTGTGTGGTGGAATCCAGCTTTTTTTGATGTATAAAACTTTAGATGTTAAACTCTGGTGGAAGCTGAGCCAGGGTAATTGGTCTGAACTAAAGCTGTGTATGTGTTCAGTGCTTTGACAGATTTTGCCTTTCAGAAGATTCACCTTAAATTTTTGCTTGTATACAATATCTGATGTGCTTTGAAATTTTAAGTAGAAACATTGCAGAAAAAGTCACTTTCCCATTACATTGGGTAAAATACAGAAGGAAAATGAGCAATAAGGTAACTAGAAGGTGTCACAGTAATGACAGTATATTAGGCTGACATCCTGGTGAATGCTTTAAAAAAGATGGTCATGCAAAGTTATGAAGAATGAGATGTTCTATTTTGCTTGAAACAATTTGGTAATAAGGCATTATAAAAAAGTAATTATTACTTCTGTGGCTGTGATAGTCAAATATTTGAAGTGATTTCTTTTTTAACATTTGTTATTCACACTTCAAGAACATGTTTACAAATTGGACTTTGAGTTTGTAGATTTTTTTTCCCTTGAAGTCCACTTATTCACTGCTTGTTTAGCTGGCTTTTAAACTGTCATCTTGACCTACTGCATAAGTAATGAAAAAACCCAGTTTCTCTGTGCAGACTTTTTACATTGAATTACCAGAAAAAAATCATATGTAGCTGTCAAGTATTCATATTTGAATTGAAAAGTAATCTAGGTTTACGTTGATGATGTGCAAGACCAATTTACCAGATTAATTTTGTGGCAGAATACTAATGTGGCAATGGGAAAGAACAAAAAAAAAAACCACCAAAGCTATTTACGTATTTATTTATTTTTAACTGTGCTCAGAGTTTTTGTGCTGAGAAGTCCAGAGTGCGGGGGATGTAGAGAGCATCTTTTGCCTCACGTGTTACTGAGACAAGATAGTGGAATCTCTTCTGTCAGTTTCAGAATCCAATTATGCTTGTGCTTTAAAGCCAGCTATTGGGGTTTTGTATGTTGATGAGTTTCTTTCCTATGGTGTAAAAAAAGGATGAATGCTCTCAGGAGTTCTGTTTCTTTAAAACTAGAAAGCAGCTGCTGTTAACAGCGGGAATGGGGAATATCTATGTGATGTTCTCTGTTCTTACAAACTTGCTGTAGAGAATACCTTGAAATTCTGTTCATTTGTAACTAAGGATTACAAACTTTAATGTTACATCCTCTATTATAGTTCTCTGTAATTGACAGGGGTTTTTTTCTGGTTAAAGATCAATTTTATGGAAGATTTCTTTCATTTTTAACTTGTTAGATATTGCTTCATAATGTCCCTGTGTTTTTTAGTTTTTAACTGCAAGGTTGTAATAGTTAAAACTCAAGTTTCTTTAATTATCAGGGCTTATATTAAACATACAAAACTTCAAACAAAAAAGTAACATTTTGACATGGAAAGCCACTTTTATATGAGAACTTTGCGAGTGGGGGGGTGGGGTTAATGTACTTTCCAATTTGTTACACTGTACTTTGCAGTATACTTACTAAGTATACTTTTACTCCAGCCAGCCTTGGAGAGCTAAGACTTCTCTAAGGAACTGGTTGAATTAAATTCAAACTTTCAGTAGCAGATGAGTTGTTGTGCTCTGATTCTGGAACTTATTCTATTCCTGGTCTCAGCTGGAAAGAACCAGCTGACTTTAATTCCAGTAGCAGTATGATTTTTTTTTTTTTCATGTAAGCAAAGCAAATGTTGAGTTAAAAAAACCCAAACAAACCAACCCCAAATGAAAACACTGTCCTTCTCATGGATGGTTGCATGCAGTGGATTAATTAATTTAGAGTTCTTTAGGTTAGGAAACAAATATGACTGAATTAGTGGAACTGTTCACCATGGCTTTTCAATCTGCTCCACAAAGTTGGTTCTAAAGGGGTGAGACTTCCAACATTTGTGATGTGGACAAACAAGCATACAGTGAAGTACTTGGCCTCAGTATTGTTTTTTCCTTTCTTCCTCTACCAAAGTATGTGTCGATCCTATCGAACTCCCGTATGTGCAGTGGGATGCAACAAGTCAAAAAGGCAACATATATGAACCATTTTCTGAGCCATTCCTTAGTAGTTCAAGAATATACTTACAGAGTATCTTATGTGTGGGGTTTTTTTTGTTTTTTTTTTTTTTGGTCTTTGATTGCTGTAATGTATTTGCTCATCTCTGTAATGCTGCCATATGTGAGGACAGTCTGGGATCCAAAACTCTGTATGTTGGAGTGTAACTTTTAAAACTTTTTTTGCTAGACACCGGGTAGATAGGAAAGAGTAGTAAAAAAGGACATTATTGTTTTTCCTCAGCAGAAAAAATTCTCCACTTAAGGAATCCTCCAGGCTTAGTCTTCTAGTACAGGGCAAAGGAATGCCTGCACTACAGAAGTATGTCAGATTGGCTTGTTTGGTCAGTCTTGGCATGATACAATGCATACATCATACATCTGTCTTTTAGCTCTTTCAAGAGTAAAATTCATTATAATTGACTTCTAGACTTTCTTCCCCAAAAGAAGTAAGTTTTACGAAGGTAAGAAACTTTGCTAATAAGGTGTTGTGATTTATGCACTGCAATTTAAGCTGTTGCCTTAAATACAGCTAGCAAGATTCTGTGCAGAGTTCCTGTAATGAAACTCTAAAAATAAGCTGATGGTGGGAGACTTACCGTAGTGGTCCTGTAGTCAAGCTCCCTAAGCCTTAACTGCTTGTATTGCAAATACTGCCCCATTTTCTTAAAAGGAAGAGTTTAATATGTAACTAGTTACCTGTTACAAATGAAAAATAAAACTAAACTTCAGACTAAGTTATTAGACCAAAATGCCAGCATTACTCTAAAAACAGAAGCATTTTCTAAAGTACAACATTCTACTAATGTCAGCTCATATTCATGGTTGGCCAAAAATTCTTACCCATACTTTTTAAATGAAATACTCTTCTTTTTCCTCAGCTCTCAAAATGTACTAGCAAACCTAGAAGTAAAGTGGCACTTGAAGATTCACTATAGCCTTTGCCTGAACTTTCTTCTAGACTGATTTGTTCTTTTGACTGCATTTTTCAGGGCTCCTGTAAGTAGTAGTCTTGCTTCTGAGAGCCATTAAGATTTTGTTGGTTTGTTGTTCTTTTCTGAGTTTATTTTAATATAACCCATGTAAATCTTGCTACTTTACTTTTCACCTCTATGCTGCTTCTGAACCATTATTAAATTTTATAGAGCATGTTGTTTACCATGTTCCCAGACATATGCATACACAGATGTAATGATCCATGCTTCATTATAGCATTATTTCTTCAAATTATAAATTGCACAAGGTCTAAAGGCATTGTAACTACGTGGTAGTTCTGAAGAAAAAGAAGTAACACACCATTTATTGAACTTGACAACCCTAAAGAAATAAAAAGTTATCCTTTGTGTCATACAGGCTGGGCAGTTTCCCATGTGGCTTTCAAGAGAAGTTATCTATTGTTAAAGTAAGACCTAATTTAGTTAACAAACTTAAAAATTACTGTAACCTGTTGCCTTTGGTTTTTGTTTGGTTTGGAATAGTGCTGGTTATTGTATTTTCATATATATTACCTTTGAGCTGTTTAAAAAAAAAAAATAAAAAAAAAATCTGTGATTCAGTTAGTATCAGTTGTAAGTATTTGCAAGTAATAGAAGGACAAGTTTGTCCCAGGGCCCCTGCCCTCCACCAGAGTGGAATCATTCTGTTCTCAACCATGGTGTAAAATTTATCCAAGGTTATTTTCTGAGCTCCATGTCATAGGCAGTGGAAATGTGGTACACCATTCAAAGTACTTTTGGCGAGTTGTTAACTGACATTTTTTTTTACTTTTAGATAAAGCTCATGCAGAACAGCCTTAATATTTTATTAGGGGGGAAAGGGGTGAGTAAGTACTGCATAGCATGTTTGCTTTATTTGTATACTGAGAGCAAACTGAACAGAAATGTGTGTTTGTGTTCTAACAGTACCTTTCATTAAGAGATTCAAACTCTTGTGTGCAAAGCAAAAAGGCATAGTGACCTGTACCTCTATTCTCTTAATTCTAAAACCAAATTTGGCTCTATTTATTTTTCCATATGCTAATAAATGGAAATGAATGTATCTTTATCACTAGAATTTCTTTGGTTATACTATTTCTAATGTATTATATCTTGCAGGGATTTGTGAATCCATCTTTGATGTACACAGTGAGCTAGTTAGGGCAGCTTTAACAAAATGAACAATCTGTTGGCCTTGCATGGAGGGAATGTAATTTGTTAGAACACTACTTCTGTGTTTTGAACGTATATTCTTAGCAGTCACCAGCCATATGATGACTTATTCCAGCTAGAACTGTGAGGTTTTGAAATTTAGCCCACTCTCTCCCCAGCTGACAAGCTAGGAGAAAGATAGGGGGTAGGTGGATACAACTCTCTTCAGAAAACTAAATTTGTAGTTTGGTTGGAATGCTGTGTATTTATCAAGATAGGATACTTTCTTTGGTTTTACACCTGACAAAGTACACAGATTGTTTTTTAATGCAAGTATAATATTTCTTTTCATTAAACGAAGCATTTATCTTTAGAGTTTTTGGAAAAGGAGAGAAAATCTCACCAAGTAGAAGTCTAAAAAAAAAAAAGGGGGGAACATGATCCATTCTGACACTCTAAGGTGGGATTAGCTTTAAACCCTTTAACTGTCCAACCCATCTTTAAAGCTTTCTAACATTGGACATTCCACAATCACATATAACAAACAGTTCATTCCAAAGCACTGCTCCCTTTAGGAAGTTTTCTTTCTCCTATCCTCCTGCAGTTGAAACCCAGTACTAGTTGTCCATTTTGGTACGGATGGTAACCCAGTTGCTTTCTGAGAGTTCTTTATGGAGTTGAAGCCTGTTCACAGTCTTCCTTTCTGCAAGTTAAAATAACCATAGTTCTTTTCAAGTGTTTTTGTAGTGTGAGGTGTTTTCCTGAGCATTCTGCCAAGGTGTGGTATCCAAAACTAGCCATTCTGGGCTAGCAGGTTTGTCAATATTAAGTACACAGCTGAGTATATTGTTCACATTTCTTGCTAGCCTGTGGTCTTGCTGATTCATGTTCAGCATGTGATGCTCTACATAACAAAGTGACAAATGTAGAATACTAATCTGGGTTATTTGTTTAATACAAATACATTTTTTTCACAACAATAAGCAGATATATTACTTTTGTTTCTCTTACCTTCTGTCCTTCAGTACACATTCACCCACAAAAACATACAATTTTTCGTTTGCAAAAGAGAGGGAGTTAAACAAGTAACACAAACTTGTAGTTCCAAATATTATACACAGTAAAATATTTCCATTATAGAGTAAGTTTCATTGCATTATTAGAAATTATAGATGGTTTGTTCTGGTGATGGGGAATTACTGTTTTTTCTACACAACAAAAATAAACACTGCTTTCAGATAGAGCAGTGTTTGAATGGCACAGTTGGACTATTTGAGAATCTTCATAATGCTAATGATAGTCAAAAGTGGTATGTTTATGCCAGTTTGAAATAAACTTTATAATGCTTATAACTTAAAACAGGAAAAGAAACGTGCATGTTCACAGATGAGGAGTGTCTTGTTTAAAATTCCAGATCTGATCTGACACCAGATTACTTCTACCTACTGTCATTAAAACTTTGCTTAAACAAGAATGCAGATTAAGCTCTTCTTGGTAATGGCAGCTCAGAGCTTCTGCCTTTGTGGGCTTAGCCAGGCTAAATCCCACCATCAGTGTATTTGAGGTGCACTGTGGCTACCTAGGCAGTTTGATACAGATCTTTGATACATCATTTTCATTAAAAAGTCTTAGAATGTACCTTAAAACTTTCAGTATACTGTTTTTGCAGGATAGAACCCTGTGCTTATTAAATTGATACAGAAAATTGTGCTTTGTATGGGAATGAAAAAACATTGGTTGATAAGCAGCTGTCTAGTGTCTGTCTTAGTGCACCTTCCTTATTCGTGCAGACCTGTGTCCAATGCATGTTGGTGTGAACAGCTTCTTGCCCTGTTGAAGAGGTTGCACCCTGCTTCAGAAACAAATTCCAATGCTGCATGAAATCCCTGAAAGCTCTAGAATATCTAGTGCACCTAAGAAGAGAAAGGGATGCACGGGCTAATACTGTAATGCTTTAAAAGTTTAAGGACTGCTTCAAGCCTGCTGTAATCTCTCTTGCTACTGACTTGTCTCATTGTCTGTCTCAGCAGACAGTGTCCCATTTTGCTCCTTTTCCTGCCATCCAAATTAATATTTCAAAGGGAGAGGAGGAATTTTAACTCAAGTCCTTCTCCATTCTTATATTTAAGTAACTGTAAGCTCAGTTGTACCTGCAGTTGAGGTGAGTGCCAGAATAGTGTTTTGAAGTTGTTAGTATAAAATTTTGCAAGTTGTCTGTTCTGTTGCCAACTCTTCAGTGTATTTTTAAAAATGTACAGTAATCTTGTTGGATGTTACAAATCTGCTTTTGGAAGCCTCACGTATTTTTTTCTTTGAGTTGAATTTTATACTTGCTCAAGAAAAAAATGTGAATTAGTCTCCAGTAAACTGTCAAAATAGGGGATAAAGTACTTTCAATGGGGTCATGATGCTACAGCAGGGCAAAGAACAAACTGGCTAAAGAAGCAGGGCTACTGTCACTTAGTAAGAAACTTCCTGATGATTTCAGAAAGCTCTTAATTATCTTCCATAATAATGTTCCTTGTCAGTCAGTTTTGCTATGATTCATCAGGTTTTATTGTAAACATCATTCCAAATGTTTAGATGCAGCTAGTAATTTTAAGTGTCTTAACTTCAGATGTCATGAGGTTTGCTTTTTAGCAAGTAGATTTACACTTTTTGAAAACCATGCCCTTGCAGACTGTCTTAAACATGTACAGTTATGAGGCATTCCTTAGTACTGTCATCGTTTTCTGAAGACCTTCTGAAATCTCCACAATGATAAACAGAGAAATGATTTGGTTATCTTATATGTCATTTCAAATGAGAAGCTGCTACAATTCCAATTCACAATTGTATAATTGGAAAGTTATTTTATATGAAAAGTGTGTGTCATTATGTGAAAAAACTTAAACATTAATCCAACTCACCTGGAGTAACTGAGAGCAAATATTATATGTATTTAGGGCCTGTTCAAGCACCAAGATTTTGTGTCTTGTCTAGCCAGATGACAATCACTTAGTCACAGCCAAATTACATGAGCAATTCCAATACAAAAGAACATAATGATCTGATAAAAGACACATTTCTTGCTAATACTGCTACTTCCAGTATTCCCTGATCCTTAAGCCAGTAAACACATTCACAAAGGAATGCCTAATATATAAACTCCAATACGTCTTAGGCCTAGCACCCTGGATATTTGCAAGAACAGGATGATTCTGTTATTTAACTGTAGATATTTGAGTGTGTGAAGAGGAAATTTACCATTAGAAACTGCAAGGCTTCTGTAGAAGTCTAGTTCACTTGTAATTGTGGCAGATTTCCCCCCCTTTGAATCAACCTGTGCTCTCCTATCCTCTTTACTTTGGTTCTTTATTTGCTTGTTTGCTTTTCCTCCTTTACCTAAATACAAGATCAAAAAAGAAATTTTAACTTTTTTTTTTTTTTTTTTAAGTATACATTACATTCAGGCCCCAGACTTGTCCATGCCAGTACATAACTATTCCAAGTCAATACCTGCTGTTGTGTCCTGATGGTAAACATCACAGGTATGAGAACTGAATCACAAAATTGGTTCTTTATGTATAATTCACCCTGTTGGACACAGTATTATATCTACATTCATTTATCTATTGCACCCTTTAATGCTATTCACACTTCATTTTTATATGAGAATGCTCAAAACACGAAGTTAACAACTGAACTGTTGAATCTCTAACACCTCAAGTTTACCTGTACAGAGGGAAACCATTGATTTATTTTTTCAGTCAGAAAGATAAAACTAACTTTTCAGAACAAGGAGATAAAAACTAATGTTCTCTTAAGATATGTAGGTATCATGAATCTTAAAACAAAATATGGCTTCCATCTTCCCTATGTATCATCCTTTTTCAGACCTTTAGTAATATGCAATTTACTTTTGTGTGATTCTGCAGTAAACTGCATTTTTTTCATTTATAGTTCTGCCTCAAAACTTTGTGTATCCAGTTTGTGTCTAATTCACTCTTACAAAGTAAAATAAACAGCTGAGCTGCTCTTCTAAATGCATATCTACACATTCTCTCCTTCCTGTACTTATTTTGCTGACAGCTATGCTTAAAAAAATCTGTTGCTTATGGAGACATGAGTTTATACTGGTTGGAATTGCTTACTTTTCAAAAATTCAGGCATATTTAAAAACAATGCTACCCTTCAAATGTTTCAAATATCCTTAGTTGACACAGCTGCCCAAACATTCAGGCTCCACTGCAGTCACGTGAATGTGTGTTACCATATGAGGCTTAGAGAGTGAGTGCTGTGATACAGCTCGCTCTTTACACTTTGATTCAGTTAATGCATATAACTTGATTGGTACCCTTTAGAAGTGTATCATTAAATAGCAGATACAACTTTTAGTAGTAAACAGATGAAAGGGGGGTGTTTTCTGTAAACAAAATTATTATATCAGGTCTGTTTCTACTTTCCCAGCCATCCAATTTAAAAAAAAAAAAAAAAGTACTCTTGTCACCTTGGTTTGGCATTGTCTGTTAAACCTGTTCTCTATTGCACTTTCTACACTTCCACTTTCACTACACTTGCTGACTAGTTGAGAAACTACTTCACGAACGGTCACATTCCATACAGTAACAAGTTGCTTTGCTGGATCCGTTTTCCTTGTAGGGTTTTGTTTTTTGTGTGGTTTTTTGTTTAACTGAAAAAAATGCACAGTCATTTCTACTCTCTTTTAGCATTTGTAGTGTAGAAAACACTATGCCTTATTCTGCAAGGAAGAAACAATGCTGGCTCTGTCAAACTGGCATGACCTCAGATGTCGTTTCTTCAGTTGCCGGCTGAGAGTTTGTACCTGTCTGTGCTACTGGCACCACCACTGCATCCTTGACATCCGAGGTCTGAGTGCACGAAGAGTTCTTCTCTTCCAGTTTTTTGGCGGTGTCTGGGCAGTTCTGAACAAAGATCACTCTGTTGTAGGCTTTCAACCTGCGCCACAGCTGAACATAAACCTTACACTGCACGTACATGAAGACCAGGCCCCCTGTGAATCCAATGGCCACCACAACGAGTTTTGTCCAAAATGGCCATTCAAGGACACCTTTGAAATAAAACATTTATATTTATTACCATTGTTATACATTGAATATCAAGTACTGAGTTTCAGTAGAATACTTTGAAAAGAAGCCACTCGCTAAGAATTCCCAGGTATGTACATACTATTGGGGCAGTTGTGGCTCAAGTAGAAAACAGCAGCAATTTCCTATCCCATAGGCCAGCCAAGAAACTACATCTGCCTCCCACTTCTGACTTCACCACAATTTCGTGAACTGACTTCACCACAATTTGGCCAAATAAGAAATGGAAGGCCACTCTCACAAAGGAAGCATAATGCTTGATACAGTGAAACCCAAAACATTTTACTGGTCTTCAATAATATCCCCATATTCAATAGCTTGCTTAAGCAAAAATACAGGTACCAAAACTGAGATAACTGCATACCTAGAAATACGCACATCTTCAAGAACAACTGGGTTTTTTAATTGTGCTAGAAGCATGACGCTGTTTAGGGCACCTGAACACCAACATTTACAATATTATTACCTGGTCCTAGCTTCATCCTGAAGCCACACTATAGTAAGAAAAGCTAGTGGAAAGGGCTCTCATCTCCTGTATCACCTGCCTTCATTGGTCTCTTTTTCCTGCTGTCTGTGCAAACCCCCTGAACACACCTGTATCAAAAAGCAGAACTTACATTCCTATGTACTAAAAAAGTAATTTTACAGTTTTTGGTGTATCTGTTCTTACTTTTTTTCATTGCATTGATCAATCACATTTACAGAAAAATATATGGCTGCTAACACAAAGCTAGAGATGAGAGCATTTTAACTTGATTATGATATGAATAATGTTAAAATTATTTGCTTTGGCCTAAATGTTGTTTTAAGATTTTAACACAATAAATTAATGTTGTATTAAGAACAGCCTTCTCCTTGTTAATTCATACTGCTACATCTGCTTTTTTCAACCATTCAGTAGCCTAACATAAAGGAACAGTTACCAGCCTTCCCATTACACATCGCCGCATCACATTTAACAATTAAATGCTATACACAAGAGTCAGACCTCTGTATCAATGCTTAAGCTGTCAGTCTGAACAATCTGAATAGGTTTATTGGTCCTATATGGAAGGTCTTTGAATAACGTTTTGCTCACTGAGTGAGCCTTCCAGTGCCTTCCAGATGCTGTATTCAGCCACTGGTGATGTATCACAACTTGGTGATATTTGTGAGTTTTACCCAAGGAAGAAATTTTTGCCACAGGCAGGAAAGCAATCTGCATTCCTTTGGAACTTAGCAGAAGAGCTTCAGTGAGGAGCCAGTCTCGACTCGTAGACCTGGTAACCTGGACTCCTCAAAAGCAAGTCTTTACTTTTAGCCAGCTGTGTAAGTCTCATGAATCTAGGTATCCTCTTTACTGTTAAACACATAGGAACTGGGTTTTTAATTAAATAAACAAATAGAGACAAAAAGAATATTAATTATTGCACAAGCACACAAAATGTTTGAAGTAGCTGTTGTCTTCCCTGTCCTGGTAACTGTTTAGTAGTACTTAGAAATGGTCACAATATATTAAGCAATGGTGCTATCCAATTTATTATTTTTTTTTTAATTTGCAGCAAAATGAAAGCATACAAAGACCACATACATCACTTCGTATCTCCCTAACCACTATTTTTCTGGTTAGTTGAACTTGCCAGGGACAAATCCTGTTATATTGTTAAATTCGTTCACAAATGTTTGCATGCCTGGAACAAAAGGAAGTAACAAAAAGGCGTCATATCCAGTGATGTGTTTTTTCTTTTTTTTTTTTTTTTCCCTTTAATAACTGTTTTTAAAAATCACCATCTCTTTCTTGCTCTTAATTATGAAAACAGTATGGTTTGCATCTGACTAAGCCCTATCAGTGGGTAATGACACTTAGAACCAGCAAGGCACAGCTGGAGCGCTGAGCTCAGAAGAAAGAGGCTGAATAAATGGCTCAGCGTTCCTTCAGAGTTTCTTCCACCTCTTAGCAGTAAAGATGTGCTGCTGCTTCTTCCATGGCAATACAGGAAGCATTGTTTTTTGCTTAACTGGTATGGCACAGTGAATTTTGTGCCTTTCAGTATATTCCAGGATTGCCATATTTTCACAGACGAGATTTATTAGGAGAGACAAAGCTCAGCTAAGCCTAGACCTGTTTCTTCAAAGCAGAGCAAATTTATGTGAAAATTGATTCCCTACCACTGGTGCCATATAAATTCTAGAATATTTTAAATATATTTTAAATTGTCCTTTCTATAGACCAGTGACAAGTTTACCAATTAAGAGGTTTAAAATTTTATTTATTTGTATCATATGCTTTCATAAGGAGAAAAAAAACCCCAAACTTTAAATATTTTGAGAGATATGTTTTAAAAAGGGATTTTTAAACTTACACAATATTAACAAACGGTACTAGTATTATTCAGGGCTTTCCATTTTTCTCCTCCTCAAAATATGTTTATAAAGTGTTTTTCCTCCAGTGTTCACTGTCTTTTTCCCAGCATTTCCCATTTAAACAGAGACAGTGGAGAGAAAAGCAAACTACGTGTATGTCTCTTCCCATGCCCCCCCCAAAACGCTGATGCACATTTGATTTTGTAAAAGTACCCCCCCAAACAAGCAAATTTTGGGGCAAAAGAGTTCTCTTCACGAATGCGTATTTTTGTATGTTGTAAGCAGCTCCAAGGCATGTCTTTGTCCATTTTTTAGTGTGGAGAATCATCCATTACATTTGGCAAACACTGAATTCTATACAAATTTTAAATACTTTTTGAGCCTACCAGGATTAATTAAGGTGATTCTTATGTAATCTATATAACAACAAAAATTCATGTCAGCTGTTTTGTTGTGTAAATTCAGCTAATCCACAGAAATGCCTTTCCCCTTTTTAATGAGTAGGGTGATGTAGTTGTACTCAGAAGTTCAAAGCCATTCCTAGTCCTGTCCTCAGGGCCAGTTCTTTTGAGATGAAACACAGGATTACCCGTTTAGAAAGAATGCAAAACAAGACTTTGTAGTATACATTCGTCTGTGACTTACTGAGGCTTGTTACTTATTTTCCTCTCATAGGCAAGAAAGGCAAGCATCAGGTGTATCATCAAATATTTATCTAACTAGCAAGGCACAAAGCTCCACCTGTTTTGTTTTCCATGTTAACTTCAGAGTATAGCACAAAGCTAGAGACCTTTGTCCCTCTACTGTGCTTAAAGTCAATTCAGATCAAAACTCAAAAGCTTTTTATCCTCTTCATCATCATGGTCATATTGAAGACTAAATTTGAGACCAAATAGACTTAGATTTGAAATGGAAAACAGTAGGTCAGTTTGGAATATAGCTTCCACATACGGTAAGTATAGTCCAAAAAGAAGCCTACTTATGTTAAACATGCATTTTGTTACACATGTCCAGTTGGGTTTTCAGTATCTCCACAGATGGAGACTCCATGACCAGTTTGTTCCAGTGTTTGACCACCCTCACAATAAACACAGCTGGACCATGGACATTCACAGTGAAATTCTATTCGAGAAGATGCAGGAATAGCTTTCCATGCTACTTAAGTCCCACATGAAGGACTAACACAACTGGAACACGGTCTCTTGGAAGTGTCTGTTAGGAAGTTTGTGGATGAAAGGGCTCTATCATGTTTTACAGGATATCGAGGTTCAAGTGGGTAATTGCTATTTTATGACCTGAACTTGCGCTGAGCTGTTTAAATTTGGCTAATTTTTTTTTTTTTTTTTTTTGAGCTTTAGAAATGTCTAGATAATGGGAGATTAACCTAGGAAGAACCAGCAGGCTGGTTAAGCTGTTGTAATGATTATACTAAGTAGAGGTCTCTCTGCAGGGGCATAACATAAGCTGTTAATACTGATGCATTCATTACTTCTGCATTAAAGCATTTGATGTAGCTGTGTATCAGTGAGCTGTTATTTCAGAAGAGAATGTGACTGGTTACATAGCTGCCTTTCAAAGCCACCCATTGCATTATCAACAAGATTGAAGAAGGTAAAAGATACTTACCGTTATCATTGCCTTGTTTAATTTCCTCAGCGGTTCTATCAATTAAAACATACAGGGACCAAACAACACAGGTAATTGCAATTATGTGGAATGTGACCGAACAAACTATTTTCCTCCTCTCACTTGTTGTCATCTGTAGTTTCTCCCACTGTAATTTAAAAATGCAATAAAAAAAAATCAGACTTGTAAAATTTTACAATAAACTGATTAGGCCATTCTGGTTCTTTCTACCCCCAAAACCCAAGCAGTAATTAATAAAATAAACAAATCCTTTCATTTTGATAATACACATCACAGTAGTTATGTGCATTGTCACCGTAAAATTCATAATGATCTCATTTTCACAGATTCAGAGGAATGAAGTTCTGTTCTGTTTCTGTCTGCTTGCGAATGACATCTAAAGTTATTTTGCAATACAGCCATAACGTTAATAGAGAGGTAAAAAGCTGAATATTTATTTTAACTTTACCTGATGCACATTTCTGATAGTGAGAGAAGAAAAAACCCAAACATTAGCTTGTAATACTTAAATTATTCTCAGCTATTCTCAGTTGCTTAATATTAGAGGAATGCAACTGTGCAACAGTCTTCCCATAAAATAAAAGCATAAGAAATGCAACTGCATTGAGGATTAAATTCAATAAAATTGTAAAGATGGTTATGTGGAAATGATCGTACGTGATAGCAGACAAACAGCCTCAGTAACACAAGAAGGATCTTCCAGGCACATGTTTGTGAATTACTGCACTAAATCCATCATATATTTGTGAATTATGGCACTAAATCCTATCTTAAGTGAAGGCTATTTTAGGATGAAATAGGCTATTCTCTGCATTTGAACAATGCAACTCTTGAGGCATTTTTTTTTTTAATCTATCTTGCTTGTGAAGACATCATTTTTTTCAGCACTTCTTTAAAATAAAACCCATCTCTACTAAAATGCTTGCCTTTAAAAACAGATGAAAGAATATGACATTTAAAAGCAAAATGCCTCGGTTCCGATGAATAATCTCGGGGTCGGTTGCTAGCATCTGATGAATGAAACAAGTACAAACCACAATACGGCAGTGCCACCTCGCTGCAGTCGTGCTAACGCAAGACTGTACGGTGCATCAGCATCCAAGCCACAGCACCGACCACCGCAACAGCAAAGCTCCCCCTCCGCTTACTCCGACCTAAATTTAATACACTCGGGCTGCGGCTCCTGATAGTTTCCAGGTGCTAAGGCTGGATCAAAACCCCTGGCCACTTAAGAGCACTGAGGGGGTATAAATTTACTTTGAAGGTATGATTTTGGCTTTGTTTTCCTTGTTTGGGTTTTTTTTTTGGTTGGCTGTTTGTTTGGGTTTTTTTAATTTGGTTTTCGGAAATAACAAATTTCCCTAAATTGCTTATGGCTAGTGTTGGAGATGGCATCTGAGCTAGATGCTTAGACTTTAACCTAAACCAATATGGCCATTCTTTTCTAGTCTGAACGCTATTTGCTGTCTGGTCACATTTCAGAGGAGCACAACTGCAGTAAAAGCTGAGGAATGTCAGCGCAATGTCACCAGGAGGGCTAACTCTCAGAAATGCTTTTTCCTGCCATTAGTTTTAGAGCAGTACATACTGGGCCAAACGAATTTCAGTCTTTAATGGCAGTTAAAGCTTGCACGTTTCAGATCTGTTGCCTCAAAATCTCTGGAGCATTTTCTAGCCCTTGCCAGAACTGTACGAACGCAAGGCTTAAATAACTGTTCAGAAGAACTGAAATATTTCCTGAGTAATATACAAAGTGACAGAACTAGTAGTTTATTTACCAGCTGATACCTCATTTCAGTTTCTGATACATCTACTTAGGAGTGAAAACGAAGCATGCTGGGTTTTGTACGACAGGCTGGAAAAATGGAAGACATTAAAAAAAAGTAATAAACCAAACCAGAACCTTATATTCATTGTAGTTCATGTAGGTAGTACTCAGTGCTCAGACCAGACAGACTGTGGCATTATCATCACAGTCTTATCATAGCATTACAGTCACCAGGTTACATGGCATTTGACCTGAAGACTTTCATCCTTTTTGCAGTGAAAATTCAATTCAAGCTTTGCAACAGGCTTTCTTTCCAAAGAAAAAGTTGGCTTTGTCCAGATGGAAGAAAGGATTTTACCTTAACCCTTCACTTACCTGTGAATGCTTTGTGAGAGATCAACGTTGAACATAAAGAAGAATGAATTGTGTTCTTAAACAGAAATTTTCTGTCATCTTAACTCTGATGCTAGACTTTCTGGTCTACTGGAGAGAAGATTCTGTGCTAAATTTTCATTGTCACATATACCTGCAGTCTCATTATAGCCTTTTTACTCTCTGTAACATACACAAAAGCCTTAGAGCACTGATCTGAATGCCCAGTTGAATAAAGCTTTTTCGTATGGAATTTTAAAGAATGCTGGTCCCATTGCTCTAAATATAAACATTTTGTAGGTGGAAAAAAAAAAAAAAGACAAAACCAAATGACCAACAGGCAGGACAGGTAAATAAAGGAACAAGATCACAGGCTTCTGCTGAGATTTACAAGAAAGGTGTATCAGGAGAGGGAGCTAGCACGAATGAGCTAAAGCAGGCCTTTTTTGCTAACGTCCCACGATCAAATCCAGCCAGAAAGCAAGCCAAGGCCTACCAGACTCCGCTTCCTCCCTCTGGCCCCTCTTCTCCCACAAGACAGCATGCCTGTGTGTCTATTCTATCCACACGTGTGTTACCACAACAGAAATAAGCTGGCTGGCAGGAGACCAGGAGAGGCCACCAAGGCAGGGGTGGTTATGGAACTGGAAGACTGTGCAGAGCACCTCGTACTCCCAGTTGGGATAAAAGAAAGGAGCAAGGACCAAGGAGAGACTCCTGCTCACACAGATGCGGAGGGATCAGAGTACTTGGGAGCATTTTACAGCTCTTAGCATCTCCCACAGCTGCACTTCTGTTTTGCCCTGCCCTAGCTGCAGTCTCACTTCTCTCAACGCCAGTCGTGATGGGCTGAGCTCAGAAGGGGAAGTTAAATTAAGCTGTGTGCTCTACTCCTGGTGATCCCTGTGGTAGCTGAGATGTCCTACTCACGTATTTTAGCTTGGCTGAACAGAGAGTACTAAGTGACTACTGTCACTCTCTACTAGATGAGTGATGTTAGTAGATAAGCCAGCAATTTAAGTTGCCCTGAAGCAGAAAAGCGCAAATCACTATTTTAGGATTATTTGCAATAGGCTTAAATAAAAAATTTAACTGTTAATGTTAGCACAGACTTGCTTGGATAAAAGCATAGTTATGTGAAATAAAAAATGCTTGAAAATCCATAACAAAGGCTATGAGACAACAATATACTGAGCAGTGAAAGCATCAGCCCCTCTTACTCATGCTTTGTAGTCCAAGACTTGATACAGCCTAAAGGTGGGTGGGTAAGTTTGGCAGGTGCTACCGTGTCACACAGTGCATTAACGCCTCCTTAACCACTGATAAATTTACTCCTGCTGTATTTTGAAGCTTCTGCGGTTCTCAAGGCTCTCTACATTCATGATGGCAAGATAAAAATAAATTGCATCACATTTTATTGTCTTCATCAGCAATCTAGAAAAACGTACAACCATCAGGTTGATGACGCTGCGACATGCCACGGATGGAATATCAGATGCCACCAAGAACAGAAAAATAACACAGAAGTAAGTGCCCAGATGCAATTTGCCTTGGCAACTTAAATGTTAATACTCCTAACGTGCTCTAGAGACTGGAAGGAGAGAAAGAAATGGAAGACTGTAAGCCAGAGGAGACATTTATAATGTCTTGCAAATTATTGAGTCACTAAATTGATAGACAAACACTGTAGGTTTTGCCCAGCCTCCTCCAAAGCACCCCTTCACTGTTGTACATCCAATCGTCACCACCCACAGGTTCCTTAATCATGGCAGCAATACAAACACAGACTGGAAATCATCACAGATGCAGATGGTTTAATGTCCTGCAAATGCAAGCAATTGCATGAATACTATTGTGCTCCACAGAACAGGTGTGCTATAACACTTCGTAATATCTAACAACCAGAAGACCTTCTACACAAGTCACCAGACGAATCCACAATATGTATCCCGAGAAGAAAGCCTGACATATCCCCAGCCCCCTTTTTCTTTTCCAAATAAGCTTTCTGAACACTGTCCTTGCACTGTGCTCTGCAAACCACTGGAGGGTGGCAGCAGACTGTCTACGTGCTTCAGAGGTTCCTACCAAGAAGCCAGAATGAACTAAGGAAAGAAGCTGATTTGTAAATGTGATCAGAAACACTCCTCCTATCCCAACTACTACTTACAGACACTTCTAAAACATGACGTGCATCTCAACCTGAATTCCTATGCTTTACTGCCAGAGAAGTTTGTAATAATCTTGAAAGTGGCAGCTATAAAACTGTATCCTGTTCCAGGTTTCTACCTCCTGTTTTAGTTTTGTTTCTTAAAGACTATCTTGCTCTGAAACTTAAAGGGAACGGGTACTGATTTCATAACCCACTGTTGCAATTACAAAATGTAGTCATGAGTCTTCTGGGGAAAGAAAAAAACAATTAAAAAGGAAAAAAAAGTAATAGCCTACTCACAGGGAACATCTAAATCATATGTAGCCGGCCACTTCCCTTTCCTGTAATGTAGCCTGAGAAAATCCCTGATACTTATTTTAAAGAACCAAAATTTTCCTCCCAGCATGTCACTTCTAATAAAGCTTGGTAATCAATATGCAACAAATAAATATGGATAATTTTTAATATCCTCTGAAAACAGATTGTCTGCGGATATGGGGATGCTGCTTCATATCCTAGATATCCCAATACAGCCTCTCTTCTTACAGACAGAAGTAAATCTGCAATTTTAATTCCCTCCCATACATTAAGCTTTCTGCAAAGCTGTTTCATGATGGCCTGATGCAGAACCAAATGCTTCACACTGCTCACACAAAAGCTGTTGCCACACCACAGAATTGCACTCTGCAAACTTTGCTGCTTGTGTTCCTTTTCCCCACCTTCACGTTGTAGCTTTACTGTCTGCCTGCCCCCATCCACCATTTTGTATCTGCATGTTGCCCCCTGCTAGTGGTAATCTTCCGTCACATTGGCCACAAAATTTTGTCTACACAGATTTTCTGAAGCAACTCTATATCTACTGCAGATTTGCAGATTCACACCTTTACAACCGAAGGTCTCTGTCCTGCAGGGGCTCATCACTGAGGATGCCAAATCAAAGGTGAAGTTAATGGGCTGCTTTGCAACATGCTATGAATGCTTGGACTTTTAACTGCTGGATATTTTCAGGAATGCTGGTTTTAAAAATTGCATGTAAGGAGGCCTGACAGGGGAATCTGGTATGGGCATGACATTGCTAATATTAAATACTTTTCCCATTCTGACATTTTTCTCCCTATCCATCATTTAGCAAAAAAAAAAAAGGGACAAAAAATGTAATGTAAACAGCACCTACAGCTGGAAGGACTTCCTTCTGCTCTCACCTAGAGCTAAAGCCATCATGCAACATTTTCTGAATTCTTTCTACAATCTAAAGAAAGACTTTGAGCTGACCTCTATCTTGAAATAATCATGCCTGCAAAATGAAGGCTAAAATTAACTACTAGAGGCTGTTGTAGAAACTGCACTCTGCATACAGACTAGGAATACACAGAAAAACGTCTGTCTTATCTCAAACCAGGCCTGAAGGATCTAGCCAGCACTTTTGAAAAAAAGGCCTTAAGAACTGGAGCAGTGTATGATGAAGTGAGCCAAGCAGTGAAGATATGTCAGTAGTCTGAACATGTAGCTCAGAGTTATTTATTTTCTGTGGGTTAGGGAGGGTTTTCTGGTCACTTGTTGCAGTACTAATTGGCTCAGGCTCCACAGTAAACTGTTCACTACTATCAACCTACCAGCTGGAGGAAAGCAGCTGCAATGGTAGTTTGCAGGAATGGAATTTGTACAGTGGGTGGAGGAGGAAGAAATAATAGTAATAAAGGACAACAGGGCTCCACACATGTTGGGAGAACAAAATAGCCTTGTGCAGATTTGAAGTGCTGATGAGAGATGAGGCTTCAAACCTTGTAATTTGAATAAAAGCACTTTGGGCCACTCTGTGCTATCTAAACAACATGTGGTTACAGCCTGTGCCTGAGGGACTGCATCTTAAAGAAGGACAAGGTATGCCTCACAGCATCCTGCTCCAAGATGAGAAGTGCCCCTCACACAGTCCAACAGAATGTGCCAGGTCTGATGGCTGAAAGGAGAAGGGTTTGGGCCGTGAAAACTCCTCCTCCATGTTCTTTTCCCCAAACACATCCAGAGCACATTGAGAGAGGAATAACTGAGCAGGTTCACAGAAAACACAGAAAACATATTTGTCATTGCCTTTTGTCAAAAGATACATCCCAGAGAAGAAACTCTTGTAAGGATCAAGAATAGAAGACCAGAATTAGACCCCTGCTGCATTAGCCACTGAAGTCAAAAGTAAAATAAATATAAGAAATGCCAAGTCGTATGGTGCATCATATAGCCATATCTATGCACAATCTTACCTTGATCCAGTTAGCTCATTAAATAAGCTGGTACAAATCCTTCTCTGGCAAACCTGTCTGAAGTTTACCTAAAATCTATTTCTGTCCCTAGGTGACACTAAACAAACCTGGTTGGAATTCAAATGAATGTCTGTGGTGTATTTAAAACACCTATTAAAAATTTAAAACTGAACTCAAAATGGGTGTGTTTCTAAAGACAAAGACACTTTAATTGACTTTTATGTGTGATATGCATGCCTAGAGTAATAAAAGCACTACATAATGAAAAATCTCACTTTGATAAACACCTTATCATCTGCAAAGAACTAATAATTCAGTTTTATCGAAATCAAGACAGCGCTGTATTTCTTTTTTAAGTGACAGTAGAGCTGGACTTGAGTGATATAATCAGTATGCACTCTTCACAAACTTATGCAGTTTTTATAGCTGTATATGTCATCAATTAGCAGACCCTTAAAAAGTGTAAAATTTGCGTATTAAGTAATTTGAGAAGATAATTTCTAAAATGAAGTAGCTGTTTTTGCAGTCTGGAAGTACTATTGAGAATACTTGTCATTTACCAACTAGGAGAACTTCAGTACCTGCATCCTAATCATCCCAACACAGACTAAACAAAAAAAAATGCTATGCTTTGGAAATACAGGAATAGCCAGACCTCATGTCCCTCTCGGACAGAGGCCAACACCAGATGCTTCAGAGAAACGTGCACGAAACCCCGGGGCAAGTAATTATAGCATTATCTCTCCATATTGGGAGCTTCTTCCTAGCTCCCATCTGATAGAAATTGTTTTACATCAATATATAGAATGCAAAAGTATTCACCAAAGTGTTTACTTTCCAAGCATCCTCTTTGACTGCTGAAACATTAACCAATTCTTTGTTCAACAGAGGTCTACATGATCAGCCTTCAGTGCTATCACGAGCTTCTCTTTTACAATTGCTGTTTCTTTTCTTGCCTTGTAAGCTATTTAAGAAAAGGGTCATTATCTCCTAGCACAGTATGCTTCAGCTACCTTACCTAAACAGATAATCCTGACAGGTAAACTGCAGGTGAAACATTAAAACACTGGTCAGGAGTGAACTAGCACCATAATGCAAAACTATGGGGAACGTCTAGTACTGAGAACGAGGCACGCATCTACAACTATAGAAAAGATTTACTTTAGGTGCCTGGGCATATGCCTTTATCACCAAGAATCAAAAAACAAGCTGCATGTGGGCAACACATAAAGAAGCAGAGAAAAAATGGGTAGAATCTATGTATCCACTGACTTTTATCACAGTTAGTCAAGAATGGAAGCAGATGCTACTGTTACCTGCTCTCCCCACAGTATTTCTACAATCAAAAGGATCTGGTTTGTGCATCACTTTTATTCTCTTTGCAGCTAGTCATCTCCAGCCTCTGCCTACTCTGTCTTTCCAAAAGAGCAGCACAGCTAATTGAAGGCAGGACATTTTCCTCCAGTCACTAAGTAGCAAATGCCTTTAAATCACAGTGTCTCTCAAACAACAACAACTTAGACACATACACACACACACACACAAAAAAAAAAAAAAACATGAAAAAAAAAACCACGTTAATCTAACGACCATACCACGAAGTACAGATCATAATTTTGCTGTAAGGCCAGTTAAGATGAGATTTCATTTTTCAGCTAAAGCAGGTGGGGGTGCTGCATTTTGCCATATGTACTCTATGGGCAATACAAAAGCAGCCATGACACATGCTCAGTGCTGGATTTGAGATGGATTGGTCCGGGGTTAAAGCAACCACGAGTCCATCCTCCACTACAGCAGCCATAACAAACCATCTCCCAACAGTCTGTGCCAGAGTCTCTGTCTTTGAACCCCAAGTAGCATGGGCTCCCTTTGCACATTTGAGTGTATTTTGGTCTTAAATAGTGTGATGGATGTGGACAGAAGGCTGGGATAGCATGGTAGAAATAGGAAAAGGAGAGAAATTAAGAGAGAAAGGTGGATATAGCAACTGGAGATCAACATCCCATTACCTAGTCTTGTATGTGTCTCTACTTTCTTTAGTCCTCTCCAATTAAAGTGAAATTTCTCTGAAGAAGTGTTCCCTTAGGCACCAAAGACATAGTTATAATATATGATCACAGTTTTGTTAAAGAATCTTCACTTGAATCACCCTCTCTTCAGTATTCATCACACTGCTTAATTTCCTCCATATCAAATTGTCTAGCCTGCTGAAAAGTATCTTGAAGCATGCATTTTGAAATTAGAGCTGATGAAATAAAACTGGTGACACCTGAAAAGATAAATCAATAAATATACTTTCTGTTTATTTAGCTGTAGTTTTAAATGATGTACAAAGTCTTCTCCAGGAGTTACAACAGAATATTAGTTATTCCACCTTCCACCTAGAAAATATTTTTCACCTAAGTTTGCCTTCTCTTAGACCGGTACAAGCATGAAAATTCTCATTACTGCCTTGTACTACATGGGCTTGGCCTTTTCTGTTTGATGACCATGTCCTTGATTATCCCATTTGATACATTAGTAATTTAAACACTCTTTGCAATATGTAAAATTCCTTCGAGTTCTAATTTGTTTCTTACAGAATAAGAACCTATAGCCATTTACCTCGAGAACTTGCTGTGCAACCTGTCCTACAGAAGTGTTTTACATCGCTACACCCCAAGGCCCTTCAGCATCATGTGTCATAACAGGAATGGGGAGATGTACAGCAGCAGGTGGAGGCAAGAAGGGTACAAAGGTACCTTCACGTGCTAAGATGTCTTGTGAGAAAAGTACAGTTGACTGGAAACAGAAAGCAGCCATACCTGAAAGTCACTGAACGAAGACTAGCCATTTGGTACTGTTGGATGAACCTCAAGAACATCTTGCATGTCTTTTAATCTCATCTTCTATCCTTCACCTTTATAGATCAAAGATGCTCTTACCAATTCTTCCCCCTGCCCCTGCCCCATCACCCACTGAATTAATAGTATGAGTGAACCCCAACACTAATTCTTTTTATATGATCATTATTTTGTTCCTGAAGTTGTAAGAGCAGCTGACCTACGTTGTATAGAAAAGGTAACTTGCCTTCTGAGCTTCCCTTAACCAAAGCAGTCTGAATTGTTACAAAGATGTGGCTTGGTTTAAATGTCCTTGTATACCAAAAGCCTGGTATTTTTAAATATATTGTTGTTTAAATATATCTAGACATATCTTATTTTTGCAACTATATATACAGTATATATGTGTAGGTCTGAATTGCCACGTAACCAAGATTACTAAAAGGAGCTGATGTGCTTCATTATCTAAAATATGACTTTAGCAAGAATACTGATTTCCCAATGAATAGCTACAGTTACCTTCTCTGTCTTTTAGTTTTCCCACAAGAGATATTTTTTTGATCCAATTAAATAAAAATGAATTAGGGGAAATTTATGCTGAGGAAAGGCTACAGTAATTAACACAAAACTACAGCCTAGTGCTCTGGCAAAGAGCTGAGGGAAGCTATTCATTCTGAAAGACCTCCGACAAATGCCACACATTCCAATTTTGCCATATAAAAATTGAAGCAGATGAATAAAGCTCTGAATAATTCCTGGAGGAAAAGTT
Source organism: Haliaeetus albicilla (assembly GCF_947461875.1). Lineage (NCBI taxonomy): Eukaryota > Metazoa > Chordata > Aves > Accipitriformes > Accipitridae > Haliaeetus > Haliaeetus albicilla. Next base: position 40,366,351 of record NC_091483.1, read on the forward strand.
CTTTTTTCCCAAGTAATTTCAATAAAATGCTACAGAAATAAAATTAAATTAACACCAAAAATCATAAAATATACTGAATGAACTGATAAGTAACCCATTTGATCATATTTTAGATCAAGTAGTGTATTGCTATGTTCAAGAGAAGGCATTTTGTGCATGCATTCCACCAACAAGCAAGCATCAGCCTGTGAACTAAAACTCAGTTCAGATCATTCTCACATCATCAGGTCCCAGGCAAAATAAATTTGAGGCAAATAACCACTATAAAATTGTATGTGTTAGTTATGTGAGAGATTAATACATACATTAATCAGATCACGAATAGCAGCCCACCCCCATTAGAGCTGGTAAAATCCCTAGCTTCAAAATTAAACAGTAAAAATGGCATTTTTACAAAAGTCCATGAATAACAATGACTGATTTAGGTCAATGCTTGGGTTGATTATGGTCTTTAAATTTTATATTACTGGCTACACAGTTAGTGTCAGGGCACGCTTCCATTTACATTTTCTTTAGTTGTAAAGCCAGTATCAAGAGATTCTCTTAATCATTTTCAATGCTTTAGCCATCCAGCCCCTCCTCTGTTAAAGCTATTGATGGGGCCAAGTGGTAAAACAGAACACTGAAAGGGCTGAAATAAAAAATGAAAAGAAGACCCCAAGTTCTTAAAAAATGAGAGGCTGATGAACTGCAGGATGGGGTAGGACCCTCTAAGTAAAATGGAAATGAAACCTTTTGATGCAAGTTGGATCTGTGAAACAACTCAGACCAAACTGTTTATTTCAGCCTCAGAAAGCACAGAAGGATTCGTACCTCCCAGAACTCATGTTCATGGTTCTGTGCAATAGTGGGTAACACCACCAATACCCAGAGCTGGACAATCTCCTGAATTGCCTTTGCTTTTGTAAATGCTACCGAGCAGCAGAAGTAGCAAATTTGCTTACTAGCAGCTAATTAGAAGAGGAAACAGTTTCATTTTCTGGCATAAGATTTTTTGTGAATGCAAGTTCAAAGCAATGACAATAAAAACATCTTGTTCTGCCTCCAGGAAGGATGCTGCACATGGGGGTGTCCCAGCACACTATCATAGAGGGCCTTTTGCAAGCCTGAGGGTATGTTATGATGGTTTCAAGCTATGAGGCACGAGAGGTGAGAATCTCTCATCAGAAGTCCATGGGCACTGGAACAGCTGGGTGAATAAAAGCTGTGTTGAATGGAAGAGAAGGAAATATGGAGATAGAAAGCTAACCCAAATTCTACCAATATGAGAAAGCTAAGCTCTATTATTCTTGTTATGGCACAAAATGCAACACAACATTACTCTGCAAACTACAGCATGCTGTCTATACACAGATAAATTTGCAGTAATGCTCTATTACTCTCTCTCAAAAATTAGGAATACAACTGTCTGAACAAAGTAGTCCCTTGCATCCTTGAGGCGTCACAATAGGATATAAATGCTATAGAATTATTTTTACTTTAAAAGCTTTAATATACACATTCTCCCTTGAGCACAAAGTTATTCACTACAATGACATGATAGCCAATAAGAAAGTAATAGCTTTGTGCCTTTGTGCATACTGGTGAAGTGTCTGACCCCACATATTACAAGAAATGATTTGAGGCTAGCAATGTTTTGAGAGAGTTTACTGGAAGAAAGATAACACCGGCGCAGGTTGCCTTGACGACACTGTGTAGCTGCACCAGAAATCAAAAGCAAATGTAGGATCTTCTCCTATGATAAGGACTGCAAAGTATTCACCAAACTGGGTTAAAAGGGAACTATTCCCACAGCAAGTCAATGTTACCTGACCTATGCAATATTAGCTATCACTCCTTATCATGAGCCTTATTAGAAAACTGATTAAAAAGCCAGATGGTTCATACTTCACAGCACAGGGCAATAAGAAATAAACAGCAAGCAATACAGTAATGAGTGCGCAAAGTTTCTTTTTTTTCCTGGGAGACTCTGCAGGTCACTTCTGGTTCTGAGAGTCTGCTCTGGCAGGAGAAGTGGTTTCTAATGGCGACCACTTTTGATTCCATAGCAGGAATTCACAAAGGTGTCTCTGCAGACTATATCACTTTTGGCAGTGATTGCCATATCCTTGAACAAGGAATGTAAATAGAAATTATTCGGCTAGCATTGAACCAAAAATAAATCAACACCCTTAACATATTTTGCCATCACTGAATTTATCATGCGTGCTACCAGATTTCATCAAAACAAGATTTATCCACAAAGCATCCAGTTATGAATGAATTCCTCCAGGCAGTCATATTTTTTAAGATTTACTCTTTCTATAGGACTGCATTTAGCACAGAGAAGGGAGCCGAATCTGGCGCGCTCACACATTACCTAAGAGCTCTAACAACTGGATTTAGCGTAGTGCAGGTGACAACTGTTTTGTAAAAAAAGGCACCCTATGCAGGTTTAACTCCAACAGGGGGAACAAAAGATGTATCCCTGCTCCAGAGTGAAAGAGAGTCTGGGAGAGATATGGGACTTGAAGATTCACTTTACACTTTCCTTTTGTCTATCATAGCTCTCAGAGCAGCATTCTGATTTTCTTCTGTGGCTTCCACAGGTGATTCATTTTTTTTTTTTAAGGAGTGTTTGGAATTGCTGATTTCTCTGCCTTACAGCTGGGAATTACCCACAATGAGTCTGTTGGCTCAAACCCTACATCTTACTTGGTTACACAGCTCCTACTGATCCGATGGTCTTGCTGCAAACAGAGTAACTTTAACCTACTGTAGTAAAATTAAGTATTTGCTTTTGATCCAATAGTTAAATCAGCATCATACCAAACAGTTGAAATCTCCCCCACACTGATTTAACCAGTTAATCACTAATCTGACCACAAAGGGGTCCTGATATGCTTGAACTGGGTTTTGCTTTGTATGGAAATTTGAGTTAGCCAGTTCCATAACTTCTCTCCAGGACCTAAATACCCTGCTCTGGGCAGTCGTGAAGCACGTTATCTCCAACTGGGACTTAAACCTTTGAATCTGTACGGGAGTTAAAGCTGGCATGGACATTTTATCACTCGTTATTTATAAAATAAATGATACCAAGCAGAGAGAGAGAGCATTCCTTCTTTCTCTTCTAATGACAGCAGCTGGGTACACGAGAAGTTCCATGGAGTTCAAGGGTGTAAAACCCAAAGAGAGGCACCTCGTATAACATTTAGAAGTGCTATTTATCACTATCTAAGCAAATACAGAATACAAGAGGAGTGAACACTTAGAAGATATACAGACGCGTTCAAAATAAACAAGATCAAGTTTCTTTTGTTATCAGTATTTTAAGACTGGCTTTGCTTCTGTTTAATTTAGCAGAAACTTATCACTCTGTTCTAAAAGAACACTCTCAATCCTCTATCTTTAAAAGGGCTGACTTCAGATACCCTTTCTACAAGAAAGAAAATCAACTTCAACTGGTACAGAATGCTTCCCTAAACAAAAAATTGACTTGCTCTTCCTTAATGACCAAGAGTAACTACATGGTAACAATGCGCAATATTGCTTATGCCTCATATAAATAAGAAATTATTTGTAAATCATTTAAAACATAAAACAAAATCAGGAGAGAAAATAGACATATCTGACACCAGAGAATAATCTGTTGGGATAATGCATCAAAGTAAAACATCTCATCAGATACCAGACGTCTTAAATAGACGCAAAATTTAAACATGAAAAGTATTTTGAAGTATAGCGAGACACTGTGGAGAAATCTCCATTTGAAGACATTTCTGCATTTTAAGTCCCTTTTAATTTGACACTTTTATCCATTTCATACTTACAGTATTTTCATTCAGTTCCTGTTTCCACTATACTTCAAACACCAAATTCAAGAGATATGAAAAACAGGTACTACTTTACCAGGATTACCAGGATTCTTTTTAAAGAAGAAGTGATGTTCTCAAGATGAAGCTATTACCTGAGAGCTCAGTAAGGAACTCACACAAGCTTCTTGCCACTTTCTAATTCCTTCCATGATAAAGTCACTTTATAAATGAGGAATTCTGCATTATGGATTGCAAATGCTGAAAGGTAAAGCTACAAATGCAACTGTATTATTTATAGCCATAGACAGACATAACAGAGACCATGAGAAATAAAACAGGCACACTAAGCAATGCTTAATATTTAATCTCTAAATTTATATTGTAGCCAAGTAATTAGACCTGCTCAAATATATGAAACATTTGCAATGCCTGTTGATCAATGCTTAAAGGGATTACTTCAATGCAAAGACCCACTAAAATGATTAAACTAGGTTTTATTTGATGTCTGGTGCTTTCAGGGATTCTGTAATTAAATAACTGCTGCATATTGGCACAAGCCTATTGATTTAATAGAGTTATCTTGATTGATGTTAACTTAGCATGCTGCACATTGTCACTTATGGGTGCTAACAGCTGTATGACACAATATTCAAACACGATTTTGCTATAAAACCCTAGACTTCGATAAAAAACTGTTAGGAAACATGTTGGGTGCATGAAAGGCTGAAGCATGAATAAAGATGGTAATTCACCAGTTGAATCAAATAGTTTGTTTTATATTTAAATTCTGCTTTTGTGATACTGCAAAAACAAAAGTATAGATACCTTTAATTAAGCTCTGCAGTCTGTAATTTTCTCCCTTCATGAGACCAGTGGTTGGAATGTTGCAAAGGTATTATGATAAAATTCATCACAATGAAATAATGCACAATCCAGAACTAAACTTTAGAATCTCACATCATGAGTAAGGTAGAGATTAAAAATCAAAACTGGTTGAGAGATGTGACCCTTTCACTTGTAGAATGCCACTTCAAATCCAGGTCTAAAGGCCATGGAAATGGGATCTTCTGGAGCTGGCCACAAACTTTCACTTTAGGGGAAATAATTTTCTTTTTTTTCTTTAACAGAATGAGTTTCTTATGGAACTGAATAGGTACTCTTCTGTTGGAACTAAATCTGTGGTCTTTTGTTTAGGAAACACTGAAATGAAATCTGTTTTCAGAATTTCTCAAAGTTTATTAGCAAAATAATTTTTTTTTGTCAATTTTGCTGTTCCCACTTGGCATATGGCCAAGCAGACAAGAATTGCATCGTTTTCAGTTACAGCTGCCACTGCTTATAATGTCCTTGTCCTTATGACCAGAGAATTCTAGAGATTTGGGAAATTTTAATTCACTGCTGCCAGGCTGGACATAGTGCTGGGGACTGAAGGCTCTCAGAGTCTAGTACATAGCTAAGCCTTAGCAAAACCTAAAGCTCTCAAGAAGGTCTGGAAATCCTAGAGTCTGTAGTGCTTTTCAGATCCTGCATCAAGGAGACAGGATTGTGGAGACCTTCAGCTTTAGGAGCTGCCTGTCCCACAGCACTTTGGTCTCTGGTAACCAGACTTCACGCCATCTTCTGAAAAACCTGGACTCCTAGGGAATGCCCCACAGCTGAGGTCCTGGCCTCCCTAGAAGCTTCCAAGAAATCTGACAGCGTTTCACCGGAACTTTCCACTTTTCCAAAATATATAGGTTTTGACAAAACAGCACTTTCAGTGATTTTTATAAAAGATGTTTGGGTGGAAAGTTACCAGGCAGATGTACTTACTTGGCAGGTCTCTTGGTGATCACTCTTTCCTCCGTTACCTTGTCTTTGCTACAGCTGTCAAAATGCTCAGTTTACAAAACAGCTTCTCACAAACTTTTTAGTGTTTCGCAAATTTGTGAACAATGGTGATGATAGTGCATACGCTTATTAGGGATGATATATTTAGTTTAACATATGAAGGGTGTCACAGTTGAATGCTATAAATGCAAAAAGGATAACTAATTTTAACTTTGAAATATTTGGAAACTTTGGTTTTGGTTTCTGAAATGGGTGCAAATTATAAGAAAGGATCTATAATTAGATGTTGGGTCCATACTATACAGACAAATATTTGTTAGCACTGCATTTGAAGTTGGGGAATATTGCCAGCATTTACTGCCAGGCAGATAAACCACATTTGAGTACTGCTTTGAGCAGAAACAAAAATATCCTGTCCGATAGAAAAGGTTAATATTTCCTATGTCAGAAATCAAAAATGTACCTGAGAACCAATGATAAGCTGAATAAGGTGGTAATCATTCAATTAAGAAATGACAGACTTGCAGGAATTACATTACCACTCTGTATCTGCCACTATTCCATTAATTTCTTTCAATTAAAAAAAAGGGGGGGGCGGGGGGGGCCCAGCAATGACTATACACACACACAATTAAAAGTGCCTACTTCTGATATCAACAGTTATGCACATTTTTCATTCCTTTTCTCCTTGGACACTATAAATTTTGTTTCCCTTTTTTTTAAGATGCCCTGTTATCTAATGCAATCAGGAAAAGGCTTTTGTAAAAAATACTGATATCTGTATATTCTCTTGGGAAAAGTGGCTGTTGCAAGTGTACTTGTTAGATAGAACTTAAAGCAATTTGTGTTGAAAATGGAAACACATATACAGAAAAGAGTCCCCCAAAGATATGCTACAGGCAGGGGATTTTATACAATTATCTCCTTCCTGTCAGATTAGTTAAAATTTATCTGCAATTACTAAAACCTAAGTCAATGTAATAAAGTTTTTAGCCATCAGTTTTTTTATTTACATCTGTTTCAATTTCCAGTCTACCTGGCAAGATCTACCTGGCACTTGAGAACTGTGTCCTTTCCTATCACAAGCTTTGCTTGTCAAATCAATCCCAATTCTCTCTTCAACAGTGGCTTATCATCAGGGACTTACTAGAAAATTTCTCTGGATGGGAAGTGAGAAGGAATTCCATTTGCTCTCCTTTCTCTGAACTGCTGCTATCTGTGCAAGGCTGACAAAAACAAAATGTCTTTTGCCATCAAAACACTACTACATATGCATATACTAGTTATAAGCTAATAGTTTCTGAATGTTTTTCAAGGGCTCTCACACTGAAATTTATTTTAAATCAAAATTTGCCCTGTTCTAGATTGACTCAAACTTAAGACGCAAGAAAACCCCAAAAGGATGAGAGCATTGTAAGAGAAAAATTAGAGAACAAGTTATTCACTCCAAAGAAAATAAAACCCACATATGTTTAACAAACTCCTCACCTTCCCTATACTGACAACATGTGTACCATTAAATTGATTTATCCTGCAAAACAGATGAGTGCAGATAACATACATTTGACTTTCAGGATGCAAGGTCACCCTGTAGTTTAGATTCCATTAGCTAATCTTAATGTAAGAGTGATTAATTTGCCCACAAGTGTAACAGTTAGAACAGATGCAGCTAAATTGATTGACTACGTTACTTCATAATTGGTGTCTCCATATTGGTATAAGCATCATTCTCAACCAGAAGTTATGGGCTCAACGTAAAAATTACTGGGCGAACTGGCCTGTGTTATTCAGGAGTGAAATGTGATGAGTAAGAGTTCTTTCTGGCTTAAAAATAGGCAGATGAGCCAATAACAACAAGCTGAAGTTAAAAATTCTAAATACAAAAACCTATTGTTTGTGCATTTATATTGCATGTGTGCCGAAAGAGAGTCTTTAGTCAAAATCCTCTGCTGCTGTAAATTAAGTAACTGAAATGTAGAAATAAAAATCACTGGGACTGATGTAACAACAGCAAATACAAAGCCATTTTGGAAAGGCAGATGTTTCTTTGGTTCTGCCCGTACTTTGCACAGACATTCTGGCCATTTGACACTTGAGGATAATTACATTCAAAAGCACCATACCTTCCGAAGAGGTTTGAGCTTGGTCTCCATTATAAAGTCGTACTTGCAGAGTTCACAACAGCGTGTGTCTGAGCTCTTAATCCACTGGTGCAGGCAGGCCTGATGAACAAAGCGCAGGGTCCCTGTGCAGCGACATGGTGTGATGAGGGGACTTTCATCATCTCCCTCACAGTGACAGATCCTGACAGGAAGGACAGCAAGAGCTAGTGAGGGAACTTGCCAACCAGCAATGCAAAGGCACTGGTTTATTTACCCTGTTTTTTCATTTTCAGACTTGACATTCGTAAGACACCAGGTATATGACCTTTCAGGTTGAGGCCCAGGAACATATTCTTTGTTCCCTTCTGCCACTTAGTAATTACACTTCACTTAGTTATTTCTCTTTGAATTTGCTGTGTGCTCTGAAGGTGAATCAATGGAAATAACGCTGATTTTCCCTTTTATGCTTGGCAAAACCTTTAAGACAAATACCAGTGCTCTTTCTAAGAGCTGTATAGTTCTTGGTCTGTAAGCAATGCCAATAAAAAACTCAAAGTTAGCAGAATCTAACCCAAGCTGAAAATATCTAGTATGAAAAGTACAAAAAGTTCCTAGGATACCTCTTTGGAGTTACACAGTTAAAAGGATTAGCGAACAGTTTTGGGTACTCTGGAGTCATGTGTATGGCACAGCGTGTACACACATGCATACACTTTTTAGGAGGCAGGTGTTAAAAAGTCATGGTCCTTCCTTTTTTTCATTCTTCACTGTCCCTTTGAAGCAGATAGCTGCGTTATCTGGGAAAACAAAATCTACAGCTGTAAGCAGACCCTAAGATAGAGGTTGGTCCCAGAACTGTTGTTATTTTGTAATGGGATACAGAGCTTTTCTCTTTGTGGTTTTGCATAAAGTGATCAGTGTCCTAACATCACAATCTGACGGATTCCTTCTGTGACACGTCTAAATGTCTTCCTGATCCTCCCTTCTTCCAAACAGACTTCTGATCATATCATGAAAGCATTAACCCATCGAAACCAATGACAGCTTTATTGGCAAGCATCTCTGTGAAGGCAGAGAAAGCTCTATGGTGAGTGGAAGGCTTAACCGAACACCTGAAGTTAAGGAGGTTCACCTCAACGAAGAGTAACTCCCTCCCATCCCCATCCCAGAAAAACACAGCAAAGCACCCAAGCCCTAATGAATGTCCTAAGTGTCAAACTGGCATGTAGGGGAGGGGAAAAAAAAAAAGCTGAAGCCTGAGAAATGTTATTTCAAAACAGAGAAGTAGCAGCCACAGCACAGATCCTCGTGTCACGCAAACGAAACTTAGAGCTTGGAAACTTAGTGCTTAGGAAAGGCAGATATGTGCGTGCAGAAGAGTCTGAACACTTCTGAGGAATAACCCACCCTTTTATGCAGAAAGCTGTGGCCCCACCGCTCCTGGGGTAGAAAAAGGGCTGAGGAGGGCCCTGCAGTGAGGTTGTCTTCCCTCAGGCCGGGCCGGGGAAGCAGGGTGACCTTCTTCTCAGCACAGGAGCACCTGGCGTACGTCAGGACAAAGCCTGGCAAAGACACCCTGTGAACGACTGGCTACAGCACAGCACTGAGGCTGCCAAGTCTACGAGCAGGGGGAGGAGGAAATTTCAATGCCTAAGTGAAAGACCTAGGGATCAAAACCAGCAGCTTCATGGTTCTTCCATGGTGTAGCCTAGAGCCATGAGAAAATGAATCTACTATAATGGGAAAGCAGAACAAAGCTGCTTTCTGGATATATAGAAAGAAAGAGACTAAGAAAAACCAACAGAAAAATGAAGCTCCGGAAACCTGGTGCACAAAAGCAGGTTTCAGTGTCTGTGGGGGTGCCCGTACAGCATCTTCTACTCCATGGGAGCGGAGGGGAGAAGAAAATATCCACAACTTCCACCTTGCACACATTCATTTTTTTGAGACACATTTTACAAGAACTCAATTTGCAGTTTCTTCTTTACTAACCCAGCCAAGCTAGGTGCATCAGTGGCTTAGTTCTTAAATGGAAACTGGCTATATGCTGACTTCTTGTTGAGCCTGTAGCTTAAGCAGAACTAAATTTTCAAAACAACAAATAGCTGTTTTGCTAACAAATGCATTCCCAGCTGAGAGTTACATAAACCCCCATAATTTTCTTTTTAAATTAAAGCTGTTTCCCAAAGGAAAATTAGTATTCCTTGTTCATTTAAATTCAAGCTATACATAATTTATTTTACAAGCTTAGCACTTAAACTATTTAGAAATTAGACAACTAAGTGATGTACCCAAGAGCCTTTTTCCTACTACTGCCAGAGTTGTTTAAAATTATTTTAAGAGCTAAAATACAAGCCTAAACCTCCACTGGGATCTTCAAATAAAGTGACACTGCGAATTTGAAATGAATAGGAGTATTCTTTAGTAGAAATACTTTTACAGAAAAACACTATATGAATTATACATTCTATTTCTGCTTTCTTTGTACAGAAGATACATGCTAAACAGGGTGACATCAAGAACTTGTGTTATACAGAAGCTTGAACTAAATAATCTGATGGCCTCTTCTAGCTTTACAACCATGAAATATGTAATGAGAATAAAACCAAACTTCAAATGGAATTAAGTCCAGAGAAAATAACCAAAGGCATGGTTTTCATTAGCTTGAATGCTCTTTGGTGCAATTTAGCTCTTCATTATTTGTTTAGCCAGAAGAAATTAGCTTAAAAGAAGTTCACGCTACCTAAACTCACAGTCACAGTCTTTAAAGATATGTGGGTGCCTGACAGCTATTGAAACAGACTGTTGGCTAACTGCTTAAATACCCTTTGAAGACTTGGGCCAGATAACTTGTAACATCTTGCTCAGCCGTTAGTACTGAAGCAGAATTTTGTGTGTCTTTGCCCTCTGCTATATTTAGCTATAATGTCCATCCTAATTATCACAAATTATAGAAAATAAATTGTAGAGAATGGTTTTGAAAAATATGTTGTGGAAACAGAACTAAGGTAGGGATACAAAGCATAGACTTACCCAAACAGTTTCTAAACTAAGTTGGAGGCCAAGAACTTCCATTCTAGTTTCCTATTTACATGTTCACAACTGTTCAAAATTTTCACCCATCAGACTGACTATTTACAGGGCTGAACTTATCCTGAGAGTAAAATTTGCTTACATACTTTAATGTAATGAGTTGAATGAAAAAATCCCACTCTCCAATATAAAGGAAAAAAAAAATTACTAAATCTATACTGATTTATTTACAAGTTGTAGTACAGCACTGATCATGGTTAATAGCTGCAGTTTCAGCTGCTCAGCTACACCTACAGAATTTACATACTCAGCTCTTCTCAACTTTCTAGTCCTTTAGTAGATAAATGGCCTTCATTATAGAGCAATACTTCTGACTATCTGGAAATGGAGGGGAGGGAAGTCAGCTACTTGACCAAATCCTTTTAGTTAGAATCCCTTTATAGTCGCAAATTGAGCCTGCATAATTTTTATTTTTTGGGGGGGTAGGTTTGACAGCTTAGAGCTTTAAAGGTTCCTGCCTGTGAACAGGACCTTGCTTGTCTAGGGGAAAAGATTAGTACAAGGCTCCAAAGGAGCTTTTGCTCTATAAATCATGTGTACACCAGACAACACAGCACATATGAGCTATTTAGATGATCTTCTGATTTGAATTTACAAAATTTTTTATGCGTGTGTGTTTAATATACACCTAATGAAATATCCCTACACATTGAGATCACAGAATATTTATTTTTCTTTAAAGAAAGCTCACTGTGAAACTTTGTGAAATAATACTCTAACAGTGCAGTCATTCTTAAGCTTAAGTTTTTGCTTTATATGCCAGCATTTTAATTACCCATCACATATTTCTCTAGCACAGAATTGTTTCTACAACCTTCAGCACACTGATGTACCAAAGAAATTTATGCCAACGCTGTGGATATATCAGACAAAAATCTATAAAAATTCTTTAAAGGATGTTCTTAAATAGCAGGCTTACTTATAATGTAATGAATTAGCAAAAAGAAAAAATATTTTTCAGGAAAAAATAAAAAATGCTGATCTGAAACCATAATTAGTCTTTGTGAAAAATTTTGCATAATTCATATAAAAACTGTTGCAGATTTCTTATATGTTCCTTACACAAAAAACAATTCTCAAACAGAAACAGAATAGTTCAATTTAGAAAATTTTTAGAGAGCAATGTATGTAAAAATGAAAAGTTAAAGAAGTTTACTGAGAACATTTTAGAATTATTTTTCAGTATTTCTTTTTGTTCAAAATATTAACTGAATTTAAGACATTCAAATGATGCTGAAAAACTCACACATAATGCAATGCTTGATTGAGAAATTGTATGTGACGTATTAAACTTCGTACAATAATGACTATGCAAAATGAGTAAGTAAAATGCCAGTAGTTTGAAGTATACCATCTCCTTCACTGAAGGTCATATTGACACCATACATATATAAACAAAAGAAATTTTTAATGGAAAATTCCCTTGTTTTCCCCGGTCCTGTTCATTGCAAAAGTTAGAAGGCAGAAAGGGAAGTATGAAACAAGATGCTTACACCTTGTAGACATTAATATATGTTAATTGCACTTAGGCTGATTTTCAGAAAAACAGCAAGAGCTATCCTGGATGACTGTCCTTCACTTCTCATCAAATTAAGACTTTTTTTTTTTCCAGACAGACAAATGTTTCTTACATAATCTCAGTTTAAAGGTCAAGCAAGGAGTTCACAGGGATAATTTTCAGGTTTTCCCAACAGTGGTTTGATTTGGCAAAATCGTAGCAACCAAATTTACAATCTAAATGGTTAGTCACCATCTGAGCTGCTTATTGCAAGAGACACAGGTAGATTCCAACAGGTTTGTAGCTTTTCCTTCACATGCAAGGTAACAATTTTACTCTCATTAAAGAAAATAGCTGCTAATCTCCACCCTCTTCGAAAAACACCAGTTATCCTAACCTGTCTTTCACTAATCCACTTTACTCTTCAGTAATTAAGAAAATGGGCCAATCTCTATGCCGCTGTAGTGAAGTAGAAAATGCACTTATTCTGCGGGAGCCTTGTGCGTACTGTGAAACGTAGTGCTCTACCCCTACCTGGCAAGTGCTCCTCTGTGACGGTATCTGTACAGCTGATTTCCCTAGATGACTATTGTCAAAGGAAGGTGATTAAGGATAAGAATGAATCAGCACGTCCCTGCTTGTGCTTCAAGCCACATAAGAGCCTTGTCATTAGGAGCAGCACTGGCAGAAAACAGTTTGCAGTAATTCTGCACCAACAGAACTCCTTCAGTGGATTCCATATTTGAGATTGGCACTGCATCTCAGTACTTAAGAAAATTTTCAAGAATTTTTGCCATTACATATGGACAAAGGGTTTAGCTACAGTAACAGTGCAGATAGCTTTTATAGACTGCCTTAAAAATAGATGAGGTCAAATTTTACCGTTATTAACAAATGTACAATCTAGGGGAATGCCTCTGAGGCTTTCAAAAAAATCAAGCGTATATGGGGGCATGGGCATACTGATTATGATGTATGATAATGTTTAAGGGCTATAAGTGATGTAATTATTTAAAAACTGTATTGTTCTTTAATATTCCCGGGTGCTATATAGCTATGTCTATGGTAACAAGCACTGCAGTGAAAGTGTAGCAAATCCGTTGGAAAAAAAACCAGCTAGTGCTAAAAACCTGGTGTCTACACCAGGCACATCTTGGTGGGGTGTGCTTTGATTTGACACTGATCTGAGGTTGGACCAGGAATACATCTTGCAGTTTACTTTCACTCAAAGGGAATACAGTTGGAGAACCCTGAGACCAATCCTCAGCACAGTCTAGACTATGGTAAAAGTAAAGGTGATCAGATGTGCTTCAAAAACAGGCTCCTTATGTGAACTAAAGCACTAATGGTGGCCCCTTCACTGACAAAATTAGGAGGAGCTACTGCCTTGTCACTGTGACATATTTACCACCACCATGATGCAATTTCTATGCACTGTGAACTAAACTAATGCAGATGCCCAATACCCATACTGTCATTTTCCTGCAGATGGAAGTATACCAGTAGAACAGAAATGCTTTCGAACTTTTAAGAGATCTCCGTAATAAAAGGGGGAAGTATCTTCTCCACATAAACACACTCAAGGAAGATAACGCGTATTCCAAAAACATTGGTTTTGGTGAGAAATGATTGAAGAGGCAGTTAAAATCCTGCCCTTCACTGGAAAGCTCATAATGATTATGCAAGGATAAATTCTTACCCTGTTCGGTGGGTACATCTCAGTGCTATATCTCACTATTACTAAAGGGATCTTAGGGAGAAACAGCATAGCTGGAAAATGTTGGACCAACTGAATCCCTGGCTTTGATTTTTGGCTGTGAGGATTATTAGCTGCCAGCATGAAATACCATGAGCTCCTAGGTTATCTTAATTGGACCAAAAGGAACCAATTACACAGGTTTTCAAAAGGATGCAAAAAATTGCTCTCGTCACTGTCTGATAATCCTAAGAAAACTGTTCTCCTGTCCAAAAAAGGTCATTTTCTCTTTCTGCCAATTCATAAAGTGCTTGCAGTACTTTTAGATAGTTAGAACCTAAAGCTAAAGCAAACAACTTATGAACAATGCACAGCAAATAATTAACTCATTCATAAACAGAAACCAAAAAAATATCAAACTCTGCTCCTGCATAATTTATCACTTAGAAAAATAAAAGTTAAATTCACTAACTATGTTCACCCTGCAGTAGGCTACAGCATGCCATGTTTCCCTTGTTTTCATTTTGCAAGCTTTTTTTTTTTTTTTAATCTCATTTCCATTCTTTCCACTGTTAAATCATAAAGTAATCTAAATGACAAATTGGTCCTCCTCTCTGTTTAAACACAGTGTGAATGAAGCACATTAATTCTCCATACCGAATGTAATCAATTTGTATACCTCTTTCCTGTCACTCCTGCCCTTCCGTTATGCTATAGTCAGCTGTCTTTACCTGACTAGAGGAAAAAACATTTTCAAATTGTTGCACCACACCAGTGGAATTTCATAATGGTCTAGGTAAAGCTTTCTCTTGATTTCTGCAAACGTGGTCAGAATTTGTAAGAGACCCAAGAGCAAATAACATTAGCAAAAGCACACTAAATCTCATTTTGTCAACATTTCTTGTCCTTCTATTAATCTTCCATATAGGTGATAAATAGGATATCTAACCATCTAAAGAGTTACAAGTAATTCCTGCCTCAGATGCACTGTCAGTGCAACGCAAGGTATGTATCAGACAAGATTTACTGCACTGAACATAGTTCAAAGAACTAGGGACTGCATCTTAAAAAAGGATTTAGATTTCCTCCCACCCGCCTAGTGAAAGTCAAAGCATTAAGTAACTAAACTCCCTACAGAACATATGCAAGCTTTAAGTATTTAATAATGGGACCCTTAAAACCAAGGGTGTCCTCTCACCCAAACTTTCTAGCAGGAAGTGGTGCCATTTCACCTATTTGCATTAAAAAAATAGTAGGTTGTCCTGGTTCCAGCTGGGATAGAGTTAATTGTCTTCCTAGTAGCTGGTACAGTGCTATGGTTTTGGGTTCAGTATGAGAAGAATGTTGATAACACGCTGATGTTTTCAGTTGTTGCTAAGTAGTGTTTAGTCTAAAGTCAAGGATTTTTCAGCTTCTGATGCCCAGCCAGCAAGAAGGCTGGAGGGACACAAGAAGTTGGCACAGGACACAGCCAGGACAGCTGACCCAAAGTGGCCAAAAGGGTATTCCATACCATGTGATCTCATACCCAGTATATAAAGTGGGGGGAGTTGGCCTGGGGGGAGTGCAGCTCAGGAACTAACTGGGCATCGGTCAGCGAGTGGTGAGCAATTGCATTGTGCATCACTTGTATATTGTAATCCTTTAATTATTACTGTTGTCATTTTATTAGTGTTATCATTATCATTATTAGTTTCTTCCTTTCTGTTCCATTAAACTGTTCTTATCTCAACCCACAAGTTTTACTTTTTTTTTCCAATTCTCTCCCCCATCCCACTGGGTGGGGGGGAAGTGAGTGAGCGGCTGCATGGTGCTTAGTTGCTGGCTGGGGTTAAACTGTGACATAGGTTTTGAGAGAAAGAAGCAAAAACCAGGACTCAGTTGTCCCCCAGTTAAGTGACCCTAACCACAACAAAGACATGCTTGCCCTGTTTCGGTTCTCCTTGCATCCTTCTGAATCATGGAGAGCTTCCAAACAAGACTGCATAACCAGATGGCTAAAGAGGTGACAGATGGGGCTTTGAACCATCAGGCAGAGAATAGAATTAACGAGGATTTCATAGTGCTTCAAAGACTGATGAACCACTAGACCATCATATAAAGGAGGAGATTCCTCAAAAAGCAGGAGATTCCTATCAGAAAGTCATTTTGCAAAAAGAAGGCTTTGAACAGGAAAGCAAGCAGCAGTCGCAGTTCTTTAAAAGCAAGGGGTGAGCAGCCAACATGCAGGACAAGACTCAGAGATTTGGCTCCTAATGAAGGAATGTATCATCCTGAGACCCCAAAGAAGGCACTAACATCCCAGGAAGACACAGGTTAAGAACACTCTTCAGCCAAACACTACAGTCTGGCAGTTCAGCATCCTCCAGTTTTTGGTGATTTTAGAGGGCTCTGGAGGGTATTTCAAGTCTAAGTATTCTGCACTACAGTCCAAATTATTTACTGGATCCAGCTTCATGGTTTCAGTATAAATATTTAAAATTAGTGTTAAATTTCAATGGTGGTATTTGAGCCTATATATCTATCTTCTGTTCACGTTTATCTTTTTTCCTCAAGTCTATGAGGACTTGTTTCCTCCCAAGAGGCTTTCTGTCTGTTGATTTTGTCAGCACTCTACTACATGAATATTTCAGGATGTAAGTATTTTCATGCATGATACTACTTTTGCAGGTCCTACTAAATAGTACGATGGAGAGAAAACCCTGTTACAACACTTGATTTCACAGACAGAAACTACATATTCATATTACCTCTTGTCAAGTGCAATGCACACTATTTCCTCCTATCTATGATTGTGTTAACACATAGAAATACCCATATTAGCCTTTTCCTAAATTTATAATGGCCTTTTAATTAATACACTAGCTTTTTAAAGCTGATTCTAAAAAATAATACTTGAAGTAGATTCTGCAGATTTCACGAATCATCTTCATCATCTCCCTTACTACTTCTCCCCGTTCCTACCAGTCTTCTGGCATGCCCTGCTCTTCTATTTACTCCTCAAATAAGGGTCTGCCATTACCTGACTGCATACACAGTCATTCATGGAGTTCAACAAAATCAAAATTCTACTTCTGATAAGCATTTTTTTCATAGTGAGAAACTCCACCTTATTTAAGTGTGTGTGGTTTCTTTCAGCTAATTACAGCTCAGTGTTATTGCTGAAATGACTGCATCAGTACTACAAAAAGATTTTACACCAAAAGCATAACTACTCAAACAGAAAATCTTTCAATTCTCCCATCATAAATAATAAAAATACCATAAGATTAATTCAGAGTCAATACACAAAGCACTTATGATACACTAGCGGTAATATCAACTAACTAATTTTCTTTCCTTAGTAATTCCCATGTGAAAATCCATTGGAATAAATCCTCAAAATCCACTCACTTCATCATGTCCCACACATAGCTTTTCCCTTCAGGGAGATTACCCTCATGAAGACCAAAGAAAGCTATTTCTGAGACTATGCCTCAAGCCACATGGCAAATTCCAGAATAAAGTACATACAAAGAAAATCTCAGGCACAGGGCAACTTAGAAAAAGGGGGATCCAACTGTATGATTTAGAAAGCCTATCCTGTGTATCTCAAAAAAAAAAAAAAAGAAATCAGGTGCCAAAACAACTCAGCATGGTCAGAACTTATGTAATTGTCCCTAATCCCAGAAACAGAAACCTTGCCTTCTAATGGACTCCAGAAGAAAGGAGCATGTTCAGGGAAGAGATTGTAATGATCACCATCAATGCCATCCCATTGTTTCATCATTTTGGAAACAAAGGAACAGTGACACTAGAAGGGGAAATGTCTCAGTTAAATTGACCAAGAGGTCTACATTAGACTAGCTGAAATATATATTGCACCATTGTACTATACCTTACCTAACGTGCTTATGCTAGAATTGGGTGTGTGCTGTCACATTCCCGCTCATGCAGCCAAATGCACATTGAGGAAATTGCCTTACGTGTGTATATAAATGCATTCCACTGCCAGTAATTCATGAGGAAGGAAAAAAAATGCCTACCCAAACACTTAAAGACAAAATAAGTGGCACCAGGAGATGTTTAAGATCCCTGTTCCTCTGCTACTTCCACACAATCCCATCTAGGTGAGAGCCATTCCTCTCAGCCACTTTTGTCACATCAACTAGAAGATATGAATACCTACGATGAAAAGCTTGAAGAAACACCTCAAGAAAACAAATTTTCCACATCACAACCAGCTATGTTAATTCCAGTCTTAGAATAAACATCACAAAAAAAATCCTTTTTCTATTTCTCATGCAGAAACATGGTTACTGTATATATGCACATCTGCATTGAAATGTAATTCTTTTTTTGTTTCAGATGCAAGACTGAGAACCTCAAAAAACCCATACCACAGATCATGAGCCAATTAAGTGCATGGACCTGTCCTGAAAAACAGAAGCTGCAGTCTATGCTGAATTGGTAGTATAAACATGTCTGTCTTTTTCTTCAGCTGTCTGCAAACTGATTAAGACAACTTACCAGCTATGAAAAATTAACAAGCTTTTGATTTTGTGATGATTTTTCCTAGATGTATTATCATCACTATGATACACCTAGTAATGAGAACAACACAAAAAATAGCATTATCCCTGACATGAATTAAAATGCAATTATGACTCTCTGACAAATTTTGTATGACAGGCCAAGTTATCAACTGTGTTGAGTTTAACTCTGGTTGTTCAAAGAGCATCTCCACTGATAATGAGCCTAGGCACACATACTTATCAAAAGTTTTCAACCTTCCTCTACTGAACAAGAGCCTAGCTGAAAAGTTCGCACTCACATCCAAAAAGTCCACCCTTGAACCAAGCTCCAAGTCTTACAAAAAGTGCCTGAATAATTATAATGCAATTGAATGGGTCAAGAAGATAGATGAAAGACTGGAGTCCACTTTCCATCTGAAAGGAAAGTCTAAGGTTGGGGATTTAGGCAATAATTAAGATTAATCTACATGAGACAATTACAAAACTTTAATTTCTCTTTTTTTTTAACACAGTATAGTTAAGCCCATATAAAAAGCCATGCTGAAATAATTTATTTCAGGTTTTGTGTAGCTCATATTCTTAATAATTATTAAATGGCCCTATTATATATGTACTTTGCCTACTACACTGGATCTTCAATACATGCAGGCTTGGTGGTTCAGAAATTTAAGACAACTCTGAAGTCTGAAGTATTTGTCTGTGCACATCTCTGCATCATACCATGCAGACATACTTCAAGTGCTTCAGTAATGTGTAACATGGTTACCACTGCTGCTGTTTCTTTGCATTTCTGTAAGGTGTGGAGGTCCCAAGCCAGTGGTGTGGTCCTCATATACGAGCTGATGTACACACACAGCTGGACTTTACCCTGAGGAATCTTAAATTATCGTGACAGACAATGGTGGGACAACTGAAATGTCCATTCTTGCTTGGTAAGTGTAACAAAGAATGCATAGCACTAGCTGTATTAGTAATGACTTTTATCTCCTGCTGTGAAAAAGCACAATGTCTGCAGGTTATCTTTTTTCTTTTTAAAACTAGGATCTTTGTAGTGTGTTACTAGGTTGAAGTATACTGTGAAACTGCATACGTGGCATCGTGAACTTCCTCATTCTGACTGTGTTTACATTTCCATGCAAATTTCTTCCCAGCAAAGAAAAGTGAGAAGTTTTGGGTTACCATATCAAGAAACTAAGCCTGATCCTCATTTACACATTGTAGATGACAGTCAATGCTGGCTCACAAGTTTGGGGAGAAAAAACAAAAACAAAAAAAAACTTGTTTCAGTTCTGTTAAACTTACGGGATGGTGCATTTTCATTTACCACTAAATTAAGTAACTCAAGTCCACCCAGATATCTACTCCAAATTTGATTTCAGCTCAGAATTGGCCAGCTTGCTCTCATTTCCAAGGGAAAACGCTCACCTTCTGATTGTGTGCTTTACACCAAGGGTATCAGACTGTCAGAAGCCTGAACTTCAGAACTAGAGAGAACCGGTGGTATTGCTTTTTCTTTCCCAAAGCTTACTTTAATGCTTATGCTGCCCAATCATCCTTTGTATTGTTCCGATCCTTGTGATGGGTACCAAACTAACAGCCCCTACACGCTGACGGTGTAGAGTTGTTCAGCAGTGCAAAGTCCCGTACAACTTACACCTGACTGGAGAGGGTGTTTTGCAGGCACCGTCCGTCAGATTGCTGTGCTAATGGCAGCTCTAGAGGACACTGAATCAAGACCATAAATTTATTTCATGTAAGTCAATGAAAAATGACAGAGGGACCAAAGCTGGATTTGAACTGATCACCTAGGGAGGAAAAACTCCATATCCCATTGTATTGAGCTATCTGGCACTCTGCCTCATTCTCTGCCTCTGGTCGGAAATTTAAAACACAGTAATACTCTGCCAGAGGACACAGTGCTTCTGTCTTCATGAAGAAAAATGGAGCAAAGCAAAACATTTTGTTTCCTTGTAGGATTACTGTTTTTAAATAAGAGAAGTATGTCTTCAGATTGAGATACACTAACTTGTCTGCAGCAAAGGATTTTGTTATTTCTTATGGCCAGCCTAGCAGTTTATTACTGAGAAACAGTGACAGAAAGCAGTCAAGAGAAGGGCACTCAGCCCACTGCGGTGAGAAATTCC
Organism: Haliaeetus albicilla; assembly: GCF_947461875.1. Taxonomy (NCBI): domain Eukaryota; kingdom Metazoa; phylum Chordata; class Aves; order Accipitriformes; family Accipitridae; genus Haliaeetus; species Haliaeetus albicilla. The sequence goes on from NC_091483.1 coordinate 40,387,022, forward strand.
TCTTAAGAACGTTAAATCTTTCTTATTAGGGACTAACCTGCATACTTCTAAATCATCAGACCAGTCATCATACAACACTGGAGGCTTCTGAACAGCATCAGTCACACCGGACCCTGCCCCAGCAGGTCCTCCGTTATTTGGGACTGCCAGAGCATCACTGCCAGAGCCTGCCTCTGCAAAGGAGTCCTTCGAAACTTTATCGTGTCTAAGGAAAGACACAGGCCGCTGATCTCTGTAGTAGTTTTTCCCTTTACTTTTGCCACATTTTCTTGAGGAAATCCTTGCTTCCTGAGATGACGCTGAAGACTGTGATTCCTTAAGCCTTGGAACCCTTCTTCGGCGGTGATTTAAAGCAGGATTCTCAGGGTCAGATACCTCTTGGTTCTTTTTCCCCATTGTCCCCAAGGTGACAAGTTCAATAGCATTATTGTTAGAGGACTCATCCTGGTTACTGCATGATCTATTGTTCCTTCTCCCTCTCCTGGGCATTCTGGCCTTTTCTCTTGCTCTCCTCCTAGCCTGAGCCCACTGACTCTCATCTGAAGATGATGATGAATCAGATGCATTCCAGCTGGATCTCGCAGGCTCAGGATGCAATTTACAGTCTTTCCCCTTTCCTTGCTTTTCTGTATGCTCACCATAGTCTCCAGGCTCTCTTTTCCGCCTAAACCTTCGTTTTACTTGTTTCTTACCAGACTCCCTATTAGAAGGGGCCAGCACCATGACAGGGGTTGCATGTTCAAGCTCATCTTCTGATAAATCATGCAAGGTAGTAGATCTAGACAAAGCAGTAAGCAAAGGAAAGGTATGGAAATGGTAAGGGTGGGTGGAAAGAGAGAAATCACAAAAAAAAGGGTGAAAATGAGAACATGAATTTTAATAGAAAAACATGAGACTGAAAAGCAAAAACAGAACCAAAACAAAGAGAGATCAAAAGAAAACTGAAGTCTATGTAAATTATGAATAGTGTTAAGCATAAGCAAGAGCTACATATTATTTAATAAAAACAACAAGCATCAGCCAGATTATGGTATATTTTTCTCAGCACATACCTACAAATGTCCTGAGTGGAAGGGCAGACAGACAGCCGTGACTGACTCCTGGGAGCTGTTCCTGTTGTAGGACTGCTTGCCTGTTGAAATAAGTTAGACAGTTTGGAATCTTTGTCCATGAAATACATTGCAGATATTTTACTGCGTTGCCACATGATTACAAAATTAAAGTAACTGTTGCTGCTGTTCATAGTGCACTGCTGAGCATATGCAAGCTCACAAAATACAGGAAGCCTGACCAAAAGCAAAACCTATTTGTGGAACTAAATATGACTGAAGTATTTCAGCTCTCATTTGCTCATGACTACTTTTTGTCACTGTTTGAGGAAGCATCTTTTAACACTTTAATTTTCATTTTGGTTTTGATCTACTGCAAATGTCTGATGGGAAAGGATGTTGGTTTTATTTCATGCATTCAAACAACCGTGATGATTCCTTTCAAAATGGAGTGAAGTGCATTTACATTATGCTGAGTGATAAAGAGCACAAAGTTAACCTATGCTGAGTAGACTGACAGAACAGTGAGAAAATTAGAGTATGTTTTAAAAGGTTTTCAAGGCAATCAGATCTTGTAGAAGAGCTGAAAAATGTTAAACTGATGAACCTGAGAAGACCAAAGTGCAGGCTGCATCTCTACAGAGCTGATCACATTCTCAAACAGCAGGAGAGATATAAAACATGTTTAGTATGTGACAGTTTGCTCATAAGGTTGTTGCTACAAATTGCAGACTCAGTTGCTCAATACTTCCACTGAAAACATATTTTGATGGTGTTAACAGCAAACCATTTCAATCTGCCTCACAGTCTACTGGCAGCATAGCTGTATGGAATGCAAATTTAAATCCAAGGCTTTGTGATTCTTCAGAATCACTCACAAGGTACAGTACTGTGGGAAGAGGGTTCAATACAAATCATTCTTAAGGCTATGACCTTCCTTTCGCTGATAAGGGCATTAGCTTTTAGTATGCAGCCCTACCCCATTGTGAGCACTACTACCAAATGGAGACAAAATACTATAAGCCTAAGAGCACCAGATGCAAGGGAAGAATGACTATTAAGCAAGAATACAAAGTACAAATAACACAAAGATGTAAAGGCTGTCATCCCAAGCTTTTGTACTAGCAAATCAAATTCAGTCACACGTAGAGTCCATAATTAAAATTATTTCTAGCTCACCTTTCACAGACATTTTTGTGGTGTCAGTTTGAAAATTAATAGTACAAGCAAAAATAAATAAATACAGCAAGTACCTGCTGACACTTCACTTTTATCTAAGGTTCTTAATATCCATTATATTTCATGCATGGATCTTTTGGAAACATCAGTCACCACTATGTGCATTTTTGCTTTTAATGGGATACCAGCCGAGACTTAAGAACAGTGCTTTTGCAAGAAAATAATCTTCTAGCTTTAGGAATTCAAGGAACCTTTTTAACCTCTTGATTAATACCACAACAGCAAAAGTATTACTAATTCTTTACTACTAGTTCCACAAAATGAAACTCAGAGGTTTGAAAACTAAGCCAACATGAGAAATTAAATTGATAAAGCATTTGGGCACAACCCTTATGTTCAAATGGTTTTTCAATGGCTGGGTCCACCAGGCAGAGGAGGAACTTTATTGTGTCTACATACAGTGTAATGCTGGAAAAAAGGACAAGTATCAGTGAGAGAAATTGTATTTCATATCTCTTTTTCTACAAAAGCAACATTTCAATTACACATACTGTGAAGGAATATGAATTGTTCTTACATACATATTAGAAACAGATGGCATATGTACAGTTGGGTATATAATCTTTTTCCACCACAACCTCTGCGATTAGTTTTAAGCGATTAGGCATACCTTAAGCTACTTAATGAGGAAAGATGTACACATCAGCACCAGAGCCACGTTGTTGGGCTACGTTCTGCTGCTGTGTGAAAAAACATCCTTCCAGACTAAACCCCAGGTGGACTGCTGAAGTAAATCCAGCCCTAGAGTCGAGCATGGACCTCTGAATTTGCCCCTCGTGACTAGCTTCCATTTCTTTTTTCCCCTCACAGCTGCAGGACTGTTACCATTGCTTCTTTCAGGATCTGTGTACTACAGGGATTCGGCTTGCCCTTAAGCGGCAGTCAGGTCACCCCCATGCTGTAAATGCAAGTTTTATATCACCTTGCCACAAGCATACTCTTCGAAGGGATAAGGAGAATGGCTAAACTGACCCAGTAACCTTACAGTAGGTCTGCACAAGTTCAAGAAACTTTCAGCAGCTGTTAAAGCAGGAAGTCAGCTAGACAGTTCTTAAGAGGGCAGGAATCAAGCCAAAAATGAAAACAAATTCCTTGAAAAGCTTTTACACTTATTATTTGGGACTGGAGACAGGTGGAAACCTGATTATTTTAAGATAAAAATTACATTACCAGTTTGATTGCTTAAATCTTACATTTCACTTTCAGCTGTAGAGGTCTGGACTGTTTCAGCCCTGCTCAGTCAAATTTACTTTCTAGTTCCCCTGCACTGGCATAATGATGTTATGTTTAGTTGCACATAACTCAGAGGAAGGTTTATTTCCTTCTAAAATAATTTACATCAAATTCTTAAAAAAAAGAACACTTCTTGCTTGTTTGTCTAATCCCTATTGGAGCAAACCTGATATCTGGGCAGGCAAAAAGCCTATGCACCACTTAAGTCTTTGAAAAAAAGCAAGAAAATTCCAACATGCCAAGTTATGCACAAGATAATTCAGAGTCTTACCTGTCAGCAAGTCTCATTCAATAAGTTTCTACAACTTTTAAATACAAATTTTGGGGTTTATCTACTTCGAAATAGCTTTTAATGGTAAATCATAGAATCATAAAATACCAGGTTGGAAGAGGCCTCAAGGATCGTCTGGTCCAACCTTTCTGGGCAAAAGTACAGTCTAGATAAGATGGCCCAGCACCCTGTCCAGCTGAATCTTAAGTGTCCAATATTGGGGAAATGAAAATGAACTGATGGAGTGATTTCTAAAATGAAGAAAGTTAGTGTTTCTGATATTCATTATCTGATGATTAATTATGGACCTCACAGGTACTGGAGGGCCTTATTTTGTAAATAATTCCAGTCATATCTCTGTAAATTAAATAGGAGTGGAAAGACCTGTTAATGTCAGTTCTGTCCCTGCTACCACGTCATGAATATAATCATTCACTTCTAGTCATGCCGTTTTTAAAATCTTGTAAATTCCAACTCAGCTAGAAGCTTATTCCAGACCTTTACCTCCAAACTCCTTTGCTTTTTCACCCTACCCATGTTCCGACAGCATAAATTGCATCAGTTTGCTGCTGCCAACACTGCCTCTGGGCTTACCTCATTTCTTTTGGTAATATTCCCTCTTAGCCATCTCCTCTACAAGCTATGCATCCCAAACTCATTTTTAAAAAAGTATGTTCTTTTAAATCCAGCCTCACAGTAAAGACACCTAAAGTAGCATTTAGTCAGTTGGTGTATTTACAGAGCACAGCATCCAGCCATATGGAAGTTCCAGGTTAGGTCCTAGAAGGGATATAGTTGTATCAGTACAGCATTTTGCTTCCTCTGAGTGGCAGAGCAGGCTGATGAACCCAACCAAGCACTGCCCTGCACAAGTTCCACATTTGTTGTTGGTGCTACTCAGAGTCTCTGCAATACTGTGCTGCCACACAACACAGCATTGAACAAGTCCATCATCCCTGCTCATAATATAAGCTTTCTTTTATTTTTAATAATTTTTACTGCTAGTTTTAGCAAAAAGATCTTTTAAGTACATTGAGTTTATTTTAAAGGCATATCTGACAAACCAAAACATGATCATTTGAATATATTCTGCTCACATCATATGAGTCCAGCTCTTATGGGAATGTATACGCAACAGATGTTGGAAACAGTCTCAAGCACACAATTATTGCTATAATTGCTATCCTATTGCTATATTGCTATTTAGCACATTGAATATTTTGAGATACTGTATTTATTGACTAGAGGGATCAGACTGATGCTGCGGACTCCAATTCCACTTGGCAGGCAGAATAATGAATATTTTAAAAAATAATATTCCTTGAACAAATGTCTACTTCAGACAGCTATATTGTACAGCTCACTGGAATGGGAAAACTAAACAAGCACTGTACTAATTTTATCATAGCAAATTATATCAGCAGCATAATTAAATGTGGTAATTCAAAATAAAGTTGTCTGACAATAAGCAAGGCAGCTCATTTCTCTATGCCATCAACACAAGGAAGATGTTTGAGGGATAATGCCAACTCCAGCTGATTAGATTTGGCATTTCAAAAACATTGTTAGTAGAGAGAGATTCCCCAATCACCACCTTCTGCTGTCTTGGCCAGTTTAGATGAACTTTCTAATTGCATAAGGATATGCAATTCAATTAACAGACATGACAGGGCACTTATCCATAATTATTTTTGGTATCTTCAACAGGATTTGACAGTATGCTTTTCAAACAGAATACTGGTAAATAAGGAGTCTTCAGGACAAGTGAGATGATAATCATTTATCTGACACAAGGGGACTTCAATATCACACAGTCCATGTTAAAAGACTGCAGCAAAGACAGAAATGGGGGACCGAATGAAGTTCAACCTATGAAATAAATAAGAATTTCAAATCACAATTGCCTTTACTTTGGTGTTCAGGATCTGATAGAATTTTCCAGATAACAACAAAAAATGAGAGCCCTCACTGATGATCTATTGTTTAACACTGCATGTTGAAACTAGTCCAAGAACATGAGTCAAGTTGTGCTCTTCTTAAGAGGAGAGAAGGGCTCTGCTTTGACCTAACAGAAAAGCTGAGTGAAAACACCTTCCACAAGTGCAAAGCATTCATATAGGAATGGAGTTAAGCTTTAAAATAACAAACCAGATGTAATGGACAGCTGATATAAAATGGCCTCACAGATATCACCAGAAAGGCTAGTGAATCCTCTAATGCCTCTGTTCTGAATAAGGAAGGCCAGAGGCATTCCCAAAGCTGCTCAGCTTACAACAATGCTTAAGTAGAAGGTTGCAGAAAATTGAGGGATGACAGGGCAGACAGCAAATATGACTAACACTTTTATTCTCCTACTAAGTATGCTTTATAGCAGTGATACATCACAGAATCCTCCAGATCCCACCAGCCAATACACTTAAAAAGCTGAAACTCTATCCTGTTAAAATAATGGCACACCAGGGAATGGATACCTTAGAAGATTAGAGCAGTTTGCATGGCAATAAGCTCAGCAGGAGATCCAGTCTGTGTATTTTCACCTGAAAATTTCTGCTTTGTAAACAATGCGACTTTTTGTGGAAACCATCCATCTTTATACACTTTTATTTGGATAATACCTCAGATCTAAAAAGATCAAAAACATGGTGGAAATTACCCAAGCCAGGTGTATCTTACAAAGCGTGTCTTGATGGCATTTGAAACTTATGCACATGGGTTTGAGGGAGGGGGGGTTCTTGGTTTTGGTTTGGGTTTTTTCTTTTCTTGGTTCTTTATGATGGAGTTCCTGCTTTGTGCTCAGATTTCAAAGTTGTTATACTCTGATTGATGGTTTTACAACAACCGTTACATTAACTGATAACTCAATTTCTATTACATTTTCTTTCACAGATTTTTTTTTAAATTATTCCTTGCACATTTCTTCCCCAAACCTTTTCTTTCTCTCCTGTCCTCCTTCCCCTCCTTCCACCTGCCTCTGAAGAGAAGGAATAAAGGGAAAAGTAAGGAAGAAGAGGAAATAACTTTATGATTCTGCTGAACAATACCATTCAGAACCTTTGAAAGTCAGTATGATCCTGTTATAAAATAGTTTGAAATCTAAATCACTGCAGCAGGTTCACTTTCCATCAAAGTAAAAGCAAAACTGCAAGTGGCAAATCTATCCTACTATTTAAAAAATGAAATGAACAAAAGCAATTGCAACATTGACTTGTAGATTCAATAAGCTTCTTAATTTATTTTCTGTTGTCTTACAGATCTATATTAATTTTTATTTTAAAGGTAGAGGTTCTACTCAAAAATCCACTTTTTCTATAGACATAGAAGCACTGCTAGCTAAGCTTTGAATTATCAGATGGATTATAGTTTGCAAAAGTCTTTGTACTGCAGCAATGCAATATTTTTGATTCATGATTCTCTTCAAGAATGCACCTTTCTAGGCATTATCACTTTCTTAAGAAAAATGTTTTGTAGTTCTTATAAAAAAATACACTGATGTAGGCAATTGAAACAAAGGATGGGCTGGTCTCGATACAAAAGGTCCAGAGCCCTGAGACCAGCAGTTTTTGACTGTCTGGAAGGAGCTAAATGCAAATTTAGCCTGTAGGAAAGGTGAAGCACAAATATGCATCTTCTTTGTTACTGGATTTTGTAGTACTTTAGTTCTAAAGGTTGTCAGTATCAGTATTCGGAGAACATCATTTAGACTGTCTCTTCCAAAGAGGGCATGTCTTTCCACATATCCCTCTATCTGCAAGACTTAAAGCCTCAGAATATTTCTATATACCAAACAGCTTTCAATCATATGACATTCCTGCCATTCTCCCTCAAGTTGCATATGTATGTGAGTGCACACACTCACCATATTCTTTGTTTGGTCTGATGGGCTATGCAGGAGACAGACTGGATAAATTCCCATCTGTGAGGATATCATTATTATATGTGAACAACTCTACTCTGGTGTGTATTTGATATCTATTTATTCCAGCCCTAAGGAAGAGAGAAACCTAAATGCGCCAGAGCAAAAAGAGCTGTAGAAAGAATATTGAAATGACTAAGCCAAGAGACAGTGAAACCCTGACAATGCACCGTTATGAAAAACAGGAGACATATTTTTTTTGAAGTGCAATAAACCTCAGACTGCAGAAAAAAGTAATTTTGTATCACTGTAGAAATAAAGTTTGCTTAATGGAATTCTTTTTAGGACAAAGACCTGAAATGTGCTTCTGAGTGCCGTGGTGAAAAAATAAATGCCATATAAAAATTTCCAGGAGTACATATGGAGCAGCTATATTATAGACCATAATTCTTGTTGAAAACTAAACAATAAGCATATGTAATAACTTGCATACCATGTCTACTGAAAACAAATCAAATCTACTTCTCTCATATGGTATTGCATATCATAGGATAGGACTGAAATCTGTGGTAACACAATGTCTTTGCAGAAATGGAAATTATATATAGGCATTATACACAAAGTAAGCTTGTATAAACACGTAAAGTTGTGGTACTTAACACATTTCAAGCATATATGCAATTTTGTCTGGATATGTCAATGTGGCACATTTAGGTATACTCAGAATACACTGTTGGTAAGAATTCTGATTTAATAAAACAGAACCTGTATAATTTCATATATTACTGTATGAATACAATCTTATTTTTGCATGTATTCCCTCTCATTAGAACATGAGTTTAAAACAGGTCAAGTGTATCCAAGAATAAATTGAAAATGTATTCTTTTCTGATGGTTGTCCCCCGGAACTGAGATGCGTTTAATGCAATTTTATTCAGAAGTTCAAATTTCAGGTAGACTTAGGTAAATTCTACAGTCATGCCTTTTGTTATGCTCACTGTAAATAAATTGTATGGACAAGCCACAAAGTATTCTCTAGACAAAGAAATCAAACAGTTACATGTAAGAAGGAAAAGAAACTGCAGCAATAGTTATTATGCCATTGTATCTAGTTCTTGCTTTTTGCCATTCTCTGCTTTATGTTTTGATGAACAAAATACTTTTCACTAACTTGCTTACTTTGTGCTGTTGTTTTTTACAGTAGATGAGAGTTAAGAGTCAGGTCAGTCTTCACCTTTGATATTAATGATTCTGTTTATGAGCAAGAAGAATCATTTAGATGACTAACATAACATTTACACTCATATTTTAATGCCGGTTTTGTATACATGGTGTTATTCACTGTAATGGCACTTTTGAAGGCTGACATTTCAGACTTTACAAGAGCAAGAACTTATTTTTTTTCTTGGTTCATTTCCTTTTTGAAAGGTCTAAGTTTTCCCTCAGTTGCCCACTACAGTAATCTAGAAGCTATACTTGGAAAGGATGGAGCTACATGATTCCTTGAAAAAAAACAACCCACCAATCTGGACATAAATTGTCATTTATGATTAGTGTGAAATTGGCAAAGAACACTAAGAATAACAAATGTGGATCAACTTGTAGCAGTGCAGTCCCTTGTAGAAAAATGCAAGGTGTCACAAAATCAGTCTTTACGATTCAGTCATGTAACAGGTACCTTGGAGATGCTGCAATCCCCTTTCAGGCTATTGAAGTCCACGAGATGAACTTCTTTAAAAGGAACATTTAAGTTCCTTTATGTTTTTTCCACCATAAAACCTCTCATTTTTGCTTACAATAATTCAGACAGAAAATATTATGTATTCTCTGTTGGTATCACTGCCAAAGACATGGTGGTATGCTTTACCCATTAAAAAAAATGAATAGTGTGCAATAGTGAGTTCTGCTTCGAGTTGTATAAATCACCCAAACTGTGATACAGGACTCTTCATACGTTCACCTCATACTGACAGAGGATGAAAAGTTAGAGAATATCAAAGCCTATGTGAAAGAACATTCCATTTTAATGGAAGAGATTAGATGGAAATTTATAATTCAAAAGGATAAAATATTGTATTATATATTACATAAATTGATACTCTGTGAAATGTATTTCAAAATCACAAACTGAGTAGCTCAAATCAACAATCAATAAATTGGCAACAATAAATTTTTGATCTAAAACTTTAGTGGGCACTACTTTGACATGCTGGTGCCTTTGGTTTTCATTTGTATCTTACTGAAAGGAGCCCATCTTGACATAAGAAATCAGTAGAGAAATTGCATAAACATATAGTAAAATCAATTCTTTCCTTCTTTCCTTTCTCTGTTGTTTTTCTTATTCTAAATTAGACCAATGAGTACTATCACACAGAATATTCCGAAACGATCACCTCACTTCTTCCTGATGTAACTCAGTGGAGTTTTATTAGACAGATGCTTCAGAGACTTGTAAATAAAAAATGTTCTAACACCTGCTCCAGGCTTTTGAGAAGCAATTGAGCCAAAGCAAAAATCAGGCAATTTGCTCCAAGCCTGAGTTTCTCTGCACTGAAAAATAAGCCCAAAGTTCCCATCAGAGACTTTCAAATCTTACTGCTGAGAGAGCATCCTTCTCTAAGGAACTCTTGAATGATAATTAACATGCAGAAAGATAATTACAATGTGTTAGAAACATTTCTTCCAGAAAGCATTTTAACATAACCAGACAGCCTCAGAAACACATATAAGCACAACCTCTACAGACTGTAATTCAAACACAAGATTTGTTCCACTGGTTAACCACTACAGAAAGAAATGAATCCACAAGAACCTTCTCAGACTAGCTTTCCTCTTAAATTATACACATATTTAGGAACACATAACAAGTTTACCAGAAAAATATACAGTGCACAGAACTAAGCAGTGGCAAATACTTAACAAACAAATTTTTAATTTACTAGATTTTAAACACACCCAGATAAGATAATTCTAATTCTGAAATCCAGAACACTGCATAAGACTATATCTTACAAAGAATAATAAAGTTGCCTCTACTACCAGCACCATGGGAAATGGGTGGGAGAGAAATTCTAAGGGTTAAAAAAATAATAATTTAAAAACAGCAAAGCTAGTTTATAACTCACATTTCCAGTACTTCTATGTTTTTATTTATATTATTAGAGTAGATAGGTTTTGAAAGCCATAGTTAGTAACTAGGGCTCCACTTTGTCACTATGAGATAATATGAAATACAGATCAGTCCCAAATATGATCTATTATTCCCAATGCTAGCAGGGCAGAAGGCAAGAAGACTTGTTTATTGATTCTACAGGAAAAATATAGGTTATTACCAGAAGTGCAGAAGAAATCAGACACTGATACATTTTCCTAATTGTCTCTGCTTGGAAAACCAACTGAAGCAGTTGCTCTTGGACTTCCAGGGCAGTTTTATTGATGTACAGGCTGAAGTGAATGAACGAATGTCCCAGGTGGATATTCACTGAAGACAGCCACAGCTGACTGTCAGTCAGGAGTACCAGGAAACAGGCAGACAGAATTGGGCAGAGTACAGAAGAGTGAGAGTACAAAATTATGTGAGATTACTTCCAAAACCCTGCAATTAATTCAGTAGTTACCCCACAAATGGGATATTTAAGGTCACCATAATGAGCTGGAAAAGAACACAGAGATGGATCAGCAAATTAGTTTGAGCAAATGCTCTCTCTCCCTCTTACCCGCCGACCAAAATGGTGCAGGCATGGCACAGGAGCGCCAAGGGCAGGAGGTGTAAAGCACGGTGTCTTACAGGGACAAGGGGCAATAGGAGCTATAGCCCTACTACACTTAGTTTTCACGGTTCATGTACGCTTGCCTACGGATAAAACAGTAATTGATTCAGCGCTCAGTCAGGTTAACAGAATGCAAGTGCAGGATTTTGCCTTACTCCTGCCATATTGATGAAATACTCCATTATACACATAAAAAAACCCAGAAAAACAAAAACTTTCACAGGTAAAGCTACATAATTTCACAGTTAATGAAAATAATTTGTAAATATTCCAGTTGGCTTAATTTTATAATAGTACACGCACAGAAACATATTGGCCAGCCACTGTTTTTACCTAGTAACATGTATTACAGTAGACTTTACAAATAATTTCGTACTGAAATCGTATCTAATTATGTTAAGTTTTGTCCTTTCATTTGCCTAAAATAGTTTATCACTGAAATTCTTACCAGGAACTTATATGCAAGATAAGACAAGTCTCTGCAACATGCTAAATTTCTGCACTCTCGATGGACAGCAAAAATGAATGGTAAAATTGAAGTGTTGACTCCGCCCCCCTCCCTCCCCGCCGGGACTGTTTGATTTTAAAATCTATAGATTCAGTAGGTATATACTAACGACTACCTGGTAAATAACAAACAAACCAAAGCCATTCCTTCTCATTATGTCTAGAGAAGACACATTCAATGTTCAACAATTCAGTTTAATCTGTAACACCATGTAATTCAGAGTTAATGTACCTAGTATGCAAAATTGCCCAAGCATGCACTGCAAACCTCAGGTGTCCTTTCTGAATAAACAACTTAAGAGCATTATGAAACATGAAGCTGCATTTGCAAAACCTTTGCTGCATTCCATTTCACAAATAGGGTGGTACAAAATCCAGTGATATCAGGGAACGTACACTCTGCCCTGGGGCAGGAGCTCCATATACAACCAAGGGTGGCATACACAATACACAGTAACTATTAAAATGTAACTCTTTATTTGACCCTTTTTAGCTTATTCGTACAGTCAAATGAAAGCAGTAAAAGACAATGTTTTGATTACTCTATATTTTTAAGATAAAGACTTTCTAATTTTCTGTCAATTGACATTTATTATGTGTACAAGATCCATGTGCGATTTATATTCTGGACAAGACACTGCACAGAACTCAACTCTTGCCTTTGGTATGTAGTTTACATCACCTAGAAGCTTCCAATCTTATTCTAAAGTGCAATACTTGTTACTATTACTTTGTGCCATGTGATATTAACTTGAAAAGTCAGGTGCTCGCTTTTCTATGTATACACACATATATACCCTCCTGTTTTACAAAAAAAAAAGCATTTTGAATCAGTCAACAAAGTGGAAACTGGATTTCCAATCACATGTCTCTCAGCATTTGAAAAGCTTCACTGGCAGGTAGCATCACATAGGAAAATTGATACAAAAGAATGAATGATGCTATACATCAGAAAAAGATTAAGTACATGCCTGTAAACCTTGCTTTTTTAACACTACTTAAAAAGGTACATGTACCCCTTTCTAACAGGTATTTAAACTGATTCCTGAAGAAATTACTTCAAAATAGATGTTAGTCACAGCCACGTTTCACATGTCAGTGAATATATTTATGCTTTGTCACAGTGTAACCCACGCAAGTGACTTAAAAATAGCAGAAAAAGTAGTATCAAATCAACATAGATTTACAGTAATTATAACTATGGGCATGCATTTAAAACTCTTAGTGAAAGTAATACATAAAATTCACTGTGATCAAACTTGTAAGTATATAACTATAAACTTTTTTAAAATAGGCAGCAAGTCAGTAAGAGATTCAGCCATATCCTACAGCAGGCTGGATATATTCTACACATTTTTCCCTGCATTTTTTTTTCCTTCTTCACGTAAAAGAGCAGAACCTAACATATAATAGTTTCTTTAATTCAAAAATCACAGGTGGGTCTTTTTTATGGCTCTGAGAAGGAAACAGTTTTACAGTGTGTACCCCACAAACAATAATATTGTGGGGAAGGAGTTTAAGGATACTGTGCTTGCACCGGATGCAAAATATTTAATCTTTTGATACAAACATAATACATGGCAGATGTTTAGGCTGGGATTCAAACAATTATTGAGTTTTTTGTCTTTTACCTCCTGTATATCCTGGCTTTTTGGCATAGATTTCAGCCACATCTGAACCAAAAATACAGAAAAAAGGGGATTAAAATCAAAGAACTCCAGTACAAATCACATTTTGCCTTTTCCTAAAGTTTCCCTTCTCTGTTTCCTAGAAACTAAAAAGCATCTAGATATCAAGTCATGGCTTCAGTGAACTATAAACCCCTGTAAAAGGAATTAAGAATTCAGTCCAAAATGATGAAACATTCACAGCTTTACACATTACAGCTGTTGTTATTTGTGTAGGGCAAGGGGAGAAACAACAAGCAGTAATTCTATCTTAAGCTAAAGTGTTAATGTGACATTAAGCAGTTGTGGAAAGCAGGTGAAAAAATTGCAAGTGTTGTTTACTTATTATTATGCATGTTACAGTAATGACTAATTGTATATTTATACTTTAAGGTGGATTTTACATAGTAACCATAATGTTAGGCAGCAAAACCTTAAAATCTGACTTATAAAGAAAACATCAGAATATGCATATATGGTTAAATGGAGTACTGTATTGTATTTGATAAACTTAGTTTTCTTTAAATTCTATACAAAGGAAAGAGATTTCACATACCTTTGAAATGTTACTTGATCGACTTGTGGAACGCCCTGGGGATTTGTCATTCTGGAAAACAAAATAAAAAGATGAAAAAAGTTATGTCATTTGAATTCTACCTAAGAAGAAATTGTACTCTTTTTGTGACTTTGAGTACAGTTTCTCTTCCTCTATTTTTCTTCACTTTGGCTACTGACTCTACAATGGAAGGCAGCTCACCAAATAAACCATTACAATATTCATGTGAATTACATCAGCAAAAGCTGAAAAAAGTTCTGGAAGAAATTAATGTTAGCACTTAATTACTGTTGGTTTATTTTGCAGGGATTTTTAACAATATTTTGAGTGAAAGATTACTGTATCATCACAGCTTCTCATGAAAACTGGTACTCTGGTATGAAGAGGAATGTCTAATGACAAATAATAAAATCCACCTAGTTACACTACACACATCCCTGCTCAAATAGTTGAATTCAACCTTTCAGGAAAATTAGAACAGTAGTAGCTGACTTCCTGGCCAGACGTTCTCAAAACAACAAATTGTAACCAGTCATACAAGTAGTTCAATTTAACGTCTACTCCTCCATCCCCTCTTGCTCATGCAAAAACCACATACACACAAACCAACACCATAGGCTGTAATCTGTTAATAAAGTATATGTTGAATAGCTACATTTTTATAGCACTTCTTTTTTTTCTTCCTGGTATTCCAAAGGAGGAAGTGAAGCAGTGATTCAATAATTTGTCCAGTATTTACACTATCTCAGCAATAGATTCAACTTCATTTACACTGAAAAATTAAAAGGTATTTCAGAAACAGTGCTCATCCCCTTGGTAAATGCACGTATTTTAAGGAGATCATGGAAATATTTTTCTCAGCACTGAGAATGTAGGCTCAAACACTCAGGCGAAATATTCATATAAGCAAGATTCACTTTTACCTAGAAGGGGTTGAACTAGATACCATTTGTGCAAGTTTGTTAGATAACCTACTTGAGGAAGCAGAATAGAAAATCCAAAGTAGTCCTTTTACCTGTGCAGCTTAATTTGCAATGCATGCATCACTGTGGCAGGCAGACACATGCACACGTGTTCACAAAAGGCTTTCAATTTGGCTATGACCCACCTCTCCTCATCCTTCATTTAAGGAACTACAGACAAATACAGAAGCTGCCAGTTAAAAAAGGCTAAATTTCCTACTCCATTAATGTGCATGTCTAGTCTAGAAATTAGTATTTCCCCAATAATTTGTAACACAGAACAGTTTTGCAGTGGCAAAAATGACCAAAAAAAGCCCTTAGGCAATTTGTCAGCAAACATTTAGGAAAAAACACTTTGCCATTTTTATATGAAAAAAGCTGCTTTGGTCTCAACCTCAGTAAGCACATCCATATGAAAAATAGTTTCAAACCTACTTGTTTCGTATACCTACCGTATGTCTCTTCCTTCAGACTGTAGGTAGCTTATGTTTTTGTTCCAACCCTCAGCACCATCAATTTTTTGCACTGTAAATATTAATATACTGAACTATCTCTCTTTTTACTTTGTCTTCGTAGTACTGAGTAGCACAACGGACTCTTGCCCTCTAAAAACCAGCATCACTGAACTCCCTGACCATACATCATTCTCCACTTTATTCTACCATACCAGCTAATTCTCAGGACTTAATCACCTTCAGGTTTGTGTGTCAGAGTTTATTAGGAAGAATTAAAAAAAAAAAGTTATTCAAGTTATATACTCATTTATTATATCTTGTCCTTGAGGTTGGCCCCACTTTGAACAAGGAAGTGAACCAGATGATTCTTTCTGACCTGAAGTATTCCATGATTCAGATATTACTTCTGTGATATATTATCCACTGTAGCTTTGGTAATAAATTAATAATAGCTTATCCTTTCTAGATAACATTAAATATACACATTTTTGGATGTCTTCATTTATATCCATAGAAAATACACTTTGGATATTCTGGGTCAACATTGAGAGAAGCTCTGCTTTGACCTCAAAATAATAGAAGTTATGGATCCATGAAAGTAATTCCCCTTTTGTGGTTAGAAATTATGCACGGGATCATAGCTGAGAAACTCCCTCCTAAAAGCATGCAACCTTTATCCTCCACCATTTCGACCAAATAAATATTTTGGTTTTTTCTGACAGTGTAGTGAACTCTGGAATTCTAACTTCCTTTCTTTTAACAATCTGTCATCCAAGATTCATTTTCAAAATCTGTTTCCTGACTACAGCTCTCTAGGCTTTTTACATGATCCATTCTTCACTATGGCACATATCTCCTTCACTTTAGTTACAACAAGCTCCTGACTCTCTAACTGAAAACTCCTAGCATCCACACTCTGCAAAGTACTAGCTCATACACTGAATGGTCTAAGTTGAGAGAAAGAGTTCACATTGAACTTGCATGACTGTTCATACAAAGACAGAACAGAACAGAAAAGTTATGGCAAACTTTTCTTTTGAAATGTGTCCTTAAAGGATGTCTGTGTGCTTCTATTTTAATAGTTTGTGTTTACAAAGTACTCATGTTGTTAAGAATAATGATTCCTTTTCTTACTGTAAGTGAAGAGGAACTATCTTTATTGAAGAACTTTCTTCCTACAAGCTTGCTAAACACTAATAAAAAGACTTTTTTCCATGCATGCAATATTAATTTACATTTGAAAGGTTATATCCAGAGAAATATATGTTCACACATCTATAAATATTTTTGTGCATCAAGGAAATATCTTATCATGTCCTTCCAATCAGATTATTTCAAAGAAAGTAGCATTCACCTTTTAGAATTAAGACTTCTCAGCAGGAATTATTTAATGTCTGTAACGAGGGTTCTTGACCTCTCTGACATAGTTTTCTAAATTTACACATACAGAGTTCTGGCCCTTGAGCAAAGTGAAAACAAAATATTTAGAGAGCTCTCTTTCTAAAATTCTCAAACGTTCTTTTCCTCCAGTCAACAAAAGAGCTAAACAATGCCTTCCAAGACTCCTCCTGGCCATGACAGGTACAAGCTTTTTGGGTTCTATGTTGTATTACGCAGTCCACACTGAAATGCCTCTCCTTATTTCTAGACATCCTGTACCACCAATATGTCAACCCTTCTATCTTGCATTACAACCTGCAAACACTCATCAGGTATCTCTTCAAAACTGTGATTGCACAGAAACAAGTTCCTGTAACTATTCCACTGGAATATCAAGAAAAATCAGCCTGTGTTTGTAAATTTCCTAAGAATTCAGTTTTACCAAGATCACTTACAGGGGTATCATTGAAAATGCAATTCAACCCTCAGTATAAATTCTGGGAGGAAGACAAAAGAGAAATAATGCCACAAAATTTCAGATTATGACATGTTCATGAAACTGCTTTGGGAGGAACGTTATATGCACCTGTCCCACCACATCATACCAAGACAACAACTCTGTATGTAATAAGGAATTAAAATAATTAAAAAGAAAATAATTGCAAAATCTCTCTTTTTGTGACAGTAAACTACCTCCTAAAATTTCATTTCAGCACAAGACCGGGTTTTTGAACTGATATTATGTGCTGTGACCAGCTGAAATTTAAGCCCATTAAACTTTCTGATGCTTAAAGATACAGTTTTTCCCAACATGCAAATGTGCCTTACATTGCTAACAAACAGATTTTTCATTAAAGGAAGAGAATAAAACTCTGGCTGGGTAGAGGAACAGGGTAGTAATAGCAAATTCCTAAAATACTGCTGTGAACAGTTCAGGCTCTCATTCTAAAGAGGCAAGTGGTAGATTAGCTGGTTGCTTTCTGACTCACACTAAATATTCATACACACGATTAATGATTTTAAGTCTTGCTGGGTAGCAAATCGCATCTTAAACTAACTAATCCATTTGTCAGGTTTCCGTCATTTAGCTGCCCCTTGCTCTGTTCTGGCTCTGAGCATCACTCGGCTGAGCCAGGCAGCTTGTTAAAGGATTGCACTGCATCTCTCTGGAGAGAGCACGAAACCATCAAGAACTAATCACAGTATCACAACTCACAGGAGAATCTTAAGCAACAATTTCTGTCACACATATACACCCAACCCACCCCCTCAAAAACCCTTTGCACAAAATATTTTGCCTTTGTTTTCTTTTCTGCAGGCTCTAACCTTTGCATCCCAGTGGTGCAATGTGCTGCTTCACACACCTGCGCACAGTCCTCAGGCTTAGAATTCTATACATGATTGCAACAACAGATTTTCTTCAAGAAGTCATATCACAACATATCACAAAAATAAACGTCTCCTAAATTGTTGTGGTTTAACCCCAGCCAGCAACTAAGCATGACACAGATGCTTACTCACTTCCCCCCCGCCCCCTTAGTGGGATGGGGGAGAAAATTGGGAAAAGAAGTAAAACTTGTGGGTTAGGATAAAAATGGTTTAATAGAACAGAAAAGAGGAAAATAATAATGATAACACTAATAAAATGACAACAGTAATAATTAAAGGATTACAATATACAAGTGATGCACAATGCAATTGCTCACCACTCGCTGACCAATGCCCAGTTAGTTACCGAGCTGCACTCTGCCCAGGCCAACTCCCCCCAGTTTATATACTGGGTATGACATCACATGGCATGCAATACCCCCTTGGCCACTTTGGGTCAGCTGTCCTGGCTGTGTCCTGTGCCAACTTCTTGTGTCCCTCCAGCCTTCTTGCTGGCTGGGCATCACAAGCTGAAAAATCCTTGACTTGAGACTAACCACTACTTAACAACAACTGAAAACATCAGTGTTATCAACTTTCTTCTCATACCTAACTCAAAAATATAGCTGTGGTGGGTTGACCCTGGCTGGATGCCAGGTGCCCACCAAAGCTGTTCTATCACTTCCCCCGCCCTCCCTCAGCTGGACAGGGGAGAGAAAATATAACAAAGGGCTTGTAGGTCAAGATAAGGACAGGAGAGATCACTCACCAATTACCATCACAGGCAAACCAGACTCAGCTTGGGGAATATTTACTCAATTTATTACCAGTCAACCAGAGTATAGTAATGAGAAATAAAACCAAATCTCAAAACACCTTCCCTCCACCCCTCCCTTCTTCCCAGGCACAACTTCACTCCAGGATTCTCTACCTACCCCCCCCAGTGGTGCAGGGGGACGGGCAATGGGGGTTGGGGTCAGTTCATCACATGTTGTCTCTGCCGCTCCTTCCTCCCCAAGGGGAGGACTCCTCACGCTCTTCCCCTGCTCCACCGTGGGGTCCCTCCCATGGGGGACGGTTCTCCACAAACTTCTCCAACGTGGGTCCTTCCCATGGGCTGCAGTTCGTCATGAACTGCTCCAGCGTGGGTCCCTTCCACAGGCTGCAGTCCTTCAGGCACAGACTGCTCCAGCGTGGGTCCCCATGGGGTCACACGTCCTGCCAGAAAACCTGCTCCAGCGTGGGCTTCCCATGGGGTCACAGCCTCCTTCAGGCACCCACTTGCTCCGGCGTGGGGTCCTCCCTGGGCTGCAGGTGGATATCTGCTCCACCGTGGACCTCCATGGACTGCAGGGGGACAGCCTGCCTCACCAGGGTCTTCCCCACCATGGGCTGCAGGGGAAACTCTGCTCCGGCGCCTGGAGCACCTCCTCCCCCTCCTTCTTCACTGACCTTGGTGTCTGCAGGTTTGTTTCTCTCACATATTCTCACTCCTCTCTCCAGCTGCTGTTGCTGTGTGCCGTGCAACTTTTTCTCTTCTTAAAAATGATATCATAGAGACGCTACCACTGTCACTGATTGGCTCGGCCTTGGCCAGCGGTGGGTCCGTCTTGGAGCTGGCTGGCATTGGCTCTGTCAGACACAGGGGAAGCTTCCAGTAGCTTCTCACTGAAGCCACCCCTGTAACCTCCCCCCCCGCTACCAAAACCTTGCCACACAAACCCAATACAATAGCACTGTACCAGCTACTAAGACAATTAACTCTATCCCACCTGAAACCAGGACATAAATATAAGCACAACACAAGCCAAACAAATGTGGTTTTCCTTGCCTAAAGTCCCCTTCCACCTAGTACTACCTCACTGCATCTGCACAGGAGCCTCCTTTCAGCACTTTTTCACTTCTGGAATTTTGAATAGGAACAGAAACCGCTTTCACTTCACAACCTGAGCTATCAGATATGTAGATGATCTCAACTAGCAATGTCAGTCACTGAAAATCTAAAGAGTGGGAATTAACATAATTAAAATTGATGTGTGGACTTGATATACTTATTTCAACAGCTTAACATGAAAATGGAAAGACAAAAACACAAACAGGCAACATTTGCTTTAACTGATAAACAAAAACGCCAGTGCCCATAATTAACTAAGACATAAACACACTGTGTAATTACTGGGCATCATGCATAATTTTACTGTGGAACACAGAATGTTTTCAATACCAAAGAACATCTGGGTTCAAAGTGCCAACTCACAGATGAAAAGTCTGCTAGGAATACTAAAGACTGTGATGTAGATGCACCCCTTAATTAAAATAATAACAACATATAACTATTAATTAAACTAAACAAAATATCAACAAAATACAGGTAGTACAATATGTATGGTTTATATTATTCATATAGACTATATCACATCTATATGTATAAATAAAACATCTAAATTTATCTATCTATCTATGAATGTATTTATATGTATAGTTATGTAAATGCAGTCATTCTTTTCCTAGTTATCTGCTACTGGACATGGCCAGGGTAAGGATAACAGTCTCTCCCACAGTGTGGCTACTCTTACATTGTTCAAGAACTATTTCACAGTTTCTCATGTTGGGGCTCTAAATTATTAAAACAAATACAAGTATATACATATTTATTTATGACTATTTGTGCCAAGAAGATAATGACAATGTTACAACTGACAGAGCATAAAACCTGCCTCTTGGCCAGCCTTTTCTCTATGGAGAAATGTGCTGTACATATTTTATCTAATTTTTTCATACTTTCAAATATTCAACAGTTAGCCATATAACTTCTCTTATAAATGAATCATACCACTAAATCACCAAATATAAAATTATTAGTAGTTAAGTCTATATTTAAAAATGTAAGAAAATTTATGTCCCTTCTTTGTAAACAAATAACTTGCCATTCTAGTAAATTTTAACTTCTCTAAGAAGTTCAACATTCATGTGAAATCACCTGCAAGGTCACTAGGCAAAAAGCCTGTGGAGAAGGAAATCTAAACAAACTGAAGGTCTCTATTGCACAGCTGTGCAAAACCTGCTGACTATCACAAACAAACCTTCTGAGGATGCTGAAGCATTTCAAACATGCCATTCTGACTGTGGAAACAGACTACATAATCCAGTGTGACATAAAGAAGTTAGTTTTATTAACCTAGAAGTTGCATATTTTCCATATTTATATGTGGGTAGAAGAGTAGATAGCAATCATCAAGGAACCTCCCTACTAGCGGGCTCTTGGGTAATCTTACATAAGATTAACGGACAGGTGCTTTACTTGTCATATGCCCTGTTACTTTTTTTGCAACTATGGTATCTTTGTGGCCAGAGCTGCAGCACATAAAAACTGCACATTGGTACTTTCACTGCAATAAGGTTTGGAGTTAAATGTTTTAGGCAGTTATTTTCTTCTTCACCATTTTTTCCTCTGAACAGAAATCTACAATGCCACCAACTGCATGGCACAGATGTATCACTGTTACTTATAGCTGCTTCTTGCACTGGTACCTCTAGTGGGCTAGGGTCCTTTCATATCTTATACTATCTTACTCCACATCCATCTTGCTGGACTCAGTGTGGCAGCTTTTTTTTAGCATAAGCTGCTAATAAGCATGATAAATATATCAGAATCATATCAACCATCCTTTTGAGTTGAAAATGCTAATTACAGTTTAATGAGGCTCAGAGCAATTTCCATCACAGGCCAAGATGAGTCAATAGCATGCTTGCTGTTACAATATAAGGGTTTCACAGTGATGCTTCTACCTGCAATTACACAGGCAACTTCCATGTTACAACATTCAGTTATTTTCTCTGTATTGCACAGATGTACAAGGTCAAAACTGTTTTAAAAATGGGAATAAACACACCATTGCATTTAAAAAAAAAATCCAGCATCGAACCTTGCAACGCAGCACAGAATACAGTCAGAAAACAGCACACAGTAAACACTTGCCTGACATAAGTGCAATTCCTTCAACAGCTCACATAAAGAGCCTGATTTTATTTGTTATACCATACTTAGCAAAAGTGAAAAGTCCCTAGAAATCCTGGCCAAAATTACAAATGAAATAACCATGAAGTTGGAAATAAGTTCAACACAAACCAGTAAACAGACAATGTGTGTCACGTAGCTGCCCTTGACTGATCGTGAGATGAGAAGCTAGCCAGAAGCTTTTATTGGAAAATTATTTCTGGTAATGCCTAATACTAATGAGAATGAGGTTAAAGGAACAAAACTGAAAATAAAAAATGCCAGGATTTCAGAAGATCAACATACAAGGGTGAGCAAGAGTCTTAGAACAAAGCAGCCATACACGGCAGTCAAAGGGTCCTGCTCATTAGTACCTCCTGCTTTCTAGGAGCAAAGTGAACTTGTTCCTACTGCAATTAAGATAACCAGGAACTGAGGGTTGGAAGTGGCTCTAACTTCCTTCTGCACCTGCAGACCAAGAGGAGCCATTTGATTCAGTTCAGAGGCTGAAGGAGATCACATCCTTTCCCCCATTGCATGCAAGAAAAAGAACTCGAACAAATCTTGATCTGATCAAAGAACCATCTTGCTCATTTTCCTGCTGCAGATTACATACTGCCTTGTTGGGTTCGGCGTTCGGAAGATCTCGCGATGTCACGGAAAGTTAGAGGGTTAGTCGCAGCCTTATGATGTGTCTGTAATCCCGCCTACCCTTGTTAGTATAAAAGGAATTGACTGCGCAATAAAAGGCGGAAGTTGGCGCTCACACTGTGTGTGTTATCTGTCTCTTTCCCTGGTCTGGGGTTGACCAGTGATCTAATCGTGGCACCTTGATATGCAGCGAACGCTACACTGCCTCATCCAAAGTCAACAAAATGCAGTGCAACAATCCAGCCCCAGCCACGCATGACTCAAAGTTTGAGCACTTGAACAAGTTACCACAGGGAAGTTTCCTATATAAGCTATTTTATGAAGTTCCAGTGTATCAAAAATATCACAAATTGCATACATATGCTTCAGCAATAGAACGTACTTTGGAAACTATATCTGAAGCAGACAAGATGCTATCACACCCTGGCTTGAAGTATGATATGCTTCTATGTCCAAGCATCAAATTATTAAAATACCAAACAGAATTGAGGGGATTAGTAGAAACAAGTGTGAATAAGAAATACCGGTGTTTTGCATTGTTCAATACAATGCATCACATTTTTGATAAATCTCTCCACTTACCTCTGCTAGGAGGTTAAATGTATATGTTGCTCAGGATAGACTTGGGCAATAAGCAATACACTGTTGCGTGGCAATAGCCTGGTGCCAGTGGATCTTTCTGCCTCCTTGATCTAGGGCAATACAGCAGATTGCACCCACTGGCAGAGAAGTTCATGGTGCTCTTCTTTACAAAAAGAAACCAGTGTCATATCACCCAACTCATTTCCAAATGACACTATCCATCAGAAACTATGGACGCCAACATCCTAGCCAGTCTCTAGGTTAACATACTTTAACAAAACGTAATTTCACATGACCAGTGTCATTTTTTAAGTAGATGTGAAGTTTCCATACACCTCTAGTTTCATCCACTGAATTCATCAGCTGATTGACAATGTCAGGATTATTTTTTCAAACTAACCAGGATTCATTTACCCTTTTGCTTACTTTATCCTTAAGAAAAATCACAAGCATTTAATCCAAGATTGTTCTCTATGATTAGGTATTCTAAATCACTCTTACTATGCAAAAATACACATCTAAAATAGTATCTGTCCTTGTCGACTCAGTAACTGTTTGGTGAACACCAAGCATCAAGCATAACACTGCATGAAAAATATACTGTAATTAGCTGCCTTTTCTCTTCAGTTTATACCTGAGGTGGGGGGAAGAAAAAGAAAAAAGCTGCCAAAATGATGGTTCCTAGTAGTACTTTTCTAACAAGATACAAGTGATGCCTGTCTTTATCCAAAGCTGACCACACAGTTAAAAATTAAAAGCTGCAAAGTTAGACATTGGACAAGTGAAACTTGCCATTACCTTCTTATTAAAAAGTCACAGGGAAAAAGCATAAGAAGACTATAATTTAAAAATCAGCAAGCTGCTAGTCTGTACTCTAATGACACACCTTGGTATGATCAAGATGGATGGAATACTATTCACAAATGGCATTAAATGAAAAAATGCAAAGAGGGATACTATTAATTACAACTGAAGAAAAGATTATAAAAAGCAAATACAAAGGAAGAGACGGAATGAAAAGTAAACATGGGAAAATCTTATCCCTGTTGCATCAAAATATGGAGCTACATAAATAGTAAAATTTTCCCTATGCATACAGGCATTTAAAGGGCTAGTTCTTTAGAGTCAAAAGAGTAACCTACAAAGGAAGAGTAATTGCATGAATTCATTACTGTTAGTTTTCCACCAGAGAACTGTGCGCATATTGATACTCAATACAAGGCTCTAACTTCTCTGACACGCAGTGTCTGTAGAAGACCTGTCACATTTAGAAACAAATCTTGGCCTACAAACATCTTACTAATGTTTTTGTTTTCCACTGCTATTTCCCAAGATAATTCTCTTCAGCAAAAATACAGAGCTTTTTATTATTATTGTATCAATGTCTAACTACAGCCTGTTTAATTTCTACCATCTCACTACATTAATCACAGCACTTTATTTATAACAGGTAGCAATATAATTTGTGATAGATTTCCACATGTCAAAACCACCTTCTGCTACTTGGTTGCTAATGTCTAAATTACCTGGCAATTAAAACCAACCTGGATGATTGCGCTAACACTTGATTTACATTCATTTATTACTGGAGACATGCTATGGGAGATTTTATGTTTGGGTGTTGTTGATACCTTACCTTGGAAAATTGCAAATGTTATTTTTATGGTTTTTTTTCTCGGCATTACTCAGCTATAGGAAATGAAGACAAGCACCACTTTTTTTTTCTTTTTTTTTCTTTTTTTTTTAAATAAAATACAAATGCACCAAACAGTCTACAGGCTTTACTTTGTCAATCTCTTTTGCTAATATATGACTGTGTTGTAGTTTAACCCCAGCCAGCAACTAAGCACCACGCAGCCGCTCACTCACTCCCCCCCATCCAGTGGGATGGGGGAGAAAATCAGGAAAAGAAGTAAAACTCCTGGGTTGAGATAAGAATGGTTTAATAGAACAGAAAAGAAGAAACTAATAATGATAATGATAACACTAATAAAATGACAACAGTAGTAATAAAAGGATTGGAATGTACAAATGATGCGCAGGGCAATTGCTCACCACCCGCCGACCGACACCCAGCCAGTCCCCGAGCGGCAATTCCCTGCCCCCCCTTCCCAGTTCCTAAACTAGATGGGACATCACATGGTATGGAATACACTGTTGGCCAGTTTGGGTCAGGTGCCCTGACTGGGCATGAGAAGCTGAAAAATCCTTGACTATAGTCTAAACACTACTGAGCAACAACTGAAAACATCAGTGTTATCAACGTTCTTCACATACTGAACTCAAAACATAGCACTGTACCAGCTACTAGGAAGACAGTTAACTCTATCCCAGCTGAAACCAGGACAGTATCCACCCCTTATTCTATACCATTGATGTCATGCTCAGTTCCCATACCTTTAGTTACATTCTGATCAATCATCACCACCTTTCCATCCTTTTGAGGCATAAGAACAATGATCTCTCTCTCTCTCTCTCTCTCAAAAAGTATACACACACAGAGATATCAGTTCTTTAGTTCATGGGTTATGTTCATAAAATGTTTGTTGAGTTCATTTAGTTTCCGACTCTGGGCTCCATCTGTCATACCAGTCTGTCTGGGCAGGAGGGATGGTGCAAAGTCCTCTCAGTCGGTAGAGCAGAATTGGGCTTCAGTGCGGTGTGACGAGCAGATGACATTTGACGCAGCAGGAGGATGGTGTGCACGGTTGGATTGTTGCATGCTGGAGTCAGTTCTGGTTCCACCTCTACTGCGCTTTGCTCAGTTTTATCACAGTTCTTTCTTGCTTGATCCAAGTGATTCTTACTATAGTACTATGGATATAGCATATAACAATTATAGTAATGATAACATACAGTAGCAGGGTTATATAGCAACTAATATCATACAGTTTAATTCTGGCTATTTTCACCTAAAATCAAATCCCCTTGGGGCACACATCGGACTTCTCCATCTTTTCGCATCACCCACCAAGTGCACCCAGGCCCTTGAGCAAAAGCAATCCCACGAATGGGTTTACCTTTGCCTGAGGCAGGAGTAACCCTGACTGTTTTCCCTAACATGTTCTTCATGTGCACTACAGGGACTTTATCCCCTTCTACAGTATGTAAAAATTCTGATTGGGCAGGGCCACTCCGATTGGCAGATCCTCTGGTGTTGACTAACCAGGTGGCTTTTGCTAAATGTGTATCCCAATGTTTGAAAGTTCCACCCCCCATTGCTCTCAATGTAGTCTTTAACAGTCCATTGTATCGCTCAATTTTCCCAGAGGCTGGTGCATGATAGGGGATATGATACACCCACTCAATGCCGTGCTCTTTGGCCCAGGTGTCTATGAGGTTGTGTATTGGTTTTATGTGGCAAGGTTTTGGTAGCGGGGGGGGGGTTACAGGGGTGACTCCTGTAAGAAGCTGCTGGAAGCTTCCCCTGTGTTCGAGAGAGAGCGAGCCTATACCAGCTGGCTCTAAGATGGACCCGCCGCCGGCCAAGGCCGAGCCAATCAGTGATAGTGGTAACGCCTCTGTGATAACATTTTTAAGAAGGAAAAAAAAGTTGGGACAGGGAGAAACAGCCGCCGGAGAGAGGAGTGAGAACATAGGAGAGAAACAAGCCTGCGGACACCAAGGTCAGTGCAGAAGGAGGGGGAGGAGATGCTCCAGGCGCCGGAGCAAAGATTCCCCTGCAGCCCGTGGTGAAGACCCTGGTGAGGCAGGCTGTCCCCCTGCAGTCCAGGGAGGTCCACGGTGGGGCAGATATCCACCTGCAGCCCGTGGAGGACCCCACGCAGGAGCAGGTGGGTTCCTGAAGGAGGCTGTGACCCCGTGGGAACCCTGCGCTGGAGCAGGTTCCTGGCAGGACCTGCGGATCTGTGGAGAGAGGAGCCCACGGAGCAGGGTTTCTGGCAGGACTTGTGACCCCGTGGGGGACCCACGCTGGAGCAGTCTGTGCCTGAAGGACTGCACACCGTGGAAAGGACCCATGCTGGAGCAGTTCGTGAAGAACTGCAGCCCGTGGGAATGGCCCATGTTGGAGAAAGTTCGTGGAGGACTGTCTCCCGTGGGTGGGACCCCACGTTGGAGCAGGGGAAGAGTGTGATGAGCCCTCCCCCTGAGGAGGTGAAGCGGCAGAAAATAACATGTGATGACCGTAAACCCCATCCCTGTCCCCCTTGTGCCGCTGGGGGGGCTTGGTGGAGAAATCCGGGAGTGAAGTTGTGCCCGGGAAGAAGGGAGGGGTGGAGGGAAGGTGTTCTGAGATTTCGTTTTATTTCTCATTTACCTTACTCTGGCTGATTTGTAATAAAAAGTGAGCTAATTTTCCCTAAGCTGAGTCTGTTTTGCCCGTGATGGTAATTAGTGAATGATCTCTCCTGTCCTTATCTCGACCCGCAAGTTTTTTGTTATATTTTTCTCTCCCCTGTCCAGCTGAGGATGGGGGAGTGATAGAACGGCTTTGGTGGGCACCTGGCGTCCAGCCAGGGTCAACCCATCACAGGTTGTTTCGGAAATGAGTCCCGTTGTCTGACTCAATTCTTTCTGGGGTGCCATGTCGCCACAAGACCTGCTTCTCAAGGCCCAGGATAGTGTTCCGGGCAGTGGCATGGGGTACAGAATATGTTTCCAGCCATCCGGTGGTTGCTTCCACCATTGTAAGCACATAGCGCTTGCCTTGGCGAGTTTGTGGGAGTGTGATATAGTCAATCTGCCAGGCTTCCCCAGATTTATATTTCAGCCATCGCCCTCCATACCACAGGGGCTTTAACCGCTTGGCTTGCTTAATTGCAGCACATGTTTCACATTCATGGATAACCTGCGCGATAGCGTCCATGGTCAGGTCCACCCCTCGATCTTGAGCCCATCTATATGTTGCATCTCTTCCCTGATGGCCTGAAGTATCATGGGCCCATCGAGCCATAAATAGCTCACCCTTATGTTGCCAGTCCAGGTCCACCTGAGACACTTCAATCTTGGCAGCCTGATCCACCTGTTCGTTGTTTCGATGTTCTTCAGTGGCCCGACCCTTGGGTACGTAAGCATCTACATGACGTACTTTTACAACCAGATTCTCTAGCCGGGACGCAATATCTTGCCACAGTGTGGCAGCCCAAATGGGTTTACCTCTGCGCTGCCAGTTGCTCTGCTTCCATTGCTGTAACCACCCCCACAGGGCCATCCATGACAATCCATGAGTCAGTATAGAGATAGAGCACTGGCCACTTTTCTCTTTCAGCAATATCTAATGCTAGCTGGATGGCTTTCACCTCTGCAAACTGACTCGATTCACCCTCTCCTTCAGCAGTTTCTGCAACTTGTCGTGTAGGACTCCATACAGCAGCTTTCCACCTTCAATGCTTTCCCACGATGCGACAGGACCCATCAGTGAACAGGGCATATTGCCTCTCATTCTCTGGCAGTTTATTATACAGCGGGGCTTCTTCAGCACGTGCCACCTCCTCCTCTGGTGACATTCCAAAATCTTTGCCTTCTGGCCAGTCCATGATTACTTCTAAAATTCCTGGGCGACTGGGGTTTCCTATGCGAGCCCGTTGTGTGATCAGTGCGATCCACTTACTCCACGTGGCGTCAGTCGCGTGATGTGTAGAGGAGACCCTCCCTTTGAACATCCAGCCCAGCACTGGCAGTCGGGGTGCTAAGAGGAGCTGTGTCTCAGTACCAACCACTTCTGAGGCAGCTCAAACTCCTTCATACGCTGCCAATATCTCTTTTTCAGTTGGAGTATAGCGAGCCTTGGATCCTCATATCCTCGACTCCAAAACCCCAGGGGTCGGCCTTGGGTCTCCCCAGGTGCTTTCTGCCAGAGGCTCCAGGTAGGGCCATTCTCCCCAGCTGCAGTGTAGAGCACATTTTTAACATCTTGTCCTGTCCGGACTGGTCTAAGGGCTACAGCATGAACAATCTCCCGTTTAATTTGTTCAAAGGCTTGTTGTTGTTCAGGGCCCCATTTAAAATCATTCTTCTTCCGGGTCACTTGATAGAGAGGGCTTACAATCAAACTGTAATTTGGAATATGCATTCTCCAAAACCCCACGACACCTAAGAAGGCCTGTGTGTCCTTTTTATTACTTGGGGGAGACATAGCTGCTATTTTATTAATCACATCCATTGGGATCTGACGACGTCCATCTTGCCATTTTATTCCCAAAAACTGGATCTCCTGTGCAGGTCCCTTGACCTTACTTTCTTTTATGGCAAAACCGGCTTTCAGAAGGATTTGGATTATTTTCTTCCCTTTCTCACAGACTTCTTCTGCCGTGTTGCCCCATACGACGATGTCATCAATGTATTGCAGGTGTTCCAGAGCTTCACCTTTTTCCAGTGCAGTCTGGATTAGTCCATGGCAAATGGTGGGGCTGTGTTTCCACCCCTGGGGCAATCGATTCCAAGTGTACTGGACACCTCTTCAAGTAAAGGCAAATTGTGGACGACACTCTGCTGCTAGAGGGATTGAGAAAAACGCATTAGCAATGTCAATTGTGGCATACCACTTGGCTGCCTTTGACTCTAGCTCGTATTAAAGTTCTAGCATATCTGGAACAGCAGCACTCAGCGGTGGTGTAACTTCATTCAGGCCGCGATAGTCAACTGTTAGTCTCCACTCCCCATTAGACTTCCGCACTGGCCATATGGGACTATTAAAGGGTGAGCGAGCTTTGCTGATCACTCCTTGGCTCTCCAGTTGGCGAATCAACTTGTGGATGGGAATCAGAGTGTCTCAGTTGGTGCGATATTGCCGCCGGTGCACCGTCGTGGTAGCAATTGGCACTTGTTGTTCTTCAACCTTGAGCAACCCCACAATCGAAGGGTCTTGAGAGAGACCAGGCAGGGTAGACAGCTGTTCAGTGCCCTCCGTCTCCAAGGCAGCTATACCAAAAGCCCATCGATACCCCTTCAGGTCCTTAAAATACCCCCTCCTGAGATAGTCTATGCCAAGGATACACGGAGCCTCTGGACCAGTCACAATGGGGTGTTTCTGCCACTCATTTCCAGTTAGGCTTACTTCAGCTTCCAATACAGTTAACTCTTGGGATCCCCCTGTCACACCAGAAATACAAATGGATTCTGTCCCTTTATAACTTGATGGCATTAGAGTGCACTGTGCGCCAGTGTCTACTAGAGCCTTATACTCCTGTGGGTCTGACATGCCAGGCCATTGAATCCACACAGTCCAATAGACCCGGTTATCCCTTTCCTCCACCTGGCTGGAGGCAGGGCCCCTCTAATTCTGGTCAGAGTATTCAGTATTCACTTCTCGTAAAACTGGCTCAGAAGTCCCTTCAAGAGGATTGGAAATAAAATCAGCCCTTCTACTCTGTTTGGAAACTGGAGCGGCATTTTTCCTGGTAGAATCCCCTTTTGTGGTGGTTTTTCCTCGCAGTTCACGTACCCGTGCATTTAGGACCGAGGTAGGTTTTCCGTCCCATTTCCTCATGTCCTCTCCCTGATCACATAGGTAAAACCACAGGGCACCTCGCGGTGCGTACCTTCTATATTCTCTCTCTTGGACAGAGGAACGCTCACTCCTAATAGCTGAGACATTGGTCCTTACACGTGTGGAGTAGGACATATCCTCTTTGAATTGCTGGAAATCCTCGGACAGCTTCTCCACAGTCGCAATGCAGGCTTGTAGGGAGGAGGAGAGATTTTCTTCGTATTGATGGAGTTGGTGAGCCACTTCCTCCACTGTCGGTGCCTCTTCGTCCTTCCACGCCATTATTGCCAATGAGTTGGCATAGGACGATGGTGCGCTCTGTACAAACTTCCGCCACATGGTTCGTGTGCATTGGACTTCGTCTGGATCTTTGGGTAATTGTGGGTTGTCCGGGTCATGATGAATCGTCTCTAGCACAGCTAATTCCCTCAGATATTGAATACCTTTTTTCCATGGTGGTCCACTTGCTTGATTGACATATAACATCTTCCCTGAAGGGGTACCTTTCCTTCACACTTGACAGGAGTCGCCTCCAGAGGCTGATGGCTTGTGTCCCTCTTCCAATTGTCTTGTCAATGCCACCTTCCCTGGCAAGCGATCCCAGCTGCTTGGCTTCCCTACCTTCTAATTCCAAGCTATTAGCCCCATTGTCCCAGCATCAGAGGAGCCAGGTGATAATATGCTCACCTATAAGGCGGCCAAAGTCTTTTCCAAATCCTGCAGCTCACTCAAGGATACGGACTGGGTTATTACCTCTGGTTCTGCCTCTTCCTCCAGTTCCCGTGATGACCCTGGTTCATCTTCATCCTTCGCTAAGCGAACTGATTTTTTTGTATATTTCTTTTTCTGTATGGGGGCAACTGATGCTGGTGCAGGTTGGTCCGCTGGTTCAGTTGCAGTATCGCTCACCAGGTTTTGGATAACCGCAGTGTCTGTTGCCGAGGTTTGGGTAGCAGCAGTGCTCGTCGCTGGGGCTGGAGGGACCACAGTGCCCGTCGCTAAGGTTTGGGTAGCTGCTGTGCTCATTGCCGGGGCTGGAGGGGCTGCAGTGCCTGTTGTTGAGGTTTGGGTAGCCCGAGTTCTCGTCGCCGGGGCTGGAGGGGTCACAGTGCCTGTCGCCAAGGTCTGGGTGCCTGCAATGCTCCTTGCCGGGGCTGGAGGGGCTGCGGCACCCGTTGCCAAGGTTTGGGTGGCTGCAGTGCTCATCATTTTGTTGTTAGGTCCAGAGACTTTCCCTCCCCTTGAGGGTACTGAGTGGTGTCGAACAGGGCTCGATAGGCATGGGCCAGGCCCCAGCACGTTGCAGTGATTTGTATCTCTCTGGAGCTGCCGGGGTGACAGCATACCTTTTCCAAATATTTTACTAGTTCTTCTGGATCCTGCACTTGTTCAGGGGTGAATTTCCAAAACATCGGAGGTGTCCACTTTTCTAGGTACTTGCCCATACTACCCCACACACCCTGCCACTCATAATTATCCAGCCTTGGGGCACATCTCTGGGTGATCTTCTTAAATAGCTGTTTAACCTTAAACGAGAGCTGAACCACATTCAGAAGTATGCTAATTCCTAGCAGTAGGGCTAGGACCGTGCTAGTCCCAACATTCCAGGAGTATTCAAATTTTTCAAAATTCTCAAACACCATTGTAACTGGACTGAAGGAGAAAGAAGAGGGGAAGAAAGGTACCCCACCCACAGAATGGTTTTCCATGGAGGAAAGGTAAATGGTATAATTATTAATAGTTTCCCACAGATGGCTCCCGCAGTATAAAGGTGACAATGCTAAGTGCAAATACCGGATTAATCCCACAGCCGATGACTTTATCATACCATAAACCAAAGTTATACCATACATCAAAGCGAAAACCTTAATCCACCTCCCGCGGATGATAAGCAGTAGAAGAGGAACTACATACAGCAAGCGAGGTGATACATAACAGAGCCTTAAAAACCAGAGCAACAACTCTAAGAATACATAAATCAACATAATGAATGCTTAGAACAAATTTGTTTTAACAAGCTCTGGTCAGGTTTGTCGTTATCTCAACCCTTCGTGCCCCACGTTGGGCGCTAAAAGGACTGTCGTGGTTTAACCCCAGCCAGCAACTAAGCACCACGCAGCCGCTCACTCACTCCCCCCCATCCAGTGGGATGGGGGAGAAAATCAGGAAAAGAAGTAAAACTCCTGGGTTGAGATAAGAACGGTTTAATAGAACAGAAAAGAAGAAACTAATAATGATAATGATAACACTAATAAAATGACAACAGTAGTAATAAAAGGATTGGAATGTACAAATGATGCGCAGGGCAATTGCTCACCACCTGCTGACCGACACCCAGCCAGTCCCCGAGCGGCCAATCCCTGCCCCCCACTTCCCAGTTCCTAAACTAGATGGGACGTCACATGGCACGGAATACACTGTTGGCCAGTTTGGGTCAGGTGCCCTGACTGGGCATGAGAAGCTGAAAAATCCTTGACTCTAGTCTAAACACTACTGAGCAACAACTGAAAACATCAGTGTTATCAACATTCTTCTCATACTGAACTCAAAACATAGCACTGTACCAGCTACTAGGAAGACAGTTAACTCTATCCCAGCTGAAACCAGGACAGACTGTTAGTTCAGCTTTGTTTTATTACTTCGACATAGGTGTGACACATACATGTCACTGTACATCTCGGTTTCAAATATGAAATAAACCAACTACTTAATTATCACTTATTTTCACACTGTGTTACCCTCCCTAAATAGGTTTGACACACAGAGCAAAAAAGTGAAATAGAATCCTCCTCACTATGACATCAAATTATCATTTTGTCTCTTGTCTGTGATGAACAGAAATGCAACACAATAAATTTCACTGCAGCACTTTTAAATCAAATGGTTCTATCATTTACAGATAATGTATTTCAGCATTTCTATCCTTGATCAATAAAGATTTGGTTTTTCATTCTATCTTGTACAGCTTGATAGAACTTTAGTACACTAGCCACTATATTTATTTTCCAAAGTTCGCAGTACATCATGTAACTTTGCTTTTCCATAAGACTTTCAGTGAGTCTAAAGAGAAGACTTGGTCTTTTCATCACCATGTTGAACTCCAATCAATGTTTGTTCAATTATCAGTTTGAATGCTCTTTATTTTTCTCTTATGAGTGACATTCTTTCCTCATCCTTCAGGATGCTTCCCCAGATATCTGGTCTCTACAATGATCCTCTCTTGTAAGAATACTCTTGGTGGTAAGCATACAAATTTTGTCCAATAGTTGTAAGGAGTAATGGAGAGGAATTTTTTTTACAAGAAAGTAGATGTAGTCTGTGGACCACGTAATCAGATTTTTAATTCATAGTATGATATGCATTCAGTTTTCTCTTTGTTAAGTATGACTACATGCAGATTTTTTAACTGAAAAGACAAACTAACTTGTTTCAGAAGCCAGAACTCAGAGGTCACTTTGTTGTCTGCCAGTTATTGTGACCTGCTGGATTCCAGTCAATTAGTACCAGAGATGAAAGACTCTGGGTGGCCGAGTACTTGTCTAACAGCCAAATATTTATCAAAGGACAAAAGATTAATTAAGTACACAAAGTGCCTCAATTACAATAGAGCTATAAAACATTACTTGATTATGTGCTGTATGTTCAAATATTACCATTTTTATACCTTTTAGCTGATTACAAGTTTTATGTCGTCAGTATCCCTTTAACTCAAACTCCTCTGAGTAATGAGTAAAAGGGAAAATGAAAGGAAATAGCATTTTCCCCAGTCCTCTAAAGAATATCCAAGCATTCAAATCTTTTAAAGTACAGGTGCCACCTTTCATTGGCCAATTTGATTCATTATTCAGCCTAAACCCACTGATCTCCAACTGCAACAAGAATAGGAGCAAAACTATAAATAATTAAGTTCTTGACTGTAAGTCCTAAGCACTAAGTAATAATGCTAAGAAAAAAATAATGGCAACAGAACTGGACAAAGAAGAACACTGTTTGACTATATGCCTGGCTTCTGATATGCAGCAAATCTGTATGTCAAGGATCTCCATGTGCATAACAGAAATGTAAGCAGAATAGTAGAGCTCACAGAAAATACTGACATTATCTAAGAGTAAGATTAAGAGAATTTATGTTGAACCCTGGTAGTCAGGGTTGCTATTGCTGGATGCAGCTGAAAAATCAGAAATGTTACCAGCTGAATAATTTAATTCTGTACCAGCAGGCCCAGATTCAAAGGCCCATAACTCAGTGCTAGGGGCTTAGCATGTGTGAAACCTTACAATCACAAGTTGAAAATAACAAATGTAAGGACATGAAGGAATTTAATGCCAGCTGAATCCGAGATGCGCATAGATTCCACAGATACTTTCATCAGCATCTTTCCTACCTCTTCTGGAAATCCCCAAATTCAACTTATTGCTAGATTTAACTGATGTTAATGAATAATTAAACAGTTTTGGGCTTAATGTTGAATTTAATTATCTACCCATTAGTTTAGTCATTATGTAGTTTGTAATTTTCAACATATATTTGAACACTGCAACTCCTCCCTCTTTAAACATCAAAGCAAAATATAAACTTTAATGCTTGAATGACAAAATTCCTATAAAAATTATTTTCAGTGAAGGTCTATGTGAAAGTTCATGGAGCGATGTATTTATTCACAATAATAGGTGTAGAAAACTTGGAGGAAAGACAGCTTCAAGTTAAAACACGTATCTACAGCCACTTCTCTGCTTTAGAATTAACAGTGAAGTTAATTCAAATCTTATTTCTATGTACTTTGATCCAGTGATCACCATCCTTCATAAATGATGGGATCCACTACCAAGGTAATACAAACTTTCCTACTGTGAAGTTTTCATCTATGCTGTCACAGATCTTTATTACAGAAGCAATCACTTTTGTTTACAGGTAAGCTTTGTCTGATTCGCATCTCTAAAGTTGCTGAGTCTTCTCATAAATTAATAGCAGTATATTACTGCACAAACCCAGAAATGTATCTTTTACTCCAATCCTTTGAAGAGCTTCCATGACAAAGACTAGATCCTTGTTTCAGTTACATCTGGAATATTTTAGGACAGCAAGGTTCAGGATCCAGGCCACATTTTTTTTTCTTTTCTCTCTCCTTTCTGACATATTCAGTATATTAATTAGAGGAAGGATGCTGTAGAAATTACAATTAAATTGGGCTTATTCTTAGAACTCACAAGCCTACCTATTGCTATATATTAATTTATTCAGTCAGGGGATGGAGGGAAACTATTACACAAAAGGTTTTTTGTTTTTTCTTTATAGCTACCCTAATGTTTAATCAAAAGGCTAAATCCTGATCCTATTTTCCACTTAAAATAATGCAAGTAAAAAGAAGTGTGGGGCACAGTAAACACCATACACCTGTTTCTTAGCAGACTTGCCCAGCAAGTCATACATATTCATGATGGAAGCCTTCTACAGGTCTTTTATTCCCAAAGAGACATGACCTACATATTCAGTCTCTAAGATGTGTTGAGAGATGGACATGTACAGCACATCATTTAGTGATTACTCCTTCTTAACAGATTTTGTGTTATAACAGAAACCTCTTCGATGCAAAGAGGAACACTGAGGGGGAAAGGAGGAAGTTTGGGGAAAACAGATAATGAGGAGACTGTCCTGGGGAAGAGAAAATGCTACCCTAGCTTAGACAAGGAAAGATTTTACTGTTGAGAGCACAATTTCTGATTCCAGATGTGACTAATAAATGAATTAAGAGAAAAATAAAACCAAAATACAAGAAGCACCTCTGCCAAGATATCTTCTGATTAGCTATAATGCAAAGACAGTGTAGGCAGTTGTTAATTCCTCCTAGTTAGACCTTCATGCCTAATTAAAAAAAAAGTCCTTGGCATAAATAGGACAGACAATAATTCAAACTTTCCCAGAGTGGCTATAAATAACTACTTACCAGAATATAGAATAGAGTATATTTATTCATATCTGTTAATTACTGCATAGAATTTAAACTAATGTGTTGGGAGTAACATCCTGACACTGTAATTGACTCGAGTATTTGCATACAATATTCTATGCATTTACGTGTGTCTGTCTTCAAAGGCTCTTAGCTATTAAAAACACCACTGAAATTATCTAGTCTCTTATTCATGAAACATTTTAATTACTGTCTTAGATATCAGTTAATACCTTACGCTTTGCATTTTTTCCATTACCGCAGGCAACAATGAGGCATGTGTGATTCCATTATGTTCTTTTCTGTGCTTTCTCACCAAGGAATCCTGCTTTTCTTAGTCACAACACGTAATGTGAAATAACGCTACATACAAATCACTTGTCATTTTCTCAATAGATACCACACTTCCTTTCATTTCACTGCAGTAGGCCTTCAATGTGATAAATGCTCTAGATTTTTAGTCTTCGGTGCACTTTCAGATTTCCAGCAGTCCATGTTGGAAAGGACTTCAAGTACAGTTATACTATTTTAAGACAATAAACAACATTCTGCCACCTGTATCTGAAGCAGGTATTTAACTGGTGACTTATGCAGTGTCAACTGGAACCAGGCCCACTGAAGATTTGGCTCATTCATCTCAGGTGGTCCACACTTTGTAATATGATGGTCATAGAACATCCTCAGCAACACATTATCTTCCAGACTTTTGGGAACCAGGCCTCCCAACTCTGGCAAATATCGGCTTATACAGCTAAAAAAATGCAGATTGTATTCAGGTAATTATCTTTTAGATCTAAAAAAACATCTTTAGCTCCAACTGAATTTTTTCCCCTCATACAGAAAGAGTACTCTTGCCAATTACTGCTATAAACCAGCAAAACAGGGCTTTCACAACCCGAGAGTCTAGAGAAGAAGTTATTAGAGAAGAGCCTTAGAGAAAGGATTATGGATTCAATTTTCAGTCCTGATTTTTTTTATTAAGCATTTTACTGATTACAAATGCTGAGTGATCAAGCAAAGACAATGTAAAGGGATTAAATCTCCCCCCCCCCCCCCCCTTTACTTGCTTCCAGAGTTTAGTTTCTCTTAAAATAGTACACAATCTAATTCCACAGAACTTGTTTGTGTTTTAACTTGGAAGGGCCGTGGAATGCTACCATAGCAAGCTGGAAAAGAGGACAGGTTGGGGAAAATGTCAATAGAGAAGCAGATGATTTCAGTATCTTTTTGCTGTTCTCATTTCACAATAAAGACAAAGTATGAAGATGTAATTTCAATATTCCACTTTCAGTTTACCTTAGTTCTTTCCAAGCTCACCTGTATGCTTCACCACTTCAGTAATAAACTTTTCCCTTCATCTAATTCTGGACAACAGTAATGTTTCTGGATATCAATGATCCACACAATTCCTATGTGGCTCCTAGTAGTATTTAAAACATATGGTTTCTTGACTATGTTTCAAATATGTATCCTGGTTGGGAGGTTAATTAAATTATGATTCTATCTGTTTTTCCAGTTGTAAAGGTCAGTATCCAGATTTAATCTACACTGAAATGAAATTAACCTTTTGCATTCAAAGAAAATAGATGTGGTAAAACCACTGAACCGTGATACAGCCAAGCACTACAGCACATAACTCAGCTTACTCATCCACATTAGAGACACACTGAGGAGGGAAGATAAGGACAAACTGACAGAACTTCTGAATATGGTGCCAATTAGCAGGATGAGGAATATAACCTCATAATGTGATTAGATAGAGAAATTTTCCTGGCAATAAAAGATGAAAATATAATCCCCAATAAAAACACCTCTGATATGATTTCTCTTTTAAAATCAGTGCACAGATAGTCTAGTAGGAAAGGATAGTGAACGTCCCCTCCCCTTCCTAGGGTATGCAAAAGAGAGTCACAACTACAGTCCCTGTGAACATGAACATCTCAGCCATCCAAATTCACTCAGCCTGCACTACTCATAGTTAACATGAAGTGAGATCACTTCCTTCCCTACATTATGCTTCCCAGGGAAATTGGATTAAAATATGCTCAGAAGGCCCAGATAAAAGACAGAAGATTAAGTGTTACACAGATAAAATACGTTAAGCCTCTGTGATGTAAAGTATCTATAAGGCAAAGTATAAAGCTCTTTATATAAGGAGATGAGTGTGGGAGAGAAGTCATGTAAACGTCCCAGGTCTCCCTCATACAACAGACAACGTTACATCCCTGCAGCCACTCTCTCACTATGATATTTTCTCGTGGTGCAAGTAATTGGCCTCTGCAATTAACCAGAAAGAAGAAGTAGCACAGCTGGACTTTCCTCCCTTCTCAGGTCTGTATATGAGCTGCTCAGTAAGAATCTCCACAATGTAAGGAGAGAGAAAGTGAGATTAGCTCATAATTGGAGAACCATTAGGGGACACTTCCAGTTAAAAAACCTTAAAAGAGCCTTGCTATCAGTCTCTCAGTTCTCTCACTGCAACGGTCAGCACCAGGAGCCCTGAATCAGCTACAGGAGCTGAAAGACGCAAGGAAGAGATCCCCATCCTGCCTCTGAGATGCTCAGTCAGTAGCAAGAATCTATTCTTCCACTGTAAACATAAAAAGAAATGATACTTTTATACCACTTAAAATCACTTCTGCATTGCACTCCAAGCTCAATTCCTGCTCTTTAAGTGCCACAGTGAGTGCAGCTTTGAGTTTATATTTATATTAGCTTTTCAGTTCGGTTTTACAGTGCACTTCTCTAAGGTCTACAATTGGTATGTGTTCTTTTGTGGTACTAATAAAATATGACATGAAACAGGAGCAGAGAATGAAAAGCTGTATGTCTTTTACAAGTACTTAGTGGAATCTGAGAGTGGGTGTTGGGATATCAGTAACTTCCCTTGCATCCTAAAATAAATGTGTTCTAATCCCTGTAGTTTATTTAGCTATTTAATATAGTCAAACATTCACCCGATAATCCATTAAGGTGCTCCCTTTACCAGCAGTGAGTCAAGCATCTGAGTTGTGCACTGATCTCCATGGCAACAAGCTTGTATATTTGGCAACTAAAAAAACCCAGTAAATTAAGGGTAATTTCCTCTCCTCTTTTACTCTCAGGCATTTTAAAAAGCGTAAAAAGGAAATAATGAGAAATATAATAAACGGCTCATGATATTTTTCATGATGAAAATGACAGAAACCAGAACCACCACGAAAAGGCAGCATTTCTCAGAGTTATTTATTTCAGTGAATTAATTATGACAAGAATCATACCTGTCAAATGAACATCAGCTGGTGAATTGCAAGTTTATTAAGTATGCACTTGCAACATACTGTAAACTGCCAGCTCTGTTGTAACAACCACTTTATAGAAAATCCACTATGCAGTATATTGTATACTTAGGGTAACTAAAAGAAAAAAAAAAAAAAAGCACTTTCCTCCAAAAGATTCTTTGCCATACCTTTGCACATTCATCTCAGCCACCATGAAAAATTATTTTCTTATTAACCATTGCCCATGTGTCTTCTTTTCCTCTATTATGGGTCTAAGCTTCCTGTGAGACAGTTTATCAATTAAGCTAACCAAGGCAAGCAAAAATTCTTTTTTGAGGCCTTTCTTTGTATTTAGCTCATAGAGTAACTATTGAGCAATGGGTGACCTACCCAGGCCTGATTATGTCTCCACAGCACTTCATATTATGTTTGACACTGACAAGTCAAATTCAGATATAACAAAAAAGTACTATCAATCTAGACTGTACCTATATCTATTCAAAACTGCAGAGAAATTAATAGTAATATTAATCCCTATGAAAATGACTGAGATTCATCTATACCCCTTTGGAGCTCAAATTCTTCAAGGTGAAATTCTGCATCTTGGCTCACGAAGTAGTTAGCTAGACAAGATGTTTTTTTCTTGCCTTAACATCCATATATTGATGCAGATTTCAAAATTTGAGACTCTTGGGTAAATATTCACACTGCATTCAGCATCCTTTAGTGTTGAAAAAATTGAATGTACAGCTATGAAGGAATCCTACAAAAAGCTAACGTTGTGTCCATGTGACAAAAGTATGAAGAAATATACCCTCTGTGTGGTTATATGTAAAAAGATACGGGCCCAAACAAAAAAAGACAGTGAGCAACAATTTGCCAAAGGCACAAACATTCACAGTAATCCTCTTTCTTCCCCCAAACCCATGAAGAGTGAGAAGTCTGCTGGAAAATTTTTATGGTCAATAGGTGGAATGGCCTCTGCACAAGAAGCAACTAAATAAACTATAACCATTCAAACTAGAAAAGGGACAACTGAGTTGAAATATGATAGAGGGTCAGAAAATCGTAAGAGGCATGGAAAATAGGAAATTTTTTTCCAGTCTACAAGTACAAGAACAAGAAAACAACAAATCAGACTAGATGGCAATAGGTTTAGAACAAACTAAATAACATAAGTGGCTAATGTTTAATAAGCACATTAGAAATTTTTAAAAGCTTACAGAGGATCAAAAAGTGACCAAACATACTTGCAGAAGAAAAGCTCATTCAAAGGCAACACATAAAAATTATTTCTTGGCCAAGAATTCCCTGAACTACAATTTACTGGATGCCGGGAGAATATTCTGGGGAGTCACGCTAACAGCTCATGCTCTTACCTTACCCTTCCCATAGCATTCACAATTAGCTGTAGTCTGAGATAGCATACCAGGCTACATGGGCTTTTACTTTGTCTTCATTTGGACCTTCTTACATTAATAGACATAAACTGGA
Organism: Haliaeetus albicilla; assembly: GCF_947461875.1. Taxonomy (NCBI): domain Eukaryota; kingdom Metazoa; phylum Chordata; class Aves; order Accipitriformes; family Accipitridae; genus Haliaeetus; species Haliaeetus albicilla. Next base: position 40,428,713 of record NC_091483.1, read on the forward strand.
TAATTATAAGACCGAAATCAGTCATTTCAATTACCAAGATGGGGATGAATAAGAACATTTCACACAATTCAATAGAACTGTTGTACAATATTATGGATGACAGTATTTCAGTCCTGGAAGATTACTTCACTAATTCAGTCCTGGAAAATATCTTCGCAAATGTAAAGCAAATTATTTAGCTCCCACAAACTTAAATAATAGTTCCTGGAAAGTCAACAGCTCTGAGAAATGTGAGGAGATATTTTTTTATGTAAATGTGAAAACCTGCAGTTTAATAAACCTTTCATGAATTCAGACTGTCCAGAGGTAAGATGAAATCATATGTGATCTTAATCCTAGACTGTTAATTCATTTGTATTTGGGAAAGTTCCTGGTGAGTAAAAAGAGTCTGTGTACAAAAAAAAATGTAAAAGGACTTGAGATTTAGTCCTTTGTCTATAGCTTTGTCCACACTTTTTCCTCAGAGTAAGTTCAGAGTAAATTAAACAGTAAATCCTTACCTCTAATGAATAACAGTTTGAAAAATTATAACCATTTATAAGGAAACTGAATTCAATAATTTACAATAACTGTGCAAAAGCCCCATATCCTGTATAAAGGGGTTACAAATACCACATAATATAACTTGGATTATCTTTGATTATATTTTTAGTATGAAGTTACTTGGCCACTTTGTCCTTAATGGAAAAAATAGAGGTAGAGATCAGCTTTAGTAACAGACTAGTTCATCTTCTGTCATTTAGACTAGCCTTCCATTTATTCCAAACTCGGCTTTCAGAAGTTTATTTTCTTCCTTTTAAACCATCAAGCATATTCTTACACAAGATGCTTCAACTCTGACAGTATGATCCTGCTACTTAGCACTTGATAACAAGATCTATCTCAATTACCGATTAGTAGAAGAGAAGTACAGTAAACCATAAGAAATTTGATAAACTATAAATATGTCAAAGGCTCTTGTAAAGAACTATATTCTAGGCATTCTGACTGAGATGGATCCCTGACTATCCACACATCCCTGCTTAACCTACTGGTTCCTTAAACTGGTAGGATAAATCTACAGAATGCTCTATATCCATTTCTTAGAAAATAGAAACACAGGGTCATGCAGGTTTTCAAGGATGCAGATGTATGATATTTTAATCTTTGTTTAGAATAACATTTTTTAACTATTTTTTTTTAATTTAAAAAAATGAACAGCATCATGCCAGCATACCTGTATTAGACCAGTAGCAAGAAAAATATGATAGCATCGGAGCATCCTTGTGACACTTTGTGATGGGTTGACCCTGGCTGGACGCCAGGTGCCCACCAAAGCCGTTCTATCACTCCCCCATCCTCAGCTGGACAGGGGAGAGAAAAATATAACAAAAAACTTGCGGGTCGAGATAAGGACAGGAGAGATCATTCACTAATTACCATCACGGGCGAAACAGACTCTGCTTAGGGAAAATTAGCTCAATTTATTACAAATCAGCCAGAGTAAGGTAAATGAGAAATAAAACAAAATCTCAGAACACCTTCCCTCCACCCCTCCCTTCTTCCCGGGCACAACTTCACTCCCGGATTTCTCCACCAAGCCCCCCCCAGCGGCACAAGGGGGACAGGGATGGGGTTTACGGTCATCACATGTTATTTTCTGCCGCTTCACCTCCTCAGGGGGAGGGCTCATCACACTCTTCCCCTGCTCCAGCGTGGGGTCCCACCCACGGGAGACAGTCCTCCACGAACTTTCTCCAACGTGGGCCATTCCCACGGGCTGCAGTTCTTCACGAACTGCTCCAGCATGGGTCCTTTCCACGGTGTGCGGTCCTTCAGGAGCACACTGCTCCAGCGTGGGTCCCCCACGGGGTCACAAGTCCTGCCAGAAACCCTGCTCCGTGGGCTCCTCTCTCCACAGATCCGCAGGTCCTGCCAGGAACCTGCTCCAGCGCAGGGTTCCCACGGGGTCACAGCCTCCTTCGGGAACCCACCTGCTCCGGCGTGGGGTCCTCCACGGGCTGCAGGTGGATATCTGCCCCACCGTGGACCTCCCTGGACTGCAGGGGGACAGCCTGCCTCACCAGGGTCTTCACCACGGGCTGCAGGGGAATCTTCGCTCCGGCGCCTGGAGCATCTCCTCCCCCTCCTTCTGCACTGACCTTGGTGTCCGCAGGCTTGTTTCTCTTACATGTTCTCACTCCTCTCTCCAGCGGCTGTTTCTCCCTGTCCCAACTTTTTTTTAATTCTTAAAAATGTTATCACAGAGGCGTTACCACTATCACTAATTGGCTCAGCCTTGGCCGGCGGCGGGTCCGTCTTAGAGCCGGCTGGTATGGGCTCGCTCTCTCTCGAACACAGGGGAAGCTTCCAGCAGCTTCTTACAGGAGCCACCCCTGTAGCCCCCCCCGCTACCAAAACCTTGCCACATAAAACCAATACACACTTAAAATTCTTATCAAAAGTTTCAAAGCTAGTATGTCTGCACATTCTACTTAAGTTACCACTTTACACAGCATATTCTTGATCCTTACATTGCAAACTTAAAATTATCAGGTATGTAAAGTGCCAGACAATAGCCTTTTTTTCTCTGAGGTACCAAAACCAGAAACTAAATCCTCAGATGTTATCCTAAATTCACAGTGTGCACATGTAGCTAAAGATTTTTACAGCAGCAGGCCTTATTCTACAAGCCACTCAAGGAACAGCAAGGAATATCTAAATCTTTAAGCAGACTTAATAACATTTATTTAATGGGAGATATCTAAAGAATAACTCAGCATTTCCAACATTCCTGGGATTACAGTGCAGAAGTTAGTCTACAGAAACTAGCATAAACACATATAGATACCATCACACAAACATACACACACTGACTGCAGTTACTAATAGACATGGTTGAGAATTTTTTTCAATTTTTTGTTTAGTAGATGTTCCTTGAAACAAAATCATTTCATACCCATTAGGGTTTGAAGAAGATTTCATTTGGAAAGGGTTCCTACTCAGCTAACAAGAGAGGTTAGTTGGTGGAATTAACTTATCCAACTGTGAGTCTTGGATGCTACTGCCTGTTGTGTCTGATTCAAAACACAAAACTACTAGTTCTCCTGGGGTAATACCACTCTGTTGCTGGGGAAGAAAGAAGAAAAGGGAAAAAAAAGAGAAAGTCCTAGTTACACCCTATTCTGAATAGAATTATTTTTGCTGTTGTTAGAGGTAAGTGGGGGTTTTTCACCATAGTACGCTTTGAAAAACTTTACCTTCCACTCCAATGTAGTTCTGAACTAACTTGAATTCAGACACTTCTCATACAATAGATCACTTCTACATGAGATAAAGGAGAATCATTGTAAGAGACTATATCCATTTAATAAGTTGCTTGCTAATGCGCACAATAATCAAGAATACGCAGTTCTCTTTCTGATTCTGATTTACAGGTCATATATATGCATACAGAAAACTAGCACGTAGCATACTAGTAACGCCTTCCTTTCCTAATGCACTTAACTCATCTATCAAAAGTTTCGGCAAACTTTATTCAAATATACTTCAGCTTTTTATAAAGACTTTGATGAAGGATTATCACACAGATAAGCAGAAACCTAGTAAAGAATAGAAGATTGCCAGATACATTTTGAGAAATGAAGCCAGATGCTAAATAGTGATGTGGGAATATAATTTTACATGATGACAGCAAAGAGAGAGAGAGAGAAAAGGAGTTATGCCATGCATGCTTCAAGTTCTGTGACTCCTGAGAATAATTATTCTGAAGACCCTGATGAGTAGATTGGTGCTACAAAAGGTCATTAGACACTACACTGAGTACAGGAGACTTGAAGGAACTAAATGAACAAGCAAGAAGTGATAACAAGAGAAAATAAAAAAAAAATAGCTGATCTGTATTAGTTGTACAGACTTAAAAGTCTTAATTCATAGCCCCACAAGACCCTAAGATGAAAAGAGACTTCAAACAAAACATTTAAAGAAGGATACACAGGCTCAGTGGCTTTGGGGAAAGAGAGGGAACTATCAAAAATATGGACAAATATTAATTATCTCTTATCAGCCTCTTACCCCCAAGTTTGATTTTGTTTGGGGGAAAGAAAGGGAAGATGATTTACTCCACATGAGGCAAGGAAAGACCTTCACATTTTGGTACTGGTAAAATGATAATTCAGCCCAACCATAAAATGAAATCATGGACTCTGTACAGCCCATCACAGTTCTTCTGGGAACTGAATTAAATGCTATGTGTCAACTTGCCCCTTCTGGAACTCTTAAGTTTTTCCATTCTTCCCAGTTGAGTGTCATCTTTACATTGTTACTCAGATCATAACAGAAAATACTGCATTATGAGAAAGCTATAATACCCCTAAACCAGTCTGCTATGCCATTCAGTATGTGTATGGTCTTCCCCTACTTCTGAAGTAACATACCTTTATCTCTCCTTGAGCTGAACTGCTATTTCCAATTTTGTTACTATTTCTTTACTTTTTCAGGCCTTAAAGATTAGGCTCAAGCCTCGAGATTTAATCTAAATCTTTTAAAGTCATAATTTTTGAAATTTGGTCAAAATACATAAAGCACTCTAGATGTTTTGTCTAGGGTTTACTACTGATTTACATTGTCTCATTACAGTATCTGCAGTGTTATTTACTGTCACATTTATCTCACCCTTATAGTTTCACTGAATATAGTTTTTAATCCTAAGGAGGATTCCCCTGAGGAGTTCATAACAGCTCACTGACCATTTTTTCCGAAAGAGTTAATTTTGGATGCTGTAAAACCTATTCTAAATTACCATATCTAATTTCCAGTATTTTAATTGGTAAAAAACCAAACAAAAAAACTAATTGGCTTTGCACCATCATTATTACTTTGTGTAAAAATGCAACATGGAAGATCCTTACTGAACTTTCAGCTTTAAGCCCTTCTATGCAAAGCAACTAATTTCTAGCTGAAAACTTTACTTGCCTGCATCCTTCCTTCTTTTCAAGATTAAAATGGTAATTGCTATTCTTATTAAATGATACATTTGTTTTAGCACAGTATTTTGTATAAGACAACTTTTAATCCAAAATCTTCAATAACAGGTTTCTTTATAATCCTTTTCTTTAAATGACACTAAAAGAAAGATGAATGCTTTCTGAAAAGTATCAGGAATATGTTATTGTTGTTGTGCTAGGCACTGATGAAATCACATCTAGAATAGCATGTACAAGGAGAGACACATAAGAAAGATTAATTGAAACTGGAACGGGTGCAGAGGGGCCAGAAGAATCATTAGGGAAGTGGAAAGCCTACTCTCCAAGAGAGTCTTAAAGAGTTTGACTGGTATAGATTAGCAAAATGATGGCTGAGATGGGATATCTGCTATGTATAAATACTTCTGCAGTAGATAACTAGGGATGGGAAAATTTACGATAAGCCACAGTGTGGACAAAATAAATGGGTATAAAATATCCACAGAGTAAATTTAGGCTAGACATAGGAGATACTTAATTGCTAAAAAAAATTCCCAGTAAAAGGTGAAAAAATGTAACTGACAATAAGTTAAAGAATAACATGAAAATTGTAACACCAGGTGACTGGACTCAATGAAGGTGTAAGTCCCCTCTAGACATATATTTTATTTTGGAATGAATGTTTTGTAATTTTCATTAAAGAGAGTAACCCATTTTCACCAAAATTGTTGCTTAGTAGGAAAAACATTTTTCTTCAGTCTGCCTTCCACTGAAAAAATGATTTTTCAAAATTTCAAAGTATTAATGCCAACAAAATAAAAATTTTTGTTTCAAACTTGGCCAATACCTACAATAATGAATTGCCCGAGCAGTACTTCCAATGAAAAAAATTCCCATGCTTCAGTTTTGAAATTCCTATGAAGTGCAAAATGGCACAAGCACTTTATTGCCATCTGCTCTCAAGCAACTCTATAAAGTATGCCCTCTCAGACCTCAGACTACGTGTTATCAAGACTAGAGATTTTGTAAGATGTAACATGCAAAATGCAGTGTAAGTAAGGCAGTCATGGTGCCTAGCATGACTATCAAACACCTGGCTCCAGGTTCCCCTGTTTCAAACACAAAAGCTCAATTTTCAACTGAAAGCTTAGATGCACTTTTTTGTCAAATTGGGCAAAAGAAAGCCACATTTTTTAACGCTAGATATTTTGCTAAGAGCATTCTTCAGGAACATGACAAAAAATTACATACTGTGTCTGAGATGTAAATCTAGTACTAAATCAAACCTGAGATTGATAGTTAATTTGTTTATAACACATTATTTCCTGTACACTGAATAATCCTTTAGTATCAGCAGAAGTTATCCCTTCCCTTAGTTAGCCAGTTTTAAATAAACAATAAGCACATTGTTTGGATAATCCTTGACTCCATATCTCCTCAATTTTTTCAAAACCACTCAAGGACCTTATTAGTCACAGAAAGGATTTGGCCTTTTCTAATCTGACATTTCTCTTTGCTTATCTAAAGGCTATTTCCATTCATTGTTACTTTTTCTTTCCCAAATACATTTTTGAGTTCATCTTGCCTTTCTTACACTAAACACTGCAACAGAACTGAGCTTTGAAACTGTATCTGTGAACTTTCGCTCCAATGCAAATCTTGAGTTTAGCTATTTTAGCTAGGATTATGCCCAAAAGTGACCACCCTTCCTAAATATCCTACTAAATAGTTTTTAAGGTTTGAATATATAGAATTTATGCAAAAATTTTTTAATATTTCCTAATACAGAAGTCAGTATTTGCATCAAACAAAAACCTAATCTAAAAAGCATCATATCAGTCACGTGTCTTCTGAAAACTAAACCAACATCATTCAAATTGAACTTCTACTGATATACTTTCAGGTGGGAGTCCTGCTAGACACACACACACTTGAGATGCAGTGCAGAGCCATGGCATCTTAACTGTGGCGTCTCACTGATCCTAGGATCACAGGCACCACAGCAGGAGGACCCACAGAGCTGTAGTAAATGAGGCAAGGTCAGTGAGACCCAAGCATAAAGCATCTTTTATACCAGAATAGTATATGAGCCCCAGCTACCCGAGGCAGGGATTGCTCACTGGCTTTTAGCATTTCTTTTATTCTGACAGCTGCTTAAGTTTCATTCAGCACACTTCAGTTTGCTTGTGCACACCATTTCACAGGCGAATTAAATATATCTGCACTTCTCCTTACATTTTGCTTCTGCTGGTCTCTAAACATGATATGTCACTAGAGAGGATTCAGAGGGATATTGAGCAGGTTCTCAAATGTCATTTAATTACATTATACTGTTGGCACAAGTAAATTAAATGAATCTGGTACATTGCCTTGTAAAGTGATTTTCTGTTAAATTTTAAAACTAATTACTAGTATTTGTGATAAATATCCATTCTTTCAAGTTTTCTGTAGAATAACTGTCAATAAAACTATTTTTATACAGATAAATATTTTCATTCAAAATATTCCCTATGACAACAAACCATTATTCCCAGCTATGACATGACACTTGCACCTTGCAAGATGTTTCCAATAAAATTTTATAACACTATGAATCCTTGATTCCCTTCTTTCTTCTTCTAAAAGTGACAGTTAATTCTGTTATTCAAATCTTACTCTAAGTAGTTAATATTAAAAGTTATAAAAATAAACTAAATTCTGGCCTGCTCATTTTTAAATGCCACCATTTGAGCAAATATGACAAACTGGACTGACTCCCTATTATTTGTAGGGAATTTTACATCTTGGTATTACTATAAAACTTTGAAGGACCACTATTTTCAATTCAACCTGTGGGAGAAACTAGGCAGTTAAAAGCCTGTAAGGAAGACTTCACTAGACAACATTCATCCATTAATAAAAAGATGTGTTTTATTCGTGGGAAAAGGTTTCTTCTCCCCCCGCAGCATTTCTGTACTGTACAGATGATTCCACAACTGTCAGTTCAGTTGACAGGAAATTATAGACAACACAAACTATTCCAAAATCTATGCCACTTTCACAGTCTTATCACCTAGGATTCATTTATATTCAAATTTCTAAAACATTGCAAACACCAATATACATCTGCTTTGATTTTGTAACACCATGCGTTTCACTACTGTGTTATTGTAAAACATATCTAAGTTGCAAGCTATACAATAAAACTTGTATCTTAGGATACCAGTGAATATCTAAACCCTACTCTCTGTTTATTCTATTCAGCTTTGGTAATAGGATATAGCATTGGATTTCCTCGTTTGATTTGGTTCCAATGATGAGCACCCAATTAAAAACAAAACAGAACTCTGCCATACTGTTAGAACTCTGATTCACCCAATCTAAACCAAAAATGAAGTGAGAAATACACTTAACTTGTGACAGCAGGGCAACGTTATAAGCACCAAAGTAAATTTTACCTCCCAGATCAAACCATGCCCAATGGTCTATGCACTATGGCACTCTAACTTAGCAGAATACCTGACATGAGATTGTGATGACTTTGCAGCATATGATAATGTAAAAAGTTGAAGAAAAACATGTTTTAGTCTTCCCTAAATGAAGGAAATCCAGCAAGGCTGCAGAACAAGAGGCAGCACCTGAAAGGAACATGTTCTGGTTTGATCATGTGTCTTCCCTTGGTTACCAATGAACAGGCAGGGAGAAAACACATTTTCATCTTTTCTGAGAGAATCTTGGTTACACTGGGACCGGCTCCGCTGATATGTACTGCTTTGTTATGATGCAGATTGCAATGCAGGACACGTGAAGATTTGTACATTAGTGTATTATCTCCTCCCTATACTCAGCATTCTGCTTACTGTTATCAACCAAATGCAATGGTGCCACTGGTGGTTCATTCAGACTTGATTTACAATAGAGACAATAACATCTAAAATTCCCATTCAATTTGGTAACAACATCAAAAGCTTTAATGCAAATCTCTACATTCAGTGCAAAGCCTTAGTGTGAATGATCTGAATTGCCTATCATTTCGGTTTCATTTATTTCACTAGTAAATTGATTCCTGCTATGGGGGCATGGCTATATAGCCACATAATTGTAATAAAGTCAGTGTAATACTGGAAATACAAGAATTAATAGAAAGTGCCTGATGATATGCTCATGCTCCTAACGTTCATTATGAGTCCTGTGCCAGGACTCCTACTGTTGGAAGCCCCCAACATGAGTGTGCCCTGAAAACTCTCAGATCCATTTTTAAGTCAACATCTGTTTAAAAAAAAAAACAATTAGCAACCCTGTACATACCCTACCCCCTAGCCAAACAGCCTGGGCATGCTTAGAGCTACTAAAATAAGAATAATAATTTTAAAAGTTGGTTTTCAATATTAGTTTACCTTTTTTGTAAAAAGCTCATTTTGCTTCTTCAAAATTCCACATACTTGAATCACTCTGCAAACTCCTGTGCTGACTGATCTTAAAAAGGTAGGGTATAATATGGCAAAATTATTCATTATTTTTATGGATAAATTTGGGAACATGGATGCTCTTGCTGGTACCACACTAGACTTGTAAATTTCCCATTAGTTGTAAGCAATGTAAAATTTGTATCTCAGTTTATTTTCAAATACTTGAGTATTAGAAAAGGAAAATTATAAAGAAAAGCAATATATACCTGAATAGTTTAGTTAAGGTGTTATTTTTAAATTGCTAAAGTATCACATGACCTTAAATAGAAGGTATTTGATCATACAGCTAGGACTAGCTTTACTTATACTGCAGTGTTGACATTTTCATATACACAAACTACCCAGTATATGTTCATATTTAGCAATTTAACAGGAACTCAATGCCTTTTTTTTAACTCACTAAATTACTGGAATTAATAATTTTTTATAATCTCTTACTGTGTACCTGATAAAATTAGTATTATGGTTAACAAGAACCTTGACATCTTAACTTGGAACTGATGAAACCTAACGTACTTCAGGATAGTATGCACACAACAAAAAAAGAAATTATTACATAATTATAAAATTATAAAAATTATTAAAAAACATAGTTTACAGCCAAGTGTAAACTATTAACTAGATAACTGGTTGAAAATGCTGCATTTATACATCCTAATGCCTGTGTGACAAAGAACAGCAAAAAGCACATTTGACATTCCTCCTAATGTATGAAGCCCCAAGCTATTTCTAAAATAGCCTCAATGTTTCAAAGATGCTTGAAGATTCTCTGGCAAAACCCAAGCATCTCATTTCTAAAGATGTATGATCCCACTTAGAAATCTTACTTTAAAATACCCTGAGGCTGCTGTTATAAGATACCAAAAAGATACAATTAAATATTCGCACAAATAATAGAAGGCATAAATAAAAAATATGCTTCTAAATGCAAGTATACTAGTTAAAGGACTGCACAATTAAGAACAGGCACAAAAAATAACACAAAATATGGAATTGTACAAAAATGCTGCCTGATGACAGTATATTCATTGCCTGTGCACTTTTAGTCAAAAAATAAACATCATGCCTCCAACAGAGAGATAAATAAGTTAAAGAGTGTAAACTAAACATGTCACCTGCAGTCCTAGCTTCAAGTCTAGCCTGGCAATACTCTCTGCTGCTTTCACGTACAGCCTCCATTCAGTCCTTTCCCCTTCCACAGCTGCACGTCTTGATCTCCACCCTTTTAGCTTTTCATCACATTAAAATCACATCAAAAATGTTAATTATTATTTTCCAGTGAGAGAGCTTCCAATGATAGTATGTGACTCCAGTAAAGCCTTTGAACATAAAGCCTTTTCTACCTTTGTATGATAATTCAGCTGTCTGCATAATTCATGAAGGCAGATGAAAGACTACTTCCCATGTAAATACGTCAGGCAGAAAAATAACTACTTTGAAATGAAACCGAGGGTAAGATTTAGATCAGACTTTGGGAGTTAAAACAGAAAGCCAAATTCCTAGCAAGTGTTACAGTGCTTAGATATCGCAGAGGGTCTGCATAAATTACGGGCCAAATTCTGTCTCATACCAAAATCAAAATTAGCCAAGTGTACCATGCAATGCTAAAGAATCTAGTGTGCTGTTAAAGTTATATAATGCTGAGGCATCCCAAAATCAGGTTATGTGAGGCACATCAATTACTTTTGAAACACATACGACCATTCTGCACTGCTGAATTTACAGACACAAGAGAGCACTTGTCTTAGCAACGCTTTCCGTACAAATATAGCTCCACATTTGGAAATCACGGAAGATCTGTCTTCAGGTAGAAACATGAACCTTTTAATTTCACCTTTGCTTAAGCCTGATGAAGGAAATTCTACTGTGAAGTACCTAAAGAACTAACCTGGGTACAAAATTATGGACTGAACTTCTTTCTGCATCTATTCAGGGAAAGCTTTTCAAGAAGCAGTATTCAAGAACAACCCGCTCCTCCAGAGACTCTGCCCTGATTCCAAGAACCTTTCTGCCTAAGCATCTTCAATTAAAAAAATCCTGTTTAAATTTTAATCTGAAACCACCCCCCAAACACATTCAATACCTTCACATGAAAAAAAAGAAAAAAAAAAAGAAAAAAAAAAAAGAAACCCTTTTTGGTGTCTATACTAAAGTCAACAATTTTTATTTACACTGAACTTCCAGTCCCTTCCTCAAACCCCTCAACTATCAAGACAGCAGCCCAGGAAAAGCTGCTGTTCTTTTCTACCCTTGCAAAAAATAGTGGAAGTGACACAAGAGCAACCTCTGTGAAGCTGAAAGTTGAGCGTACACATGCCTGGATGGGAATCAAGGATGAGCATTCTGACTGCTCATCCCAATGTCCTCACCTCTCATTCCTGAAGTGACTAGGCGCAGCACCAAGATTGCGGAGAACAGTGGGATCTGCCAAAACGGAACAGTTAATGCCACCTTCTACTCTTCCATTCAACTGAATTTTCAGGACCCGTGAATGTGCTGACAGATATTCTCCTGCTCTGGTTATTTGGGAATCCACTGCAAGGAAACCTTAAGTTAGGAGCAGCACTCTGCTTGATATATTTTTGAAGGTATTTCATATTCTTTAGACTTCTGACAAGAACAGGTGTTTTAAAGCACCTAGTTTAACTTCTTTAATTGTGACTCAAAGGTTGAGAAGGCATAACCTTGGAGATAGTATCAATAAGTGATACTAATTTTTTCCTTTGCAAAATTCACACAGTTGCCTCAAAATTGTTCAGAAACAACAAATACACGCTAGACCCTCAGGGACTCTTCCAATTTTTTAATTTGGGTTATGAAAAATGCATAAAGGGCACTTTTTCTACAGAATCCATATCAGATTTGATAATTTAGTTCAATACACATCTAAGTAAGAGCCTAAGGATTTCATTAATAATAACAACAAGCAGTAGTTCTTCACACAGTCTAGTAATTAAATGTTGGAACTCTGCCAGAGAAATTGGTCATTGTTAAAAGGTAATGTTCAGTGGATATTAAAAGGCATGCAACTGCTGAAATTAATGAAAGAAAAAACATTTATCAAGGGCTGTTAAATTATGTTATCCCATATGGATGAGGAGAACCTGTGACTGCATACCTCTTCAGATTTGAGGAGCATGTCACAGAAATATTGATTTTGTATTCTTCTACAGGCATCAGTTGTTTTTGAAGTAGACATGACATTGGGCTAGATGAATCCTTTGATAACCATCCAAATCATTGGATTTTGGATAAGTCTGGCTTTGGGAACCATTTTTATATCCATCTTTTTTAAGTGGACAGAGATGTAAAGCTCTCATGTTTTAATTTTGTTATTGCTTTCTCATTGTTCAACACTTTAACAAAACAGAACAATTCCAAGAGCAGCATAATATTTCAATTTTAGGAGTACAGTGAATACTACCAACCTCAGTCATACTGCAGCATCTTTTAACACCAGAAATATAGTTTATGGCTTACTTTATATAATATGCAGCCTCATATAAAGACATTCCATTTGTAGCTATAGGAATAAATAAACTTAATATGAATTGCAAACATATTTGCATGCTAGGTAATATTGTATACTCTAAGTGTTTATGTAAAAGCCATATCCACTACCCAACATGGGAACAAGAAATTAATGTTGTAACTGCTGTGTGTCTAAGAATTCAGTGAAGATTGGTGAAGTTTCTTGATTTGCATTTTCAAAACAATGCACCTAAAAAAGATAAATTAAAAATGACACAAGAGTAACATCTGCTGGGAAAAAAAAAAAAGAAAAAAAAAAAGAAATCTTAATAAGAAAAGAGCTATCTGTTTTGTAGACCTCCTTTTTTTGTCCCTTGTTGATCTCTAAATACTGGTTAGGTCCAGGTTTGCTTATCTTGTAAGATCTGAGAAGATCACAGCTTGTGGCAGTATGATGATAAAGGATTAATTTCCTTTGTTAATGTTCTCATTACTAGTCCAAGGAGTGAGATAAATGGAATAGAGAAAAGGAATTAAATGGTAGAAGTACTTCAGGTAGGTCCAAATATATTTAGCTTCTCATCCCTCAACTCACATGTGCATATGTATTTTAGAGACACGCTGTCTATAAATCATGGTTATATGATTATGCACATTTAGTTATCCTATCCATTGAAAAAGGTGCTCTTTATTAGCACTATAATGCATCCATTTGGTTAGATTTCTCATCTTAGCTCTCTGAATATTAACTAGTATGATTACCATGCAATTAATCCTCTTGCAACCAAGAGGTTGTGGTAAGAAAGAAGAGTTGGGTGCACCATCAAAATCAGCCATGGATCTTTAATCACTGAACCTTCTAGAGTTAATTTTTGTACATATTGGTTTTGCCCCAGTCTATTTTAATCTGAAAATTAGACAAGATTTTCCAAATCAGAATAAAAATCTTTCTAATGTGTAGTATTTAAACTTTGATTACAAGTGAGGCTCATTTGAAAATATATTCCTCTTAAAAACGGCATACCTGTGAGTTTAAGTACATTTAAAATTTATGTATAGTTGACAAGGTAAAAGGTAAAGTAGTAGAAAAATTCTGTGAAAGAAAAAGACAGCTATGCTGACCATTACTGAGGCTTTGAAATTTGAAAGACCAAATCCTACAATACTTCCCTCCTAACTGATAAGACCATTAGAACTGGGGATGACAGACATGTGCACCTGTGAATGTATTACACTATGGGAAATGGAAGAAAACAGTTAGGACACTATAGCATAGGTATATATTCTGAATGTGATTTATACCTTTGAAATATACTGAAAGGTTTTAGTTTTTACTATTTAAAACAAGAAGCTACAACCATTCTGAAACTTAAAATCTTAAAATAAACCTGAACTTTTAAAATTAAATTACAAAACATCTTTTCTAAGCAAAGGAACTTAACAAATCGCTGGACTTTCATTTATTAAAAAATAAAGGAATTTCTTACAAGACAAAGCAAAATCCATTTTGTCTTCAAAAGGTGAGCCTTACAGAACACAATACAAAAATGGATGTTTCCAAGAAAAAAGCAGTTGCATGAACATCAAAAACAGCTTCACGACTGTGAAACATTCATCACAGCAATCTCTTGACAGCATAGGTTTTACTGAAGATTATAAAGCAGTTTCAACTCCACTATTTTCATTAATGTAACTATCTTAGGCCATCCAAAGCCAGAGGCAGTGACTGGAAGACTATTAGAGAACAACAATAAGCTTTCTTGAGCAGACGTGTTATTCACAGACTCCCCGCTGAATCTTCTTTTTTTTTAATATATTCTGTTTTAAAGATAACCTACAGGTCAAATGCATTGGCATACATTAAATCTTCACTCTCAGCTTTCTAAATAATGTATTTAAAAAGCTGGCATTTCTTAGTCTTGGACTTCATTTAGTATTAGGGTTGAAGGGGAAAGGAGTGAATGTGTAAACGTCTTCTTTTTCAGTTTCACATAGCTGATTCCCCTCACGCACCCCATTTAAGGGAAAAAAAAAAAGTATTTTCTCTCCTCATTCTTTATAATAGCACAGGAAACTTAACAGCAGTTTAATTCTCGTGTCTGAAATGTAAATATTAGCCCTTTTGCAAGGTATTTATAAATTAAATATTATTGAAATAACAATGCAAATTGTCTAATTTTTTGGTTTTCTGTAAAGAATAAAAATAAGAATAATGTAGTCCTTGAAGTAGCTTCAGATGGTCTATGGATTAATGTAAACACTCAGCTAATAAATCTTGAAGTAGTTACATTTTCTGACAGCTGCAATCAGTCCAAGGCAATTGAATGGTTTCTGCAATGCTTCTGAATAACTAAAACAAAACCCACAAAACTTTACACTCTTCCTGTGTATCACAAGTTACTGATTCTTGGTTTTCTTATCTCATGTTTTTTATTTATAAAACTTATCTTCTACCTAGAATGCGTAATCAGACAAAAAAAGCAGAAAAATATCTCATGAAACATGACATCCGAGATTTCATCGTTTACAGACCAGACCGCAAAGAAGCCTAAGCACTAAATCTGAGACCATGATACATGTACAGAAAGCCTTAAAAGAAGTGATCAGCTTGTTTGAGCAAGAATGTCTACACCACCATGTACAAATTTGTGGTAACGCGGATGTTATTTGGAAAAAAATAAAATGCTATACATCAAATCAGACACTATCCTGCCTGCAGGGGAAAAAAAAGAAGCTACTGAGCTGTATTAGAGAACTGTCTTGCTACATTCTCAGCAATATTGAATGAAACAAATCCATTTCACTTATTATTTTAAGTAAAGCCACAATAGGAGTTTATCCAGTGAAGTCTATTCCATTTGTCTTAGGTTTTAAACTGCATCTAATATAAAAATGCATAAAAATGCTCAAAAGTGCATTACTTTAATTAAAGTGAATATATTAACTTTTTTAAGAAGTTCTAACAGATTAAGTTAGAAATTATATTTACTTTTCCTGAGAGAGCCATGCTGCAAGTCTGCAAGCTTGCCAGAATGCTTTTTAGTTTATTTCTCTGAAGGAAGCAATCTGTATTAAAGCAAAATACAAGCTCATAATCAGGAAAATTCAAATACTAGGTTTCTAGTCTCTCAGTTTAGAACAAAAAGCATACAGGTAAGGTCACATTCATCTCACTATAGTGCTTTGAATGTGAAAAAATCACTAGTGAACTTGCTCTGATCCCCTATGAGCTAACAGAAAGCAAAATTCTCAAATATTCTTCCACCTTTACACATACTTTGGTAAAAAAAGACTTTGCCTGTACCATGCAATAATAAACAGAAAAATAGAACACAAAACCCCCAGACAATGGTCCCTAGAAACAAAATCCCTAATAATATGAGTAGATCTCTAGATGACTAAAATTTTTGAAAAGCAAAAGAGGCTCTTTGCTTGTAGGGATTTTTTCTTTTTTTTTAATTAAAGTACATTCTGGGCCCAAATATACTTTTCTTATGCAGACAATTTGACAGTCGCTTCTGAATGCACTGATACATAAATAGGCACAAACAGATCCCATTCTGACTGGCCTTTACGTAGTTAATTACATCCCCAAAATAAACTAAGTGCATAGATAACCAAAGCATATTGAACTTTCTCATGTACAAAAATAAATTGCTTTCAATTATTTTTTTTATCTGCATGAAACCAATTGCTTTACTAAACGCTTTGAATTGAGAATATATATACAAAATTACTAAGCTAATTGCACATCTCACACATTTTCCATGGCAGGCACCGACTGACCAAAGCATTAACTCATATTATTGTAATCCACATTATTAAAAAGTATCTCTTTGCAAATGGTTCTTCAAATGCTAAATACCTAGGGAAAAAAAAAAAGTGTCTACACCTAACCTCTATCTTATTCATTAATTCCCAATAAATTGTGGGTGGCAGACAGGATCTTTGTGCCAGTTTAAATTCAGGGCAGTTTATTCATTACAGAATGCAGAAAGAGCCATGCAATAGTCTCTCCCTCTGCAGCTCCACATAACTTGAAGTCATGGTATTTTCCACAGCTCAGTGACAGAAAGGACACTATGGAGCAGCAATGTGATACTGCAGTGGTTTAAGAATGTAGTGCTCCGCCTCATTTCCCCCTTCTAAAAAAACCCAACCAAAACCATCTGAACAAAGAAATGGAAGACAATAACACAAGTTCAGTTACTTGTGTCACAAAATTGTATTTCTTAAATAATGTAGAAATTCTTTCATATCTGAACTTGATAAGAAAGCTCCTCTAAAGATTTTTTTTAAAGAAAAACAGACATAATTTCAAGACTGGTACTAGAGGTAGCATTTCTTGATCCAACCCTATATGTAGACATGTATTACATGAAAGCTTTTTGTACATGTTAAACAAAAAGCTTTTAGGTTACTTGCAGCATTAAAGCAAAGTTTTACTGTTACACTTTGCAGAATTCTTTTGCCTTTTAATCACTTCTTCAGAGCCATGGGAAAAAGGCTTTCCAAGAAACACACTTACATTCATTATGTTATATTGTATGTTTTCTATGTCTATGTTTAGAAAGAAAATATGATCAATGTTCAAGATCAAGCAGGAAAAATGAATGATCCTATGATTAAAGTGCAGAAATCAGAAGCAAGATGACTATTTGTGATTCCTGACAACGATGGTGCATGTAAAAACTCAAAGTTTCCTTAGACCAAATCTTCAAACCCAGGAGGTTAATGATGGGTGTCTCCATTTTTTTTACAGTGTATTTTAAACATACTTCCATGCTAAAAGGGTAGGCACCCACAGAACACTTAAAAAAATGCATTTAGTTGGAAGTGTCAACATAGTGAATATTCAGCCTTGCAGACGCTATTGCCCATCAGCACTGCTCAATACATAAGCCAAGGTGAACTGTGAATATGGTATGATAAAAAAAAAATTTGGAAGAAAATGAACATTTTCTTTGAGAACAAGTGAACGCATAGTTGTACAAGATACTAATCGAAGTGGAGTTGACATCTGTATTTATACAGAATTCACTTTTTTCCAATTTTTTTTATATCCATTCTCTTCCTCATTTCATTTTCTCTCCCTCTATGGAGAATTAAACATAACGAGAAAAAAAAAAAAAAAAAAAAAAAAGAGTTCTGCCTGACTCATCCTCTCATTATTTCAAACAATTCCTGACAGTGTAGAACCTTGATTACTGCAAGATTTCTGTAATTGCAGATTTTCTGATGCTGTCTGAGTTAGACCTTGCACCTAAAAAATCACACTTCGATATATCACCAAACTCTGAGATGCATCACTTCAGATATTCTAAGCATATAATTTCAACCGGTTCCTCTGAGAGTCAGCCCATTTTTATTGAAATCACAAAATAATGACTTAAAAGCAAATTTTAAGTACATACTTTTGAAAACACCTCTTTTGACTGCAGAACAGGATTTTCAGGGAGAAGGAGCATCATTAGCCATTTAAAGTTACTGGGAAATTAGCACCTCTTTAAAAATGTCATAAGTATCTTGAACTGGCTATCTACAAGAGAAGATCTTCAGGATTTTGTAATCTCAGTTTTAAATAAAATGGCCTTAACCCACAACAGCATAGAAACTGAAAGGAAATTGTACTTGGTCTGTATAAAATATTCAAACTATATCGTACTACTGTAGTTCAACAGGCATCATGATTGATGTTTTGACAATTTAGTAATTATCTATGCAGTTATAAAATCATTTAAATTAATTGAATTGCTCATTTTTCTGCATTTTGTTTTTATCAGCTGTTATTAACATTTCATGAGCATTAATATTTATAGATTACAAAGATTACAAGAAGCAATTAGCACATTCTGAAATAATATTACTCAGAGAAAACAAACATCAAACATGATTAAATAACCTCAGGTTTCCATAATAAAAAAATAAATTCAATTATTTCAGCATCAGGAAATATTGTAGTCTAAATTAGTGTCACTTACCAAGAAGAGTATATGCCTGAATCTGAATAGGTAAAATTATATTTCCCCACTAAACATGAAGTCTGAGTATACAGGTTTGATGCACCACACTTCCAGATTACCAACAGAGCACTTTGAGAGCCCTCGGCCGCATCTGCACTGCCTCTGGGGTCTTCACCTGCAGTGAGTTTGAGTCCACTGGAGGGACCAACATCAACATGCCTCCTGGTTCAATGAATTCATTACTATAAATTTCACTGTACAAATTTATTCTGCCTACCCCCAAACTTACACTAGGCAGAGCCTGTACTCAACAGTTTCTCTGTGAAATATAGAGAGCAGTGAGTCTGCAGCTACTTCAGGTTTGGAGATTTTTCTTTTGTTTGTTTTGGGGGCTTTCTTTGTCTAGGGAAACCACAAGTTCAAATTGATGGCCTAATCAGTAAGCGAGCTTTTTCTACAATCACTTTTTCTTCCACAATACACATTTCCCTCTTATTTACACATTTCCCTTAGGTATTTCTTCCACTGGTTATACTGAAAATGCCAATTATGGACTTACTGACAGTAAAGATAGCCCCACAACAGAGTACCGATTCTTGCGTGGGACCTCAAGACACTGTGAGGAGCAAAATTATACCCAGGAAGAGTAAAATGGGATTGCATTGAATTAATACAATCTTCTATACTACAGTCTTCTATGTCCGTCAATTATTTTTTTTTCCCCAGTATTTGTTCCCCCATTGTTTTCGACCTTTTTTTTTTTTCTTTTTTTTTAACATGGGAGGCAAAGGGGACAAAAGTGCTATAAGCTACCTGATTAATTTCTATGGAAGGAATACAAGTTATTACAGAAATTACATAATCAGTCATTTTTAGTTCAAATGTCTTATAGCTAACTACGTTTTCAAAGAATTTTTAATGTGGTTCTTTCATACACATTTTAGAATCCTAATCTTAAAACAAACAAAACCAAAGTCTTTCCAGGACTAGGTTAGTATCTTAGCAAATATTAAAGGAGAAGAATAGCTCAAACTGGCAGCAAATTTAATTGTTTTGGGAAACTTTCCATTTTGGCAGTGTTGGATTTATGGTTGGACTTGATGATCTTAAAGGTCTTTTCTAACCTAAATGATTCTAAATGAAAAAAAAACAAACATCCGTGTAAGACAAAAATCTTTCTTCTCTCTCATACCAACAAAAAAAGTGCCGTATTCCAATCTAGTAATAAAACTCAAAATACGTTTAATATCACCTTTACATATTACTAGAACAAGGCACTTACAGCCTGAAAAATAACAATGTAGACTATATACGTGAGCATACTTCCATGCAACTTAAAACATAATTCTTGTACATGAAATAAATACCATATTAAAGCTAAGAATAACACGTCTCAAAATTTAAGTGCATTATTTCTGCATAAATAGAAAATAAATGGAAAACAAGACCTCCTCTTTGTAATATTGAAACATCTATGAATCAATTTTTGTAATACTTTTCCTCTTTTTCTGTCAGATCATGATTATGCTGTATGTCATAAAATTCTGTTTCTCCAAAACAACAGAAAAGAGAAAAAAAGTCACAGAAAGAGAGACACTATTTTTCTCCCTCATCCATCATGAAAGAGAACCAGTGTTTAACTTTTGGGTATAAAAATGCTAAAAGCATAACTACATTTGGTGCCTCTCTTCTTAATGTAAGGTGGGCCAAACATAAGATCCTATTTACAATACCTTATGAAAAGCAATAACTCAGTTATATAAATTACAATCTACATGGTTAACAAGTAATTATTGTCAGGGTCAGTGCAGACTGAAAAAAAGAGAAAAATTTGAAATATGAGGCACAGAAATAGAAAACAGACACTTTACCACAAAACAGATCTTTACAAAGGATGAAATCTAAACATTTCTTTTTAAACAATGCTTAATGATTAGACAAGTCATAGTCAGTCAACTGATCTAGTACAGAAGTTGTACCTTTCATACCATTGATTTTATAAAAGGCTTACCAGGGCAAGAAAAGCTAGGATGTATTTCTTTTAGAAATAGGAAAAAACCTACATGCATAGAAAATCAGAGACAGGGAAAAAAAACTAATACAAATATCATGTGCAAATGTTTCCATTCCAAATTTCAGGAATACAGACAAGGGATTCTTGTAATCTTCAACACAGAATCATACTTCAGCCTAAGACATTTCATTGCCAAGAGTACATTCTTCACCTTCAGCGTAAATTTCCTTTCTTAATCTCATCCTATTACACTCATCTCATATTTTATGAAAGGGCAAGGGGGAGGGAATAAAAGATTAACCCCAGATGTAATTAGCCTAACAAGGTCAGAGGCAGTTGTCTTTTAGAGTCAACAGAAGTGATATGGTCAGCATCCACATATGGCCATCTTCGACCACGTACCTATTTTTAATTAAATTGACAGGAGTGGCATTTCCAAGACCAAGATTTAAACTAACACCTCTGAAACTGCAGCGGGATACCTGGTTCATGCTGCTATTTCCATCTCCTGTGCAATGAACACTACACCTCAGTCTATCTGTTGATTCATCTCTAGAAAGCCACTAGGTCATTTTCTCCTCCTCCTTTGTATGAATTATCCAAATTTATTTAATCCTTCCCTATCAACCAGGATAGGTCTAACACCTTTGTCTCTACAGGACTTAAGCACCTTACAAGTGACCAAATAAGTGAAATTTTATCCTGAGTGTTATCATTAGTTCACATTAATGAGGCTGAAATCACAAAGTAGAAGTGACTTTCACGAAGTTACATGGAAGTTACATACAACGCAAGTCAGCGCTTTAACCTACACAATAATTATAATCTTTTTTCTGCTTCAGTTCATCACTTTGGCACTTTCCATTGCTGCTGTTTGTTGTAAAGGGGACACCACAATTGCAGTTGCAATAGCAAGTATTCAGTGATACTGCCAACTGGAAAACAGAGCAATAACATCAGATTTCAGAATCTTCCCACAGAGTATTTTTGGAAGAATCCGCTTATAAAGTTTATCTTTTATTTGAAGATCTCATTTCTCCCCAGACCCTCTCCTAGCTCAGTGCTCCATCAAAAACTTATAAAAAGGGAAACTCATATGTGCTGCAGATTTCAAGAGGCCCTAATTAATCTTCTGTGCTACGGTATGTCTCTGTTAGATAAAAGGAAGAACCAGAGAGAACTGCAAAGAGGACTCAGACTATCTCTATACAAGCTAGGTGCTCACAAGACAGTCCTGATAAATGCAGACTCATTATGCTGCAGGAAAATGAGCCCACAGGTTGGGTGGAACATGTGCTGAATGTGGGCTGAAATGCCTCCACAACACATCGACATACCATTGCATCAGAACAGCTAGCTGCAGAGATGTGGTGCACTGCCTAGCTTCCTGTGCCACAAACCCAACACCAAATCTTTTTTAGCTTTGGGAAGACTCTTACTGAGAACAGCGTAGCAGAAAAATACATTAGGGATGTATCTAGGGAGCCATATAGCTCCCTATAGTTTACTACTTTCTTCTTCTTCCACCCCTGTCTGTAGCAAAACTTATGTACTAATATGAATGCATAAAATGGCTTCTATGCATGCATGTACAACTCCATTTTCCTCTTAAGAATATTTTTGGAGTGTATTTTGCAATAATAATTACTTTGTAAACCACTTAACAGTGAGAATGAATTCTGTTGCAGAAACCCCAGAAACTTATGGGATTAGGTACAATTTGAACGAGCAGGGTTGAAATAAATATTTTCATATATATATAAAAAAGGGAAATCCTGATTCTTACCCTTTTCTATCAATGTTCTCAACTGCTGCTGCACACAGTTACATGCACATACATCACTCTAAGCATGCAATGTTATCAGTAGAGATTCTTCAAGCAAATCATGCATACACATTTCTGTTTACAGAACTGAGTTGCACAGACCGCAGTAGTCAGCACCGTATAGAGCTTATCCTAAAACTGTTTCTGGATCTTGTAATTCAAGTAACATTGGACTGCAAAATACCATGCAAAAACTTTGGATCCTCAGGAATGGGAGTACTATATAAACTTGCAATTTAACTTCAACGTTTAGTATTACCATGAGATTTTTTACAAGATAAAGTTGCAGAATCATCTTCTACCACTACTTTTTTTTTTTTTTTTTAACAAGGTGAGCTTTCATAGCTTTCCTTGCTGGTATTTACTCTGGCAATAAATGAATGAGTAGAGAGATTTCTTTGATGCTTCCTGCCATCTTGGCTTCTCCATTACAGTGTAGGTGTTCAGTTAATGATGGGACTGAAGGCTTTGCTGAGCTAAAACGAGAATAACCCATTTCACCTTATAAAAAAACTTAGGTTAATTACTTGGCCCTGTCTGATTTTCTCATTTCCTAGAACTCATTTTCCAGTTAGAAACTGAATGGTGATCTAGTAATCCCCGCTTTGTTTCATTATCTATAACCCTACATCATATAACCTGGAGCTTTACACACTTCAAACTAAATCTAAGATTTTTATGGACGTATTAAAAATAGCTAGAAAAATAATTCTTGAGCTTTCAGTCAAAAGCTATGTAAAGAAGTCTAATGTACCAAGACATAACTCTTCCGTCCAAAACTAAAAAAAGTTAATACTTTTTCCTAAGTGAAACAGACTAATGGGACAGCTTCAACTATACAAAAAAGAAACAAATTATGAATAATTTATATGAAATAGATTTGAACCAATCTTGTGAACACATGTTGCTATGAGAAACAAAGTGCACGAAAGATGTTTTGGGGAAAGAATAAAGGGTTTAATGCAATCTATTCGAACAGTTACACAGATATTTAACAAATATTTATTGTCAATTTCTCTTATAGTAATTTGATCTACAGAAAATGATTTCCTGCAAATTCCACTGATAAAAGTATCTGTAAATGTGGACACCTAACACCTAGAAAACATAAATACCATGTAAGTTGTAAAGCTAAATAAAACATTACCTTTTAAAATAATAGTAGTAGTAGTAATAATAATAATAAATAATAAATTTACTCATACTGAAGCCAGCATTCAGGTAAGCTTTATTTTTTTTCTCCAATATTTAAGTTATTGTTGCTTCCACAAATGCAAATTAATAGTAATTTTCTGTGTGGCCTCTATTTTTGGTCAGGAAATACATCATCCTTTTCACAAGTGAAATGAAAACTATTTAAGTGAGGATTGTTATTTTGAGCCCATCACGGGAGAAGCCAAACTGAAATCAATGGTCAAATAAGCAAAAATTTCACCACATCTGCCCTGTTCTTAAATTATTAAATGACACTGGTATGCACTGAGGAAGACACTGAGCACTGGGGGAGACTTACTCAAAAGCTTTGGCCTGCATCTGCCCTGCTCTAATGGTTTACGCATGCACAGAAAAGAAACACAAATGAACTCATAACAACTTTACATCCTTGTAACACGTTTGTGGTGAGAAGCCAGAAGGTGATGGTAACCCAGGTAACAACTGCTAATTGGCTTTTAATATAAGGAAAATCAATAAGATTGGCCTGGGGTGGCATGGCTACTGAGGCCACTGACAGCTCAGGCTGATCCTGTAAATTGGAAAGCAATAAATAGTTAAAACAATTGCCCTGCGGGAAAGCATGCAGCATTGTGCAGAAGGATGAGCCCAATGTGGAACATCTACATTGGAAAGAAAAGTCTCTGTAGCTTAACATTAACAGATACTATGAGATTTACTAAACAAAATGCTAAAAAGTAACCTGCTGTAAAATGCTAAAAATTAACATGCATCTAATTAAATTTCTTCTCAAAATGCCTTAGAGCATCTGAGGAAAGAAAAACAGGTGAGGTGAATCAAAAAGTACAGTGAACAACGGCAACATGAATTTTAGCCCAAGAATATCAGAACAAATGCTGGCTTTAACTGAAATGCTTCAGAAGTTTCATAATGTCCATGAGAAGTAAACAGAAAAACACAGTCACTTAGCATAGAACTTCTCAGCATCAGAAGAATAGAGGGAATGAGCCCAAATGTGATATGTAGCACCAGAGAACATGAGATATTTAGGATCCTCGTCTCCCCCCCCAAAACTTATTCAGACCTCATATATTATTCCATAAGCTACCTGACACAGAAGCTAGGAGCAGTACGCCTGAACCACAAAAGGTTATATTCTCAGCAGTTTCTGTTTCAATGTGTAATTAAACGTGCTGCACCCAGCTGTATTTTTATTCTTCTAGAAGTAGGGACTAAGAGAAGGTTTAAACAGCATAAAATTTATTGTACTGGGTGAATAATTCTGCCTCTCTTGAAATTACATTTCTCTGTAGAATCTCTCTCTTCCACAGTTTGATTCACATATACACATTGTTTGGCTACTATATTAAAGTTACTACTAGATTTCCAAAAGCAGTGTCTATAGAGAGTTTTGTAGGTATAGTATTGTGGATTTCCTAGGCGGTTCTGCAGCCTAATTAATAGAAACTACTTAATAGTTATGCAAATAAGAGGAAACCAACTCTTTATTCTTAGATAATTACTCTTTTCTCACATCTGGTTTCTGAGTATTAAACTACACAATTTTCTTACAACAAATTAAAATACAGATCTTAAACATCCCCTCAACCCCTGTCAGATTAACAATAAGAGGTTTGCACTGTTAAGGGAAACCTAGATGGATCCTATTCACAGGATTTTCAGCAAGGAATTACACTCCCTTGATGAAAAACAGGCAGCCAAACACTTCAAAGCTCCGATCAAGATATCCTTCTTGTTCCAGAATTAAATTTTGATTTTAGATAAAGACCACAGAATCATGGAATGGTTTGGGTTGGATGGGACCTTTAAAGATCACCTAGTGATAAATCATTCCTACACTATTCAGAACTGTCATATAATTAGCAGAACTTACAGCTAAGCCCCAGCTTCTCAGTTTATCATCACTGGAGGAAAACCTGTACTGGTTTTGGCTGGGAAAGAGTTAAATTTCTTCATAGTAGCTGGTATGGGGCTATGTTTCGGATTTGTGCTGAAAACAGTGTTGATCATGCTGAGATGTTTTTGTTACTGCTGAGCAGTGCTCACACAGAGCCGAGGCCTTTTCTGTCTCTCCCCCCACCCCACCAGCGAGGAGGCTGGGGGGGCACAAGAAGCTGGGAGGGGACACGGCCAGGACAGCTGACCCCGACTGACCACAGGGATGTCCCAGACCATATGGTGTCATGCTCAGCAGATAAAGCTGGGGGAAGAAGAAGGAAGGGGGGGGACATTCGGGGATGTTCAGAGTGATGGCATTTGTTTTCCCAAGTAATGGTTACGTGTGATGGAGCCCTGCTTTCCTGGAGATGGCTGAACACCTGCCTGCCCATGGGAAGTGGTGAGTGAATTCCTTGTTTTGCTTTCTTGCGTGTGCGGCTTTTGCTTTCCCTGTTAAACTGTCTTTATCTCAGCCCATGAGTTTTCTCACTTTTCCCCTCTGCTCCTCTCCCTCATCCCACTGAGGGGGAGTAAGTGAGAGGCTGTGTGGGGCTGAGCTGCCTGCCATGTTTAAACCACAACAAAACCACTTTCCATTGTTTATTTAATTATATTTTGGAATGACCATTGACTACTATTAAGTTGCTCAGTCAACATCTGTAGATCAGAAGCAGAAACCTGGGATCTGCCTATGTCAAACATAATTCATAAACATATTTTACTTTCTCTTGGAGAAGCAGATGGTATCATTTGCTTGCACATAATAATCCTTCCTTAGAGTTAAATTAGATGCTTGAGCATTTGCTTAGACTTCTAAATTTCATTTGCATATACAAACGTAAATTATCTAGTTAATGACTATACTTCCACATATATTCATCCATAATTCTAGTGGGGAATACAACAGGGAAAAGTAGGATGCACTAATGACTACAATTCAGCATTAAGTATGTGCTCATGTCTCATTAGCTTCATGTGTTTAACATGATGTACTGAAACAAGGACCAGTCCATACCCTATGCAGAACAGGCTGTACGTAACTACTAAGAACATAGACTGTGATCATGCTCAAGTTCTGCATTAGGACCCCAAGAAACACTAGACACTGAGCAAAGATAGGCAGACACAGAGCTGCTTCTAGTCAAATTGCTTAATCAATGTTAATACATATTTATGTATTCCCATCAAAATCATTTGAACTAACCATACATACATATGCTTACAAAATCACAGTATAAATAGATACTGTCAGTACTGAAACAAGTGACTCATGAAGAAATAATTTAAAATTGTACGTTTTCAATTATAACCATTATCCTTTCAAAAGACAAAAAACTGCAAATACTATTGCATAGAATTATGAGATTTCAAGATCTGGATTCTTTTCAATTAGGGAATAAAACATTACTATTCTTTCCACAACTCTAGCAAAAATAAGCAAAAGAGAAAAATGAAAAAGATAAGAATTTGCAGTTAAGGAAAAAAAAAAAACCTGTAGAGAATAATCTGAACATCTTCAGATTTGTCTGAATGAATATCTACTTCAGAAGAGATAAATAAAGTAGATGAAGCGTACATGAAGTAGAAAAGCAAAGAAACATTCTAGAAAGTAATGAAAAAAGTAAGAATGTCCTGGTTTCAGCTGGGATAGAGTTAATTGTCTTCTCAGTAGCTGGTACGGTGTGATGTTTTTGGTTTCAGTATGCGAAGAATGTTGATAACACTGATGTTTTCAGTTGTTGCTAAGTAACGTTTAGACTAAGTCAAGGATTTTTCAGCTTCTCATGCCCAGCCAGCAAGAAGGCTGGAGGGGCACGAGAAGTTGGGAAGGGACACAGCCAGGGCAGCTGACCTGAACTGGCCAAAGGGGTATTCCATACCATGTGATACCATGTCTAGTATATAAACTGGGGGGACTTGGCCAGGGAAAGAGGATCACTGCTCAGGAACTGACTGGGCATCAGTTGGTGAGTGGTGAGCAATTGCATTGTGCATCACTTGTTTTGTATACTCCAATCATTTTATTATTATTATTGTCATTTTATTATTACCATTATTATTTTCTTCCTTTCTGTTTCATTAAACTGTTCTTATCTCAACCCACGAGTTTTACTTTTTTTCTTTCTGATTTTCTCCCCCATCCCACTGGGTGGGGGGGAAGTGAGTGAGCGGCTGCGTGGTGCTAAGTTGTTGGCTAGGGTTAAACCACAACAAAGAATTACCAGGAAAACAAGCCCCCCAACCACACAACAGAATCAAACTTCCGAAAGAGAAAGTTAAATAGGAAAAGGTCTTCTTGCTAAACAAATATAAAGAACAGTGAATGGAAAAGCATAGTGGAGCAATAATAATTTGAATTGATACAGTCTTCAGGTACTGATCAAAACTGAACATAGTCTAGAGGTTTGGTCTCAAAACTAAAGTAATAGTTAGCTACAAAAAATATATCGATAAAGTGATTCTAAATCTACACAGTATGATAAATTTGTTACTGGATAGGGAATAATTAGTGTCACAATTCTTAAGAACAGAAAGCTTGATCTGGATTACTGTGTACAACTGGTCACTTGTATTCAAACTGGAGCAGGAATAGACAAGACCTTTTAAGATACTCATGGGAACATGGAAACTATTACAAAAAGGGAAAGTAAAGTGAAAAGTTGTATTACAGGTCTCTCAAAACAAATCTTATGATGAAGATTAGGAAGGATGAATCTTTAAAGTTTAGAAACAATGTATACGGGACAAACAAACACAAACTGATAAATTCAGCTGGAAAAACATGATTTCTAGCTATCAGAGAAGCAAAGTCAATTCCAGCTTTATGTTCTACTACACCAAGTTAATGGACTATAGAAACCTTTTTGAGTTTGAAAAAAAATGAGGTCTACTCCATATGAATCTAAAATTATCAATACAAACCACCAAATCCAAAAAATTGTAATGTTAAACAGCATTTTTTTGAGAAGATACGCTGCCTTTGATTATAGAATGACTCAAAATTTTTGAGGTATGCTCAGAACCAAGAAGGTAGAGTTCCACCTAAAATTGAAGACAAAGGCTTTAATCTTCAAATAAAGTAGACTAAGGTGATAAAGCCTGGGGATAATATTATAATTAAGTTGAAAATAATAATGGAAAAATGTTTCCAAGAATATTTAGTTGAGTTTTGCTGAAATATTTCAGAATTTATTTGATTTGGATGAAGCTAGAACATCTTAACATCAAATTAAATGAAATGGTATAACTGATTTTATTAAACTCTTTAAATTTATTTCAGCATTTTCACGAGCTAATTTCTATTTTTTTTCTGCACTGCTGTTCATTATTCCATTTGCTTGCTTAATGAAAAAAACAAATTGTTAATGATCATAACCTCCTTCCTACTCACTCCACAAGCTTCCTTCTTTCTTTCACTAAGAAAGAAAAATATTTCAATTCATAAAAATTAATAAAATGTACTTGCAATTTTCAGAGCATTCTCCTTTGGGAAAGTGGCACTGTGAAATTACCACTTTGGGGATTTATTTTTAAAGGGAAAGGAAAGATTCTTTTGAAAAGCTTTAGCTGAAGTTCTGAAATACAGAAGACATTCTGCTGAATCAGAAATGCACACAAAAGCCATACAGCAGAGATGAAAAAAAGATGCAGTGTACATTCCATTTTGCTTCCCACCAAACCCAGACCTGCCACCTACAGTCTAAGTAAGCAAAGAGCTGTGTCTTCCTACCATAACTATGCTCACAAGACAGACCAAATAAACCCCTACTAAGGGAACCAGGTCCACAGAGGAACTGCAATGCACTAAGAAATGAAGGTTAATTCAAAAAGAAGGGACTTGTACACTTACAAAAAATAATTTATTATAGTCTTTACTTTCTGCTGTTTCGTTATTTTTCATTTTCCACTGCTAAAGTCTGTATCGTCACTCAAGACCAGATGGAAAATTTTTCAACATTGAAAGGCTAAGACTACTAAGGAAAATCAAAATTGATTTGAAATGAGATTTCAGTTTAAAACTGTTCATAAGGAAAATAAAGATTTTCAGCCTAAAGCCCACAAGTTGGAAAGACACTGCCAGCAAAAGCTTATATTGAATGTCATTTACTTCAGAAGTGAGGGATAAAAAGAGTAACGGTTGAGAGAGCAGGAAACAGAGAAATTGAAAAGGAAAGCTTGACAGGCCTCAAGTGATATTATTGTTTTATTTGCTGTTGTGAAGATTATTATTCTATAGCAAATTACGACATTAAAGGACACACAGTATCTTCCCCAGCTGTTTATATCCCTGGCTTTCTTACACACTTCATCAACTAAGCAGCAGTCTATATAGTTTCACGCAAACTTATTTTTGAACAAGTTTGAATATTAATAAGGTTAAAACATGCTAACTCAACTGATTCAACTGTTATGAACTGTATTCCCAGTTCATAATTTCTAAATCCCATCTGGTAGATTAGAATGCTTATCTCTGGAATATCAAACTGAATTAAATGTTGACTAGCAGTCAAGCAGAAATCAAAATATGCAAATTTCCACATATCTAAATTCTTTAATAGCTACCACCTACTACTAGCAATACCCAAACATTAATAGTAACTAAATAAAATTTAAAAATAAAATAGTAGTAGTAAATAGGGGGATAATATACTTGAATTTTCTTCTGTCATGACTCATTGCTTTTTAATTTCCTTTTATTTCTCTGAAAGAAAAGAATTCCAGATAAAAGCAAGCTATAATAATAATAATCTAAGATATCAAGTAAACTATAAAATTTGCAACTTTTTGTGTTCTCTTCCTTAGCAGAAACTTACATTCTATATAATCTACCACTGAACAAGAGAATTTTACCACTTTAAGTAGGAGCTTTTTTCCACGAGAACTTCAACAACTTTCAAACAGACCACTGCCTCTTCATTTATAACTCTCTTCACACTCTGTGGAATATCACATTTCATCAGTGGTTATAAACAATTATTCACCTTTCTGCTTAGATGTCATCGTGTTCATGTTTCAAAAACTGGAGGGCAGTACTTCCTGATACCTCATGCTTTTTCAGGTAGGAAAATGTTGTGCATATTTTAAACTTAATACTGAAATTGGACCAGGCATATTTAACTGAGTATGTTTCAAATAATCAGTTTTGCTGTAGTCTGAAAATGTCAATACAGTTGAAGAAAAACAATTACACAGATAATTTTTGCTCTTACATGCAGGGTAGTCTGAAGCTTTTACATTCAAGTATCAATTCTTACTCACCTGGGTAGGTCTACTGATGTAAATGGATTTATTTGAATGAGCAAAAAACTGCAGGATTAAAATTTTTGTCAGTGAGTCACTTTATTCAACTTCATACAATTCATGGTAACTCCACGATGCAAATTGTCGACTTTACATTGCCCGAACATCTACTATCAATAGTTTTGCATGCAAAAACTCAACCACCTCTTGCAGCATCTTGTTAAAAATATGAAGATAATTTTTAAATCCAGCTGTCTAACACAAATGCAGATGTACTATACTTTGTTCCCATTACAGGCAGGAGCAAAGAGCAGACAAGGTACCTTTAAATAATGTCCAGCTATATTCATCAGGGACCAAATGCCATAACATTTATTAAGATCACAAAGAATGTAAGTAATCCATATTAGGACATTTCCTGCTTAAAGACTTTACCATTCACAAAACATCAATACTGATTTATAGACGTAGCATGCAAGTCAGAATGGACCATGCATAACATAAAAGATGAAAAAATAGTAAATGGAAAGAGTAAATAGCTTTAACGTCAAAGGGTTTCACACACTGAGGCAATGCAATCAATGGGAAACACTACATTTTTAAAAATAAATTTAACACCTCTGAAGTTCATCTGAGCATGCCACCATCATGAAATGCAACTTTTCACTCACCAAAGTAGAGTTATGTGAAGCATCACCTGAGACCTCGGGTGTTCTTGTGCTGTTTGGAAGTCTGTGAGGGTTACGAGCTATCGCTTGGCACCAGCCCAACATTTTCTCCTTCCACTTATCCCTTCTCAATTTCTGAAATTCTGAAAATAATTTAGATTCCCTGAAACATTGACACTTTGAATTTATTGCGTGCATGCCTCTGGATGCATGCCTTTAAAAACAGCTTTTTAAGTTATATCTAAACAAGCTAATAAACATATTTTTAAAACATGTTCATTATTTAAAGTACTCCGAAGGGTTACACCATGCAGGTTAGAAAAGAACTACGCACTTTCAGCACACCTTACATGCATTAATACTATTTCAGCGTCAGCAAATTCAGTGCCTTCTCTCCATGTTAAACCTTTCTCAAGTTGTCACTTTAATTACAAAAGTGTTATTTTAAAGGAATTTTATTACAAAATAACTGTGAGACTAGCACCATTCCTAAAACCATGTAACATTTGGAGGCAATACCCCACATTCCCTGAAACAACTAGAAATAGCCACAGAAAGCCGTAGCAGATATTAAATACAAATCAACAGTGTGAAAACACACGAACACATATGTACTCATGTCCACACACACCAGAATACCTGGCTTGTCATGAAGTGTTACACTAGGATGTATTGTAAATAGCAAAAAGTAATGTACACACCCAAGCAATAAACGCTACATGCCAACTGTAAGGCGCATGTAAACTTGGTTTTAGGTCGTAACAGTAACAAAATACCTTTTAAGAAACACTAATACATTCTAGAAATACAGCACTAGTAAGGTGGTTTTTTTAAGTGTAAGAAACCTTCATAAGTATTTTTAAAATTTCACTGTCAACTTTTCCCGGTTGAAATAGGTAATGTAGGTATTCAGTGTAAAATTTTGCTAATTAATTACAAAAAATAACTTTGAGCAATTTTTTTTTCCACAACAACTGAAGCAATTTACAATCTGGTTGTTTATAGCATTTTTTAATTTAAAATGTGTTATTCTGTAACACCATGAAACAAAATAAAAAAATTAACCTGCCAGATTGAATGCCTAGTACTCCAAATGAGGTTAGTACTAGACTGAATAGATCTGGAACACACATACAATAATGCTAAAAACCTTACATGGTAAAGTAGCACCTATTTAATGTCACTGAATATTATGTACTTGTAAAGTAGGTTTATTTTTTCTGCAATACATCTCCACGCAGTACACAGACATGCTTGTGCTTACAGCTGGCTTTCATCTTCCCAGGTTCTGATTCTGACAAACTACAGCCCCTTCTTGAAAAACTACAGCTCTACCGTTTCCATACTTACCATTAATATATAATTTTCAAAGTATGAAATGCATGAAGCTGTATTTCTCCACACAACCCCATGGAACTGAGGAAGCGAGGAATAAGTGGAAACTAGCCTTTGCTTTATTGCACTGGAAATGACTAGATGAGTGAGTCTACAGGTGAACTGATTCTTATTCATCTTTCAGTCTCTTGAAATCTTAACATGAGATAAAAATATACGCCAGTAAAGCATTAGTAGCATGAAGAGTGCCACACAGCCTGTTGACTGTCTGCAGAGTCAAATCCATTTTTCCATTATAAAAGATTTCAGTTGTAGGCTTACAAGAACTCGGTCCTCCAGGGCATGAATACAACCCAGCAAAGGCTTCACAATGAGAAATCCAGCTGAAGCACCAACTAAACTCATTGTCACCAACTTAGCAGCAGTTACGATTTCCACTGGATCAGAGCATCCACTGTCTTGCAAGCCCTACAAGACTGTTTATTTTCCTTATTTTTGTGAATGCAGCTAGCAGAACTTTACATACCAAACTGGTTGTTTTTAAGAGTAAAGGAAGTACCAGTGAACGGTTTGTGCATTTAAGCAACCTGTACATAGATTTAAAAAAATGAATCTGTGTTTTAAATGCTTTTTGTTGTATAACCATCATACCATGAAGTACTTGTAAATAAAACTGGGGAATCAAAAAAAGTATAAGAAGGACAAGCATATGCAAATATGCTCCTCTGCAACTTGGAGAGATAAGCACTTAATATAAGACAAACAATCAGAATTTTTGTTCTTTCAAGCTTCTACTGCAAATTCTAGCTAATTTCTATATCATGTGCTGAAATACTATTTACCAACTAAACAGGACTGAAACATCAGCAGACTCTGACTTCTGAGTAAACTAGTCCCCATCCCATCTCCCCCTGCTTTTTAAATAGGAGCACACAAAATCTTCTGAGAAAGTAAGATGTCTTTCAAAACTATTCTGGTGCCTCTGGAATTTCCTGGTTTTCATTCAAAATTTCAAGCAGAAAGTATTTCAGTATTGTTTAGACTCTTCAAAATGAGACAAACCATTTCTTTCTGCTGCTCTGGAACCCGTCACGGTGGTTCCTTGCATATTCTCTTGTAAGTGGAGTTTATGAGCAGAGGAGGGGAGTTGTATCAGGTATGACACTGGTCAAGTCTATTAAACTGGGTGAAAAGGGATGAGCTGCTGCTGCTGCTTTCTTTATGACTGCACTTGGGGCTGGGCAAACAGGCACCGCTTGCTTTAGACCTAACAAGTGAAGCGTGTAGAAAAGACGTTGAGCGAATCTCTCATGCCACTTGAACCTTCATAGACAGAAAAACAGCTCTGGGGATTTGGTTCTCTAATTTGGTAAAATCAATCAGTAACTCCTTATTAAAATGTTTTACTACGCACAGGAATTATGGGCAGATTTCATTTGTTATGATTGCTGAACTGCATTCTCCCATGATCGGTATATTATTGTGCATTTTTTGTGCAGATGCCTGGAAACTAGAGTTTAATGCTGGCTAGAGACAAAAAAATCTTTAAAAAAATTACACAAAACCCCACAAAATGCATATTTGGAATAAACATAATAATTTTTTTGAAGTTTCGCCCAGAAGAATACTACATAAAGATTACAGCCCAGAGGAATGTATGTATAAATTTTTGGCTTGCTATGTCTGAAAATATCCCAGACTTCACTGTTCCTCTGAAACCACACCATAAACAAGGTGACTACACATTAAGCTGGCACAGCTCACTTCTTGGGACCCCTTTACTGTTTTGGTTCTTCCCTGAAGAAAGACTATGAACTTGAAAAAAAAAAAAAAAGGAATCAAACTTTTAAGAATGTCTTCACTCTGATTCTAAAAGAATATTTCAATCATTATTTAAAAGATACTTCTCCCCATAATACCATTCAAATGGAAAAGTTCCTGACCATTCTCCCAAGACTGAGAACATCCAATCTTTCTACTACTACCCCCCTCCCCCAAACTCCAACCTTTAAATGGTCACTCTTACACTTCCTCCTCTAGACCGAATGCACACAAACATGTTTCTGCAAAGGCAGTAAAATTAACCTAGTATATATTTATTCCTAGATACCCTAGGAATAAAACATATGGTTCACAGGTTCCTAGAGCTGTAAGGTCAGATTAAAGTCTGCTACACCTACTGAGAGCAGCTGCTCACATGAGTAGTTAGCTGAAGCTTCCTTTTGAACCATCACACTCTTGATCACTTATTAGGAGGGAAAGCTTCAGATCTTCACTGAAGACCCTTTCTAATACTCTTTTACTTCTGATGAATTATCTTATTGTTATTTTAGGCTTATATTTTTAATATAACTTTATGTGTCAGGCTACTTTGTTTCTGATTATATACCAAATTTTCAAGTAAACTTTTAGCAGAAACGAACCTATATTGCTGCATGTTTCAGCGTACAGTGAATTCTTCCAGAGATGTGTTTAGTGTAGAGAAGTAATGCAAATTCCACCATCTTTGGAGTCATGTACTCCTCACACTTGGGGTGGATATAAGCCAATTCAGTCTGAGAATACATCTCTACACATCACATATAAGCATACAATGTGTAATACTACACAGTTTGAGGTTGATCACAGATGAAATTAAAAAATAACTTAGTCTAGGGAATACTCTACAAAATGGCTCTGCACAGCTGGATACTCCTGATACTTAGAACTGACAACCATAAACCCCAGGCAACAGCTGTAGTTCAGTATGATAAAGGTTAACTAATTGAAGTCATTACAAGTTTCTACACAGTCGAGACAAGTCTAAAGTATTTTAATAATTTGCAGCACATCCTCTTTAATGTCAGTTGGCAAGAAATCTAGGTTCTCAAAGTTTTAACAACCTTTTAAAAACATGTTAGTTTAGAGCTCCACAGAGTCTAGCTGAGCCATAGGTGTAGTGAAGAGTGGATGCCCAAGATCAGTGTGTGCCATCTACCTGTGGCAACAGCCCTCCAAGGATCCGCAAGGAGACCATTCCAAAGAGTGACACCACCATCACCCCTCAGTAAGTGATCAATCAATCCTTTCTATACTGCCTGTACCTGTGAAGACAAGGAATTATCTGATTATAGCTACAGTCCTAGTCTGTTCCTCTTGGGGTGCAGAACCTCTTGGAACATTTGCAATTCTTTTTTGCCCTGAGGAATCAAAATGACGACTACCACTGTACAGATCATAATTGAAAGGAGGACTTTGCACTTGCTCATACAACTGAAGAACCACCACCTCAAATAAACTGCCTGAAAAAAAAAATCTTAATTAGTCCCCTCTAAATTTGTGTAAAAATAAAAGAATTACTTTATTCATACTTTTTCAGGGGAGACAATTGTTACTTAAAATTTAGGCAAGCAAAGGGCCATACAGAATTATAGATTCAAGTACATCTCGCACAATATTAATACTAAATAAATAGGGGTTTAGTTAAAAAAATTAACTAAAAATTAGCCAGTTATATGAAATAAAAACATAACATCTCCAAAAAAGTCCATTAATTTAGTGAGAGAAAAGAATCAGTAAGCTTAATTCAGGAGCATAATTAGATTCAGGAAACAAAGGCCTCAACAAAGGCTGAATTAAGATGAAGTACATGAGAAGGTTATGCTTTTTCAGTCCTTACCAGGATCTAACAG
Source organism: Haliaeetus albicilla (assembly GCF_947461875.1). NCBI lineage: Eukaryota > Metazoa > Chordata > Aves > Accipitriformes > Accipitridae > Haliaeetus > Haliaeetus albicilla. Next base: position 40,465,424 of record NC_091483.1, read on the forward strand.
CTACCATAGAACAGCAGGAAATGGAACACGAAACATACTGTTCTTTATCTAAGCTATGGTTTTGTTCTCTGTGTTCAAAGATTCCCAACAGCAATCAAAGTGATGGTCTTTGTCCAGCAACTAACCACACTGCATGACTTGGCAGATCATCAAAATATTCCAGGAGTAGAGCTGCAGGAATACTGAAATGCAAATAGCCTTCAATTGCTGAGCTCTGGTAAGAGAAATATAGTCCCTGTTGTTCTCTGTGTATCTCTTGTCTGAGTCTTATCAAGCTGTGACTTCCAATCAATTATTCTAATTTGAATGCAAACATAAATTCATGGGCTGGATGCACTAGAAAGCTCTGATAGCTTGTGCTATTGTTGTGTCACAAGTGAGCCATAGGCTTTTCTCAACCAGCTAGCCAATGTTACCCTATGACTGCTGTGTTTCACAAGGACAATTCAGTGTAGCCATAGCATAACAGCATAATGACTCTAAATTTGTGTTTTTACAAATAAGAAGCTCAACCTCAAGTCTGAAAATTGCATCTACGTTTAAAAAAAAAAGTCATATTAGAATATATGTGATTGTGCCAACAGCTGTAAAAACCCAGTAAAATTTAGGTGTGGTTCTTTAAAGACGGGGGCGGGGGGGGGGGGGGGAATTAGTTTCCACATACAAATATGACACCTATCTGTAAAAACTTTTTTTTTTTAATCAGAAGTGCTGAGTATCATCTGCCCCTCCAAACGGAGGAATAATTTTGTGAGTCTAGCATTTAATTAATATAACTTGCAATGTCAGTAGCTTGAAAGGCCATCAAGCTAGTAAAATGTTATCTTCCTGACTGATACTTGCAGCAATTAGCTAAAATATATACCTAATATGCTAGCCTCATTAAAAAATGCAAAGATCAACAGAAAACAAGCACAGATGCCCACAAATTACTCAGCGGACACCTAGAATAACAGTACCGATCAAGACTCTAACGATACCAGTTTTCTTGTAGAGCAACTGGCTATCCACAATCAAGCACCTCTGCATTAAGTGGGTATAAGAATCTGAATTCAAACATGTTCTCCTACTTGTTAGTGAGGGATTTCAGAAGTGCTTCTAGTGCACTACTTGAAGAGTAAACCAAATTATGCACAAGTAAATGCATTTCCCCAGCTGTAAAGACAAAACAGTTGTCATTTAACTTGGTTGTGCTTACCAAATGTGTCACTTCAGCAACTCTTTAAAAATACAATGATAGAATCAGCACCCCTCTTTAGAGTATTAGAAGACTTATTATAATCAAGTTTTCTAGAATTTGCTTCAATTGTTTAAGCCTGCAAAGAGTCAACTACAGCATCTTCTTAAATTACTACCTATATTACCCAATCAATTTTCAGAGCCTATAAAGTGGCTGTTTTGATATTCCCATACCATATCATTATTTCCAACTAAAGACAACCTATGTTTTGTTCTTTTCTGTTACACCGCTGATATGTATTTTAATTTGTCCTTATCCCTTCAAGACTTTGATTTCTTTTTGTCATAACTAAGGCTCCAAATTTCACTCATTACTTAAAACAGTTTAATCATTGAAAATAAAACAATTTAAGACGACTGGTACAAAAATTATTGCAGGTAACATTGCTTTGTCTAACCACTCCATAACCCCTCCACCCAAAGAGTGACAAAAAATCGTTAAAAGCTTTCATAGAAAATAGTCTTTCGGGTTACTAAAGATATAAAAATTGTGGGTATGTTTGTCTTTATCGTCACACTTTTTTTTTTTTCCCTCAAATGAAAAGTATCTCTTGTGTAAAGCAGAAAGCAATTTTAAATCACTCAAGGCTCTTTAGAGAAACCATGACAGGTTTTTTTTTCCCCCCATGGTAAATTTTTAGCATTGTAATTCTACCTCTTCGCATTTGTGAAGGCTGCAAGAAGAAATTGTTGAGAAATTAGAAGAAATGTATATTTATGGCTACTGATTTGATATTTAAAAAAAATAATCTTTACACATGTAGATACTGCCAAATCTGTATTTGCCTATGCAGACTTTAATTCTTTTTTTTCAAACTATTTTAATAAGCAACCTCTATACCATCATCAAACATGACTTTGTTTTCTAAAAGGTTCTTGCTCTTAATATCACAGCTACTCTTCTTAGGAATGCTTTGCTCATCCAAGGTTAGATGTCTGCATTGAATTGTCCTCAGAGCTTTCAAAAGCAATGCAACAGTATGTGCTCCTGGCACATTCCTGCCTACAGGTGAGGGACAAAAGGGTGCCTAATCCTTCCCTCAGGACCTCTCCATGTAAATTGCAGATGCATCAGACTCCCAGGTAGAAAGGCGAATAATCTTGGAACAAACGTAGGTTTGAGAACAAGAACAAAGTACATGTTTTTGCTTTGTGAGTTTGCATATATTTAACCATACCCGATTGCCATGCAGCTTAAACCAAAGCTTCGATCAATAACAAAGGCATGACTAGTTAGTGCACGTGTTAAAACCACACTGAGCACTTGGAAGATGGAAATTTTTCAAGGAAGCCATAGAAACAGCAGAAAGTGTAACATGCAAAACATCCACAAGAAGGTAAAGCATTAACTAACTCAAAGTTATGCATGCAGTTACCCATGGGCATAAGGGCATAGGAAGCTAAAGTAAGTCTTTAACAGACTTTGTTCTGCATATGTAAAAGGAAAAGTCTTTATCGCAAAGCTTTTTCTCATTCTTACGTGGTTGACTTAGAGAAAAAGGGTATATTTATGGTGTAAGATATAATCCACTTTGAATGACACAGAGCTCGCTATTGAAGTAAAATATGAAGATGAAGACAGGAGTAGAGGGTTTTTTAATCCAATAAAGGTTAGATGTCTGAAAGATATAATTTAACCACTAAACACCCCTGTTTCAAAGCATGGACAATTAATACTGAATTTAAATGAGTATTTAAGAACAGAGGGAAAATCCCATTAAATCACATTTCATTGAGGTGCCAGAAGTACACATGCCAAAGTGTGCTAAGACTATGCTTGGTCCAGCAGAAGAAGTATCGCCCCTTCGTCGGAGAAGTATTTTTAACAGAAGTTCTTCTGTCAAATACAACGTTCTGAGCAGTCATAAAACATACTCCTTTGACAACCCTAAACACAGAAACCTCATGCTTGTGACGTGTTCAGATACTGCTCCTGTGATAGGTCAGTCATATAGCACCTACACTAGATGATGATCATCACCGCTGGAAGGAAAGGCATATCCTGTTGCTTAGATACTATTGCTCTCCATAATGCTATCTATAACAACTCTATTGCAGGACAGGCTATACCAGAAGGCCACTGCTACCTTGTCTTTGCTGGTCTCTTAAATTTTTCTTACCTAATTTCAGATAGTTTTCAGAATCTCTTTTAGGATGAGTAACATCAGAATGACAGGACTGTAATCACTGCACCCCAACTAAATTAACAGAAACACTTCTGCGAAATTCTCACCTGTTCCAGCAGGTTCATTTTGTATATAGAAACAAGATGAAACAAAACTTTTTTTTTTTAATAAAAACTTGAGAATAATAATTAAGTCCATTACACCCAGCATGTATTCTCTGCTGACTTTTTAAGAATGAGAGAGAATGTGGTTTTGTATTTTTGTTGATTTTTTATCTTAATTCACAGTGCTTAAATAAGTGGTTAATGTAAAGTATGTTTCATTATTGTTTTTCACTCTTTGTGCTTTATTTCCCAAACAACCATAGTATAAAAGCATTACCATTAAATAAATGCTCATCAAATGGTGAGTAGTAGGTTAACACTTTAAAGTGATATTTCTTTCATATTATTTAGGTTTTTACATTTTGTCTCATTGTTTAAAAAGTCCTATAATAAATTAGGTTCAGGCTTAATTTGAAACTATTTGAAGACACTCTTAAGAATCCCATTAATTTCAGTTTAGAGTGCCATACTGATATTTACCCAATCTTCTGGCACCTCTCCAGATTTATTATCTATTCAGCAAAGCACTTCTATTTATTTCACTAAGTTAACTACAAACATAAAAACTAGAAGGGCTACATACTCCTTCAACTTTTTTTTTCCCTACTCAATTTCTCCAAGTATTTCCTGATTTACTTTTTGACAGCAGCCAGTGACAAGAATAATTGCTTCCAATAATTATGCCACCATAATTATTATTGTCTAATGAGAACCCCACTTAAATAAAGTATTATTTCAGCTATTTGAGTCATATTTTTGTACCTATGCATTCACTTCTAAGGCCTACTTTTGTATTTGTTTCCTGGAAATTGCAGTAAAAAAATTATCAGAGTAATATTATTCAAAAGTTTATTCACATAATTATTAGCTTTTAGGTTAACATATACTTTACTTATGTAAGGGACTAGTTATTTAAGCTGTTACCAGTAACTGCAGCACTAGGCCACTAGGCCAGTAATTATTTATAACTTAAATAACTGGAATCCGTTTATCCTGAAAAACCCTGAATAGGCCATCTGTCATGATTGCCTCCAAGCAGAGGTCAGATCTTAAGTCATGATTTTCATAATACATTTTGAGAGGGGGGGCTATGAAAAAGGATTACTTGCAATAGTATATTTCAGTTAGTTTAGTGGTAATGACTTTTTCATGGGCTTATTTAACCTTTATTAATAAGGCATCCAAATTTTCTGCCTTCAGCAGATCTGTTACAAGTTTTTATCAAACATAATTTGGCTCTTATATCAACTTATTAGGTAGTGTACCCAGTTAATCCTTGATGATAACATAAGCCTTCTTCAAAATATTTAGCAGAATTTTCTTTAGTATAATGCATACAACTTAATTTTAATAAGTGTTTTAACAAGTGCCTTCCAATAGAATATCAAATTTCCTCTTCTTCTAACTAATTTCAGGTCTGTAGTTGTTAACAAGAAAATAGCTGCACCTCAGTTTCCAGAGGTGACTTTGAATTTTCTATCAACAAGCATTCAAATAATAAACTATTTCATGGCTGTTCATCATTCACAGGATACCTACAAATTTGTATCGGTGCATATGTCCGTACTGCTCACTAATTAAGAGTAAATTCCTTACAAACATTATTTATTAAAAATAAAAATAAGCTAAATGCAGCCAGAAACCAATCCAACAAGTTTTATAAAATTATCTAATGGAACATGAAGGCAAATGACTAATGTTACTGACAGCTGAGCAAAAAAATAAAAAAATTATAATACTAGACCATAATGATTTACTAATTATTTTCCATAGAGAATATTGGGGTTTGCTTCTTTGTGAGATGAAAACAATGCAGGACGTGCGGTTATCAAAACCACAACTCTCATGGCTGTCAGTGAGCTAAGATTCATGCAGATCATATGCATGTCACATCCATAATATGCCATTCTTCACAAGCAATTAAAAAAAAAATCAAAGATGTAGTATTTGCTGTGTTTGCTAATCAAAGTGTAAAACTAGGCACAGCATCACTTTCTCTCTTCTATTTCAAAATAACACTTAGCACAAAATAGGTATCCACCCTCTTGCAAGTATTTCCAAAGAACCTCAGGGAAAGAATACCAGAATACTGACAAAATGTAAAGTTATAAAACTGAGATCTTGAGTGTACAGCAGAAGACAAACACAATCCTTGATGGCACAGCATCGCTCCCTGGCTCCCTTTAGTGACTGAACACAGAGAGATTTACAACTCTGCCATGGCTGTGGTGCAGCAGCAGCAGCTCAGGCAGCCAAGTCTCATCCTGTGCCACCCAGAAGGTTTGGTCTCAGCCTCTGACAATCCCCTGAAATATGTCATCTTGCAGTTACAACCTTCTCTGACTTTGCTACCATGCATACTGCTTCCTTTTAGGCTATACTGAACACTGGCGCTGAAGTTGAGACGACAGTACGCAGTACAGCGTGGCACAGGGATGCTCATGGCAGTTGTTGGATGTGACCTGGCACAGCTATGTAACACCGTGCTGCCCTTTACAAAGGGTCTGTTCCAAAAGCTGTGCAACTGCTGTACCGAAGAGCAGCTCCATGGCTAAGTCATAAGCCTTGCCCTCATCAGAACTATTGCACAGTGGTGTGAGACCTCCTTAAGCTTCACACAGCTTATTATCAGGAGACTTATGTACAATTTTGAAATAGATGCCATGCTACCCTAATTAGCTCATTGAGACTTGTAAGTACACCACTTCCCAATGTCGTTCCATTCTCTCTTCTTCAAATGTATGAGTGGACCGAGAACACACTTGCTAAGTACTAGCTCAACAGATAAAGTTTTATTAAGGACTCTTTCTCTGTATATAGCTCCACAGAAAACAAGTTTGCCTCAGGAAATAATGGAAAACAGAGATTAATGCAAAAGCACATGTAGGTAGTTGGCCTATATTCAACTTTAATACTTATTTAGAAAGCTAAACATAAAGAAACTAACCTTGAAAGTAAAAGTTGTATTTAACTGCAGGCCAGCCTCCCACAAAACTAGGGAGCATTTCAAGAAGTCTTGAGGGGAAAAAGAAATGCACTGGTGAAAATACTTACATACAGGCTGGCTTGTTATTGCTACTGAAGTACTTATTTTAAAAGACTCCAAGCACAAAATGAAGATCCCAGCCCGTCCCTCAGCTTTTGCAATATCTGGGGTAAGTCCATGTCAGACCCCTGATAATCAGGTGGAAGTAGATAGGAATAAGTGAAAGACAAATAGAAAGCTGCAGACAAGATACTCAGTGGGGTCAAACATGCTCATTTGTGATGTGAAAAATGGGAAAATGAAACGTGCACAGAGCATGTAATAAAGCAAAGCAGCAGGAATAGGAATCTTAGACCCCAACATGACAGTGGTCTTTGCACACTTTCTTATAGCTGAACTTCCATGGGCATGTTTAAAGGCTCATTAATCCACTTTGCAAATCTTTACGGCTGAGTTAAGAAGTGAAGGACAGTCTGTTAATCTTGTGTCCTTGCTGAAGCTACGTCACATTTTAAAGGATCAGGACCTCCCCAGGCTGACAGAGGAGATGTGCCAGTATGTTTAGCATGACAACCCATTTATCTGTGCTAACAAAGCGCTACGACATGGTGTCCTCAGGAAGGGACAGACCATTCTCAGACACAGAATATATTGATACCCTGTGTATATATTTACTTAAGTCTTTACTGACAACCCATGGGACTGCAGTTTGCTTAGAGTGTTAACAGATGCTGTTAATACAGATTAATATTATGCATTTTGTATGTCTTAAATTTCCTGCACTGCAATAGAAAAAACATTTGCACTAAGAATATACCTGGTATCTAAATCACACCATCAAGCAAAACAGAGTTTTTATTTTCGCTTTTTTTTCAAATGACATTTAAATGAAAGTTCCATCATAAGACAGAAAGAAATACATCCTTCTGTCACCGTATATGCAAACTTTCATCCCAGAAAGTTCTTTTCCCACCAAGTAAAAAGCCCACGAGTGGCAGTGTAGAATGAAGGTGCCAGCTCAAATTTGATTTTCAGTGGAGCAGTAGCTCTACTACAGAAGGAATACTTTTTACAGTTTTACAGAAGGCACTATATCATCCTTAAAGTTACAAGAGTATCAAAAAAGTTCTGAAATAGAAACAACACTGGGAATTAAAATATGTTTTACTTCATGTAAGCTCAGTACCAGTATGAAGAGGCACGGTATCAAAAGTGTGAAAATTACACATTTTCTTTGCTTACCACTAACTGCTCCCACACTGAAGAAAAAAAAAAAAGTACTAGAATGTACATTTTTCACATTCAGAGACTGGTAAAATAATCAAAATGTACAAAGAAAAATGTCAAGCGCACCCTTTAAACACTATGGAAGTTTACTAATTAGGGTCTCCTCCAGTATAGTTACCACACTAATGTTAGGGGATGCTGATTATATAAATCTAATTAAATGTTAAGATGACACTATACAGATATACTTTATTGACAACCACTAATCGGTCCAGGCAATTTATCAGGTCAGCAGAAAGCTATCACAAGCTTACAGTGTAAAACATACGGCAGTAGAACAAAACAGTTCTACTAAACAGTTGACTATCCAAAACATGAAATATTTTATGCTCACTCATTTCTGTCCCTCCTTTTAGGAAGAAAGATATTTGAAATAAAATTTCTATCATAAAGTAATTCATTTATAGTAGTGGGAATTCTGGGTTCCAAAATTTAAATCTTTGTCTTTCAAGATAAAGAACTAACAGGAAGCAATCAGTAGCATTCCCAGCACGGCATCAATTTAAACTCCCTGCTAAGAGTTTAGATTCATCATTCAGTCTATATTTGTACAGAATAATTAAATTTTTGCCTTCATTCATCAAGCAGCACGTAAATGTGTTAAATATTCTTCTCAAAATGAAGCAGCAGGTCAATCTTCTGATTTGTGTCAATTAGCCAGAACCAAACCAAGACTGCTTGGTAGGTGACAAGCAAGACAGGTAGACTCTTATTCCCAGTAACTGTGCCCGACTGATGATTTTGCTGTTTCTCTATCCTTCTGTTTTGTGATTGCTTAGTTAAGAACAATAGTTCTTGGAGGGAAATCTATTAGGATCGTTTAAACATTTCTAAGCTACTTACAGAAATTACCCATAGTTATCACCAAAGACCTCTTTAGTAGATTTTGAACTAATCATATATTCAGAATTGATGAACTACACATTGCTAATGAAATAATTATGATAAAAACATTGTACAATAAGTCATCACAGAGCTATTGTTGTCACAAATCTAAATTTCAGACATACACTTAACCTAATTCTGAAGATCCAGTATATCTAAATATTTACATTGCAAAATCTAGTTTCCAACAAGCATAAATTAAGTTATCCATTAACTATGCTTACTGTTTGTTTTATAATGAGGAATCTCAGATTAACAGAAAATTGGTTTAATTAGTTTTGAACATATGAAATAGCTTTGCTTGACAGTTTGCTAATAGTGAAGCATAACTATAGTCACAGCAAACAAAAGCCACAAGTAAATTTTAAGTTATTCTGGACTATTGCATGGTATGGTTTTGATCAGTTAGTACTCACACAGACATGAAACCTAGCCTCGACTCTTTGGCTTCACATAAGAACTGGAGGTTGCCTAAGCAATTCATGCTGTGACTACCTTTAGAAAAAACACCAGTCTTCAGAACTATTAAGCTAGGCACCTTCAGAATGAGCTAAATCTAAAACAAAACAGATAACTATGAGGTAATAGGGAAGAATGAGTAGAATCCTAAAAAGGTAAATCCTGCTTCTTTAACCCCTTACAGTTTTTGGTGGAAAGTCAACAGTATAATGAAGAAAGAATAGAACTCACTATTTACCTGGACTCTCAAAGAACTTTAGGACATAGCTTCCTGAAAAAGGTATTTAAATAAGTAATCATGAGCAGTAGGCAAAATTCTGTGTTGGACAAAAACATGCCTCAGTTAAGCAACAGTAGGCAGGAATAAATGAGCTATTTCTATTGTGAAAAGATGACAACTTCAAGGTTTTACACTAGGGTCTTCCAATTTTGAAAATTAGGAATTTTCACTTGAAGGAAGTCACTGAAGCTGACAAATCAAACAATAAGTCAAAAAACCCACCAAAATTATAACAGCGTATAGGTGCACTATAACCCCATTAGTTCTGCGGTCACACACTGCTTTTCCTTGCACTATTTCATACCCAGTGGAACATAACCCCTTAACAGAGAGGAGAAAAAAACAGAACATGAAAACATGTTTACAGTACTGTCCAGATCCTTCTTCAAAACATGAATTTTAATTTCCTCATAGGTTTTACTATAGCATTAATAAACACACAGAAAACTCTCCATTATCCACATGCCATTAACCACACAGGTTACAAATTAGTCGTGCCTCTGACGCAGTCACAGATTTGGTCTTTGTGCAGAGACAGCCTGGCTCTGAATACTTACTTTTGCTGACATATGACATGACTGCAGCCATACGGGTTACAGGCCTAGAAGCAGTTTAGGTGTGAAATAGCTGTTAAGCAAGTCCGCACCCAAGCTGACTTCTGAAAAGCCACCTGAGCATTGCCCTTCCCAGGAGCCACAGTGTGCGAAGGTTTGCTAGCAAAGCTACAGCATGAACACGTGAAGCCAGCTGAGGCCATGCTGCACCTGAGCAAAACTTATCTGACGCTTGAGGCACCAGAAAATTTTGTGAAAGGATGCCCAAGCATTCCTGCATGAATCTGTTTGAGTGAAGATGTGATTACTAGTTCTCTGCAGGTCAAATTCCGCTATGCCCTGGTGATGTATTATCCCAGTTTTCCATTATTCCAGACAACGGAAAACTGATTGCTACTTGCCAGAGTTTATGTAAATTAGTTTTACAATGTCAAAAAAATCATTTAGGTGACAGCTCAGAATTAAGCTTTTATTTTTCTGATTCTTGTGAAATATAGGTACCTACCTCTTTCCACTCCTGTACACCTTTTAAGGTGAAAATGCTTCTAATAAGTACTTCTCCAGGATTTATGCAATGAGCGACCTTTACTGGGACTGGATGGAGCAAGAATTAGGAAGGAAAATTTCCTCCCTTAAGTATTCTCTCTCTTTGGCTCTTTTATTGGAAAAAATATATTAACATTTATCCTTTAATGGCATTTTCATTAATGTTAAAGCATTCATTTTAAACTCATGACATCCATAAACTTTATTTGTGAGGTCTTTCATAGATATGTGATGTTATTTTGTTTTTTACCTCTGCAACATAGATTATTTTATACTGCAAGGAAGGAGAAGAAAATCTGCCTCACAATAATAGTCATATCTTCCCATTCATACCATATTCAGGAGGCTAAAGCAGTCCTGTACATAATTTACAAAGCCTAAAGAGGGGCCGGTAGAGTTGCAGCTTCATCTTGCCCAACAGCTTTTTCCTTGCCACTTTGCAACATGTCATTAAGAGATCTGACCTGAGCTGTCAGGAATCCTCAAGTCACCAATAGAAATTTAAAGTTTTGTGGCTTTGAATTTCCACTAATCTTTAATTCTAGATTGAAATCTTGGTGCAAACCCTTAATATTATGCATCTTCCTCAGCTATCTAGTTCCACTAGATCTCTGAAGTTTTAAATGGCTTTGTTCCCTCTGAACAGTTTTGCACAGCATGAGGAACATATGGACTTATGCATTTAAGAAGGGTTTCTAAGAGTTTGAAAAAAATAGATATCTCATATTTCAAGATTATGTTTCACCTAATTAAGCAAATCTATATTATTTGGTTCAAGAACTGACTCAATGAAATCTGTCATTCCCCGAATTTCAAGGATCATGTGAGCAAGGCATTTGAGTGATAAACCCATGGGAACACAGCTGGTGATTTTACAACAAGTTTTGAAGGCTATGGAAAGTGTAAACTTCATCACCTCTACCACATCCTACAATTTATGTGTCACATAGAAGACAAAAATTTGCTCCAGAAATTAAAACAAACAAACAAACAAAACCCCAAAACAACCAAAAAACCCACATAATAAAGTTTGTCAAGAAATTTCTCAGCTTAGCAGGAGAAATAAATTCAGTAACCAATCTGAACAGTCTCTAGCTTCAATAACTTTAAGAGACATCTAGTATCAGAGATTAGGGTTTGGTATGGAAACAAAACAAAACAAAACAAAAAAAACCACCAAAAAACCAAACAACCACTAATTTCTGAAAAAATACATCCACAGTTTAATTTTTTTTTTTTTTGGTAGTAATCAGTAATATCCTATATTATAATTTTCTGATGAGAGTATCATTTCTCTCAGAACAGACTAATATGCTGATATAAATGTACCTTCCCCTGTTGTTAAACTTGATTTCAGCTCATATTAAGAAAAAATTATTTTCTAACACAAAAATCTTTTCTAGGGTGAAACAATTACATTCATTTTTGTATGAATTACCATTTCTATTAACATAAGTTAGAAATTAATAAGTTGTCTTGATAGCCTCTCATTTGACACACCTTCCTTCTCTCAGATATCGGAAATAGATAATGCTGATAAAAAAAATTAAACCAAGAGGTACTTGGCCTCTCTCCTATACTGTAAATCATTAGCTCCTTGCCTCATTTGAACAACATTTGAATAATCAAGGATTTTAACAAAGTAAAAAATTGTATTTATGTAATTCATATTAAAGAATTCAAAGGAACTTGTATCACAACGGGACAAGGCTAAATCTCTTGCCTGAACACACTTCTGAGCAAAGACTTCCATATTCTCTCCACTATAACCACAAGACTCAGCAAACCTAGTTTGCTAGTTTGCTGAAGTATGGTAAACATCTCTTCATAAAAGGACTGGAAGAAAATACACAGCAGAAGGCATAGCACTGGCATAACATCCTAAATATTAGAAGAAGCATCAACCTTACGTGTTGTAATATTGACAGTCTTTGAAAAAATGAAAGATCAGAAATCAACATTCTATCCAGCTACTCTAATTTAAACACACTAAAATATAACATCTCTTGTGTGATGATTCAGACGGTATCATAACAAAATTATTAGCTAAAGCTACAATTTAGAAAGCATTTAACTGTAAATGTCTTCCTCTTTGAGGCAGTCTTGATTATCTGAAACATCTACCTTTTAAGCTGATACTCAATTTCTACCCAGCACTCTCTTGAAACCCTTTAACTCAAGTTTTAAAACCCTGAAGTACTGAAATACATTTTCTTGCGGCATATTTTTGAACAAGTTCAAAGCCAACAGAGGCAGGGTGAAATTCGGCAGGAAAGCACATCTTTGGTGAGGAGAAACTTAGATTTGAAACGAAGAGCAAGTTGAAATCTGGCCTGGAAAATAAATACTTTGCCAAGAGGCCCAGCTGTAAAAGAATCAGGAATGGTAAGAAACAGTATATATGAGCAGATCTATTTCTCCCTTGTTGCATATGCTATGTTCTTCCTTACACTCATGATTATGTCCACATATACGTTAGGAGGAACGAACCCCAAACTTCTGGGTGGGCACAGCACAACGACAAAAGGAAAAAAAGATGTAACATTTCTGCTAGCGCACAGTGAGATGATGGTTTAGAGTAAGAAAAACAATAATTAGACCTTATGAGAAACCTGTTCTCCAGGCACTTTTAGCAATAGACTAGCCACTTCTGTAAGGCAAATTTTTATAAATAGTAGAGTTATCAGTGTAGTTTAATACTTCAGTGATTTACAGATTGATAAAATTTATAGCATGTTCTGTGTGAATATGTGTTACCCAACATTTTGTAAGGAATGGAGAAGACAGGAAACTGAGGAAGAAAGATACAAAAATTGACTAGTCCAAAAATGAAGAGGTGTGTGCTTTTTCACTTAGTGATCACATTCAGTGGATGCCTTCCATGGTGTTCCTCTCTTACTCTCCATACAGGATTTATTTAATACTTTCTCAGCAGTAGATGAACATTGCTGAAAATAGGATCTGTAACACACTCCACAACTTGCAATCTGGTTTCAAATTTGGCATGCTGACAGCAGCAAGCCAATCCTATAGTGAAAGTGACTTTTTTTTAAAAACTCTTACTTACTCCTCTTGAGATATTCCACTACCGAAAACAGATGGCAATGTTGCTCAGTTAAGTATCACAAAGCAAATAGTTAAGTAGTACAAAGTTTAGTTATACTACAATTTGTTTCTGATTAGTGGCAATAAAAATGGTGCTGCTGGCTCAGCATTTCTTTTCAGTGTTTGCTATGAAATGTTGAATACTACGTAATTTTTTTCAAAACGCAAATGCTAACAAATCAGCCTAGGGTTTGAAAAGAAGCTCCTGTCTTCTCATGTATTATCCAAAAAACCCAACACATTACAGAATGCTTTCTCTTCATACCTTTGCAATTCTACTGTTTTTCACACAGATGAAAGCATCTGGAATTTAGTAAATAAATCTTAACTGCACAAAAAGACCAGAAGCCTATGCCTTTGCATTGTCTTCTGTTTTAACTGTGCAACTAAAAGTCATTAAACAAATTAAAAACCCAAGGAACTTCAAGTGCAAAACTCAGTGGCCCTCCACATAAGCTTACAGTCCAATAAAAAAAAAACTTGGGGCTGAAATGAGAGATTGGTGAAATGACAGTAAATTACTGTGTGATAGATGATCGCATCACAGGTAACAGGTAAGGGAGGGGGCAACTACAGACTGGAAAACACTATGGGAAATATATCAATGCAGTCATCCCTATATATGTAGGAACAATTCTAGGGACCCTCTGAGACTGGACTCGTGCATCTGTTTGCATATACCTACATAAAGTTGTTACAATCAATACTGACCTCATAGTAAAAGGTAAGCAACTGACTGAGAAGCACAGCAAGTACTTTAAACTGTTTTTAACTATTCAGAAAAATATTTTCAGATATTTCTGTATGTTGTTTTGTATGTTCTATATTTAAGATAGGAAAATTCCATGTTGCTTTCACACAGTCATGAATACCAATGGCAGGGAATTAAAGATGACAAAAAAATCATAGATAACAAAATTATTACCACCATGATTGCTATATAGCTTATTTATTCAAACACAAAGCAAAACATGGCTACAAATAAACTCTTCAAAAGCACAAGTTCATTATTCAAAGTCTTTGGATCATGTTAACCTTTCACATAATATCTCCCTCCTCTTCTAAAAATGTAGTCCACCAGAAATAAATATATAATTAATTGTATTATTATTCAAAACTACCAAAAATACTACTTAAATTGCCCAACGTCTTTGACATCTCCATCCTGCCCTTTAAAAAACCCCAAACCCTCATGAAAAACAGATGCATTTGTAAATGTCTTATTTTCTTAAGATTGTGTCTTACATTGTTTCTGATCTAAATGGAGAATATCACCGTATGCTGATCACGGAGAATATCTTAATCCGCTATGAAACAGGGGAACTACCAACCAAAACATAACTTCTCTATTTTTAAGCATAATGTTGTAAAAGCAAAGCAAATACTGAAATCAAAGGAAGAAATGTTCACATAAACTCCTTGCAGCAGCGTCCCAAAAGTTTTATTTGAAATGTCTTCTGAGAGCTTCAAACACACACAAAATGTATTGTATTCTGAAGCAATAAATGCAGTATCTCCAAACACAGCAAACATTGATCCACTGTAATATCTGAACACCTCTTTCGAAAAAAGAAGTGTTTTCCTTAAAAGCCACAACTTGGAATTAAATACAAAACCCAGTGTTTTGCCAAACAAAAGGTCCCACAGATCTTACACTGAAATTAGACAAACTGAAAAAATACGCAATCCCATTTAAGGTTTGCTTATGTTGACACACGTAATGTTTTGCTAACTTTTGTACAATTCTGTATATCTAAAGAGGGCAACCCTTCTCAGCAAAGTTAGAGACATGATACAAATCTCCTATAGACACATGACACAATTCTATATTTTTTAGTACTATCAATAACTATTGCTATCTATAGTATATGTCTATACTACGATCTATCAGAGAAGTACAGAAAGAAAGCTAGTTTTAAAGGTTCAGTCCAGCTCTGCAAGAATTTGGTTGCTTCTTACATAAGCATAAGTATTCCATAATGGATACAAAGGCCAAGATTATCATGGTATAATCAAGATCCTGGATTTCAGCACTTCTCCCCAGAAGGATCCATGAAATTGTAAAAGCAGAAGTTGTAAAGGCATTAATATTAATGAATTACCCTCTGCCAATCCAGACTGCTCAAAATAACTTCAGCTTGCACAGAGCTTAGAGGGGGAGGAAACCATCTTTAAGCTGGTGAATACATACTGGAAGAACCCATCATGGAAGACTGCATGTCCAAGAACTGCTTTTCACATAGGCACTCAAAGGTGTTGTGGAATTAGTGAAATGTGCTAACAAAAGGTAACCAATTTGGGTGGGTTTTTTGTGGTTGTGGGTTTTGTTGTTGCTGCTTTTTAAATCAAAACAGGTTTTATTAGTCCTTCGTCATCAGACCGACACAATTCATCCTACTAGCCTCTTTATCACTATTTTGACCATTGGCCGTATCAGAAGCAGAATGTCAGGAAAATGGAGACAGAGCTTGCAAAGTCCTTGTGTTTGTCAGATCACTAGAAGTGCCAGTGTTAAAACCTAGACAAATAAAACCGGAAAAAAAAAAATCTTCCACTGAGTCAGTGGAAGACATTTCAAGAAGTTCACACATTTCTGACAGTATTGCACTCATGGGGCATTATGAGTACATGGAGAAAATGCTTTCCTTCTTTTTAATACACACCTAGTAAGAACTGTACTCACAGGATTTAATGAGGAGTTTCTTGAATGTCAAAACTTAATCTGCTCTTTTACTAATAATGTTTACATGGTAACATCATACAGAAACTTTACAACTAGCATGGGACTTTACACATGCAATACCTCTCCCAGTCATACTGGGAAGAAGTTCACTTTTCTTCACTACACAAAAAAAAAATATAAAATCATGGTTCTTCTCCTCCTACTGCTGATTTCTACCAGTAGATTGATCAGATATCATCAGCTGCACAACCTTCTTTCCAAGGGAAGGAAAAACACTCAGCTGTTCACATCACCTTTTTCCTTCCTTTAGAATAACCAAACACCTGAGGCCAAGCTAGTGGGAGAATTACCACTGCCCATAATAATTTATGTCAAAGAGAGGACAAGGAATAAAACCATATTTCCAGGAATACCAATATCTCTTCTAAGCCTTTTAGAAAGAAAAGGCAACATCGGGAATCTGCATATCTCCTATGGTTTACCAGCAGCCTTACTGTGAGATAGTATTAAAATGTATATTATGTAAGTACACTAATGGGGATAAGAGGGTTGCTTAACCTTCCAAGATAATTATATCTAATCTAGTTTCTTGGAAATATGCTAGCACAGACCAATTACAGTAGGTTCTCACTGGTTTTCTTGCTTATAAAATCCCTTCAATATGCCCCTTCAATATACAATCTACATTCTGAACTACTTCAACAAAGAAGCAAATGTATTTCAGAGTAACCTAGAAATGAAGAATTTAGTGTCCTGATAACCATTCACTCAGTTCACACTTTCTGGTTGTTAAATTCTAGCAAACATGAAGAGCAGTATATCTGGAGCACTGTTAGGCTTGGAGAATGTCTCTGCTGAATTCAGTTCATTACTTTCTAAAAAGGGAAAGAAAACACAAATGAAATTTATGCCTTTACATAATAACATGAAGCTTCTCCAAATCACTATGGCTATGCCAAAACCTCAGATTTTTAAAGGAATTTAGTACCTAAATGTCTGTCAGAGCACTAAAAGGTATTTGGGCACCAAAATATTTGGCTTATCTGAGCCTAACTCTCATCAGTTCCTGTAAATGGGGTACAGTGACTTAACTTAGGAATACAAACTCAAATGATACCCTTGCATGTTCACTATTGCAGGCCCTATTTACTCCTTTTATTGTTCTGATATACTATTACCTTAATTTGGGTCTAGATTTTGGGCTCACATCACATCCTGAATACAAGGAAGTGAAAGAACTTTCACAGTCCGGAACTCAACTACAGCCCAAACTTCAAACTTTTCAAGTCTGGACTTCGGTGATCTTGGTGAGGCTGCAGAAGCTGAATTCTGCATTAGCTGTGCAAGCATTTTTTGGTCTGCTTCTTCATTCCATGTTGACTCCATGTTCACACAATCATAAACAGCCAGGGATCCATTGACTTTGTTTTGAGCAGAAAACTGAGCTGCTTTCATGGCTATGCTAGAAGCAACAATGAATAGTACGGAGTACAGTCCCACAAAGGATGGAATGTGGGTAACAGCGTACTTCATAAGCAGGAATGCTTAAGGCACGACAACAAAGTTGTTAACAAAAATCTGTTACACTTGCTATATTTAACATAACAGTAACATAGCAATTGCTATGTATTAATTGTAATTAATATTTACTGAAGATGGGATATTAACGAGAAAAGAAATTACTGTGGATTACAATTACCAATTCAAAATGAAACTAACTAAAACCAAACAACAACAACAACAACAACAACAAAACACTCAAGGAATGCTTTTCCTGATTTCTACTTACTGCTTACCCTGATGCTTCAGGGATTACTGAAGATTCCCTTCATCTGCTTCAATAAAATCATGCTGTTAATCAACAGGGGAATGAAAAAGTTGTTGCTGCCATTAACTCCCAAAGATGCCGATTGACACATCTACCCCTTTATGTGCAGGGGGAAAGAAAGGAATCTTGTAAATTGTTTAGGATTCATCACTTTTCAAACAAGCTAATTATGATTCACCTTTTGTAACAGTTATTTTCTAACAGGACTTCAATCTTTTGTGAAGGAAAGGAATATTCCTGAACTTGACACCATTACTTTCCTCAGCTGAAACACTCTTTTAACAAACCAAACTTTTATGTTTTTAATACTTTTAATTAGGACAGTAAGTAACTAACCAAATGATTTAGTGGTAATGTGACATGACTTACATCTTGATGCTTGAGAGCATTTGAATTTTAAATAGAAAACAGAAATCCTTAAAAAGAAATGGTATAAGCAACAAATTCACTAAGACTAAGACTATACTTAGTATAAATGCTTTGGATTGTCTTCATATAAATACACATTCACATGTAAGATGAAAGAACAGATCCTGTTAAAACAAAGACACATAAAATTGTGTGGCCTGCTATAATGAATCTACTTTCCTAAAATTGCTTTTTTTGTTGCTATTGCATTGCTTTTTTCCTCATTCTTCATTAATTTCCTCTACGTTTCTGAACAAGAACTGCTTGTATTTATCTTTGTGTCATTGTAGTTATGTATAGTGATTATGAATAAAGGAATACGGTGAAAATGTTTGTAGTATCAACATTATCATATTTGTCATTGGATACACGGAAAAAGGACTCGGGGGATTTAACAAACTATACTTTTTGTGTAGAGGTCTAAGATGATCAGAAAGTTTCTTACTGTCTAGTTTAAAGATTTAAAGCCCTCTATTAGTTTCTCATCCAAAATAGTTTCTTTCTCCAGTATCTGGTTTTTAGAACGCATAAAGGATTATTTTTTTTAATAACAGGAATGTACCTTTATGCATCTGTTGCCTATCTAGACCACTATAAGTTTCATATTTAACAAATAATATTAAAAGGCACACAAAACTACCAAAACTGCATTCTGTCTTTGTTTATTGTGGTTCTGATTCATGGTAAGGAACTGCTCCAAGGATTACAGTATTACATTCCTAGTGCAATACCATAAAACCTGTATCAGCCTCTCAGATGTGTTCTCCCTAGTTTATTAGGGCTGTAAATTTTGCTCGTTTACCTGTTCAACTACATTTTTATTGTTCATTCTTAAATGGCATCATGGTCTTTTGCATTTTGGAAGCAGAACATGTTTAAAGTTTTTGAATAACATAAACTGTGGAGAGCAAGACAAAAGTTTTACAACTAGTGATACTGAAACAAATTTAGAAGTCACACAGTATTTCCAAATGACTACCCAAATACTGTAAGCTTTTGTGTAAAATAATAGGGTGTCTGATGAAGCAAAAATAAAAGCCTGCACTCCCTGCACTGATCTGCACACTTGGAATTTTAATAGGCTTGATTTACAACTTCTTCACCTGACTTTAGTAAGGGAAAAAAAGAAAAAAAAGATGAAGTAAAATGTGTATAACGCCAAATATTTGCTGGTTTCTAGCCTACTGCTACAACTTTTTCCAGCAGTCATTGGAAAGAGGAGAGAAAGGATAGGGGAATCAGATACAATTTATGCTAGTCAGTATCTTTTACATCTCATAGATGATGAGAGTTTGAAGTACCAACCCTCAAAATTCAATGAAATTAAAGCTCATGTGGTTTTGGTCAGATAAATTCCTAAACTGCTATTTCATGTTAGAAACCAGCATTAAACTGTATCATTAGCCAAAATGGAAAATGAGGGGTCTCACTGTAGAAATGAAAACTGTGAAACTACAGGTAGTTATAAAAAGTGCTTCAAATGGGAGATCTATGTCAGGAAACATATGCGAATAATACCTATCCATTAACCAATTACAGGTATACCGGTATTGCTTTATCAGCCAGTAATTTATACTTTACACAGTAGTTATCACCATTCTGACTTAACAGCACTGCAAAACTGTCTGCATTATGAGAACAGCCAATATACTGAAATGAAATCAGGCATCGAAGAGAGAAACTTTTAAATACAGACTAAATTTTGGTACATGACCTACTGTGATTAAATGGAAGTAAAGGGATAGCACAAAAATTACTCAACAGTTTCTAGCTCATACAATAATTTTAACAACAGTACTATCTTATCAGCTGTCAGTCATTAAAAGTCACACTTATTTTGGTGTTAAATTATTAAAAAAAAGACAACTAGAAAAGGCAGATAATCTCAGAAGTTGCAAAGATCATACTGGAAAAAGAAGTAAAGAAAATACACCTTGAGCTGTTTACTATCTAAATTCCTCCCCCTATATTTAGGAAATTTCAAACCACAAGAAAAATCATAATGTTATAATTGATCACAGAATTAGAATTTATGTCACTGCATGATGAAACTAAAAAACTAAAAACTGAAGTCTGTCTTAGAGTGTATTCTCAACGTATTCTGAAAGGGTTTTTTTAAAATAAATACTTTGGGGCTGGAAGCAGTATTATTTTTTTTATTAATGTAGTGATTTTGGGTTTTGTTATAGCAGATTGAATTAGCAAATACTATTGACCAAAGGTAAGCAAAGACTAGGAACTCCAACCACGTTTTTATTTTAAAACTTTGACACAATCAAAACAAGCAATTTCCCTAACTTTATTCAGGAGCATACCTGTATCATCATATCTGAATCTTTTCAACTGAAAGAAAACACACAGCATTTGGGTTAAACAGTTAAAGTTCAGCAAAACTGTTAGCAACTGAGAACACCTTCAGATTGGATATTAGGAAAAATTTCTTTACTGAAAGGGTTGTCAGGCATTGGAATAGGCTGCCGAAGGAAGTGGTGGAGTCATCATCCCTGCAGGAATTAAAAAAATGCATATACGTGGCACTTCAGGACATGGTTTAGTGGGCATGGTGGTGTTGGGTTGACAGTTGGACTCGATCTTAAAGGTCTTTTCCAACCCAGACAATTCTATCATTCTATAATGGAAAGTGTTGAGCAACATTAAGTATAGATATTGCCAATTTGTTCATGTTAGCAAGCTGCTTTAAAAGAAATATGTACATACACATACATACACACATATGTATGCATGTATGTCATGGGGTGAATCTTACTTGAAGGCATTGCTCAGATAAAACAAGGTCTGAATCATACCTGCCCACCAGTTGGATGAAAAGTTGGAAAAACAAAGATAATATTCACCAATGACACAGATAATTGGCATGGGGGAGGCTGACCCAAATCCCTGCTGCATGAGAGGGTCTATTCTGTTCTATGGGTTAGATATGCACGAAAAAGAAAACAAAGCAGTCATAAAACTTTACATCCTTGTAACACACTCGTGGTGAGAGGCCAGAAAGTCACAGTAACCCAGGTAACAATGACTAATTGGCTTCAGACACATGGAAAAAATTCAAAGAGATTAGCTGGGGGCTACGCAGCAACAATGAAATTGGCAGCTTAACCTGACCACCTAAGTCAGAAACCAATAAAAAGTGAAGTTGCCTATCAGTGGGAAACCACCTATGGGTGCCAGAAAACATGCAGAAGGCTGAGTCTGAGGTGGAACAGCTGGCTACTCAAAAAAGCCAGCTGCAAGCCAGGACACAGGCACTCGGACCCTTTGGAGCAAGCGCCCTCCCCCCCAGCCTATGGCACTGCTCAACTGGGCCAGTGCAGCAGGAGCCTTGACCAGTGTGTGTCCTTACAGAATGCACAAGTTTCGTAGAAAAGAAATCTTACAACAGAAATTGCTGTCGCCCCATTATAGCCCTCCTGTTTGGCAATTTATTCTATATTTTTTTATTAAAGAGTTTTATGTCATGGTGCAGTTCTGTTCTTGCAGGTACCCCACCCTAAATTCCCCTGCAGAAATACCTATTTTTCCTCTCTAAAAGGTCCCTATACTATGTGCAGAACCTTCTCACAGTAAATCCACATTAATAATCTGTAATACATAACAATAAACATTTGCACTCTGGGGGACCTCAAAATGTAATAAAACATGTCTTGAAAAATCATTCAGGTTAAATACATTTTGCCATCACCATATTTTAAAATATCTTCCTGAGAACTGGGAGCCACTAGACCATCAAATGTTATCATCAAGAAACCTTAGTATCCTCTCCTTATTTCAAGTCTATAGGTTTCTCATTTAAATTTGTGCAGTCAAAAGACATCTGACACTGAGTAAGTGGTACTTAGTGTTAACTGAAAATTCTGCAAACACTGCATGCTGTAATACAACTCTGCATTTAACAGCTATGTAGTATTTCAAGTGTATCGTATACACTTTTTCCTCCCTAAATCTCTTACTCCAAATCTGAAAACTAAGAACATACTAGGTATAATAAAGCTTCATTTCTAAAAGTTAAATAGGAAGAAAGGTACAGGCTTTATGCAGTCATGAAAAATACATGAGAAGAATGAGCAAAAAATAATTATTTGATGTTTAGAAATATTTGAAAACAATTTCCCACACATCAATTCCATGTACCCTAGGTAAAAAATAATGCAGATATTCTAAATGTTTGATCACGAGCTTCAACATTCTTTTCTGTTTGATATGGAGTTTTCAATCTATTCTTAATTATTTGATGAGTTATTGCTTCATTTTTATGCATAATTTCAGTCTTTCTTCAAGCTAAAGTTTCATACTAAAACAAATAAACAAAAACCCCCAAAAGGTTAAATGCAATTGCAGAAATATGTTCAGACACCCATGACACCGGGAAAAAGGAATTATGTTAGAGAATTACTGCATTCTCTGACCCATGACAGAGACTTCTACATACAGAAGTCAGATTCTGGAGACTTGCAGGCACAAACACATACTTTGCTCATCTGGTATCTTAAAGTCACAGACTCTTGCTCTCCAATGGTCATAAAAGTTGTACAAACTCATAGTAATAACATGACCAGTATGGCCACTTTTGTAAAGGGGCACCTTCTACCAGCTGCTCAGCTCTCCAAAGTGGCAATTTTTGGATAGCTTTTTCCTTCAAACCTTTTGTTCTTACACAGAAAACCCCACAAATTTACAATTAAAGGCATTTCTGCTGCACAATTCTTTATGGTCCATGCATTTATTTCCTTTTGTGTAAGATGAATTTTATGGAGCATCTACTCAGTGCACAAAGTGTTTAGAAATGATTTTCATAGTGACACGCTCTGCTGTTTTTATATCCACAATTTTACATGAATGACGAATAACTGCTATTCAGACATATTATTTTCAGGTGCAGAAGTGAAGGCCAATGTTTCATAACGTGGTTTTTGGTGGCCCTAACATTATACCAAATGCAACTGACTTTATGAGGACACCTGGTAAAAGTGCCCTGTTGCTTTGTGCATAAAACGGAACATGTCTTTTACCCTGAAACAGCCACCCTTCCTCCAGATTTTCTAAACCCCGTCTTTTTACATCAAACAAGCAGTAAAGTTGGGCAAGACTTCTTATGAGGTTCAAATTTTTCAAAACTTGATTCTCTGTCAATCACAGGTAAACACTGTTTATACAGACCAATGATTACCTTGGAAGCACTTTTATTCCATCTCTGACAGCCTCAATTTGTTACAATTTTAGAAAACTCTTATCACTAGGTAGCTGCATGAGGCATAAAAAAAACCCCTTTGGGATTACCATAAAAGACAAGACCCTACAAATTGCTGAAACAGACAGAAAAACAATCCATATACCATATAAAAATACCTCTAGCATAGAACAGACTTAATGTTTCTTATAGAACTAATTTTACAGCCAAAGCAGCTCCTACATACAGTACTCAAGGACCAGAAACGATCAGGCCCATTAGATGAAGCAAAGATACCAATGATGTAAAACAGCCAAAGCCCATCAGGGGAAAAAAAACAAACAAACAAACAACAAAAAACAAACCAAACAACAAACCACCAAACCCAAACCAAAAAAACCACAACAACACACTTCTCTAACTTTAAATAGAACAGTAAATCAAAAGATTACCCTAGGAAATGTGGGAAACTCAGTATCTACAGAACAGAAGCTGAAGTAGCATACAAACTTGTGTTTCATATCCAGACACCTTCCTGGTCAGAAAGAAGACCTCAGCCTATCTTCAGTTAATATTTATTTAGATGAAATATCAACTGGAACTTGAATCTATCAAGGAAAAAGATGCTTAATGCCTCAGGAATTTCTTAAATCTCATCCAAAAGAATCTAGCATCTCACTGAAGCACTGACCACACAGTGAGATCAGTTCTCACTGAAAACTAGCAAAAAATAAGTGTTTTGCTGTTTCGTGAAACAGCAAAATTCAAGATTAGGCATTTATATATCTTTTAAATTTATTTTCATATTTTATTCATATACCTTTTACCAAAAATGTCAACTGAATGCTCACGATTGTTTCCTGCTGAGATTTGCACATACATTTTCTTCTTACATCTCTCCTTAATAAAATGGTTGAAACTATCAGAAGCACCTGCTACAAGGTAAACATTTACTGAAATACTCATCTCTTCTACAGTGCACAAACCTTCTATGTTGCACTTAGATCAGCTTAGGCAAAATAAGGCTCCCAAATCTGTTCCATGATGCAATCTCTTTCCCGTTCAAGCTCCCATGTCCTCAGGAGTCAGATGGTAAATGTAGCAGTGTCCTAAAAGCTGAAAGTGATGTTTTGTGGCTATGGTTGTTCTGAAGTGTAGACCGTGAATCACTGGGTCTCTGACGGGGAAAGGCTTGCAGCAGTGCCCCCCAACACACACGCAGAGCCAGGGCATCACCTTATGGACTATAAGCAGAGTCTTAAAGCACAGCTCCCAAACTGGCAAGGTTGTGAACACTTTCACAGTTTAAGAATTCCTTGAAATCTGCCAGAGTAGGCAGAGCTAGAGAGCCTCAAAAACCTCTATTTGTTCTCCATGATACTTTCTTCCTTAAATTATTCCAGCTTTCAATTTTCCTAACCAGAAATTTGGATGGAAAAAAAATGACTAGGATCACAGGAAGAACAGAAAAAACTTTGCACTGTAATTCTCCCACAGGCCAATGGAAAATTTACTTTTCCCTCATAGATCACAGATTATAGTTAACTGTAACCTCCTTCAGTGTGTAATCAAATTTTCAGGAAGTTAGTGTGCTGCAGCTACTAAGTTGCAATTTTGGGTTTTGTTTTTGGGGGCTGGTTTGGGTTTTTTTTAAATAAACAAACACTTGTAGGTTTAAAAAAATGTGCCTTTATTTAAAAAAGCCTAATTACTCAGGCAGTATATTGAACATAGCTGCAGCAGTCAATCTAGATCATAAAAGACAGTTCAATTAACAACTAAGAAGCCCCCAGCACATAGACCAAAATGCAAAGCAAATAATGAAAGAAAAAAGACAACCGAATCTCCATGAAAGTTTACATCTTTTTTTTCTCCTTCATCATGGGAAGGATAGTAAGTGAATCTGTTTCTATAAATAACATCTGAAAGAGTAGTTCAACATTAAACATCTTTGCAACAATTCAGGCAGAGTAAGACTGAAGAAATACTGTTTAGCTTTTCTCTCATTAAACTGAAGTAGCATAAAATTGGGAATAGGTATTTGCACTACAGACTTGAGAACTCTGACATCCTATTATATCACATAATACCACTTGTACTTCCATGAAATAATATTATATTATCATTTTCAGTGTTAACAAAATGTTTGTTGTCAATAACATAAGGATATATAAAACCTATTTTGCAGTCACAATGTTTGATTTCAAAGCTAAGTATACTTTGACTAATTACTTCACAGAACAGCTAGAACATCAGCAGGGTTTGCTTGTTTTTATTTTAAACAGAGTAATACGTCACTACTAGAAGAAGTAGAGCATTTGTTTCTTAAACGTTCCACTCTTCTGATTCTACCCAGTGCCAAATGTTATTCTGCCAGAAAGTGAATGGCAAACAAAATATGCTTGTGCACACCAGAATGTATCAAGTCTTAATGGAGGGCTGTCAAGGGAAAAACAAACAAACAAGAACACAAAAGATGTTACATTGAAGATAAAAGGTTTAGTTAAACTTTAGTCAGACACATTTAACCTGCACCTGACTTACCTGCACATGAAGTTACCATACACAGATACATGTATTACTTGGAGTAATCATTTTAACAAAAAACATTGTATGAATCAACAATTCGATTATTAGATGTTTAAATTTTCCCTTATTTCTTTTTTTAATTCAGGAAAAAATGTGTTTAGCAAAATGCCATAGGTTAATGATTTTTTTTCAGAACAGAAACTAAAGTGATACCTCAAAGTTTTATAAAACAGGTCCATCACTTGTGTATGGCAGCATTGTGAACTGTACTGCAAATAGCGACAGCAGAGTAACTATTCCCAGTTATGTCATAATCTATTTATTTGAGCTTAGCTATTTAACAATAAAGGTTGCATTAGCTTCAGAGAGAAAACTGATTCTGTCATATTTCTCCTATAACACCTGGACAGCAGCAATTCAGGAGAATAGAAAATTCTATATTAAGATCTCAAATGAACTAAAAATTTTCCATCCAGGCTGGCTGGTGGCAGATGCTCAGACAATGAAATCTCTGAAAGTAAGGAATGCAATGCTCATTCTTAGAGTTGTGTTATTAAGCAAGAATGCCAAATTTCTTGTAAAAGCCACTGTCTTACAATTATGATTGCAGAGAAAAAGCTTGATAACACAATCTGTGAAAAAATACAAAAAACATTCTGAATGGCTTGACTTTTTTTTTTTACTTTGAAATATTTTGAAGCAGACAATTCAGAATGATGATCTTTGAGCTGAACTGGGTTTGCATGGTAAGGTTTTGGTAGTGGGTGGGGGCTACAGGGGTGGCTTCTGTGAGAAGCTGCTAGAAGCTTCCCCAATGTCCAACAGAGCCAATGCCAGCTGGCTCCAAGTTGGACCTGCCACTGGCCAAGGCTGAGCCCATCAGTGATAGTGGTAGCACCTCTGGGATCACATATTTAAGAAGGGGGAGAAAAAACCTGCACACCTGCAGCCAAATAGAGGAGTGAGAATATGTGAAAGAAACAGCCCTGCAGACACCCAGGTCAGTGAAGAAGGAGGGGGAGGAGATGCTCCAGGCGCTGAGCAGAGATTCCCCTACAGTCTGTGGTGAAGACCATGGTGAGGCAGGCTGTCCCCCTGCAGCCCATGGAGGTCCACAGTGGAGCAGATATCCACCTGCAGCCCGTGGAGGACCCCACGTCGGAGCAGGTGGATGCCCGAAGGAGGCTGTGACCCCGTGGGAAGCCCATGCTGGAGCAGGCTCCTGACAGGACCTGTGGCCCCGTGGAGAGAGAGGAGCCCACGCTGGAGTAGGTTTTCTGGCAGGACTTGTGACCCCGTGGAGGACCCACGCTGGAGCAGTCTGTGCCTGAAGAACTGCAGCCTGTGGGAAGGACCCACGCTGAAGAAGTTCCGTGGAGGACTGTCTCCCGTGGGAGGGACCCCACGCTGGAGGCAGGGAAAGAGTGTGAGGAGTCCTGCCCCTGAAGAGGAGGGAGCGGCAGAGAGAATGTGTGATGAAATGACCCCAACCCCCACTCCCCGTCCCCCTGCACTGCTGGCGGGGGGAGGAGGTAGAGAGTCCGGGAGTGAAGTTGTGCCCAGGAAGAAGGGAGGGGTGGAGGGAAGGTGTTTTAAGATTTGGGTTTATTTCTCATTACCCTACTCTGATTTGATTGGTAATAAATTAAGGCAATTTTCCCCAAGTTGAGTCTGTTTTGCCCCTGACAATAATTGGTGAGTCACCTTTCCCTGTCCTTATCTCGATTCAGGAGCCTTTTGTTATATTCTCTCTCCCCTGTCCAGTTGACGAGGGGGAGTTACAGAGTGGCTTTGGTGGGCACCTGGCATCCAGACAGGGTCAGTCCACCACGAACCCACCATTTTTCTTACGATGGTTCTTTTGTCCTCCTGGCACATTTGGTATTGACAGAATTGTCACGACCAGTCTACTGATTTTAATTTTATCAAATTAACACTGTGAGCCTGATTGGAATACCAGAATCTTAAAATAATTTATGAAGCTATGATAAACTGCCCTTCTACCTATCTACTAAATACACAGAAGACCAGTAACATGATTTATGGTCATATAAATAATACAGAATAAAGATTGTATTAGTAAAGAAAATCCTCAAACACTGATACAATCAAAAAGGTACTAGAAATTTCATTAATAAGAAGTTATATGCTGGAGGCCACAAATACCAGCTGACGTGTTACATGAGACTTAACGGTTCTGCATCAAATTCTGCCATTCTTCCAACCTCTTCTAATTTACAATTTTAGTTCTTATGTGTTAGTATTCAGAAATTTTAAATGGACAATGACAGCCATAGTCCAAATTCTCAACCACACTCAACAAATGCACAAGAGATAATGATTAACATATGTATTTTAAACAGAGCTTAAAATACCAAAACCAATGGAGCCTGCACATGAGAAGTAAGTTGAACCAAGCTGCACTGTAAGCACAGAACTTTCATGATTATGTGGGAACTGTAAAAGCTGAAGGCTCTATTGTTTCCATGGAAACTTTTTACCTACAGGATCCGCCCACAGGAAACAACACAATGCATCCATATCCCTTATAAAATGGACTTCTCTGGGGGATTTCGGAATGTTCTATGAAAGCAGAAGGAGCTGTGCTACACTAATTTCAGATCAGGAAAATGAAAGCACAGAAAAATACATCTGGAATTAGAACCAAAGTCAGAGCGCTGTGAGGTGTCCATCAAATTCAGTCCTTGTTATAATGACTGAAAGAACAGCATTATAGATGACGGAGGGAGGAGGAAGAAATACAGCAGAAAAAGTACCATCAAAAAGAACACTATTTTTACGCATTAAGTGATTGGTCATGGATCCCATAAAGAGGATCATCAGAGAACCAGCGATGACTCAATACATTCACTGCAGCTCAGGAGGGCCAAACAACACTACCTGCAGACACTGGCTTACAGCGGGGATTCCTCAGTAATGAGACTGGAAATACATTTCAGGCAAGGCATGCAGTTAGGCTGAGCTCACAGCAGCACTACCCCTATGCATGCTGTGACCTCCTTTCCTCACTGTAGGAGATGGCAGCAGCATTAGAGGATTTTAACAGGCCTTCCTGTCGCTGCCTATCTGTAACAGTGATATAGCCCAGACACAGGGTTTGGGAAAGCCAATTCACATCCCCACCTGTGTCTAATCTCTTGTATTCAGAGCAAAAGGCTGGAAGTGGTTAGAAAACTGGGAGAGAGCAGTAAAGCTTTCACAACACTCATGCAATCACTATCCTATGCAACTCCAGCACCTTTAACTCTCTCACTCAGCACTACAGACATAGTGTCCTTCCAGGCACACAGTCTTCACAGTTATCAAACCAACTCCTCTTTGGGCCTTGTACGCTGCCTAATCACAGTCCTCTCTAGCTACATCTATCATGTGATATAGCATATTCAGATATCTTGGTCCCTACTCACCGGCACTGCATGGTTCACTGCAAAAAGGCAAACACATCAACAGAATGCATTTCACCAACAAAATGCACTATTTTCACAAGGCTTGTCCAATTAACCATTTGCACTATGTTAGTCTTGCCTACCACTGGAGAAGTCAAATGACTGGGAGTGCTACCAAGCATTTTATTTCTCTCTCAAAGATAAAGAAAGGGAGTCTCTGATGTAAATGGAATTAATATTTTCAAAGTAGTTAAAACTCAGAAAGACTAACACAGTATTGCTGTCTGTCCCTTTCCCCCACTTCATTTTGTTCTTGCACCTGGTAGTTGACATTTACATCCTATACCGAAATGAAGGTTTCCAATTTCTTGCCCAGAACCATAAGGGGTAATAAGACAGTGAAGCATGAGCTGTATCCTCTTCATCCCCACAAACCAACAAAGCCAGCGCAACAGGCTGCTGCAGTAATGGTAGAGCACAGAATGGAAGTGTCTCCTTTTAAGTATCTGCAAGAGGATTTTTTAAGAGAAATGACAGTGGACAGCATGTGTGGGGGTTTTTTTGTCTGGGCTGCCACTAGACAACAAATCTCTCTAATAAGACAAACACGTCTTTAAAATCAATGAGATATTGCCATAACTACTTTAAATTGTTTCAGTATGACAGTGCTGCAAAATGCAGCTATAATCTCAAATACATCCAGCGAGTAAACTACAAAGGGTTTTCTTTGGATCACATGTCAATGGATCCAGACAATTCATCTACTTGCTCCAAGAGACAGTTTTCTTATTATTGCCACTAAAATAGTCCCATTCTTTTATAGTCACATAATCCTATGACTACACAGCTGGACAAATTTGGCTAATAATTGAGCTAAATGAATGTATAGACTTCACACTAATGACTGAAAAGTTTATTTCCACAATAAGGGCACAGTTAAGAAACATATTCTGAACAAGGACATGCTTCCATTGCCTGCATGCTGTTACTGCGGCCACAATTTAAGAAGATGGTGCTGATGGGGAAAGGAAGTCACAACTCTTGTGTATTCAAAGCCTAGGAGAAGAGTTGAGGGATCTACGAATACTTCAAAGTAGGCTGAGAACCATCCTCTCTCTTCTTATTAAAGTTAAATCATCCCACCATAGAACATGAAACAGCTGATGTTTGCATTCCCATTAAAGGTAAGGTTCCACTGTCAAATTCCACTCCCCAATACAAAATCTTGCCTTTTCTCTTTTCATTGAAAAGAATACAAAATTCAGGGAAGAAAACCTCAAAACAGTAAGCGTACAAACATACATATTAAATAGGAGCTAGGAAATGCGTTTTACAAAAATCGTTTCTAGAAGCGAGAGCCGCCTTTGCCGGGGAGGGCGGGCCGGGGGCTGCCGCCCAGCGCGGGCGCTGTCCGTGGTGCTGAAGCGGGGCGCTGCGCTGTAGGCGGGTACCGGATACAGCAGGGTTCTGCAAAAAGCGCCTCATTTTAAAAAAAAAGGAGAATAAGCAAGTTTCGTGTCGTTCGAGTAGTTTCTGAAGCGTGCACATGCGTAAACTAGAACTGTGTTTCTAATATGCTTATAACAATTCACTGAAGTCAGGAATAATGAACACCCTTCTCCTTCCAAAGCTGAAGGTGTTGGCGGGGCTTTACGGAAAAGAATTTTTCACATTCACAATAAGAATGAGCTACATTCAGAGTGTCTTGGAGAAAGACCTTCAAGTTGGTAAAGTCTGCTCTGTCTTAGGAAAAAAACAATCAGGTCAAATCCAGTATTATTTTGCTCATGGTTATGAAGAAGGATTAAATATTATTGTAAATATTAGTTTTATATAATTCTATGTGTGGGGTGACTATGTACCTGAATACACAGGCTTTTTTCCTTTTTTTTTTTTTTTTTTTGTTTGGATACCTTGATTCAGACAAAACTGGATACACCTACAGGGCTAGCATCACAAGTTTTGCAAAGCTGGCAGTACTCTCAAGCAATTTGAGCCTCTGTGATGTTGTTCCTTAACTAATCGAATCGTTGCAATCAACCAGATTTCAATGCCTGAGAGTTGTTTTTAATCAGAACAAGATTTGGCGGGCTATACGTGACTATGGAAGCTGCTTTCTAAATGCTATCTAAATTTGAGACTACTTCTCTAAAATGAGTCTTGGAACATAGACTTTGCAGATGACAAAGTTCTGCTTTAGATAACCTTCCTTTGAACTGTATTTGCAACATGTCACCCCCCAGAAGAAAAGCATCTGCAACAGAGAGAACAGTTCACAGAGCACTGTTCATAATGGAAGTCAGTGTGAAAGGTGCCCAGAGCAAATAATCAGTTTTTCAGCTTCCTGAATCGTTTCCAGTTCCAGATCAACCCCATTCAGCTACCAGGTTTAGGCACTACAATACATTCTGGAAACTGTCTCAATTCCAGCCACTGCTTCAATCTAATTCACCACCTAAGTCAGTCACAAAACTAAGCAAGCCATGGAAGGTTATAGCTGAAGACAAGACAAACAACCACTAATTTTAAAAGATGGAAATTTTTTTGTATGTGGTTTTGGTTTGCTGGGGTTTTGCTTTTGTTTTTAAAAAACACGATTTAGCAGGAAAGATTTACAATAACTTTTTAATACGGCAATGCTGCTTCTGTAAAATCTCACACTAACATTAGAAGGAAATCCAAATGAAACGAAATGAAATGAAATCTGAAGCCTAATATTTAAGCTCAGAACCATCTTAGAGTAGGAGAGAGAAAATACACACACAAGCCCAAACTTTCAATTTACTGGAACTGGGAATTCCAGAGATAAATGGAATTATAAAAGCTCTCTTCATGAGACTTGTAGTCAAACTTCAGCAGCATCAGAAGACATGCACCAGCAGATTGTAAGCATTGGCTAGAAACATAAAGAGAAAGGAGGCTACTGAGATATGGAATCTTAAGCTTCAAATGCTTTATCAGTGAAAAGGCCAATTTTAAAATCAATACTAGTATTTGACGCATAGTCAATACACAGCAACTCAAGTTGGTGAAATACGTTTTTATGTCTTTTTCTCATAAAAAGCCTGACTATGCAGCCAGTAGCCTTTATGAAATCTTATCAGTAAAAGCAGCCTGTAAAGAATTGGCATTATCCCACAGCATGCTAATAAAAGCACAGCAAGCAATCTCTTATTTTCTTACTGGTAGCAGAGTAATGTTTTTTATTCACAGGAATAGGAAAAAGGAACAAGGATCCAAAATTATTAGAACAACCCTAGCCTGATTTAGGTAACACTTCCCCTTTCTCTCACTTTCATGAAATTGGCTGTCATAAAAATCACATGGCAGACCAAAATAATAACAGTTCCCAAACAGGAGTTAGAAGACTTACTGATAAAGAACTTAACTTTCTAAAGAATATTTAAGAAAACTAAGCACACCACAAACTGACTTACAGCTATACGTTGGGAGCGCCTCAGCCACTAAACACAACAGCAATCTATCACCTCAAAATTACAGAAAAACTTCACCAGGAAGCAGTAAGTATCTTATAACTGCAGATACAGGTGGACTTCCATGCAAACATAGCATAGAACTCCAAACTGTGGTCATGTCAAGAAAAGAAGAATAACCTCCCATGTCTTTTGACAAATACCATACAATATTGACAATATACAGGATTGGAGATTTTGTCATATATTGTATGTAACATAATGTCCAACATGAGCTTTACATTAAGACAAACTATGAAGGAAAAGCAATATGTGTCAAAGTATATCAGTAATCTGATTCATATGCTAGAGCTACCCCTCCTCATTCTCCCACCCCCACATATCTTGCTGAATAAAAAGTTATATCTCCTAAAAAGACTGCAATTACATGAGTCCCTTCAGGCAGCTATACTTGAAGACAAACACCTTTACACTTCCTGTAAAAAAAAAAAATCCACCTGTATGTCAGGTAATAAATGACCATAACTATTTATCTGTTAAATTACACCTAAGAAACTTTTAAGAAGAGAATTTAAGATAATCAGCAACAAAACCACAAACATCTGATACCTGGCTGAAGAATTATTTCATCAATTTCCTGGAATTCTAAGGCTTTTATTCCTTGCATCACATGCCTCAAGCCATCCAGAGAAGAAATACCTGCTATTTTATTAGCACTGGTATAAGTGACATTTTCATGTATCAGGAGTTATGCTAATTTCACCTTTTGGTAAAGTGATCAAAGCCACTAACAAATTTAACTACACTAAATATTGTGCCTCCCCATTGTTGTGGTTTAACCCCAGCCAGCAACTAAGGACCACGCAGCTGCTTGCTCACTCCCCCCCACCCAGTGGGATGGGGGAGAGAATCAGAACAAAAGTAAAATTCATGGATTGAGATAAGAACAGTTTAATAGAACAGAAAGGAAGAAAATAATAATGATAATAATAATAATAAAAGAATTGGAATATACAAGTGACGCACAATGCAATTGTTCACCACCCACTGATTGATGCCCAGTTAGTCCCTGAGCGGCGATCCCCCCACCCCCACTCCTCCCAGTTTATAAACTGGGCATGATGTTATATGGTATGGAATACCCCATTGGCCAGTTTGGGTCAGCTGTCCTGGCTGTGTCCCCTCCCAACTTCTTGTGCCCCTCCAGCCTTCTTGCTGGCTGGGCATGAGATGCTGAAAAATCCTTGACTTGGTCTAAATACTACTCACCAACAACTGAAAACATCAGTGCCTTATCAACATTATTCTCATACTAAATCCAAAACATAACACTATACCAGCTATTATGAAGAAAATTAACTTTATCCCAGCTGAAACCAGCACACCTATCTAAAAAAAAAAAAAAAAAAAAAAAGACATTGCTTGACTTAAGCTTGTAAGGCAATAAAACAACATAAACAGACATGTAAAACCTTTATCTTTTTTCATTAATTACAGACATGTTTCAGGTATCAAATATCTCCGTATGTACTTCACAACTGCCATGAAAATAATTTAATAGAAATGTATAAGTGTCCTGGTTTCATCTGGGATGTAGTTAACTGTCTTCCTAGTAGCTGGTACAGTGCTATGTTTTGAGTTCAGTATGTGAAGAATGTTGATAACACTGATGTTTTCAGTTGTTGCTCAGTAGTGTTTAGACTACAGTCAAGGATTTTTCAGCTTCTCATGCCCAGCCAGGGCACCTGACCCAAACTGGCCAACAGTGTATTCCATACCATGTGACGTCCCATCTAGTTTAGGAACTGGGAAGTGGGGGGGGGCAGGGTTTTTTCGCCGCTTGGGGACTGGCTGGGTGTCGGTCGGCGGGTGGTGAGCGATTGCCCTGTGCATCATTTGTACATTTCAATCCTTTTATTACTACTGTTGTCATTTTATTAGTGTTATCATTATCATTATTAGTCTCTTCTTTTCTGTTCTATTAAATCGTTCTTATCTCAACCCAGGAGTTTTACTTCTTTTCCTGATTTTCTCCCCCATCCCACTGGATGGGGGGGGAGTGAGTGAGCGGCTGCGTGGTGCTTAGTTGCTGGCTGGGGTTAAACCACGACAGTCCTTTTGGCGCCCAACGTGGGGCACGAAGGGTTGAGATAACGACAAACCTGACCAGAGCTTGTTAAAACAAATTTGTCCTAAGCATTCATTATGTTGATTTATGCATTCTTAGAGTTGTTGCTCTGGTTTTTAAGGCTCTGTTATGTATCACCTCGCTTGCTGTATGTAGTTCCTCTTCTACTGCTTATCATCCGTGGGAGGTGGATCAAGGTTTTCGCTTTGATGTATGGTATAACTCTGGTTTATGGTATGATAAAGTCATCAGCTGTGGGATTAATCCGGTATTTGCACTTAGCATTGTCACCTTTATACTGCGGGAGCCATCTGTGGGAAACTATTAATAATTATACCATTTACCTTTCCTCCATGGAAAACCAGTCTGTGGGTGGGGTACCTTTCTTCCCCTCTCCTTTCTCCTTCGGTCCAGTTACAATGGTGTTTGAGAATTTTGAAAAATTTGAATACTCCTGGAATGTTGGGACTAGCACGGTCCTAGCCCTACTGCTAGGAATTAGCATACTTTTGAATGTGGTTCAGCTCTCGTTTAAGGTTAAACAGCTATTTAAGAAGATCACCCAGAGATGTGCCCCAAGGCTGGATAATTATGAGTGGCAGGGTGTGTGGGGTAGTATGGGCAAATACCTAGAAAAGTGGGCACCTCCGATGTTTTGGAAATTCACCCCTGAACAAGTGCAGGATCCAGAAGAACTAGTAAAATATTTGGAAAAGGTATGCTGTCACCCCGGCAGCTCCAGAGAGATACAAATCACTGCAACGTGCTGGGGCCTGGCCCATGCCTATCGAGCCCTGTTTGACACCACTCAGTACCCTCAAGGGGAAGAGAAAGTCTCTGGACCTAACAACAAAATGGTGAGCACCGCGGCCACCCAAACCTTGGCAACGGGCGCTGCGGCCCCTCCAGCCCCGGCAAGGAGCATTGCAGGCACCCAGACCTTGGCGACAGGCACCGTGACCCCTCCAGCCCCGGCGACGAGAACTCGGGCTACCCAAACCTCAACAACAGGCACTGCAGCCCCTCCAGCCCCAGCGACGAGCACTGCTGCTACCCAAACCTCGGTGACAGACACTGCGGTTATCCAAAACCCAGTGAGCGATACTGCAACTGAACCAGCGGACCAACCTGCACCAGCATCAGTTGCCCCCGTACAGAAAAAGAAATATACAAAAAAATCAGTTCGCTTAGCGAAGGATGAAGATGAACCAGGGTCATCACGGGAACCGGAGGAAGAGGCAGAACCAGAGGTAATAACCCGGTCCCTATCCTTGAGTGAGCTGCGGGATCTGCGAAAAGACTTTGGCCGCCGCATAGGTGAGCATATTATCACCTGGCTCCTCCGATGCTGGGACAATGGGGCTAATAGCTTGGAATTAGAAGGTAGGGAAGCCAAGCAGCTGGGATCGCTTGCCAGGGAAGGTGGCATTGACAAGGCAATTGGAAGAGGGACACAAGCCATCAGCCTCTGGAGGCGACTCCTGTCAAGTGTGAAGGAAAGGTACCCCTTTAAGGAAGATGTTATATGTCAATCAAGCAAGTGGACCACCATGGAAAAAGGTATTCAATATCTGAGGGAATTAGCTGTGCTAGAGACGATCCATCATGACCCGGACAACCCACAATTACCCAAAGATCCAGACGAAGTCCAATGCACACGACCCATGTGGCGGAAGTTTGTACGGAGCGCACCATCATCCTATGCCAACGCATTGGCAATAATGGCCTGGAAGGATGAAGAGGCACCGACAGTGGAGGAAGTGGCTCGCCAACTCCGTCAATACGAAGAAAATCTCTCTTCCTCCCTACAAGCCTGCATTGCAGCTGTGGAGAAGCTGTCCGAGGATGTCCAACAAATCAAAGAGGATATGTCCTACTCCACACGTGTAAGGACCAATGTCTCAGCTATTAGGAGTGAGCGCTCCTCTTCCCAAGAGAGAGAATATAGAAGGTACACACCGCGAGGTGCCCTGTGGTTTTACCTATGTGATCAGGGAGAGGACATGAGGAAATGGGACGGAAAACCTACCTCGGTCCTAAATGCACGGGTACGTGAACTGCGAGGAAAAACCACCACAAAAGGGGATTCTACCAGGAAAAATGCCGCTCCAGTTTCCAAACAGAGTAGAAGGGCTGATTTCATTTCTGATCCTCTTGAAGGGACTTCTGAGCCAATTTTACGAGAAGTGAATACTGAATACTCTAACCAGAATTAGAGGGGCCCTGCCTCCAGCCAGGTGGAGGAAAGGGATAACCGGGTCTATTGGACTGTGTGGATTCGATGGCCTGGCACGTCAGACCCACAGGAGTATAAGGCTCTAGTAGACACCGGCGCACAGTGCACCCTAATGCCATCAAGTTATAAAGGGACAGAATCCATTTGTATTTCTGGTGTGACAGGGGGATCCCAAGAATTAACTGTATTGGAAGCTGAAGTAAGCCTAACTGGAAATGAATGGCAGAAACACCCCATTGTGACTGGTCCAGAGGCTCCGTGTATCCTTGGCATAGACTATCTCAGGAGGGGGTATTTTAAGGACCCGAAGGGGTATCGATGGGCTTTTGGTATAGCTGCCTTGGAGACGGAGGGCACTGAACAGCTGTCTACCCTGCCTGGTCTCTCTCAAGACCCTTCGATTGTGGGGTTGCTCAAGGTTGAAGAACAACAAGTGCCAATTGCTACCACGACGGTGCACCGGCGGCAATATCGCACCAACCGAGACTCTCTGATTCCCATCCACAAGTTGATTCGCCAACTGGAGAGCCAAGGAGTGATCAGCAAAACCCGCTCACCCTTTAATAGTCCCATATGGCCAGTGCGGAAGTCTAATGGGGAGTGGAGACTAACAGTTGACTATCGCGGCCTGAATGAAGTTACACCACCGCTGAGTGCTGCCGTTCCAGATATGCTAGAACTTCAATACGAGCTAGAGTCAAAGGCAGCCAAGTGGTATGCCACAATTGACATTGCTAATGCGTTTTTCTCAATCCCTCTAGCAGCAGAGTGTCGTCCACAATTTGCCTTTACTTGGAGAGGTGTCCAGTACACTTGGAATCGATTGCCCCAGGGGTGGAAACACAGCCCCACCATTTGTCATGGACTAATCCAGACTGCACTGGAAAAAGGTGAAGCTCCGGAACACCTGCAATACATTGATGACATCATCGTATGGGGCAACACAGCAGAAGAAGTCTTTGAGAAAGGGAAGAAAATAATCCAAATCCTTCTGAAAGCCGGTTTTGCCATAAAAGAAAGTAAGGTCAAGGGACCTGCACAGGAGATCCAGTTTTTGGGAATAAAATGGCAAGATGGACGTCGTCAGATCCCAATGGATGTGATTAATAAAATAGCAGCTATGTCTCCCCCGACTAATAAAAAGGACACACAGGCCTTCTTAGGTGTCGTGGGGTTTTGGAGAATGCATATTCCAAATTACAGTTTGATTGTAAGCCCTCTCTATCAAGTGACCCGGAAGAAGAATGATTTTAAATGGGGCCCTGAACAACAACAAGCCTTTGAACAAATTAAACGGGAGATTGTTCATGCCGTAGCCCTTGGACCAGTCCGGACAGGACAAGATGTTAAAAATGTGCTCTATACTGCAGCTGGAGAGAATGGCCCTACCTGGAGCCTCTGGCAGAAAGCACCTGGGGAGACCCGGGGCCGACCCCTGGGGTTTTGGAGTCGAGGATATCGAGGATCCGAGGCTCGCTATACTCCAACTGAAAAAGAGATATTGGCAGCGTATGAAGGAGTTCGAGCTGCCTCAGAAGTGGTTGGTACTGAGACACAGCTCCTCTTAGCACCCCGACTACCAGTGCTGGGCTGGATGTTCAAAGGGAGGGTCTCCTCTACACATCACGCGACTGACGCCACGTGGAGTAAGTGGATCGCACTGATCACACAACGGGCTCGCATAGGAAACCCCAGTCGCCCAGGAATTTTAGAAGTAATCACGGACTGGCCAGAAGGCAAACATTTTGGAATGTCACCAGAGGAGGAGGTGGCACGTGCTGAAGAAGCCCCGCTGTATAATAAACTGCCAGAAAATGAGAGGCAATATGCCCTGTTCACTGACGGATCCTGTCGCATTGTGGGAAAGCATCGAAGGTGGAAAGCTGCTGTATGGAGTCCTACACGACAAGTTGCAGAAACTGCTGAAGGAGAGGGTGAATCGAGTCAGTTTGCAGAGGTGAAAGCCATCCAGCTAGCGTTAGATATTGCTGAAAGAGAAAAGTGGCCAGTGCTCTATCTCTATACTGACTCATGGATGGTGGCAAATGCCCTGTGGGGGTGGTTACAGCAATGGAAGCAGAGCAACTGGCAGCGCAGAGGTAAACCCATTTGGGCTGCCACACTGTGGCAAGATATTGCGTCCCGGCTAGAGAATCTGGTTGTAAAAGTACGTCATGTAGATGCTCACGTACCCAAGGGTCGG
The DNA here is from genome assembly GCF_947461875.1 of Haliaeetus albicilla. Lineage (NCBI taxonomy): Eukaryota > Metazoa > Chordata > Aves > Accipitriformes > Accipitridae > Haliaeetus > Haliaeetus albicilla. The sequence goes on from NC_091483.1 coordinate 40,505,036, forward strand.
GCCACTGAAGAACATCAAAACAACGAACAGGTGGATCAGGCTGCCAAGATTGAAGTGTCTCAGGTGGACCTGGACTGGCAACATAAGGGTGAGCTATTTATGGCTCGATGGGCCCATGATACTTCAGGCCATCAGGGAAGAGATGCAACATATAGATGGGCTCGAGATCGAGGGGTGGACCTGACCATGGACACTATCGCGCAGGTTATCCATGAATGTGAAACATGTGCTGCAATTAAGCAAGCCAAGCGGTTAAAGCCCCTGTGGTATGGAGGGCGATGGCTGAAATATAAATTTGGGGAAGCCTGGCAGATTGACTATATCACACTCCCACAAACTCGCCAAGGCAAGCGCTATGTGCTTACAATGGTGGAAGCAACCACCGGATGGCTGGAAACATATTCTGTACCCCATGCCACTGCCCGGAACACTATCCTGGGCCTTGAGAAGCAGGTCTTGTGGCGACATGGCACCCCAGAAAGAATTGAGTCAGACAATGGGACTCATTTCCGAAACAACCTCATAGACACCTGGGCCAAAGAGCACGGCATTGAGTGGGTGTATCATATCCCCTATCATGCACCAGCCTCTGGGAAAATTGAGCGATACAATGCACTGTTAAAGACTACATTGAGAGCAATGGGGGGCGGAACTTTCAAACATTGGGATACACATTTAGCAAAAGCCACCTGGTTAGTCAACACCAGAGGATCTGCCAATCGGAGTGGCCCTGCCCAATCAGAATTTTTACATACTGTAGAAGGGGATAAAGTCCCTGTAGTGCACATGAAGAACATGTTAGGGAAAACAGTCTGGGTTACTCCTGCCTCAGGCAAAGGTAAACCCATTCGTGGGATTGCTTTTGCTCAAGGGCCTGGGTGCACTTGGTGGGTGATGCGAAAAGATGGGGAAGTCCGATGTGTGCCTCAAGGGGATTTGATTTTAGGTGAAAATAGCCAGAATTAAACTGTATGATATTAGTTGCTATATAATCCTGCTACTGTATGTTATCATTACTATAATTGTTATATGCTATATCCATAGTACTATAGTAAGAATCACTTGGATCAAGCAAGAAAGAACTGTGATAAAACTGAGCAAAGCGCAGTAGAGGTGGATCCAGAACTGACTCCAGCATGCAACAATCTAACGGTGCACACCATCCTCCTGCTGCGTCAAATGTCATCTGCTCGTCACACCGCACTGAAGCCCAATTCTGCTCTACCGACTGAGAGGACTTTGCACCATCCCTCCTGCTCAGACAGACTGGTATGACAGATGGAGCCCAGAGTCAGAAACTAAATGAACTCAACAAACATTTTATGAACATAAAGAACTAAAGAACTGATATCTCTGTGTGTGTATACTTATATATATATATATATATCATTGTTCATATGTCTCAAAGGGATGGAAAGGTGGTGATGATTGATCAGAATGTAACTAAAGGTATGGGAACTGAGCATGACGTCAATGGTATAGAATAAGGGGTGGATACTGTCCTGGTTTCATCTGGGATGTAGTTAACTGTCTTCCTAGTAGCTGGTACAGTGCTATGTTTTGAGTTCAGTATGTGAAGAATGTTGATAACACTGATGTTTTCAGTTGTTGCTCAGTAGTGTTTAGACTACAGTCAAGGATTTTTCAGCTTCTCATGCCCAGCCAGGGCACCTGACCCAAACTGGCCAACAGTGTATTCCATACCATGTGACGTCCCATCTAGTTTAGGAACTGGGAAGTGGGGGGGGGCAGGGTTTTTTCGCCGCTTGGGGACTGGCTGGGTGTCGGTCGGCGGGTGGTGAGCGATTGCCCTGTGCATCATTTGTACATTTCAATCCTTTTATTACTACTGTTGTCATTTTATTAGTGTTATCATTATCATTATTAGTCTCTTCTTTTCTGTTCTATTAAATCGTTCTTATCTCAACCCAGGAGTTTTACTTCTTTTCCTGATTTTCTCCCCCATCCCACTGGATGGGGGGGGAGTGAGTGAGCGGCTGCGTGGTGCTTAGTTGCTGGCTGGGGTTAAACCACGACAATAAGCACTACTTTCTTTGTAGCACACAAGAAAGTATATGCCTTTAAAAGTATTTCAACTATCATTACGTCTATTTAAAGTCAAGCAAGTAACAAGTGAGGTAACATAAACCAATTCATTCCCGTCAAGAACATTCAGCTACTGCCACGTCCCTTAAAAAGCATGTCAATGTCTCCTAAACTATTTACAAGCTTTAAGGTAAATGTTAGCAGTAACTCTAGTCTGGCATTTAAAATAAATGTTAGCAGCTACTCTAATGTAGCATTTGAAATAACATTAGGTTTCACTTTCAATTCTGACTTGAAGGGAAGATCTGCTTACAAAAACACGCATGCTCTTTACAATAAATGAGCATACATAATTTTGAGCAACACATTAAACTTTTTCTTTTTTAAAGGTACAAACTGTACAGCAAAACCACCAAGTTCAAGTCTAATCCACCATACTCTCTCCATAAATGTCAAAGTATTTCCCTGATACCCTTTAAAGGCTCAAAAGTTGCAGATCTCTCGCTGCCTTTGAGATGGCAGAACATGAAAACTGAAGCTGAAGAACTGACAGAGATCCAGTGTTTCACAGCACAGAACTGTGCAGTATGCAGAACTAAATTTCATGCCAAAGTACAATAAACATTGGGGTGAGAATATGACTGGAAAAAGACAGACATTTAAGCAGGTAGATTCAAAAACTAATGTAGCACCACTTATTTTTCATATGTGTTGGAGAAAAAGAAAATTCCTCCTTGCATCTTATTACTTTCTACAAAGTTCTGTGAAGGAAACTGATATTCATCATCACCTCTGCAGAACAACAAAATATATTAAGACTATAGAAACATAGTAGGCATAAGTAGAAAACCATTTACCATTAAGTTATGAGCAAAGAATCAAAACTAAAAAAAAAAAAAAGTAACAATAACATGGCAAATTCATTACTTGTTAATAGTAACTAGAGAATATCAAATTTTTAAGATCTTTCAGATATTGGGTTTGGTTTTGGTTCAACAGGCTAAGACTCATCACCATAACAAGCAAGTCATACTACCGTATAGAATGTGTCCAAAAGCCATATTAGAGTTCCAAAGGCCTTTTTTTCTTTTCTTTTAATGAAAATTCTTGCAAGGTAACCAAATCAAGATTGACTCATACCTGTCACTGCTTTCTTTATTAAGATATCTTGTACTCTGAAATGGTTACATTCAGATGAGCAGACCTAATTTTTGCTTCTCATGGACAAGAGTTCATTATGCTAATCCTTTTAAAAGTAGCATGTACATTTTCCAGTACCACATTTTGAAAAATAATGGTTAAGCTGAAAAGGTACCGCGTCTACATATTTAGTTTGGCTGCGAGGAGTATCTTCTCTGCCATATCATGACTTACTCCTACCACGCTGAGTATACAACATTCAAGTTTGCTTTTCCACAGTAGTCATGGCAGCTTATTCTACGATGCTTGCGAACTCTAGGTTAGTGTTAGTATTTTTGCTAAGCTTCACTGAGTTGCTCTGTCCAATTTTCTCTACTGTATGAAAATTTCTTTCTGTACTTAACTCATGTTAGAATAATAATCCATGCCCATACACAAGACAATGTAAACAGAGGCTACTTTATGAACTTCACAGTGTATGTTCACAAATAAAATAATAAAATTATCAGCCAGAGCAGGCATTTTATCAACCATATTTTTCAGGAGTCATATACATGTTTTTAGCCTTTTTTATCAGAGCAGAGAAAATCAACCGGAAGTCCAGCATAACTCTTTAAATATTATATACATATAAAATGGGGGACATATATTGATATGGCACTAGTCTCAAGGCACTGAAGTCTATGTTTTCAAAAACTTAACAGATTTGGAGTCCTGATGACATAATTTGATTTTTAGGTTACTGACTTAATTCACTTTGAACAACAGTCCTATTAACAAACTCTTCTGAAAACAGACACGCAAATGTTTTTCTCCATCACAGAAACACAGTTACAGATTTCACTGTAAACTTTCTCAAACATTGAAGAAAGCTGAATTAACTACTGAATATCAAAAAAGTCCACATCATGTTGTGAATGCACCCTATACTCTGTACTTTGGTCTTCATATCTACAACAATCTTTTCCAACAGCATTACTAAAAGAATAAGAAAGAAAGACAGCTTGTTCATGTAAATGTTTTGGGCAAAACAAGTAGCATTAAAGACTTCCTAAAATCAGTGAAACAAACTAGCGGAAGATTATACCTGCATATAGAAATATAGTGCAGAGCTGCTGCAACAGGTTATACAACACCTAAGCATTTTCATTGCTTCATTATGCAAAAAAACTACCTTGTCTTTAGACTACACTCAAAGAAGCTCTATAGTTAAAATTGATGCAAAATCCATTGTTAGCTACAACTTCCACTAATTATTGAGGCAAATCACCCCAAAATTACAGGAATAGACTGCACTGAAGTTTTTGCTCCCGCAAAAGGTACTGCATAGGAAGATTGCCTTAAAAAGCTTCCTCTACCGATTATCATGCGTCTACTCCTAATAATGGTTGGATATCTATTACAGGCACTTGTGGCTCATAATTAATACTACACTTAATAGAATTCTTAAAAATAAAACAATATTTGGTGATCTTCTGTAAGTGTGCATAGACACATATTAAAACCTTCAGATAAAGCATGTCTATGAGCATCTATAATCACAGAAAAGCATTACAGAATGAATTGCATCATGCATCATATCCAACTAAGGTTCTTAAATCAGCCAGATTTACGTAATTCACTGTGAACTTGGAAATAGTTCACTGCAGTGAGCTCTGCAATTAGACAACAGATGAACTCTTCTTCATAAATTTTAATGCTGTTGTAAGGACATTGTATAAAATTCTCTAGCAATAACAGAATTTGGCATACAATCCTAACAATTGTTATCCTAGCAACTGGAAGACCTTGCAGACATCTCATTATTTCATGTCCTCCTGAACCAGAACCAGCTTAATGCTCTCACTGTTCTAGGAAGCCCATTTAACTACTTTATTTAGCTTTCACCTCAAAATGCCTGCTAATGGAAAGACAAAGGAAGCAAGTATTCACAGAAACAGTATCAGTGGATACCACGCTCCCAGAAGACCTTCATCAACACAGACAGAAACACTAAGTACAATCAAGGAAGTTTCCCTTTGTGAGGACCATGCTGTGTAGGAATTGCAGGGCTAGAAGATCATCTACATAAGCCTGAGCAACCTCTGTCTGGACAATAAAAAGGCTGGTTCGCTACTCCCAAATTACATCCACAAAAACCCCTTGAACATCATCATAATTTACATAAGTTGTAGATATTATGTGGAAAACATTAGTCTTTACCACTTGATCTACGATCTCTATCAATAGCATTAGGGAGTTTTTATGCTGTAAAAATCACAGCCATAAGCCTTAAGGGATGAGCAGATATTCGAGCAGGATGATTAGGCTCTGCCCAGCAGAGAGCAGTTTGGCAACTACATTTCAATGAGCAGCATATACTTTAAGTTTGGTTGGGAGTTTGGTGGGGTTGGTTGTTGGGTTGTTTTGGTTTTTTTTTTATATTTGTTTTAGAAGACAACTTTCATGAACTCAATTATCCCAGCCACTTTGCTCTTTTCCACTATATAACTTCCACAACTTTCAAGAAATGACTGTTTTCTGAGATACTGGAGTCTTGCTGAAATGATGCAACCCAGACCTTATACAAAAAAAACCTAGAAAAGCACATGAGATGATTCTTATGATTTAGAAGCTCCACACCTCCCCTGCCCCCCTAAATTAACTATTACACTTATCTGACCTCTGTGTGAACGTTGCATGTATTCTTCAGTTAACTCTAATGATCAAATTAAAACAAGAATGCCAGAGAGCAATTTTAAGCTAGGTAACTTTATTTACTTCTGCTTTTCAGAGCTTGAGTCTTAATACAAAGAACAGTTTCCACCTGAACCTTCATCTTTAACCAATCAATGGAAGAATAAAACCAAACCAAAGCAAAAGTTTTCCATTTTAGAACACAGATCTCTAGATGTTTTCAACTCTGACAACAGTGCTACCAGTAAGCAACTGGAGACTACTTCCAGGGAAGGACACTGCTTATACACAGGTGCTCAAACAAAAAACAGAATAATCACATTCAGTGAACTTGTCAAAGCCAAATATTGAGCAAAAAAGGTATCTTAAAAAAAAAAAAAAAAAGTCTGCAAGCTTACCAATACTTTTCCACAATCACACAGACATGTTATGAGCATCAACCATCTGTTGAACTTAACAATTTTCTGAAAACTACGTCACACAAACCACAAAAAGAAAGTTAAAACACTACTTCTTTTAGGGATGCAATTTGTCACACAATCTCTTACACAATACTTAAAAGACATCATGTTTGCTTTCCCAGTAGTTCCTTATTTTCCATATAGCAAGAGGGAGCAGAGAAACACAGATGCAAGAAACACATCTATAAAAAGCAGATGTCTATGTTATGTACATTTACTGCTACATCTATACATAGACTACTTATGTTTTGGGATGGGCAGGAATGCTTGCCTGTTTTTTTGGTCTTGCACAATGCATGTTTAATCTATACATAGCAAAAGTGATTCCTACAGGTAAAAATACCATTAAAATTACACAGATTTTCTGTAGTTTTTGTTCTAACCATTAATATAATATAAACCTACAGTTTCTTCTTAACTGGAAAACAACAGGGTAAAATATTTACTGATGGAACAACACTTTCGTATGTTTATGAATGAAAGTAAGTCCTCAAGGGCTAAAAAAAAATAAACACTGATGCCTTTTACATGATAATAAAGAATAAGTTATACAGCCCATGCCTACATTTGCTATGAATAACACATGCGTATTAGAAAGACAGGCTTTAGCATGGTATTTTTGTTGTTTTTAAACAGATAGGAATCTTACTAAAACTACTTTTTCATCCAACTTACTGTAAAGAAACTGCTACTTGACAGCTTATAAGGAACAATGACTGTTTGTCAGTACTAGTAGACTGCATGCATTTAAATAAAAATGTTAAACCCCCCCAACGCACTTTGCAACTTCCTTCATCTTTTTTTTTTTTTTTTTCCCCCAAATACGCTCCTTTTTTCTGTAATGCTGAGATGTTATCACAGGAGTTTGCTTCAGTATGCTAAAGCATGCTGCACCCATGTGTACTGTGTAATGCTACGGCACGCCGCATCCTGCCGAGCCGCCAAACCCACTGGCTACCAAAGGCAGACTCATCCTACCATAGCAAATCGAAACCTTCCTCTTACCTCGACTTCCTTGCTCTTCTCTCTGTTTCTGCCCATTGAACTTCGCCCATTGCTGGCAGTCTCCCGTGCTGGAACTACAGAAATCTGTTGGAGGGGCATTTTTACAGTGCTGCAGGTTGCCAATACCTGTTTGGATGCCTTATATCTTCACTCCCCCTGAGTAGCCCACCTGTATAATTGTTCATATCCTTGCTTTGCCAAGCTCAGCTCTAAATAAAAAGGGGAAAATATTATTTGAGAAACCGTGTAGCATATGCCAGGGTCTTCCATCAAAAAAAAAAAAAAAAAAAAAAAAAAAAAAAAAAAAAAGTAAAGCAGAGCAAATTGCAAACACAACTGAGAAAGAGCAAACAAAGAAGTAAGGCACAATAATCCAGAGAGTTTCACATGCTTAGAGTGACGACTTGCTGCAAGTCATAACTCCTCTGCTGCATCCCCAGAGCACCCCCTTGCCCCCCTACCCCCCAAGAGCATCGTGGGAGACAATTCAATTTCTGTGTTACCTAATAACTGTCATGGAAACCAAGGAAACCTGGGTCCCGCAGGCCCTTATTAGCAATCGCTTCCCTCTAATGGCACAGGCTCCCACATTTGCAGCGGCTGCCACCTCTGCTTCTGTACAGGAGTCCACTAAGCACCCAGAGACACCACCTCGTGCTGACTAGGTAAAGCAGCAGCAGGCTGAAAAGCTTAGTGTCCTATTTTGGAGCCAAAATCTCCTCCTTTAAAAGCACAGATAGCTTGCTGTGTCCTTCATGCGTCTGCAATAATCTGCTTAGGTCAAAGGATCTGCCTTGAAGTAAAGAGCAGCGGTGAGCGAATGAGGTGTAAAAAGGAAGACAAGACTGGGAGGGATTGCAAATGTGCCTTTCTGAGGTTGATAGTAAAAAGTTAACCCTTTTCTGCACTCTCTTTTCCCAAGATAGCACCAGAAGCAAGCTCAGCAGGACAAACCAAAGGCAGACACACACATGTCTTTACAGTAGTCACACATACTCTGAAAATGTCATTGATGTGAGCTTCTCCCACCCCACAGAAGCAAGTTCTCTCAGTTACAAGAAGGAAAACAGCCAGGAAAACTGTTCCACCCTCTCCCCTCCCCCTAGAATGCAAAACAATAGAAGAGTGTCCCAGGTGCTGTATTACAAAAATGGATTTGAAAAAAGGAATCTCTTAACACTTATACTTCTTTTAAAAATTTATTATTCTTGATAAATATTAAGAATGCAAGCAAAACCAATTAAAAATAGTAAAGATTAAAAATAGTAAAGAAATAATTAGATCGGAACTCAAATTCTTAGCACTGTATAAATAATACAGGAATGAAAGCAGAAAAAAAAACAAACCCCAGAGCAAGCACCAACGTTTTAATAAGTTGTCAATTAAAAAAAAGAAAAAACCAAGTATTACCCAGGCCTTGAAGTAGATCACTTTTATGTCTAGCTGTATACAGCTGCACTTGGAATCCTAACAAGAAATAATGGCATTATATACAGCCTGGATTTTCTTACAAAGCCACGTGGGGAGGATTTAAAATACTGTTGATTCACTACTCCACTACTTTAGTTACTATTTCCCAGTCTGAGTTAACAGAGGTTGCAAAAGTCTAGCCAGAGATAAATTGGGATCTGGTTCATACTGCCACCCCAGTTTTACATCATTGGTTTAAACCAAGGTATACTGACACACTCTTGTAATAAGGGTTTATCAAATGCATTAACAAAGAATCATAATCTGTACTAGGAGTTTACAGAAGCTGCAAGACACGTGTGTATGTGTGCACATTTTTATATTTATGTGTTTATTATATGTATTTTATACATATCCATAGTCATGAAATAGATTTACAAAGAATAAAATCAAGTCTATTGCCATTTACACAGTTCCTTTACACATTTTTAGCTGTATTTTACATGCTTATTCCATCTTTACTCTGATATTTCAAAATGAGTTTGCATGCAAGTTTAAACAGCTTCCAATGTACACAGGGAGATTTTTCTGACTTTTGAATATAAATCGGGGAAAAAAAGACAACCTCCTTCTTACCAAGACAGCTGTAATACAAAAAAATTATTCTAGGAGTATTCAAAGACAAGAAATGTCATATACCAGACTGGTAAAGTTTAACTGCTAACCTCAAACTATACTATAATGTAAAGGAAATTGTTATTAGTTTAACAGAAAGTTTTAAAGCTACAGACAAACTCTTTTCCTTCCTCTGAGGAACAACCGGATTAAAAAACCCTAAACCTGGCTCTGCTTTGTCATGATAATCACTTACCTCTTTGATAAAAACACCAACAGAAAACTGGTGGTTTTGAGGTATTAAAATGGAGCTTTTCTGTAGTGTGCGTTTCCATGTCTAGTTAAGCTTCAAAAAGTCAACCTGCCTTTTGATACTGTGCCAATAATTCTGCATTTTAAATTGTCTGAACCTGAGATTCAAGTCAGAGATTTCTAGGTTAACCAGTAATCTCTTTAATCCCATCTATGTCTGTCTTAGCCAGAATAAAGACCTTAAAGGGTGTGATGTGCTTAGTTCTTTTTAAAATGATGAAGTTTTGTGGCCCCTTCCCCCCCCACAGCGAACCTATGCCATTAAAAAGCATATAATAAAAAAAACCTAGTCCAAAGCAAGGGGCATACTTTACCATTAAGTACGTCCACGCTTGCATTCTGCTTAACTGTTTTGCTAATTACACTTCTTCACCATGTGGAGACTTCAAATTACCATGTGATTGCCCTCACTGTACATCTGCTGAACACGGCTCTTCCCAAGTGTTAAAACAAATTGCAAAACGATCAAGCTTCACACTACTATACGTAGAAATACGGAGAGCACCACTGCTTCGTGGTAAGAAAGATGTTGTAAGATACGGGACATATCCAAAAGCACACCGTAAAAGTCAGTGGCAGAGGTGGGGTTGGGATAATTTTTCTGTCCCGCACCTTAGTTTAGTGTTCCCTCTTTGCTTTTTCAAGTTTAATATATAGAATTATAAAATGTAAAGCTTTAGCATAAGTGTTAATACACCTACGACCTCAGAACAGCAGTACATCAGAGCACATCCTGCAGAAACAACAAAACTATTGATTTCAATTTACAATGTGTTTTTAGTTCCCAGAGTCCCAAAGTACTTCAAAGTTGTAATTAAAGTGATTTTATAGATGGATAGATAGATATACATACACACACACACCCCCCTTTGTTAGAAAATATGGTAACTTCCACTCATTCCCTATGGTGATCAGCCTGGGATATTCTATTTAAACAACGCTAATTTTGGCAAATGTACCACCCAAAGAGTCATCATTTCAGTGCCATGCCTCACCCGATGCACAGCGTGACAGCTGCTTGGTGAAGTGTGGAGCTGCCATGCAAAGCAGCTAGATGGGGTTTCTGCCTTGAGGGGATGACAACAGAAGAGAACTGGTGACCTGGAGCGGGTGAAAATGACACGTCAGAGAAGACAGCTATGTGTTGGGTGGGCCATTAGTAACTGATTTAAGTTACAGAAATATAATTCACAGTTCTTGAAGCAAGTAACTACAGAAGAGCAAAGTACCCCCCCTTTTGCTTATGGTTTAAAACCCTACTAACCCCAATTCAGAGAAGCCAAGGGATCCAACTTAATTTTCAGTCACCCAACACTCTCCCCTCAGTACATACTTTATGAACAGTACCAGACATATCTTGGTGACCGTGAAGGAAATCAAGACAAAAGGAACCATTTTCCTGGTCTGCTCCCTAGCTGTGGACTATACCGTGTGTTTCTTCTCTAGCCTGCAACACATGCAACCTCTTCATCTATTCCCTCCACCCATGGCTCCAAGGATACTACGTCGTCTCTTACACTCAGGACATGTACATTCACTGTGCAAAGCACCCCTGGAAGCATTTCCATAAGAATCAGACAACAAAAAGGGATCAGAATTCTAACCCTACATACACACACAATGCTTTTATTTTCACTTAACAAGGAGCACATTATCTTCTCACCATACCCATTTACACGGGGCTACTGCATTGAGGAAAGAAGAGCATCTGATCGGCTATAGTTAATGGTCCAACCATGGTGATGTAAGGGTCAATGAGAGAATGAAAAACAGAGATACAACCCCTTTTGTAACACAATTACAAGGAAACACTGTACTAATGTACTGCCAGTTCACTGGCAGCTTATATATAATCACTCTGCCTTATTGCCATCACTTACAGAATTCCAAATTTTTGCAAGATTCTTGAATTGAAGAAAATAACAGTAAGTTTCCCTGCATAAATAACACTTTCTTTTACCAGTAACAGGTAATTCTAATTCTTTTTTACTCAGCATAAAATCGTCTTTAGGTAAGATGTACTGTAGCCATTATATGATCTTTAAGCCAAAAGCTATATTGAATTAAAGGAAAATAAATTGCGGACATAAAATGCTTAGAAGTTGGTAGTTTGGACTCCACATTATTTGTCGAAAAGACACATAGGCTATGAATGCACAATGTAAGAAAAGGTACAGACCTATAGCCTATAGTCTCCAGATGTAGGAATGAGTTTCACTGTCCTCAAAAATAATACAGAAAAGTTACATACACTGTATATACTACGCTCCCTTTACTATCTAACTGGGGAGATTTTACACCCTCATAAATGTTTTCAGACCTGTTAACATGCTTCCTATATACTACAAACATCTTACCTCACCTCTAGTCTATACCTCCAGTCTCCTCAAGAGTCACTTTTATATATTACCCCCAGCATCTATATTATCTTCAGTTCCTTAATAAGAAATTGATAAAGAATAAGTATAACTCTACCACCTCATCTGTTCTCATCACAATTTTATTTAAGAACACAATAAAACAACGTGGTTTTATGAAAAGAGGCTGGACTGGATAATATTCCATTAATGCACTCAGATGCGCTGCAGTGCTAGATACATCCCTGCATAAAGTACAAAGTCATCTGTAACCCAAAATTTCTGCAAAGGGTCCACTCCCTTTCCCTCTGATATTTAACAAGTGCATCAAAGCAACTGAGCCCCTCACCTCTGACCTGCACTGATGACAAAATTACAAAAGGGTAAAGCATCTGACAACTACAAACAATTTTAATAATAAAGGGTATTGTCAGGAGGCAGATTTCAAAAGAATTTATAGGTAAGTCCTAAAGAAAAGAATCCTGCTTACAATTTTAAATGAAATTCTGCTGTCAGGCTATCAAAAATGTATCAGCACATAAAAATTAAGGTTACATACCACAATGTATTCAGAGGCCTTTATTCATTTACACATGCTCACACACAAACATATTCCAATAACTCCCTTTAAACATAAGCTTTCCCTTTTCTGCAGATATTTCAGAATAAAGCAGTCTTCACACAGTAAAATCAGTATAAAATTTAGTATGTTATCCGAAGAAGCAAAAGTCAGAAAGGAGCCCACTTTCACTCACAAATAATTAATGTGGTTTTCTTTCCCTTAAAATAGCAGTTACTCTTTTACATAAAGTTTTGAGTGTTAAAAAGGAAAGAAAACACAGATCTCGCTGATATTAGCAAATTTAATGCAGGCTAGCTGTTGTGACTTTCAGCCTGTCTTACATTCACATCTTAGGCACAGAGAAGCAAGTCCAATCACTACAGCAGCTGTGGAAGTGGATGCCAGTACTAGATAATGATCAACTAGGATGAAGTACAGTCACTTTAACTAGCAGAAGCTTCTAACACCTAAATTAAAAATGCAGCTAGTGGTTGTCTAATGCAGACCAAAAAAGACTGATGTTAACCAATCCCTTGGGCTTCACAGCATCCTCAAGTTACACAACACTAGAATCAAACAAAATTTTTAGATAAATGAAAAATTCCTTTAGATCTTCTCCCATCCCTTACAGTTTAAAACCAAAACAAAAACAAACAAACAAACAAACAAAAACCAGTTTAAATCTACTGCAGTACAAAGTTAGTCATGGAATTAGGGCAAATATGAAAGTTATCTTTAGCCAAATACAAATATTACAAAGCAGCATGGACCAGTTTCCAGATACCTTTTCCTCTGAATGGGAAAACCAGTTGTACTCTGCTATCTGGACCAGTATGTCTTAAACACTGTTCTGCACTGTGGGCTGGCTTCAAATAGAGGAGCCTCAGAAATGCAAGAGTTTTAGGCAGAACTGTTGTGGAAATAAGTCCTCAGCAAAAGCAAAACTTAAAAGTTGTTTAAAAGAGGTGAATAGAATTTGCCTTCTTCACAAGTTAGAACAAATGGCTGTGGGATGTCATATTAGAAGTCACTTTTTAAATGCTATATGGAGTTCAATATAAACTTTAATGTAGCCATCATGTTATTAGATCCTCGGGGCGGGGGGCGCGGGGTAGCTTTCCCTTTTGCCCACCTTTAGCTTCATAACTGAATGAAAAGCTGAGAAGTACCACACAATGTAATATGAATATGGATGTATTAAAGTTATTAAGGAAGTAATCAACTAAAAGTTTCAAATTAATGTCTTTGGATATTTTTTCTATGTTGCCATTCACAGGGTATTGCACATTATTACACATCATTTCATCAACAGCATTACTAAGCACAGGTCTTTTTCCTCTATGGAGAGGCTAAAATAGAAGTCAGTGCAAACATGGACGAGCCTATTTGCCACTTGCACAGTCTGTGCAGGTATACCACCTAAGCATTTTTAGAACACCTAAAAATCCAAGGTCATGGAAGAGTACAAGTCAAAAGCAAGTTAAAAAATTAAAAAGTAATAGCTGAGACTGAATTAAAATATGCCCGGTACATCAAATAAAAGTTTACCTAGCTGAAACTTAGATTTCATGAAAGCGAGATATGAAATGACAGAACAGTGGTAAATTGGATAAAATGTGGCCCCTGGTTGTTAAAACCAATTATTTTCATTATCTCCTAGATAGCAGAATTAAAAACAACTTTTGATTTCCACTGTTAAACGTGAAAACTTTCATGGATGCCTTCAATAGACTGTTTGCACTAAGTTTATTTTATCTACATTAAACCAAGCCTACTATTCACTTATCACACTACAGTGTCCCCATGAAATAGGGGACAAGGGAAGACTTGCAAAGTTCTACAAACTGCCAGTGGCTTGAACAGCCCATTTCTCTCAAAAGTTAAAAAGACAATTTGGAATTTTTGTTTAAATGTAGCTATATCTTATAAAAACAAACAGAAAAAGTCAATGACAAACTTTTACACAGAATTGGCAGACTATGTATTTAACCTATTTACACTACAAAAGAAATGAAATCATGCATTAAAGCATCCACTCAAGAAACTACTATTTTTACTGCAGTGACACTTAGCTACTCACTACACAGACAAGGATCCTACTACGTTTATTCTAATTTGCAGTACCCAACTTCGGTCTATGCCCACAAGTGCTAAGAGGTCCTATCACCTCTCCAGTTCAGGTAGTTCTACCTTCACGATGAACACTAACGTCTCAACCATCACTCTGCCTACAAACATTGATGACCTTCAGCAATATAACAGTGGAATCATTTCATAAAATTACACTGTATGAAATTATGTTCCTGGTTTCGTAGTGCTGGAAGCAACATGCATGCCACGCTGTCTAGCTGCACGTGTCCACCAGCATACAAACACAAAATTAAAATGCTATTGTTCGTGTGCTACATCAGAGCACAAATACAAGTCTAGTTGTTCAGGAAATGGCTATCGAGTTATTTCATAGAAGCATAGAATGGTTTGGATTGGAAGGGACCTTAAAGATCATCTAGTTCCAACCCCCTGCCATGGGCAGGGACACCTTCCACTAGACCAGGTTGCTCAAAGCCCCATCTAGCCTGGCCTTGAACACTTCCAGGGATGGGGCATCCACAGCCTCTCTGGGCAACCTGTTCTAGTGCCTCACCACCCTCATAGTGAAGAACTTCCTTACATCTACTCTAAATCTACCCTCTTTCAGTTCAAAGCCATTTCCCCTTGTCCTATTTGGTTATGTTTACTACAGGAAAAAAATAACTTAGTAAAGGTACTAAAGAGTAGAGGTCAAATAAAGACATTGCCACCTAAAGTATTATTTTCCATTATTTCCCATCCTGCTTAGTTTTGGGTTAAATGCTGGAAACCTGAATCCAACAATCTTAAAGAGTACCAGTGTTATTCAGTAAGAAGAGACTCAAGTTCTTGGCCAAGATTCAAAACTCCAGTCAACACAGAGGAGGGCCAGGGTACAATGCAGGAATACCTGGACAATCTTCTAGATGAGAGCATGAGAAACAGACTGAAGTTCAGTAGTGCAAGCAACACAGTTACCACACTGGTAGAACAGGAAAAAGAAGTTGAGTAGCAGCCAGAAGCACAGACTGATAAGAAGGATCAGCGTGTTGCTTAATCAAAGGATGACTGGAAAATGCTAATTATCATCAGCTGGAAAAATGTAAACATAGTCCCATGGTGCACCAAGCAAGTTATTTCCAATTCTTCTTAGTCCTGAACAAACTATACCACTAATTTCCTCAAAAATTAGACTTTTCACTTCTCAAAGTTCTGATCACTGACATCAAGGAGATGCTGAACCTGGACACAGTGGGAAACTGTTCTAAAAAACCTGCGTGACAGGAAATTATTATTTGCTATCCCACCTGCTTCTGTTACTGGCTACATATAATTAGACTGGAAGACCAAGTCTGTCTGTTTGTTTTTAATGCAGATATTCAGGTGCACAGTATATTGGAGATTATACTATGAACTGTGCTCTCGATCATTATTTGACAAAGAATGAAGACAGATGCACAATTTGTGATCACAAATAAAATCTTACAACCAGGTCCATCTGTGTGAATATTGAAAGTCTACTTTTAGAGATTTTGCATGTTTGCTAAGCATTATTTGCTTTGTGAATCTCAGCTACCAGGATGTTTAAAGGACATAAAGAAATGCAAGATATTAATTAAAAAATGCAAATGAATATTCATTCAAAACATTTTTTATAACATATTTCTTCTCAACTTCCTATAGGTGTCTATTGCTGATTATACTGTATTTTTCCCTTTATTTTATATCTCTATCTTATAAGCTTGAAATACTGCTATTTCCCTCCTCATCTGCTGTGACCCCTTCCTCCTCTATTCCTTCAGAAATACCTGGGCAGAATTTTATCTTTGGCTAAATATTCATATTCCAAGAACTATAGTTTCTCTAATTTTTAAATATTCTATTCTGTAATCAGCTTTATTGAAAACAGCTTAATAAAAGAAATCTATACTGAACCAAGTTTTTAACCTTAAGCCCAGTCTGCATGTTGTTTGGCTTTGAAACTTCTCCCACTGCTTCACAGGGAGGACGGTTCATTGCCAGTATGATAAGGATCCCATTAAATTACAACAGCATGTAGTTTGAAAGGATCTGTGGAAACTAACATTACAGAGGTGGTGAATTCACTTTACACTTGCTGGTGGTTTTGACCCACAAAGTCTCCTGGATTCATAATTTTAAAAAGACTATAAATAAGTGAGGTGTGTTATGCTTCTCTTTAATGCTATGAAATAGCTGAAATGAATTCTGATACCAAGATTCATTTTAACTCTAATTGTAGTTCAGCTACAGGATTAAACTGTTTTAAAAACACAGACTTCACATTCTTGAATAATTGTCTTTAATATCCAAATATTTCCTAAGTTTAAGGGCAAGCACTACTGTAAGTGGGTGCCACTCCTAAATTACTGCCACCCACCTATTATGCGATTTAGACTTAGAAGGAAGTAATTCAGGGGTTTTTTGCTTAGTTACCCAGTACTTCTTTATTTATTTTGCTAACAAATTGAAACTGCTGTGAATTTAAATGCTGGTGTTTCATTCTGTAAGAAAATTATTGATGTTTTTCAATTAAAACATAAGCCCACAAGGAACTGATGCCTGACTGATACCTGGGGTCAGCAGCCTTGTTCACTTGAGTAAACAGATACTTAAGTAAAGAACAGAACTTCAATGTAAATGAGCCACCAGAGGGAGCTCATCAAGCCTTCTGGGTGTAATAGAACTATATTGACATTGGCAAAAAGTTAATTAAACATTTTTATAGGGGTCACTGACTGAGTTCAAAACAAAGCACGTTCCCTGGCTAAAACTCTACATGCCTGAGAAGCTTAATGAAATCAGAGAAGGTTGTTTCTTTAACAAACATGGAATACATTTCTGATTAATAAAGATAATTAAGTTTAGAAATGTGTGATACAGCATTCTCCTACACATACACAAGCCTTTTCTTCTTCATGCCTCTTTATTTTCTAAAGAGAATTTCAAAGTGTTATTAAACTACAAGACAAAAAATAAAAGATTAAGTTTATAATTCCACCAAAAAGCTGTGGAAGTATACCAAAAGCAGAGCCACATAACTCTTACAAAGATATTAATTTCTAATCAAATAGAATTTGTTGTTATGATGCTTACCTAATCCTGTAATTAGTTATTACAATTAGATGGACACTGCCATACTACCTTTAAGTTTACTAACACAATACAGCGACCTCCTTTTAAATTGTAGTGGACCCAGGTTCAGAAAACAAATCACTCAAGCTCCGGTTCTGAAGGATCCAATGGTTACTATCAAACCCCTGAACTTTTTTGGAAAGGAGCACTGAAATAAGAATTACTCAGGTTTTTACATGGTGCTTATTGATCAGGAAATCGAGACCTTTGCAGGGACTTGTTTTGTTTGTTACTTTTCCATGGAACTAGGCATCTACCAGTGATAATTCAGATGGGGGACAGGCAGGAGAAGATGGACAATAGAATTATTTCCTATAGGAAAAGCACCTTTCAACATAAACACCCAGGCAAATCATTGCAACTCTCTCTATGTTTTCTACAGATTATGTACCTTAAATATTCATTCCCAATTAAGGCAACTCTACCACAGATTCAAGTCATGTATTTCTTTGTGTTACCCATTACCAGCTTTCTAAACATTACAAGACTAATTTTAATATACTTTTATCTTACCTCTGCCTGGATGCTTTGCTTTGGAAGACAAGATTACATGTAATGTGCTATCACATTTATCTGTTCTTTCAAGCTTCAGTAAAAGACTGAATTCTCTTCAATACCCCATAAAAGTAGTAACTTTTATAGTGAATTCCTGTGCTATGTGAGGATACTATGAAAAGCACTTTGCTCTATAATCACACCAATACTTAAGCGCTGGAAGAAAATCCAGCCTGAGAAGACCCAATACTAGTACAGTTCCTTTAAGCTCCATGAAGCACTTCAGAGTGCCAAGCTTCTCCGCACACCTATTTTACCTTTGGTGAGCACAATTTTTCATCATTTGCCCACATCATCAACAATGATCAGGAAAAAAGTTACAATTGCTTTCCAGTATGCTTTCTGAAGTCATCCCTCCCAAGAATATTTTCAGACACAAATAAGTTTTTTCTTGTTTTTCTCACTTAATAACTGCATTTTTTAAGAGTCAGAAGAGGTTGTTAAGAGCCTAAATTAATGAAGGGTCAGGTTTGTCAATCTTCTGCTTAAAAATGGCTAACAAGTTCATTCTCAGGATTGAAGTAAGATTTACTACCCACCCCACATCCACCTTCTGCCATAAAGCTAAGAGTTTCTTCACATCAGTATCTTATCACATTAGCAATTATCACATATATTTTACAGCAGAACAGTTCTAAGATTCTCTAGGAATCTGGGCTGTCAAATAACATTTATAAAAACCTTTAAAGCCTCTGATCAGTATATAATCAATAGTTAGAAAGGGACAGAAGACACTTAACTCTTACAACAGTTTTCTTCACGTGTGTTCACTACAGGGTAAAATTCATCCCTGTTCAGAAGTCAGCTTAAGAAGACAACATATACAGAACATATATATTTATATATACACACACACACACACACAAAAGCCTGAATTTCATAGTTCTTCAAAATGCAGTGTAAGAGTGACTTCCAAACACTGGCTACAGTTCATGGACCATTTATACTCTGCAAAAGAAAACCCACCTTTATAAAGCTCAGCTTTATGAAAATAAGATTGCTTTCCAATAGCTTGTGTGATTCTCAACATCATACTATCAGGGCTAAACAGCAACTTGGAAACTGGACATTCACAAGGCATATTGCATCTGCACAGGCTAATCAGAGAGAGTATTAGCTTGTTTTATTGTAGGACTTCTAAGTACATTAATCGCTTGTACATGCTAGTTCAGATTGCAAGTCTTTATTTCTCATTCTCTGAGCAACACGGATACCCCAGCTCTGAAAGTTAGGATTACCCTGTAACACCTCCAAGATGTGAAATCATTCCACTTCTCAACTTTAAAAGCAACTACTGAAGACATGAGCAAAATCACAGCCTTGGTGCAAGCATCCCATGCTTCTTACACAGCAAAGGTCCACCCTTAAAAACACGCTGCCACTGGGTGAATACACGGATTGAAAATGATGTAACAGGAAATTGTCATTTGTATTTGAATTCTGAGTTTAACTTCCCCCGCGCACCCTCCGGAAACTTTTTTCAATGGGAAACTATGAAAAGCTGCATGTTTCAAGACCATTTACAGCATAAGCTTACAGACATTTTCTAGTAATTAACATTGCAAGCAGGGAATATATCTTCATTATCATGAAGGTATTCAGTGTGGCAAAACCACAAGGATGACATCCATCTCAAAGCAGCCACTATATGCAGATATCGGACCATATTACACAAACTCCAGCTAATGTGTGTGGAAAACCTGTTTCTTCAATGCACAAAAATATTGGGTTTGGTAACTAGGCATATACATTGGTGATGTTTTAAAACCGTTGAATGTACCAGTGGAAAACTATTTGAAACTGCATAGGGAAATCCAACAGATTTTTAGAAGTATTTACTTCTGTCCTGGTTTCAGCTGGGATGTAGTTAACTGCCTTCCTAGTAGCTGGTACAGTGCTATGTTTTGAGTTCAGTATGTGAAGAATGTTGATAACACTGATGTTTTCAGTTGTTGCTCGGTAGTGTTTAGACTAAAGTCAAGGATTTTTCAGCTTCTCAAGCCCAGCCAGCGAGAAAGCTGGAGGGGCACAAGAAGTTGGCACAGGACACAGCCAGGGCAGCTGACCCAAACCGGCCAACAGTGTATTCCATACCATGGGACGTCCCATCTAGTTTAGGAACTGGGAAGGGGGGGGCAGGGAAGCGCCGTTCGGGGACTGGCTGGGTGTCAGTCGGCGGGTGGTGAGCAATTGCCCTGCGCATCATTTGTACATTCTAATCCTTTTATTATTGCTGTTGTAATTTTATTAGTGTTATTATTATCATTATTAGTTTCTTCTTTTCTGTTCTATTAAACCATTCTTATCTCAGCCCACGAGTTTTACTTCTTTTCCCGATTTTCTCCCCCATCCCACTGGGTGTGTGGGGGGGGAAGTGAGTGAGCAGCTGCGTGGTGCTTAGTTGCTGGTTGGGGTTAAACCACAACAACTTCAAAGTAACAAAAACAAAACAAAAAGTTATAAAGCAACTGAAAAAAATGTCAAAATGGAAAGAACTAGGGAAAATTAATAAAGGTTTTGGATACTATCACTATTAGACTATACTGTGTCAGTTTAATAGGCACATTAGAAACAAATGCTAGCTGCAAAGTAAAAAAGGAACTCACAAACAATAAATTCAGCCCTTTCCTGAGAGTATTTCTAAATTCTGCACCTAAAGATGCTCCACTTTGGGTACTACTTACTTAGTGCCTAAAACTGGGATTAGGCTTTGGATTTCCTGAAGTCTAAATAAGTCAAAAGCCTTGTGCCTGCTAAATTTCAAAGGCCATTTGGCACCAAATTCCTTGTAAAATCCACTACAACGGTATTTGAAAACTGTATCCTTTTCACTTACTGATGGATTTAATCTACACTGAATATCTTTGAAAGATTTTCTTTTGATTTGTCCTTGTTTGTTGTTTTTTTTCCAAACAGAATTCAGTGAAATTTTGGTCTTACCATAAAAAAGACACATTAGGTATCAAACATGTTTCATGACAGCAATGAACCAGTTCAGGTCAAAATAAAAGAAATCTAAAAAAAGAAAAAAAAATTTTTTGAAGTGGAAACCGAACATTTGCTAAAGTTAGCAAAATCTCCATTTCAGCCAAACATTAGTTGGGGGAAGTATTGTTAAATTCCTTCAGGAAAGGATGCACATAACATTTCCATGTTTCCCAGAAGGATGAGTCTCAAAGCACCTTGAACAAAGCCTGCACCTTTAAATATTCACAAAAACTAATGAAGCACATCTTGTTCTGATTACCACTTTTTCTAATATCATCCATTGAAAAACACTTTGTAGATTCTAGTATTTTAAGGATCATTTGCCTTAAAATAACATTGTCTCATAAATAGATTGCAGAACTTTCTCCTAGTTGGCTCTTGCTCACCTCCTTGAATATTCCTCAGCTGCCTCACAAGATATTTTATCACCTAAATCTCATCCCACTGGCTTTTTCCAGTACAAGCAGTAAACTTAAACCAACCTAACTGAAAACTCATAGCTCTCTTATTCCCACTGAAATTCTCATTTCAGATAGAAAATGCAGTTAAAAAATTACTCCTCACTAGATGATTTTCCCTCACTGATACGAAGGAAAACTGAAGTGACACAACAGAGAACAAGACCTATAATAACAATACAGTAACATGCATTTACCAGAAAGACTAAAAAGCTGGTGTCTACAAGACACAAAGCAGTGAATGAGGCAGCTCTGTTCTCTCCTATTACCCAGATAACAATGAAATACTTTTCACAGCCCTATAATGTTACTGTCCTACTAGCTTAAAAAACCCAAGAGATTGTGTCAACTAAGCCACATCTATTAGTGGCACTGGGTCAAGAGTTTCATTACGTTTGTGACGCAAAGATAAAATTTTCCCTTTCTGCTGCATGCTGTGAAGTCCACCCCTGGATCCAATTAATAGCAGGTACAAATCTGTTTTTAGATCAAGTGCCCTACAGTTGCAATTTTTGGAACTGTTGGCTTTAGAAAAGTGTTGAAATTCCCCACTGTCACCTGAGCATGATTCCCAGGTGGTACATGAGTAACAAAAATCTGAGAAGGGTTCTCCTTTGAATTACGCAGCCCAGTTCACTCAACACAGCAGATGACTGAGTATGACGCACATATGACTGTCTACCTTCATATGCTGTCTGTTCAGTTATGGTTGTGACTTCTTCATTTAACCAATATTCACTATTTTTTTTTTAAGTGAACTAACGCTCCATTACAACTTCCCTTGTAAGCTGTTTTTTAAGAAACATTCTTTCAATGGGGACACAGGGGATACAGAACAGAGGAAATAAACTGTGTTTAAAGAAAATGCTACAACTGTAAAACCTTATTTTCAATCCATGTCATTTTTGTATATTTAGACTGTACGCACTTCTACAGGAAGAGGATATTTCTTTATATGCATGTCATATCTAGCAAATTAGAAACCTGGCCTTTCTAAAATTAGAACTTGTAGGCAATAACAATATAAACAGACACGTTTTGTTAAAAATTACAAAAGAACAAATTCACTGATTTCATAGAATCTTTATAACCCTTCCCACCTCCCACTTCTTACAATAATAATAGTGCTCAACTTATGTCTGCAAATACCATCTTTTCTTCCATTCAGAGACCACAATTAATTGTGAAAACAACTAAGCATGGGTATTGGGGTATTTTTATTGCAACAAAAAAGAGATACTATTGTTATGACTCATTCTAACATACACAAAGCCTATTACAGGTACAACCTAATAGGATCAAATCAAAGATTTGTATAACCAGCAAATGGAAGGGAGACTGGGGAGGATGAATAGGCAAAAAATATGCTAAAAAAATGTGGGGAAAAAAACCCAAAACTATTCGTGTACTTGCTCTCCCCATTTTTTGAGGAACCTGTCACAGTTTCACAGAGACAGCTGCCACAAGGTCATAAATATTCACCGTGACACTCCCATCCCATTAGGTTCACTTAAACAGTACAGAATCTACAAAATCTCCATCTGCAGAAACACAGATGAAAAGGAGAGATCGTTTAAATTGAAGATTAATAATGAAGAACAAAAATTAATAAAGCAATGAAAGATACATTGAAAAAGTAAATGAAGAACTTTTTCAGGACAGAAAGCAAGGGCCTATTAAATTAAACTGTAAGGAAAAAAATTCATAAATTGTAAAAGGCTGGAATTCTCATAAAGCATAAAATTAAAGCAAATAATTCAGTTGCAGGTTGTAGTTAAGGCCACAATAACATTAAGAATCAAAAGACAACTAGACATTTTGTTGAAAGAAGAGTTTCTAGGATACATTAGCAAAATCCAAATGTAGGTCTCAGATAAGACTTTTAAGAGCTAATAAAATATTTTTTAAATATTACTGGTTATGAATACATCTCTGCAGATGGGCTCACAACTGCCTGCTTCAAAGTGTTTAACGAGGCATCATTCCACTTTATAATAATATCAGTATTATTATTACAGCTGTACTTAAATGTCTATCTCAAATATAATAAAATTATTACTCATGGTGACATCTTTGAAAATTGCTTTATGTGGACTATTAAAAAAATTGCAAATTAGAGAAATCTTCTGGAAAAAAAAATAATGGCTCACTATAATTCTGCTTATGCATAGGTCTTCTCTATTTTCTATATTTAGCTCCATTTAAACAGAGTGTGATTTGCTTAGTAAGAAAAATGTCAAAAACATAATTTAAAAGAAAATACGCACAATCTCTTCCAAAACAAAAATCCTATTTAGTCTAGGGTCAGAAAATTTGCTTTCATTTTTATTTTTGCTATATTAAGAACTGAATATCAGCTTTCAACTTTTCTTTGTAACCAATCCAGTTACATTTTGTCGCCTCTCAGGAAATGTCTTCATTCTAGCATCTCACACAAAAACAGTTCCAGTACAACACACGTGTACTTCCATTGCCAAGACAGTATACATGCGGGTGGAGGCACTTCACAGAGTCCCTTAACCTCCAACCTTCAAGTGTCACAGCTGTGCTCCTTCTCCATACCAGAAGACTCAGCTATCCTTCCTTCTAAGGGGTGTTCATGATTGAGTAGATGGAAGCCAGGCACTCAGACCTGGTGAAACCATGATACACTCTTGATGGGAGCACCTAGGAAACTGAGGTTGTAAGGATCATTCCAGGATCTTCCTGCCCTCTAATGTCAATTGAGCCAAACTGAGTCATTACAGATAATTTAACCTACTACTTTAGCATGTGCACTACTGTCACCTTTTCAACAGATCATTTGAAAATGGAAGGCAAGTTCACTTCAAAATGGAAGTTGTTGGAATCCTCTTTCTTTGACTGATATACACTGGGGAAAGAGTGTATATATACCATCCAACTTAAAGTGTGTGGAGTCTACACACCAAAGCAACTACTCTCCTCTATTAAGCCAGATGTCTGGAAAACTTCATACTCAGTGAAATTAACACCAGTTAGTCAGTGCTAACTTAGCCTCAGGAATTAACTTCTGGACATTTTACACAAAGGGGTTTATCAATGGAAGTCTTCACTTTAGCAGGAATTCTTGAATGAATGCTGCAAAACATTCTAAGAGCAGTACCTTCCAAATTTATTCAAAGATGTATTCGTGTCATCTAGCTAATCCTGGAGTCCTGTTCATCTGGCCAGAAGACACTAGGCACCTCCCCCAAGTGGAGTGTACTACTTCTAAACCTTAACTATCTGAAGCTGTGTATATGCATGTGTTTGTCTCTCCATGGTCTGTAAAGGCAGTCTACATGATTTTGTCCAAGTTGCAATGAAAGCAGATCTTTAGATTGAGATGCAGCAGACAGACAGGTAAGGATTCATGACATTGTAGCTTAAACTTTCAGTGGTGTTCATTCCAAAAACTGCTAAGAGTTAGCCCTCAGGACCCTAAGCGTTCCAGGTGAGGGTTGAAGGTATGTAGGCTGTTTGTGTACTACAGGACTTTGTCCCCAGCTGTCCTTTTGCAAGACCCATAAGACCCTTCATAAGACCCACCATTCCTCTCTTACCTATGCATGTGCTAGATGCCTCGGCAGGTAACCCTGGCATGCAGGCAGGAAGCACACAGTTGTAGTCCAGCCACATCCCCAGCCACAGGACAAAACGACCAAGGAACGTTGCAGGGTGTACCTGCTAGAAGTTTTAGCTATAAACTAGAGTTTATAGTTGTAACTATTTATTTTAGCTATTTAAACACACAAATACCACCTATCAGCAATATTTTTTCAATTTTACCACAAATTACAAGATAATTGGACCTGGAGAGGCCCAGGATTGCACCACCAACAGCTATGCAATCCTAGTAATGGGAGGTGGCAATAACGCACAAAACATTTTTTTCGCATGACCTTCTGTGCAGCTCTGTGTAAGATATACTATGCACATTGCTGGGCTAGTCAAGCAAAAAAAAATCCCACAAGCTGCTAATATTTCCTAGTGCCTAGTTAACAGAAAGCTGCAGAAAGCAGCACAGACAAGTTTTGCTCGCTTACTTACTTTCAGATTATTGACTTCTTACTGTGATTAATCACAAAAATAGAAACAAACAGGAAACATAGCAGTATTCCCACTGCCCTCCTGTCAGTTTGACAGTCATTTCTGATGTTTTTCTTTAGTTTATTTTCTGCTTAAATAAACCTTCTGCTTATAGTCACGGTGACTTTGAAACTATTCACAAAGCAAGAGATGTATAAAAAGGATATATTAAAGCCTGAGGAGTACAAAAGTCATACAAAATCTAAAAATACAAGCAACTTATCAGAGATTACTGCATAGTTGAAAGGCAATGCTCTCACAGTGCACACATGATTTAAAAAACAAAAACAAAAACCAAGCAACAAACTTACAGCCACATAGACCTGACATTAATGGAGAACTAGTTATTTGTGGAGCCAAAGCACTTTTGACATTATAACTCTGTTTTCTAGGTAGTAATTTCTTATGATTCACGCAGTGTAGCTTTATCTGAAATAGACCACAAAAATAAACTGCAATCAAAATAATTACAGAAGTATGAATTTGCCTCTCCCATTCACGTTTGGAGCAAAGAACTTACACTTTTTTCTAGGAAACTACTGACGTGGCAGCAGAAATGGAGAATCCTTAGACCAGTCTTGCACAAATCAGCCCACAAAAACAGTGCTGTCTTTTGTTCATTACATTAATAAATACTCGTAACTATCCTCTCTAGCTCTGTGGAAGGCACAAAGGGCCACAATCATTACAGTCCCCCAGGCTGTATCAGTAGACTATGGCAACAGTGACCCTGCAGAATGCCATTACCTGAGACGGCCACCCTTAAACCTGCCTTCAGAGGAGGGAGACACAACACTCAGGACACATCAACTTGTAGGCAACATGAGGAAAGAAATTGTAAGTTCCTTCTCTGCCAATATGAGGTTTCTCAGGAGTGTTCTTTCAATGGGTCAAAACAAGCTCCTCACGCAGGTCCACAGAGGTGAACATCCTTGTGTGGGCATTCTGGAGGTCCTGCTGCACCTCTCGCACCTCTATGACAATACAATCCCTCCACACTGCGCAAATTATCGATACAGGAGCTGAACATTTCATCTGTTGGGAAGCTGAAACAAGAGGGTTTTGCCTGAATCCAGGTAGTATGAGATGTAGATGTACAGCATAACAACACCGTATCTCACCCAGAATTGCTGTACCTGTTAAGTGGTGTAAATTAAGCTGAAGAGAATTCTCTTTGTCCCTTTTCTAAGACGATTATGACTCTTGCATTAAAGTGCGTTAATCTTGTTTTCGGAACAAACACGATTTGCAAACAGACTCAGCAAAAACAATTTTCACTGGTTCTTAATCCCAGCTACCCTTTCCTGCCAATGGACTAATTGTGGAGTAATAGCCAATGAGGGTAATAAGCAGGTGGAGTATAAATGCCAGGCTATATAACAGTACTCATTCCTTCCCTTCCAAGCTACTTCTATAGCACAGTCAAGATAGTCACCTCAAAAGACAGAGAAGCAAGCTCAGTCCGAGGGAGGCTGTGAAGCCAAATCTTGTTGCATAATTTGGAAGAATATACTATAACCACACCGTGTTAAATGAGGAAATCAATATATAATTTATAACTCCTACCCACACATTCTGTAAACCAACACATAATTAACCAGAAACTTATTATTAATGATAAAAAAGAATCATAGAATTAATTAATGTGTATTTTCACAACACTGAAAATAAACTAAAAAGTTGTCTTCTGTTGAATTTGAAAAAACATTAGACCGATCAAAAATAAAAAATAAACACTATTAGTCAGAAGTACTCACTGAGTGTACCATTCCCTCCTTTCTCTCCCACTGGACCTCAAAATTTTTTTTATTCATCAAAATAGAGTACCTTATCTTCAGTTCCTGAGAATTCTCCACAATAATTTTTTTCTTTTATTTGTGTGTCTTTTATGTCTTTGTTTTCACCAGCACTTTTTCAAATTTGGCATTGCTTATTCCATGATGAGCTATCGACCTCTTAATTTCCAAGGCAGCTTGCACAATTCTCCAGCTTTCCTTATGTTCAGCAGATAATGAAGCCATGGCTGGTGGCTTATGAAAGCTGTGCACATGTTCACTAGTACCAATTTGATATCTACATGTGCATTTTAAGACTACCCGAGATTTAGGAATTTTATACCTAGAGCAAAACATTGACTGTATGCTGACCCCACAGGATAAAATATTTCAGTTTAGTTGCATTGATACTCTTTCCTGTGTCATCCCATTTAATTTACAGGACATTTTTTCCTGACCACTGCTTTCAGTACTACTGGTGGAAATTAGGCATCATATATTTTTAAAAACACAGAAGTTTCACAGAGACTGTGCCCTTATTTCACCTTCAGCAAATCATAGTTTCATCTGTCTGATTTTAACAAAGCATGAAATTATACCTCAGCAAAGTAAATTAACGAGCAACACCAGGGAGGCTGTTGTATTTCTTAGTGTCATCAGTTCAGATATATCAATGTATATTCCTCAGTATACCCTCTATTAAAAAAAAAATCTATATAATAAGTAATGAAGCAAAAGATGAAAGACCTTCACAATATTTCTATTCTCCTTACCCTGCAAGATAGCTTTATATTAGTTTATGATCAGGAAGATGCTTACAGTATGCAAAAATGCTACAAATAACACCTGTACTCCCCTGAATATACTCACAGAAGCCAACACAAAAACATACACCAGGTAATATATGAGATTAAAGTTCAAGTCTAAGTTTAGTTCAGAAACACAAAAGAAAGACATGGGCAGAGCAGCAGAAGATTCATCTCCAGTGATCACTGAAACCTTAATTACAGCTGTGCAAGACACTCCTTGGAAATTAATGTGCTCTTATGGTCTTGGAATCTTCTACAACAAAAAAAATCTGTGCTATTCTTCACCAGCTTATATATATATAATCATCTAAATTCTTACTACTGATTTTGGTAGTGTGTTTTTTGTTTTTCAACTGGGTTAGTTTCACCTTTTGCCATACTTGCACTGGACTCTTATCAGGATCTCCAAATAAGTGACCCAACCCTGTATTCTCAGTGGAATCAAGGGAAGGTATTTCAACCCTTTTTTCAGAGGGCATGAGAAGAATAGGGTGAAAAGCTTAGTGCTCCAGAGATCCAGCAAGGGAAGTATTCAGAGACAATTATGAACTCTTGTTGCTGTGCATCAGCAAACATGCCTTTCATAAAAAAGAAATAATTTACCATTTTGTCTATGTAAACAGAACATCTGTGCTCTTAAATTTCTGTCAAAATGAATGGCTATCATATTTAGAAATAGCTGTGCTTCTATAAACATACAGAAGTAGACTTTGTGCTACTACTTATTTTACATGGAACATATTAAGATACCTAAAGTTTTGATGTTTTATAAGCACAGGTCAGAAATGTTATTTTGATGGTGATTAGCTGAACACAGAACAATCCAGCTGTGGGGAAAAAGAGTTAGAAAAAGGTTTCCGTTTCCTTATTTGTTCACCAGCTAAGATTAATAGAAATACTACGTGCAAACTCCCTTTAGAAGAAAAATATAATAATTACAAAACCGATCATAATGAAGCAATTGCCACCATGATCTACAAATCTCAATAAGTTATATAGTTACATGCCTGTTTACTATGACATCTAGTTTTACAATACTGATTGATTTATTTGGAATACTGCCAGATACATTAAATGTATAACAGAAATACTTTAATCAATATCACAATGAACAGCACGGAATTATTTCTAAAAAAAAAAAAGACTTGAGACAAACAAATTAGAACTATCTAATGGTTAAAAAATGTTAGATTTCTCTCTCTTGTAGCAACCTGCGCTCAGAATATATAATAATAGTAATAATAATTATAATAACATCCTTTTTCTTCCCTATGTTGTCTTTTCTGTTTGTACCAATATGATGGTTGAATATGTAAACTTTAAAAGCAACTACAGCCTTCAGCAGGAAGCTGCATATATGCTGCTTTGAGACATGCCTCTCTGATACTGTCCCCCACTTCCTTAATAAGAAGTGAATAGATAAAGCACTAAATATAGAGGTGTATAGGAGGACTTGAAATAAGCCAGTCAAGCCATCTGTGAAAATAGAGTGCTGCTATAGCTTCATTAACTTATTGACAACCAATCCAAAAGAGAATTCAAAGAAAACAGAACTAGAATTGCTTGTCTACAGTTCTCCAAGCAAGATTTGATTGGTTAAATAAGCCATATTAGTCCTTCTGGCCTGTATATAGTACCAGTCAGAAGTTATTGCAAACAGAAACTACCTTATTACTTCTTTTATTAGGCCCTTATTAAGTCAACGATCAGTCTCTAGAACCATTTCTCCTCCTCTGCTCAGTACTTCCCTCTGAAGCATGCTGCCAAAGTAGGCAGACTTAATGAAAAATATTATGTCCAATGCTTAAAAGAAATCTGTCTTGACTGATGTCAGTCTTCTAAAACTGCTATTATGTTTACCTAATCAGTGCTTACAAGCTTCTTCCTCTTCAGATTATCCCATAAGAATTGTCTGCAGAAATTGTCAACAGTACCCTTAGCATCTGTAAATGCCTATAGTCAAAACTGCACAATTAAACAAATTATAAAGAAATGAAGGTCCTAACAATTTCAATACAGATATACCAGAGGCAGAAGTACATCCTCCTCTCTATAATCTCACTGCATATGACCCAGACACAGAAAAGAGTACAAAGTCAGCGTATTGGCAAAGTGATGGAGTGGGCATCAGAGAGCAAAAACAGCACAAGTGCAGATTAAAGATGCATAAATGTCCACTAGCGGTAAGGACCAGTGACAGACTATTATCTTGCTGGAGCAATTGGCTTAGGAAGTGCTGCTACAGCCTGTTTTTCCTACAAAACAACACAGTTTCTTGGCCCATGTGAAACTATTTAATGAGTATAGGCAGGTTTTTTTGCTGTAGCCCACCAAAATTCTCAAATTCCTAGGCTTCAAAGCAATCTGCTACTCCATATAAGAGTGGTACCACATGAATGATATTTACATTGAGTGCACAAGTATCTTCAATGCTTCTGCAAAACTGAAGTTATACCTAGAGAAGAATGCTTTGTATAATAGGGAAACTGATGGCAACAAAGTTCAGGACTATGGTACCTTTGATGTATGTGAACGTTTGTTCAACACATATACCAGAAGGAGGTTCACTGGCACTTGGGAGGAGTAAATATGGGGTTAGTTCTGATGGCAAGAGAAGAAAAAATGCCTACATGCTCACATATTGCCAGCTCTTTAGCCAGACTTCAGAATTGTCTATAACTGTACAGTAACAGACAATGTTGCAAACATTTTCAAATGGGGGGGGGGGGGGAACAAACAAACCCCCACCAAACACATTTTTCTGCTATTTTGTCCTCAAATGCAGTCATGCTATTAAAATCAGATGGAAATCAGCATATTTGCAGGACTCCAAATAACACATTTGTTGTTTGGGAGGCTGCAAATGTACTTTAGTGCTCAGCATGCAAAACAAAACTCAACTTTTGCATTCTGTCAGAGACTTTTCTCCATGTTCTCACCTAAGATTTTTCCAAGTCACTTCTGTACTTTTGTCCCAAATGTTGTCTTATCTTTGTTGAATATAAATGTCTCTGATATACACACACTTATACACACATAAAATACTTGCATTTCTCAGAAAGACACGAAGAGATGAACAGAGCAATTGAAAGAGAAGACAAAGTTGAAATAAATTAGCCAATTCTAACTCAATCTTACCTCTTTTCATGTTGTTTGGGGTTTTTAAGGCTGCTGTTATGATACTGGAAATCCACTTGCCTGACTAGTGCTAAGTAATTAAGCCTATCAAATAATACTGAAAATCTAACAAATTCAGTTATTAAGGCAGCATTATCAGAGCAGCAGTTTCTCTTCTCTCTTCCTTGACTAATCATAAAAGTTTCCTTGAAGTATCCTGGAATATCCCCTCCAGATTCTTTGATAAAACCAAAAGGAAATGCTTCATAATCTAAGTCATTTTAATACATTTAGGATAACACAGGGCAATTGCTGAAGTTTCACCAGTACTGTGTGAATATGAAGAACGACCCACCGTAGGAGAAGATCGGGTTCAAGGCCACCTAAGGAGCCTGAAGGTGCACAAGTCCATGGGGACCTGATGAGATGCATCCATGGGTCCCGAGGGAACTGGTGGATGAAGATGCTAAGCCACTATCCATCATATTTGAGAAGTCGTGGCAGTCCAGGGAAGCTCCCACTGACTGGAAAAGGGGAAACAGAACCCCCATTTTTTAAAAAGGGAAAAAAAGGAAGACCCAGGGAACTACAGGCCAGTCAGTCTCACCTCTGTGCCTGGCAAGATCATGGAGTGGGTCCTCCTGGAAACTATGCTAAGGCACATGGAAAATAAGGAGGTGATTGGTGACAGCCAACTTGGCTTCACTAAAGGCAAACTGTGCCTGACAAATTTGGTGGCCTTCTACGATGGGTTTACAGTGTTGGTGGGTAAGGGAAGAGCAATGGACATCATCTACCTGGATTTGTGCAAAGCGTTTGACACTGTTCTGCACGACATCCTTGTCTCTGAATTGGAGAGACATGGATTTGACAGATGGACCACTCAGTGGATAAGGAATTAGCTGGATGGTCGCACTCTAAGAGTTGCGGTCAAGAGCTCGATGTTCAAGTGGAGAGCAGTAACAAATGGCATTCCACAGGGACCACTATTGGGACCAGCGTTATTTAACATTTTTGTTGGTGACATGGACCGTGGGATCGAATGCACTCTCAGCAAGTTTGCTGATGACACCAAGCTGTGTGGTGCAGTCAACACACTGGAGGGAAGGGATGCCATCGAGAGGGACCTCGACAGCTCGAGAGGTGGACCTGTGCAAACCTCATGAAGTTCAGCAAGGCCAAGTGCAAGGTCCTGCACATGGGTCAGGGCAATCCCAAGCACAAATACAGGCTGGGTGATGAGTGGATTGAAAGCAGCCCTGCAGAGAAGGACTTGGGGGTGTTGGTTGATGAGAAGCTCAACATGACCCAGCAATGTGTGTTTGCAGCCCAGAAAGCCAACTGTATCCTGAGCTGCATCAAAAGAAGCATGACCAGCAGGTCAAGGGAGGGGATTTTCCCCCTCTCCTCCACCCTCGTAAGACCCTACCTGAAGTATTGCGTTCAGTTCTGGGACCCCCAACATAAGAAGGACGTGGACCTGTTGGAGCGAGTCCAGAGGAGGGCCACAAAGATGATCAGGGGGCTGGAGAACCTCTCCTATGAAGACAGGCTGAGAGAGTTGGGGTTGTTCAGCCTGGAGAAGAGAAGGCTCCAAGGAGACCTTATAGCAGCCTTCCAGTACCTGAAGGGGGCCTACAAGAAAGCTGGAGAGGGACTTTTTACAAGGGCATGTAGTGACCAGACAAGGGGTAATGGCTTTAAACTGAAAGAGGGTAGATCTGGATTAGATATTAGGAAGAAATTCTTCACTGTGAGGGTGGCGAGGCAGTAGAACAGGTTGCCCAGAGAAGCTGTGGATACCCCACCCCTGGAAGTGTTCAAGGCCAGGTTGGATGGGGCTTTGAGCAACCTGGTCTAGTGGAAGGTGTCCCTGCCCATGGCAGGGGGTTGGAACTATGTGATCTTTAAGGTCCCTTCCAACCCAAACCATTCTATGATGCTGTGATTCTATAATATTAATAGAATGAAGACAATAGTGTTCAGTTTTTACTTTACAACACGAAGAGCAGAACTAAGATTCTGATTTCTAACAGATTTTCTTGTATTTGTACTTAATTTGAGATTGTTTCAAGTTATATCAGAGTAGTAAAGAAATACTAAGATGAAGAAATTCTTTTGGAATAAAATCAGAAATAAATATCAGGACATTTTCTGACACTTCATGAAGAGCTTGAATTGTAGAAGACTAGTGTTTGCAAGTTTTTATTTGGTTGCAGGTTATGTCAAACTACATTACCTATGCTGCGCAGGTATATGATTTGCTGCTACTTTAAAATACAGTGCCACATAAGGAGAAAAATTCTGAAATAGTTATTTTTAAAGGTTTAAACAGCTGCTATCAGTTTTGAAACCCTCTTCATTAGTACTTTTCCCCCTTATAGTTTTCAGGAGCTTGCTAACTAGATGATGTTTAGTTAAACCATGATAATTATATATACAAGAGAAAAAAATAATATACTGGTTAAATTCTAGCTTATAAACTTCCAATCTCCTTCCAGATATACTTTTTAGGCATATATTTTCAAATTATAACTCTTGATTGGGACTATGAACTTGTGAATTCTGTTCTCAGCTCTGCCACCACCTACATGAATCTGCCATAATCAACAGTCTAATGCTTTCAGTTCTTTGTGTAAAATGGATCTTCTAATATTTTTCTTGCAGTATTGCTAAGAGGACAAGTTCATCTCTCACTTGCTTAAGTATTTTGATGTAGACAATTAGACTCAAATGAAAACAATATTTAAATTCTTAAGTGGAGTTCTCTGTGCAATATATGTAAAATTGAATGATTTAACGATAGCTCGAAGAAAATTCTTTGCCACAAGTGGCACAACTGTAAAGGGCACTATCATATAATTTAATAACTCTGGAAAAAGATGACGAATCCAGAAGAGGTCTGAGTCACAGCAGACACCTGCACAGGTAATCTTTGCTAAAGAACTTTTAGTGTAAAAGTTTCACACTCTCGCACAGGTTTGGGGGTTTTCTACCTTTCATTCACTTTTAAAAGAATTTCTGAAAAATAAGCTATTGCAGTTTAGCATACATCACAGTGGATATATAACCTATAATGACACAACATGAACATCTTGCTCATTAGATTGAAAACCTTAACAGAAGAGGAAAAATGCTTGTTTGCTCTTCACTAAAATATAGCAAGTTAATAATAACAGGCATTAAACATAAGGCCCTTGGCAGGGTTTTCTTCAGAATCAAGCTGGAAGTCAAAATGACAAAATAAACCCTTTTTTACCAGCAATATGAATACAATTTAACATTTAAGAACAGAAAAGAAGAACTTACAGGTAAAGCAATCTTTTAGAAAATTTCTGCTATGACAGAGCTTCACATGGCCCTTCACATTACTTGCTGGGTTCATTTCCTAGAACAAACAGAAACAAGACACATGTGAAACCAGTTTATATCGTATCGAAATGTTGCATACCTACACTTAATAGCCTTAAATCATGTTATGAAGCAAGCTTTGGAAAAAATTTTTATGCTGGTGTCTTCCAGATGGCACAAGCTAAAACAACAATTCTGGACTTGAAATGTAGTCCTAAACAACCTTTATCAAATCCTATACCAGATACTGATTCCCACTAATCTTTCTGTAGACTCTCAGATTGATTCGAGATTAATTCAAGATTAATACTTGATCTCCCTGAGCACAGGAAAACCATACATGATTTGCCCTCTATCAGCCACACTAGTGGAAAAAGCCTTTTTGTAGCCAGATAACCCATATGGCATTGGCAGAATACCATTCAAGAATGAACAAAGCTTAATAAGCCAAAAAAGCCAAAACATGTAATTTGTTCACTCGCAATGTTTTTACACACATTTTCTCATAAAACAAAGAGTAAAATACATAAAACATTCAACAAAAATAGTTGTCTTATGAGGGTAACAAATAAAAGCTCTATCCAGCAAAGGACCCAAACCAGCTAAACTTGAGCTGCACAGGAGCACGTGGTGGGTGTTTGCAGCGGGCAGCTCCCTGCTGTGGGGGACGGAGGCCCGCAGCTGCCGCCACGACCTGCTGCCCGGGGAGGTTTGCTGCCTGCCAGGGACTCTGATCAGGACATCGTGGAAAGGCTGCTGCAGACTATTACCCTCTGCTGCTCTTCCATACAGGCACCAATGATGATGCCAGGGGCAATCAGGAAAGCATCAAGCATTGATACATTGCTGTGGGGTATGTCGGGGTCAAGGGCATGGGGAGCTCAGGCAGTTTTCTCCTCAATCCTTCCAGAAAGGCAGAAGAGCGTGAGGAGTAGACAGATCTCAGAAGTCAACAATTGGTTGTGCAGTTGGTGTGGGCAACAGGGGTTTAGTTTTTATATGATCATGGGATGTTCTATGAGGACAGAGGATCATTTAGCAGAGATGGTATCCACCTATGTGAGGAAAAAACATTTTTGCCAACAGCCTGGCCAATCCAGTAATGAGAGTTTCAAACTAGGAATAACAGGGGCAGGAGAAGATGACCAGCAATCAAGTGAGGAAGTGAAGGACCAGGTTGGCAAGCAAAGAGTATGGGGCAATGTAAACAGGAGGAAATTTGTAAGCAAAAAAACCCAGGGCTGTAGGGGTCCCACCCCAACTCTGTCCACATACATAGGGAAATGCCTACCAGGCAGAATTATGGGGAAAGCTTTTCTGGGAAATTAGCATGCTTTTGTACCTCTCCAAAGAGCCTGTACACTAATGCACACAGCATAGGGAACAGGAGGAATTACGAGGTCTGCATGCAGTTGGAGAATTATGACCTCACTGGAATCACAGAGGCACGGGTAGGGTAGCTCACACAAACCTGAAGAACAGGAAATGTTCCTATTGGTGTTATCTGCAGCATAAGGAAGACTACAGAAAATGGTGGCCCACTGCTGTTGGAGACCTGTCACAAAGGATATGAGGAAGGCCAATACACTGAATGCCTTCTTCACCTCACTCTTTACTGATAAAACATTTCCTCAGCAATCCCAGGTCCCTGAGAACAGTGGGAAAGCCTGGAGCAAGGTAGAATTCCCCTCAATGGAGGAGGATCAGGTTAGGAAGCATTTAAACAAACTGGACACACACAGATCCATGGGCTGTAATGAGATGAACCCACACATAAGAGGGAGCTGGCACATGTCATTGTGAGACCACTCAGTCGTTAAAAGATCATGAAAGATCACAGTGATCGGGGTGTGGGGAGGAGATTCTGAGGATGGGAAGAAAGTAAACATTGCCCCTACTTTCAAAAAGGGCAAGAAGGAGGATCCAGGAAACTGCAGGCCAGTCAAAGACTCACCTCAATCCCTGGGAATGGAATGGAGAAAATAATCCTGAAAACCATTTCCAAACACAAGAAGGACAAGAAGGTGTTTGGGAGTAGTAAGCATGGATATATGAAGAGGAGATTGTGCCTCACCAACATGATAGCATTTCACAATGAGAAGGCTGACCCAGCAGACAAGGAAAGAACACCGAACATTGGTTATCTTGACTTTAATAATGCTTCCATTACTGTCTCCCATTGTCTCCTCCCTGACAAACTGATGAAACATGAAGCACATAAATGGAGATTGAGATGAACAGAAGACTGGCTGAGCTGCTGGCCTGAAAAGTTTATGGATAAGCAGCACCAAATCAAGCCAGTCATCAAAGGCACACCCCAGGTGTCAATACAAGAGTCAATACTGTTCAACAGCTCATCACTAACTTGCAAGATGGGACAGAGTGCACCTTCAGCAAGTTCACAGATAATACAAAACTAAGAGTAGTTGATACACCAGAGGGTTGTGCTCCCATTCAGAGGAATGTTGACAGGCTGAGAAATGGGTCAACAGTAACCTCATGAAGTTACCTCAGGAATAATCCCATACACATTGGCAGAAAAGAACCTGAGGTACAACAAGCTGGCCATGAGCCAGCAATGTGCTCTCACAGAAAGGAAGGCCCACAGCAACCTGGGCTGCATTAGGAAGGATATCACCAGCAGACTGAGGGAAGTGGTCCTTCCTCTCTAACTCAGCACTGGTGATCCATCCTGAATGCTGGGCCCAATCCTGGGCTCCCCAGTAAAAGAGACATAGGCTTACTGGAGCAAGTGCAGCAAAGGGCCATGAAGACGATTAAGGGACTGGAGCATCTTTTGTATGAGGAGAGACTAAGAGAGACGGGGACCTTGAGAAGATAAGGCTCAGAGGGATCTTAGCTATGCTTGTAAATACCTGATGGGTGGCAGAGTAAGGAAGGAAGAACCAGACTCTTCTCTGTGGTATCCAGTGAAAAGGACAAGAGGCAACAGCCATAAATTAAATACAAGATATCCCATTTAAGCATAGTGTAGTTTGGTTTTTTTTTCCTATGAGGGTGGTCAACCAATGGCACAGGTTGCCTAAGATGACTGCAGAGTCTCCATCCTTGGAGATGTCCAAAACCCAACTGGACATAGTTCCGGACAATGTGCTCTAGGTGACCCTGCTTTGACCAGGGGGTTGGACAATCTCCAGAGGTCCCTTCCAACCTCAACAATTCTGTGATTCTGTGAAGTGTTATATTTAACTGGTCTCTGCTTAAAATAAATTGAAAAGAGGTTAAATTAATCACCCATGAAATCTCTTCTCTACGATGCATTAAAAAAAAAAAAATTACAGTCAACCTCATTGTGCTTTAGCTAGTGTAAAAGGCACAAAAAGGTTATAGCTGAAAGCTAGCAACATATAGTAAACCTGACAGTAATGAATGACAACATGTCTTTTGGCCTCTCTGATATTAATGGCAAGACTTTACAACCACAGATTAAGAGCAATGGAAGAAATTCAGATACTCTGATCCAATTCATTGCAGAAGCCATAAAATTTTCCCCAATAATTCCTGCTTCTAACTCTCCTCGTTTTCCCTGAAAAAACAGAATATACATAAATATATAACTTCAGGCAGATGTTCACACGTGATATTTAAAATGTATTAACAACAAATATATCAAATATATTTTGTTTCATAATGGAAATATGTACTTAAAAACAAACAAACATTACTCTTACCCCTCAAAAAAACCTGGTTAACATGCACTCTAAAAATGTGAATCAACTCCATGGTATTCAGTGGTATGGTATTTCATGGCATTTCATACTAAATGAAAAACACCAACATTTATGTGGGCACTCATGACTTTATGACAGCATGACCCAAAGAACTGTTCTACTGCCTGTGGAGAAATCAACTCATGGAGTAAGTTTTATAACTCATGAAGAACAGAAGCACAGTTAGATTGTAGATTAAAAGCCCAAAGACATTTTTTACAGTCAGTATATTACTTAGGAAAAAAAAAATCCTTTGGCAGTTGAAATCATACATCTTCAAGACAGCAGATTAAGCTTTTATTTTTCCAGGGAGAACAAAGAATAGATGTTAAACAAACATACAGTGTAATTCTGTACATATGTAGTCTTACAAATGTATGTTGCATGTATACAGTCACATGGGTATCTTTTGTGTTCATGTTGCTAAGGAAACAAACTTCCGTGCCAAACATATGATAACAAAGAGATTCTAGTTCTTAAGCAGGGTGAATATGTGTCTTTTACTTTTTTTTATTTTTTAAATCAAGGAAAAAAAGCTAGTGTATAAGGTTACAGAATAGTTCTCAACAGCCAAGAGCATGTGACGCTAACAAAATTATAACATTGGAAATACAAAGATTTTTCATTCCATAGTGTTTGTGTACTTAGATGTAACTTGAGAGGCTAGCCCAAAAGGTAGCAGATTACAGCATAAAGTTAGGACATTACTGGTTTTGCATAACACAGAAGATGAGGCAGATAAGCCTGAAATTTTCTTTGATTTGTTGAAAACTCAAAATCTATAGGAAAACTTCACTACTGAACTATTCAGATCAGACAGTTGTTTATCAATGGCATAAGATAAGAACCCATACTATCCCATTTAAAGGAAGACAAAACAAATTACTATAAAGAACTGTGTTCTGAAGATGAAGCTATCAGTGTACCCATGAAAAAAGGACGAATCAAAGAACTATGTTACATAGGTTTGAGTTCATGTTTTCCTGTTGTTTCACAGGACATTACACAATCTCTATTCAACACCTGTATCTGTTTTATTTATCTTGGTCCATCTGCTCTGCAAATGTTCTTGCAAAGCAGTTTCCCATGGCAACATCAAATACCACATAGTCCCAGTCCTCTGCTGAAGCACTTCTAACTGATCAACTCCTGAATTTCAAGCAGCATCTTTTTCTGCAGTACTTAAGTAAATAATAAACAAATGGAGTATTTCATCAAACCAAATAAACACATGAATGAAACAAATACCCATGAATAAAACCCCCTAATTAGGGATTATTTTTTAATTTTATTTTATTGTTTTTATAATTTCTTTTTTGGAGATAATTACATTTAAATCACCTAAGGCACAGGTGGGATATCTACGTTACAGAAAAACTGTCAAACATTGGTAGTTTTTACTTGATTAAAATTTCAAAATCATTATGTTACACGTAGCAAAACAAATTGAGCATACATTTTAAAGAATAAGATTATGCTATGCTGGAAAGTTAATTTTGGAATGAAAAGTCCACAATGACTGCCTACTATAGGACAACTTCAGCTAGATAGCATCACCTACAAATCATTAATAGCCCATCTAATTTTTTCATCCTCATGTTTACAATGATCAAAGAAATATAAGAGGAAAATTTCTCGATACATTTTCATGCAAGATAAAAAAATAACAGTGCTTTCCTGAAAGTAACTTATATTTTATCTGAGAATCTATCCTGAGAACCCCTTCTCCCTATTTCAAGAAGCAGTAGAAATATATAATATTCATTTTTAAGTGAAGATCTTCTGAAAAACTCTCTTAAAGTAAGCACTCAAACCTCCCCCCCCAAAACCCCTCAGTAAATATCACATTAGTCTTGAGCACACTGGTTCTGAGAAATTGTAACAGTAGAGTTGTTCAAACTGTAAATTAAAGAAGAATTGTCTTAAGTTAGGAAAACTGGCCTACTGAATTCCAAAGTCTGAGATCTGTATTTTAGATTTGTCCGTCCAAAACCACCAGAAGCAGCTAGGAACAGGCCCTATAGAGATTTAAAAGGCAATCAGACCTTCTAGGTCACTTCTACACCACTGTACTTTGGTTTATAGTACTTTAAAACCTAGAGCTGCTTTAAGAACTACCACATATTTATGCAATCTCAGATCCACAATAAAAAGCACGATGAAATTCCCCCAATATTTTTCTATCAGCATCACCTCCTTTCACCTATACATTTACTTGGATTATTCTTGGGGTTTCCCAGGCATTCTCCTCTGCTCATCCTGGAATTTGGCCCAAACAGGCTTTACAGATTGGTCTAGATTGCTGGTCTGTATGGCAAAGTTCTGTGCAACAATTCTGATATTTTTAGCTAGAAAGGCTTCTTTGCATGTCTTAGACCTAAATGACACTATGGGCTAATGCAGCAAATGTGGCATTTCTATGAAGCACAGGACAGAATGTGAGGACTGCTCAGTTGGTCTGTGCATATGCAGGAAATCCAGTTCACTTTACAAATACATGCAAATGTTGCTGGACAGATAAATCCAAAATACAAGAGCCCTCTGCCTGTAAATAAGAACACATGAAATATCTCTTTACAAAAACACCTGTAAGTTCACCTGCTACCTTTCCAATGATTTTCTACTACCCACCCAAAGTACACTGCCTACAATTATCAGTAGACAGAACTTCTCTCTATTTCTGGTGAACAATAGATGCATTTTATCATTACACTTTAAAAAACTTTATTCTGTATTATTTTTAACAGGTCTTTAAAATATGCCCTTGAGTTGATGAGTCATATGTTTATGATTTCCAATGCCTTTTATTTCTCAAGCAAAGGCAGGTAGTAGCACTTCTGCCATCAGTCACTAAGATGATGCTAAAAACTGGTAATTCAATTCCTTAATTGTATGAACCTAACCATGCATGCATTTTATTATTCCTTACTATATACAAAATATTTGTCTTTAATATGTAGATTGGTTTATAAGAAAATGAAAGGTAAAAATATTTCAGCCAAAATTACAGTGAAAGCTATATAAAGTACATTACTGC
The DNA here is from genome assembly GCF_947461875.1 of Haliaeetus albicilla. Lineage (NCBI taxonomy): Eukaryota > Metazoa > Chordata > Aves > Accipitriformes > Accipitridae > Haliaeetus > Haliaeetus albicilla. The sequence goes on from NC_091483.1 coordinate 40,546,753, forward strand.
AAGTTTTCATCAAACCACAATTACTCTGTGTTTACTTGTCCATAGGAGGATTAGATTTCTACTCATTCTAAAATACCATAGTAAAAATATCAGTGATAAAATGATCAGTAATGGTCAATTTCATTACATGCAATAGATATATGTGAAATAAATTGGCTGAAAGCAGAGGACATTTTGAAAAAATATTTTTCAAATATGCTACTTCAAAAGTAATCATCTAAACTAAAAATAAAATACAAATTCTTAAAGGACTAACATCCTGCTTTTTCTGACAGTGTCTGAAAGACTATAAAGGCTTTATGTTATTAGAATCTATTCTAGAAATGGCTAAACAGCCAGTACCGTATTCATTTATCCTTTGTCCTCTTAAGCTTTCAGGGTGCTGTGTAGCCATAGTAACTATGCCTTTTCTCTGTGAAATCCATTAGTTGGTTTCAACTGGGATTCAATACTACCATAAAATCAAAGCCAAAGATTAAAAAAAATTATTATTAAAAAAAATCATTGGTGACAAGCATTTCTTTTAAAAGCAATTTCTGCATATTTATGCTTTATACATAACAGCAAAAGAAACCAAAAGGTTAAAAGGACATCAAAAGATAAATTCAAAATTAATTTTAAAACTTGGTTACCAACAGGAATGACACAATACCACCTCAGACTAGATCTCGGAGCAAAACTAGCTCTCATTTGCATTAAGTCAGTCAGTGCTGCTGGCTGGCTGGCCATCAACAAAACAGCACAACACATTAGCTTTCAACCTCACCATCTCACTCCCTTTCGGACAGCAGACTAAGGTGCAGATATTACAAAGGAAGAGAGACTAGGATTTGCACTGCAATTTGGACAAGCCCACGCAAAAGATAAAACCCACCTTTGTTCCTACAGTATTTTGTGTGACAATACAGACAACAAATAATCTGTTGAGTCTACATTGTGGAAGAATTCTATCAATAGGAAATTGAAAATCTTGGATTCTTATTCCATGTAAACAGTTTTAAAAGAGGGCAGGTGTTTCAGAAGACTAAGACAAGCTTTACCCAGCATCCTATTTGGATATGCTGGGTTTTGCCATGACAACCCTGAGCAACTTCAGTGCCAGCTCAGTCCTGACACTGGTCACAGGTAAACTAAGCTAATGACACTGCCACTGTTTGCTCGAATCCTAATTACCAGGAGTTACACTGGACAACTAGGAGGAGCTACATTTCCCTGCAAGTAGGAAGTAATCAGCAAAGTGTTGGAATATTCCACAATCCACTAATTTAAAAATAAAGAATTCCTTGAGTCTTTGTACCGAGTACCACATTCCTTAACTAAAAATTTTCACTGCCTCCCCAGCTGTTTAACTGTTAGTTCTAACTTCTGCTGATTTGATTTTATACTCCCATTCACTTCTGCATTGTATTGGAATCAAACATGATTCAAAGACAAAATATCTGCTGTGGTAAGAAGTGTGCATGTTCGGGCTGGGGGAAGGGAGGATTCCCAGTAGCAAGAGAAAATTAATACATACTAGTATTTTATTTCTGCTTCCTAGCTCCTTATTCTGGTATTGTCCTTCTTATAACAAGCAAGAAGACTGAATGGCAAGGCCATGTTCATATCAGATAAAGAAACATCACATGATTATTTTTAAGAGGTCACCAAAATTTCAAAATGAAATCATACTTGCATTCAGTTGAAGAAAAAAAAGGAAAAAAAAATTTCACATGAGAGTTACCTGAGCCTAAAACTTCTACTTTTTCCCCTATAATACACAGCTTGTAAAGTACTGATTTCATTGAAGTTAATAGCAAAACCGTCATAAACTTCAGCAGGGCAAAGATTACATCCTAGGTATTTTTATGACAAGGATGACATGAGAGACAATTAAAGGTCATGCTTCCTGTCACTACAGTAGAGGAAAAAGTCATGTCATCATAGTTTCTACACCTGACTTGGCCAGTGATTCTGTGATCTTCCGCTTGTCCCCGATCTAAACCAGAATGGCAGCACATTTTAGAATTAACAGTGTAAAGCTCCGTAATAGCCCCAAACACTTTTGGGAGTTCAACACTCAAAGAAAGATGCACAAAATGCTTCTTTCCAAATATTCTTGGTGCTGTCTTTCAAACAAAAAACAGAGGGAGGCTTACCTTTACTTTAAAACACAGTAAGCATATTGAGGAAGGTGGGCATGTTCTTAATGGTTAGAACAATTTGACAAGACACTAGAGATCCAGATTCAATTTTATCCTAAGCATTAAATACTCAAAGACACAAACCTTACTACTTAAAAAACAAAACAAAACAAAACCTTTGTCATTAGCAATGACTGTGCAATTTCATCCATTCAGGCTATAGAACAAAGTACTTCTGTCCCTACTGACAGTACAATCTGTGAATTATAATCTTAGGAGAGGAGAGCAGGATACACAGGTACTTTCCTTTTCTACCCAGTCTTAGTGCTGCAAAAGGCTCATAATGGGAATCAACACTGATGGGACAAATCACAAGAAATTAAATCCAGCTCTCTGAACAGGAATTACCTAAAGTTGAAAAAAAAGAAACCAGAAAAGCTGGAGATCTGATACAGTATGAACAGGTGTAGGTGCTCTCAAAAGACTTGCAAGTGTTGCGAAATCCACTGAGAGCTTTTCCAAACACTACAACTAGAATGCCTTAAAAAACACTAGTAATTTGCTGTTCCCACAGGCTTCACATCAAAATACTTCACAGCATTCTCTCTGTAGATGCCTGTTAAGTAACTTTACCATTTACCTACATTTATTCCATAAAGGATTTTTTCAAAATTAAAAAGCTATTGTTCCTTCCTTTTCTCACTGATCTTTTAATGTTTTCTAATTTATAGAATAAAACTAGAAGAGACACCAAAACTTTAAGCCACATATTTTCATAGCTTTAGTTTTCACTGCATTAAATTCTAGGGGGTTAACGCCTTTAAAGCCCTAATAATATTCCACAAGCTTTAAATTCTGAGGAAACACAAGACAAACTCTCTTTAAAACCTGTGGTACCAATTAAAATAAACATGGAAGAGGACTAGTCACGGGGAATTTAATTTTCATTGACATTAGAAAACAAAAGAACCTCACACAAATAAAAGACCCATATAATATCTTCAACTGAGGAGGCTCTGCAAGGATGTTTTCTATGTCCAAGGATATTACTTCTTTCACATAAACCTCTCTCCTCACCCTCCATTCCAATACTCTGCAGTTGCCATAGTTACCATTTTACATGACCGTACTATAATGACCTCACATTCAATAAATCCCCCAAGGCTTCAAGTTTGCAAAATATTTCAAGATTTGTGCAGAAATTTTGCAATGAAATTTCACTAGAAGACTGGCAGGTGCAAGGCATATTCAAACAAATGTCTCTTTTTGAGGACTGGTTATTTTATTTGCTGAACTGCAAACTTTCAGCCACAATGAAAGCATAGGAACTGAAACCATGGCACGACTCATTAATTATATTCTGACAATTTAGATATCGAATTTTAATTATAATTCAAATGGTTTTAAATAAGGAAGGTGATCCAACTGCAAGCAAGTTTCTTCTTTCTAAATTCCAGTAAAATCACATGAAGAAAAATCCTAAAACATTCCTGAACCACAATATAGTAAGCAGAACCTGAGCCTTCCTATAGCATTTACAGATTAACATTCCCCACATGGTTTCAACACAGCTATCAGGAGCAAGAAATACACAAACAGCAATCGTTCTCCTAAACTTGAAGGATGACAAAACCAAATCATAGTTATGACAATCTAAAAGTCAGGTGTCATGCCCATACCAGGTAAGTCACTAAATCCTTAGCTACTGTCCCATAATGAACAAAAGTAGATATACTGGATTTCTGCAGAAGGTCCCGTAGCCTTGCTCTTACGGAATATGGAATATAAAGAACTCTGCTTGGAGTAATTCTGAATTGTGTCTGAAATCTTTTACGTAACACAGGTTACTGTCTACTGACTGATACATAAAATTCAGGTACACATTGCATCTATCCAAGGAGCAGAACTTCCAAAAAGCAGAAGTGAATCTCCGTTCACTGAATGAAGTGCTGCATCCTTGGGACTCTGCTATAAGTTTCCAAAGATACAAAGGAAGACTCTTCTCCCTGCTTTTCACTTAGATGAAAGCACACACATGATTATGGAAACTGTCCTAACTTCCAAATATGTGATGGTCACAGAAAAAAAAACTAAGGTAAAGAAACAAGAATTTGAAATACATCTTTTAATGAATTAGAATAAACTACATCCAGTTCAGTTTGTTCTATTCAGTTAGATCAGATGCCTTACATCTCAATTTTTCTCTTGTCTTTCCTACTCCCCAAATCAAAAGAGAACATGATGAGATTACAAGAATCCATCTGGATTACACTGATACAATGCTAACAGGCAAAGGATGCTAATGGAGTTATGGAAACATCATATCCATCCAGTTATTAGCATATATACAATTTTTAAACCAGAATTTTAGTCACAAAGTATCACTAGCTCAACAGTTAGCACTAAGGATCACAGTGTGTGAGGTTATTTTCATATTCATCTTGTGAAATCCTGTGATCTTTCATATGCAGAGCGATATCACCCTGTTCTTATCTCTTAAAACTGCTCTTATGTGAATATACTTGAAGATTCCATGTTGGTTTTAACCTTAGAATAACAATGACAAAAAGCCATCTGTGACAACCCAGCACTTTGCAATAGATGCACTTATTTCCCCATTTGGTATATTTGGCATCTTTCCCACCTACATATGGCCAAAATTTTTTAAGCCGCTCTTCTGATGACGTTAACCCTGCTGATCTCAGGGTTTTTCAATGTAGACAGAGCAAATAGAAGGGTTCCTCTATTTCCAACATTTCCCACCCTGGCCTGGCATGAAAACAAGAGCACACTGGAAGATCAACGGATGGTCTAGAGCCAGACGAAGCAGATGCAAGTACTTCCCATGAGCCTCAGAACTGAGGAAGCCAGGTTTCTGCATCTGTTGATTGGCTTTTTAGGTGAATTATGCTAACACCATACTTTCACCCTCTGCAAAATATTTTGGTCTCTATGCACAGTCTGCCACATTTGCATGTGTACTTAAAAATCTTTGCTCACACTAATAGCTACTATCAATCAAGTTCTCCTCCTAAAATAACAATGATCAGCAATGAAAATTGTCCATAGCGTTAGGCTCAGAGTTGTGGATCATCAGCACCAAATCCAGTTGGAGGCCAGTCATCAAAGGCACACCCCAGGTGTCAATACAAGAGCCAATACTGTTCAACATCTTCATTAATAACTTGCAAGGTGAGACAGAGTGGACCTTCAGCAAGTTCACAGATAATGCAAAACTAAGAGAAGTAGTTGATACACCAGAGGGTTTTGTTGCCATTCAGAGGAACCTTGACAAGCTGGAGAAAAGAGCAAACAGTAACCTCATGAAGTTCAACAAAGGGGAAGCGCAAAGTCCTGCACCTGTGCAGGAATAATGCCAGGCACTAGTACAGGTTGGGGGCTGACTAGCTGGAAAGCAGCTTTGCAGAGATGGACCTGAGGGTCCTGGTAGACAAGCTGACCATGAGCCAGCAATGTGCCCTCACAGCAAAGAAGGCCCACAGCAACTTGGAAGTGCCACCAGGAGGTCAAAGGAGGTGCTCCTTTCCCTCTGTTCTGTACTCGTGAGAAACGTCTGGAGAGCTGTGTCCAGTCCCAAGCTCCCCAGTACAAGAGACACATGGGCATAGCAAAGCAAGTCCAGCACAGGGCCACGAAGATTATTAAGGGACTAGAGCATCTTTTGTATGAGGAGAAGCTGAGAGAGATGGGGGCGTTCAGCATGGAGAAGAGAAAGCTCGGGGGGTTCTTATCCATGTGTATAAATACTTGATGGGAGGCACAAAAGGAAGACAGAGCCAGGCTCTTGCCTGTCGTGCCCAGTCACAGGGAAATGGGCACAAACTGAAATACAGGAAATTCCATCAGAAAAACCTTTCTTACTGTCAGATTGGTCAAACATTGGGAAATGTCGCCCAGGTTGCTTGTGGAGTCTTCATCCTTGTATATGCTCAAAAAATGACTTGACACAGCCTTGTTGCAATCTACTCTAGGTGACTTTGCTGTAAGCAGGGGAGTTGTGCTGGACAATATCCAGAGGTCCCTTCCAACCTCAACTCTTACATCTCTAGCTTCAAAATAGGGAACCCGTGTAAGGTTTCTCTCTTACATTGAGAGTTAATGTGCCTACACAGTATTTTGTTATGATCCACTATGTTGTTGCATAGTGTCGACTTTATAAGCAACTGAATACTATATTCTCATTATTGTCTGATAGCCTGTTGCTTTGAAAGTAACAATTCTCATATTCATCAGCACCACTAGAGCCCAACTAATTGTCAAAAAGAGTCTTAAACAAATAAACCAGGGAAGAGGGTTTATAGGAATAAATATTATGTGATTTGTTTTTCAATTGCCTTTCAATAAAATAATTTCATAATGTGATCGTTTGGATTTTAGTGTAGATCTTTCAAAGTACCAGCTGTTTTCCCCGTCCTGGTAAATTTTGCCTTTAATAAATCCCAATCCAAACCATCCTCATTCACTATGCAAAATAGACATTGCATGTCACTCAAAACCTGAAAAAAAAAATCTCAAAGTTTGTAATTCTTTACGAAGTGAGTTATACCTCTCATTTTGTATTTCCCACTTATGATAAGACTGTTCTACAATTTAAATGTTATGTTATTCATTCATAACCTCCTTTTGTGTTCTGTTTTGATGCTTTGTGAATAGAATATTTATCTAGCATTGAAATTAATATTTAATTGAAGAAAACTCAGTTCTGCATAGCTCATGAGTTTGAGAATTCATAGTACCCAGTTGTCCAGTGATATCCAGCAAGCTGTCATGTGGAAGTACTACAAGAGGAAGAAGTACTACACATACCTTCCTTCCCTCAAATGCTGTGTCCCATTACAGACCCTCATTACTTACACAGCCACAGGGAGCCATTCTACCTCTTCCCGAAACATTTCCTTCCACCTGCAAATCCAGCTAGAATTCTTTTCTCAATTAAAATCATCACTACTGTCTTGGTTTTATGCTGAATTCATTTTAACCTAGGTCTCTTCCACGCTATGAGATACCAGGAGGCTGCTCAAATGATCCTTTTTCTAGGATCAAGGAAGAAAGTAACAGCAGAAGAAAAAAATGGAGGGTTCTTGAGGTATTACTGACTTAGAAGTGTTTATGAATCTACATCCTCAGAAACCAAAAAACATATAAGACTGGGTGAAGGATACATGACCAGTGACAGGGTGCATAAACCACCAGGTCACAGAGGATCTGGTGCTTGTTTCCTTATGATGATTAAATACACTAGGGATATTTAAAGAGTAAGTTAGAGAGGTATCATAACATAGCCTTTGGCCTCTGTACTATGATTTCTAGCATTGGCACATTTAGATGACTAGCTATCCTAGCACACCTCACTGCTAAACCAATAAAGTCTTACTTAACAACCTCAGGAAAGTACAACTGGAGTTCCTGCACTTATAATGAAAATGTTGCCTTAAAGTTGGAGAAAAAAAGTTTAAGTTAGTGCCTTGGGTAATCCAATTTCTGAAACAGGAGAAACATGCAAAGCACTGTCTTACCAGTGCTAGCCTCTCTGACTTAACATTTGCAGTCTACCATTCAGTATACTATATTCTCAAAACTTTCATTGCACAAATCTCTATTTTCTCTGCTAGAGAGCATGCATTATTACACCAATTAAACCAAGCTCCAAAACTATAATTGCCCTAGAAAATTTGTGCAACATATTTGTCAGACAATATGTATGCCCTGAATTCCTAAAGTGGATGGCTAGTGTTAAGAAAATTCTTAATAAAGAATTTGCCATGGGATCAAAAGCATTTTTAGCTTAAACATTTATTTTCCCCATTCTCAGGAAAAGAACAAAAATTAAAAAAAAAAAAGCCCAGTTCCATTTTACTTATGCACAAGCAAGGTACATCTCAGATTTTTCTCCCAGTAAATGCTCATGGAATACCAGCATTTCAAACCATTACTACATCGCACATATTCTACGTTTCATAAACTCATTTACTATTTAGCCACTGAAAACATGACAATACAATAGTCAGTTTGTGTCTTTAAAGCTCTTCCTGTAGCTGACTTCTGAAGACCAAGAGGGCTGCAGTAGAATTGAAAAAGGGTGTTAAAAACTAAAAAAAGAAAAAAGGTAAGCTCTGTAATTTAAACAGACTGGCACTTGTTTCTCTGCTTCTTGCATAAGTGTGCTACTGCACACTGTAATGGCCTATCAAATTTACCAGAGCTTGAAGTGGATTTACCTGCAGTACTGCTTTAAGCTGAAGTCATCAAGTACAATAAAAGGGCTTCTAAATTGCTGTAGCATGTTTTTCTTGAAAATGAGCTAGAATGAAATCTTGGAATAAAGAAATTTGGTTCTAAAGGGTAAGCAGAATGGAAAGTTTTGCACACAGCCATCTTCCCCTGTGCCCCCTCCCTGCACAATAAGTTCCTTTTTACTGGTCTCAGACCAAGCTGAACTTCCAGCAACTCTCTGGTTTGTAACAAACTCCAGGCAGTTCCTTTTCAATCTTCCAGAAGACTTTTCTAACCACCTGTAAAACTTGAACCCACAGACATACAGCCTGCCTGCTTCTCAAAAGCCCATCTTACCCCCTGTTTTAAGCCTTCCTAGCAGCTAAACCAGAGTCTCCAACTGCCTGTTCCACCCAGCACTATCAAAGCCTCTCCCCAGGCAAATCTAGGGAGCTGCTTACTGGGAAGGAGCAATCCCCCAAGCTTGTTTTGGCTAGGATAGAGTTAATTTTCTTCATAGTAGCTAGTACAGGCCTAAGTTTTGGATTTGTGCTGAAAACAGTGTTGATAACACAGGGATGTTTTTGTTAGCGCTGAGCAGTGCTTACCCAGAGCCAAGGCCTTTTCTGCCTCTCCCCCACCCCACCAGCGAGGAGGCTGGGGGGGGCACAAGAAGTTGGGAGGGGACACAGCTGGCACAGCTGACCCCGACTGACCCAAGGGATGTCCCAGACCATATGGTGTCATGCTCAGCAGATAAAGCTGGGGGAAGAAGAAGGAAGGGGGGATGTTCGGGGATGTTCGGAGTGATGGCGTTTGTCTTCCCAAGTCACCGTTAGCCATGATGGAGCCCTGCTTTCCTAGGGATGGCTGAACACCTGCCTGCCCATGGGAAGTGGTGAATGAATTCCTTGTTTTGCTTTCTTGCGTGTGCGGCTTTTGCTTTACCAATTAAACTGTCTTTATCTACAACCCACAAGTTTTCTCACTTTTACCCTTCTGATTCTCTCCCCCATCCCACTGTGAGGGAGGTGAGTGAGCGGCTGTGTATGGCTTAGTTGCCAGCTGGGGTTAAACCACGACACCCCCCTTCCTCCTTAAGATTTCTACCCAACCCATTTTTTAGCATCTGGAGGAAGGCAGCCCTTTTCCACACTGCTCCAGCTATGCCCCTTTCAGCAGAGGAGGATACAGAGCAGGTAATAAACTGCAAACAAACTGCACAGACCATCCATCACTCATGCAGACTCTTCAGTGATTAGGTAGATAACATCTCTACAGATGTGAAATTTTGGAATGACTTGAGGTTAAGCTTTTATGAGAAATATCCAATTTCTGTATATTCCTTCCCACTATCTAAACAGCATTTGTTCTCTGCTACTTACTCATGTTTTTCCCATACACTCTGTCTCACTGAAGCACTATATGCTGGCTAACATACTCTTAAGAATCCCATAGTGAAAGCTGGGAGGCTTTTGTCATTAATTACTTCAGACATCAAGTTCTGCATCTCAGAGCTCAGCATCTCAAAGCTCAATCACTGTGTTGCACTTAAATAAATATCCCCAAGACACATCATCAAGCATATTTTCCACGTCATCTGTAGAGGCTGAAAATTGTCTTCCTATTATAGTTCACTTGAAATGGAACTGAACTGAGAAAGGAAATGATCATCTTATTCCAGGTCTCAGCTGAGATGTCAAACCACAGAGAAAAAAATCAGACCCTTCAGAAAAGGAAAAAAAAAAAAAAAAACGAAACAACAAAAAAAAAACCACCACGAAAAAAACCCACCCACTAACATAGTTAACACTAAGGCAAACCTACCCGGAATGTTAATAGAAAAGGCCTATAGAGTCTATATGCAAAAGCATGCTTCTGGCCTCTTAAGACAGAGTGCAGTTAATGGGCCAGAGAGCAAGTGCAACAGTGAGTGCATACATGCCCATATGGGTATAGTTTTCATGATCATGTGGCTGCATCTGTGACTAGCATCATACATCGGTAGATCTCATTGCATTACAAAATACCTCTAATTCTTAGAGCCACCATCAGGTGTCTTTTGGTTAAAGAGGAATTCATTGCTCACAGTAAAGACTTTCCAAAATATCTTATTATATCAGATTTCTTCTTTCAAACTCTGAAAGTCTCTCTGTAACCATTAGTAGGAATATCCTTATTTTATCCAAATTCTATTTGTGTAATCAATAAAAAGAATGATAGCATGCGACTACTAAACTGTTTCAAGTATGCCAAAGAGTACATACTACATCCAAAAAATGATGTTCTGGCTGGACATTTCCTGAAAGACCCAGTAAGCCTGGTGGACACCTGCCCCACTACTGCCAACAGATCCTTACAAAAATCACTGCTAAATAAGGAAAAAGAAACCTGAAGATGTAAACAAGGAAAAAAGTAATAAATACCTTTCCCTTTGAATGTCCCAAATGGCCTTTTGACAATAATGCCCACCCCTATAACTACTTTCTATTGATTGAACAATTAAAACAAAGATAATGCATTGAAAACCACTCATAGGCAAGATTCACAGCTGGAGTTCTGGCTATTTACACTAAGGTCGAGGAAGCCTGTGAGAATGTAAATTTTGTCTTCTGCTCTGTATCTGGCATAGTATCAAGTGCCAGGTTTCAGTCCACTCTCTCACAGGCATTTATGAACCCAACCTTTCAACACAAGCATAGTGCAAAAATCAAAAACCAAGTCTTCTCTGTCGATGACAAGAAGAAAGCACAAACCTCTTCCCTAAGGAAAGAAAAGGCAATAATAAACCACAGACAGATGTTAGTCACCTGGCAGACTAACATCCTCAACTACTACAGTGACATGTTCGCAGAATACAACACAGTTCAATTGCCAACACAGTTAGTTTTAATAACAAACACAGAGCTCAAAATCTTTGAGTCATAAATGGATGCTGGATGAACAATTAACCTACTGGAAAACTAAGGAAATGGAAGAAATAACAAATCAGGTTCTGGGTACTGTTTAATCTAACTCCTGTTTCTACCTATTTTCACTACTAATCACTTCATACACAAAGGACAACTAATGACAAATTCAAATTACCAACATTCATGTTAATCAGAAACAAGACAAATCTAAGGATATGAATTGATAAGGGACAGCACTTTTTCTTTCACCTTTTTTTTTTTTTTAAATGTAGACAACAGGTTGATTGACTTGTCATGACAAAACCAAAATCTCACATATGGCTTGTTGTGACTTGATAAATCCCCAATGAAAAAACATGAAAATTGATGCATACTAGTCCAGCAGGTAGCTAGTATTTGATGGCACAGTCTTGGCACAGTCCAAGAGTTTCTTTCGTCCTTCTCTTGCTTCTGTTAGCTGCCAAGGACCTCATTTTGTGGTGTACAGATTTCTTCAGGGTACTTTTTTTTTTTTTTTTTAAATTTCTATTCATTCAGATCCATGTTTTAATTATCACAGAAGCAAGAGCTCCGGCATTTCAGTTCTTGCTCCTTTGCGAGTTAAAAAATAAAGATAGGATCTATAATTGGTTTTTTTGCTGCTTGGTTGATTAGACTCATAAACATACTGTATGGGGAGACAAACTCTCACAGGACTAGTCTAATTAAGAAGTCAAATTGCTATGCTGATTACAGACATTCTTCATGAACTTTAAAATCAATAGTTCTCAGAGTAATCTCAAATCTTGTGCATGGTTTCAGGAAACAATTATGCTTTTTGGTTTTATCAGAGTATTAAAATTTTCATGTCAGAGAAAGACTTACATAGGGATTTTTTTTAAATTTGCTTTCTAAAAGCACAGCATAGCTACCATCACTTTACTCAAATATCTGCCATCACATTTAATCAACTATAAAAAAAAATTTCAATGCTGTGAAATATTGTCATAGTTTTCTGAGGTAGATTCTGACTTGATATTTCAGAATAAAAATACTGAGGTTATATTTAGGGAAATCATCATGATCAAGTCAAATAGGTAGCACAGCAACCTGCTGAGGGAGCTCGTTGCCTACCTTGTTAACCTACTGAGGGTTGGTTAAAAGCTTAAGATAAAGTGCTAATTCAGAAAAAAATCTGCTTTCTGGCAGTAAACAGATCCTTCATGATCCAAAGTTTCTTTAGCTCTAACTTTCAGGCTTGTACAAAGCACCTAGGCTAGGAGAGACCTCAGCTGTTTTTCAAGTAGTGAAAAAAATCTCACAGAAGAGACACAGAATTATTAAAAAGAGCAAGTTTTGCCACTTTAAAAATTCTAACTCTTCCACAAACGCTATTGTATCAGCAATCAAAATCATTGCAAGTATCTGATTAGCACAACGATTCATAGACAAATTATCACTACTGTCACTCCACAACTGCCAATTTTTTTGAGAACATCAGTTTAGTCACAAAAAGAAAATCCTCCTCACGTAGGGTACTGCTTCCAAATGCTTTATATTTCACAACTACAGCTTTAAATGTAAGCAGGGTGAATCCAGCACAGAACAATGACACATACATCCAACCTGGCCCCCCAAAGGTCTCTCAGAAACGATGGTATTTCACTACTGGACAGATACAGATACAGACTGTATCTTTTGCTTCTAAGAGTTTCACTGATAAATTAACAAATGAAGCTAAAACTTAGTTCTTCAGTCATCAGAACAACAGAAAAGTTTCAGGAAGTAACCTAAAGAAATAATCTATCTCAGAGAACAAAAAGAAATAAGATGATTATAGGAGGAAAGAATTACTCCTGTGTGCTCAAACAGTATCTATATACATAAAGAAGCATGGTCTGTTATTTAGGACATTACAATGATTAGAAATAATAGTCTGAAATTAGGACAAAAATAAAAATGGGATGCCAAGGAAAACTTCATATATTTATATTTATTAGGCTATAAAAAAAAATGTTAAAAAGTATGTAGCTGAAACAGCTAGGACATTTAAAGTGTAATAAAGTAAATAAATACACAAGATACTTTCATGCCATACTCAGGAAAGTGCAAATTACAGCTTAATAAGTTTATTTTCCACATTTGATGTCTATTATTCATTCCAACATTTTCTGCTGAAGTAAATATTTGAAAAGAAGAAAAAACCCAAAATGTCATTTCCTTATTCCATGAAACAAGAAATCTCCGTTTCACTCCTAAGTATTCAAAAAGTCTTGAATTAGAATAACACACATGCACTGGGAAAATGCAGGAACACTTATCATACTCAAACATTTACTACTAAGGCAGAAATTTAGCACTTGAAACATTCCAAGAACAGTATGTCATATCTTATTGAAAAGAAAATTACATTATTTTTAATTCATATAAAACTAACTGAAAAGATTTTAAATATAGAAGTTATAGCTTTCCTTTCAAAACTCACAGGTCTGCAGGCTCAATATGTATTAAGACATCTGACAGAAAAGATACAAATGGGATGCAAAATAAAGCAGTTTAGAATATGCTGTTGTGCAAACTTCAGTGCATATGTTATACAAGACAGTATTAAAGCACTGGATATCTGTAAGCAGGGAAATCAGCAAATAAGGTAAGAGATGGCAATTTACAAATATTTTATAACTACAGATATGCAAACATCTACTTTTTGGTTCACCAAAAAGATAAAATAAATATAGACCATTTTTGCTCAGTTAGAACAAAAATATTAAAAACTTCTGGTTAACCAAAAAAAATACAAAAATTACTTGTTTTCTCCAAGTGTTTCTTGAACATTCACCTTAGCGTGGTATGTTTCAGTCTGGCATGGTGTAAGAAGAGGCCTGGTTTTTTTTAAGAACACGGACGTAAATGTCAAAAGTTTGTGTTATTTTCAACTGAGAAGCATTTGGCTTCAGCATTTTCAACATGAAATTGTATCTTTTTTCCTTTAATTCTTCTTCCTCAGAAAAAGGTAGGCAGTTTTCTTGTGGAATGAACAAATCGCCAAAGACAGAAAACATATGTCTGGTTTCAGTTGACTCAAATACAAATCCTGTGAAAAAGTTACTCCTACCCATTAATCCTGCAGAACTATTGACTTTTGGAGTTTTCTCGATTTATTTTTTTGTGTACAGTCCAACTTTGTCAACGTATCCACCTAAAGGGAGAAGTGTTAAGCCTTAGAGCTATTTGTGCATTTAAAGTTTGTTTTGCCTTTTTTTCCCTAATTTTGTTTTGGGGTTTTTTGTTGCTCGTTTAATAAACATTATTATACCTACTGGTTGAAGTAGGCTCACTAATACTGGTTCATGGTATTGGCTTCTCAGTTGAGCACACTAGTACTTTCCACTGAATTAATAGGGGGTTACTAGGAAAATTTCTTCACCACCTCATCTAAATCCCCATGCCAATACTTCTCATATCACATTATGATTGCAGGAATCTCTTATTTACAAATTCTGTACATATCAAATGTTAAAACAAGAAAGAGCTGTCATTATTTCCAACAAGGAGAAATATTTCCAAGTATGCAGATTACAGGTCATCTTTATGCCTATATGGGAAAAAATTCTCATATGAAACTTGGCTTTCATGCTATGTCCTAAAACTACATGGTAAGTTTGATAGATAAGTAATAAAATAAACAAGGAACTAGCAGGAGGAAGTCCCTTATCACACCAGCTAGAAACTTTTCTTCTAAACTGTACAAGTTTCAGGTGCATCAATCAGATATTCCATTATAACAATAGCACTAAATGATAACTATAATATGCAGAATTAGTTGCTCATCATTCTATGACAAGTTCAGCCTGTACAAGTTTCACTGTTCACCATGCTTAAAATTCATACTTAAATTTTTAACAAATTTTTCCCACTCCATAACTATTTGTAAAGCCAAGATTTCAGTATTTCGTAACACTTCTGTAAAAACAAGCCTACCTGCAAGCAACATCACTGTCTTACACAGAATTTACTGCCGATTTGTTGCATTCCTTATACTTAGAATTCTCTTAATGTGCTAGGAATAACATACTCTACAGCTATGAAGTCAAAACTCCACCATGCAATTACATTGAATAAGCATATAAATACAAAAATTTATTCAATATTACATAGACTGCTGACACAATATAATGAGAGCTGAAGCCTGCATGGCAGGCATCTCAATCAAGAAACAGTTACTAAATTCAGACATCCCTCAAGATTATTCATCTGTTTGAGAGAGCTAGAGACTGAGTACCACAGTTTGGGGAAAAAAAGTCTAAAATGCACACAGCTGAACACACACCATAAACTTAGCCTCAACAACATTTTACAAGCCAGGGGATTGAACTAAAATGTAAATGCACTGTCTTACAGTTTTTATGGTATACAGTTCCAAGGCATTAATCTGACGTGGTGCTTACGGTCTTCCAGCAGTGTAAGAAGGAGTGCAGTAAGACTCACCTTTCTCCATCTGTCCCACCTGGTTCTTCCAAGCTTAACTAGGGTATTTACAATCTGTGATTGGGCCTATACTTCTATTATACGATTATAAACACTTTATAGATAAACCTTATTGTTACCAAAACTGATAAAGTTAAGGACCATATAAAAGCTGAGTATTATTATTGTTTTAATTTATTATACAAAAAGACTCATAGATCTTATACATACAAGTTTTTAAATCATCAGCAATGCTTCCCTGTCTTAATTTAAGGTTGCTTTTCCCCCATGTAAGAAAGCTAAACAATCCTACCATTCAAAGCAACAATTATCAGTGCAATAAGTAGAATTAGCTGCCTAATTTCAAGTAAAATTAATTCAACAGATCTCCTTCTGAATTATTTACCAAGTGGCACTTCCATAAAATTCATCTACAACCCTAGATGGGAAAAATATTTTCATGACTAAACCCTATGAATTTCACCAGTCTTGCAAAAAAAAAAAAAAATTATGCCAGAGAGCTGATTTTGGTTATGGATAAAGTTCTACTTACATATGAAAGACCAAAGTTTCTCAGCAAAATATCTTATTTTAGTGTTTTTGCCATTACTACCAAATATTATAACTTTAAACTGAGGCTAAACAAACAAAAAAAATATCAAAAGTATCACGCTTCTTAAAAAAGTGCTCCATTACATCACAAAAATGAATATATATTGAAAGCAAGTAGCCAACAGCACAATAGCATCCTATTCTTGGAACTGAGCAATTTTTTGGATTTTAAATAGCTACAATGCAGTACATACAATCTTGGGGAGAGGTGGAGAAAAATTACCACTGATCCTCTATCCCCTCAACAATAAGTAATTTGACCCAGGAGCTGAATAGTACAGATTAGCATTAAAATACCAGTCAATTATTACTAGCTGTGTAATATAACATTCTGAATGGACAATACTCTGAACAAATACATGCAGAGTTAACTAGAGCATAGAGACCAACAGATGTCTGAATAAAAAGAGCCAGGGACTCCTGTTAATTTCAATTAGTGATGCAATTCACTCTCACCTTGTACATTCCTCAGATATCTATTTCAGCATGACGACAAGAATCAACAAATACATGATTACAGTAACGAAGAGCTCTGAAGATGTCCACAATGCATACATTTTTTCCCACCACAGCAAGAGTTTGTGTTCAGAAAGAAAAGAGGTAATCAGTTGTGACAGAATAGGGACATTGAAGTATCCTGTAATTACTGCCCTGTTCCTGTGAAATGCCACATCTTGTAGACCAGCTATAAAAGGCTTGGAACTTGATATATTGCTATTTCAACAGAATGACAACAGGGTATTAAGTTGAATGAAGTTTTCTAAGTAGATAGTCTCAGTTCTCAGGTGTCTGCATTACAGGTCCAGGGGAGTATTTGGCCTCTGACTGAATTTTGGTAAGAAGGAAGATTTCAGTAAGTCAGTCAATGTTCTTGGATCCAAATGCAATAGCTCAAAGTAGGTTTGTATTATCAATTTCCTTAGCAGAATGATAGCACTGACCACCTATAATACACTAAGAGACATCAGAGGGGCAACAAGGAAAGGAAATACAATTGTAATGGCAGATGCCCATGAATATCAGGCAAGTATCACACTGGGACACAAAGCAGAGAAGGAACTTTTAACGGTACAATTATCATTTCATGGAGACCTGGTTAGGGAAACCATTAGAAATGCAGTCCCAGACTTAGTATTGAATAGTATGCAGGATCTTGTTCAAAATTTTTCTATTGAAAGGCACACTAATACGGCATTCAGATTCAATATCCCTACGGGAGTTACAAAAGCCAGAAAATCCACCACAGTTGTATGTGACTTCCAAAAGGAAAATGACACAGAAATGAGAGAGCCTATTAAAAAGAAGATAAAAAGAACTGCTAAAAGAATTAAATCCCAGAGACATCATGTACATCACTGAAAGACATCATATTGAAAACACAGTGCCAGCGCACATCACTCATTAAGAACGGCTTGATTAAAAGTTAAAAGGAAACTGACTTGGAGAAACAGGCTAAGAGCAGCTTTCAGAAACAAGAAAACAACAACAACAAAAAAATCCAGTCATTGAAAAGCTTAGGTTATGCTCAGATGAAGATAAAAAGAATCATACACCCTGAGGAATTAAATAAATAAATACAAACAGGTAAAAAAAAAAAGTTTGAGGAGTGACTCAGAAACCAAAGCTACATACTGTATGCAACCCCATCCAGAGCTAGGCATCTACTAGAAATTCTGTAGCACCAGCTGATGATCAAGATATAAAGAAATACCCACAGAGGATAACAGCATTTCAGTGACATTAGAAAAAGTGCTTGCATTGATATTCACCATGGAAAGCAGAGAGGGAACCTCTGGAAGCAACCCTACTTCTATTCCTTCATTCCAACAGCATGATTACTCCCTGCAGCTGATGAGCCAGTATAATCCTTTTCCAGTTTGGAGAACCTCTCCCACTAACTAGCTTCAGCTTCTAACCATTTTAAAACAATCAACTTCCAGAAGATACTGAATTTGATTGGAAAGTAACACTCATGTTAACTAAGTTGGGCTTTTGTTTTATTACTCATTTTAACTTTCTACTTAGCAGGGCTAAACACTGCTTTATTTCTCTCAGTCTTAATGGAAGAACAACTAAGGGCTGCCACTCTCAATCTACAATATTATGCAGCACCCAGAGAGCCTAGAAACATCTACTGTGCTGAACAACTAACACTGAATTGTGCAGATCAGGTGAACTCATGACAAACTGACGTAGTTTGCCATAAAAGTCAGGCAACAGTAAGGAGCAGAGGTACAACTTAAATGGCCCTGACGACTACTGCCTTCCCAGAATTGCTTCTGGGTCACTCCTTAATATTCTATTAATTTCGTATCTACTACAAGTAATGCATCCATGCAAAGCTCTCTTAAAAATATTGTTTGCTATTTTTCACATTCCTAAATGTGTTCCATCATGACATACAGTAGCTTCTGGTGGTTTTATTCTTGAAAACATTTGTCAGCTAAAAGTAAAAATTCAGACAGTATCTGCTTTGCTGAAACATGGAATATGAAAACGAAGAATGGTTGGCAAAGATCTAAGTTCTAAAATATCATGAAAAAATATGGCTAGTTGTAAAATTGCATTTTTGCAGAAGGTAAAAACAGTGAAAAACTGTCTCGATGGGGTGGGACTTTTGTTTGTTTGAAGGAAAAACTAATGCAAAATTGCTTACACTGGTGTTTTCCTTCAAAGACTACTCCTGTTGACAAACAATATTGCAGTGTGAACATTCATGTCAGCCTCCTCTGGTTGCCAGCTTTCTAGCAATTTTGTCATGTCTTTCTACTCCTGTTGCAAGGGACGTGGTAAAATTTGACATCTAAAGGCATAACTTAAACCAGACACCTATCTTACCCTTACAACCATGTGGATATTTACTGTCAGATAACATAAAGTGTCCTGTAGTCAATTGACTCGGTTATGGTTTAATTATTTTTATACAGTTACACTTTTCTTATTGGCATTTTAAAATAAAAATAACAGTGTTGACCTGTGCAAACTAAGGGTTTTCCAAATAATGCTGTAAATACCACAGCTGTTAATTATGACCACAGCGCTAAGGTGTCATCAACAATGCTCTTTCAATGGCTACACCTGAATTCCCTCTCTCCTGCCAGAACTAAGCAATACGCCAGCAAGAAGCGTCTCTCAAGGAACTCTGACATAGATGCAATCCTGGCATTCGTAACATAGCTGTGCTATGTCATAACAAACAAGTTGCTGATTTCTGAGTGTACAGTCAAGGAAGTCTTCTGTGCACTTCCTTTATTTGGTTCAGGTTAGTGACATAGCCAAGAATCGTGAAAGATAATGAAGAAACAAATGTAAAGTTATTACTATGTGTACACATAGGACTGTCTCTCAATGCTACACTGTTTTTGTGTCTGGATATGAGTAGCAAAACCAACCAACCAACCATCAGAACAACAACAACAAAAAACCCCAAAACAAAAAAAAAAAAACCAAACAACAAAAAAATCCCCCAAAACTGAGTACTTCACACAAGCAAACAAATTATTTGGGATTCCAGAAGACGACAAAAACAAAACCAAAAAAGCTACAAAAAAAAAAAACCACCTCCCCAGTATCAAGGGCAGTACTACTACTTAAATATGTGTAATAGGATATTAAAAAAAATCTCACAGGTATGATGCAGTTTTTTCCCTCCATCAGGCTAAGGAGTCACCCAGGCATTATGGCCAAGACAACATATTCTACTTCCCCTCTTCCCTGCCCACAGAAACACAGTGAGGATCTTTCCAGCTCCACTGACTCAGCTTCTTCAGGCCAAGCTCAATACAAAAATCTCAGGAAAGATTTTCAGACAGACTTTTTTCATAAAAGGCTAGAATTATTTTTATGCCTTAGAAAAGTTGTTTCTTTGCCAGCACTGTTCTTTACCAGTCCTTACATGCAGCTCCCACAGTAACTCAAAAAAATACTGTGCATTTCCAGGTACATTTGTTCTGTTTTGCTCTAAGAACTGCTAAAGTAGAAAGACTTCTCAATGTCTCAAACCTCAAATTCACTACATACTCTCACTACCATGATTTCTGATCAACAACTTAAAAAATTTAAAAAAAAAAAACAATCAGTACACATAAAAGAGATTATAAAAATATTTGGATCACAGCAATAAAGCAAGCAGATCAAATGCAAGAGCTTGACGCATGAGAGACAGGTTCTCATGGTCACTTGACCTTCAGTGCCACGCAGTGAACTGGAGAGAGAAAACAAACAGGAGCCTGGTTACAGCAAAGAGGCAGTTTAGCATGTGGCTCCTTACCTACCTTTTAATGTATTGGTCGTCAAATTTCTGTTCATGTTTAGTGCTCACAAATGCATACAGACAAGTGTAACCATATAGGTGAGCTTACTAATGCTGACAAATCAAATGTGGAAGAAAACTTGGTATTTCAAGGAATGAGTTCAAGGTTAAAAGCTTCACTGCATACATCTTATATTGCCTCTCTCCTGCATCCATCAACATAGTAAAATATTCCACAGCATGTACTCACAGAAGAAAAATCACATTCCCAAAAGCTATGCCACAACTTGAGAGAGGAGGTTAACAGCGAGATGAACACCTTAGAACACTCTCTGGGGAACAACATGGGAGGATATATGTTGTGGGATAAAAATCTTACAAATCAATTCTTTCAGAGTAAAAATAATCTTTACATAGTTAATTTTCATGTCAGGACTTAAGAAAAAGCAGGTAAGAAGGACAAGTTCTACATACAGTGGGGGTTTTGTTTTTAAATGAAGTGCATTAAATAGAAACAAGTATACCATTAGTGTAAGTGAATAGCTTTAGTACCAAGCTCTCAAAACAAGTATTTGGGAAGGAAAAGGAACAGCAACAACAGAAGATTGTTGATCTGCTCTACATAACAACAACTCTGTCAAACTGAGAAAATGCATTTAAGTATTACACTTTAGTAGAAGGTTTAATTATAACTGAAGGTAGAGATAGTAGAATACCTGCTATATTTCTTTATTTAATTCAATGTTAAGTCTTTGTAGCACCAGCAGCAGAAATCATAACAGAGCAGTATGGTTAGCTGCACGTGCAATCTGACCTTATTCCCTTTGCTCAAATTGGCTCTTAAAACAAGTTACTCCATAGATGTAGCATCCTGAGCTTGGAGATAATTTTGGAAAAACACACTGAGAGCTCTGCACATGAAAGCCCATGACAACATGACTTAAATTTCTTCGTGAAATTCAGTGATATTCAGTAGTGTAAACTATCAGCTAATGAAAAGCTTCTCAGCAAAGAAATGAAATAAAACATAATTAAATACAAAAAAAAAAAGATTAATTTTAAATTCTCATTACTAGTTGTCTGTCAAAATACATTTCATCTAATTAACTGCACACACCCAAAGCTTGCATCTTCTCATTGTCTGCTGTGGCACTACAACAAATTCTACTGCAGTGCCACTGGATCACTACCCTAGCAAAACAAATAATGTCATTTTTTATAAAGAACCAAAGTTTGCATGGGAAAAATACTATTCTTGTTAAACCAACTGGTAGCAAGTGACCCCACAGAGAAACTTTTGGCACACAAGCCCTTCATCAGGTCAGAAAGAGATAGCAAATGACAGTATCTCATTAGAAGAACAGTGTGAACAGTTAATTTACAAAGTTACGGCTACATAGATACAGAAAATTATCATTTAAGTTACTGAGAAAGTTAATCAATCTTCAGAGTTTACACTAGAATTTCAGTCTTTTGCAAACAGAAATAATCTACAGCATCTACAGCGAAGGCATCTCCTTGTCCAGAACAGCTGGCAAAGATGGGCTTGTTTAACAAGTACTATGGCAATCAAAGTTGCACTTCTGGTAAACAGCTAGTTACTAAATGTCTTTATTTTTTCTCCAGGGAGAGCTGAATGATACACAACAGGAAAAGTTCTTTCACTTCTACTGGCCCAAATACATATTGGCTACTTAATTGTCCTATTCTGACAGTCACAGAGTAGCCTCCCTCAGAAGTGGCACTGCCATATTGAAAAGTTCTACAGATAACTACTGAGTTCCTTGAGTCTTCATGGGTTTAACATTTAAGCTTGAAGACAAGGTGCTTACGTATAATCACAACTGCTAAACTGCAGATCAACTGTGAGTTTTAACACTAATGAATGGAACAGCATATGAAAATGTAATGCTAACTTGAGGACTGAGCAAGCCTGGAGAGATTTAACAGACTTCCTGTTTCTAAAATAATAAAATAATTTCAACATAAGTATTAATACATTTACCTCACTGTATTGCAAGGCCAAGAAGGGCAGGAATGCAGTTTTAAATCTTATCTTCTCCAAAATTTAGTCGCTCTCTGTGCCCAGGAATCTTCACTGTTGAATAGGGGCAACCACTCCATTTTTAACCATAAGAACACTGAAGATAGAAGACACCACCCTCACTTCATACAACATCTTGGCAAGACAACTTGTCTAGCTTGCAAGAGAAACATGTTCAACTCCCTCCTGAACTTGAGGAGACTAAATCCATGTTACCCACATCCTTCACATCCTTGCAGACTGTGTACTCACCCAGCTTCTGAAAATGTACTGATAAGAATTTAAAAAAAAAAAACAACAACAAAAAAAAAACCTGAGGCAGTACAGCAAGAATACAGCTAGCTAGACCTGGGCAGAAGAGCACAAATCATAGAAGACAGGAATTACAAGTTGCATTGCTTGCTCTGAAGATCATTTACAGATTCCTACTTTGGGACATGGTTCACTAAGGAACACCTGCCCAAGAGTCAGTTCAGATTTCTCTGAAACACAGTAAATCAAATAAGAACCTATGGATAAAGATCAGGATCTTTGTCATCTTCCCTACAGTAAATACTACTATCTTAAGCGGACACTAGCTAGTACTTTCTTCCAAGTTCAGTGTCTGGAAAAAAGCAGCAGCAACTATTCTCCTGTGCATTCAAAAGATGATCTCAATAGGTCTCATCATGATCAAATTCACTTTAGAAATGGCAAAATTATCAGCCTTTTGCTCTTGCTGGTGTCTTACATCCTTTCCAATTGCTATTTTATACTTTACTCTTCTACCTGGACTGCAACGTTAGCAAATCTGCAGATAACACTGAAGTAGAAGAAATGGCTGACATAAACAGCTGAACTTTGACTGAGAGAAACCTCAGTAAACTTGAGGACTAGGCTAACCTCATGAAGTTCAACATAGAAAAGTACAAAGTTTTACACCTGCAGCAACTTAACTCTGCAGCGTAGGCCAGCAGTCAACCACTGAACAGGTTCCAGCTCTTATGGTGGCCACCAGGTTAAACAGCAGTGTGATGGGTTGACCCTGGCAGAACGCCAGGTGCCCACCAAAGCCGTTCTATCACTCCCCCATCCTCAGCTGGACAGGGGAGAGAAAAATATAACAAAAAGCTTGCGGGTCGAGATAAGGACAGGAGAGATCATTCACTAATTACCATCACGGGCAAAACAGACTCAGCTTGGGGAAATTAGCTCAATTTATTACAAATCAGCCAGAGTAACGTAATGAGAAATAAAACAAAATCTCAGAACACCTTCCCTCCACCCCTCCCTTCTTCCTGGGCACAACTTCACTCCCGGATTTCTCCACCAAGCCCCCCCAGCGGCACAAGGGGGACAGGGATGGGGTTTACGGTCATCACACGTTATTTTCTGCCGCTTCACACCTCCTCAGGGTGAGGGCTCATCACACTCTTCCCCTGCTCCAGCATGGGGTCCCACCCACGGGAGACAGTCCTCCATGAACTTCTCCAATGTAGGCCACTCCCACGGGCTGCAGTTCTTCAGGAACTGCTCCAGCATGGGTCCTTTCCACGGTGTGCAGTCCTTCAGGAGCACACTGCTCCAGCGTGGGTCCCCCACGGGGTCACAAGTCCTGCCAGAAAACCTGCTCTAGCGTGGGCTCCTCTCTCCACAGATCCGCAGGTCCTGCCAGGAGCCTGCTCCAGCACAGGGTTCCCACGGGGTCACAGCCTCCTTCGGGAACCCACCTGCTCCGGCATGGGGTCCTCCACGGGCTGTAGGTGGAGATCTGCTCCACCGTGGACCTCCCTGGACTGCAGGGGGACAGCCTGCCTCACCAGGGTCTTCACCACGGGCTGCAGGGGAATCTTCACTCCAGCGCCTGGAGCATCTCCTCCCCCTCCTTCTTCACTGACCTTGGTGTCCGCAGGGTTGTTTCTCTCCTATGTTCTCACTCCTCTCTCCGGCGGCTGTTTCTCCCTGTCCCAACTTTTTTCCTTCTTAAAAATGTTATCACAGAGGCGTTACCACTATCACTGATTGGCTCGGCCTTGGCCGGCGGCGGGTCCGTCTTAGAGCCGGCTGGTATGGGCTCGCTCTCTCTCGAATACAGGGGAAGCTTCCAGTAGCTTCTTACAGAAGCCACCCCTGTAACCCCCCCCGCTACCGAAACCTTGCCACACAAAACCAATACAAGCAGCCAACAGTGCCTTCCTGTCGTGAATAAGGCAAAGTGCATCCTGAGAATCATTAACAGACAACGGGGCCCACAGAACAAGAGAAGTTGTTCTCATCTTACACTTTGCACTGATGAAGCCGGAATACTACAGAGCCACTTTTTGCACCCCCACTTCATAAGCAATGTGGGGAGGTCCAGCAGAGAACTGTCACAATGGTCAGGGGACCAGAGCACATGGTCCACAAGGAGAGGTTGAGGACGCTGGTTTTGTTCAGCCTGGGGAATAAGCAGGCTGTAGGGGCCAGCTGACACAAAGGGGAACCACAAAGACAAGGAAGCCAAATTCTCAGTAGTGGCAGCCAGCTAAGCAAGGGGAAACAGCCACAAACTGACATTTGGGAGGTGCAGGCTGAACATTAGGGAGACAACATTTCCCTAGGAGAGTAATGCAGCCCTGGATCAGCTTGTCCATGGAGGTTATGGAATCTCCACATCCTTGAAGGTGTCTGAGACCAGCCAGAGTCCCCAAAGACCTGATCTAGTGCTGGCCATAGCCCAGCTCTGCCACAAGTTTGGGCTAGATGAGCCCCGAGGCCCTTTCCAACAGCCATGTCTATGATTCACTACATGCTCAGCTGGGGACTGCTTTCATGGCTGCCTCTTATTCTCAGTTAAGGTTTCTTCCTCCTCACCATCACTCTGTATGGTCACACTGACCTCTTTTTACCTTAATCCATATTCTTCCAAGAATGGGTAAAATAGAGGAGAAGGTGGCATTAGAATGACTGAGTATGAGCTAATCATGAATGTTCTGATCTTAGGAGGGAAACCAAAATGTTTTGAAGCAACAGTCGTTCCCTTGGGAGGTATTTTTTCCTCTAAACACCAGATCTCTCCGGTTTCCCTGTGTAAATGAAAAACAGATTTAATCCGATGCCACATGCTTTACGAACTGAGCATATGAAACCACACCAAGAATATGAGAACGTAAGAGGTTGCAGCAAATAACTGAACCAATTTTTGCCTTTTTTTTTTTTTAATCAGTATTGTCATCTTGTCTCTTTCTTTTTTCTTACTTGTTTGTATTTATCAATTTGTCTCTCATTTAGTTTGCAAGCTTTCCAGGCTGAACAACTTCCTTTTCTTCCTTTTTTTTTTTTTTTTTTTTGGGTGGTGGTGGTGGTTTGGGTTGATTTTATTTTCTATACCTTTCATTTTTTTTAAGGTCTTGGCCGTTACAAAAGCTTATAAGCCTCAGAATAAATCAAATTCAAAACCCAAAAATGAAATGGCTATGACAAAAAATGCACGTTTGGGTTAAAAAGGCAGGATGTAGATAAAGAAAAATCCTCAGTAAATTGGCTTGGCATTTATGCAGTCTTTAGCCCTTTATTCTAGACCAAAAGCTGTTGCCTAATATTGAGAATTTATCAAGACATATGCTCAAAGTAGTAACGCAGTCACATGATACAGCTGTAGAGAGACATAAAAGCTTGTCTATTCTGCAGAAAGAGCTGTCATTAGATAGGCAAAGAAAAACAGCACAAAGGATTATAACTGCTTGTACCAATTTCCACAGAATCTATTTTTTTTTAATCCATTACACTGAAAGACACTATTAAAACTGTAGTTACATCTTCTGATTTGAGAAAAATGCTTACAGAAGGAAAAAAACTTGCAAAACAATGAAGCAATAAATAATTTGACTTATAAAAAAGGCAGGGAATCTGAACAAAACAATCTGTATAGATTTAATTAATTGGAAGCCAAGACAAAAAAAGATTGGCAAAGAAAATCTCAGTTTCCTTTTATTAGAGGAACTCCAGAATCAGGTTAATTACTGATCAAGAAAATGGCTCCAACATTTTATTAGCCAAATGCTTCACTATAGTACAAAAGCATGCATTGCATCATATTATGTGGCTCACCTGTGTTACTGGAAAATTAATTCTAGCTATCTCAGTAAGCATCTTACTCCTTGTGTCCGTTTATTTTCCAGCCTGGCAGAAACAAAATTTACTACATGAGAGCAACAGATATGAAGCATTTTTCAGAGAATAAACATTCTTAAAAGCAGAAAAAGACCAGTACTGTTAATTGAGAGGTAAGCTGGAAAATGCAAACACAGACTTGTGGATCAGAAATGGGAGGAGAATAACAATACTGAATCCCTACCAAAAGTATTCTATGGAACTGCATTCTGAAATGCAGGTATTAAGAAGAAAGATTTAAAAACAATCAGAAAAAAATATTAAACCTGAATTCAAAGCTTCATCTTTGGAATGAAGAAAACAAAACCTTTCTGAGAAACAATTTAGCAGAAGCCTCCTTTTCCTCTGTCAAATGATTCATAATATACCAATATACAAAAAAGACTTGACAACCATTCTCCCCCACTGCTGTTGTCCCCATCTGTGATGTTACCATCAAAGTGCAAACCTCTCAGGTGTCCTGCTATCTGGTCTCCCACCTTTACAAGGTGATGACCAAGCAGGGTTGCCCTCCAGATCGGCAAAGCTCATCTGCAAATCCCTTACCTGCACTATTCCATATAATGAAAACAACTCCTCCAAACAAATTAATAGCTTTATCACCAACATCACAGACTTTGCTGTATGAGGATTAAAGAACACCACATTTCACAATTTATTTGTTCATACACCAACTTTAGGGAACTGCACAGAACTACATGAATATCAGCAACAACTTCTGAGGGTGCCAGAAGATGGTCAACAACTGAAAATAATTAACACGTTTTAAGAATGAATTTGCCAGATTTAAGTTTTGCCCATACAAAACTCCTGGAGTTCCCCTCACTCCTTATATGTATAAGCAGAAGTAAAGTTGTCAGTGGCTGAAATAATTACTGTTCCAACCTCAGTTAAAATCTGATTTTTTTTTTGTTTTAAATGACACACAACTTTAAATTCCCTGGTTATCTTCTAGTAACACTATTTAGAACAAAGCACGCACTTAAAAATTGCACCAAAACCCGAGTTTTTAGATTTGAAAGATACCTAGTCTGCACTGTATCTACTTGTAATAAAACAAAACCAAATTAAAACCTGGGGTGACTCGGAATGCATGTGCTTATAACCTGCATGCACACAGTTCCTCATATCCGCCTACTGAATAATTGTACTCAGAAACAGTGATGCAAAATAAGAAGCGTTTTCAAAAACACAGTATTTTTTTCTGTCAGGAGATAAAGTAATGCATTTTGTTCCTAGCCCCTTAAAAAAAAGAAGAAATCTAAGCTATATGCAATTTTGAGTATATGACTATCTCTGCATATTCTAATAATAAGAGCGGGCATATAAAATAAAATTGATAATCACAAACAGCAGAGAGATCTCATCGGTTTGCCATCCCTTACAAATCACATTTCTAGATGGAAAGAAGCTGTCTACTTTGCAGGGAAACTTTCAGTTGAACAACAGCTACAAGAGATTCAGACCTTACACTTCTGGAACAAAAGAACTTCCTGACCCCTTGCACCAGTCCTGGTGTTTCAAGGGAGAACTGCAAATCCAAAATGACAGAATGCAGCCTCCCAGGGATGACATGAACTTGGCCAGTAGGTCCAGTTAGAAGTTTTTATGAACTTGGAATTCCTATTATAGTTCAATATTTGCAAAAGTGTTATGAAGTTCCTCCCAAGAAAGGAGGGTTGTTTGTTTCAACACCTCCTGTGTGTTCACAACTTTAGCGCTTAATCTGTTCAGAGACAAGGTACCACCAAAGAGCATGCTGCAAAATACCAGATTATGGTAAATAAAAACAGCTGGAATTCCATAAGTTAATGAAAAGATCTCCACTTCATTTCTGAATAAACACCCTCCCCATTTTTTTGTTCAAATATTGTATCCCTTATTTACTTGTCTCATGGTAACAAATACATCTTGAAAATTCTTTATGATGTTATCCATGAAAGTCAGGCTACTGTATGTCTCCTCAAAATTTTGAGGAAAAAAAAGAAAAAAAATCCATATGAGTAATGTTATCATTCTCACGTTCCAAAGCAATTTTAAAGAAGTAAGTCAAAATGTTACTCTACAATCTGTTGCATAATAATAAGAGCAATAAATTACATACATTACCATAAAACCATAATCCTATTGCAATTGTATTTTATAATGGAGTCCAATTTTCTCTAAATTGAGATGCTGTGCTGACTAAATTGAAGTTTAAATCAGTTGACAGATGATTTCTGATACATATGCACAATAAAAGAAAGTATGCCACCCACAAATAATTTTCATGTTTGAAACATAACAAACAGCTTGTGAATATGAATCAAGACACATTCTTCAAAAAAATTAGAAAATGTGATTAGAGAGATGATAACGTGCTGGTACTGCCAGCCATGGATTGCCACCTTCTTAAAACTGAAGGCTGAAATAATTATACGATGCAGAAATTATTAGAAACATTAGTAGTAGCAAGACTTCTATGAACCCATCATTTTAGAAACTGAAGTACAATTTGAACAATCTACTGATCTTCCAGCTCACTTTTTTATGGGGAAAGATACTACTTCTACATGTTTTCCACCTCCTTCCAAAATACATTATCGGAAAACTCTGTGCAAGTCTCCAACTCAGTAAGCTTTTAACCATTTGAAAGTCTAACTACTTCAATTAAAGACAATCCACAGGATGTAGTAGTGGCTACAAGCTGATTTCCTTGCATTTAGAATTATCTTTTCAATGTGATGTACTTTATAACTCTCTTGCTTCACTGATTAGAGAACAGCAGCTCACCTCTCTCTGGGGACGTGATGCCAGAGGAGGAGACTTACTTCAACAGGAACAGCAGAATCTGCCCCCTGAAAGGAACTGCACTGCACTGGGACCAAACCAATGGCAGCTTTATCCACATGAAAGAAAATGCTGCCCCAAACCACCCCTCTTCAGCCTGTGGATGGCATGCTCTCTCAAATTTTGAGGAACAAGGCTTTAACTAGGAAAATTTTCATACCCATGGCAGAATTTTTCGTCAAAACTACAATTTGCCATACTAGGCAAAATTCCACAGATGAGGCATTCAGTTGGGCTATTGAAGAACCAGAAAAAAGTTTCTGTTATGATTTCTAAATGAAACTGAAACAGCTTTTGGCACCCAAAGTGAACGACCTCATTTTATAAATTCTATCTACCATGAAACAGCTTTAGCTTCACACACATACATTTTCAAAGATAAGTTACCCAGCTCCTGATAAAACAGAATGAATACATTTATAAAATATCAAAGATGCTCTCAAGGATAGGAATATTGTTGTCTATAGTCTAAATAGAAACATCAGCCAAAAAAATTATAGCACAAAAATCCTTACATTCTAACCTTAGATCACATTTAATAATACAAAAATATTAGAAAACTGTTTTGAGTCAGATTTGATGAAAAACGAGTTTACATAAACTCAAATTATTTTTTTAAATATCAGTTTCCTATGGAAATGAAATTTCACATTTTAACAAGGTTTTATATGTAGGCTAGTCATGGCAGAATGTGACCTTTAATCTCCATTGTTTCTAAACGTATTTTTTGTTGGAAATGTCATATATATGTGTAAATCAAGTTGGAATGCTTGAGTTAAAGTGAATAATTAAGTTCTGGTTTTGCAGCTTTCTAGCTTTTAAAGCATTCCATAAGCTGTCACAGCTATGAAAGTCTTCAAGAAAGTCCCCTCTTACATTAAGACTCCATAGCCCAAAAGCCTACTTTTTTTCTTTGCTCAAGTCCTGTTTCATTCAGCACATAGCCTGGAAACCATACAGAGATAAAATTTTCGGAGAGTGGGTGGTCAGAAACTTTCATTCACAGTCCTGCTGTGAACACTATAGATGTCAGTTCCTCTGGGACTGAATGACAAATGAAGCCATATCATTAAGGCACACTCTCTGACAACAGTAAAGTACTGACATTTTCTCTGTTTTGGTATTCTTTGGAGATAGCTACTCTAAACCTATGTGTTGGAAGAGTGGATATTTCTGTTTCATGGGCTGGAGTATTACAGTGAAAAAGTTTCACTCCCATTATGTGATTATACTCAACACTTTCACCTTCCGCCATTTTAAATAAACACACCTCACTAATCCTTACAGAACCTCTACAAAATTACTACTCATTGCTACTATAAGAGGCTAAACCTCTATCATTCATCTCTATGAAGTCAAATGAATTGAATCAAGGTACTATTGCAAATGTAAATCAATTCCAGATGTGTTAATTAACCTAATCTCTAATCTTTTGGGAAGAGATATTTTACAAGTTGGAAGGTGGTTCTATAATCAAGAATTTTTATATCACTATACAAATGAAGCCAACACACAGGCTTCATACACAATGTATTTCAATCTAAAATTCAGAATTGCTATACAGGATCAGGAAAATATGATTTTGTGACAAATGAGTAAAAACAGAGGATATATATCAATAATATACCAGTGTTCATGATGTCTCTTTCTTTCATCTCCTTGGTAAAAATTTAAAATCCATCCACACTCCTGGTTGAGCAACAGAAGCTATGGACGTGTAGAGAATATGCCAACAATTCTACCATGAAAAACAGCTGCTTTGACAGAAGTATCTACATAAACCATTAATGTAGACTCACTTATTTCATATGCATATTATGATTCAGGGGAATTAAGTCAAGCAGTATCTTAAGTACACTACTGTTGATCTTAAAACAGGTAATTTCTTCAGCAGAGTAAGGTTTTGATTCATCCTTTTTGTCTTCTTCCCAATTCCCAATCTAACAACTTCTCAAAACTTAATATTGATTCTACACTGATGAAAATCTTTGACAGCTAGATAAAATACTTGACATCTAAAGTCACACTGCAAAAACTAGCCTTTTGCTACCTACCTTCTGCCCTATTTTCCTCCTCCAATTTATCCTTTTCCTCAAACATCAGAAGTTATGGATTTTTACATATCTTAATTGCACTTAAGGCAATTAATCAGCTATGTGATGAGTCTCAAAACAGAATTTGTCATAGCATTACACATATTTAGAATTTCATTCAAAATACACATACATGCCCATGTATTTGAAAAGATCCACCATACCCTAGTTTGCCATGCTTTTTTCTTCAAAGAGGCCAGAATTTTTTTCCTGCTGGTATTCTAGAAAGATAAGTTGCATACCTGGTAGTCATTTCTGGAAGTACTACCTAAAATACCCTACAGTGCAGTCATCCGACATTAAAGGTACATCATTAATTCCCCAGAAGAAATTAGTGTAATGAATAAACAAACATTTTGAAGCCCTTCACAGTTCATTCACAGCATCCTAACTATCCTGAAACCACGCTACAGATCTTCTGTGTCCCAATTTTTTTTAAAATTATTTTTCTTCAAAGCTTTTGTGTTACAACAACACAAATCATAAGGCAGTAATAATTTCAACCCTGAGACCTGATCAGAAGCTCACTGAACCAATAACCTCCGACAAACTTTCCTGAGTTTTGAATTGGGCCAGCAATGTTGCTAGCATACCCAGTACCACTGTGGTATGTCCTTATTTCTTAATAACAAAGATTTTTTTACAGTGTCCTTTGACCTTAAGAACAAAGTGAACACATGTATTCTATTTCGGGGCAGGTGAGCGGAATGACAGCGGGTGAGAGAGAGAGAGAGTAACAATATATACAAGGTGGCTGTATTTAGAGGCATGACAGCAACAAAAAACTCAGAATTTTTTCTCGTAAATTGTAACAATTTTGCCCAAGCTGTCTTTAAATACTAGAGAAATATGGAACATTTTTCAGACAAATTTTGCTTAAGCTGTTAAGCAACCCATTATTTTCACTGGCTGGTATTCTCCCTTTGAAAAAGAGGACCAAACAGCCCTTTAAAACATAGGTTATCTTGAAGATGTTTATCTTGGCAATACACACACACATGAAGGTTTTAAGTTACTCTAAAAAGTATGACTGTAAAAAGTAAAACCTCTATCACAAAAACATTGTTCAAAGCCTAAAATATTTCTTTTCATAAAAGATGTTTTTCCCTCTAAAGGCTAAAAGCTATCATGGTTTTGGTAGTCAGCAAAATCAAAATATAGTCCTATATGCCAAGATAAATTCTTGTGTCCTTTCAATATATTACTTATAAATGAAATAGAACAGTTATAGATCAGAACTTGAACTTTATTTCCTTCAGTGGGAAAAATAAAAAATTGTAACTAGACAACCAAAATTGAAAGTGTTAGTGTAGCTGTAAACATTTATACTGATGTTACTTTTCTTCTATGAATGTATATACGTTCTCATATTAATACTAAGATGAATGAGACCATACACTAACTTCATCACCTTCAAAACACCTGGGTAATTTAGCCCTAGTTTTCAGTGTAAATTTAGGAGATTGCACATATCAAGGCTTATTGTTATTTGTTTTCATTATCGTAATCTTAAATGAGTTGAACAGTCCAACAAATAAAAAATAACCAAATTCAATGTTGAAAAAGCAGCCAAACATATATTTTGGTTGATCTACAAGTAGGCTAGTATTTATTCTCCCACATATTTTAGGAAAACTACAATTTCTTCCCAGAGAAGCCATAAATAGCATCCCTATCAGAACGGCCATTTATAACACTAAGACGACTTTAATGTTTTATGGACACACACACACACAAAGCAAGATGGAGCAGGAATTCATTTCTGTATATTACTAACTATATTAAATTTCAGGCATTCCTAGGAAGCCAAATGATTAGCAGAGTATGTGCTTTTTGAATCCTTTGAAACTGAACTAAGGTGTGAAATTGTACTTGCAAATTGAAGAGTTTTGAATATACTTCTCCAAATACATTTACAGACGCATATAGAATGTGCCTCATAGTAATCAATATTCAACTTACACTTGAATGTCTTTAAAAGACAGACCACTTTGCCATTCTAAAATAACGATAATCGCATACACAAATCCAGATGGCCTTTTGGATAAGGGTCAAACATATGATCTTTTCAAGATAGTTATATTTTTGGGTTTGTTTTCATCTAGGTATCGAGCCATTAGTTAAATGGAAAATTTCACTTGGCAGAGTTGCTGCAACAGATCTAGTATAGAGGTGTTTATTCCAAAACGCAATCTCTGATACTAAATCATAGTTTATGCAAAAGAATTCATAGTATTTAACATCCTCACAGGAAAAACATTTCTTTTTCACATATAAGGTTCCTCTGGATGCAATTTAGAAAAATCAAATGTTTTTCAAATCCACCACTTTTCACAGTATATAAATTAATCACTTTCACTATTAAAAAAAAAAATTATATGACATAATATTCTTCCAGGTTGCATTGCATTGCTTTGCCCCAAAACAGAGATCTTTAAGATACGCTTCCTGAAATAGACTTCAGCCTTCTGTTTGTATCACTATCTGATTTTACCACCACCGCTGTTGATTACAATGTTTCTGTCACTTGAACCCTTTAGATAAAAAAGCCAAGTAGATAACCAGGTTTTCTTCTAACAGAATACAATTTACTTTTTCAAGATTCACTAGTTAGAACAAAAAAAAATAATTTTAATCCTCTCCTTTTTAAGAAGAATTCAATAAAATTTCACAAAGTAGAAAATTTAAGAATTTAAGTTGCATAATTTGAAAAGTTAGAGTAATTATTGTTCTTTGGACGGATTTACAAATGAGCTACGATTTTCAATATGTACTTAATGTTCACCTCATGAACTAGACAATAAGTAAACAACAGCCTACACTCCCAAATTGCAACTTCAGTCATTCCCTAGGCACTATTACTTGATGCAACATTCACTAATATTAATCAATTTTATTTGAATTAGACTGATATTACATTGATTTGAGTTACGTATGTTATGGAGACTTAAGAATCACTATTATACACATTTCTGCTTTCTTATTTTTTATTAGAACTTCCAGCTGCTGACTTTGCAAACTTTTAAATAAAATCTTTATTAGATAAGCATATATAGAAAATATACAAATGAAATTTATCAAGTGCCAGAAATTCAAACAGCAAGTTTTTACATAACTTGAAAATGGCAGACACTGCTAGTTGCAGGATCTACAAAAGATAACAAAACCCAAGATTGGGACACAGGTTTACTTCTTCCCCCCTACTTTTATTGATGGTAATAACCGATTAACTTGTAGTATATATGCTCCAATTCAGTTTTTATTTCTAAACAGTCCATTGCCCTTCTGCTATTAATTAAGCATATTTTCACAAGGGCTTCTATCAACAACTTTTGGCACGACAGTGTAGAGATTTTCATTAGCTCAGTGCACTAGAAATAGTATGTGGACTATGTGACACCTAAACAAAACCAAACAAGAAATGTGAAACAAATTGCAAGTCACTATCCTACACAAATAAATATTGTGTTATAAAGATTACATATCACAGTTATTCATATCGAACTCATCTGCAAAACTATCATCCTTACTTTTAGAAGGATATAAAGTTTTCTCTGAAAACTGGCATTTTTCCTTTCATAACATTCAAAAAACATTTTTCCTGATTGAAATTTGTTGTAGCTTTATTTGCTTCTCTAGCACATCCTGACAGATATGTAAATCCCTCAGCTTTCTATATCTGTTTTTAGAGATGACCAAATTTATTCTCAGAATTTTAAAACCTGTGGTGAGAAAGCATCTAGCTTAGAAACACTAATAACACGTAGAAGCACTAAGTGGGTTTCATATCTAATTTTAATAATAGAGGGAACAAAGCTGATGGCAAGGTGATTAACATGTATTTGTTTCTTTCAAACTGTAAAATTCCATTTAATTCTACACAGAACAATGTAGAGCGAAAAGATTAATTCATAACAGCCAAGTGAAACAAGGATACAAAGAAAAACCATTTACAATGAGTGGAAATATTCGTGGATATAAGGAACTTCATCTGGCAAGCAAAATAGAACCAGATAGCCCTGCAAGTCACTCCACTGCTTCCTGCAGTGTATATAAACCATATTTATCTTGGATCTGATGTCATTACTTTTGGATACTAGCTACTGGACTGTAGAGTAATAGAGTTAATATTTTTAGCACATGCAGTTAAAATGGTAGCAGAACCAATTCCCCCACTGACTGAATGCTCTGAAGAAAAGGTTCAGAAGAGTGTCTGTGCTCTGTTATAGTTCAGAAGCTTGAACAACGTTTACCAACATCTTTCTGCACCATAATTCATCTTGAGAATGCACAGCACTAATGTCTTCCCCAGAGGCAATGGTGCCAAAAATAAAAATCAGGGATTTCTCTCAGCTGCCTAACCATGTAATATTTATTTGAGTTCTTAAATATTTCCATCTACACATTCTCAGGAGGCAACTCCACCATCTTCCCTGACAGCATTAGTCAAATTCTCAGGCTGCCTCTCCTCTTTCATCACCTTTACTTCTTCCTCTGCATATACTGTTTCACTAAACCCTACTGTTTCTTTCTTTTAAGTCTATCCTCTTTTGTTACTCTTTCTGCTATAATACTCATCCCTCTGTCAGCCTGTCTTGAGAAAAGGATATTTTCCTCCTGGTTTGCTTTCTTTGGTTCAGCCAAACCCCCTCCCTTCAGCTACTTCCCCAACTATATTTTTTAGAAGGTTTTCATTCGCTTGCCTTGCCTGCCATCCACTTTTCATACCCAATCCAAGTACTTAACAAATACATTTCTGTGGTATAATCCTATTACAATTTCTCTCTGCACAACACCCCTAAAATGTGCTTTAAAATGAGGCTCCCAAGGTTTACAGTGGCCTCCTCCCTCCACAGTGAAAAACCAGGCAGTCAGCCAACAGACTGACTTCATTTGGATGTATCAAAATCAATGCCTCTAAAACCATAGTCTTCAGAACCTCCTTCTCATGTGACTTTAAAGCATCACTTTAATCTGGAGTAAACCACTATTAAATTATTGCAACATTTTCAGTGCAAAAATAGTAATTCCAATTTTCAATTTATTTCACATAATGTTTTTTCTTTTACACCTTTGTAACATTCCAATTTTAATGGCAAACTGGATTATCACAATGAACTTTACAAACAACAATACATTACCATTACTTTGGGCTGTTTCCAAGTAATAGAATAATTCAAGACAAAATTTCATAATACTAAAGAATTTGTGCCTTACAGCTGTAAGTCTTCCCAATGAGTCTATGTATGTCCCATCACTGTTCCATGGTATTCACAAATTGCAGCACATACAGCTGAAATGCTTCTTGATTAATACTAATGTTACCTTCAAAAAAAAAAAAGCATTTACAGTTCCTAGGAATATTGTCTAACACTGACTATAAATCAGCCTCTGAAAAGCCACTGGAATTGTCCATAAATACTTTATTTTTCCCTAGTGACTGCTGTAGGGGATTTGTGACATTTTGTGACAATAACAATGCCCATGAAGACCAGCAGGAGACAGGCCAGGAAAGAGTTTTGGCAGCTGAATATGGAGCTAGCTACAGAATCCATCGCACCTGACATGCTTCAGAGATGAATAACAGGGATGATAGAGTAGTCAAGACTACACGCACCTATTCGACATAACTTTTGTTGGCTCAGAAAGAACAAATCCTTTAAAGAAACTTTATCAGTGGAGAAGAAAGGAAATTGAAACCTAAGACATGTTAGATACTACTGAAAAAAAGGACAGACCTCTAGTATTTGTTTTTTCCATGAAAAGAAAAACAATTCTTCCCATTGTTAAAAGGCTGCACAAAGAATAAGAAGATGGAGCGATGGAATAAAGCTTTTTTTTTTTTTTTTTACAGTATTTTACATATAGCCATCCAGAACGTAAAATTTAAAGGTGTCTCAATCCTTCCCTACAGTATTTTTATTCTTATTTTAAGAAAACATTTAGTTTCTTATAAAGAGAGAGCTAATGGGTAGCCAGAGAGCTGCAACTTTTAGTAGGACTGCCTCCCCTTAAATATTGCAAATTTTTGTTTAATAGGAAAGCCAGACAGTGCCTATCAGTAAGCAAATTAAAACAAGTCAACCAATTCCTGTGGATACTTCAGCTAGTTCATCTAACAGACCAGCTGATTATAGGACTCTAATAAACCATTTTATTAATACAAAACATTCCACAGTTAGACTGTGAGAATCCCATCAAGAGCTGATTAACTCTCACACATGTGACAGATTCTGGGGAACAAGACAAAAAACTGTAATAAGAGATGTAGATCAACAATTCTAACAGTTCTTCACGCACAATAAGAAAAACACTTTTTGCCTCTGTTAGCAGTACACAGCATCCTGAAACACTCTGCAGTTACTGTCCCAGAGAATTTATTACCCTTCAAGTAGAACTTTAAATGGAGACAGACACTAATGTCTCTCAAATAGACAGAAATGCTGGGTAAGTCAACTTAAAAGATGTGAATAGAAATAACCATCATCCTGGTTAATCAGAGTCTCTAACCCATTTAGATCTGTCGAGCCCTTGAAGTGCTCCATTGTTGGTTGACGTGTTGCTGTATGAAGTTTTATCTGTGTATACAGCTGTGCTGTAGTTGCTTTCTGCAGTCATGTGAAGATGACTTTTGCAGCTTTATTGTTGAACACAGCAAGAACACTGCCGTACCAGTACATGCAACAGCTCTTAAGTGCTTAATAACTTTATTTAGACAAACATTTCATACTAGTCACATAACAGAGGCTTCCTAACAGCAAGTTCTAACCTATTTTATTTATCATACCAAGAAATCAGGAGTAATCCATGCACTAGCTGTGACTGAATTTAATACCTGAGTGTATGTAAATTGATTAAGGCAGAATAAGGTAACTGTATGGAAACTGGAATCTTTCCAGTCAGCACATTAACTACTGGAAATAATTTGGAATAGGACAAGGACCATCAGCCTGGGCTAAGAATGCTGACCAGAAAGGATAGAAGACAACAAACATGAAGAAAGCAAAGCAGCAGAACAGCTAGTTCACTCTGTCCAGAGAAACCTCTATGATAATGTTACTCTTCTGTGTAATTGCTAGGTCTTATTCTAGAAAACGCAATACTTAACAGAAAGAAAATATAACTTTTCCTTCTAAGCAGCCCTTCAAGGCTGAAAACAATGGAGCAAACCACATCGTTCTTTGTTTTTGTTGCAAATCTGACCATTAGTAGCAGTTAGCCTCTTCTTTGCCAGACAGCTGAGAGTTCATAGAACAAGTTTCCCAAGGAGGCTGCATAACCTCCACCCATAAAGGACACTCAAAACTTGCCTGGAGAAGCACCTCCTCTGGCCAACGCCATGTTGAACACAAGGCTGGACTTGGGACCTCCAGAAGTACCTGCCAACCTACATTAGTCTATCATTCATCAGCTGTGATGACTGCCCTGAGTAGTTTATGCTACCCATCTCACTACCAATATCCATGATGTTTGTAGTGCTTTTGCCTCTTCCTCTTCCCTCCACTTGAGGGGAATCAGATACTAGATTTTCCTCATACTGATGCAGAAACAAGTCAGAAATAATTCATCTACATATAGAGAGTTGACAGACAGGCTAAGTTCCTGTTGGAAATTAATTTTTGAATGAGACTGCCAGTAATATAAAAAGCCTGCAGAAAGATAACTTCTAAATTAAATACCTCAGCTAGATATCTGAGTATTCTCCTAACCCACTAAGACTTAAAAAGTTTTGAAAAAAAGTACTGCTTTACCCATTATCGTGAAAACTATACACCAACTTGAAATCTAATTTACAAATACTTCTGAATGCCTCTAATCTTAGTTTTTAAAAAATTTTTAGAAATCCATTGTTAAGAATCTCTTTCACCTACAATAGCATTTCAGAAATACAAGTCACAGACATTACTGGAAAAAACTAATCAAACTTTGAGTTGTATCCAACACTTCCATACTAGCAAAGCTGCTTGGCTACACAGTGTGCTGGGTTTTTTTTACTTCAGCTCTGTGGGTCTTTTCAGCAGCTTCTGGAGCTTCAGATGTTCTCTAGAAGTTATTCCTTCCTTCAACAGGGAAACTAACAGTTCCTTTGTGGAAAACAGTACAGCTAAACAAACAAAATAAATTGGAACAGTATAAATAGAATAAAAAATGCTGAATGTAGATTTTGTGACAAATGACAGTTAGTCAACACAAAGAAATCCTTAAAACCAATGTCTTCCCTGGCCTAACAATTAACCTCTAAAAGTTTCCCACTTTGAATTAACTAATGGGTAGT
This sequence comes from Haliaeetus albicilla, assembly GCF_947461875.1. Lineage (NCBI taxonomy): Eukaryota > Metazoa > Chordata > Aves > Accipitriformes > Accipitridae > Haliaeetus > Haliaeetus albicilla. The sequence continues at coordinate 40,586,704 of NC_091483.1, forward strand.
AACAAGTCATTATACCATCAGAATTTTCTTCTGTTCTGAACTATCATGTACTGGTAACAAGTACCGCAGCTTTCCCGTATGAAAGCACAAGGTGAATTAAAACAATAAGCTCTTTGTGTTCTCCTTCCATAGCATTAGGTAATCAGACATCAATTTATTCTTCCACAACTCTATGCATCGATTTTTTGTAGGAAATAAACTGTCAGCAGAGACTTTCTTTTTAGATTGTATCAAAGGGCAAGAATGCTTTATTTGAGCTCCTCAATTTAATCTATCCACAGAACAGTTTTAAAGAGTTTGTCTGAACTTTAGGGGAATCACTGTCTATAACAAAAAACATAAAATTACTCTTTGGCAGAAAGCACTGCCCACTTCATCATCTTCAGGTATAAGCCCCCTTTCATTAACAAAGTAATCAAAGAGATTAGTGGGGTTTTTTTTGATTAAACATGACCAAGATTCAGGCAAGATGTCTCCAAGTACATAACCTGCAGGTCTATTCCCATGTAAATTTGAGCCTTGAGAACTTCGAAGTATATTTTTCAAGCCAGTTGAAATAGACAAACACACCTCACATCAAGTTTTCAGCAAATTTTGGAAAAGGATAGACAACTAGCTACTGCTGAAGCAGCCTTGTAATGATCTTACCACTCTCCACCTCCAGCACCCTCCCAAATGTTACCATCTTTATCTTTTTTTATCTTTAAACACTGACAGGAAAGCTGGGAGAGGGAGAAAAAAAGAGGGAGGAGAAAGGAAAAAGGTAAAAAAAAATACTCAAAACTTTTATGAGCTTAATAAATCAATTTGTTGCAGCATTAAAAAAAAAAAGATAAGATTAAAGAGGTTTTGACCTCTTCCTCAGGCAGTATATAAAGGATCAAATATAACCAAAATATTTTACAACAGGCTGCATTTCAGAAGAGATGATATCATGCAGGGCTGAAGCACTCTACTGTTCATGCAGAGGCATTTTGTTCCCCAAAGGTAAAATCGATATACTATTTACCAGAAAGTTTTACAGAAATAGGAGTAAAAGGGGGACAGTCATACAGCATGGTATAGTGTCAAATATAAACTTTTTTTGTCCCCCAGAATGCAGCTTTCTAATTTGTTTCCTGCTCAGACAACACCATTAAGTGAAAGGAGGCAGAGGACTATCATTTGACTCTCACAATATTATCACTGCCAACAAATTTTTAACACCTTGAGTCACATTAACGATCACTTTCCCAATACTATTTTGGAATCAAATGAGCAAGTTAAACTTGGTGAATGCTGTGACTAAAAAAGAAACCCTAAAAGGGAAGAACTCATACAATAAAGACAGGGAAAGGGATATCATGTAGATTATTTGTCTCTTACATATTTTATAAGCATTCAACCCAGGCTGGCATTTTAAACACCTTTTAACCAAAGCCAAAAAGGAGTCTGTTACCTAACCAGAAACTACACTGCAACATTGAAATATACAATTCACTTGTAGAATGAAATAATAATAAAGACACAGTTAAAAAAATTTAAAAAAAAAAATGCATGAACCAAATAAAGACACAGACAGTGAAAAAAAATGAGCTGCATGGACCAATTTTTATTTTTCCTTTTTTCTCCCCTGAAGTAAAAAAACGAGTTCCATAAATGCCAGATCATAAATTTTCTCTTTCACACATCTTCAATTGTAAATTAACAAAAAGCTTAATCCTTTTGCTCAAATTCCAGTGCACATACTGAAGATCTCATTTACATACTAAGTTGCATTGGATTTGTGTGGCAAGGTTTTGGTAGCAGGGGGGCTACAGGGGTGGCTTCTGTGAGAAGCTGCTAGAAGCTTCCCATGTCCAACAGAGCCAATGCCGGCCAGATCCAAGTCGGACCTACCGCTGGCCAAGGCTGAGCCCATCAACGACGGTGGTAGCGCCTCTGGGATAACCGATTTAAGAAGGGGGGAAAAAGTTGCTGTGACACAGAAACGGCAGCCAGAGAGAGGAGTGAGAATATGTAAGAGAAACAACCCCGCAGACCCCCAGGTCAGTGAAGAAGGAGGGGGAGGAGATGCTCCAGGCGCCGGAGCAGAGATTCCCCTGCAGCCTGTGGGGAAGACCATGGTGAGGCAGGCTGTCCCCCTGCAGCCCAGGGAGGTCCACGGTGGAGCAGATATCCACCTGCAGCCCAGGGAGGACCCCACGTCGGAGCAGGTGGATGCCCGAAGGAGGCTGTGACCAAGTGGGAAGCCCACACTGGAGCAGGCTCCTGGCAGGACCTGTGGCCCCGTGGGGAGAGAAGCCCACGCTGGAGCAGGTTTTCTGGCAGGACTTGTGACCCCACAGGGGACCCATGCTGGAGCAGTCTGTGCCTGAAGGACTGCACCCCATGGAAGGGACCCACGCTGGAGAAGTTCACGAAGAACTGCAGCCCATGGGAAGGACTCACATTGGAGAAGTTCATGGAGGACTGTCTCTTGTGGGAGAGACCCCACGCTGGAGCAGGGGAAGAGTGTGAGGAGTCCTGCCCCTGAAGAGGAGGGAGTGGCAGAGACAAGGTGTGATGAACTGACCATAACCCCCATCCCTGTCCCCTTGTGCCACTGTGGGGGAAGAGGTAGAGCAAATCAGGAGTAAAGTTAAGCCTGGGAAGAAGGGAGGGGTGGGAGTAAGGTGTTTTTTAAGATTTGGTTTTATTTCTCATTACCCTATTCTGATTTGATTGGTAATAAATTAATTTTCCCTAAAGTCAGTCTGTTTTGCCCATGACAGTAATTAGCGAGTGATCTCTCCCTGTCCTTATCTCAACCCAGAGTCTTTCATTGTATTTTCTGTCCCCTGTCCAGCTGAGGGGGGGAGTGATAGACCGGCTTTGGTGGGCACCTGATGTTCAGCCAGGGTCAACCCACCACATAAGTCGACCTGTATAAAGGTCAGTACCATACAGTAGCAAAGCATCTCCTCCAAAGTCGTACCTATGTTTGCAAGTTAAGCCTTCATATCCTCCCATCACCCAAATTAAGTGTTATCCCCTTTTCTGCACAACTGTGAGTAACTACTGTTGTATTAGTTTAAGATTATCTTAAGACCTGCGAGGACTGATTTAAAGCCTACACATTTGGGGAGAAGCTGAGAAAGCTGGGATTATTCAGCCTGGTGAAGAGAAGGCTCGGGGGATTTAATCTGTCTGTCTAAAAACCTGATGCTGGGAACTAAAGAAGACAGAGCCAGAATCCTGTCAGTGGTGGCCAGTCACAGGTCAACAGACACAAACTGAAATACAGCAAAATCCACTTAATCGTAAGAAAAAGCTTTGACATGGTGTCATTGGTATCCCCCTGCTCCTGTCACCTGCACAGATTCTGGTCTGCCCCCGTAGTGTTGGCTGACGTGCCGTAAGGATCAAACACTGTAACAGGCTCTGCCCAGGCTGGTATGAAGTCTCCATCCTTGGGGATGCTCAGAACCTAATGGGACAGAGTCCTCATAAACCTGCTTTAGTTGACCCTGCTCCCTGCAGGGAGATTGAACTAGATGATCTCCAGAGATTCTTTTCAACATCAAATACTCTATGCTTCTGTGATTAAAAGCAAATTTAAAGTTACTCCAAAACATTGTACTTTTATTTGGAAAAAAGTATTCATACATGATTTCACTGGAACTGCTATTCCAGAATTCATCTACAGCTAAATCCTAATTTTTCTGGTCTTATCATAAAGCATTACAAATATTATACTATAAATCAGAGAAACAACAATAATTTTCTCCTAAAGACATCTTAAGACATTCAAGGTTTATGTAAGAAATGACAGTGATGTAGGAATTGCACTCTTTCCTGGTTCCTTGCACTACACAGGTATCAACTAGCATACACCTGTTGCTCAGAATATCGTTAGCAGGTAGAAAGAGGTAAGAATTGACCTTATTTTTATGGGAAATATATATGGAGACAGAAGTCCCATCCCCTCCTGTTAAAATTCCCTTCCTCTAGATAATCAAAGTAAAAACGTGCCTTGTAGCCCCTAAAGTAGTAGTGAACCTTCCTCTTCAGAGGTGGGAGAAGAGCTGCTATGTATCTGGAGAAATGAATGAGGAAAGGTTTTGCTGAGGGAAAGGACTAGGACTTCACAACTGGTCAAAAAGAATTATTCAGAGTTTTCCATTAAAGCAAATGGCTTACAGAATAATGGGAATCTCTTCAGGTATTACATTAGTATTTTCTAGCAGCACATGAATAAATTCAGGAGTCTGTAGCTGGCAAGGTCAATAGGTATCCTCCATTCACGTGAACATCAGCCTTTAACTTCTTCCTTCTTTTGCAATCTCAAAGACAAATAGCTTCCTTCAAAGCCCCGTTTCCCACATCTGGTGGAATCATTACGGTAAATACTAGAGTACAATCACTTATTCCATTCTGCTTTGAATGAGTTCATGCTTCATGTTTTCATATGTTGTGCAGAACACATACAAAACATGTCCAGGTATTCAAAGAGCAATCTCAAGATTCTGGGAAACTGTACCTTGATAAAGTTACCTGGTTCTGCAGTAAAACTTCCAATAAATGATGGGGGGGGGGGGGAGAAAAAACAGAAGTCATACAACTGCATTATTAGTTATGCAATCAGAAGATCCAAACTATTCCAAAAACAAGGTTGCTGCAAATTAACAATACTGCGGACTTACATATATCACATTACATGCATATGAAAAAGAAGTCTGTCTGAATGCCAAAACACAACAGAAATGTTGCAAGCAAAGATTAGTCATATGTTTAACAACTCTCTGTATTCAAATTGTAATATTCACAGAAAATTATAGCACGCCTTGGCACAAGTGCTCGGAAAGCTAGGAAGTGCAAAGGGAATCATTGCAATGTTTCCCAACAGACAAAGAACAAACAAGAAAAATTTTTCTTTGCAGAAAATCTCTCCAATATACTAACCAAAAAAAATGCATCTCCACACAGGAAAAACATTTTGGTAGGTTCACTGTACAAAAGGCTTGTGTTTCATAACTAAAGGCACCAAATAACTTCAAAATAAAATAAAATAAAATAAATCACTCAGAATGAATTCTGAGGAATAAACACAGAAGAAACTGGATGTCTAATACGATTAGTGTAAAGCCAATAAAATGTCAGGGAAAGGAATTAACAGTGTGAGGAAACAAGCTTGGACTCTGTCACTTTACAGACTGCAAGGTAGAGACAGTGAAAAGAGAAAGGAAAGAAAAATACAAAGTGCAGTAGTTTTCACTACTGAAAAATATGGCAGCAAAGAAATAAGCAGAGAACAGAGAAGTGAAAAAACTAACTAGACCTGGCAGGCTTCTTTTGGAGGTTTTCTTTGGCATGAGGTTATGGGGTTCCCCCCTCAATTTTGGTGTATAAAGGAAGGATAAAGGCAATATGGGGAAACAACTTAAGACCTATGTGATAGGCTTCCAGAAATCAAGGTTTACTTCACTCATTACAAGATTTTGGAAAAGCTGCTAGTATTTTGAGTCAAAGTCAAGTAGAATTTTGTACATACATAAACAAAAATACGTGTTATCATTATTTGTTACCTGGGTTTCCGCTAAATTCTAGATCCACAGATTCAGCAGTCCCTTAGCAAACAGATGGACCAAGAAGAGATTTACTCCATAATTTAGGAAGCATATGCAAGAAAAGCATGAAAGTTTCACACCACTTACCAAGCATCCCAAACATGATTATGGCATTCACTGACCAACCATTTAGAAATCAAATGGTATCTAAAATGAATTGCATACATATATGGCAACTAATAATATTGCTATGACTTGACAAGAAACATAATCTTCAGGAAGACATTTCTAGTTTAAAAATAAGGTGGAGACAAAAAAGTTCTCGACCTTTCAACAAAGTGTCATAGCAATCAACAGCCGTAACAGCAGATGTTCCTCAAGCCTGTGCACAAGTGGGGTGATGTCAAAGCTGACATATGCTTTTCCCACCCATTTGTTCCATGACAGCAATGAAAGAACTCATCAGGTCAATTATGACTTAATGTTGAGATTTGAAACCATTTGTAAGGAAAGCAAAATATACCTGGGGACAGTAAATCTTACATATTACAGCTATGTAACCCAAAATTAAAATAAGCATTTTGTCTCAGAGTGCAAATACACAAGTTAATGGATAATAGCAACACTGTATTTAACAGATTTCCGTTAAAGCACATAACAGCCAGTAATGAAAGACCAAGAGATTTATGGACAATATTGTGGCTGAAAATCTTTCCACCACTTCACACTTAGTATGGTTTCTCCTGCAAAAATACTTGTAGGCTCTATTAAATATCTACCAATATTCATTCTGCTCATGAATTCCACTCATTTTGTAGTACTTATGCTAACCAAGTCTTTGCAGAATTTTCAGCTATGTATTAGGAATACAAGTCAAATGAACATCAAAATTCTCTGATTTAGGAAAACACCCATCAATTTTCAACTGGCTGTGTGCTTCTAACCAGTTCTGGCACTTCTGAAAAATCTCTCTCTTGGTGCCTTGAGTTAGGATATCCAAGGGGCTGAGAGCAGAGCAAGCCCACTGAAAAACTCTTTTTGAACTACTAAAAGAAAGATGTCTCTGCTTTAGGAACTGTAATCACAAAAAAAAAAAAAAAAAAAAAAAAAAAAAAACCCAACACCACCAAAGCAAACCATAAATGACAAAGTGTTGAAATATACACTAATAAATTCTCTCAATACAGAAATAGCACCTCTCTACTGATTAAATCTTTTGTTATACTTGTTATTACAAAGATTGTCTAAGTCATCAGATTCCTCCAACACTATTGCAAAGTATTTCATACGTGACATAGAACGTAAGGCAAGAAAAGTACTTATATACACATGGCTTAATAAAAATGCTGTAGAAATTAAGAAAACATTCCAAACAGTATTTTCTTTCTAATAGCATAAAAAGGTAAGGGGAAAAAAAGAAAAAAAAAAAAGGGCATACATACAAAAAAAAAAAAAAGTAGTGCTTAAAAGGGCATAATCAAAGCTTAAATCAAATTTGATGTAACATTTAGGAAATTAAATCTTGCAAGTGTTTTACTGTAACTGTCTTATCCTATTCTAGTGTCACATCCTACCTGGAATCAGCAAAACAAGTGCTATGTCTGGCTATCTATTCCAAGTATAAATTGTACCTGTTCAGTTGGAGCCTAGGTATTTTACAGAAATGCTTGTACCTGTGCTGAAGTTGGGCAAAATAAATAAAACAAATGCGACAGAACCATTATAAGCACAGAGATTTGCTAAAGCTCAGGTAATAAATAAGGAATATATCCAAAACTCCAAAATATTCCTTTGCCCCAAGGAAATGGTCCATTGTTGTCAGGTTTTCATAGTCCCCTTCCTCCTCTTACTAGTATCCATATTACTATTATTCAGCCCTTTCCCCAAACATTCACTATCTCCCCAAAGAATGAGTACTGACAACTTAGAAATTCCAACCGTTTGATTACAAATGAAACCCAAATGACCCCTAAACCTTTAAGTCACCATTTGTTTTGTAACAGATTGCATTCGCGCAGCAACACAAATTACAGTCTGCAAACCTCAGTAGCCAACTTCCCCACAGTCCCTTCAACTTGTTGACCCTATGAGCATAGGACGAGCAGTATGATTAAAACAATCTGCTCTCTCTGGTGACTAGTGATAGGACACAAGGGGAAATGGAATGAAGCTGCATGAGGGGATGTTCAGATTGGACATTAGGAAAAGGTTCTTCACTGAGAGGGTAGTTGGTCACTGGCACAGGCTCCCCAGGGAAGTGGTCACACTACCAACCTGGTCAGAGTTCAAGAAGCAACCGGACAATGCTCTTGTCATATGGTTCAGTTTTAGGTAGCCCTGCAAGGAGCAGGGAGTTGGACTTGATGATCCTTATGGGTCCCTTCCAACTTAAATATAGAATCATAAAATATCTCAACACCTTCATTAGTGGCCTGGATGATGGGATGAACGTACCTCAGCAAGTTCACTGGTGACTGAGGGGAGGCGTTCACACACTAGGGAACATGGCTGTGCTTCCGAGGGACTGCAACTGCCTGGAGAAATGGGCTGACAAATCTCAAGAAAAATCAGCAAAAGACAATGCAAAATACTGTAACTGGGACAGAACAGCCCCATGCAACAGTCTTGTGTGGGAGCTAACTGATCGGAAATCAGCTTTGCACAAGAGGACATGCAGGGTCTCGTGGACAATTTGAACATAAGTCAAAAATGCACCCTCGCAGAAACTGAATGCTAAGGGCACACTAGATTGCACTAGCTACAGTGGAACCAGCAGGTAGAGGGGAAATTGTTATTCTAGTCCACATCTGCCAGACCACATCTTGGGTACTGTATTCCATTTTATGCTCCCTGGTATAAGACATACTGGTACAGTGGAGAGCCAACAAGACGGTTTGGGGCTAGAGCGTGGGATGTATAAGGAGCAGCTGAGAGAACTGCTTCTGTTCAGCCTCTAAAGGAAAAAGCTAAGAGGAGATCATATTGCTATACTCAACTATTTAAAAACAGAGCCAGACTTGCTGGGAAATGCACAGAAAAAAGATGAGAGGCAAAGGATGTAAAATGAAGCAAGGGAAATTCAGATCAGACAAAAGAAAAAAAAATGTTCATAGTAAGGGTCATCGAAAACTGAAACAGGTTGCCCTGAAAGACTGGGGAATCTTCACTGTTGAAAATATCCAGAACAAGCCAACAAGGCTCAGAGCAGCCTGTGTATCTTCAAAACTGGCCCTATTCCAGGCAGGCAGCTGGACCAGATCAATCCCAGATGGTACAGAAATGGTATGGAATAAGGGGTGGAGATTATACTGGGTCTGGCTGGGATGGAGTTAACTTTCTTCAGAGCAGCCCTTATGGTGCTGTGCTTTGTATCTGTGGCTAAAATGGTGTTGGTAAAACACCAAGGTTTTAACTATTACTGAACTGTGCCAGCACAGTATCAAGCCAGTAGGCTGGAGATAAGCAAGAGGCTGGGAGTGGGCACAACTAGGACAGCTGACCCATACTGACCGTACCATATGATGTCATGCTCAGAAATAAAAGCTCAGGAGGAGAAAGGGGAGACAGTCATGGTTATGGCATTCATTATGTGTGCAGAGAACCTGCCTTCCATGAGTGGTTGGACATCTGCCTAACTATGGGAATTAGTGAATGAATTTCTTTTTTTGCTTTTTTTGCATCTGGCTTTTGCTTTACCTATTAAACTATGATTATCTCGATCCACGAGCACGCTCGCCTTCCTTCTATTTTCTCCTCGTCCCACAGGAGACAGGAGTGAGCAAGATGCTGGGGTGGTGTTTGGCTGTTGGCTGACGTCAACCCACCACAGGTGCCCTTCAACTTAAATGACTCTATGATTCTATGATATTTCTTCACATGTTTCTCACATATTCTACAGGCCTCAAAAAGCACTTAATAATGCTGCGAGGTAGAAGTTACACATTAAAAAATATGGACTGTCCCAAACTTTCTCAAGTTTTTTTGGTGTGAAAAGTATGAAAAATGCTGTACTGGCCAATATCCCAGGAGGGCCACAGATCAACTGCTGCCACAAGCCAAGAATCTATACATTTATCTTCCTACCCTTACCATCAATATTCACTGAAAAGTGAAAGGAGAGAGGAACAATCTCAAGGAAGTTGGAGCAAAACTGAGAAGAATGATTAGATGACACACCATACTCTAAGTGTCTGCGTGGGTATGTGTGAATTCTGACATATTTAAAAAATTTAAAGCTTTTTACTGTTGTGGGTGTTCACAGAAGATAGCTGAGCAACTGTTGTAATATGACAGCCAAACAAAAAAAAGTTGCCAGATGCACTGGATTTGCCCTCATCCCATGGAGGAAAAAAAAACTGAAGGCAAATAATTGAAAAATAAGCCAGTAAGGCAAATCACAAGGTTTGATGGTTAAGGTTTGGGGATTTGTTTGGGGTTTTTTTCTGTTTAGGTTGGGAGTCTTGGGGTGGGGGTTTTCTCCCCTTTTTCTTATTTATAAGCAACAACCTATTTTATCTCATGCAGCGATGAAAACAAGGGTAGAGTAAGGGGTTGCACTGGTTCTGAAAAGTCTAATGAGCTGCTACAAATGCCTCAGACAGTTTTCTCAGACCTATAATAGGATATGTGAAAACCAGAAAAAACTTTAACAAGCATGTTTATTTTACAAAGTTTAACAGACATGCTGCATTTACATTGGTGAGATGCAGAAGGTTTGAAAGTATAGGCAGCAATGGACCACACGGGTACACTTAATTTGAAACATTCTCCAGAGAGGCTTTTGGGGGCTTTTGGATTACACAACAGATTTGGATTTCCAACAGACCACCACATCCTATTAACATTATGACCCAATTTTATAACAGGAAAATGCTGCTTATCCATACCTGATGGCCTTGCTCGTAGACATCTGTAGAAAATCAAATACTTGCAGCTTTATGTTGCCACATCTAACTTTATAGACAAAGTACAAATACTCTCATTTCCATGGAAATTTGTTTTGTATTACCTAAATAACCATGCAAGATCATATGGCACTAGTACATGCAAAGAATTCATGATTTGTTAAATCTGAGATTGAACAACAAGAAAAAAATCATAACCATTCATAAGAGACAAGGCTACATTACTTAGATGACAATAATAAAGAAATAAGTTACTCAGGTAAGAATGAAAAGAAGAATTGGGGGCAGGATTTAAAACCAACCTATGAAACAATTGGTATAACAAACAGCTTGATAAAACACCATTTACTTATATTGAGTTCTAATAAAGTAGAACATACCTAACTTGTATTCAGCAAAAATATACCTGCATCAATAAAGTGAATCTTTTTTTCATTATTGTTCTTATCACTATTCTTATATTTGCTCTTCCTGGACAAAACACTCAACAAGACCAAGGTAAATTTTATCTGCTTGATACAGAAAGATGAGCCGTGAATTAAGAATCCTAAATTCCATTAATGATGACATCTATCAAGACCCAGTTAAGAGATGCTGAGGTATGTTAGTAAAAGTGAATGTGACAGATGAGTTATATTACAATGGATTACATATGGCATCCAGCTTTTCAAATTAAGTGAACTGTGATGCCATCAGCTTATTTTTATAGAGGACATTGGGAATAGGTTATACTCCTGATTAAGAAATCTAAAATAAGCAAAGGGCCACTTTATGAATTAAAATGTTTAAAGAGCAATATAACATATGAAAACTAATGTGCTCTAGATGCTACAGTGATATCAATCCATATTATCCCTTTCTTTAGGATTTTGATCTGGTTATTTTGAGATTATACATTGATATAGATTAAATTGTCAACCTAATGCAGAAGCTATCTCTTAAGTTAGAATTTATCATAATACTAAAGAGCAGAACTTTTAATAAGCTTTGGGGGTTTTAGTTCTTGTTTTGCAGTGGGGAGTTTTGCTTGGTTGGTTGTGTTTTGTTTGGGGGTAGGGGTTGTGGGGGTTTTGGGGTTGCCTTTTTTTGGTGTGTTTTTTGTTTTTTGTTTGGGGTTTTCTTGTTTGATTTTATCAACTTGGCCAGACCAGAAAAAGGAGGAACAGAAAAGGAAAAGAAGAAACTGAAGTTTAGTGAGCCAACACATCAGAGCACATACATCACTCGTCACAGTGAAATGAGGACCCTGTGCCTATAAAAGACTTGTGCCTTAGAAAGAGACGCACGACTAGAGTCTGATGCAACAGTAAGTAGTAGTCTGTGGTGGACAGTAAAGTGATCAGGGTTTGTTCTCCTACATAGTTCAGAACTCAAGTACACTCACACCTTTTGTCAGGTCTTACAAAATAGCTCAAAATTTGCTGTTTTATTTTAAAAAAACACAACCAAAAAAACCCCACACCACCTGCCCAGCAACAAGTCAGTTTTTGAAAAATATAATTATACACTTGATTTCTTTAGTAGTCAGTTCTAACAATGCTCACAGAGATCAAAGTAAATCCTCACCTAATATGTGATTCTAGTGAACCACTAGAATCCTAAACTCCTTCAGTAGCTACTGCGATCCAGTTAAACAATATTGAGGTCTATTAGTGAATGACAACATAACAGATGAGCAGACATGCTCTGCCACTCATGCTATCCAGATGTACTTTGAGTACTATATATTAAAGTACGCATAAAGAGCTGTAACTCAGCAAAAAAATTTTTTCCTAAAAAAAAAAAAAACAACAAAAACAAATAAACAAAACCAAAAAAACCCTGCAAACCAAAAACTAAGCCCTTTAATTTTTACTTCTCCAGCTCCTCAAAGTTCACATGTGCTTTGTGACAATACTCCTTTAAGACTGAAGAGTTCTTCCTTCCTAGGCTGATCTCCCTAGTCATACAAAAACCAAAAAATACCAACCATTTGTTGATGAAGGGCTATCATTTCTGCATTAAAGAGCCAGATATAATAAGAGTCTAGAGATTCACTACCTTTCATCTTATTAATGAGCTCTCTCTCCAAAAGACAAAAACACAGAAAAGCAAGATAATGTACCAGGCAATTCAGTTATTCAGGCAGCTACATGTGGCCATTTTCCATGAAGGTTTTCAAGAACCAAGGTTTATATTTAATTTTTAACATTAGATTAAGTACCTATTTAAAAGCCATGCTCTCTTCTCTTTTCCTGTCATTCCTTTTTAAAGATAACGGGAAAGATGACAGAAAAAAGAAAAATGAAAACAAAATATTTCTGACTTTCACCTTTTCTCACCTTCTTTCCTGCTTCTCTTCTGAGACTCCCTGTAGCCACCTTAACAATTTTTCAAAATGTACCTCATTCTTCTCTAGGTCAGACACACCATCACCAGATGTATGACTTAGAACAGACTCAAGGCTTGGAAGGATTCACTGGGAGCCACAAACATTCCTAAACAAAGAGTTTTATTGTTCCTAGAGGCTGAGCATGTTTTAAGCTTCAAATTAATTTTTATGCCAAATCTGGGAATGGGGGAGTGGATCGGGGCAAGTATGTCAAAACAAAAAACTCCAGATTTCATTCAGCCCAACCCCAAGAAAAGAGAGGCACAACAAAATTGAAGAGCTCCTCTCTGAAGGTGAAAAAGAGATAGTAAAGATCCACACTTCAGTTTCATTTGAAAATACTTCATGTAAAAACGTGGGAAGGCAAAAGAATTTTACTTCAGTGGAACTAAACAAAGATGACATTGTCTTTTCCTGCAACAAGCAAAAATTGCAAGTAGAAATATTTGTAGGCTAGCTCCTAAAATAAGGTAGCACACAACATACAAATATGACAATAGGGACAAAAGACGCCGAGGAGGTTTCAAGGTGGGAGACAGCCTCATCTCAGGCTACGCAGCTAAAAGAGCCCTAACGACGTCTACTGAACACATTTCACTTTGGATGATAAGTGATGATAAGTGATGAAACTGGAATCACAGGCCAGGCAACAGGTCTGCTAGGTTATCAAAAACAAGCTCATCCTACAGCTTATAAAATTTTGGTAGTCACTGATAATAAATCAAGTATGACATAGGCCAGTAAGGAGAAAAAAAACTGCACCAGATGATTCACCAAAAGACAGAGGCTATAGTGCTGAATGTGTCATTTGTTTTATATATATGTGTGTGTGTGTGTATATATATGCACACACACTACTGCAGCACTCTTCACCAAACTGATGTCATGTCTCTACCTGCTAATCGGGACTTACATGTCAAGACTGTCTCCATGACAAACCAGCAACCACAGAAAACCAGATGACTTCATTGTCAGGCATTTATGAGCATCATTACAGGATGATTCTTAAGACAGCAACTAAGTGATGGAGAGGGGGTACCTCTCTTTGCATGAAGAACTTCAGGAGCTAGGAAGGAAAGTACTACACAGCACTGAGAATTAGAATAGAACAGGTCTTATTCTCTCCTTTGCAGGTGGCTGCGATAAAGTCAGAATCAAGGCTCATGGACTATTTTTAAATTCTTGCAGAAAAATCCAAGATCATCCAATCTCTGACAAGCATTCAACCTGCTTCTTTGGAAGTAAGAAGTTTCATGCCACCAGAAAGATAAACAATAGAATTATTTCTTCATTGGGCCAATAATAACAGCTCCAGATTTCAGTGTCCTTAATGACTTAACTTATATTTTATGTGAACATCAAGTCACACAAAATAACCTTTCAAAAAAGATTCTTCTGGCTGAAATATAATGAACCTTTGGAATCTATAATAAAGGACAAAGAAAACCACTTCACGTGATAGATTTTGAGAGTGAGAGTAAGCAAATGCCAACGAACAAAATCACACTGTAGATAATCCTTTCTTAATTTCCTCAGATACAGTTCAACACTTACAGAATACAATTATACATATTCTCACACTTTGTATAAGGAATGCAATCACAGCTGTAAGAGCACACATATAACTGCTTTCTTGCATCGTGCATAAAAAAAAAAGAAACCTGTAGCATCTGAAGACTCCCATTTTTATTCTCTGTTCCTGACAGAAGTTTTTAGCCACTGATGAGATATTATGTAAATGCAGGACAACAGGGTATAAAATGAGGAAAATCATCTATGGATATTCCCTATCTCTATTGCTACAAACAAAATTTCCTTAGACCATCTGTTCCTCTTTAGGTATAAAGGCTTCTAAAACAGATTAGGCTATTAAACAGTCATCCTGCAGAAAAGTTTCCTGTTGCTAAGAAACAGGAAGGAAAATAATATATCCAGGGTCAGCTGTTACTGAATTAATTCAGGATGATAAAATTTTTGACCCAATTTGACATATTTCATAAGGAATCATACACACTGTTTGTTAGGCTGGACTGTTTCCATAAGCCATATTCTGCTTAGAAGTTTTATATTTGCATGGAGACTATGAATAAAAGTAAAACCGTGTTCAGTGAACGGTGACAGAAATGTCGCTCTGGTTAGGCAAATCGACAGGGAGTTACAGTACTTTGAGAAATCTTTGAGGAGGTAAAAAATTCACTGCATTTTGCATGACCTTTCATTTCTGGCAGCTTTTTCATTAGACAGATTTCAGTTTTAGGTTTAAGTCAAAGGTCAATGCCTCTAACACATCACTTCTCTCAACAGGCAAGTTAAAGACAACTGTTTCACCTGAGGCACCTCTTCTGCAAGCATGAAATAAGGCATTAATTTCTTGCTACTCCCAGCACATTGATTAAGCTGCACTGCCTCTCAACTATTAAGAAATCCAAACCATCCATATACAAAATAAAATCCAAATAAAGTATTAATACAGTGAAATTACCACACTGTCTTCCAGATGTATAACTTCAGAAAGAACACATAATACAGAACAAGCCACAGGTTTGCTACATAAAAGTTTAGGAAAATATGTCATAAAAAAAATTAAGTATATCTGCAACCCAGTATCGTTATCCATGAAGTTTAATGAATTACTTTTTTTTTTTTCCAGAAAGCCAAAACAAAACAAAAGCTCAGAATTACTTTAAAGGCTTTGAATGAAAATTAGAGAAAAAGATAAGGAACGCTTTGGGGTTTTGCTTTGAAGGTGTTCCTCAATTTAACAACACACATTCTTTCCCAGCCAAGCTGTAGGGACACATGGAAGCAATCAGGTACTTCGCTATTTCTCCTTCTACTCTTCCTACAGTTCTGCATAGTTCTTTTAAAGAAGTGCATCCAAGAATTTCCCCCTTTCACTCTGGGGAGTTAATTACACTACATACAAGGCTGTGAAAAACACACAGGTTCCAGGCACAAAAAAGCACCATGTTATAGTCTACTAAACATTAAACAAGCATACAAAACAAAAAACACGTAAATGGCAAACTGCTTTACATACTATAAATAACCTAAACAAAAACTGCTGGACAGTAAGTCTATTTGTCTCTTACACAGTCCGACTTGTTTGTTGTGTAAGTCTGAACTTATACCGAACGTACTTGAACATGCATTATGTAAATACAAACGTTTATCTCAATGCTTACATTTTTCAGTCTGAAAAGACAGTTCACAAAAATATAGTATGTGCCATACAGCTACTCTTCTGGCTTGCAAAATGCCTCTTGCTCACCAGGCTTGCTCCTGACATAACTGTCTGAACTCTGTAAAATAGTTTCTTCTTGCTGCCCCCTATTTGTTCTCTACTCTTCCTGCTTATTATCTAGTCCAAAGGTAACATCAGTGATAACACACCTCTTGACTAAAGAGGGAACCTGACAGTGATAATGCCACATTTTGGTGCTGAAATGGCCAAGGAGGACAAAGGTCAAACAGCCTCCTGCACTCCGAAGGTTTCTTAATCACATCAAAGGATGCTGGTACCTTTAGGGATCTTGTCTACCCATTCAAAAATACCTGTATTAAAAATAATAAAATATAATGTACTAGAAATATATTACATTTATACATTGATATCATTGACAATTTTTAAAATTAATTTTTATTTAATATTACTGTTGATGTTGATATATTACAATAAAAAAGAAAACTGTCTGTATTAAAAATAAATTGTCTCATTAACACAAGATACTCAGTAACAGACACTGTCCAGTCTTCTTCCTTCCGCTCTGACCTGTTCTTCATTTATGGTTTAAATTTTAGTAGTCTGTTGTCACACAGGACTTTTCTAAACCATAAATTGTTTTAGCCCATTTCTTCCTTTGACACCTCCTAACCCTACCAACAGTTCTCATGTCAGTAGGGAAACTGAAGGGTGTTCCCATCTACGACGGGACAGTGGTTTAATTTCAGCATGAAACGAGTAGGCATTAGATAGCACAGGGAAAGTTACTGAAGCAAATTTCTACATCAGATCACATTGAAAGGGGAAGCTATTCATTTGCAAATTCATTTGCAAATATCCCACTCATCCCTCCAAAGATTTCATTCACTCACAATCTCACACTCACCTACACACAAGCGACATGTCTACCCAAGTGGTTTGGCCAGGATCACCTGTATGTGACAAAGAGGACAAGAGGCACCAACTGTCAAGTCCTCACCATGTTTCTGGGTTTCTTCTCGACTGGCAACAACAAACTAGTTTTTGGACAGATCTTCATAGCCTTTAGGAGCCAGCAGCCATTGTGGGGTGGTCCTCCACACCAGAACCCTACTTACCTCAGCCTTCATAAATCTTAGGCCAGGTTGTTTCCTACTCTGCTTTTCTTCATTTGGAATAGATATATAGACTATAGTCCGTTTTTTTGTTGGGCAAGCAGGAAAAGAAATGGTACACTTGACAAGCTTCCCCTGACAAGTCATCTGCTCTTTCAGAGGGCAGGCATTCTGGTCTTGACATAAACACATTTCTCAATATTACCACTGGGAATAGTGTCCTGGGAGCTGCATCCTTGAAGAGTTGTTCTTCATTATTGATACAGGCCTTTCTTTTAACCCTTGTGCTGTTGCTTCTGATGGTTAAACACACTTTTCCATTCCTACATCATTCATACCAACCCTAACATTTCTATTACAGATCTCCATAAAGGGTTTAGCAAAGGTAAGCCAAACCATCACAAACAGCACAAACTGTGGTTCCTGGAAATCTCACCAAAGCAGCCAAAAGCTGATGACCATCAAAAACTAATCTCTCAACCCATGCACCTAGTCCTAACGAACTGAGGTGCCTGATGGTCCTTGTAGGAACTTATGTTGCTATGTTCTATGGTAATTAGAGAGTCTGGTTTCTAGCTCTGACTATCTGGTCCCTTCCCCAAGAACTGAAATCAGTTTTAAAAATTAAGTGTGGGTTAATTCAACTGGCAATGGGGATTGTCATATTTTGCATAAATCGTAAAATGCAGTATCCAATGGAAATTGGCAAAAGGACTTAAAAATCCCATGAAGCACTTTTCTTTTTACTAAAAAGCATTAACTATGTCACAATAAATATTATTTGAAGACACATTTCAGAATTGTTGAAAATATAAATGTAGCACAATGAAGCCTACCCAACATATTTTTGCTTAACAAAGAATGAAACTTTACAGCCAAACTTGCTAAAAACATGGTGTTGCCAACTGAAATGTGTAAAGACAGAAGCAAGGCCTACTGTAGATACAATTACACGTGCTCATCCCCACTCTCCATGACCCATTGCCTGGGCCCTTCCTGCCTATACAGCTTCCACACCACCGCACACTCAGCTGTATTCCTACTGTGGTGACCTATGTTCATAACTTGAAACACTGATCTAGAGCGAACCTCAAGGACTGAGAGCTGGAGATCACCTGGGTTTATTTTAATTCTGTTTTCTTGATGTCCATCTGTAAATACAGCTCTCCATCATCCCATAAACCTTAGGTTTTAATCGCATTATGACAATGTACCATATAGGAATATTTCCAAGGGGTAATTAAATACCAACGCACAGTACCTTTATGGATAACAGCTGACATTTTTCCTCATAAAGAATACTTTTACTTCCTGCCTTTACAGCATTTTTCTCCTCTGTCTTGATTTGGGCCATGAATCAGAGAGTGCACTATGTGCTCAGGACTTTCTACAATACCGATACGTAGGTAGGTAACCCTTTTCCCTAAAGCAAAGGTTTTCAGCATATGATCAACAACTGTTTGGCAACTACACATACCTCCAACAGCTAACAAGACCCATGTTTAATGCTCTCCACTAACTGAAAACTCAAGTTCTCAACAAATACAATTAATTAATATGTACTACTATACAGTACATAAACTAACAAAATTAGGAAAGACGGCTTAGACTGAAGGAAGAAATGCCTTCTGAGCCAAAATAACTTGAGGAAGGTAAAATACAGAATCAAGGCAGAAGTAGGTAAGTCATGCTGAACATCACATTGATTCTCAAATCCTCCAGTAAGTAAACACTGATGTCCAGAAAGGTGATTAGATCAGCAGCTCCAGTCAGGCTTTCCAAAAAAAGCTCTAAATTAACCGTTTGTTATTGCTTTCTTTACAAGGTATGGTGTCAACCAATTTCCAACCTAGATATAAAACTATTCAGGGCATTCTTTTTACAGAAAATTCCTTAATTGGATGCCAGCAATGTTTCCTAGCAGAAACACTCACAATTGTCAAATGTTTCTCTAGCTGAAAAGGCCTCTATTTTTTATGTCAGAGTACTTGCAGTACCTGCCAGTTCAGCACTCCTTATAACATTTGTTACAGGACAAAACATGAAGCCTAAGCTCAAAATGCTGACTGAAAACCAGAGAAAATGGTTTGATTTCTAACATTTTGAATACTATGCCAAAAATAAGCAGCGAGTTAGTTCAACTTGAACATTGTCAAAACCAGATCTTGCTTGACACTGTAGTAATGAGAGCTGTGGCAAAATATTCACTTTTTCAGCATCATGAAGTTCAAGATAGTAAATATTCAAATCATGTCCTGCAAGATGTGTAGTGCTTGCGCCTGCTTACGCCAGCCTCAAAGCTGAGTAAGACTTGGTGTGTCTGTCTGGTGAGGATGCCACAATTGTCTACCAAGAGAAACAGTAGCCACTTACAGCACTGACCAAGGTTTGTACACTCCTTTCCCTGGTGGTTACTACTTTCATATAGTTACTGCTACATGTGGTACTAACATAGTAGCTGTATGATAGTAAGGGTAACTATCATCATATTGAAAAAGTGGAAAGCATGTTCTTTGTTGCTTCAGCATATAAAAAATTGATCTAGTAAGAGGATACTGTACATTTCTTACCTATGAAAAAGATCAACCCTCTAAGGTCCACTTGAGAAGAACAATTCCTTTCATTTTGCAGGAAACATTTTATTTTTTCATGTTCACAACAGAAATGGCTAGTAGGAGTTAGGATAAGAATTTTGTTTGTAATCCCACATCTACTGCTTAATGGTTAATTTGTCAAGAGTGTATATCTGGACATTTAATTCTTTGGGCTCTTTCCAACCCACATGGCTATTCAGATTTTGAAGCTCCTCTACAGTCTTCTCCTCATTGCCTGTCTGAGCAGGTGAACCAACAAAGAAACAGGCATGTGTTGCATGAAAGCTGCTGAAACAGCACTAGCTTGTAACTCCATGATCTCATCTCATTCTAGACACAAGCATAGAGGATAGGCCATGCCACTGTCACAGACTGAACAAACTTGAAAACAATTTTAAATGCAAAAATGGAAGCGTAGTAACTGTGTCTGACAAGAAACCCTCACCCCTGCAAGACAAAATGTTGCATTTTACCGCTATCTGATGTTGTACTTGAAAGATGTATCTATTTCATTCAGATAAAGTCCTTGCTGGAACAGATATAGTCAAAATTATTTTGATATGCCTGTCTACTCCTAGATTTCTACAGTTGGAAGGAAGATCCCAGCAGTTAAGCCAGTGATATTTCTGATCATGACAATGGCTGAGGTTTACTTCAGTTTAGCACATGCCTCTCTGGTAGACAAAAGACATCAATGTGGACCAGTACACACAAACTGCTCCAGGACTAGCACTAGCTATATTTTTGCTAATCAGGCTTGTGAAAGAGAGCCAGGAAGTTGGATAACAGTCACAGTAACACAGCATTATGTTGCTTCTGGACTGAAGGCAGAGCACAGACAGCTCTGAATATGGGGAGAAAAAAAATTGTGTTAAACTAGCAAATTATTAGAATAAGGTGGAGATGCCAAAGATTTGACCTTGAGTCTCTTATATTAAGAGAGAGTGTTCTTGGATGCTACTCTATGCTGCTTCTCTTCACCACTTCCTCTTTCTTCTCTTCCTTCTCCTCCCAACCCCCATCCTTCTTTTT
This sequence comes from Haliaeetus albicilla, assembly GCF_947461875.1. Lineage (NCBI taxonomy): Eukaryota > Metazoa > Chordata > Aves > Accipitriformes > Accipitridae > Haliaeetus > Haliaeetus albicilla. The sequence continues at coordinate 40,607,450 of NC_091483.1, forward strand.
CCTTTGGAAGCCTTATGATTTCTCAAGAGGGTTTTTGTCTGGTTTGTTGGTTTTTTTTAAAGGCTAAAAAGAATTAATGGGATGAGAACACAGTTCTCTGGGAGCTCTACCCAGGATGCTTCCTTGGGCACGAATAACTACATTGCTCTATTTCAGTTGCTGAGCAGGTGGTCTGTTAAATCTTAAAAGTTATGTCTGTTAGTTAAGTTTTCATTGTAAATATTTCATCAAGCTTCCCAGCTTATAATAAGCATTGCTTAGCACTATTTTATGCAACACAGGCTACAGAAATTACTCTACCAAGGGGGGGGGGGGGGGGGGGAGGAAGATGAATGAGAATTGGATAATCACAATTCATTTTATTTTTTTTAATATCAAAGGGAAAAAAGATTTTGAATTCTAAGAATTCCCCCTGTTTGGGGAAGATATATCTTGTTTCATCTCATTATCTTATAGCCTAGGCAAATAAGCACACATTATCTTTGTTTTCTTTCTTATAATCTTATTCAATTATTTTTAAAAATCTTTTCTCAAAAAACTACTTTATAAATGGTGTAAGAAAGCATAGGACATGTTCTTCCACAACACCTTACTAAAAATGAATTTATTTCTATAACAGATTTTGTTGTCACAAAACGTTATTAATCTGTGTTCCAAAACAATAAAGAAAAAAGGTCTTAACCATGAGCAGCTTTTAGCTGTTTAGATGTTAATAGTCACTCCATTTGTATTTCTATAAAGTTGAGGGATCCAGTCAGGTTGACTATTGCTCTCCCAGTCAATTAAACACTACCAGAAGTTGCCTAGTTTCTCTGTCAATTTTGCAAGCCATCATGTGTTTTACTTCCTGGCATTTCCCCCCTTTGCAAGTGATTTAAATCATCCTAAGATGTAAATGACACACAGGATATTAATTGTACTTTAAATGGGATTTTTATTACTATTTTTTTCCTTTTTGTTTATAACATTGAGAAAGGAAACCTCTCAGAGAATTTTGATTATCATATTCTCAGATATCTGCTATATTATTTGTTTTTTGGTGAAATAAAGAAACTCTCCTATTATTAGCCCAAAAAGCAAAATTGCCTGTCGCAATTCTTACTAGTTTGTCAGCATACAAGAGTGTAATTTATTGGCCTTGCCATAATAAAGTTTTCTAGACTTCAGCACAATTATTGTAGAGATGGTGAGGAATAAAGTTGTAATTTAGAGATCTAAAAATAGGCTTCAATTCTTATTCAAATAAAAGCAAAATGGAAAAGAAAGATATTTGGAGGAAAAGAATATAGACTATTCTGTTGTCTAGTTCAAGTAAAGCATCTGCATTCTCCCTGTACATTTTTAATAAATGCAGCAAGACCTGTGATGATTGCACAAGGAATTACAGACAACATAATGTTTGAAGCACCATTAAGGAGCTGCATAGCCAATACAGTATTAAAGCATGGAGAACCTTCCAGCTCTATAACAACTACTTCAAGGGAATAAAAGTGAAACTTGTACAGCTGCAAAGGTCCTACAGAGACCACAGTACTACAGAGTAAAGCAGAAAGAGAACCAGAGTAAGCTTCACACTACTTCCTATTAATATGCAAGTAGGTAGGTAGGTGTGAGGCTAAATTATTAAAAGCCAGAGCAGAATTCTCTTTTACCTATCTGCTAAACCAAAAAGCATCCATTATAATGTAATGTCATTTCCCGAATAATACTGAAGGTTACTAAATATATAGACATGATACCTGTGTGAGAAAGATCTCCAAATGCTAACAGGTAAAGCCAGCACAGTCTCTACAGCAAAAAAGCACTAAAATTCCTTCAACTTCAGAGGCAATCATCCAATTCTTCTGCAGATTAGATCCTGACTTTCAGATCAGGCATCCAGAAAAGGAAAGAAATACACAGTGAAAATACATATCGGCAAATACTCTGACCAGCAGCAAGCAGGACCTATGTGGGCAGAAAAGGATATAAGCCGTATCTCCAGAGTAACATTTAGCTGCCCAACTACAAAAAAAACCACTTCTCCCCTAGTAATCCCTGCCTCATTCACTATGCACAATAAAATGAGGCTAGAGCTCTACAGAGAAAAATGTCATACAGCTTTGATTTATCCCCAAAACAACAGAATTTTGAGCAACAGTTCCATGTAGAGGGGGGAGAAAGCATGGAAAAAGGTATTACATGCAGTTGTAATACATAGTTGCATACACCCAAGAAACCTGCAGAGCAACGGGGGTCTGCCGTAATAGCCAAAGCAGGTGTTATGGCGCAGGGGGGGGGTTGGTAGCAGGGAAGGGGCCGCGGGGGTGGCTCCTGTGAGAAGTTGCTAGAAGCTTCCCTGGCTCCAAGTCAGACCTGCCTCTGCCCAGGCCAAGCCCATCAGTGACGGTGGTAGCGCCTCTGGGAGAACAGATTTAGGAAGGGGAACCTGCAGTGAGTAGGGGGATTGGAATGTGAGAGGAACCCCTCTGTGGATACCAAGGTCAGTGAGGAAGGAGGGGGAGGAGGGGCTGCCCCTGCAGCCCCTGGTGAGACGGCAGGCTGTGTCCCCTCAGCCCATGGAGGGGAGCAGGGGAGCAGATGCCCACCTGCAGCCCGGGGAGAGAGGAGCCCACGCCGGAGCAGGGGGATGCCCTCGAGATGGCTGGGACTCCATGGGAAGGCCCACGCTGCAGCAGTCTGTGACTGGATAGGCCCACGCTGCAGCAGCTGGTGACTGGATAGGCCCACGGAAAGGACCCACGCCAGGGAAGTTTGTGAGGAACGGCAGCCCGCGGAAAGGACTCACGTTGGAGAAGTTGGTGAAGGACTGTCTCCGGTGGGAGGGACCCCACGGTGGAGCAGGGGACGAGTGAGGAGTCCTGTCCCCAAGGAGGAAGGAGCGGCAGAGACCCGGTGTGGGGAGCTGACCCCAACCCCCATCCCCTGTTGCCCTGCGCTGCCAGGGGGAGGAGGGAGAGAGAACCGGGAGCGGGGTTGAGGCAGGAAGGAGGGAGGGGTGGGGGGAAGGTGTTCTGAGGTTTGGGTTTACTTCCTAGTATCCTTGGTTTGATTTGATTGGTAGTAAATTAAATTGATTTTGTTTCTTCTCCAAGTTGAGCCTGTCTTTTGCCTGTGACCACGAGTGATCCCTCCCAGTCCTTACCTCGACCCACAAGCCTGCCTTTACATTTTCTCCTCATCCCACCATGGCTGGGGGAGGCGGGGGGGAGGAGTGAGCAAGCGGCTGCGTGGTGCTTCATTAGCGGCTGGGCTGAAACCACGTCAGTAGGTAACAGTACCAGGGCGTTACCACCTGTGTGATCAAGAACTCCAATTAATGGGACATTTTGCCTACACTTTCCCCAGACTAGCCCCTCGGCTTGTACTCCTGACTTCAGTTGGGCACACCTGCCTGCCAGTCCTCCTTCACCCTCTCAAACCACACAGACAGTGTTGAGCTGATGTTGTTCTTAACTAGCTCCTTCTCATCCCCTGTCTTTAATATCCTCATCTTAATCAGGCCCTGCCAGATCAATTCTTATTTTATTTTTAGCACATCACCTTTCTAGCCTAGACTCTGAATATCACTTCCCCTTCCTACAGTTTCACTCATCAGGTTTCAAGCACTCATCTCTCCACATTTGTTCTCTTCTCTACTGTTTTCTCCTCCTAGTTTTGCTTTTGGAGGACTCCTCCTTCTAAGCAGCTTTCTCTTCCAGAGCTCCTGGGCAGCAGGCAGCATGTGTCAGTAGGTCTGCTCACACCCTCATCTCCCACAACCCAAATGACTCACATTTGTGATTTCAGAGGAATCCTGCTTTGGCCTAGCCATTAAATTTTAGAGAGGTTTTAGCCAAGAAGTCTAAGTCTTCCCAGCACAAGAACAGGTGTTTTCAAGGTCTGCTATTTTCCACAGGCAAATAAATCTTCTGAAGAAGGGGAGAAACACATTCCTTGCACAAGAATCAATTCATTTTGTTTCAAGGCCCCTGTCCTGAAGCATCAGTGTGTGTAAGTTTCCAACAGCGTTTGACAGTTATCTTTTTCCCCCAGCTCAGCTCTCTAGCCTTGCCAAAACCTTCAAAAATTTCTGCTTGAAAGACTGGCAGACATCACACAGGGAGTTTAAAGACCAGCAAAGGCATAAGTAACAATGACCAGTGTCATATATCAAGGAAGCCCAATTTTACATAGACGATTAGGGTAAAAGAAGAGTATTCATCATTTATCACATCACATTTTTCAACTATCATTTCAACTATCTATTTCAGAACTTTTACCCAAGAAAACTCCTTTCTAGTTTTTTATAGCAATTTTGAATTTCCACATTGCCTTTCTATGGAAAGTTCTGTTATCTCCAAATTGTTTTCACTTTTTTTGTGGTTGCTTCTGTTTGAAAAACCTATCTTCATACCATCATGGAGAGAAAGAGCTGCATCTGCTGTCAAATACACTTTCACGATATTAATGCATTCACTTTATGTGAATTTTATTTTAAGAAAATACTACAGAAAAGAGTTCCCTTGCTGCATGAATTTAGTTCCTTGCTCTGGCAGGCATCTCATCATCTTTATGAAAGCTTCTTCATAAATTTCTGAGACTCTACTTTAACGCAGTAAGATATGGTTTGATATAAAATACCTTCAATTGGGAGCTATTCTATTGATTAGAAACCCTCTTCTAATTTCTAGAGTAAATTTATACACAGTCAATATGGTCATTTGCTCTCGTATCAGCACTGTCTTGTTCCAAGTAATTCTTTCCTTGTGATTATCCTCACACATTTATAGAGTGCTCATATACCCTCTCACATTTCATCTTACCAAAGAAGTCAAGCTCCCAACTACGACATGATACACGTCAAAAAAGGTTGACAGTTATGTTTTTTCTTAAAATCAAGATTGATCTTATTTACAGTTTAGCCATGCAAACAGCTACATAGGTATAGCTGAGGCAAAGGGGCCTTTGATTTGTCACGCTTCTTTAGTACCAGTCTCTTTCGTAAATTCCTAATACCTTTTTCTAATTTTCTTTTACCGTTATGCACAGAACTATCCTTTCTTCCAAAAGCAGTTTAAGAACTTGAATAACACTGACGTCAAAACCATAATCCTGCAGTTGCCTGGATTAATTTTTCCCCCTTTCTTAAAAAAACATACACTGCCCTGTTAATGCCTAATTAGCTAGTCGCTCCACTTTCCAGCAGATCTGCACTCAGATACCACCTTAATTTTCATTTTCATACTTCTATGCCTTTCCCTGTAGGTGACTGGAATCACTTGGGTGTAAAACGTGGCACACAATCAAGTCTTTAGATGAACCTAGACTTTTAGTATTTCCCCATCCCCACTCTTACAAAGATATCTGATGAACTTTGCGCTACTTACTGCAATACCCTTTGCAGGGTCTAACTCAGCTCGACAGTTTCTCTGTGCAGGCTCCTGTCTCCAGTCCTAAGGCACTGAAAAATCTAGCTGCAATGATGAACACAATCATTCTTTCATGAGTCCAAGCGTATCTTAGGGACAGCTTTGCAGAACATGCATATGTTTAACTGTGGTTTAAAAAGAAGTAATTGTAATCATTACAGCCTTTAGAAGTAGTCTAAGTTCTTAAAGACACATAAAGAAATGTTGGTGGCAATTCTGGAAAAAAAAAATTTAATTCCATCCCATTAGCTACAACATTGCCACAGGCAATCACAAGCACTCACTCAGTTTTTGTTTTGTAACTATCATTATCACCTGGATTCCTCATAGATGTTTTAAGTAGTGTTGTAACC